>NC_141389.1:0-1415556 GCF_017979445.1 Akebia trifoliata | reverse complement strand
GACAAAGTCATATCCGGACCATATTCGACCCGTTTTAAGCCCTACCTCTGTTCATCCTAAAATAACTCCATAATCCTTTACATGTCACATGTACATCACTTATCTAAGGCATGGTAGAACCATAATATTACAAAATATTTTAAAACACAATCCTTCAGTTTGACTTAATTCAATTTTGAATTGATTTGATAGTTTGATCAAATCGGTTGAGGAATAGTAAGCTCTTTCAATTGATTTAAAATATTGACGTTAATGTTATATACTTAACATTCTTTTTCAAGAAAATAGAAAATAAATATAATTCTAAATTTGGAAATATTAAATAAATAAAAAAATTTATAGCTAATGAGAATAATTATTTATTTTAGTAACTCGAGCGACTTGTGAGTCCACTCCATGGATGTCCCATTTGAATCGAATCTTCGGTTTTTAACACAATATTTAATGCCCTTACCTGGCATACCTTTATTAGGAAAATTTTACCTTCACCGAGAAGACTCATCCAATCCCCTTGTATTTCTAGTCTTTAAGAGCCAGTCCCTTCTTCCTTCCTAGACCATCTCTCTCTCAACCATGTCTAGTATTTAAGTTTCCATCTCTTTATGTTATTTAATTCATCTTCATCTGAAATAAGTTTTTCTAGTCTCTAACAGTGTTTCATCTTACTTTATGAAATATTTCTTTCTCAATCTTTCAAATCTTTAAAAGCCTGTCGTTTCTACCTCTCTGAAGATCTTAAGATCTTGTTCCCCCGCCCCCAATTTTTTGGTATCACATCTTCCTCACAACCATTTCTAGTTTTTAAAAGTGTATATATCGTATCGCTCTAAACCATCTCTCTTTCAATCTCAACCATTTCTCATCTTTTAAGGCCTCTTTCATCTTCTTTAGCTATATATATCTCAAAGGTCTTTTTTATCTACTAATGCGGACCCGGAAAAAAGGCACCCCTTCTCGTTTTCTTCAACCTACTACTATTGCAGTTGCTACTGCTATTAGTACGGTTGAAGGTACTATTCAAGATGCTACATTGCATCAACAATCAAAAGAAGAAAATAGCGGCTTATCAGAATCAACAAGAATAGGAGAACCAATACCTTCAGTAAACTCCCCTAGGTATTTTGATTTGGTGAAAGAAAATCGACATCTTGGTGGTTGGTCAAGCAATCAATCTCATCAATTTCCTAGACAAACGGAGGTATTTTTAATATATCACATTATTTCTCATTTTTTCTCAATCATCAGCAATACAACCCGTCCTATACCAAATATAATAATTATTTGCTTGATTTTATTTCATCATTTTTTATCACAGGTATTAATAGAAAGGAATGGAAGCAAATCTACTGTGTCTGAAAAGAATCAAAGGTATCTAATATCTTTTTCATCTTTTTTCCTCTTTCTTTAGAATAAAAATAAAATAAAAACATTTAAAATTTAAAAGAGAGGGTTGGTTAAGCATCATCAGACACTTTCTAATTAGGGAATGCAAGCCTATCTTCTTTTCCTGCCCACGATCTGTGATTTATTAGATTTAACATATTGAATGTGTGAATGTTTAGCCTATATCTTGGAAAATCTATATATCAAAAATCATCCTGACTAGTTATTTCTAGCCATTTGATTCAAGCAATTAAATTGAGTGATTTGTTACCAAGGATTCTAGCCTTTTTAGGGTTACTCAAATCCAATGGTTTTAAATCACCGATCACGATGATTTGTGATGCGTAGTTCTTCTAAAAGTTGGGCCAAATAGTTCTGGGATCAATGGGCGCAAAAAGTGTTATATGTGGTACTTTGGTTATGTATTATTACGATTGTTGAATATCATGTTTACGTGGTTCAGATTTTGTATTTATCCTTGTTCATATGGATCCCAACCCTTTAAAAAAATAGTATATACATGGGTTGGGGTCAAGAGAAAACCTTATTCGGATAACTTCCATTGACAACCACTATCCTTAATGAGTTAGAAGTTTCAGAATGGGCTGATTTTGTGTGAGGATAATCTCCTCACCATAGAGATCATCCTCACAAAAATCAGCCCATTCCGAAACTCCTAACCATATAGGATAAATGGTTTCCAAGGAGATTGTCAAAATATGGTTGTCTCCTAACCCGGACCCAACTCCCCCCCCCCCCCCAAATGTTTGCCAAGGAGATTGTTAAAATATGGTTGTCTCCTAACCCCGAACCGACCCCCCCCCCCCCCCCCCCCCCAAATGTTTGCCAAGGAGATTGTCAAAATATAGTTGTTTCCTTACCCTTTAAAAATGTATATATATATGGGTTGGGGTCAAGAGACAACCTTTTTTTTTGACAACTTCCATTGACAACCATTGAGCTTAATGGGTTAGAAGTTTCGAAATGGACTGATTTTTGTGAGGATGATTATGTGAGGATAATCTCCTCACCCTAGAGATCATCCTCACAAAAATCAGCCCATTCCGAAACTTCTACCTATATAGGACAAATGATAGTCAAGGAGATTGTCAGAATATAGTTGTCTCCTAACCCCCAACCCTCCCCACCACCCAATGGCTGTCTAGGAGATTGTCAAAATATACCCCCCCCCCCCCCCACCCCGTCCGTCCCTCCCTCCCCTACGAGAATATGATGACCTAAATGTCCTCATTTTCAAGCTCATCCATAAACCTTTAATTATCTTCTCCCAAAAATAATCAATTTTCAAGCTCTTTCAGAATACCTTTGACATTTCTATCAAAAAATCTTTCATCATTTACTTCCCAAAAAACCCGTCTTACTAATTTTGAGGTTTGGTTGTTGAAGGAGATTGAATCTTAAGGATGAAAAACAGGATAAGAATATTGGACCCTAACAGTTGAAGATGACATGTTTGGGGAAAGAAAGATCAGGGGGTTTTGACTAAAACATATTTAGAGATTGAGGTTGGGGTGGGGGAATACCATTAGTTTGAAAAATAGGGGTGTTTCAAAATATTTATTAAACGTGGAGGCCTATTTCTAAATCACTCTACCAAGTGGAATTATCTAATCTCTACAATGTAAAACCTACTACCAAGTGCTGAGATGAAAAGAAAAACAGATTTTGCAAGGATTAATGTTGGTTTGTTTAGAAGTAAGATCTAGTTTTTGGGTATCTCTAGGAAGGTCTTCCATCTTACCCATTGGATCTACTGTTTTAAACTTAATCTAGTGACCAATGACGTTGAGATGGAAAATAAATACGGGATCTTTTCCCCAGAAAATCTTTGAGAGATTTATTTAATGGATGAAAATTATTGTTGGGGTTGCATCCACCACTTCTAGTAGAATAAGGGTTGCTAAAGGGATCTTTTGATGAAAGTGTTTCGGAGAAAACTTTTTGGACATAATTTCCTTTATGTTGTTTTGATCATTATTTTATGTCTTGGAAATATTCTAGATATTAACTAGAAAAGGGGTATTATTATTATCGAAAAAATCTTTAACTTTATGTTGTGACATATACTCTTAAATGAGGAAAGCGAGAAGTTGGTTTGAACTGCTTCTCACTTCTGCCTATGATCGGTTTTTGAGTTTGGCAAGAGGACGATGGTAAGAATGTTTAGGAGGTGGTTTTTGTGAAAAAATCGAAATAGCAAAGACAACACATCACACAAAACACAAGGATTTACACATCCATGGAATAGAACAAGAACAATCACTATCTTCTCATAAGTTTTATAGATCTCTATTTATATAATCAAGAGTTACCAAAACATTTAAAACTCCCCAAAATAAAAACTCCTAAAAATAGAAAACCTCTTAAGAAGTTTGCGGGACCCTTACAACTCTGCGTAGATCAACAGGATACAAGACAATAACACAATAGTTTTTGGGAGAACTTTGTGTGTGTGTGTGTGTGTGTGTGTGTGGATATTTTGATAATTATATTAGAAGTTTGATCTTTTTTCTTATTAATTAATATCTTGAAAAAAAAAATTTTGATCGATAAGCTGAGGCTATGAAGAGCCCCACCATGATATATTAACTAAATGACTAATGCCGAACAAAACATATTATTGATGGTATTTTAGTCACTAATTAAAAAATCATGGTACAATCATCCAATAAAAGGTATCTTTAAGTTCCATCAGATTCTTGCAAACATGGGAAGCAGGAAGCCAGTCTAGATTGCCTATCTTCATTTTCTACATTTGACTAGAAGTAGGATGCTAAGTCATCACCATTGCAATTTCAAGCTCTAAAATACTTTTGGGGGCCCAAAGTCTTCCGAAATGCTACCCAAAGAAGTAAAACTTTTGTACATTTGACAAGATTGCAAGTGAGACTGAAGTAGGAAGCTGGTTTGGGTTGCTTCTTGCTTTTGCTCATTTTCAGCTTTTACATTTGGAGGGAAGTTGAGTTGTTACCACGGCAATTTGAAACCCTAGAACACTTTTGGGGGCCAAAAGCACTGGAATTAGCCCCCAAAGCAAGGTTGAACAAATATTTAACTAACACAACATCCAATTCTTCATGTAAGGAGACTAACATCCTTCTGTTGTGAACTTGTAGGAATATAAACAACTTAGGAGTAGGATCCTCCTCTGAGGCGCTTAAAGCTGATAATCCACCGAGTCCCTTCGAACAACGAAGGATTGAGAAGGAGATGAACTGTTTAGATCACAACAAAGACAAGGGGCCTTGCATGACCTCCAATCCAAGCAAAACCGAGGTTGTAGAACATATCGTCCTACCATTTCTCATTTTTATCGTGGTCATTAATAATACGCTTGACTTGGCCCATAAAAATACATAAACAAAAGAATAATGCACTTGATTTCATTTCTTGTTTTTTTTTGCTATAGGTTTTTTTAAAGGCAGATGGAAAAATGGATTGTGAGAAGAGATCCATTATTATGACTCCAAGTAATCAAAGGTAACTAAACATTTTATTTTTCTTCTCTTCTTATTCTTTATGTAAAGGTTGAGAATTTAGTTTCGCATGTTAAATATGTGAATGTTTAGCCCACATCTTAGTAGACCTATAAGAACATCACCTTGATTGGTTATTTCTAGTTAATTAACGCCTGGGGATTCCAGTCCTTTTACAGTTAATCAAATCAGTTGAAATCATCAACCAAGATGATTTATGGATAACTAGAGTTCGCCCGCGCTTATGGCATGGGCATCCTCTTTAGGTGTTAAAGGGATAAAAGCGAAAAAAATAAAGTTGGAGGCATTTTTATTAAAAAAAACTAATTTAGGATAAGAGATAAAAAATGAAAAACAGTTAAGTGGATTAAAAAGAAGATATAATAAAGTTAGAGGGAGTGAAGAGGAAAGAAAAAAAAAAGTGTGGAACAATTCAATGGGACATTTGTTAAACTACAAAACTATAGTTGATGGGACATTTATCCCCATCTCAAAAAACACAAAACAATAGCAACTCAATTGTGTTTTATTATATAGATGTGTCGGTCTAGTATAAGATAGGCAAGCAATCTTCGCACTAGTGCCTCCCCCCTCCCCAAAAAATAAATAAATTTGTTCAATATATAAGCTAATTCATATATATATAGGTATGCTTTGTACACCTATTGATTCATTTTTTATTTGCTTATTATGTATTTTAGGAAATTTATTTTAAAAATATAAATTATTTTAAAACATTTATTTTTCATTTAGCTCCAATTTTACAGTGCACAAAAAACTTATCTTTTTTTTTTTTTTTGCTAAGCAAACAAGATGAATTGTATTAGTTCTGTAAGAAAATATACATAGGGAGGGCCCTAACAAATTACAGATCTGAATTGGGGAAGATCAAGCTTATCTCCATTATAAGCATTTCTTACATTTAAAGGCAGTTCGAAAATTCGTTTGAATTTTAACGACTGAGGATTGTGGGTTGATGTTGCAGCAAGTGCATCTACAGTTGCATTCGCTTCTCTCCAAACATGAATTACTTGAGTATCTATTCTCGAAATCATAGTCCTTGCCTTATGCACCCATTCGTCTAGTCTCCAAGAAACAACTTGATTTGCGAGGCCTTTCGCTATAAATGTTGAATCCATTTCAATGATGACTTTTTTCCCAGCTAAATCAAAACTCTCCAACGCAGCTACAACAGCACAAATTTCTGCCATGTTGTTTGTCACCACTCCGAAGTTCCAATGACCTACTTCCACAAGGTCTTCATGCTCATCACGAAGAATAGCTCCTCCACCTGCTAAACCTGGATTACAGATGGCCGATCCATCAGTGTTCAGTTTGAACCAGTCTAGGGGCGGTCTTTCCCATCAAACTCTAACTATACAACGTCGCGGAACCTGTCTTCTATGTAAGCCAATGTCCAATAACTTTTAAACAGCATCATTTGGAGAGGGATATTTAAAATTTTGATGTTCCTCAAGTTCCTTAACCCATTGCAAACAATTGTAAATGATACCTTGAGCTTAAGACTTCAAACCATCGAAAATACATTTGTTTCTAGCTAGCCATATGTTCCAACTGATTACCCATGGAACCATTCCTCTGATAATACAGAATTGGAATTTATTCGATAGGCCCCATTTAAGTAATGAGCTAGGTATCATAAATCTTATTTGCTCATCTAGCAGATGACAGCTAAAAAAATTCCACACCTCTACTATTAAAAAACGTTGATAAAAAAGGTGGTCAACAAATTCTTCCTCACCTTCACAACAAAAGCATCTTGAAGCCAAGGAAATACCCCATTTTTTCGTACTTGGTCCATCGGGCAAGCTTCGTGATAAATATTCCACGCTAAAGTCTTCATCTTAGTAGGTACCTTTGCATTCTATATTGCCTTGCAAAGTTGAGAGACATTTCCCCTACTTCTTAATGATTCCCATGCCGATCGAGATGACAACAACCCTGATTTTGACACCATCCAAATATTTCTATCAAAACTCCCTTGCTGGATATTTGATGCAAGAATCTCTTCCACAGCAACACTATCCTGAATCAAATCTCTAAGCCGAGAGACGTTCCAACCCTCTTGACCCCAAACCTCCTTCACCAAAATGTTTTTGTTTTCATTCGGATAGTGGTCAGTTAATGGAGTAAAACCTCTCCAATTATGTAAAAAAAGAGAAGATGTTGCTCTATCTCCAATCAATCTTTTTGTAAGACTGATTGTTGGTTTAAGAAAACTCCGAATAGTTCTCCAAAGCTTCGAGCTTATCGTTTTAGAAGAGTCCACTAATTACCATCCTTCACATACTTCTTCTTGACGTAATCTATCCATAGCCCTTTCTTAGTTGTCAATCTCCATCAAATCTTCATTAAGCCCGTTTTATAAACCTCAGAAAGCATTCTAATGCCTAGACCACCTTCAATCTTTGGTTTACATACTTTATGCCAAGCCACAAGATGGTTTTTCCTCTTAACCTCAGTGCTTCCCCAAAAGAACTTTGCAAAGCATGACTCCAATGAATCTAAAATAGCTTAGGAATAGGCAGAATTAAAATAAAGTACACCAGAATGGAGGATAGAATATGAGATAGCAAGGTTAACCGACCTCCTTCAGAAAGAAGATTTGATTTCCAGCCCATCATCTTTCTCGAAATCTTGGAGATCAATCCCCTACACATGTCGCTCGTAATGTTACCAATGAACAACGAGACTCCCAAGTAATTGGTAGGAAGAAAACCCTTAGGAAAATCATAATTGTCTTAATAATCTCAATTCTCTTTTCTGCCACATGATCTTCCACACAGAAACAACTCTTCTCCAAACTAATTTGCTGATTTGAAACCTTTTCATAAGATATCAAAAAATATTTTATAGCCTTTAAGGACTTGGAAGTGGCCTTGGAGAAAATTATCAAATCATCCGCAAACAAAAGATGGCTTGAAGAAACCTTTTTTTTAAACTGAAAATCTATCCATATTTCCTTTTAACACTAGATTATTCAGGCCCACACTAAGAGCCTCCTTAGCAAGGATGAAAAGGCTAGGAGATAAAGGATCTCCTTGTCTTAGACTACGACTGCCTCCAAAAAACCATAAGAGCACCCATTAACTAACACTGAGTAAGAGACGCTCTGCAGACAGCCTTTGATCAATTTAAGAATTCTGTCGAGAACCCCATCTTGGGCAAAACTACCAACAAGAAAGGCCACTCAACCTGTCATAAGCTTTCTTCATGTCAAATTTCATTGCCAAGTTGTTTCCCCTGATTTTTAGGTTAAGATCATCCAACACTTCATGAACCAACACTATATTATCATATATATTCATCCCTTTAACAAAAACACCTTGTTCAGGGGAAATTAATGAAGGAAGGATCTCTCCAAGTCTAGAAGCCAATATTTTTAGAAACATTTTATACAAGAAATGGCTTAAACTAATAGGTCTAAAATCTGAAAAGGAAAGGGGTACCTTAACCTTTGGAATCAAGGCTATGGAAGTGGCATTTACGACTTTTGGGATGACACCTTCTTGGAAGAAATTTATAACTGCATTCAACAAATATTGCTAGATGATGTCCCAACATTTGAGATAGAAAACCCCCGAGAAACCATCCGGGCCTACACCTCCTTGGGCATTCATGCCTTGAATGGCGTGCAACACCTCAATCTCAGTAGGAAGATCACTCAAATCCTTGTTCTGAAGAGTAGTAACTTTGCAAGTTAATCCCTCCAACAAACTACCAAAGGAGCATCTTTGGGTAAAATTAAGGAGCTCTTCAAATGCACGGAATGCCTTCCTACCAATTTCTTCTGGATCTTCTATAATTGTCCCATCAGGTTTTTTAATTCTTCTAATCGAATTTCTCATTGTTCGTATCTTAGTAGACAAGTGAAAGAATTTTGTGTTCCTATCACCTTTCTGAACCCAAGATACTTTGGACTTCTGCTTCCAAAATGACTCGTCGTTGCTTGCCCAAGTAGCATACTCCATCTTGGATTTTTGGCATTCCAAATAGAGGTTTTGATCCCAGCCCTGAGTAGCAAGTAAATTCTCATATTCTTGGACTTTGGTTTCTACTTCCTTCAACTTCATTTTGATATTACCCACAACCTCCTTATTCCAAATTTTCAAAACACCTTTTAGTCTTTTGAGTTTTGAAAATAATCGGTACAAAGGAGACCCCTCCGCTCTAGCCACCCAAGATTCCCTTATAATTTATAAGAAATCTTCCCTCTTAGCCCAGAAATCCATAAATCTAAATTGTCTTGGACCCAAAATAGTTTTAAAGAGCTGAACATGAGAAGGGCAATGATCAGACGACAATCTTGGCAGATGAGAAACAGTTGGCGAGCCCAATTCTGAAACCCAGGAAAAAGACACAAAAGCTCTATCCAGTCTAGCCCAAATACGATATAATCCTCACCTATTATTGCACCATGTGAATTTATTACCCGAATACCCAACATCAACTAAATTCAATGCCCCCATCAATTCCCCCGTATTCTCCATAGAAGCACGGCTTGGATACCTCCCACCTTTCTTTTTATCAAGAAATAAAACAATATTAAAATCTCCCACAATCATTACATTATCTTCATTATTTAGCGAACCTTGCAATTCATGCCAGAGATTTCGATGTTCCTCCATAACCCAAGCAGCTCTTAAAATACAAAAAACCAATGTTTTCTACTCCACCACAATTTCTATCAAGATATATTGAGGCGAAAGACGCAGCACTCGAAAATGTGAAGGATCTCTGAACCAAAACACCCAAATAGACCCACAGTTATTCACGACATCATTAGATTCTTCAACATATTTTTTAGTCTTAGAAGAGAGGAGGAATTATTTATTCTTCTAATATTCCAAATAAGAGCTGACATTAAAAATCACAAAATTCAGAGATTTTTCTTCGATCTAGTCTTTTTAGGAGGACCCAGATTAGACCACGATCGCCGTCTTCAAATTCTCAAATTTTTTATTCTATCACTACCAACATCAGAAGAGTAATCCAACTCATTAGGATTGCTGGACGAAAAATCGTCTTCGCCCTCTGCTAATTCATCATGTACAGCTGCATCTTCAGGAAGGATCTAAATTTGTAAGTTTGACAGCTGAGATCCAATATCAGTCTTATTTGGCACTGTCTAAGATCATTCCCAAACTGCTGCTACCGAACCGTATCTTGGGGTGACTCGTTGTAACGGAAAAGAATCCCCCAAATTATGCTCAAATATCTCTCCCTCTTCAAGATGGTTCTCCACGATCGGGTCCACTGCCGTTTCCATATTCAGGTCCAAGACTATTTCCAAAAACGGTTTCACAGTTTCTTTGTTTGGCTCAAAGACTACTTCCACAGGCAGAACCGCAGATTCCTTAGTTGGTTCCAACTCTAATCCACGAGTTGGACTGGGCATAGGAATCGGCACAGGGACAGGCGTTAAGTCTTTTTGAATTTGAAATTCAAAGCTTCGATGCTCTAAAAATTCCACCTCAGCTGCCACATCGTCTGTCAGCTTGGATTTTGAATTATCACCTATCTCCACATCAGCATTAATGACAGCCATGTCACTTTCCTCCACTGACGAAGACTAAGGAATTGCAGGAGCTTTTCCCTTACCATGAACAGCCTGATCTATCTCCTTCTGTTTAGACCTTCATGAATTACCAATGGCTTATTGGATTGAAACACATTAGATCCCATTTTCTTAGTTTTCTCTTTGTATTCCTTTCCTACTTTTATATTAGGTCCAGAGACATCAGCTTTGATTCCTTCTTTGAACTTACAGTGTGATTCCTGATGCCCAAGTTTAAAGCAGTTGGTGCAGTAGAAAGGGATAGACTCGTAAGAAATAGGTTGCCACAATCCATATTGCCCATGAGTGATCCTAACTCTCTTAGGATTATCTTTGAGTAAATCCAAAAGCACGCAGACCCTAGCCCCTTTAAGACGCGTGCCATGACTAGTCGCTCTATCAATTGCTAAAACTTCACCCATCACTGAAGCTAGACTACGAAGATTAGATTCCTCATAGAAGAATAACGGGATGTTAGGAAACAAGATCCACGTTGGAATGGAGGCTTCATCCCTCTCTAAAGGACAGAACATAGGTGTCCAGTTAAAAAATCTCATCACAAAGCCATCAATCGAAATCCTCTCCTTTAACCATATCGAAATCATATCTGACTCAGGAGAATATGGTGAAAATCCAGTGTAAGAGCTTCACAAGTCCCAGCAAGCTTCCAAGATCGGACTAGTTTTCTTATGCTTTCAGCTCCTTGACGGAAATGGTTTCCTCCATTTTTTTGGCCGGCAAACTTTGCTACAAGAGCAAACTTGAATTTCTCCGATCCTACCTTCAAATCTTCATCCGAGAATAAGATCGAAGGTTCTCCAAGCCATAGTGATGGCTTCTTCTGAGATCTCAGATTAGGGGCATCCTTCAAAGGAGGATCCCCCTCTATATTCTCTCTAGATCTAGCCAAACTTCCGCAAAAGAGTGAGATCCACAACTTCTGCAAAAACTTATCTAATTGGTTCAAACATAGATGAGATCTATCTTTATTTGAGAATTTTAAAATGTGCAAATTTATTTACTTGATGCTTTAAGTGTCAACAACATGGTTGTGATCTATTTTAGTTGGTGAGATTTCTTTAGCTTTGAATTTCAAGGATTGCCATCTATATGGGTGAGCTATTTACTTACATAAAAATGAAAATTACAAAGGCTTTGTTTCAGGTTGCAGTGCATCCAATGGAGATGCTTCTTTAGAAGCAATTCTACTGGATGCACTTCCAGTGGAATCAAGGTTGCAAAATTGGTCGTTGGATGTGAGTGTTTAGGAGATGCTTTTCGAAAAATAATGGCTTTTGTCTATTTTCTGGTTTTGTGTTAAGCGGAATTGACTGTGAAATTGGTTAGTTGGTGAGATGCTTTTTTTCAAAAACCTTTTTTTAAAAACATTTCTAGTTATTTTTATCTTTTAACTTTTGGTCTTGGTGCTATCATCCTAGTATTTTAGAAGATATTCCAGTCATTAATTAAACAAATAAGGGAACAATCCAAAAAATTCGAACTTTAAGCCCTGCTAGGTTTACATAAAAGCTAAAAACGAGAAGCTGGTCTGGACTGCTTCTCGCTTTTGTCCATTTTTGACTTCTACTTTTGGCTGGAAATAAAAACAAACCATAATTTCAAAATGGCTTTTGGTGGCTAGAAGTGCAAAAAACCAGCTTCCCAAGCTTTTGTAAGCTCACACACATGCATACGTATCAAGAATGAAGAGTGAGGTTGAGCAAATCTTTAACTAAACATGATCCTCTCTTATGAACTTACAGGAACGAAAACAACATAGGGGCAAGAAGCTCTGTTGTGATTGCACCTCCTTCATCCTCTTATCTCCAAGGTAGACCATTTTTTTCTTTCTCAATTTTTTTTTACTGGATTTAAGCATACAATTTATCAAATATCAAATGTGAAGTACTTACAATGAGTTATTATATACTTTTTATTATTATTTACTATTTGTACTATATTTGAGGGTTATGTGGCCCACATGAATATATCACGTTATACTATCTAGCAATGGTACTTCATGTTATAGAGATCATCCTCAAAAGAATAATTTTCTGTGAGTTATGACATTCAACCTCATGAAAATTAAGTTAATTTGATGACATAATAACAAATTAGATTTTTTTTTTTTTTTTTTTTTTATATCGGTGAGCTGGGGTTGAATGGGAACTTCCCCTCCCCCTTTTTTTATTGATAAAATGGAAGATCTTATAAACAAGTAAATAAAGCATTACAATCATAATTCATAATTAAGCATAATTTGTTTGAAAGATCAGAGACTGAGAACCACCACACAAATGAATCAATAGAACGTTAAAATTCTAAATTAATCTGTGGATGCTTTTACAAATTCCCAAATACGTCCATGAATTCTAAAGAATTTATTGCTCAAGAGAATCAGAAGAGACAATTGTTGTAGGATTCATATTTAATATTATATTATTGGATTTTGTTGGGGGAAAGATTTGAACTCAAAACCTTATTTTCTCTAGAGTTTGGTTGGTCGAGGGTTTTTCCATTTTTTGCGAAATCTTAGTTAAGAGAACATCTTCCTTATTTGTGATAATTGAAAAGTGAAAGATTCTTTTTTTTTTCTCTTGAGAATTGTAGATATAACTCTCTAAATATTTAATCCCCACATTGGGTAAATATAACACTTATACTCATCTTATAAATGTTCCCACTTTCCTATTTTCTTGAGTATGAGTGAGAAAGAGAAAGAGACTGGACCTCATGAGCACATAGGGGCTCAAAGCACCATGGGACTGCAGCCCATTGTGTTTGGGGCCAACCCATAAAAAATCATTTGTCACGTGTGCACATGCAATGCACGCCCAGGGGGTGCAAATCTCTGATTTGATCAAGTTCTTAGAAAGTCTATTATTTTCAAGTGCACGGTTAACAGACTTGTGACTGTTGAATCTTGAAAACTGATCACCTGAGACCAATAGTACTATAGATATCATCCTAAGGGGCGAAATTAGCTTTAAGGACAATGGCTTCTCCATGCCTCAGTCACTTAAGCTGAAGTTCATTCCAATTATTCTTATTGTCTGATTTATGTAACCTTTTTTTCGATTCAGATTTATACATTAGATTCAACAACAATTACATTGTTCAATCCGAAATTGTGAATCTCCACTAAGGCTTGCTAAATTATGAACAACTCAACCAAATTTATTTCAACAAAAAAGCACCCTCCATGATTTGCAAGGTTTAGGCATCCCTTCATACTCAATTTCCTATGTATAAGACTACTGATCATCATCTTCCAATGAAATACATCTTGGAAATTCACAATTAATATCAATCTCAACACATAATCTAGGAATTGGGTTAAGTTACCCTACTCCATGTTACCCTTTTTGCCACTTGGCACTCTTTTTGGCCCCTAGTCCAATCAATCTTATTTTTTAGTTTAGGTGTATTAAAGGGCAAGCAAGATATATATTGGCCTATGAGATTTGAAAGATATGGCCACACAGGGATAAAAAAAAAATTAAAAGAAAAAAAAAACAATTAATAGAAGAGTCGTGCTGGAGTAACATTGTATGTGTGTGTGTGTGTTGTGTGTGTGTGTGAAAGAGAGAGAGAGAGGACATTGATGATATGGATGTGTATCATAACCATTGATGTTTTTCATCGAGATTCGATCACAATGTTATTTCATCATTATCCCTAGTAGGATAGGATCCATGATATTCACCACATCCATGGTTTTAAAAGTCAAAAAGAAAGACTTGACTCAAATGTCCAATGAGTCTAGTCAACTTGATTGAGAGTTAAATAAATACATATTATATTTATTACATATTAGCTTTTTTTTTTTAAGTATTTCAAATATAAATAATATTAATACCATTTTGTGATTTTCAATCTGACTTGGAAGGTTTTTCAGTATTCTCAAGGTCCAAATGAGTGGAGTCAATTGGTCCAAGTTTCAATTCAACTCGACTCATCGAGATTTAAAACTATGCCTTCATGTATTAAAAAGTTCTGATATGTTATTCCTCTCTTGTTGCGCAGCACTTGAGATATGGCACAAACGAGAGAAGAGTGTGTCATTTAGGAAAAGGAGTGGGTGTTTCTCGGAAGAACAACAAGAGAAACCAGTAAATGAAGAAAATAACAACAATACGGATAAGATATTGTTACCGATACCGATATCCATAGAAAAAGAAATCAATATGGACAAAAATGAGGTATCACCAAGTGAAGAAATTCATACGGAAAATCCCGAAACAGAGATGAATGAGAAACAAGACGATGAAAAGGAAAAGGGGAATTGTCTTCAAAGGAGAAAGGAAAAAAGTGTATTGTCGATGAAGGCATCAAGATGCCGCGGTGTCAATGGAAGGGGTCGGAGGTGCAAGAGAACGACACGTGGGGGGTACACTTTGTGCCACATTCACTTGGGGAACGCAGAAACAAAAAGCACAAGCAACATCCACATCAATGGAGCCATCAAACTTGTACCTCCATTGAAATGTGAGCAAGAGCAACAACAACAACAACGAGTGCAAAAAGAGGAAATTCAGAGGGAGGAGAATAGTTCTACATTGACAAGGAAGAGGAAGACGAAGGATTGGTTAGTCAATGATTTCATTGAGTAAGTACATTAATTAAATGTATTTCTGTAGAATTTTTTTGTTTATTCTTTTTATAAGGAGGTTTATGTAATTGTACCAAGAAATAACTAATTTTAATTTCTCTTCACTAACACATAATTTGCGTTGGTAATCAAATTTTTTATATGCGGGTGTTAGTATATTTTACTTATTATTATTTCACACATTATTGTTAATACTTTAATTTTTTATTATGTTATATTTTAGTTTATTCAAAACATGATTAATTTTATTAATTATCTATTTTTACATTCCTTGTGCAGATATTCTAGTGACCGATTCATCATTGAAAGCGATGATGACAATGATCTTATTGACCACAAAGGCACAATCCCTAACAAATGCAATTCTAATGAGGTGAACAAAACACTTATATAAGTTCTTATGAATAAACGTAAAGACAAACTTTTTATGATAAGTTTCATTTTACAGGTCTCTTGTGTTGTTTCACCTCCTCCATTAAAACGTCGACCATCGCGTCAGGCAAAGTTGAACATGCGCAGCAATGAAGATGAAGATTATGTTATTCAGCGCAATTGTGGGAAATGTGGCCGATTAGGTCATAACAAAAAAACATGCAAGAGAATCAAAGCTTGAATGTGGTGGTAGGTAGTATTTTCGACTGGATAATGGTTTTGACGTAATACTTCCAATGTCATTTACCTAAATCTTTTTTCATATGATGTAGCTGGTTAATTAAATGTTATAATTGGATTGTTGGAGCATAATGATTGGCAATTGACTATGATTGCAATTAGTTAAAGTATTGAAATACATTGTGTTAAGGTGAATGAGATACATGGTTGTGTTATTGTTACATATTCTTATAATAGAGAAGTTGTGTTGCATGATCTATGAGAATAATTTACTTAAGGTTATTTTCATTTAGCTTTGCTAATTAGGAAATAGTGTCATAAACTAATAATTGGGTCAATTAGATTTCTCTAATTAGGTTTGTTTTCTATATTTTTTGTTATTTAATTTTTCATATAAACTCATTTTGATTATGTGCAAGTAAAGTGGAATAAAATTGTTAATATAGAAATGTTACATGTTTAAATGGTGTTGGAGAAATATTCTAATCCATTTTCTATATTATTTGTTTTGTTATTTAATTTTTCATATAAACTCAGTTTGATTCTATGCTGGAAAATTGGAATGAAATTGTTAATATAGAAATGCTACAAGTTGTGCTTAGACCCATAGCTCAGTTGGTTTGACACTTTGCAAAACAACTTTGAGGTCGTAGGTTCAAGTTCAACTTACCCACCCAACAAAAAAAAAAATGTTGCATGTTTAAATTGGCACTGGAGCAATATTCTAATCCCTTGTCTAGGTTGATTATATCGATGTATCACTTATCAATCTTGTAAAATAGTATGCATTTCAAGTTTATAGAGTAAATATATTTTAATTTCTAGGGCCAATGAGTGAGAAATATTAGAGAATATCGATACATTGAAACAGTTGAATGAGATAGACTTGTTATTATAGACTTATCTCATATAAAAAAATGCAGGTGGTGTTGAAAGTGAAATTTACTAGTATTGAGAAAGTATTATTTAGAATATCAAATATAAAAATTAGAATTTTTTTATTCGAATTTAATTCACTCTTTTTTTTCTTTTCCTTGTTTAAAAGAAATTTCCTATCCAAATCCCTATATGGTTTATATTAACTTATCTTCTGTTAATGCAATGATAGAAATAAACCAAAGAATTAAATGAATAGAAATTTAATAATGAAATTACTTTTTAAAATTGTTGATTATCTCTAACAAATCGATTTAATTTCTAAGATAATATCAATTTGAAAATATTTAAGAAGAAAGAACTCATTGTTAGTAGAACTGTAGATCAAGGCACACGATCAATGCGATGTCCTGAGGTCATTGTGAGGTTATTGGATGCTTAAGGGAATTGCGTCCCCTCCACTCAGTGATTGAAAGTCTACCCACGGGATTCAACAGTCTATGTAGAACAAAGAAGACATAAATACAACATCTGATCTTTTGACGAATGGACAACAAGTATGACCTTGAAGAATTGAACGAATGGAAGTTAGAGAGCGATTTGTGTTTTTTCTGTATTTGAAATAGCACATAAAACAAAGATTTGTAGATGAATTCTAAAGAGTTATGTCTATTAGAGAGATTAACAAAATCTAGAGAGACACGATTTTATAGAATGAGTCTAAACAAATTTTTTTTTGTAAAAACGGTTAATACAAAACTTGTAAAAAAGGAAGGCAAATTAACAACCAGACCCAAGCCTGGCGCGCATGTGTAAAACAGGTAGGATGTGTGTCACTAGCGTACATGCCCTGGGGGTTTTCGAAGCTTGGACCCAAAATCTGACAAAAAATCATTGGGTTTCCCTCCTAGGCCTCTTGTGCACGCATGAGCCCACCCACTTCCTCTAACTTTCAAGGCTAAGAGACGTAACTCCAATATAAGAGTTGACTCTCAATTCTTCTTTTCTCCGATGTGGGATTAAAGATAGACGGCACTAAAAACCAAAAACCAATTAACTTTTGTTGCTAAGAAACTTTCTATCAAACTAAGATAGATATAATGATCAAAACAAATTAAAGAAACACAACTAATCAAAAGATTAATGAAATGGATTCTCTTTCTTAAACATTCAACTTGCACATTCCTTTAAGTTGGATTGTTATAGATCTTCATTACATTTGACCAAATTATTTCAATATAATTTTATTAGTTTATTACCTAATGAGATTACTCTTATATTTTTACTAATGCACTCTTTCTAATTTTAGCTTTCTTCTTTCAAATCATCCATGACAATATTTATATCTAGGCCACGCTAATAATGTGGATATGATTTATTAATTGCCCATTCAACTCCATAAATAATAACTTCTCTTACTTTCATATTATAAAATTTTCTTTTTATTGATTATTAAGAAATGTTGGTCATAAAACACTATAGAACCACCAGCCAACTTTACTTCTGTGAAAGAAAAAAAATCCTCTTCTATCTTTCATACTTATGGATAGTGGAATAAAGATAGCAAATATGATTAGTTTAGAGAATTTTTCAGCCATAACAAAGCAACTCTTTATAATTAGTTTTACCTTGACTCACATTGAAAGTGAACACTTCATTTGATTAATATAAATATTGGAATTTTCAACGAAATAGCCAAAGGTTGGATTGATGTTAGTGGTGACAATTGTTGTGTCCGGATCTTAATTACACAATTCATTTATATATAAAAGTGTTATTATGAACGAGTGTACCTTTGTAAACTATGTGAATTGCCAGGAAATGTCTTGGGCTATTGATGCAATGCAACAAGCTCAAGTGTGAAAATGGATTCAGACAAGCAATGCTTTTAGAATAATTCGATAAGACCTATTCTTGAATGAAAATGTCAAGATCTTCAAGATCCATAGAAAAGTATGGACTTTCTCCTTTTTAGGTCCGATTCCTTTATTTACCCTACATTTTAGACATTTTTGCTATTTTAGGAAAGTTTCATTTAATTAATAACTTTAGTAATAAAAGTTAAAATCGTGCATCATCGGCTTTACCTTATTTCTAAGGTCAAGTAGTTCTATTTCCATCCCTAAATCACTTTTAATCATTTTTTCTATTTTGACTATTTTCGTGTTCTTGTAGAATAAGATTTTTCTCTAAATATTATTGTAACTCCAATATGGGAGGAAGATCTTTGATTAATAAAATTTATGATTTTTAGAGAGTTTTCTCTTTATTTTGAATTGCTTGATATTCTGGGTGAATTAACAAGTTCTTTATGTCCAATTATTTAGTATTCTTTTGAAAATCAATGAACCAATTGGAATACTGTTTTTCATCTTGCATCAGCTATGCTCTTTCTCTTTGTATTTTGGGAATATTCCTCCTAACTTGATCCTTTGTTGTTGTAATATGTAGAGTGAGTAGTTTAACATGTCGGTATACATCAATGTGAAAACCATCTTCTGAACTATCTAGAATGAAGATCTACAATCAAGATGACCAATCATGCTCAACCCTAGTACTTTAAGAGAGAAATCACTAATACAATTGTGATGTCTTTTACTTAAGACTCAATCACAAAAATCCGTGTGTGCACGCAATACTATGATACAATTTCCAGAATTAAATGTGATGACTAACTTTAACTGAAAAATCTTTTTTGTTTTCTTCAAATAACTAGTAACTTCACTATGCAAAACAAGTTTAAGATGCATTATCTTTGTAATGGAAACATTCATCTGTGTTTCAATTAGTCTCACTTTGACCTTGTACTCATCAACACATAAAAACTTTATTTCAATATGTTTGATCTCTTCAAGAAATGATCATTCTTATACTGTATTTCACTATTGCCTCGCTATCACAATGTACCTTAATTGGCCTATTGATGGAATCAACTACACTTAGTTTGCTAATGTTCTTCATATCGTGCTAGCTTAGTTTCTCATCTTAAAGCAAGCTTGCTTTGAACTCTATATCAATAGTTCCTTCAACAACTAGGAATTATTAAGACATTTTTCACAACTTTTCAATTGAACGACCTTCCCTCTCTTTTGTAATTTCTTCCTTTCCATTATCTATCCCAAAAGAAAAAAAAAAAAATTGAGTGATGTAATGAGGATTCTACCGTAAATGATTTTCTTCGCATTAATTTGCATATAATTTCCTGCCCAAATATCTATTTTATTGAAACCATGTCATGTGCATCGTTACCCATGTTTGATCTTTCATGGCAAAGCTTGAGAGTCAACTCAGTATGTGACCTGGTGATCCAACCTTGACATATCATAGTTTGACTTTCCCTATGTCGGGATGAATCTGAAGGCATGGATGAATGTTTGGTATCAGTGTTTGATGATCAGGACTCTGAGCCCAATGCATGATATGATTATCTAAAAGCCCACATATTAGGATTTGGGCTTTTAGTTTTATAAAAACGGTGGTAGAGATGGTTTAAAGTTTCAATTATATCTCAATAGAAATAAAATCCCAAGAAGCTTCTGTCACTCACTTTTATGTAAAAGTATTGGTTAGTAAATCAAAGCTAAGAGACCAAACCAAAGGAATCCCGACATAGTTCTGCTAAAGCTTCATTTCTCTTCCATAAAAAAGCAGCAAAAGAAGGTTTTGGAATAAAGAAAGAAATGGGAGAGAAATAAAAGAAGATTCATTGATGTGTCTCTATTCTTTTACAGTCTTTAACTCTCCTGAAAAAAAGCACGCTTGACTGGTCTAACCTCTTCAACTCCTTAGTAACCAAGGTATTTGTTGCTTGGATTTAAAACTCGACTCGAATCTCATGCCCTTTTAATATTTGAGTCAACTCAATTCTCTCTCGATGGCCATCTTTCTTTCATATTTACTAGTCTCTCTAGCACTTGAATAGCTCCTCATTGAGTAGAAATCCAAATTAAAGAATTTTTTGAAAAAATAATAATAATAATAATAAGAGAGAGAGAGAGAGGGAGAGAGAGAGAGAGAGAAGGGTTTGTAATTAAGAAATAAAATTATTATCTAACCACTTTTAGACAGAATATTTAATTTCATTGTTAGGTGTGTTATAAAAAAAAGTCAGTGTGCCAAGAAAGAACTCTTATGCATGAAAACAACCTAGGAAGAATATGGAATAATTTATATATTTTCTGGACCAATATATAATATACAACAACAGCAACAAAGTCTTATCCCAAAATATGGGATCAGCTCATTTAATCCTTCTATTTCACTTTGTCCTAAGTTAAGTCTTTTGTTCTTGAGAGAGTAAGAATTAAGAGAGAAATTGTAATTTGATTAATTAGCCCTAATTAGGCTATATAAGTATTACATAAGAGAAAGAAGTGAAAAGACTAAAATAACCCTACAGACTTATTTAACACTCCCCCTTAAGTTGGTGCGTGGATATCAACAATGCCCAACTTGGACAAGACATCTTCAAAGGAGGTTTTACTAACACCTTTAGTAAGAACATCAGCAAGTTGTTGAGAGGTAGGGACAAAGGGCGTACAAATCTGTCCAGAAACTATCTTTTCTCTAATGAAATGCCGATCAACTTCTATGTGCTTGTTCTATCATGCTGAACCGGATTTGCAGCTATGTTAATAGCTGATTTATTATCGCAATATAGTAAGAAGGGGACCGACACAGGAAGACATAAATCAGCTAGTAAGATTTTGAGCCACAACAACTCGCATATTCCAAGTGCCATGGCTCTGTATTCTGACTCAGCACTTGACCGAGAAACCACATCCTGCTTCTTACTACGCCAAGTTACCAAGTTACCACCAACTTTAGTACAATACCCAGAAGTAGACCGTCTATCAGTCACTGAACCAGCATAATCTGCATCTGTCCATGCCTCAATACGAAGATGACCATGATTGTTGAATAAAATACCTCGACCAGGACATCCCTTAAGGTATCTAAGAATACGATAAACAGCAGCAAGATGAGATGTTCGAGGCGAGTGCATAAACTGACTTACAACACTAACAGCATAGGCAATGTCAGGGCGAGTCATAGACAAGTAAATCAATTTTCCCACAAGACGCTGATATTGGCCAATATCGGACACACACTCCCCCTCAGAATCAGCCAACCTGTGATTCTGCTCAATAGGAGTATCAGCTGGACGAGATCCAAGCTGACCAGAGGCACTGAGTAAGTCAAGAACATACTTACGCTGAGAAATAAATATACCAGACCGGGACCGGGCAACCTCATATTTGATTTTATAATCTTTATCCAATATGCTTTCTACCATTTAAAACAATGGAAGATGTCGCAATAATCTTTATATAAGAACCATGGATCCGAGATGAGGAAATAGGCCCTTTAAAGTGTGACTTAGGTTGATGTTATTTCCATGCTAGCTGTCAATCTGGCAAAATTCTCTCCACGAAAACTCAACTTGTTGATTTGTATTAATTTTTTTTTTCCCTGATTCAGACCAAAATGATAATAATAATCGTCAATTTCAATTAAAAAGAGTCAGATTGATTTCTATTGATTGAAATCTAAAGTTACGCTTGTAAGGCTCCCATTAAAATGAGTTCATAGCTGATTGTTGAGAAAATTCTCAAAGCATGCACAACTTTTGTTAAAATTCCTATTTCAGTACACTCTTAATTTTAATCCCCAGGGAGAGTATTATTGCCACACCAACTTTTTCTAATACCACCCCAAGATGTGTGTTAATTCTTTTGTGATTTTTATATGAATTGGGGTGGCGTTAGAAAAAGTTGGTGTGGCAATAGATCATTCCCAAAACAGTGAGATCACTGGTATTTATTCTAAAAGTGACAACATCACTGAAAAATAATTCATGCTCATGTTTTGGGAATTAAAATGAACAGTATACTTGAATGGTAATTTTGCCATATTCCACAATGAAATGGCAATTTACCCTACATATATATATATATAGAGAGAGAGAGAGAGAGAGGGTCAGGTTCAAAGGACAACCATTTCAACACACATATAGACAACGTGTTTTGTCTTATATGGGCAAAAATGTTTGGAATGGACTGATTTTTTGTGAGGATGATCTCTGTGATGAGGAGATCATCCTTGCCAAAAATCAGCTCATTATGAAACTTCTAGACCGTCCAATTTTTGTTGAAAAATTATAGACCGTCCAATTTTTGTAAATCAATTTTGATGGGGTTACAAATTTTGGAATGGGATGATTTTTTGCCAGGATGATCTCCTCATCACAGAGATCATCCTCACAAAAAATCAGTCCATTCCAAACATTTTTGCCCATATAAGACAAAACACGTTGTCTATATGTGTGTTGAAATGGTTGTCCTTTGAACCTGACCCATATATATATATATATTATATATATATATATATATATATATATATATAATATATATTTACCAGGGTCCGGCACATTAAGTAGTACCCCAAATCACCTATATAAAAAATGATGAATTGAAATAGATGGTCTATAATTGTTCAACTTATAAATTACTTTTCAAAAGGTTTGAAAGGTTAGAATAGTCGTGATAATCTGACTCTCCCAGGTGGCATGTGCGAGAACCATAGATTTTTTTGCCTCAGGACACACATGCACATCTTCATAAATATTTGCAATTGTGTATCTCAAGGCAAAAAAGATCTATGATTCTAGCACATGCCACATCAGGAGAGTATTTTGTGTATCCCTCGTGAGGGAGTCAGAAAATCATTACTCGTTGGAACGGATTGATTTTGGTGAAAAGCTTTTGATTCTATGAAAATGCAAACTACCCGCATCTGGATAGAAAGACTACGAAAGTTTACTGTTCTCTTGGATTGGCTTTGGCTCTTTCCTACGTAGTTTAGGTGGAGGACAAAGAAGGCATCCTTATAGGGAGTTCGAGCCATGCATCCGTGAGATACCAAACTTAAAGAGTGTGTCCACACATACATGACTTTAGACATTATTATTGCGTGTGTCTACGGATGCCATAAACCTACGCATCTGGACTCGATCACATAAAACTCACCTTGTACCTCAAGGTGTGACATATGGGAGTAGTTATTGTGACATTGTGATATTGAAGAACGTATACATGTTTTGATTTCCCTTCGTTTCTCTCTCTCTCTCTCTCTCAATCAAATCTTTTACTCCACAGAGTTGGGTAGTTATTCAAGTCCAGGCCTTCTCCGCACACTACGCGAAAAACTGTAAAGAATTTTTTCTCATATGTGAATGTTTGGGCCATCCTTTTCTGGACTTGCATCAAAGCCCAGCCTCATTGATGATTCCTAGTCATTGTATTTATTCCTTTTTATAATAAAATTCTATTGGTGGTTTCAAGCCCATGAATAAAATTCTCAAATCAAATCGTTAAATATCACCAATCAGGCTGTTTTTATTTATTTTTGTATTGTAGGTCCAAGATACAGTAGGTGGTTTAATCATGTATGGGGTGGACCCAACCAACTTACTTACTGTAGCTAACCAGCTTAATGGAGTAAAGGATCTGCACACTTTTTCTTTTGGCATAACAAACCAAAAGTCTCTGATTGTCAAAAAGTTCAAATTTCAAAATTGAGGGAGAAACTTTCAAATCTTGGTAATAGTGGCACATTCTCACACAAATCATACTTCTCATCTTTTGAGAGAGAGAGAGAGAGAGCAATGTTTCCATTTGATACTTCCATCTAATTTTAATGCTCAAAGTAATATATAAAAAATCAAATAACCACTTTCATCTCAAGGAACAGGATTGATTACAAATACGAATAAGAATAATTAAGCACGCAATTTCATAAAAACTGTATGATTTTCTCAATCTAAATTGAGCAAGTTCTACATGATGGAGATTTTGCTCAACATGTTGTATTCGCAGTGGGTAAGAAAGAAACCAACTTGATATTATTGAAAAATAAAAAGTAGAATCAAATCAAGATAATATTTAGATCAATCCTTTCTTCTTCCACCAAATATCTTACCATTACCAAAGGGAGTAGAGTTATGTGTCTTCTAAATTTTCACTCAAGTGTTTTTATGTGTTTCCACGCCTCCCTTGAGATCTTGAAAAATGGACAAATTCATTTTCTCAGGAACACATACACTCTCTCTTCCTTCACCAACCTTAGGGGATGATCTATATGGTACTACTGCCACAACTATAGTACCAAAAAAAGATATAAAATTGATACATATTTACATTTAAAATTGAAGTATTGGATGTAGAAAAGTCATCCATTTTTGAGTATCCAAGTAAGTTAAAAAGAAAAATTAAATATAAGACAAAAAAGGAAATAAAGTAATTGTCATTTCATTAGACGTATCCAATTATCCATAAACCCAAAGATAATAAACAAAAGTACCTGAAGAAGATTGAAAGAAAATATTCAACCCCAATCTATTTCTAATCACTCACCACCCCTCCGATGTAACACAATCTTAAACCCACAAAAAAAGGACCCTCACATGCTTCTAGCCAACATATCTTGGTACCTCCTATAAGATTCTTGCTTCTCCAACCTGAACTTCTCATGACATCTTTGGATGAACTTATCGGCGAGCTTATCGATCTCATCAACATCTACATCATTAGTAGATTTCTCTTCAAGCCAATGTAAATAACCAGATAATTGTGAGTCCAACCCACCCTGGCAGTCCTCCGTTGAATTCCACGTCGAATCATAGTAAACATGGCTCGTGTCAAAGTTGCCTTCAACGGGTTCTGGCATAGGTAACACATGTGAGGAACACCAATTGTAGTGAAATCTAATTCTACTAAAAAGTTGTTTCTTCTTCTTCTTCTTCTGTATCTTCTTCATGGTGTCTAGATAGTAGTTGTTGTTGGAATCTTTGTTCTTGTTGAGGAGTTGTATGAGCATGGACTTTGCTTTGGCTACTGCCCTTATGACTTGGCACACATGTTGGAAGATGTGAGAGTGAATTAAGGTTTTGATTTTCATGGAGTTTGGGCTAGAACGTGGTGACTTCATTGAAAATTCATGAAGGTTTTGGAGAGATTTCATGAAGTTTGGGCTTGGCACCATTTTTTTTTTTTTTTTTCGGGTTTATGTTCATATGGTCTTGTTCAAGATCCCTTATAAAGGGATTAGTTTTGTAAATTACCACTGGATCTAATCTAAATTACAAAAATACCATCACCTTTCAAAATTAAGGAGAGGGTTGGAGTGGGTCAGGGTGTCACTTTTTCTCCTTTTAGTTGGTAGTGATGCAGGATATGAGGCATGTTTGGGTGTAAGGTTATGTCTGGCTGTACAATATGAATATAGGACAATGTCTGATATCTTGTCTGTTCAATAGTAATTAAGATTACAAATGTAGGAAACTCTCTCATTAGTGACTTTATGTTCTTCTATACATGCATCCTTGCTATTATTGGTAGGGTTTTAGTGGATCTACCATATCCAAAATCTTATTCAATCAAATATGATAACTTAGGATTATGGATCAAGGATCCAGCAGTCGATAAGTACCTATCCCGATAAAGTTGCACTCCAGGAAAGATTGGATGAGATGGATGAGTGGAAAGACTAGGAAAGATAAAAAATACAAACAATTGAATACATTCAAGAACATGTGGAGATAGCTCCAACAGACAATAAACTAAGAGAAAGCTGGCTGAAATGATTTGGGTATATTCAATGAAGGGCGATTATAATCCAGTTAAAAGAAATATTCAAATTAAATACCCTAAAAGAACGAGAGGGAGACAAAAGATCAAGTATGGAGACAATGAAAGTGTATATGAACTCAATCTCAAAAACAAAAGACTTGACTTTGGATAGAATAGAATGAAAAAACAAGATTCGTTTAGGTGATCCAAAGAATTTGGGATAAGGCTTTGTTGTTAATTATTATTCGCACACACACTCACACGTTTAGATACAAATGTTGAGGACTCAAAGACCACATGATCTAGAAAACTCACAAGAGTACTATCACTCGTGAGTTAGGGTTTGAGTAAGAAACCGATAAACCCAGATTGAGGACTATTATATACAAATGGTTACAATTTTGGTACTGAAATAGGTAGACTTAAAATCAATATAATCGTCGTCAGAATAATTTAATCCCCATTCCCATTGATCTAGACCATTCATTGATGGATAATTTAGTAGATGGTAGGACCCTCGGATTAGCGTTTGATGGAAAGTCATCGAGAGATCGAATGGTTGAGGTTGCTTGACCACATGATCTTCATGCTTTGGCATGCATGGCCCCATAAGAAGAAGATTTGTAAAAGAAAAGAAGGTGAGAGGGTTGGGGTGTGTGGGTTTGAACTGACATTAGCAGATATGGAGAGAATCTAAAAGAAAGTAAAGAAAGCAATAGGACTAAGTAACAGTAAGAGGGAAACCCTAAGGCAACTTTAGTGAGTACTGCAGATATGTTCAATCACTTGGAAGATTGGAATACATCACTTTCTCTTTTCATATTCCCTTGGAATAAATTGTCACTGTCATAAAAGCCCAAGTAGTTAACTTTTTAAGTTTCAGAAAAATTTGTAGGGTGTGTACTATTTTGATTGCAAGGAAAATCATTTTTTGAGAATGTTTTTTTGGAAAACTTGTCATAAGATAATGATTTTTCAAAGAAAATGATTGTACGAATTAGAAAATTTTCAAAAGGAGAGTTGGTGTTTAGTAGTGGGGATAGGGGTGATCCTGAGAAAATGACGTCGGGATTTTCCTTTTTTGATGAGAAAATCTTTTTTCTAGGAAGATGGTTCAAAGATATTTTCCCATCAAGAAGGAAAATTCGTTTTCTAAAAAAATGAATTTTTCCATGAAAATGCACAATCATTAGTGGAGTCAATGGATATACATTTAACTAGAACCAAACTGGAATTAGAATCAAAAACCCAATTTTGAATCCCTTTTTATCATAACTGATTAAAATCAGATCTAAAAAACCAAATTGATTGAGAACCCAAACCTATAGAAATCAGGAACCAAGAAAAAAATTTACAATTTCAGTTATGTTTCATTATATTGATAATCAAAATTGCGATAATTGGGTCTGTCTGTTACAGATTCCAACTTCTGCTTCAGGATTCTGTGTCTAGAAGACATAGAAGCTCATAATCTATGAAGTAGCATCCAGGAGAATCTTATTTGTTACAGATGCTGACGAAGAATTATTAGAAGTAGTAGAGAGAGGTCGAATTGATTTACTGTTAATCGATGAGTTAGAAGAATAAGGAGTGAAATCATCATTTCATCCCCATACATTCTTTGCTGTTGGCTTCTCATAGTGTCTTGCGCACGAAAGCAACCCCAGCAAGACTTCTCAAAAACCTAATTTTAGGGTTCTCGCAAAAGCTAGTGAAGCAAAAGCCATCTAGGAACTAACCGTAACCGACCTATTGACACCCCTAACAATCATACACTTGCAAATAAAATTTTCCAACAGAAATTATTTTCTAGGCATATCCCAAATGATCACATTCCAACTGGTAAAATCCTTTGAGGATCTTCTTGACCTCATGCACTTTAAGTAGGTATAAGGCTATTAATGGGCCAGGCTCGGCCCGAGCCCAAACTTTACCCTACCCATTCGGGTGCCAACATTGCATGCCAAGTCTGTCTAAATTTTCTTGCAGACCTTAAATGTAATTGTGGGCCCAAACAATCAGGTAGATGGATACAAGGCCCATCTACTGATCGGACGGTTTACAAAATTTCATATAAATATTAATAATACAGAAATCAATGAAAAAATACAAATGTCAATATTAAAAATAATATTATATTATAATTTACAGGGCAATCCGACGAGCCTAACTCTCAAGCCTGAGCCCCACTCCGAACATGAATCAGGCCAAGCCCTTCCGATAACGTAACGGGCTAAATAACATGACCTATACCTTATCTATTATGGGTCAGGCCAGACCAAACCCAACCCATTTATAGTCCTACTTGGCCCCACTCCAGCTGTTTCAACTTATATTTGTCTCCATATAAGGATGCTTAATGCATGACTAGGGTCCACTAAGGAAGATGGATTATAGATGCTCATGAGACAGGTATCCTAAGCTGAGGAAAATGAACATGGTGGGTATCATCTTTATCTTCCCCTCTATTCATCTTTTCTAAAGTTAGATTTTGAAGTTATCTAAAATATCATAAATGAGAAATATATGAGGGAGAACAGTTATTATAATAATAAAAAAAGAAAAAGAAAAAGAGAGCTTATATGTCCACATCAAATAATTTTTTTTACCAAACCAATAGTTCATGTAATTATATCTAAAATCCAAACAAGAATATATGCAAACATTCAACATATTTAAACTATTTTATTTAAATATATAATATAAAAATAAAAAAATAAAAAAAGTTGGGTTGGTCATATAATCTCTCTAAATAGAAATGTAATTCAATTAAAAAAAAATTGATTGATGATTTCTAACCATTGAATTTAACGATTTTCACAATGGGTTAAGATCATGATCAAAAATAAATTAGATGGATTTGTGTCGTAGATAAAATATCAGTCCTGAGATCATTTCCATGTGAATACAATTACTTTAAGCCATGGTTTTCCTACACATCGTGAAATCCTATTCTATCATACTCAAATTTTTTGACCCAAAGAAAGTGCCACTTTTGGTTTTTGCTGTGTCACCACTGCTCTCACCCGCCAAAATAATAAAATCTTTAATTTCTTCGAAAGATTCAAATTGTTTGACTGAGCTCTATTAATGATAAGAGATTTGGAATTTCTTCGTGAGCTCAAGACCTCCTATTTGATATACCAGAGATTTAGGTCTATATTTAGACTTTCAAAGTCTCAACCATCTCGTGGTAGGGCTGCAACTTGGGCGGGCCAAACTGATTGGGTTCGGGCATAGCCATCGGCCAACCCAACAGAACCCGAACTTATACTAGTTGAAAATAAGCTAAACTCAAACGGCTCAAAACCATCGAATTTTTCAAAATTCAACAGTCTCACCTGTCGAATTTACTCTTCGAATTGGGCCATGTCGAAAAAAAAAATTTGATGGCCTAACGCCACAGATATTATTTTTGATGCCTTGAAAACCGTTGAAAAAATAAATTCAACGGCTCAAAACCATCAAAAAAAATAATTGAGCCGTCGAATCTAGTATTTTAGTCATAAAATTCAACGGCCTTGAGCCGTCGAATTATTGGCTATTTCTACCTATACCTGCCAAAAAATCACATATCCACATCTCATCCACTCCAATTCACATCCACATCTACATTCACATCCCATCCACACCAATTAGTATTCAATCAATAGTATCAAAGAATGATAAGACCTTAAAAAATAAAAAAAAAATAAAAACAAATAAACTATAACTACAACAAAGCCTCCATTCATAATTTCATATATGCTCTACTAACTGAGTCCACAAAATATATCTCACCACATGAAGATGGTAATGCAATGTCAGATACTTCAGACACCGATTAAATATTCCAACCCCTTAAATCAACCCAAGGATCAAATATGCAAAAGCAAGGCTGGCCTTTAAAAAAACAAAAACATTAAGTAGTCCAACTCTAAGAGAGGAGAAACTATAACTTGATCCAGGATAGGACCACAAAGAGAGCCAAAGTCATCGACCCTTGTGAGGTAATAAGAACTGTAGAATGTAATCCTTGTCCTTGCTTCAATTGCTTTGAACTTGAAACTGACAGTCTTGAACCCACCCTTTCCATTGAATTTAAGGGGGACTTTCATGGTATCTTTGGCAGCAAAAGCTTCAACCATCATCGATCCATGACACCCATTCTTAGCGCCTCCAATAGTGAACGTGAGGTTATAGATTTTGTTAGGAATTGTTCTTAGAACTTGAGCAATGGTACTCTCCCTCCCTGCAACAAGTTCAACCGCAGTGTGTCCAAAGGGGACAGCAAAGTACTTCGAGTCAATGTACTTCACTGCTTTTAGTGATTTGATGATCCAACCAGGAAGAGGGGGATGTAAAATCTTCTTGTTTTGGAGGGAGAAGGACAGCATTAGAGGAGTTCTTAAGTAGATGAGGACCCTTTTCGAAATCACCATTTTTAACCAGATTAACTGCAAAAAAAGAAAATAACATGACATTAAATATAGAGATTACATGGATTTTATGATGCGGAGCCATAAACCCAGATCAAATTGTGGAGAATTAATAAAATCAGAAGGAGAACAAATGGAATTAAACATAGCTAATTCAGAACATCATATAATTGCAAAAAAGCAGGATACAATGCATAAGAAACGAATATTATGAGATGGCGTGTAAGAAAGATTCATCATCATCAACATCACTGAAGCCGTATCCCAAAGACTTGGGGACGACTAGATGAATCATGTTCCTCCATTTAATTTTGTCTAGAGCTATGTTTTCTATTATTGAAAGTATGTTCATTTCTGCTTTCACTACCACAATCCACATTCTATTGGGTCTACTTTTCGCCCTTCTTGGGCCTTCAAATTACTTTTTTTTTTATAAGTAAAAAAAAAAAAAATCATAACAAATACCAAATAAGTTACTTACTTCTGGTGGGCATGGGAGGGAAGAGTTCTTTAATGGCTACAACATCCAAGAGAGGACCACAAGCTGGATCCTCTTGAACCCCCGTGTTGTAGAATGTCACCTTAGCAAACTTAGTTTTGGCCTTAAAGCCCCAAGCATAAACATCACCTCCATTGCTGTTGTAGAGTGGATCCCCTAAGAACGGAGGAACTGAAACCCTCAATACTTCATCTTGAGCACATGTTCTCAAAGCCCCAAATGTGAAGGAATACAGAGAACCCAGTTTAACTAATATGGTTTGAGAGATTGAGGCCTCGTTGCCAAGCCTTATGGCATAGGTACCGTGTGCAATGACAAAAAACATTCCACCAGCTAGCGGCCCACCATGGATGTACTCAACCAAGCCACTGATTTCCCATTTGTGTAGTGAGTACTTCCCCCTTGATGACTGTTTTGTTGGGGTTGGATTGCTTAGGTGGTATTTCGAAGTTTCCATTTGGGAGAAGTCCTGAAAGAGTAAGAGAGTGTTAGAAAAAGTAAGAGATCAAGATCTTAACCTTGGAAAGGGGAAAAAAAACACAAATCTGAACTAGTACTCACACATAATCGCAAGAAGAAAAGATGAAATCTATTATAAGAACACTAAAATAGCATAAAAATGCAAAGAACCATAAAGAAAAACCACTTCATTAACAAGATAGATTAGAACACTATAAACTCTAACCAATAACTAATGGCCTATGATATACTTCAATGCAAATGGGATGAAATTAAGCTCATCAGAATCCAATAACTAATGGCCCGTGATATATCTGAATAGTTCAACATTGCTTAACATACCCACATCCATGTGCTAAGGCAGTGACAATGATTAACATTTTCTTTGTGTGAGTTATGTGGCTGGCAGCAACATACATAAAAAAAAAAGAGGGTAACATACTTTTCTAATATGTTTTATTTAATAATAAAACATAATTTTTCTAAGAACTGATTCTTTAAGTTTAACATGTGGAAACACTAAAAGAACTGTATCTGCATTCATATCCTACATTTTGGGATCGAAGAAATGCACTGTGCCTGATGAGACCAAAATATCAAAGCGCACACAGTGTGACCAGCTTTTGTTGCTTGGCAGCAAGAAGTCATACTCAATCCATCCAAGCTGGCACCTTTTGTTCAATTTAGTGTGAAAGCTAATCCACCATAAATGAAGGACTGCTTCCAAACACACCTTAAACATCCTCGTCCTGCTTTCCTCCTCCTGCTTTCCTCCTCCTCCTCCCTGCTTCAATTTCACTTGCTAACAAGCTGCCTAGTAGGTGATACAAAACCAAATGAGATCATGTGTCCAAATACATTAATGACATGATGACACAACATTAGCCTTCTTTTACTCTGTCTGATATAAAACAATAAATAGTACCTCGTCCCTAAACAAGCCAGCCCTCAATAAAATTGAAATCAATTAGCTCTCAAAAACACTAATGGGTATAATAGATCAAATAATTGAGTAAAAACAGTTCTCACAATTGCCAATGCCAACATAATAACTACTACATAGAAACTTAATTATAATTAAATATCCATTAAGAAGATATATTTCTTGTGCTGACATCTAGTATTGCTTGACAAGGGCTAACGCCAAGGATGACTAGCTAAAATGACCGAGAATTTGTATACAACGGAGTGACCCACCCCTACCTAAAAATGAAAAAAGAGGTGTGAAGAGATAAGGCGCGCAACCTTCTTTGAGAAAAAAAAAAAAAAGGCACAGGACCAGTGCCAAATCATAGTTTTTAGTAGATGCACTTAGGTTCCACCGCGGATGAGGCTTCCGACGGATAGTTCAGTTCCTCCACGTTGGACTTGGCTGCTTCGCTACTCCCAAAGGCGCTACATTAATCACCACAGCACAGGACAAGTGTCCAATTTCCTTCCTCGTTTTATTCAAACTTTATTTTGATGTGTTTTGATAACTAGATTTGTTAGCATCGCATAGAGAAGGAATAGATTAGTCACCTTACCTATAACCCATAAAGGATTAATGTTCAATATGCTTAAGATTGTCACGATTTATGTGAAAAGGTCTTGATTTACATAAAGGATCTGATGCCTTTGCATAATGTCTATAAAATTGTGATCATTTAATATCATTCGAGGCACAAATTATCTCCCATTAAGTCATGCTCACAATTGTTACGTGGGATATCTCTTTTAATTCCGAAAGTATAGTCTAGAGGAATATTTTTTCGAGAAAACGCTCCGAAAGGTACGTTGATGGTCTAACTTTTCTTCAACTTTCTAAGCCACACAAATATATCACTCATGAGTTTTGAGGCCATTTTGGGTACATAAGGGTAGTTCTATATGTCTATATTTGATTTTCTTGCATAATTACCTGTAAACAACATAATCTAGTTGGCAAAGTAGATACTTATCTTGATCCAAAAAAACAAAAGAAGAAGAAAAATAAAGGAGAGAAATTAAAGGGCTTCGAAGTTTCAAACAAAGATGAATTAAAAAGAAAAGAAAAGGTGAATAATATATCGTTAAGTAATGCTCTTTAGAGTTGGATCTCACTTCTGATTCAGTCCCACCCTTTGAAATTCAGGGTGCAAAGTCACCTTGAGATGTGTTGTGGGTGAAATGATTAGAAACATAAACTCAACACTTAGTGAATTAGGATCCCAAAAATTGAGGGCATTTCCACTTTAGGAACCAAGGTAACAGCAGTAGCACTGACTTCTCTAATCATCTTGCCACTCTTGAGAGTACTCTTAATGGCTCTGTAGAGGTCTTGTTCAATTATCTCCAAGCTCATTCAAGAAGTTAATCTTGTTATAAAAGCACTAATGATTAAAAAATCTCGCTTATGATGCAGTACCAATGGCAAGAGCACACGCACACACATACACACAATCATTTGATGCAGTACCAATGGCAAGAACACATCATCATCAGCATCTTAAGCCTTATGAATTAAGATAAGGGCAACAACATTTTTTTTTTTTTCGAATTATAGAATTACAGACAACAGACACTAAAGCCAAACAAACAAAAGCCATTAAATTTTTTGATAGATTTTATTTTATTGTTTTGTTTTTTCAAATTTTGTAAGGAAAAAAAAAAGATATCTACAACAAATTTATCATATAAATGCAAGAATAGAGCTACCAAAGCAGATATCCATTGAAATTGATGCAACCACCTCTATTGATATTAGATGCTTAACCATCATTCGTCAAATATAAAATACAGATATCATTAAAGATGCTACAAGAGAGCTGGCAATAACACAAACTATACAGAGAGATCTAGAGTGATTTTTTAGGTTTTTTAGGGTTTTTGAGAGAGAGAGACTTATAGATGAGATTTGGAGTGGTTTGATCGGTGGCACTGATAATCGGTTCTTAGGGTTTTCGACTTGAACTCTGATTTCTTCTTCGATTTGAGCTCTGAGAGATTAAAAATCCATTGACGAAGTGAGTTATCAATCCGAAATGGGAGATTGAGGAACATGAGTGAGATTGAGAGATCGTTCGGTGTTGAAATGGGAGATTGAGAGATCGTATCGAGTGTCGATTGAAATGAAAGAAACTTCTTCGAACTCAAAAATCGATACAGATGACTGAGAAGGAAAATCGGTAAGGATAAAAGAACTGACTTTGTAGTTGGATCAAGTTTCGTTTTCGCTGAGATGAGGAAAATCGGTAAAAATGGAAGAACTGACTTTGCAGTTGGATTTGGTTTCGTTTTCTTTGAGATGGCTGAGAAGGAAAATTGGTAAAGATGGTTTAAGGTTTTTTCATTAAAAGAAATTCCGGTGGTTCGTTGGGCTTGGGCTGTTGAAATTTTTTCTTGGACTTATTGGGCCGGTGAAAATAAACGTGAGACTTGGACTTATTAACATGATGCTTCTTGAACACCCAACATTCAACTCCATAAACCATAACTAGTCTTATTGTCATCTTCTAATATTTTCCTTTTAATCTGATTGTGATGGATCGATCACATAGTATACTAGAAGCAAACCCCCACTTCAACCATCCAGCTCTGATCCTATGGGCAGCATCTTCCTCATTTCTATATCATTATATATGATAAACCCAAGATAATGAAATGGTGGCTTCGTAGGATTTCTACACCAATAATTTTTTTATTGGACATTGCTCTTCCTAGGTGTCAATGCTAAATTAACACCCCGTACTTGGTCTTGGTTCCACTCATTCTAAAGCCCTTGGACTCCAACACCTTCTCTTCATAATTCTAGTTTTGTATTGCCCATCCTATCTATTATATCAACGTATCTAATGCATTCTTTTCTATAGATGGACAAGGCTCCACAATTCAGAATGAAGTACATGACGAGGATAAAACATCCATTATGTACATGTATCAACATCAAACATCGACATATGTCCATTCTTTCGTATTCAGACTGTGAGCTTGTCATATTACAACTTGGAACCTGATGAGTAACCAACAACTTGAAGTCCTTTTTCCATCTTCAAGGAACTGAAACATCATATAAGCATTTACTCCAGGTCAGAAACAACTGACTAACCTCAAAATTGTCAAGACATAACAGATAGATTGGACCCAAGAAGTGCAACTGGGCCATGTGCAAATGTTGTGATAGAAGAAAATTCTTCTGAGATAGGGACCAATCCTGAGATGAAGATAGATATAAAGGGAAATAAACATAGAGTTGGAATAATTATTACCCAAAGTTCCATTCAGCACAAACATAGGGACCAATCCTGAGATGAACATAAAGGCCTGCTTTCTTAACCAGCTTAATAAACTGAACTAGATCATATCTCCCCTGCTACAAATATTAAAACAGAAGTATCCATATTGGCAAAACTTCAACAAACAAAAAAAATGTAGGAAACAAGATGATCAGAGATACCCATTTGTGAAAAATTCCAGAAAAACAAAAAATTGCATAAAACAATAAAAACAGAGGTGGGTACCCCATTGACCAAAAACTTAAAAAAGATGCAGAAAACAAGAAGATTAAAGATACCCACTTGTGAAATATTCCAGAAAAACAAAAAATTGCATAAAACAATTTAAGTGCTTTACTAGAAATAATTTAAATAATAGTTAAATAAGCTAGCACTGCACAAGACAGTGGAATCATTGCTTTAGTCTCCCACCAAACCAATAATAGATCCTAATCTTTCATTCCTGTTCAGTTCATCATCATGATGGATTTTCTGTGATGTAATTTGTTCCATGCATATAGGCCAGACTTTCTCAACTGCATGATTCAACCACCTCACTGTTTCTGAATCAGAAAGTAGCTGAAAGAAAGGAAAATTATTCAGGTATAATACCCTCCAACCTATCAAGATCTTTGTTTTGATGAGGCTATGCCAGAATGGACGATTTATAAACTGTGGAATCATCTAACATGAAATCCATAAGGTCCTTACAAGTGGAAGTATAACATGGTGAAGTTGATTCCTTTGTGGGTCAGCATGCGCCTGACACATGAGTACAACATGAAGTCTAATACGGAAAAGTCTTCAAAAATAAAGTGTTCTTGTTACATAGAATAAAAATGATCTAATTCAACTTGTGCAACAGATTATTGGTAAATTTTGACTCCAGCATACAATGAAATCAGGTTGCACCCTTTCCTATAATCAAAAATATTTAAGGTAATATTGTTATGTGATAGACTGATAGGTTTATAATTTGAACATAGCAGAACCTAAAATATTTAAGGCAAACGATTTGAAATGAAGCCAAAAGTATCTCTCAAGGTGTACTTACATATCATGCCCTTGATCATTGGTAAGAGCAGTCTTTGCAACACATAGGAATGCAGCATTAATATTGGAATCATCTTTTGCATAGGTCCCAAAGTAAGGTATGTTTCCCTTGGATGCACACCATTCTTTCGCTTTCTTCTCAGAAACCTGTGCAAACATAGATAAATTTAGAACCTAATACAGATTCCAGAATTTTTGGGAGGTAGTACTGATCCTTACCACACAACTATTTCCGCCGTCTATGTCAACCTTATTTCCAAGTAAAATAAATGGAAATACTTTTGGTTCCGAGGGATTTGCCTGGAGTACAATAGAAGCTAAATTACATTCAACATACTTAGTAATTGTTCTCATACACTAAGGTATATTTGCTCTTGAATATGAACGATTACTTCATCTATAATTAGAGCAAACAATAGAGACTCAAGGTCATTCCTTTATGCAAATGGTTAACCATTCAGAGCATTGGATAAATGCAGACATTGTTCTCACATACATTGTATCCAACATAGCTTGTAAGTACCCTTCAATATGTAACTGCATTATCAAACATATTGACTTAAAAGTCAGAAACAAAGTGCATTAAGAATTGCACAATCTGATATTTCAGTACAGCAACATAGACAACATGATGATCCTTTAAATGTAGGATGAGACTCAAGTCCTCTGACCCTCACTAAATATGAGATTCCTCTAATTTTATTTTCTGGTTTGCTCTACTTGTGTTGAGGAATCTTCGCAAATATCTTCGGATCATGATATCGAAGCTAATGAAACTTCTAATTTGAAATCCATAACTTCATCTAGACTAGAAGATGAATAAAAAAAGAAAATTCAAACATTCAAAAGCTCCAAATTCTCGTCTCTCATCAGTCATCAGTGCTTAAAAACATAGTAATTGCATATAACTTCTCCACTCAGAGAAAAAATCAAACACAATGACAAAAAATAGTGAAATTTTCAAATTCCCTTGTATCGATGGTTCCCACAGTCCCCAAATATCTTAACTGAAGAACCTAACATAGTTGACAGAAGAGATACAAAATTCTGAAAATTAAGCACTTAAATTAACTAAAAAAACATGTAAAATAGAAGTGAAAAAATAGTTTTGAAAAAAAACCCATTATCATAACTTCATTAAAAAGAATAAAATAGCTCCAAAAAAAAAGAATCAAAAGACTTGCCTAAAGAAGCTGCAGAAAAGGCATGAGCACATCTGCCACTATTTCCATAACAATTTCCCATGGAAACTCTCCCCAATCATCATCAACTCTCCTCCATCCACCATTAATGAATACATAAACAAAAAACAAAGGAAACTTCTCCAATGATCCAGTCAAGGTCTGCTATAAAATTGCTGAAAAAAAATAAAAAATTAAATAATCAAACCCAAGGTCCCACAGAAATAATATTTTTTTTGACTTAATAGATAAGAGACTAAGTCTTATCTAAAAGAGTCACAATCCCAAAAAAGGACATAAAATACATTTCAATGAGTTTAAAATATGCAGCAAATAAACTCACAGTGATGAATCCATGGCATACCTTCTCCCTCCTCCTTTATCTGGGCTTGGGACCGGCAATGTAAAATATTTAATTTTACATTGGCGGAGTTAAAAAGGGGTTAGTTACTAAAAAAACAGTTCTTAGTTAAACAATATGTATGTAAAAAAGTCTAAAGTGGAGAAATTAAATGTACCAAAAAACTAAATGTATCGAGTTGACTTTTAAGATCCTTGACTGGGAGGATGATCATTAGGACACATGGTGCGGAAGTGTAGGGCTATAAGCTCTTGGACTTGGCTATGCACCTAGCTATGGATCTCTCTTTGCATTTGCATCTGCATCTACATCTGCACCTACATCTCCATCTCCATTTGCATCTGCATCTCCCTCTGTAGCTCAGTAATTCTCTCCTCATGTTGTCGATCACGTTCCACTTGCGTATTTTGCAACTCAGCAATCATCTCCTCATGTTGCCGATCACGTTCCACTTATGTGTTTTGCATTTCATTCAACTGGGACTACATCTCAGCATAAGTACTACTACGAGATGAGTTGGAAGCAGGTGTAAAGACCGAACTCGGGGTCGGGCCTAAGCCATATGTACACACTCTACCATACCGTTCTGGTCCCATCTCATCAGTAAATATCTTCTCGCTTATTGGTGTAGAATCAGATTCGATAGAGTGAGGCTTCGTTTTTCGAGTTTCAGACAAGAGAGAGAGAGAGAGTAACATTTGAGTTCAAACAAGAGAGACAACGAGAGTGAAGGAATCGAAAACGCAATAGAAAGTTTTTACTGATTTTGAAAGAGTTCAAACTCGGACAAACTTTCAGCGCGAGTTTCAGACAGCGAGAGTAAGTGAGTGAGGCAAAATAAACATTATATAGCGACGGTCAAACTTTGACCATCACTAAAAGTTGTTGTAGCTAATTTTTCCTGTAGTGTATTTGTAGGGTCGGTTCTGGTTCCAAGGATCGCATAACTAGAACCAAAATCAATAAGAACCGGAACCCCATATTTTTATTTAGATTCCAGTTCTAGATATATGTGGAACCGACCCAAAATCGACTCATTGACACCCCTAGATAGAACCACCTAGTGTGGAGTGCAAATGGCAATAAACTAGGATCAAAAGTTAATATTACCATCGATGGCAAACTTGTGTTCAATGACTCTCGAGGATAAGCGAAGTGGAGGAACCACACTCACCCAGAATGAAGTCGAATATACCCTACAATGCTCAATAGTAGTTTACTTTGTGCCTACAAGTAGAAATTCTGTTTTACATATGAGTGAGTTTCAACAAACCCATCGACGCCTTCTTGTTGATTGCATGTTCTCTTCAACAGGTTGGGCTACATTCATATAATGAAAGGAAAATTCAATCTAACATCAGTAATAAAAAATTCCACTTGAGAAGATTTACACTAAAGAATGATGCTCGATTTCGATAGTTTTCACGTAATATGCTCATCAGAGGACTTTAGAAAGCAATGAAAGTTTAAGTCATATATTTTTTTTCCCTTTAGTTACTTCTTCAATGAATATCCTTGGTGTTTAAAGTTCATTTACAGTTGGAGAAAGAGATCTTACCATTTGAGAAGGTATTGTGCATGAAATACCTTCACTCATGCCAACTATTCCACCAATTTAATCTCACATATACCTTCACCATCAACAAACCTGCCTTTCTTATTCTTGTTTCTGTCACCTGAAAATAGAAATTAGAATCAAACATATCCATTGTTGAGTGTATATTTACCTCCAATCTCGGGTGTGTCATACCCCAGTTATAAGCCCCGTGGCCCTCTTAAATTTATAGTTCTTCCCCTCTCCAACAGATCAGTCTTTTGGAGTAGTTGGTTGGTTAACATCCATAAAATATGGAGGAAAAACATAACAATCTGCCATCTTATGTCACAAAAAAAACTACAAGCCATTGGCAGAGGAGTGATCTCCTCCTTGTGGAGTGAGTGGCGAATGCTTTCCTTCTAATAATGTAGCTTAGTATCACTATTCCAAGAAAATTATAAGTAAAAAAAAATGCACTAAGACAGTATCCTCTATATGCCACACAATTGGATAAAGCTGCAAAGCATGATTAAGTACGTACTTCTCAAAAACATAAGCAGGGAAACAGGTAACGCTAAATCATAATGACATTCGACTAAAGGCCTGATCGATCAAATATATGGCATAGTGGATTATTTGTTTCGCCTACTCGGATGGGAACGTGAAAAAATAAAAATGTTGTTGAACTAGGAGAGGAATGTCTGATACAGATTGGAATCAGTCCAACCACAAGTGTTTACACCCTTAAAGTGATGAGGACTGCAAACATTCATTTTCTGCGTGATAGTCTTTGTGCGGTTGCCACTATCAAAGGTGAACATGTTGGAAGAACCAACCACTATCGAAAGGGAACCTAAGACCTGACAACAATGCAAAAAAGTTTGTCCACCGAACATATTGTTCTTCGGAATTTAGTGAAGAAAAAGCAATCAACAATGAACTCGAAGTATAGTTATAGAAGAGTACAAGGAAAAAATTCAGCAGAAATTTCTTTTGGCATTGTATATGAAGGATTCATGATATTTGGTTTAAGAATTTTGTTTCAGTCAAGAAGTTAGACAAGGTGACCTAAGAAGGTAAGAAGGAATTCAAAACCAAAGTGAGACAAATCTGCCAGACCCATCACAAGAATCTGGTCCAATTGCTAGGATTTTGTGAAGAGGGATCACAACTCACAACAGCTTCTTTTTTTTTTTTTTGATAGATAACGAAATTTATTAAGAAAGTGGTCGAGAAGAACAACTAAAATTACAAAGACGACAACAAACCGAAAAGTGAAAATCAACTAACACGAAATACTGCAAAACCAATCCCATCTAGCCACAAAATCATCAAAAAACACACCCTCTGAACTCAACGACAGCTTTTGGAATAGGAGATGATAAGAAATGGCACTTTAGCTATAGCTTCATTGTCAAACTTTTGTGGCCTAATTGGGTCGATCGAATCCAGAGAATGAATCATGAACTTAATGAGAGTGCAATGCCAAAATTATCCATTGTGATATAAAGCGTCCGGCTGTACTTCTAGATGATAATTGTTATGTGAGGAATTCTAGTTTTGGACTGACAAAAGCTTTGATGACTGACCAAATGTAAATGCAAACAGGCATCAGAGTGAATTTATTGTTTAGGAAAAATGTAAATTGAATTAAACATGGGCCAGAAATACAAGGAAGTCAAGGTTAACTATCTGAACCACAAAGACCACTAGAGAGAAAACAAAAGAATCACTAAAACTTAAGTTCCTCGTCCTCCCCAATCACATTGTCCAACTTGTAAACAAAAACCCGAAAAAATAAACCCCTGAACTCCCTATAGAGCTTACTCCAAAAGAAGATCAAGCCTAAAATACTGATACTTCTTGAAATGGCTGTTCATTCCCTTCAAAAATCCTTGAATTTCTTTCCTTCCATAGGCCACAGCACCTCGCAAGGATTTGAAGATCGGGGTAATGCTAACTCTGGAAAAGAGAAAAAACTGAGCTAGAAATAATCCAACTAATGTCAAGGAGATAAAAGAAATGAGACCATACAGTATAGGCAAAGGTTGGTGAATATGAAGAAACCAATCGGAGTTGGTGTATCACAAGCATCGGGAATTGGAATTACAAAATCAATGACTTTGAAGCAAGCGTTAAGGGGGTTATGCATTTCTCATGCATCAGAAATGGCCGCCATGAAGAGATTATCAAAGCCAGTTATTGTTAAATTGCTTGTTGGCTTCAGATTTATGGACATACTTCTGAGATATTTTTGGCGTTGCGGGCTGTCTTCCTCCCTCCCTCGGTGAACTCTCTTTTTGAGTCTTGGTTGAGCATGGGCTTCTTTTTTTCAGGGGCAAAGAGGATCCTTTGGTCTAACTTCCTTTGCGGTGGTGTTAAATTTTTGAGGAATTTAAAGGAGTCTTCTTTGATTACTTCATGGGGAGATGGGATTGGTTTTGTAGATTCTAAGAGTTGTCTTGGGTTCTTTGTTTTCCTTGTAATCTTTTTTGTTGATCACCTCAACCGCATTGAATATATTTGCATGTACCTATTAAATATTTTTTTATCAAAGCCAGTGGGATTGCCTCGGGCCTCAGAAGTCGGGGGCTATCAATAGTTTGTATAGAGCAGTGGTTGTCAATACCGAGAAATCTGGTCTCCCCTCGAAGAAGGTAATGCGGGTGTGATGGAAATCTCAATCATGAATGAGAAAAGTACAGCAAACTCCCCTGACAAGATACCTCAATCCTTACAAATGCCTAGAACAAAGTCATCAAATCCAAGTGCTTGCACTTCTCCTAGATCTCCCGCTGCAACCACAACAAAGGTAACAACGGCCAAGACACCACGACAGGATGAGAATTTTCCCAAGTCAACAAACGTTGGGGGCGAAACAAAAACATTGAAACTGGAGGATATGCATGAAATTAAAGCATTCTCATTTCTCCTACACGTGTATTTCTTGCCAAGCAGATTATGTATACTAATCTTGATGTGCATAATGCCATTAATGGTTCAGCGAGGCGTAACAGGAGTTAAAATCCCGATGACGAGATATCGGATGAATCAACTTCATGGCAACATATACTCAAGCATTAAGCACATAGTGCAGGTTAGTGTGTTCTCATTTATTCCTTTACTTTTATTATCACTACCTACGGCACTGCGCCACTACCCCAAATGAGCTTGGACTCATAGCTAAGTTGGTTGACAAATTGTAATGCAATCTTTAAGGCCATGGGTTCAAGTCCAGTTTATACCCCCCACCCACACGCACACACAAAAAAAAAAAAAAAAGAAATAACAACAAGATTATGATTAATTACTAAAACAGAAAAGAGAAATCTGGATATCCTTGACTAGCATAACCTAAAAGTAGAGTGTTACATGAAACAGAAAGTAAAAAAAGAAAAAAAAAATACATATATATATTAAGCATTTCTACATACAAAATTTATTGCTCAAAACTCAGAACCGAGAGTTTATCCCTGTCAAAATGCTGCAATATATAAGGTTCTACAATTATGAACAGTAGACGATCACATAAAAGATCAAATTTCAGTACATTAGGGAATAAAATGAGATGACACACTGAATGTAGAAAAGATGGGGGAAAAAACAGAGCTAAGAATAAGGTTAATAAGTTTCAACCCAGGTTTGCTTAAAAAATTAGATACACATTGCTACTATTTAGAAAATGGTTAATCAAATCCAAGTGTGCCATCATTCTCATGAAACAAAAAATGAGTATCACAAACCACCAAGGTAATAACTAACATGAGAACCCATAAGAATGCAACTAATACAAAATGCTTAACTTGACAATGATGCTTTGTTCAACTCTTCCCGAACTTCGTGCCATAGGAGGTCTTCCAAATACTACTTTTATAAATATACCTTATCCGAGCATACTAAAGATACAACTCAAGGCCAGCTCAGGAGCTGCTATTGCTTAATCCTTGAGCCAATTGTGCATTTGAAAACAATGCTGAACATGCACTAAATTTGATATGCTTTCTTCAGATTCTCCCAAATTTCAAGGCCTTTTGGGTGAAGGCTTACATACTGCTTTATAAATGCTTTATCCGAGCATGCAAGTATAGTACTCAAAGCCAACATGGGAGCTACTACTCCTTCATCCTTGAGCCAGTTGTACATTGAAAACCTTAGCTTAACTCTTTGAATTGTAAAGCAAACATATGAAGGAAATGCCAGTAAAGAAGATATGGGATAACCCAACCCATTAATTAGAAAATCAATTTTGGCCTCGATAGCATCCTTTGACAGGTTCAAAACCTGAGGAGCCACTTTGATCATGTTAGTAACATCTTTTCGATCCAAACCCGCTTGCACAAAATAGTCAAACCTCTCTTGGAGCTCTCCCCCTTTACCTCGGAACACCTTTTGTGCTTTGTTCATCTCCTTTGAGTTCTCAACGAAACCCAAGTTCAACAAGAACTCAGTCTTCTGCATTAGTGATCTCTGCTCCTCCCCTGAGTCCGGCAATTGGTTTAACTTCAATCCCAGAATCCAATTCTTTAACTGAAGTGGATCGTCCTTTATAATTCCACATAACCGTTTTTTCCCAATACTCAATTTAGAAAGAACAGTCTTGGATTTCTTCAGAGAAAATGAACCAAGCATTATTGTGTGTCCATGGACAATCCTACCAATGTCTTCAGCCTCCATTTCAATCTCCATAAAAAAAAGCAAGCCTTGCCTCAGATTCTTCATAAAGGTCCCAACTTGGACTCGAGGGAACTTCAGAAACAATGCGTATATCTCGTTCATCGTGAATCCCAATTTTAATAACAACCCAATCAGAGAAAATGCCTTTTTCCCTGAATCGTCTAATACAAGATTTGGATGCTTTCTTATCAATCCTCCTAACTCTTCCTTGCTACAACCACCCATCTGGCAAAAGAAACTGAGAAACCCATAGATTTGGCTCCATTCATAAGAATTACCATCAAACAAATGCCCCTCAATCCAATCACATTCAATCCCCAAACTCATCAACACATCTAACACTTTAACAAACTTCCTATTAACATCCCCAACCAAAAGCGAAGGGCTCAACGTCACAAACTTAATAACGTCGTAACGAGACAAGCCGAGGTCTTCATAAGCTTGAAGCTTCGAACGCAAAACTCCATCGTTGTACCTAAAAATCTCCGCTGCTTCCTTGTACATCTTTCCTAACTTACTACGACAAACGCCGAAATCACAAAGTGTATGCCAATTCTCCAATAACACATTATCATCGCATAGAAACATTAGTTCGCGAGGAAGTAACGCACTGAATTCGGAAGGTTGCAAGCCCATGCTTTCGAAGAACGGTTCAAATTCATTAATGGGGTGGTAATGGAAGAACTTGGTTAATGCTCTACCAATATCTTGCTCATTCTCAACCTTCTTTAGAAGCTTATCAACAAAACTCGGGGAATTACTACTAATGTACTCTGCATCAATAAATGGTAAGCTTCTAGTGCAGTGGAGGTATTCTAAGAGAGCAGCTCGGGCTTTGATTCGACCACCATTACGACCAATTCGGGTTCCGGTGTGACAATGAGATGTCATTGTTTCTTTCAAAATCTGATTTTTTGGATGTTTTGCTGCTCTACTACTGAAAAAGGTTGGATTTTTGGCTGTGTGGAGAGGTCCAGTACAGGGTAAAAAAGGTTGGATTTTTGATGATCTAACCCGATTTTCTGGGAATTTTGAAGAAACCCATTTGAGGAGAGAAGATTTATTGAGTTTTTTTAAATGATTCATAACTAATTTAATGAAAATTTCAGTGTAGAGAGAGATGATAACAGAAACTTACCAAAAAACAGTATGTAAAAATCTTTTTAGTTGCCGATTCGTTCTGCAAAATCAACCGATTCTCTCGACTACACCAACAATTAGTTGCCGATTCGTTCGGAAAAATCAGCCGATTCTCTTGACTACCAACCGTTCAACGAGCCTGCGCAAAATCACACAGTTGATAAAACTCTACCCGATTCCTCCCTTGATTGAAACACCGAGTTCGTAACTTGGTCTGTGAAATTCAACTCGTTTTCTTCAATCCTCTATGTTACTTCACTATTTCAGGGCTCTCTAATGGCTTCTTCAACCTTCCCACTCCCCTTTCTCCTCCGCCATCTCAACCATGGTTTTTAAACTCGTCCGAGACGTATCGCCCGAGTTAACTCGGTATCACAGCCTAACGAGACCAACTCACAATGAGTCTTGAGACGACCGCGTATCGTGAGATATGGGAGTCGTCTCGGACGATATTTTCGCAAAACTTGGACGATACGAACGAGATATACTAGACATTACAGACGTTAACTCGCGAGATAAACGAGTTGTATCGGACGAGATTTTGAAAATCTCGTCCGAGTTAACCGAGTTTTACATAATATTTTTGAAATTAGTGATGGACCAATGATGCACATTGAATCAACACCGTTAAATTGTGGGCCATTTTCTTAAATCGCAAATATAGGATGCTTCTCAACTGCTAATTACTGATGTAATCGGATACTTAAGATCATAAATTACTATGATCCCCTCAATAGTAAGACAATCAATGGGTCCAAAATCCGATCCATTCAAATTCGATAATTTCATATCTCGATTGAAGATTTAGGTTCTGAAAATAGTTTGGCTGTCAATGGATCCAAAATCCAATTTGTGCCTATTAGATAACTTCATACATGGATTAAAGATTTGAGTTCCAATAAAAATTAGATCCGATAAGAATTTGATGCAGTTACCTATCGGATGGAATATGGATCAATCGTGTCCCTATCCGATAAAATGTGAGAAAGTAGGTCAATTGTGTTATATAATTGTGAATTTTCTTTGTATTTTATTTTTTGGAATGTTGCTTCTTTGTATTTTATATGTCAAATCATACTTATAATATGATGAAAATCAATTGAAACATATTTGGATCATATTGAGATCAAATAAAAACCAATTTCAATAAGGGTTGATCCAATTTTTATAATACCGATTTTAATCGAATTGAAATTAGTATTTTAATTGATATTTTTTATAGTAAGTTTGGTGCTCTTTAAATATTGTGTTTGGAAAACAAGTTTAGTAAACTTGTGCAATGAAAATGAAATAACATAATAATGTAAATATTTAATTTATTTATTTTGATATGTATATTATAAAAAAAAATTTAATTTTTAATTTTTTTTGGATTTTAATTTTTAATAGGAATCAATTCTGAATTTTTCTTGAATTTTTCAGATTTTTACAGATTTTTTAAATGGTTAAAAACCATTGTTTCAATGTTAAACAAGACGAGACGTATCATCCGAGTCAACTCGGTATCAAAGGTGAACGAGACGATACGGAATACCGAGTTTAAAAACCATGATCTCAACCCATCTCCCACAAAACCCAAAACCCTGACCAGGTTCATGGTTCAACCTCGACACCACACGCGAGTGTCTCTAACCCATTCGTCCTTCAACTTGCTGAAACCCCAAGAAGACTCAACTTCAACCCTCTCTTCAACACCACCAATTCAGAAACTCAATTTTTTGAGAGTCAATGGGCTTGAGAGTTGAGATGGGATTAGGGGCGGAGCTCATTGGATTTTTTAAAGAAAAAAAAAAAAAAACTCTGATTTAACCCCCCTACCTTTGACCCCATTGAATTTTATTTACAATAATGAACTGCTATTAGCACTCCAAATTTTACTTATTACACCCAACTTTATAAAAATAATAAAAAAAAAAGTTAATAATTGAGGATAAATAAAAGTTGGGGTGGCAGTAAAAGCCCACTTTTGTTTTTGATTTTTGCTAGATTTCTTCTTTTTGGATTTAAGATTTTATATGAGCCTAATTATAATTGTTAAAACAACTACTAAAATTGTTTGAACTAGTATAATAATATTTGGGATATAATTAATAAAAGTTGGGGTGCCAATAGAAACTCAAAAAAAAAAAAAAGTGATTTAACTCTCCAAATTTTCTATCGATATTAGAGAGACCGTCATGCTTTTAAAACTAACAATGTGCATCCTAGGCCTCGATCTTCTGGTACTCATACCATACTAAAAACAAATCGATTTTACATCCAATACCAAAAACATCAAAAACATATTTGAACCCAACTTCATTTCTTATATTTAGCATCTTACATTAGAGAAATAGGTTCAGACGAATAGGACTTAGGAGAAATTGAAGCGTATGCAAGCTATTATCATTTTTCTAAGAGCGATAAAAAAATTTTAATTTTTTTGCTAGGCAAACGAGATCAGTAGTTAGTAATTAACATTTTATCATATACAATGTTATTGAAATTTAGGTGATAAATTGGACTATCTTCATGGAGCATTTAGGTGGTTAAGGTTATAAGATTAGGTTTTAGGAGGAAGTTTATTGTTGGAAAATAGCACGTTGCATCATATATGAATCACTTACTCCATCCATATTGCTTGTAACTCTTCTTAAATGAGAGCTTATTATCTAAGTCACTGATATTTATGAATCTAATTTAACTTTTAACATCTTTATTCACCATATTTTATAGGAATCATCTAGTACGTACAAACTCGTCGAGATAAACACCGGTGAAAAATTGAGCAGACACAATCTCCATGTTCAATAAGTGGGCCCAAACATAGTAATTGAATTATCAACATTTATACTTATTGTTAACATATTAGTACTTATATCAGATAAATAATCTTTTTTTTAATATTATTTTTAATTTCATCCAGCAATTTCTAGACAGCGGGTTATCTTAACAGCATAATTAGACAGCATGTTACCAAACAATATATTCAATTCAGCAACAGCAACAACAATTTTTTCTCAGCTTTAGCAACTTAATTCAGCATCAACAACTTTACATACAACTTTTCCAAATAAAGCATATGACCGCTCAATCTATTGGAGGATTTTGTGCGATTTTTTATTGAATACACCTTTTTCTATTTTCTATTAAAAGGACTCCAATTATTAACCAATTACACATAGCTCCAACAAAACTCAACACACAGTGATTTTGAATCGAAATATCAAGATTTCAATATGAAATGGGAAATACTTCCCTTATAAACATAGTAAGATTTAATGCTTACTAAGGGTCGTTTGGTTAAATTGGATTACCACATCAACAGTCCAACACCACAACCCTCTAAACTTCGCCTAAAAACTCATAATAATAATAATAATAATTATTTTGAATTGAAATAACAATATTTGACCATTCAATCCTATTGGAGGATTTTGTGGGATTCTTTATTAAGTACACCATTTTTTTAATTTTTTTAAATACTTCAACTATTAACTTATTACACAAAACTCCAATAAAGAGTATTTTGAATTGAAATAAAATTTATTTCAATAGGAATTCTAAACAGTTCATTTTCTAACAACAAGAAGATGCATGGTTTTTCTATGCTTCTAAGCATTTATCTTGTTTTCAAGCTCTAAATACTATCATCTCCCACTATAAATGTGTGATTTTATTTTTTTCATTTATATATTTTTATTAAATTTATTTTGAATGGCTCTTCTCCAAGGTCTGGTTTTTCATTTAAGAAAGAGAGTTGTTATTGCTACACTAACTTTTACTTATGGCACACCAATTCTTTATTCACACCAATATCTTATCATCTCATATCAAAATAGAAATATCTACACAGTCCTCTCCTTCTCACGACCTCCTATCTTTCCCCACTATTTGTCTTTGCTATAAGAGGTTGTTGATCATATAGATTGCGGACATCCAACACGTTCAACCTGCTTGGCTCATTGCACTAGTTTCCGGGTGTGGAGAATATTCGACTAAGTTTCTGTCAAATCAGTTGACTCGACTATCAATTTGTAATCGAGTCACAACAGGGTAGGTTTCCGTGTCCTTCCCAACTTGAAGACAAAGGCTTATCTAAAAAGAAAAATTATTTTTCTTACTAACTTGGTAAGTTTCAAAGAGTACTAAGGTCCTTGGCCCACATTCATGATCACATTAGCATCCAATCCAACACTATGGCATTTTAGAATTCATGAAAAAACTCAGATTCAAATATAAAAAAATGTTTTGAGCTTCATCCAAGGTGTTTAAAATGGACGGCTATCGAACTCCCAAATTTAAAATTACAATCCAACAATGAAAGATTTTTTTCTTTTTTTTGAATTTTATTTCCAAGGTTCTTAAAATTTTATCCTCTACATACCTGTTGCGTCGTTCATGTTTTTGGATGATACATTGTGAGCTCACAACCCTTAGTAAAATTAAAGTCTGACTAAGTTAGTCATGCTAGTCTCACTCATGAAAAAAGACTTTTAAACTTTTGTCTTTTCCTTTAAAAATATTTATTTTAAATATATATTTTATTTGTCTAATTTTAGAAGCAAAGACTTCGGCTAAACAACTTAATTTCAAGAAACCCTTATGAATGGTTTTTAGCATAATTTTAAAACAAGTTAACTTAAAATATGGTTTGACTTGATTGTATTTCAAGATGTCTTGATCCCAAAATTCTATGTAACCAAATCATCAAGTTAACTTGGTAAATCATCAATTAAACTCGATTGAGTGAACTTGAAAATGCAACAAGTAGAGTCAAAAACTCGACCTAATTATATATTCGATGATATATAATATTTTGTGGGGAACAAAAATTGTTATTTTTATCTATTTTAAAATATTAAAAGTTATCTTTAATTATTTATAAATATAGTTGACTTAGACTTGTTGATTTGACTCAACATCCTACTTTAGTTGACTTTTAAAACTATGATTTTGGGTTTAAGGGTAGGATAAACCCTACTTTTATCCGCATATTCAACATCTTATAAGCTATATAACAAATAATATAATTAATTTTCATAGAAATATAAATTTTAAATTCATTCATCAAATTTCAGACTGCAAGTTATCAAAAAGTACACTCTCAATTCAAAAAAGTTAGTTAAACAATTTTACACACAACTTTTCCAAACAAACCCTTCGCATAATAGCGATTAACTTTATCTAAAAAGGAGAGGTACTGAAAATAAAATGAAACATCGATATATGCACACCATATACTTTTTTTATTAAAATTGTGCCATAAGTAAATTTTGGTGTGCCAATATCAGCTCTCTTAAAAAAATTCCCACCCTACAGTGTATACTTGTATCATGGGTGCAACTTAGTTTGATTCAAACGAGAACTGAACCAAACCGATTGCTTTGGGTTGGTATATGGTTCAGTTTGGAACAAGTTGTGATTCGGTTCTGAGTTACGGAAATGGAGATCCGATCAATTTGATTTGGTTCTTGAATCAAAGCTTGTATAAAACTGAATCAAACCGAAAACTGAACTCTTATGCCATATATATATATATATAGGATCCCGTTCAGCAACAAACATTTTGGCAAAACATTTTTCAAAACATGGGTTAGAGGATTTGGAATGGGCTGATTTTTGGTGAGGATGATCTCTACGGTGAGGAGATCATCCTCACCAAAAATCAGCCCATTCCAAAACTTCTAGCCCCAATTTACAAGTTGAAAAATCGTGGACCGTCCATTTTTTGTAAATCATTTTGATGGGGTTAGAAGTCTTGGAATGGGCTGATTTTTGGTGATGATGATCTCCTCACTGTAGAGATCATCCTCGCCAAAAATCAGCCCATTTCAAAACCTCTAACCCATGTTTTGAAAAATGTTTTGCCAAAATGTTTGTTGTTGAACATTTCCCATATATATATATATATATATATATATAATTATTATTATTATTATTATTATTATTATGAATTTGTTTGTTTGCTAAATGATAAAATTGTATTAAGCAGAAAAAGAAAAGGGCCCCTAATGTACAACTCAAACTGAGGGAAGGCTCATTAAGTTCCCACCATAGTTTTCTTTTTTGACAATGAGAGGCAATAAGGAAACAACAAAAGAAATGGAAGACTCAGAAGATTGAATGGCAAAGTTTGCAAGGGCATCCACAATTGAATTCTTCTTCCTCCAAATATGCTGGACTTTCAAGTTAATTAAGACAGAGGGTTGTTCTAATACAATGGAATCAAGTTTCTAACTTCCATAGAATAGAACCTCCATGAAGGGCATGAACCAAGAGAAGGGAATCATATTCAATTAGAACCTTCGAGTTTACGAGATTAAAACCTTCAAGAGTTGCTGCAAGGGCTCGAAATTCAGCCAAATTGTTAGAACCTTCACCAAAATACCAACATCTAACTTGAATAAAAACCTCATGTTCATCACGCACGATGCCTCCCCCACTCGCCCTACGTTGATTGCGATGATGAATTATTTTAGGATTATGACATAAATTAATGATCTTTTTATGGATAAATTATTATTTTTTTAAGGATAGATTAGTGATTTATTGTATGAAATTTTATGTTTATTATATGTTTGTTTTTTCATTAAAAAATGTTACTTACAATTTATAGAATATTGGCCACCCATAGAATCAAACCGAACCATACCGACTTTAGTTCGGTTTGGTTCTAATGGAATTTGGTTCGGTTTTGGTTTTTATTTAGTGAAACTGCCCCATGTCAGATCGGTTCCAATTTGACCTCAAACCGAACCAAATTGCACCCTATCTTTGTATATAGGAAACCTTTTGATGTTGCTTATTAATCATGGGGTTTGGACGAAATCGAATTGTCTCGGACTTGATAAACCATGTAATTCAATTTAGAATAATTGTTTCATATACATTTATATAAAAATACTTATAAATTTTATTTTTTATTTAGATAATAATCATTCAATTTTTTTAAATACTAATTATTTTAATTGAAATAAGCAAAATCTTGGTTGACACGAACAAGTTTTACTGACTCGTCCAAGATGTTCAAAATATCGTCGGAGTCATCTCATTTGTCTCATGAGATTTTGCACAAGTGAGACGCCTTGTCCATTTGTCTCGGTCACGGACGATACTGAGATGACTCGGGCGAATCATCTTAGTCTTAAAAGAGATTTAAAACCATGTTATTAATAGTTTTCCTATATGTTGGTTACTCAAATAATGCCATGTAGAATACTTTTTTTGGGCCCACAAACTCCATGGAAGTTTAACTCACCCCCTTCACAATTTGCAAACTATAAGTAAAAAGAATTACCTCATCCCCAAACTCATATCTCGATGAAGATTTCATTATTGATTGCTGCAAAAAATCTCAAATCTGGGAGAATTTTTCCCATATCAAAACACTTCGACAATCAAATTAGTAAGAATCAAGAAGGATTGTATTAGAGATCAAATCAAAAGATCATTTACGTGCGTGTGATCAACCTCCTATTTCTATATTACAAGAGCCCTGATTAATTAGTAATATCTTCTTCAAAGATCTTGTAAGTATTCGTTATCTTCTATAATCAAAATCTTTTCACCTTTATCTCCTTGATTACGTGTTGTACTAAAACCCTACTTACTTAGTTGATTTAGGAATACTATTAATATTAGAATTCTAGTATCATTGAAACCTTCATTTAGAATTTGCTCTAATTCTCTTGTTAATTTCATAATCTTTCTTTAACGACAAATCACTTAGTTGTGTTTACCCGAGTACTTCGAATTTAATCATGTATCTTTCATATTGAGTCTTCTCGTGATATTAGTTGAGTTGGCACGTAAATATTTCGACTGGACTATTTGTCTGTTGAGTGGGTTTACCATTTTTTACATATACAATATGTATCTTCTCGGGTCCAGTGCTCTTTTGTTTAAGTGGCCACGTGAAAACATTTTACTGGTCCACGTTATCAAATGTACTTATACACCTACATAGACTAAAAGACGTCTTGATGTATGATTTCTAAGTTAAAACAATGAATGGTGATTTTCTAACACCCCTTGACATGGCATGAGCTAGAATCATAGATTTTCCCCCCTGGATACACAATTGTACATCCCTATAAATATGTCCAATTGTGTATATCGAAAAAAAGAATCTATGGTTCTAACACATGCCATATCAAAGGGCAAATGTCTTAGGGGGGGCGTCAGAAAATCATTATTCTAAATCAATAGGTTTCAAAACAAATTGATGAAAACTTGATGGAATCCAACCACTATGAAATACTTATGAAGTATATTTTATTTTGATTGAAGTAGATCAATAGGTGAATCATATATTTAAGGGAAAATTTGATTAACAATTCAAATTATTGAAATCGAAAATTTGATTTATAGATCTCCATAGCCCATCAATTTGAGTTCAAAAACGTTTTATCAGGGTGAAGGGCCTAATAAAAATTTCACTAAGATTTTAGTAACTTGGTTGTTAGGATACGGCCCTAAAACTCTTGATGCATTTGGAAATACACCCTCCTACAGGGTCTATTAAATAATCTTATTCTATATTTAAGGTTGAATTTGAAAACTTGATTGGTCCGCTACCCACTTTTTAGACCCCTGAAAGCGTGTCTTTGTTGGAATGCATTTGGACTATATAGAGAGAGTGTTTCAACTTTCACGCGTTAATACTACGTATAAGCACTTTTGGATTTTGAATCTGTGGAACAAATTTTTTATCCTCATTTTTTTTTACTCCTTAAATTTTGAGAGTTGTCATTAATACCCAAACTTTTACTTTTTACACCCCAATTAAAGATTAAAATGCACTCTTATGATCTCAACTTTACAAAACATTTATTATAACACTCAATTGAAATAATTTCAATAGTTATTTACAATTATGATTAAGCTCATATTAAATCCTGAACCCCAAGAATAGAAATCTATCAAATTTTTTTTTTTTGAGAGTTTCCATTGGCACCCTAACTTTTACTTATTCTTGATCATTCACTTATTTTTTTTATTTTTAATTGAAATGTAATAAGTAAAAGTTGGGGTGCCAATAATAGTTCTTTAAATTTTTTTTTATCCTAAATTGAAAATCAAAAGTAGTTGTGAAAAAAAAAAAAAAAACAATCTTACATCCATGTGACATCTAATTATATTTTTAGTTGTCACATGGTGGGGTCATGGAACAGGATTTTATCTATTTCAATGTTCAAACCTCAACATACAAGAAGAAATTTTGAAGTAGTTAATTCGAGTTTAAATAGAAAAATCATGAGTTTAAATTGTTATGAAATTCACAGTTTTATTATATATTTCATTTTTATGTTTTGTTAAAGGCAAAGTTTGAACTCAAGACCTTTTGAGTATTATTTGTAAGTGTAGAGATTTATTTAATTGCTGAAACATAAGTTAAGAGTGTTTTTTCCTTCTTTGTATAAGATGAGAGTCAAAGATTATCTTAACTTTCTTATGGTACGAAATTATAAAGACAATTTTTTCAAATTTTAGTCTTATATCGAATAAATACAAAAGTGATGCTCACCTAATAAAGGATCTCACTCTCTCACTTGTTTGAATGTGAATGATTAAGAAAGTGAACATCGCGCGAGGGGCAAGACACCATGAAATGGGACTTGTTTTCGAAATAAAAAACTATTAAAGAGTTCTTGTGAGTGTGGAAGCACCCTTTATGGATCAGATGATCAATACACCACGAAGAATATATTATAACAGATTTATGTGATTCCCAGAAAACAGACACATATAATGTTTTAAGGCTTTCGATGTATTTTCTAATACCAAAAATACCCCCAGAATTTCTACGGCAATCAGGTTGATATCAAAAGACCCAACTCTATTCGATTCCAATAAAAAAAAAGGACTCAAAACCATTGGTTTCGATTTGATTTGGGTTAAAAAGGGATCCATTGACAACCTAAAGTTATCAGGGATCTCAATATTATAATGAGGTTTTTAGTGGACTTCATCCTAATTTCAAAACTAATGGGGATTCGAGTGCAGAAACCCATTGTTTTTTATTCCACAAAACCCATCAACAAATATCTCTTCACCTCTCTCTCACCTTCTCTTCTCTTCTTTCTGTCTTTGCTGCCTGTGTAGTTCTTGAAGCTCCTCAGATGGCAGAGACTCATCTTTTTAATCTATATGTTTTTATTAAAACTTCTCTATTTTGGATTGTTTCCTGATCTAGGATCTCATTTGTTTCTCCTCAGATCATAGTTTTCCTCTATTAAATCCCTGTTTCTCTACTTTTACTGTTAAAACCAATTTACAGGAACAAATCCTCACCTTTTAGGATTGTTTGATTTTCTCTGCCTTCTTTGAAAGATTCAGAGAAATGGGTTTTATGTGGGAGATGCAGAGGAAAGCTCTTTCATTTGAGGTTGGTTTCATTTCTCTGTTTTACTCCTCTCTAGTTATTGTAAGCTTTACAAAGGTTTCTCCTTTTATTTTCTTTTTTTCTTTTTTAATCTTGAAAGTGAAGCTAGCATGAATTGAAGTTATTTATTTGATAAAATTGATGGTTTTTTTTTTTCTTTCAAGTTGGTTATGGACTTCTTCTTAGTGGGCTTTTAGGAATTTGGGTGTTCTAAATTTTAGTTTTTTTGCTGATAAAATTGACTATCTTTATGGGTTCTGATGGATTTATTTAAAATGGATTTTGGGGAATCAGTATGTTCTTCTCAGAAGATGATCTGCGGGATCAAAGATAGCATGGATTTGCATGTTTAAGTGATAAAAGTTAATTTTCCTAAGTGTTTCTGCTTCTCAGTTCCATATGGATTTGCTTGTTGTGGAAATTATTGTATTTTGTTAGTTTGGTTACCTTATGATCTATGCTTCATATGGATTTAAAAAAAAATGAAAAGGTTGAAAGTGAAGGTAGCATGAATTTGCAGTTATTTATTTGATAAAGTGGAAGTTTTTTCAAGTTTGTGGATTTATTCTCAATGGGGTTTGAGGAATTTGCATGTTTTCAATTGTAGTTGTTTTGCTGATGAAATTGAATCTCTCTCTGGGTTTGATGGATTTCTTTTAAATGCATCTTTGGAATCAGTATGTTCTTCTCAAAGATGATCTTTGGGATCAAAGATAGCATGGATTTGCATTTTTAAGTGATAAAAGTAGGTTTTCCTGAGTGTTTTTTGCTTCTCTGTTCCATATGGATTTGCTTGTTGTGGAAATTATTGTGTTTTGTGTGTTTGGTTACCTTATAATCAATGCTTTATGTAGAATTTTTTTTTTTTAAATGTTGAAAGTGAAGCTAGCATATATTTGCTGTTATTTACTTGAAAAATCAAGTTTGTTATGGAATTCTTTTCAATGGGGTTTTAGAATTTGCATGCTTTCAATTATAGTTGTTTCGCCGATAAAATTGAATATCATTTTGGGTTTTGAGGGATTTTTTATTTATTTATTAAAATGGGTCTTTGGAATCATTATGTTCTTCTCAAAAGATGATCTTTGGGATAAAAAAATAGCATGGATTTGCATGTTTTGGTGACAAAATCTAGGTTTTCCCAAGTGTTTATGTTTCTTAGTTCCTTATGCATTGATTGTTGTGTTAATTTTGTATTTTGTGTGTTTGGTTTACCATATAATCTTAAGCTTTATGCTGAGATTTACTGGAGATTATAGTTTTTTTTTTCCTTTTACAATAGACTCATTGGGATCCCTCCTTTTCTTTTTTTCTGCAGAGTTCTTCTTGAACTGTTTGATTTTTTGTTTGAAACGTTTTCAATTATGGGAAGAGGTAGAGGAAAGGGGAAGAAGTTGAATGTTGGCACGAGTCACGAGGATCCCGGAAGTGGTGGGGAAGAATCACTTCCTGCATACAAGAGAAGGGGAAGGCCACAAAAGCCATTGAAGGACGAGATTGATGAAGAAGATATAGAAAAGATAGAAGAGGAAGATGGGGAGAGTGCGAAATCTGTTATCTCCAACAAAGAGATGAAAGGTCCCGTTGCAACGGAGAATGGGAAGAAAAGGAAGAGGTACTCCCAGGTATAGTCACAAATTCTCTGAATATTTCATAAAATTCTCTGATTTAGGGACTAGCTGATTAACACGTTACTCTTAGAATATAGTAACATTTCTACCCTTCACCCTCAAAACTTTCTTTTTTTCAATATTTAAATATCAAGAACAATAAAGAGTTCTTATGAAGGTTAAAGATGGAAGGATTTTGGTAACAACCACAAAAATATATTCCCCCAAATTTTTTCCGAATTAACTGAATTGAATTCCCATCGGTTAATTACCAATTCCAAACTTTGTTACTATAGTCACAGTTATAGTCACAAAATTCTTCGATATCTAGGGACTAGCTGATTAAATAGACGAATTAACAAATTAATCGATGATTATCAATTAATCATAGAATATGGTAACATTTCAACCCTTCTCCCTCAGAATTTTATTTTTTTCAATATTCAAATATCAAGAACAATAAAGGGTTTTATGAAGGTTTAAGATGAAGGATTTTGGTAAGAAACACAAAAATATCATTTGTACATTCCTGAAAATTTCCCGAATTTGTCACGTAACTTTTCCAAATTAACCGAATTGTAGCCCCATCGAATAATTACCAATTCCGTACCTTTTTACTATGCTCACAGGTTAAAGAGAATGCAGATTCTGTAAAAGAGGAGAACAGTGTTGGAACGAGATCAAGCACTGACAACTCAACCAAGTCCAATGGATTCCGACAAAATGGAAGTAGAAGAAAGAGTAAACCTCGTCGAGCTGCTGAAGCTGGTGTTGAATACAAATGAGATTCATATTAGCATTGTGATCGGTTACTAGTATTTCTACCTTCAAGGTCTTATTGGTTCATCTCTCGTTTACTATTTGTTACTTTGTTTCATTTTCGTGTTTTCATAATTTCCAATTTTCCGTCACCTCTTTAAGTGAATGATTTTCGTTGGGAGGTTGGGAACAGATTATACTGCTTTGTAATCTTCCATGAAGCTACAATTGTCTGATGTTTTCTTGGATTATATCTATTTGATGTTACATTTTTTTTTTCCGTCAAACTTATTATACCAATCTGCATTTCTCATATAAAACATAATTAGTTATGGTGTTATTGGAGTATGGTTTTTTAATTTTCTCTCTTCCCATTGATCGTCTTATAGTTATGCCTTAAATTTCATTCTTTTTCTGATGTTGTTTTACTCGCTGTGCTACTATTATGAAGTTATGATCTACAACATACAAGCATACAGGTTCCAGTTCTTTCATATAAATCTTGGCATTGTTTCTATATTCAATAATAAAGGATGGGTATTTAACATATCAAGCCAAAAAAAAAAGGATAACATCTGAGTTTATTTTTCTGGGAATTTGATAACTTCTGAATTTCTTTCTGTTGCTTTCTTTCTATTTAATTGGATAGCCTATATTATTATATACATGTATATATTATTGTGTCAGTTAAAGATGTTTTAAGGAAAGGAAGCCTTGCTCGATAGCGTCGTTGTGTCAGCTAAAAGTTTTTTATTCTCTTGGTGTAAAGCCTTTGAAGAGTTCAAAGGTGTCTTCTTTGAGGACTTTATGGGGAGATGGGAGTGGGTCTGTAGATTGTCCTAATTGTTTTGGTTCTTTGTTTACTTTTGTACTCTCTGTTGGTCACCTTGACCACTTCTATTAATCAAATCTGCTTTTAATATATATATATATATATGCACTCCCAAAATATACTACTCAGAAGAAAAGGCAATTGTCCTCCATATTAGCCATCATTATATTGCTAGAAACACGAGTAGAAGGAGCAACCATGTCAAAAGTCTTGGAAATTCTCGACTCTAGAAATTTCTGCCTATGCAAGTATGTTTGTATGTGAATATGTATGGATATATATGCATATGTATATTGATACTTTGTTCGACTACTGAGTGATCTGTGTTAGCTGCCTCATCTTTTAGGGACACTAGGAGGAGTTTGAGGTGGGTTGTTGGTCCAAAGTCTCGTGGAACAAGCATGGTAGCAGACAGCACCATAGTTCTCAAGTGATCAAGTCTTTCAGACATATGGGTATTCCTACTGGTGAGAGCGCTAGGTTCGTATAGGTCACAGGTTCGATTCTTTCCACCCTTATGGGTGAGGGAGAGTGTTCAGTGTATATTTTCCTCCACTCTCGGGTGTGTCATACCCCAGTTAAGCCCCATGTCTCTCTTATATTCATAGTTCTCCCTATCTCCAACAGATCGGTCTTTTGGAGTGGCTGGTTGGTTAACATGGTATCTGAGCACTAGGTTCGATTCTTTCCATCCTTATGGGTGAGGGGGAGAATTGAGTGTATATTCAGACATAAGTTAGTGTTACATGTCCTTCCTGCTTAGAAGTTTTGGGCTCTAGTGCAACAAGTTTCATCGCAAAGGGAAAACATGATCTTACTACATTTTGAAGGATCTACCCTTCACGACATAAGTTTTAGCATCTTGTTACAGCATTTGTCATGGCAATCATGAAAATCTTAGAAATTCAATTTTGAATTAGTCCAGCCTTACCATATTAGTTTTGAGTATGGGGCTCACATAAGACAATGTTGGACAACACTGTGTCCGGGCTATGTAAGCCATCCTTAAATCAATCTATTATAGCATTCGTAACCTCATAGAAAGTTGACTTGATGTTGAAACTTCTAAATTCATCATCGTCATCAAACCCTTATCCCAGATGTTCAAGTTTCTTCAAAGATGTTTTTATTTATTTAAGCCTCATAGGGGCAGTATGTCATTTTACTGTTTTTAATATATATTGATAGAATTGAGAAGGCCAAACGACAGTAAGTTCGACCTCTTCTCTTCTCCTTCTCTCATCTACTACTCCACATTGGCTATTATTGGCCTTTGTTGTACATGGTCAAACCATATCAATCGACTGTCCTTTAGCTTATTATATGCTTATTGATACCAAAATGAACTAATTTGTGGTTTTGATGCTCATACTGGCGACGACAACTATTCAAAAATGATCTCCATGAAGCCCCACCAATTGGCACAAGAACATAGAATTAGAATAGAATATCTCTTTAATTATTTGTGGAGTTGTGATTCCTATGTGGTTTTTAATCTTAATCAGAACTTGAAAGTAGGAAATCTCTTAAATTTCTTCCACAAGGTGCACCTAATAAATGATAAATATTAAATGCTAGCTAAATAAAAACTAAATGGAAATAGTTTCTTGGGTTTTTATGTATAGCTGTCTAGCTTAGGATGATTTGAACATTTTCAGTGCTAGAATAGTTCATTTCATGATCAACATATTCACAATGTCTCATTCCAACTATTTGGGTTCACATATATTTTTCATTCAATTTTATATAGAGCTCTCTCTTCTGCTAAGGTATGTGTTGTGCCGAAGTGTAGCAAGAGTAAAGATAAAAGAACAAAACTAACACACAAGATTTACATGGTTCGGCAAATTGCCTACGTCCACAGAAGGGAGGGAGAAAAATCCACTATCAACAATAAAGATTACAAACTCTCTGCCACAGCCGCAAGGATCCTCACGGAGCAAAGACATAAAGAAACCCTGCTCGAAAATACAATATCTACGTTCTTTTCTTTTTAGAGCTTTCGACTTGCACTTAAGCTGATTATCATTGGTTTCATCTTTGATCTTCGTTGCACTTGTTCGAACCATCTTAATAGACTTTGTTTTGTGTCATAGTAGTGGGTACTCTTAAATTTCCTTAGATGTCTTTTTTTTTTTGAAGTCTTTCCATGATTCCATCTTGGCCCTTTTCATCTCTGCTACTCTCATTTTATCAATATGTTATTTTTTGATTACTCAATATTATGCTCTAGAAAGCATCGTCGATCTCATAATTGTCTTCTACAATTTATCATCTAGTTTGATTGGTATGCATTAGCGACGTAATAGAGCCACTCGGATATAATTTTATGGGAAACATCCTCTTCAATGAATAAATGGCCCTTCTCTATTTCCGACTGTAGGGGGGCTTGGTTGAGGATTGTCTTTTTAAATTGGGCGAGTGTATCTAATATGATCGAGGTAGTTTCTTCATTAATTGTGTATTTCTTTAAATATACGTCTTCATGTGTGCTATACTTTAGGGCCATTGTCTCTAACATCGATATCTTCATTGATTTTGTACTTCTTGTTAAGTTCATTTTCTAAAGATTGACATTCTATTTCCCATGCCAGATGATTTCGATAGGTATAAATCTCCAAATATTTGTATGAATGATGCTAAAGTGTCCTCAAGATTGTACCTCACATTGCACATCGTGACGTGGAAGTGTATAGGAACAACCACAGATGCTTTTCATTGAGATACAAGTGAAAAAGCATCGGTCCCTATACAGTGTCACGTTGGGATTTGCGATGTGAGGTACTAACTTGAGGTCACTCCAACACAACTCTTTTTTTGTTTTTTCTATATATTTAGTTATTTCTACTTTATTACTTGGTACAAACCTTGCATGCTTTTGTTTATATGGTTTCATGATTTCATCAAAGCAGACCTCTTAGCATTTAGTTTCCTTAGATTCATATAAAGTGGGGTAATTTTGGGTACCCCTCTGGGTTTTGGTGTATATTTGAGATACCCTTGCATTTTCAAACTGATGATGTACCCCTTTGACCTCTATCTTCCATGAGAGACTAACAGAAAGTGATTGAAATACCCTCATCTTCAACCCTTAGAATACTTTGCCAAATAAATCATGGGTTAAGAATTATATTCGGGTTTTATATAATCATTAACTAGAGTTTGCCCGACACCATCATGATTGTATACAACCATAGTTGCAAAGTTGGAGTACGGGTTTAAATCGGCAAGGGAAAACTTTGGAAAAAATGAGAAAAATGTTGGAAAAGACGATGAAAATAAAAGATAAAAATTATGAAAAAAAAATATATCTAATGAAATTTATATAATCATATTTTTACATTTATGAATTACCAAATTCTATTATGCATCAAATCTCACATTTAAAAAAAGAGATTTTTTAAAAAATTAAACTTTGCCCATGTGAAAAAGGAAAAAAATGGGAAAAATTCGAAAAAAATAAAATAAATAAAAAACAAGAAAAAGTTAATGATTTTTGTTACACAAGAAAAAGTCGTGCTTTTTTATTTATTTTTATTTTAATTGTTAGGGATGCAAGTCGTGTTTAAAACACGGTTTTTTTTTTCAAAAAAAGCACTGATTTTTGTGATTATGTATACAATTCTATTTAAAATAATTTTTAGTGGTAGATTCAAACCCTACTTAAGGTGTTTCTCTATTTCTTAGGGTAGAAAATGCACTAGACTTTCAAAAAAATTTCACCCTTAAAACCCACACAATATGACGATGTTGCTACTATTACTATTTACCATTTGTGCCAGTTATCCCATATTCTTTATTATTAAATATTATTAATTTATCAATGATATTTATTTCTTCAAGCCTTTTTTTCCTGATATTATTTATTTTTAACATATATTTCAAATATTTAGATAAAATTTGTTATTTATTTATTTTTTTTTTTTTTGTGAATATAAGATATTTTAAATAAATACATGACGTTTTTGTAAATAAAAATAATTTTTGAGGATAGGGAGGAGGAGACCATTACATCACTTTACTTTTTTAACCTCTTTATATGGTGTTTTTTTTTACTATATTTGAGAATAGGGAAGAGAAATCCATTGGAGATGTTCTAAGGGTGTAAAAGATGAAAGATAATAATGTTGTAGAGGTATTGTTGAAAAATGGGTAAAAAGGTAAAGACAATAAAGTTGGGGGGGGGGTATTATTGAAAAAAAGAGGGAAAGATGATAAATAATAAAGTTGGAGGGGGTATTATTGAAAAAAAGAGGGAAAGATGATAAATAATAAAGTTGGAGGGATATTATTGAAAATGAGATAGAAGAGAAAATGTAATAAAATTGAAAGGAAATGAAGTTTAATTTATTTATCAAAATAATGTATGACATGTCCCTTCACGTTTTGGTGAATATTTGAGATACCACCCTATGTTTTCAAATGGTTGACGTGCTGTCCTTAACGTTGGGACTTTTCTTATAGATTAATGAGAAATGACCGCAATGCCCTCACCATCATCATTATCATCTAATCAAAGAGATTAAAGATTACTGAATTTGGAAAGAAAAACAAAGGTGCTTGGATCATTTTTTATTTATTTGCAAGCTTGGGTTATGCATGATGGGACCCCACCAATAGGGTCGTTGATGGATCGGATTAGACCAAAAATCGGATCCATTCTAATCCGATAACTTTGGGTTTGAATCAATGTTTTAGATTTCAAGAAAGATCCAATATGATATCTTATTGGATCGGATCTCGATTGACCAAGTCCCAATCCTATAAGGATTTGATCTGATTAAATGTTAGAAACTATATTAACTATTTATTTAGATTTTGTACATCAAATCGAGTTTGGTCCAAGCCGGACAAAACCCAAGTATTATTGGATGAGGTTTGAATCTTAATATTGAGATCTGATAAAACTGATCTGTTAAGAGGCTGATCCAACACTTATCGGTGATCCGAATCCAATCCTTATCGGATTGGTTTCAAATCAATCACAATCCGATTCGAATTGATCCATTGACAACCCTACCCACCAAAATATTAACTTAAAATAAGTCAATTACAAAGAAGAGTGGAAAAATAGTTACAAGCTCTTGAGGATAGGTTTCTTCTTCTCTTTCTTATCCTATGAACAGCTCTCCCATGTTTCTAAGGTTATGTTTGGATTGAGAGTAGTGGATAGAAGAGAAACTCACTAAGAAAAGAGAAGAGAAGAGAAGAGAAGAGAAGGAGAGGGAAGAAAAGAGAAACTCAGCTCTCCACCATGTTTGGACTGACTAGAGAGAACTTGGGTCAACTTTAGAATTTTAAAAAATCTTAAAAGGGATCTAGGGGTAGAGTTGGAATAATAAAATATTTTAAAAGGTTTCTCTTCATTTCTCTCCTCTTCTCTCCACTTTTGGAGAGAAAGAAAATGCATATTTTTTTTTTCTCTCATCTTCTCTCCCCCACTTAACTATCCAAACAAGAGAAATGTAGAGAAATTCATTTATTTTCTCTTCTCTTCTGTCCATTTCTCTCAATCCAAACACAACCTAAGAGATCTCGACTTCCCCTTTTATGCATTTAAGGAATCTCACTTCTCTTCTATCCCTCACACAATATAGAAATTTTCCATAGTGATCTTAATGAATAAACCCAATCCTCTAAAATAGAGGCATTAGTGTTTATTTTGAGATGATTCCCTCTGCCCAACATTGCCAAAATAAAGATTTTGACATTTTTCAAATTAAACGACTTTGAATAAAACCAAAGTCAAGGGTATGTCATAAGTTTGAAAACATAGGAAAATATCTCAAATATTCACGAAACATGAAAAAGTCGTGATAATTTAACACTCCTTTTTTGTACGCTCCCTGCATAGAACCATACAAAATCATAAATATCTATGTTTGTCTATGCCAAAACAATGGATCTAAGGTTCTATGAAGGGAGTGTACGAAAAAGGAGCGTCAAATTATCACGATTCAACATGAAAAGGCCACGTGTTATATAAAAGAATGGTTTTTCAATTCTTTGAAGAACCAACCTCTTCAAACCTTTTTCCTAATTAAGTAAGACCGTAAGAAAACCGAAGAAGAAGAAGAAGAAATATACATGGATTGAGAATCATAAATGTCAAAATCACAATTGTACAAAAAATAGTCTGCTAAACAAAATTTTGATTTTAGTAGGTGCCAACTAGCTTAGTTGTAAAGTCTTTTTAGATTTGGTTCGTGCTGCAACCAATTTGTTGATTTTATTAAAAACAGACTTACTCAGTGGCAACCTCAAAATTAGCTAAATTGACAAAGTTTAAGGAGTATTGATCCCATGACTTAGGGTTCAAAATTTTTTTTCTAAAAAAATCCAATTAGCCTTATTAAGCATCATTCACCATCAAAAATGCCTCGAGGTGTTGTTTTACACATCTCAAGGTCTTTTTTGACTGTGGATGAGGCTTAGCAAGGCCTTTTCCCTCACAATCTTAGCAAGGAAAGGGTTTCTCATTTTGAAATCAATTTTCAAAGTCAAACTGAGATTTTAGATTTTGAAAATTAGTTTTCAATTTAATTTTTATAATCCAATAACTTGAATCAAAAGCCTCCTAAAATCATGTTGATTGGTGATTTGTATAACCTGAATTGGTGTCCCAAACTCATGACTACAACATGCTCACATTAATGGGTAGGGTAATGGAAGGTGAACCATGCATTTGCTAAGCTAACATGAAACATGAAAATCTTATTTAAACTCTTGTCATCATCTCATTGGATAAGATGTTTCCCACACGAAATCAAACTTTCGCATTATATTGAAGAAAAAAAATTAATGAGGTTCGAACTGATCAATCTGAAAACATCTTCTTTATTGAAAGTTGAAGAGAAACTTCATAGTTTAAACTCTCTAGTGTGTTTCAACAAATACCCCTCATCTGTCTTCAAGTAGGAGGACCCTAGATTTTTTCTTCATCGATGGAGATCGGACGACTCCAACCGTTAGATCTTGAATAGAACATGGTTTGATAATATCTGTAAGTGATTGACATTTTATTATTGCATTATTTTATTAATTACGATCCTGATTGCTTGCCATGTGTCAAAATCGATTTTCCACCAAATTATAAATTTTTTTATTTATTTCCATTAATGTTTGAGGGAACAAGAAGACTTACTAGAAGTAAACGTAGGACACTTGGATTGGTTTCAAGTTCTTATTCACGTTTCTTGGTTGTTTGGTAAGGATGCCAATGGGTTGGATTCGGATATGGGTCGATTTGGAACCAATCAGAAAAGAGTGGCCCTACTATTACCAGATCTGTCTCGTTAAACTATGTAAACCAAGGAAGAGATATACGTACTGTTAGGACAAAGATTTCTTAATTATTAAGAGAATTTTAAAAGATAAAAATATTATTTTATAAATTTGAATTCGATGACTTATTAAAATAAATTAATGTTAGAGTGACCTTAGTGGGAGTCACAAGGTGTCCCCTCGAGTGATATTTTATGAAATCCTGACTATTAAAATATAGAATCCAATGCTCTTTAGAAAAAAAAAAATTGGATTTGAACTCATGACCTCCATCTACATAACCTCACATATTATTGGATCTAGATTGTAGGTTATTGGATCGGATTTTGGGACTGATTCGATCCATTTACAGCCCTATGTTGATTTTCACAGCTATAGATTGACTATGTACCTATTAATAGAATAATTGCCCAAACCCTTGTGAAAATTGAAAGTCAGTTTCATGTTCTCTTTTAATTACTTGTAAATCTCACTAACTTATGGGGCCATTTGCTTCTTAAATATATATTGTCATTTACTTGTATCCCAAGGAATTGTACAACTTTGTCGTACACTTAGAACTGCGGATGGATTGGGTTTGGATCCGAATGGGGTTATTTGAAAATGATCTAACAAGCTATTCGATCGGGTCCTCATTATATTAGATCTCCATGAGAATCAGAATAGGTCTAGATCAAGTAAGATCTACATCATTTATTCACATAAATTAATAATTCACTTTTTTTTTTTCTCTAAACTTGTTTTCGTCTTATAAGATATATATATATATATATATAGGGTAACGTTCAATGGTCTTAAAGAGAGTCAAACATTTTTTCAATGTTTGGGTTAGAAGTTTCAGAACAGGTTGATTTTTTGTGAGGATGATTTCTATGATGAGGAGATCATCCTAACAAAAAATCAGCCCATTCCGAAACTTAAAACCCTATCAACAGTGACTTATAAACAATGGATGATCCATGATTTTTTAACTTGTAAATTAGGGTTAGAAGTTTTAAAATGAGCTAATTTTAGGTGAGGATGATCTCTTCACCATAAAGATCATCCTCACAAAAATCATCCAATCCCAAAACTATAAAGATCATCCGCACAAAAATCATCCCATTCCAAAATTTATAACCCCTATTTTGAAAATTGTTTGGCACAATGTTTGGCTCTATTTAGGGCCTCCGAATGCTTCCCATATATATATATATGGGTCCCGTTCAACACCAAACATTTTAGCCAATCATTTTTGTCCTACATGGGTTGGAAGTTTTGGAATGGGTTGATTTTTGGTGAGGATGATCTCTACGGTGAGGAGATCATCGTCACCAAAAATCAGCCCATTCCAAAACTTCTAACCCCATGTTTACAAGTTGAAAAATCGTGGATCATCCATTTTTTGTAAACCATTTTTGATGGGGTTACAAGTTTTGGAATAGACTGATTTGTGGTGATGATGATCTCCTCACTTTAGAGATCATCCTCACCAAAAATCAGCCCATTCCAAAACTTCTAACCCATGTTTTGAAAAATGTTTGGTGCTGAACATTTCCCTATATATATATATATATATGGGAAATGTTCAGCAACAAACATTTTGGCAAAACATGGGTTAGAGGTCTTGGAATGGGCTGATTTTTGGTGAGGATGATCTATACGGTGAGGAGATCATCATCACCAAAAATCAGTCTATTCCAAAACTTTTAACCCCATAAAAAATGATTTATAAAAATTGGACGGTCCACGATTTTTCAACTTGTAAACTGGGGTTAGAAGTTTTGGAATGGGCTGATTTTTGGTGAGGATGATCTCCTCACCATAGAGATCATCCTCACCAAAAATCAGCCCATTCCAAGACCTCTAAGCCATGTTTTGCCAAAATATTTGTTGCTGAACGGGACCTATATATATATAAGGTCAGGTTCAAGGGCCATGTGAGAAAACATGTGAGAAAACTTTTGTTTTTCAAAATAAGGGTTAGAGGTTTTGGATTGAGCTGATTTTTTGCAAGGATGGTCACTATGATGAGAAGATCATCCTCACAAAAAATCAGCTCAATCAGAAACTTCTAAATCCATCAAAAGTGATTTACAAATTAGTGATAAAAATTGGTAAAAAATCGACGGTCCACATTCTAAATCACTTTTAATGGGGTTAGAAGTTTCAGATTGGGCTGATTTTTTTTTTTTTTTGATGATTTTCCCATCATAGAGATCATCCTCATAAAAAATCAGCTCAATCCAAAATTTCTAACCCATATTTTAAAATTTTATTTACCGTCGAAAGTTTTCTCACATGGCCCTTGAACCTGACCCATATATATATATATATGTGGGAAATTTAAGGGTCAAGAAAAAAAAAGTATCCCTAGAATATAAAACACAAACCTCTAAAATAAATCCTGACAATTGGATTAATTAATATTTACACAGTTGGAATTGTGTGTAAAGATATGAATTCAATTTCATGATTCCACGGATACCAATCCAATAAAAAACACACACACACACACACACACACACACGTAATTGCTAAGCAAGAAAAGGAGTTTTATATACATGAAAAAAAGGATAGAAATATAATAGGGGGCATGTGCCTCACACACACGTAACTGCTAAGCAAGAAAAGGAGTTTTATATACATGGAAAAAAGGATAGAAGTATAATAGGGGGCATGTGCAAAGGCACATATATTAAAATTTATGAGCGATATGTTGACCTTAAATAATACTTACTATAGATAGAGCATGTTACATGTGCGTGTATTATAAAATTAGGAATGATGTATGATTAAATAGTTTATAATTACTTTTAAAATATTTTAAATTGATAATCTAATTCTATATCATATTTTATAGTTTAATATATTATAAAGGTATTTAATTTATGAGCGATATGTTGACCTTAAATAATACTTACTATAGATAGAGCATGTTACATGTGCGTGTATTATAAAATTAGGAATGATGTATGATTAAATAGTTTATAATTACTTTTAAAATATTTTAAATTGATAATCTAATTCTATATCATATTTTATAGTTTTTTATATTATAAAGGTATTTAATTTATGAGCGATATGTTGACCTTAAATAATACTTACTATAGATAGAGCATGTTACATGTGCGTGTATTATAAAATTAGGAATGATGTATGATTAAATAATTTATAATTACTTTTAAAATATTTTAAATTGATAATCTAATTCTTTATCATATTTTATAGTTTAATATATATTATAAAGGTATTTAATTTATAATTAAAAATAGACTAATGATTAAATGACATAAACCCGGGGGCTTGTCTCAGTGGCAATTTCGAATCCAGTAAGTGATGAGAGTCCATAGGTTGCCTGTTTGATAACCAGCATGAGCAATAGTTCCTCGAGGCCACCCGCAAGAGAATAAAACGAATTAGATAACATAGGTTTGATGATATGGCCAAATTATACCAACATATGAGCCTCATGTATATAGTGAATCAGGTTGGTTTGGATTAGTATCAATCTGGGATCAATTTTAAAAAGAAATCGATGGGATTTGAAAATGATCTGATATAGATTTAGACCCAAAAATAGAATACAAAATTACATATACACAATATGTATATATATATGAGGAATGTAAATGTCAAGATGTCATGGGGACATTAGCATTCTCCAACATTTTTTTTTTCTTCTAATAATATCCTTACCTTTTTGTCATTTAGTAAAAAAGATAAGGGTATATTAATCTTTTTATATAATAAAAACTTGTCTCTTTCATAATAAATATTGAATTTTGTTAAAGGCACACGTACAATAAATACACTTTGAAAATTGGAATTTGTACAAAAAATACTCTTAAAATTTTCTTTTTTTAAAAACCAAAATAACCTCATATTCCATTTTTCAAAATTTATTTATTAACTTTAACATGTGCCTTCAGGGCACACATTAACAAGACCCATAAATGTTAATGGCATTTAATGTTTAGAATAAAATTTCTTATTTGCAACAAATGATTTGGGAAATGTTAATATACAAGATCTCATGGGGACATTAACATTCTCCAATAATACTTTCGCCTATTTTGTTTTTTAGTGAAAAAAGTAAGGGTATTTTGATCTGTTACATAATAAATGTATTTACTATATCTTTAATAAATAAATTTATTATATGATATTAATTGCTATAACATTAATTGTAAATATAATATTTAAATCTAATGACTTAAATGCCCTTAACGTTTATTATGTAAAAAAAAAATATTTATCATGTAAACAATCATTTATTATGTAAAAGATCAGGATGTCCTTACTTTTTCACTAAATAACAAAATAGGTGGGGAATGCTAATTTCCATGACCTCATGAGGTCATTAGTATTCTCCAACACTTTTACTTTTCAATAGTATCCTTATTTATTTTATTTTTTAATAAAAAAAATAAGATCAATTTGATTTTTTACATAATAAATACATTTATTATATTAACATTAATTATCAAAGTATTAATTACAAAAATAATATTTAAATCTAAAGACTTAAATGCCTTAACATTTATCATATAAAAGAAAAGCATTTATTATGTAAAGGAAAATGCTGGAATGACACAAACAGAAACACAAACACAAAGGTGACAAAAATGATGTGGTGGTGCGTATATAACCGTAGATGGTTTTTTACTTGTATCTCGTGAAAAAGCATCTACGATGATGTGCGCGACACTACATCATTTTGTCACTTTTGTGTCTCCATTTGTGTCACCCCAGCACTACACGTATGTAAGAGATCAAATTTATTAAATTGGAATTGGACATTTTAGTCATTTTCCTTTTTCTTTTTTTAAAATTGAAAAAGAATGGTGTCTGGCTCTTTATATATAGTGGGAGCATAGAAGATGATTAAGCATGGAGAGTTCAAAGCTGAAAAAAATTATGGGGATTCGAGTCAGTTTCTTGATGGTGTTGCTTGTATTGGTGGGGTCGTTGATTGGTACGGGAACCGTTGTAGCTGATCATAACTCCATTCCGTTCAACAGGAGTAGCTTCCCACCTGGTTTTGTTTTTGGGACAGGTTCTGCTTCTTACCAGGTATGAGTTGTTGTTGTTGTTATGGAAGAATCTAGAATCTATGGTATTAAACACACACGTGTGGTGCTCTTATGTTAGTACGTGTGTATGATGTTTCAGTATGAAGGTGCAGCCAATGAAGGTGGCAGAGGCCCAAGTATATGGGATACTTTCACTCATAAATATCCAGGTTTCTCTCTCTCTCTCTCTCTGAATCAATTTTTATAAAAATCACGATATTTAAGAAGCGCTTTTTTACTATCTTGATGTTTTATATGTTTAATGAAAATCAGCTTCTGCATTCAAAATTGTGTTTGATTGACTATAATACTCTTTAATTAAGATAAGAAGTTAATCTTAAAAATGATTGTGTTTGGTGAAAAGCAATTTTTTACCCAAAATTGTGTTTTATTGATCATAATACCCCCCTTAAACATGAGAAGATGACTTTGTGTCATTTTCGAGTTGTGTTCGTGGATCGTAATAAGCCAAATACTTATTTTATTTTATTTTATTTTTTTTATAAATAGCATTGTATTCATGAATTAAAACCAAATCGGTCGAGATGACCAAAACTGGAAAAACCTTACAAGACAGAACTACTCACGAGCAGAACTACAAATCCCATCCCACCTTAACACAAAATCTTCAAAAAACAAACCCTTAATTTCCTTAAAAACTTTGGACCAACAAAAAATAAGACCCAAGATAGATATAATTGTTTGTAAACGATCATTCTGCTTCCGCTCGAAAATGAGTCTATTCCTTTCAATCCACACCCCCAACAAATTACGAAGGGCATAAGGTTCCACAAAATCCTCTTTGTGCCACCAAACGCGTGTCCAATTGATGACCAACCAATGAAGATATCCTTAACTGATCTCGGTAAATATGTTGAGACCACAAATAACTTAAAAAAGTGAGCCCAGATGTCATGTGAGAACTTGCAATGGAGTAGAAGATGGTCCGATGATTCTCCATTTTTCATACATAACACACAGCAACTCACCCCACACCAACCACGCCGCATCAACAATTCTGTCATTTGAATCCTTCTTAGGACCGTCGTTCACGTGAAGAAAGCAACTTTGCTTGGCACTTTGGGGCCCCAAATTGAAGCATGGGAAAAAGATGAAACCCCATTATTGCTCAAGGATTGGTAAAATGAACGAATCGAAAACCTTCCATCCTTGCTTGCCGTCTATATCTTCTCATCTTCCCTTCTCGTACGTAATTCGATTCTTGAAACGTCACCTACGAGTCTGCTAACTTCTTGAAGTTCCCATTCATTAATACCCCTTCGAAAGCTAAGGTCCCATGCTCAGTCTCCGGCCATAGCTCGATGAACGGATGTGATTAGTTGCCCTTTCTTCAAGGATATGGAGTATAACGTTGGAAATACCTCCATTAGAGGCCGATTACCACACCATGTGTTTTTCCAAAATCTTACTTGACTACTTTGACCCACTTTGAACTTGATTCTCACTTTGAATAAGGGGATAATCTTCATGATGCCCTTCCACATCCCATACCCATATGATTGTTTGGTTGGTCCGCCAAATACTTTTTGGATTACAATATTTTCTATTCACTAATTTATAATAATATGTGCTTTTTAGTTGAAGAGTATCATACCATTTTTGGGAAGGAGAATGGTCTCAAAGGTAGAGAGAGACCCAAAAAAGATGAAGGTTTAACTTATAATTTTAATTAGTTTCTTTTAAAATTTATTAAATAAATAAATTTTCTTTATTAATTGAGGTCAAAAGAAATTTCATATTATATGTATTATACAAAATTTGAACATGAGATAAGATAATAAGCAAAGATATGCCGAAACTTGTCCTCATGTGATAAGGTCCCAATCAAGGCTGATAACAACAAAATAAACTATTCTCTTTGGGTGAGAATTAAACCACAATTGTTGAATGAATATTTTATTATTTTATTACTGCACTTCACTGGAACTTAAATAAAACAAAGTTTAACAACTTCTCCTAAACTTACGACCAACAAATGCAAAATAATAGCTAACAAATGCCAACAACTTTTTCCTATTCCTAAGCATATGAAATTGGAACTAAATTAGTAACAGAATTGAATCGGCTCTACTAGAAACAGAATTGAATCAACAGCTCCACTAGTAACAGAATTGAATCAGTTCCACTATGTTGCGTATTTTGGATTTGGCTTAGGAAGACGATAGGAACGACATGGCTGTTTATCAATACCCTCCTCTTTCACCGAGACCTTGTCCTCAAGGTCCATGTCTTGGAATCTCTCTCGCAACTCAACAATGCTTTCCCAAGTAGCGTCTTCGACAGGAAATCCATGCCACTTAACTAAACTCTCTTCAACAAAGCGAGAGCCTCTTTTAATCCAACGAGTTTCCAAAATAGCTTCTGGAGTCATAATAACCTGCCCTGCATCAGTAATAGGTGGTAAATTGGTACTTGTCATACATGACTCACCCACTTTCTTTTTAAGTAAAGAGACATGGAAGACAGGATGGATACGGGACCCTTCCGGCAACTTGAGTTGATACGCCACTTTGCCAATACGTTTCTCAACGAGATATGGGCCATAGAATCGACTTGTTAATTTATGAGATGAGCGTTTAAAAACTGTTTGTTGCCGGTAAGGATGTAGTTTTAGGAAAACTAAATCCCCTTCTTGGAACTCGATGTCACGCCGTTTGGAATCAGCCACCTGCTTCATGCGATTACTAGCTGTATGCAAATTGTCCTTTAATTGGCGTAGCAAAACATCTCGTGACAAGAGTTGTTGATCTACCTCATGGACTGGAGATTGGCCAACTTGGTATTGAGGAATAGTTGGAGGTAGCCGCCCATACAATGCTTGAAAAGGGGTCATCCCTGTGGAGGCGTGATAAGTTGTGTTATACCAAAATTCTGCCCACGGAAGAAGAGAACTCCATGTTCTTGGTTGCTGATGGACCAAGCAACGTAGATACTGTTCCACACACCTATTGACGACTTCGGATTGTCCATCCGTTTGAGGGTGATAAGCTGAACTCATCTTCAATTGAGTTCCGGATAACTTGAAGAATTCTTTCCAAAAATGGCTAATGAAGACTGGATCACGGTCATTGATAATTGATCGAGGCATTCCATGAAGCTTAACCACACCGTCGACAAACTTTTCAGCCACTGTTTTTGCTGTAAACGGATGAGCCAAAGCCAGAAAATGGGCAGACTTGCTTAGTCGATCAACAACAACTAAAATGGTATTTTTGCCATTGGATGAGGGAAGTCCTTCGATGAAATCCATGGTGATATCATCCCATACTTGGCACGGGACAGGTAGTGGTTGGAGGAGACCCGCCGGCGCTAATGTTGAAGCCTTGGCTTGTTGACAAACATCATATGATGAAACGTAATTATGCACCACCCGATACATAGAGGGCCAATAAAATTGTTGGGAAAGTCGTTTGAATGTTCGCAGCACGTCGGAGTGGCCTCCAAGTGGCGAGTCATGGAATTCTTTCAATAGTTGGTCAACTATGGGGGAGTTGGGAGGCACCACCACCCGATTTTTGTAGAGAATCAATCCCTTTCGCCATGCATAAGGAGCTCCTGGTTTTTCGGTAGCTAATTTGCCAATTTTCTCCATATAGGAATGTCCAACAGTTGTAGCTTTAATTTCATCCCATAACTGGACCTGTAAAACAGACAAGGCATTAAGAAGTGGGCTTCCAGGAATCCGGGAGAGGGCATCGGCTGCTAAATTTTCTCGACCTGGTTTGTAGTGTATCTCATAGTCATATCCAAGCAGCTTGGCCACCCATTTTTGCTGTTCTGGTGTACCCACACGTTGCTCTAACAAATATTTAAGGCTACGTTGGTCGGTTTGTATGTAGAACTTTCTGCCTAACAAGTATGGCCGCCAAACTCGGATTGCTTCAATAATGGCTAACATCTCCCTAGCGTATGTAGACCATGAGCGTTTTGAAATTCCCAATGCCCGACTCATAAAGGCAATTGGTTTTTGTTGTTGAGTTAAAACTGCGCCAATCCCATCACCCGAAGCATTAGATTCAATAACAAAGGGTTCATTGAAGTTAGGCATAGCAAGAATAGGAGTGGATATCATGGCATTTTTTAAGGACTGGAAAGCAACTTCTGCCTCATCTGACCATCCAAAATGTCCTTTCTTCAAGAGGTTGGTGAGGGGTCGAGCCAAAATGCCGTAATGGCGGACAAACTTCCTGTAATAACCTGTAAGACCTAGGAAACCACGTAATTCCGAAATATTAGTAGGTCTAGGCCAGTCGAGCATTGCCTTAATTTTGGCTTGATCTACCTTTACTCCTTGATGAGTAACAATATGGCCCAAATACTCTAGTTCCTGTTGGCCAAATGCACATTTGCTAACTTTAATGAAAAATTGGTTATGCCTTAGAATTTCCAAAGCTCGTTGAACATGTTCAAGATGCATGGTCCAATTGGGGCTATAAATCAAAATGTCATCAAAAAAGACTAGGATAAATTTACGGAGGTAAGGGCGAAATATGGAATTCATAATAGCCTGGAAAGTAGATGGTGCATTACAAAGGCCAAATGGCATAACCAAATATTCATAATGACCATTATGAGTACGAAAAGCAGTTTTAGGAATATCTGGGGAATGGACACGAACCTGATGGTAACCGGCCCGTAGATCCAATTTTGTGAAATACGTTGCCCCATGAAGTTCATCTAACATATCATCGACTGTGGGAATGGGAAATCGATCTTTAATGGTAACGGCATTTAAAGCTTTATAATCAGTGCAAAAACGCCATGTACCATCTTTTTTTTTAACCAGTAAAACAGGAGATGAAAATGGACTGGTACTAGGTCTGATAAGCCCCAATTTTAACATGTCAAGAACTTGTTTTTCAATTTCAGCTTTTTGGAAATAGGCATACCTGTAGGGTCGTACATTGATCGGTTCGGTGCCTTCTTTAAGGGGAATGCAGTGGTCGACTTCTCTTGTTGGAGGTAGCTACGTCGGTTCTTGGAAAATATCAGCATAGGCCTCCAATATTTGTTGCATGTCGGTGTGAACATGGGGCTGTGACACTGCCAAAGATTGTAAGCACATTGCAAAAGCTGAGCTTCCTTGTCTTACTTCTTTAGTGACTGCCTTCAAAGATGCAGATTGAATGGTTTGTGTGTCGGTGCCTTGTAATTTTCGAGCTTGATTCTCCCATTTGAACTCCATTGTCATATGTTTCCAATCGCAGACAACTGACCCCAATTGCTCCAGCCATTGTATACCGAATACCAAGTCCAATCCGGTTAGAGGCAAGGAATATAGAGTAAGGAAAAAAGGAATACCTTGAAGAAGGACATGTACTTGTTCATATCTTCCTTTGCATTGTAGTCGATTTCCATTAGCCACTCGAACAGTAAATGATTCGGTGGGAATTATTGGTAAATGTAGCAAATTAGCAACTTTCTCACTTATGAAGTTATGGGTAGACCCACTATCAATGAGTACAACAACTTCATGGTGTCCTATCTTGCCTGTGACTCGCATGGTTTTGGAAGTTGACCACCCAGTTAGAGCATGTAGTGATATTTCTGGTTCGAATTGGAAGTCTGGTACAGTATCCTCTGTTGTATCACCTGTGATCTCCTCGAGTGTAATACTATTTTCGCCGGAACATCCTTCGAGTAGCAAGAGTTGTGGTCCTCGACATTTATGGCCCGTAGTGAATTTATCATTGCAATTAAAACACAAACCTTGAGCACGTCTTTTTTGCATTTCTTCCCAAGATAGACGTTTCACCGTAGGTGCTCCATTGGATCTAGCTGGATTAGGATAGTCCAGTTGTGGTCGGTTGAATTGAGGTGGTCTGGTGAATTTCCGTTGTCGAAGAAGTTGATCTTCTCTTATGCGTGCAAGACTAATGGCTTCTTTTAGTGATTTTGGTTTGAACATCCTAATCCCTTCTGCAATCTCAGGCTTGAGACCACCCATGAAGGTTCCCACTAGTGCCTTTTGCGTCCACCCATGTACTCAATTGCCCAATTTTTCAAATTCTTTCTGGTAATCTCGCAGGGAACCCATCTGTCTAACCCGTGATAGTGCCTCGTCGAAATCTTCACATTCCGTAGGTCCGAATCGAGCCCATAATTCTTCCTCAAAAATCGACCATGTCACCGTTCTATCTTCCTCCTTGTAAGCTCGTTGTAGCCACTGCCACCAGTGATTGGCTTCACCCTCAAGATGGAATGATGCTAGAGATACTTTTTTTGTTTCAGCAGTGCCTTGAAACTCAAAGAATTGATCAACGCGGTTGAACCACTCGTCACCAGAATATCTTGGAAACTCGAGTTTAGCCATTTTAGATGAAAAAATTTGTCGATTCCCCTCCGTGTCCTCTCTAGTTTCCTCTTTGTTGGCGCGAGTGTAACTATCTCGGCTATTATTGTTGTTGCTGGATCCTTCTTTGTTTGGGAATAAGGCTTCGGACAATCTGTTGATAGTTCCTTCCAGTTGGTGTAACTTGTCAGCAACACCAAGTTCCAGTCTGCTCATGCCATCTTGTAGTCCGCCAAGCCCCGCTTCTAAACTCTCTATCCTTTCTTTGTTAGATGCCATTGTAAATACAGCTCTGATACCACTGATAAGGTCCCAATCAAGGCTGATAACAACAAAATAAACTATTCTCTTTGGGTGAGAATTAAACCACAATTGTTGAATGAATATTTTATTATTTTATTACTGCACTTCACTGGAACTTAAATAAAACAAAGTTTAACAACTTCTCCTAAACTTACGACCAACAAATGCAAAATAATAGCTAACAAATGCCAACAACTTTTTCCTATTCCTAAGCATATGAAATTGGAACTAAATTAGTAACAGAATTGAATCGGCTCTACTAGAAACAGAATTGAATCAACAGCTCCACTAGTAACAGAATTGAATCAGTTCCACTATGTTGCGTATTTTGGATTTGGCTTAGGAAGACGATAGGAACGACATGGCTGTTTATCATCATGTAAGACATAATTCTAAATAGAGTGAATGATGAAAGAAGATTCTTATTGTTGACAATTGAATATATATCTTGACTTAGATGACAACCAGGTAGGTATGGTAATTCTAACATGACTCGAAAGCAACACCAAGTTAGCGTGTTTTTGTTGGAGGTTATTATTGTTTGCGTCAACCAGTATCGTGTTCGAGTTGGGGACATAAACTAATCTAATCAAACTAATTATTGTGTCATCAAGTACTTGTCAAGTTGATCCACATACAATCCGATACGTGTACGACTCATTTAATGGTTGTGGTATAATTTTCACCTTGTAGGAGTTGACATATGTTTTGTGATAATTTATATTGATGGTAGTTAGGTTGGTGGATACGGGGTAGGTTATCATAGTATTTGGGTTGTAATCGTGTTGTGTTCACAAGTTATGCGTGTAAACCTCGATGTGACACGACATGACCCAACTTGTTTATTAAACAGGTTACACAGGCTGTGTCGTGTTACCTGTTTATCAAACGACTTGGATTTGGATATAGTTATTAAACGGGCCGGGTTCAAGTTGGGTAAATCTCTAGAATACCCTTATGTCTGACTAGGGCGCTCAATGAATCATTTATGTGAAAAAGGGGTAAATTCGATGTCAAGGTCTGTTGAATTTACTTGTATTTAGCAAAATTCAACGGATCTTGATGTCAAATGCCTGACTTGTTGTGGGTCTGGTTTGAGATGTATTATTAGGCCATTTAATTAAAAGGCCAGTTCATCGTGCAATTATTCTAATTTATTGCGAGCCAACCAAATCCAACCCCAATAACTATGGGTCAAGTTTGGTCGTCCAAGTTTTGAGGAAAAATAAAAAGAGGGTCAAGTCAGCGACTGACAAATAATTAAAAATTGTCATCCCTTAATATGAATCTTGATCCTTTACTTCATTTTGGTCCGTTGATCCTAAATTTTAGGAATAAGACTTTGATGATGATGGCTATGACTTAAAATAATTATAATAGAGGTGGTTTATTTTTCTAGATGTTGTAATCAGTTTATGTAGAGGTTATTAACCTTTGTGATATATTTATATAATCTTATTAAACTATTTGAATTCTACTTCTAAAGGTAATGTGTAGTTAGAGTGAGAAATCTTCTTTTAGATTATATCGTATGTGGAAAAAGTGAGGACAAAATTGAATGATGAAAATATTACAAAGATATTTTGATTGTCGAAATGATATTGACACCATTGAAATGGTCAAAATTTGTGATATTTAGTGTACTTTGATGTTTATTATAAAAATCGTGATAAACTGACGGTCTTTATACGCTCTTTGACCAGATAGTCCATAGAACCATAAATCTTTGTCCTTGTGTATTTCAAAGCAAATGATATATGATCCTGTGAAAAGAGCATGCAAAGAGCATCAGATTATCACGGCTCTTATTATAATAATAACCTTGATGGTAACATGGGTGAATGAGATAAGAAGAAAATAGAGGAAATTATTAGAACAGTTAAACTTCTTAAATTAGGTTCTCAAACCAATCAAATACAAGAAAAGATCAAACGATTCAATCCCAAACTCTTTCGCAGAACCTTCCAAGTTTTTAAAGAAAAATCACAGGGGATTTTTATGATATTGTAAAATTTATTGCTTCAAATCGATGAAAACTCTCGTGAAATTCCCACAGAAAAACCTCGAGAGAGTTTGAACTTGTCTACTGCAAGTCTGTGACATCTAATATTTTCCCAAAATTATTGAATCAATCATTTTTTATATTTATGTAGCCTTGGGACATTTGAATTTGAAAATGGGAAATTAAAATTATATATATATATATATATATATATATGTGGATGGATAACTAGGCAATTTAAAGAGAGAATTTATGGTGTGGTAGGTAAAATAAAGGATGGAAGTAATGGAGATGTAGCCGTTGATTCTTATCATCGATACAAGGTATGTAGAGTTTGAGATTTTTATTTTATTTTTTATAAATTAGTTTTTCAATTAATAAATGTGTGGGATTTTACAGGAAGACGTAGGGATTATGAAGGAAATGAATTTAGATGCTCATAGATTCTCCATTTCTTGGTCCAGAATCTTACCGAGTAAGACACTGATCCTTTTTTAACTCAAGAATTGATCTCCACCATTGGATCTTTGAATTATTAATACTAAACATAGTAATTAAATATAAAAAATTCTATTTGCACATCAATATTTTCTTATATATAAGTAGAAGTTGGGCTCATCTGATCCACTTTTTTTAATTAGTAATTTCATTTATATATTAATGGAATGATTATTGTAATCTATGATGTAAAACTCATCGAGTCGACTCCACTTGATTTCGATTGGACTTGGTATACAATTCAATTGAAGAGAACTCAGATTAGTTGACTCGGAATTTTGCCGAGTCATGAGACTCTATATATATTTAGTTGATCTTTTCTGAATATTTTAATTTTCTCAGATGGAAAGCTAAGTGGGGGAGTAAACGAAGAAGGCATTAAATATTACAACAATCTCATCAATGAGCTCCTATCCAACGGTCATCATTCAATCTCACACACTCATCTTTTGCTAACATGAGCCTATGTCTCTGATCTTCTGGTTATCATGCGCAGGTCTTCTGCCCTTTGTGACTCTCTTTCATTGGGATCTTCCCCAAGCCCTGGAAGACGAATATGGTGGTTTTTTAAGTCCACGTGTCGTGTAAGTAACTTAATATAAACTAGTGATGACTGTATACGACGACGATACAGTGAATCAAAACCATCAAAAAGTGGATCCCATCTTAAAATTTAAACATCAAAAGGGCTTATTTGTAATTTAAAATATTTATTAAACAATTTTTTTAGATGAGTCCGACTGGCCTTACTAAGTTAGTTAGGATTTCACCCTTACTAAGGGTCCTTGGACTCAACTTATGGCATCTAAAACCATGATCTGATGCCTCAGTGTTGTAGATGATAAAATTCTATGAAGTTTGGAAAAAAAAATTCAAAAGAAATTATTTTCACTGTTTTATTTTAATTTTAAATTTGAGAGTTATAGGTGGAAGTTCGTAGTTGTCAATTTTCAAAACCTTGGTTCAAGATCAAAAGAATTCTATTTCAGAATTGAGTTTTCCCATGAAAACCAGAGGATTATGGTGTTGGATTGTCAATGTGATATTCTATTTGAGCAAAACGACTTTTAATAGGCTTAAAATCTTACCAAATTAGTAAGGAAAGTGTTAGTGTTTGAATAATTACATTGTAAAAATAATTTTGCAATTTTCTTGATTTTTACCAAACTGACTCTAATTATATTAAATTTAAGAGTCTGAAATATTGCACTTCTTGACGTGAAAGTGAGTAGGAATCATAAGTGCTTTTCACTCGTATCCTGATGAAAAATAAAATATCTATGATTCCCATGCACCTTCACATCAAGAAGAGGGACATGAGGTTCCACCAGAGGTCACATCAGCATTACTCTCTCATTATAACACAGTAAAAATTATATTTATCAAATTCATCTTATAAAAATCTATCAAATTCATTGTTTATTCTGACGTCCAAATATTGGTCTACAAGTTAGGAGGTTTTATATTTGAATTTTAAAAGAAGTAATTTAATAACAAAGCGTCAGTTTTTGGTGACGGTTGTCTTAGATCAATGATAAAAGAATAATGTCTTCCCAGCTAGAAAGTCTTCACTCCGTCAATATTTGACTGACAGTGACTGACAGTGTATGAAGATGTGCATTTGTATATCGAGAGAAAACATATTTATGATTCTGTGTCTGTAACATGTCAATCGAGTATTGAGTATTCACTTATTCGATTGATGTGGCATGAAGACATAACCATAAATCTGTTTCCTTAGGATAAATAACTGCAAATTCCCATAAAAGATGTAAAATTGTGTCTCTTAAGAAAATAGGTCAATGATTTCGTGTCTATGGCATGTCAGCTGAGTATTGATTGAGCGAAGACTTTTTAGTTAGAAAATCATTATTTATAATAAAAAGGATATCTTAGAAAGACTTCCTATAAAATTAGTGATATTAGGTTTACCCTTTTACAAAATGCAAGATTAAGTTTATTCCCTTAACCTCAAGTCAATGATGTTTTTTTTTTCTTGATGATTTATTTTGATGTTTTAAAATTTTCATTTAGTAATTTAAGTATTTAAAGAGAAATTTGAAAAAAAGAAAAAAAATCAAAATATCATTGTTACATCATGAAGAAAATGCAACGTTGACTTACTGTCAAGGGGTAAGCCTAATCCTGCATTTTGCAATGGGGTAAACCTAATACCACCAATTTTACCGGAGGTGTTTTTAAAATATCCTAATATCACCAATTATTTATATATATATATATATATAAATATCATGAGTATCCCCACCCTTTAATCTCACGGTCATATGCACCGCTCCCTTGAAAAGTCCTACATGCAATAGGTTGAGTCAAGGGTCAACATGACCCTGGAGGGTGGCCCTAAGAAATTCATAACCTTGTGGGGTTTTGAAAACTTGAGGTGGGGTTACCCTCTTACCCATTTAAAAATGGTCAAAATCTGACTGCATAATTTCCAAACAGTTCATTTCTAATAATAATGTATTTATGATAGAATGTCATCTATGTAACAATAAGGGCATTTTCAAACAGCAATGCACATTACTTGATCTCTTTTCTTTCTTTCTTTTTTCTCTCTTTATTCACACTTGAAAAAAATAAATAAATAAAAATTGATCTATCTGGTTTGATATGCAGGGATGATTTCAAGGACTACGCGGAGCTGTGTTACAAGAAATTTGGTGATCGAGTGAAACATTGGATCACCTTAAATGAGCCATTAACCTTCTGCTACGGAGGATACACCTTGGGCTACCATGCGCCCGGGCGATGCTCTAAATCTGTTGGAAATTGTAGCGCTGGTGATTCAGGGAGGGAGCCGTATTTGGTGGCCCACCACCTACTTTTGGCTCATGCAGCTGCCGTAAAAGTTTATAAGGAGAAATACCAGGTGAACGTCGGATCATTTAAATGGTTGAGATATTTCAGAGTGTTATTGATTGGATGACAAGATGTGTGTTTGATGTATACAATATCATTATGATTAAAATACTTAGGGACTATTAGATGGCTAAAATACCAAAGGGTGATTTACCAAAAAAACATGTACTGAAAATTGACATTTTTTCAAAATGGCACACTATGCATTTTAATTTCGAAATCGATAATTTATCATTTTCAAAATTAAAATATTTTTGTTTTAGTGTGGAAAAAATTCACTATTTTATAAAACATAAAATATTTAAAACTGTTTTACTGAAATTAAACCGGGAAAGTATTTATTGTTTTGTAGAATAGAAATTTTTTTTGTTCACTTTAACACAAATATTTTAATTCCAAAAAATTTTAATATACTACTTTCATGCAGTTTTGATAAATTTTCACTTTTACTTCACCGTTTTAGTACTTTTCCCCTAAACATAGCACACCACAGGGTGGAGCCGGGGTTAGGCTATCGCCAGTCACCCTATCCCATGTCATGCACTCAGAAGTGTTAGATCAGAGTGGAAATTTGGCTGTTCCCCCCCCCCCTGGCAAAGGTTTCATTTGAGTTACACAATTCCATCCCGACTTTACTGAATTGAGAAACATATCTTCTGGATCCGATTGATAATTCTTGATCGATGTCTCCTTATGACAAAAAAGGTTTCAAATTGTCTTCTTCTGAGTTCGATCACAATGTGTGGGTTGTCCCGAAGAAGTTGGCTCAAGGGCAATTTTGGACTAATAAGAGGTTAATGCCCGTAAGTCATAAGTTTGATACCCAATATGAGCATTAATTTCCCAAGGGCCACTCGTGAGGGCGCATCCTCACTTACCTGGAACATATGATGTGTAGGCATTGCATGTGCCCCGAGACTAGTCCTTGGACAAGACCATGGTCTATGGACTGGGCAAAGATACAAGCCCGGTCTATGGACCGGGCTATGGGGATACCCAATTATCAAAAAAGAAAAAAAATCGTCAACAGGAGATGTTATTTAACTTCGTTCGAGGTACCTAATGTCAATATAATTAAGTGAGTGTTGTGTCATATTTCTTATCCCTATAATATGTGCAGGAGTCTCAAGGGGGGAAGATTGGAATTACATTGGTGTCTAGTTGGGTTATTCCTTACTCCAGTGCCAATGCTGACGATGATGCAGCTCAGCGAGTACTTGACTTCCAATTCGGATGGTGAGTAACCTCCATTGCCACATGAACTATTCACTATCACACACCAAAACACTTGAAGGGTCACAACTCACAGTCCCTAGAATAATGAAAAACATTAATGATTAATATTTAATAATAAAAAATAAGAAATCCCAACATTGAAATACGAATTTAATAGTTGGGCAAAAAATATGAGAGCTACTATTGCCACACTCAACTGTGTGCAATTCTTGGTGATTTACATGGGAATTGGTGTGGTTTAGCAAAAGTTGATGTGGTAATAGCATCTCTCTAAAATATATATCTCTAGGATGTATCATATTTCCTAAATCAAAGAAGACAAGGATTTCTAATAGAGAGAAAAAGAAAGAGAAATGTATAGTAGATCATGTTTGAAGAAGAAGAAACACTAAAAAAAGAGTTTCTAAGGATTTTATGAAAAAGGAAAAAGAGGGCTAGGGTTACTAGGCAATAACTAGGACATGTAAGTATCATTTTTTATTTATTTATTGAAGTGGAATAATTTCAAATTGGTGGATCAAGACATGAGATCTTTGTCACTTAACATTTTCTTTAAGATCATAATGTTTGTTCAATTATTTCTACTCATATAATAAGAACTTATCTTGATATGCTCCTCAAGAAGAGTAGGTTAAGAGTTCAAAACCCCATGAAGCAATGAATATTTTGGGGCCACCCTTCAAGGTCAGGTTGACCCTCAACTCAGCCAGTTGCAAGTAGGACTTTCCGAGGGGCTGGTGCATGTAATTGTGGGGCTAGTCTCACCCGAAGTACCGGGATAACCACGATAAGAAAGAAAAAAAAAATTCAATCCATTTTCTTTTTTTTACAATGACAACCATTAATTTTTTGTAAACTTAAATAAAATCTCCAATTAAGTCCAAAGAAGGTGATTTAAGGCTCTCTTGTTATTTTTGAAGGTTCATGGATCCTGTGACCAAAGGTGTCTATCCAAAAAGTATGCAATTGCTTGTTGGGAGTCGACTACCAAAATTTTCGACAGAGCAATCAAGAGTGCTAAAAGGATCGATCGATTTTCTTGGATTGAATTACTACACTGCAATTTATGCAAGTAGTGTTCCCTTTATTAATAATAGTGAAGCAAGCTTTCTCACAGATTACCATGCTAATCTCACTAGTAAGTACAAATCTAATTTATTATATGATAGAATTTATACTGCCACACCAACTTTTATTATAACACACCAATTTTACGGGGAGAAATTTCCGTAAACGTGCATTTCTTAAGACGAAATTCTGATTCCAGTACATTGTTCATTTTAATTTCCAAAACCATGTTTTCTAGTGAGATTGTCGCACTTTTATAATCAGCGATCTCACTAATAAATTACAAGCGAGATCGCAGGTAATGTTAAAGTCAAATACCCTTGATATTTTTTAACGGCGAGATTGTTAGTAATTTATCAATGAGATATTATTGATAATAAATATTAAAAATATGTCTTTATATTTAAAAATTAAATATATTTGGACCCACTCAACTTGATTCATATATAAGTGTTGAGTTTGCAATATACATGCAAGTACTTAAGTTATATTGTCATTAATAGAATGTTAGTTATATGTTTTAGTATGTAAAAGAAACTAATAAAACAATTGTATTTTGTTCTGGCAGGGGTGAGGAATGGTATCCCAATTGGTGTGAAGGTGAGAATTAATGAACTAAAATAAATAAATAAAAATACAAAACTAATAAAAGAATCTTAATAAGTAGACGAAGTCGAAAAATAGACGATAATCCATTCGTGTTAGTGTTACATCCTTTCTTTGGATTTATACATAAATGAATCCAAGGTTAGATCATCTTTTTTTTTTTTTTTTTCCTGAAAGAGTTGTGATGAGCTAGAAACGAATCTCGTTCGCATTCAATTCTCTCTAGAGCCACATCTTTTGTCTTCAAGTCAAAAAGTATCTATGGTTCCCACACACTTTCACGTCAGGATGTGCGATATGAGCTACAATCTTAAGGTCACTCCAGCACGACTCATCTCTTAATGGACTAATTTTTGGTAAACATGATCTTATATTGATCACACATACAATGACCTTTTTAAGTGCTAAATGATCATGAGTTGGACTTCATGAACCAATCAATGATAAAAATACTCATTGACTTGGTCTCCACTAAGACTCAATTTGACTTAGACTTGAATCCAAATCATCTTAAATAATATGTGCCTTGGATTCTGAATTTGAATTTTTATGACCAGGCCAGACAGGGTCTCTATTAAACCTGGATCGGATTTATATAGATAACAATATATAAATGAAATTTTTATCGACACCCGGCCATAACCATATATATTTCTTCTTCTAAAATATAGTACTAAACGATTTTGCAGGCTGCTTCGGACTGGCTCTATGTGTATCCAAAAGGGATCCGAGACCTCCTCCTTTACATCAAGAAAAAATATAACAATCCAACCATTTACATTACCGAAAATGGTAAAAAATTGTCTCTTTTACTATTCGAAAAAAGACTTTAGACATCAATTTCTTTCAAATAAATGTCAATTTTTAAATTTAAAATGCATTTTTTGCAAGTGGAGGGATCACGCAAAAAAATGCAAGATTTTAGACATCGATTTATGTTGAATCTTTTAATGTCGGTTTTGGAAAAATCGGTGTCTAAAAATCGCCTTTTACATGCATTTTTTTCATCTGAAGAATAAACATCACTCCTATAGACTTCCCTTTTTCTTATAGACATCATTTAAAAAGTGATATTTGGTGTTTTAATCCGAAAAAATATATATATTGAATTCTTTTGCAGGTGTATCTGAGTTCAATAATAGTACATTGTCTCTAGAGGAAGCTTTGGAGGACAAAATGAGGATAGACTTCCACCATCGCCATCTTTTGTTTGTTAATAAAGCTATCAAGTAAGTGTTGAACTTTTAAAAGGATTCATAATAGTACCTCCCAAATTTAAAATATTTTGATTTATTTCTTTTTCGATTAAAAAACCAGATTTTTTTTTTTTTTAGAGTTCTTTGAATTATTAGCTTAGATTGATGAGGCACCCGATTATATTTTTGCATGGAGTCCAGATTGTTTTCACCTAGGGTGGAGATCGAAAACCCTCCTCCTATACCTCAATATATACATGCCACATAAACCACAATTCAAGGAAATTTTAAAAATGACATATTTTAGGCATTAATTCCTTGGCTTGTGGTTTTAGTCATTACATGAAAAAGGGGTAAATGAGACATCAAGATTCGTCAAATTTAGCAAAATTCAACTCACCTTGGCATTGAGTTTACCCTTTAGCAAATACTGTTGTGGCATGTATTGAGTTGTGGGAGGAGGGTTTCAATCCTTCACTTGGGTATATAATATCTGGACACTTTAGCATGCCACGTGGAGGTGCACCCCATATACATAGGTGGTTCTTTTGTTGATGCAACTCAATCCCTCTCTCCGCTTATGTATATAAAGTGATAAAATCAATTATTATAGTAAAAATATATGTAAATTTTCGGAATTTTACAGGAAAGGTGTAGATTTAAGGGGATATTTTGCATGGTCTCTGTTGGACAACTTCGAATGGGCAGATGGTTACACAGTTCGATTTGGTATCAATTACATAGATTTCAAAAATGGATTGAAGCGTTACCCCAAGCATTCCTCCCTATGGTTTAAGAAATTCCTTCAGAAATAGAATCGGCTGGCTTTATTTATAATAATTTGTCTTAATTAAATAAATGGGTCAAGGGATATACGTAATTGTTTCGTTTCTATAGCTTATTGTCATGATAATTTATATGTAGAAAAACATGCATGTTGTGATTTTTATTATAATAATGAGGCTCGACTATATGGACTTGAGCCGTTCGCTTGGAAATATTTCTTTCAAGAGTTTGAGTTTGATGTGAGCTTTTTTGCATTAGTAAAAAAAAAAAATGTAAAATGAGCAGAGATTATACCGTATTCTTAAATATAAAAATCATAATATGTAATATCTTGTGGAATGATTTTTAGGCATGTCAATCATATAGATTTATATTTTGGCAGACTTATCATCCACGCATAAAAATTAACTTGATTGGTGATGACTTCAATCAAATAATTATATTTGATAATTTTTCATAGTTAATCATTAGATACCCCATGTTTTCAAACAAATGACATACCCCCTTCACATAATATTTGTATGAGAGACAAACATGAAATAACCTAAATGCCTTGGTCTTCAATCTGTAGCTCAAACCCCTGGCTGTTAAATTCTAGGGTAATTTTTTTTCCTATCCAATCTTGTCTTCAATGTATTATAGAAAACTCTCAATTTTTCTAACAAAAATCCGTACTTTTCTACCTCTCCAAAAATCTTATTTTGTTCTTGATATTTGAAGAATGAAGGAGATAAAATCTTAAAATTAAAGTCATATTTACCTAAAAATCTATCATCTTTAAGCTGTTAACTTCTAGGGTAAGCTATATTTAAGTTATTCGAGCTCATTGTCAATATCTTATAGAAACAATTGATTTTTCTACTAAAAAATCCATTATTCCTCTTCTCTGAAATTTTATCTTGGTCTTGAGGTATGAAGGTCAAAGAAGATAGAAAACTACGGTAAAAAAAATTTAATAATAGATGACTGGTTTTGGGAAAAAATATCGAGGGATTTTCAACCAAAGGTTGAAGATAAGGGTATTGACGTCATTTATGTTCATCTAAGAGAAGAAGACCTAGGTAAGGGGGGCATGTCAGTAGTTTGAAAAAACAAGGTACTATCTCTAATATTCATAAAAAGTGTTGGGGCATGTCTAAATCACTCACAACATACACCGAACATATCCATCAAGAAAAATAAAAGATACAAATACTACAAACAAAGATTTAAACCAAAAGGAAATCAACTAGAGATTCTAATTAATGGCACACACCAAATTTTACTAACAATACACTACTTTTGAAATTAATTGGTTGTTTACATATAATTTTGTGTTATAAATAAAAAATTGGTGAGTTAATAAAAGTTCTCATAAGCAATTAAAAAAGAAAAACACTTTCCTTACTATCTTAGTAAAATTTTAACTCTTACTAATATTCCTTGAGCTCAAATGGATTACTACATCGGCAAGCCAACACCACAACCCTCTAGATTTCATGAAAATATCACATCCAAAAAAAATAAAAAATGGACTTGATCCAAGGTTTTGAAAATGAATAATTACTAAAACTTCCCCAAAACTCTCAAATTAAAATAAAATTCAACCGTGAAAAATAACATTTTTTTTTTTTTGAAATATTTATCTTCGAAGGTGCGCTCAACTACCCTTAGTAAGAGTTGAAATCTTCCCATGCAAGATAGTAAGGCTAGTCATACTCATTAAGAAATCGAAAAGAGTAACTTAAGAATAGAGCTTCTAATGCCACACTAACTTTTAATAAGAGCACCCGAAGATGTGTGCTAATTCTTTGCAACATATAAATTGTGGTGCTCTTAGTAAAGGAAACGAGTGTTGATGGGTAAAAAAAAAATATATAGAATGATTGTTCTCACTCTGCCCTCTTTAAATCGTCTGGCCCGTATTAGTATCCTTCACAAAAAAATGAGTCAAAGTGAATATTAGGGCTGCACATGGGTCGGTTTGGTTCGGATTGGGGGTAGAATAGAAATTACATCAAACTTGATCGATTCTACAAATTTGAAACCCAACCAACTACATCCTATAATCGAACCAACCCAAACAGACATTAAATGCCTTTAATGTTTTGAAAATGGGTGAAAGTTCTGAACCAAGGATTTGAGGTGCAGTGGTCCGTGGACAAACATTTTGTAGGGATTGCATCGAGTAGAGAGGGCATTGTGGGTACATTTGGACTTTAAATGAACTGATTTGCTTTTGCAAATCATGGTTTTAAAACCCAGATTTTTTCATTAAAGGGTTATATTTAGGTTGAAATATAACAGGTGGATTCGTAGCCATGGAAGATAACTAGTGGATCTTTGAGTTACAAAGAGAGAACCTTTTTCTGATTGACTAATGGTTTTGTAACTCAACCTGACAACGTGACTCAAAAACTCACTGAGGTGTCATGCGCAAGAACCGTAGATTACACAACTGCAGATGGCAGGTCAGTTGTGCATCCCAAGGGACATAATCTACAATTCTTTGCCCATGCCATGTTGGCGAGTTTTTCTTGAGCTACAAAATCAGCACTCTTTTGGATTTTTCGATAAAGATCAAATCTCTAGGGTTTCATTATTTCACTAAAGGGTTTTGTTGCCTTTTGCAGGTTGGGAAATAACAGAAAGATGAAAGAGAATGAAAAAAAAAATAAATATATATATATATATATAGGGTCCCGTTCGCCACCCTTAGTTTTACCACACACTTTAACAAACGCGTTTTGTCTTACATGGGTTAGAAGTTTCGGAATGAGCTGATTTTTGGTGAGGATGATCTCTATGGTGAGGAGATCATCCTCACCAAAAATCAGCTCATTCCAAAACTTCTAACCCCATCAAAATTGATTTACAAAAAATGGACGGTCCACGATTTTTCAACGTGTAAACATGGGGCTAAACATTTCGGAATGGGCTGATTTTTGGGGAGGATGATCTTCTAATCATAGAGATCATCCTCACCAAAAATCAGCTCATTCCAAAACTTCTAACCCATGTAGGACAAAAAACGTTTGTTAAAGTGTGTGGTAAAACTTAGGGTGCTGAACATTTCCCATATATATATATATATGGGAAATGTTCAGCACCCTAAGTTTTACCACACACTTTAACAAACGTTTTTTGTCCTACATGGGTTAGAAGTTTTGGAATGAGCTGATTTTTGGTGAGGATGATCTCTATGATTAGAAGATCATCCTCCCCAAAAATCAGCCCATTCCGAAATGTTTAGCCCCATGTTTACACGTTGAAAAATCATGGACCGTCCATTTTTTGTAAATCAATTTTGATGGGGTTAGAAGTTTTGGAATGAGCTGATTTTTGGTGAGGATGATCTCCTCACCATAGAGATCATCCTCACCAAAAATCAGCTCATTCCGAAACTTCTAACCCATGTAAGACAAAACGCGTTTGTTAAAGTGTGTGGTAAAACTAAGGGTGGCGAACGGGACCCATATATATATATATATATATATATATATATAGGGAAATGTTCAGCACCCTAAGTTTTACCACACACTTTAACAAACGTTTTTTGTTTTACATGGGTTATAAGTTTTGGAATGGGCTGATTTTTGGTGAGGATGATCTCTATGATTAGAAGATCATCCTCCCCAAAAATCAGCCCATTCCGAAATGTTTAGCCCCATGTTTACAAGTTGAAAAATCGTGGACCGTCCATTTTTTGTAAATCATTTTTGATGGGGTTAGAAGTTTTGGAATGAGCTGATTTTTGGTGAGGATGATCTCCTCACCATAGAGATCATCCTCACCAAAAATCAGCCCATTCCGAAACTTCTAACCCATGTAGGACAAAACGCGTTTGTTAAAATGTGTGGTAAAACTTAGGGTGCTGAACGGGACCCATATATATATATATATATATATATATATATATATATATATATATATATGTAGAAGATGGCGTTATTACGACCCCCTTTGCGACACACCATTTTGTCTTATATGGGCAAAAATGTTTGGAATGGGCTGATTTTTTGTGAGGATGATCTTTGTGATGAGGGGATCATCCTGGCAAAAAATCATCCCATTCCAAAACTTCTAACCCCATCAAAATTGATTTACAAAAATTGGACGGTCTAAAATTTTTGAATTTGTAAACATGGGGCTAGAAGTCTCAAAATGAGTTGATTTTTGGCAAGGATGATCTCTTCACCATAGAGATCATCCTCACAAAAAATCAGCCCATTCCAAACATTTTTGCCCATATAAGACAAAATGGTGTGTAGCAAAGGGGGTCGTAATAACCCGACCCATATATATATATATGGGAGCGGTTCAGCAGCCCCATTATGGTGCCACACATTTTTCAAAACATGGGTTACAAGCTTTGGAGTGAGCTGATTTTTTGTGAGGATGATCTCTATGATGAGGAGATCATCCTCATCAAAAATCAACCTATTCCAAAACTTCTAACCCCGTCAAAAGTGATTTACAAAAATTGGATGGTCCACGATTCTTCAACTTGTAAACTTGGGTTAGAAGTTTCAAAATGAGCTGATTTTTTGTGAGAATGATCTCTACGGTGTAGAGATCATCCTCACAAAAAATCAGCCTATTCCAAAACTTGTAACCCCATCAAAAGTAATTCACAAAAAATGCGTGGCACCATAAGGGGTTGCTGAACCGCTCCCTATATATAAATATATATAGGGTAGCGTTCAATGGCCAACAGTTTGGCAAACACATTTTTTAAAACATGGGTTAGAGGTCTTGGAATGGGCTGATTTTTGGTGAGGATGATCTCTACGGTGAGGAGATCATCTTCACCAAAAATCAAATCATTCCAAAACTTCTAGCCCCAGTTTACAAGTTGAAAAATCATGAACCGTCCGTTTTTTGTAAACCATTTTTGATGGGATTAGAAGTTTTGGAATTGGCTGATTTTTGGTGATGATGATCTCCTCACCGTAGAGATCATCCTCACCAAAAATCAGCCCATTCCAAGACCTCTAACCCATGTTTTGAAAAAGTGTTTGCCAAACTGTTGGCCATTGAACGAGACCCATATATATATATATATATTATTTATTATTTAATGAGATTGATTCGGTTCTATGATTCCCCTAAACTGAGAATCGAATCGAACCAATCCAAAATGCCTTCGTTCGATTCGATTCTCTATTTGACGTGATCCATGCAATGTGCACTCCTAGTACATATAGAATTACAATCATTATGAGAGGCAAATTGATGGACAAAAAATATCCAATGTGCACCCCTTGTTTAACATTTTATAGTTGTCTTTCCAATTGGTTTATGTGAGAACATGACTACAAGGCGACATGCAAGGGATGACGAGCTGTTGTGAGGTGTTCATTTCATATATCGTGGATAGAACACTTCAAGAGAGTGTGGTATTAAACCAAATAAGTACTTCAAAGGGTTGATATTTGTACTCTCTTTGCCATCATGACCACCTAAGTGCTTCAAAGGGCATGGTTCAGACCCATCAACAATGCCCAAGAGTTCATGACTTCGAAGAACGAGCAAGAATTGAGATAGCCAAACAAGATAATTGGAATGATCAAGCCAGACCGAAACCAATTGGGAGATATTTGGAATGTTGAATGAGTTTGTGGTAGATGTTCGAGCCATTTAGAAAGATTTGCAAGACGAAATTGTTGTTAATGGATAGGAGAATAAAAAAATCGAGAAAAAAGTGTTAGCCTTGTGAAGGCTCTGATACCATGAAAGATTTACAAACCAATTTTGATTTGAAGATTTTTCCGGACACCTTAGGATTGTGGCTGTATGTATTTTTAGAAAATTCAAATTGAATATGCTACAATCAAGTGATTTTAAATTAAGTTTATAAAATGTAGAGCAACTAATATATCAAATTCTTGTTGTAACTTCTCTCCTGTGTCACAACCAGCTAAGATTCTGTGTCAATGGGCACCCATTTACCTGATATACCCGAAATCGATTAATCGGTTTTTGGGTCCATTACGAGAGACCCGATTAATTTTCGAGTCGGTTATGGATAGTGATTTTAAAGACCCATTAAGAATTGGGTCACCACCACTAATACCCTTCGGATTAACATTCAACATCTTATCAAACAAATAACTAATTCTCAAGTCTCAACCCTTTCTATTTTCTAAACTTCTGTCCATATTCCCTTTTCTCCTTATCAATTTTCAACTTCAAAGAAGACCATGACTGCACTCACAGGCTTAAGTTAGATTTGTCTCATCTTTAATCCTTTGAAAGAATAAAACAAGACATTTAGGGTTTATTTGGCTACTACATAAATCATCTTATATATCTTGAATTGAATTTTCCTTGATCTTGTGATACTAAACCCTGAACTGGATTAGTTTATATGTTGTTTGTTTGACATTGTGCTTAAAATGGGTTTAGTTTGCTAGTAGTTTATCTAACACTGGTGCAAGTTTGTTCGAATATATAAAAAAATTCAGGACAGCAATACCCGGATGAAAATAAAAATATTACGGTGAAGGAGGTATGGAGCCAAGAGGGCTGGAATGTAACTAAACTTAGAGATCTAATTGAGGACGGCAATGCCGTGGAGGAGATTCTTGCTTCAAACATTCATCAAAGTAGTTATGATAGAACAGTCTGGATGGCGACAAAATCTGGCTTGTTTTCATCACGCTCGGCATGGGAATCATTGAGAGAAAGGGGTAATGCATCCCAAATCGACAAGACAATCTGGAAGGCTCAAGTACCTACCAAGATGAAGACTTTGTCGTGGAAGATCTATCATAAAGCGTGCCCGGTGGATCGAAATCGAAAAAAATGGGGTTATTCTATGGCTTCAAGATGTCCGTGTTGTGAAGGTGAGGAGGAATCTATTGAACACCTATTCTTTCAATGTTCTCTTTCAATTAAGGTGTGGAATTTTTTTAGTTGCCATTTCCTAGAAGAGCAATTCAACATGATGACGCCTAGATTACTTCTTAAATGGGGTCTATCAAGAAAATCGCAATTTGGAAGTGTCAAAGGAATGATTCCATGGGTAGTTTGCTGCAACATTTGGATAGCAAGAAATAGTTACATCTTTGAAAAAAATAAGCCCTCTATCGAGAGAGTTATAAATAGATTTCTGAAATGGTTAAAGGAACTCGAGGAGCATCTAGTTATTAATCTTCCTTCCTCAGATGATGAACTCAGAAAGCTTCAAGGCATTGGTATACATAGGAGATCGAATCCTTGTAGACATATAGTCAAAGTTTGCTGGAAAAAACCACATCCAGGTTGGTTTAAACTAAATACAGATGATGCGGCTAAGGGTAATCCAGGTCTTTCAGGAGGAGGCGCTATTCTTCGTGATGAACATGGAGAACTTGTGGCAGCAGGGCATTGGTTTTTTAGAGAAGCGACAAATAATATAGCTGAAATCTGTGCGTTGGTGGCTGCCTTGGAGAGCTTTGATTTAATTGGTAAAAAAATCGTTATTGAAATGGACTCAGCTATCATAGTGACGGGACTTGCAAATCAGGTCGTCTCTTGGAATCTAGATCAATGGGTGAATAAGGCTCAGACAATGCTATCGAAAATTGAAGTTACAGTAACACATGTTTGGAAAGAGGCAAATGATGTTGCAGACGCCCTTGCAGCTATAGTAGTTCTAGTCAACAATCATTGTTGTTCATCCAAGAAATAGATTTACCTCTAATTGTAAAAAAAACTTATATAGGAGATAAGCTCGATCTACCTCAATTCCGAGTTGTAAATCGTTAGGGTCTGCCCTATGTACAAACTTTTACTTATATAATATAATTCACCTTGCTTGCTTAGCAAAAAATAAAAACTAAAAAAATTCGTTCTTATATAAAGAATATTTCATATCCAAATGGCACATGATATTAAATCCCAAAATAAACATCTAAAAAATATCTGATACAAAAAACTTAAACAAAATTTACGAACCTTGATTTTGAACTTGAATCTTTACATCAATTTCTTGTTTTCTTTCACACTTTTTAAGTTCTATAAAAGAAAAATGATAATTGAGATATTTTAACTTTACAAGTTACAAAGTAGCGGTGTATTTATAAATAATAATTATGAGAAAAACCAATAAAATAAAAACAAAGGGGAAAAAACCTCAAAACTTTTAAAATTAGAGAAATAGGTTTAAAAAAAATGATATATTTAGAGATTGAAAAACCCTTTCACTACTAAGTTAGTAACAAAAGTTTCTTGACTGTGTCACCTTGTAGCATAAAAAACATGATCTGATTCCAATAGGAATGTAGAGGAATTTTTTTAAGAACTTTGAAAAAAGAAATTAAAAAAAGTTATTTTTCACCATTAAATTTTAATTTTTAATACGATAGTTTGGTGGTCATTCATTTTCAACACCATGGATATATCTAAAAAAAATATTTTTTTTCTTTCATATATATAGAGTAAATAAACGCGCTATTTTGACAAATAGTGCTGAATTTAATTTTTTTCAGCAATAAGCGCTGAAAAATAGCGCAAACAAACACTGTCTTAGTAGATTTTGAAAATTCTTTGGGGGCAGGTGGGGGGGACAATTTAATCATTTTCCTTTTTCTTTTATTTTTTTATTTTTTTTTTATATTGAAAAAAATGGTGTCTGGCTCTTTATATATAGTGGGAGAATAGAAGGTGATTAAGCATGAAGAGTTCAAAGTTGAAAAAAATTATGGGGATTCGAGTCAGTTTCTTGATGGTGTTCCTTGTATTGGTGGGTTCGTTGATTAGTACGGGAACCGTTGTAGCGGATCATAACTCCGTTCCGTTCAACAGGAGTAGCTTCCCACCTGGTTTTATTTTTGGGACAGCTTCATCTTCTTACCAGGTATGAGTTGTTGTTGTTGTGGAAGAATCTAGAATCTATTAAACACACACGTGTGGTGCTCTTATACTAGTACGTGTGTATGGTATTTCAGTATGAAGGTGCAGCCAATGAAGGTGGCAGAGGCCCAAGTATATGGGATACTTTCACTCATAAATATCCAGGTTTCTCTCTCTCTATGAATCAATTTTTATAAAAATCACGACATTTAAGAAGCGCTTTTTTACAATCCAGATGTTTTATATGTTTAATGAAAATCAGCTTCTGCATTCAAAATTGTGTTTGATTGACCATAATACCCTTTAATTAAGATGAGAAGTTCATCTTAAAAATAATATTTTTTTTTAAAAAGGTATTTTTTCCAGTCTAGATGTTAAGTAATAATGTTTGGTGAAAAGCAATTTTTTATCCAAAATTGTGTTTGATTGATCATAATACCCCCTTCTACATGAGAAGATGACTTCGTGTTATTTTCGATTCGTGTTGTGGATTGTAATAAATCTAATACTTTTTGGATTACAATATTTTCTATTCACTAATTTATAAAAATATGTGCTCTTTAGTTGAAGATGTAATTCAACAATTTCGTGTCGTTTTCGAATCGTGTTCATGGATCGTGATAGCTAGAATAACATCCCTTTGTTAGAATATTAGATATGAAGCATTGTAATAAGGTTTACTATGATAAATCAAATCATATTTTAACATTAAGTCTAATTAGTATGATTTGATCCGTTAGTAGTTGACAAATCCTAAAATATAATTTGATGTATTATAGTAAATCTTATTAGGCTCCATAACTAATACTCTAACGTATTTAACCATTTCTTCAAGAAAACTGGTTGTTTCAATAAAGTTTGTAAAATACATGGCGCGCCTGCTTTGTTATTTCCCCTATAATATTCCCTTTCTTTTTTAATTAATGCCTTCATTTCATGGTTCATATCATAGAAATCATGATTTTTTGACACACACACACACACACCTCTCTCAAAAAAAAAAAAAAATTGTGACACTCTTCCTGGCATGGCATATGTATAGAATCACATATTTTTTTCTCGAGATACATAATTATACAAATTTATGAAGATATGCAATTGTGTATCCCGAGAAAATCTATGCTCTATGCACATGCCACACCAGGAGAGTATGGGGAAGCATGTCAGAGGGGTGAGTCCGATTATCACAACTCAACATAAGGATACTTGGGTCTAGCACAATGTAGAGTATCATATCATTTTTGGGAAGGAGAATGGTCTCAAAGGTAGAGAGAGACCCAAAAAAAAAAGATGAAGTTTTAACTAATAATTTTAATTAATTTCTTTTAAAATTTAAATAAATTTTCTTTATTAATTGAGGTCAAAAGAAATTTCATATTATATGTATTATACAATCTCTTTAACAGATTTGAGCATGAGATCAGGTAACAAATAAAGTTATGCCGACACTTGTCGTCATATGAGATATAATTCTAGATACAGATGATGAAAGAGGATTGGTATTGTTGACTACTCAACATATAATAGGATATATCTTGACTTAGATGACAATCAGTTAGGGATGGTAATTCTAACAAGACTCGAAAGTGACACCAAGTTAGCGTGTGTTTTTGGGAGGCTATTATTGTTTTGGTCATAATCGTATCAACCAGTCTTACCAGATTATTAAACAAACGTGTTCGAGTTGGGGACATAAACTCATCTAATCCGTTTAATTATTGTGTCATTAAGTACTTGTCGTGCTGATCTACATACAATCTGATCTGTGTACAACTCATATAATTTTCTGCTTGTACGACTTGGCTTATGTTTTGTGTAATTTATATTGATAGTAGTTAGGTTGGTGGATACAGGTAGGTTATAATAGTCGTTGGGTTGTCATCGTTTTTGTATTTGTGTTTGGGTTGTAATCGTGTTGTGTTCACGAGTTATGCATGTAAACCTTGACACGACACGATCCAACCTGTTTGTTAAACAGGTTACCCGGACTATGTCCTGTTACATGTTCATTAAACAGCTTGGATTCGGATTAAAGATTTTGATACAATTATTATACGGGTCGGGTTCAAGCTGAGTAAATCTTTAGAATACCCATACGTCGGACTAGAGCTCTCAATGGATCATTTATGTGAACAAGGGGTAAATTCGGTGACAAGATCTGTCGAATTTACTTGGATTTAACCAAATTCAATGGATCTTAGTGTTGAATTTACCCCTTTTTTCGGCCTGACTTGTTGTCGGTCTGCTTTGGGATGTATTATTAGACCATTTAATTATAAGGCCAGTTCATCGTGCAACTATTATAATTTATGTATGTAGAAGAAAATTTGCGAGCCAACCAAATTCAAGTTCATCGTGCAACTATTATAATTTATGTATATAGAAGAAAATTTGTGAGCCAACCGAATTTAACCCAAATAACTATGGGTCAAGTTTGGTCAGCCAAGTTTCGAGGAAATAAAAAAAAGGTCAAGTCACGTGACTGACAAATAATTAAAAATTGTCATCCCTTAATATGAATCTTGATCCTTTATTTCATTTTGGTCTGCTTATCCTAAATTTTTGGAATAAGACTTTGTTGATGATGACTATAAACAAATTATCGAATAGAGGTGGTTTATTTTTCTAAATGTTGCAATTAGTCTATGGAGAGATTATTGACTTTTGTGATATATGTATATAATCTTATTAAGCTATTTGAATTTTACTTCTAAGGGAGTGAGAAATCTTCCTTTAGATTATGTCGTATGCAGAAAAAGTGAAGAAAAAATTGAATGATTAAAATATTATAAAGATATTTTGACCGTCGAAATAATATTGACACCATTGAAATGGTCAAAATTTGTGATATTTAGTGTACTTTGATGTTTATTATCAGAATTGTGACTGTCTTTAATTTGTACGCTCTCTAACCTGGTAGTTCATAAAATTATAAATTTTTATTTTTATGTATCTTGAAGTAAATGATCTACTATTCTATGAAGGAAACATACAAAGAGAATAAGATTATCATTATTCTTATTACAATAATAACCTCGATGGTAACATGGGTGAATGGGATAAAAAGAAAATAAAGAAAATTATTAAAACAGTTAAACTTCTTAAATCAGGTTCTCAAACCAATTAAGGATTGGAAAAGATCAAACGATTCAATACCAAACTCTTTCTAGTGGAACCTTCCAAGTTTTTAAAGAAAAATCACACGAGATTTTTGCAATATTGTGAAACTTATTGTTTCAAAGTGGCAAAAACTCTCACGAAATTTCCACTATGAAACCTCGAGAGACTTTAAACTTGTCTTCTGCGAGTCTATGACTTCTAATATTTTGCCAAAATTATTGAATCAATTATTTATAATATTTACGTACCCTTGAGACATTTGAATTTGAAAATGGAAAATTAAAATTACAACTTAAAGAGATAATTTATGGTGTGGTAGGCAAAATAAAGGATGGAAGTAATGGAGATGTAGCCATTGATTCTTATCATCGATACAAGGTATGTAGAGTTTGAGGTTTTTTTTATTTATTTTTATGAATTGGCTTTGTAATTAATAAATGTGTGGGATTTTATAGGAAGATGTAGGGATTATGAAGGAAATGAATTTGGATGCTTATAGATTCTCCATTTCTTGGTCCAGAATCTTACCGAGTAAGACACTCATCCTTTTTTTTAACTCAAAAATTGATCTCCACCATTGGATCTTTGAATTATTAATGCTAAACATAATAATTAAATAAATAAAAAATTCTATTTGCTTATCAATATTTTCTTATATGTAACAACCCAATTAACGAAATCATGTATTAAACACAAAATAAGTAGAAATTGGGCCCATCTGATCTACTTTTTTTAATTAGTAATTTCATTTATATATTGTAATCTATGATGTAGAACTCATCGAGTCGACTCCACTTGATTTTGGTTGGACTCGATATGAGAACTCAAACTAGTTGAGTCGAAATTTTGTCGAGTCATGAGACTCCATGTATATTTAGGTGGTGTTGGTTGTTTGCACTATTTTTTTAGCGTTTATTGCTAAAAAAATAAAAAACCAGCACTATTTTGTTATTAAATTTTTATGTTCAAGCGGTAAGTACTTCACTTTTTTCGGCATGGATAAGTATACCTTTCATTTATTTTGGTATGAATAAGTATGCCCTTATGCTTAAAAGGATATTACCTCTTATATTCCATAGATAAGTATATAAGCATCCCACATATTAATGAATCCATACTATAATCAAATTGTTTTGTTTTATATGGGTTAAAAGTTTTTGATTGAATTGATTTTTGGTGAGGATGATATCTACAATGAGGAAATCATCCTTATAAAAAATTAGTTCATTCCAAAACTTCTAACTCCATCAAAATCAATTCAAGAACTGTAAATCTTTCATAATTTTTTTTTTGAAAATCATATTTGACGTGGTTAGAAATTTCAGAATGGGCTAATTTTTGGTGATGATGATATCTAGACCATATAGACCATCCTCACCCAAAATTGGCTCATTCCAAAAACTTTAACTCATATAAGACAAAAAAAATTTGGCTATGATGTGGGTTGCCCGTATTAATTCATGGGATGCTTTTATAATTACATATCCTTCATTTCAATCGAAAATTATTCATCCAAAATTAAGTTCTTTTAATGTTGATTTCAAATTTTGGTGATTTGTATAGTATTGTTATTTTTAATTTGAAATTTGTGAGGTTTTAGAAATTAAAATTATTATTTGAAATTAAAATTTTGAATATTACTTATTATTTAAAAATGAATTCTATTTTAATTTTATAAGAAATAAAATATTTTATTATGTTTGATAAGAAATAAATATTTGAAACATGCAAACAATGTATAATATGATTGTAAGGGTAAAAAAGATAATTTATTAGTTTCAACAATGTGTAACAAACATGATTTTGCGAATTTAATGCTTAAATTCAGAGCTTATAAGTTTCAGTTAGCACCTATTTTTTTTAGTTTAACAAATAACACCATAGTTGATCTTTTTTTGAATATTTTAATTTTCTCAGATGGAAAGCTAAGTGGGGGAGTAAACGAAGAAGGCATTAAATATTACAACAATCTCATCAATGAGCTCCTATCCAACGGTCATCATTCAATCTCACACACTCATCTTTTGCTAACATGAGCCTATGTCTCTGATCTTCTGGTTATCATGCGCAGGTCTTCTGCCCTTTGTGACTCTCTTTCATTGGGATCTTCCCCAAGCTCTGGAAGACGAATATGGTGGTTTTTTAAGTCCACATGTCGCGTAAGTAACTTAACATAAACTAGTGATGGCTGTATACGGCGATGATACAGTGGATCAAAACCATCAAAAAGTGGACCCCATCTTAAAATTCAACCATCAAAAGGCTTAAATAAAAAATATATTTATTAAACAGTTTTTGCAGATGAGTTCGACTGGCCTTACAAATTAGTAAGGATTTCACCCTTGCTATGGGTCCTTGGGCTCAACTTATGGCAACCAAAACCATGATCTGATGCCTCAGTGTAGTAGATGATAAAATTCTATGAACTTTGAAAAAAGAAAAAAATATTCAAAAGAAATTATTTTCATTGTTGTATTTTAATTTTAAATTTGAGAGTTATAGGTGGAAGTTCGTAGCTGTCAATTTTCGAAACCTTGGTTCAAGATCAAAAGAATTTCTTTTTTAGAACAGAGTTTTTCCATGAAAACAAGAGAGTTGTGGTGTTGGATTGCCAAGGTGGCAATCCATTTGAGCAAAACGACCTTTAGTAGGCATAAAATCTTACTAAATTAGTAAGGAAAGTGTTAGTGTTTGAAGATTATATTTTAAAATCGTTTTGCAATTTTTATAATTAACGACCTTGATTATAAGGTGGCATGATTTTCGATTTTCTTGATTTTTACCATACTGACCCCATAGATTTGTTTCCTTTGGATAAACAACTGCAAATCCCCATAAAAGATGTATGGTTCTGTGTCCTGAGGAAACAGATCAATGGTTTCGTGTTCATGACATGTCAGTCGAGTATTGACCGAGTGAAGACTTTTTTTGTTAGAAAATCATCATTCATAATAAAATAGGTATTTTAGAAACATCTCCTGTAAAATTAGTGATATTAGGTTTACCCTCTTGCAAAATGCATTAGGTTTACCCCCTTGCCTGTAAGTCAACGATGTTTTTTTCTTGATGATTTATTTTGATATTTTAAAATTTTGATTTAGTAATTTAAGTATTTAAAGAGCATTTTGAAAAAAATATATCAAAATTAAAATTTCATCGTTAAATCATCAAGCATACGCAACGTTGACTTAAGGGTTAAGGGGTAAGCCTAATATTGCATTTTGCAATGGGGTAAATCTAATATCACCAATTTTACAGGAGGTGTTTCTGAAATACCCTAATAAAACTTCCACATTCACCTTTTCACCCTCTTATCCGTATATATTTTTTAAATATCGTGGGTATCCCCACCCTTCAGGTAGGACTATCTCGTGGTCACATGCACCGTCCCTTTGAAAAATCCTATGTGCAATAAGTTAAGTCAAGGGTCAACAGGATGTGGAGGGTGGCCCCAAGAAATTCATAGCTTCACGGGATTTCGAAAACTTGACCTACTCTTTGCTGAGGAGCCAACCCCTTGGGGTTACCCTCTTACTCATTTAAAAATGGTCAAACGTGACTAGTTAATTTCCAAACATTTCATTTCTAATAATAGTGTATTTATGATAGAATGTCATCTATGTGACATTAATGGCATTTTCAAACAACAATGCACATTACTTGATCTCTCTTCTTTCTTTCTTTTTCTTTTTTTCTATCTTTATTCACACATAAATTTTTTTTTTTTTTTTTTTTTGTTTTTAAATTGATCTATCTGGTTTGATATGCAGGGATGATTTCAAGGACTACGCAGAGCTGTGTTACAAGAAATTTGGTGATCGAGTGAAGCATTGGATCACCTTAAATGAACCATTAACCTTCTGCCAGGGAGGATACACCTTTGGCATCCATGCGCCCGGGCGATGCTCTAAATCTGTTGGAAATTGTAGCTCTGGCGATTCAGGGAGGGAGCCGTATTTGGTGGCCCACCACCAACTTTTGGCTCATGCCGCTGCCGTAAAAGTTTATAAGGAGAAATACCAGGTGAACATCAGATCATTTGCATGGTTGAGATTTTTCGAGTGTTGTTGATTGGATGACAAGATGTGTACAATCTTGTGTGCGTTTCTTGTACACAATATCATTATGATTAAACTACTTAGGGACTATTATATGGCTAAAATACTAAAGGGTCATTTACCAAAACATGTACTAAAAATTTTCAAAATGGCACACTATACATGTTAATTTCCAAATCGGTAATTTATCATCATTTTCAAAATTAAAATATTTTTGTTTGTGTGGAGAAAATTCACAATTTTATAAAACATAACTTATTTTAAACTGTTTCACTAAAATTAAGCGGGGAAAGTGTTTATTGTTTTGTAGAATAGATTTTTTCTTTTCACTTTAACGAAAATATTTTAATTTAAAAAAAAATTTAATTCACTAATTTCATGCAGTTTTGATAAATTTTCAATTTTACTTCATCGTTCTAGTAATTTTTTCCTAAACTTTGCACACCACGGGGTGGGGTCAGGGGCTAGGCAATCGCCAATTACCCCACCTAATGTGATGCACTTAGAAGAGTTAGATCAGAGTGGAAGTTTGCCTCTTACGTACCTAGTCTAGACATTTGTTGTCTCCCCCTTGCCAAAGGTTTCATTTGAGGTACACAACTCCATCCCAACTTTACTAAATCGAGAAACCATATCTTCTAGTATCCGATTGATAATTCTCGATCAATGTCTCCTTATGACAAAAAAGGTTTCAAGTCGTCTTCTTCTGAGTTCGATCACAATGTGTGGGTTGTCCAGAAGGGGTTGGCTCAATGGCAATTTTGGACTGATAAAAGGTTAATACCTGTAAGTCATGAGTTTGATGCTCAATATGAGTATTAATTCCTCAAGGGCTACCCGCAAGGGCACATCCTCACTTACCTAGCATATGTGATGTGTAGGCATTGCATGTGCCCTGAGACTAGTCCTGGGACAAGACCATGGTCTATGGACTGGGCAAAGATACAGGCTCGGTATGTTGTTTACGGCGATAGCCAGTTATAAAAATAAATAAAAAGTCATAAACAGGTGATGTTATCTAACTTCATATCTCGAGGAGCCAAATGTCAATATAATTAAGTGGGTGTTGTGTTATATTTCTTATCCCTATAATATGTGCAGGAGTCTCAAGGGGGGAAGATTGGAATTACATTGGTGTCTAGTTGGTTTGTTCCTTACTCCAATGCCAATGCTGACGATGATGCAGCTCAGCGAGCACTTGACTTCCAATTAGGATGGTGAGTAACCTCCGTTGCCCCACCAACTATTCACTATCACACACCAAAACACTTGAAGGGTCACAACTCACAATCCCTAGAATCATGAAAAACATTAATGATTAATATTTAATAATAAAAAATAAGAAATCCCAACATTGGAATATGAAAATATGAGAGCTACTATTGCCACTCCAACTTTTGCTAACCCACCTCAACTGTGTGCAATTCTTTGTTGATTTACATGGGAATTGGTGTGGCTTAGCAAAAGTTGGTGTGGCAATAGCATCTCTCTAAAATATATATCTCTAGGATATATCATATTTCCTAAAATCAAAGAAGACAAGGATTTCTAATAGAGAGAAAAAGAAAGAGGAATATATAGTAGATTATCTTTGAAGAAGAAGGAACACTATAAATAAATAAATAAAGTTTCTAAGGATTTTACGAAAAAGGAAAAAGAGGGTTAGGGTTACTAGGCAATAATTAGGACATGTAATTAAGCATCATTTTTTTATTTATTGAAGTGGAATAATTTCAATTGGTGGATCAAGAAATGAGATCTTTCTCACATAACATTTTCTTTAAAATCATAATGTTTGTTCAATTATTTCTACTCATATAATAAGGGGTCCCGTTCAGCACCCTAAGCTTTACCACACACTTTAACAAACGTGTTTTGTCTTACATGGGTTAGAAGTTTTGGAATCAGCTGATTTTTGGTGAGGATGATCTCTATGGTGAGGAGATCATCCTCACCAAAAATCAGCTCATTCCAAAACTTCTAACCCCATCAAAAATGATTTGCAAAAAATGGACGGTCCACAATTTTTCAACGTGTAAACATGGGGCTAAACATTTCAGAATGGGCTGATTTTTGGGGAGGATGATCTTCTAATCATAGAGATCATCCTCACCAAAAATCAGCCCATTCCAAAACTTCTAACCCATGTAGGACAAAAAACGTTTGTTAAAGTGTGTGGTAAAACTTAGGGTGCTGAACATTTCCCTATAATAAGAACCTATCTCAAGAAGGGTAGGTCAAGAGTTCAAAATCCCATAACAATGAATTCCTTGGGGCCACCCTCCAGGGTCAGGTTGACCCTCGACTCAACCGGTTGCAAGTAGGACTTTCCGAGGGGTCGGTGCGTGTAACCGTGGGACTACTCTCACCCGAAGTATGGGGATACCTGGAAAAAAAAATAAAAAATTCAATCCTTTTTTTTTTTTTTTTACTATGACAACCATTAATTTTTTGTAAACTTAAATAAAATCTCCAATTAAGTCAAAAGAAGGTGATCTAAGGCTTTCTTGTTATTTTTATAGGTTCATGGATCCTGTGACCAAAGGTGTCTATCCAAAAAGTATGCAACTGCTTGTTGGGAGTCGACTACCAAAATTTTCGAAAGAGCAATCAAGAGTGCTAAAAGGATCGATCGATTTTCTTGGATTGAATTACTACACTGCAAATTATGCAAGTAGTGTTCCCTTTAGTAATAATGTTGAAGTAAGCTATCTCACAGATTTCCGTGCTAATCTCACTGGTAAGTACAAATCTAACTTAATATATAATAGAATTTATATTGCCACACCAACTTTTATTATAATACACCAATTTTACAAAGAGAAATTTCCGTAAACATGCGTAACTTATGACGAAATTCTGATTCCGGTACATCGTCCATTTTAATTTCCAAAGCCATGTTTTCTAGCGAGATTGTTGCACTTTTATAATTAGCAATCTTGCTAATAAATTACCAGCGAGATCGCAAGTAATGTTAAAGTTAAATACCCTTGATATTTTTTAACTGCAAGATTCTTGGTAATTTATCAATGAGATATTGTTGATGATAAATATTTAAAAATATGTCTTTATATTTAAAAATTAAATATATTTTGACTCACTCAACTCGACTCATAAGTGCTGAGTTTGCTATATACATGCAAGTACTAAAGTTATATTGTCATTAATAGAATGTTTGTTTTATGTTTTAGTATGTAAAAGTAACTAATAAAACAATTGTATTTTGTTCTGGCAGGGGTGAGGAATGGTATCCCAATTGGTGTGAAGGTGAGAATTAATGAACTAAAATAAATAAATAAAAATACAAAACTAATAAAAGAATCTTAATAAGTAGAAGAAGTCGAAAAATAGACGTGTTAGTGTTACATGATTTCTTCGGATTTATACATATATGAATCCAAGGCTAGATCATCTTTTTTTTTTTTCCGAAAGAGTTGGGATGAGCTAGAAACGAACCTTGTTCCTTCATTCAATTCTCTCCAGAGCCACATCTTGTCTTTGAGTCAAAAAGCATCTATGGTTCCGACACACTTTCACGTGAGGATGTGCAATATGAGCTATAATCTTAAGGTCACTCCAGCATGACTCATCTCATAATGGACTAATTTTTGGTAAAAATGATCTTATACTGATCACATATACAATGGTCTTTTAAGTGCCAAATGATCATGAGTTGGACTGCATGAACCAATCAATGATAAAAATACTCATTGACTTGGCCGCTAAGACGCAATTAGGCTAAGACTTGAATCCAAATCATCTTAAATAATGTGTGCCTTGGATTCTGAATTTGAATTTTTATGACCAGGCCAGATTGGGTCTATATTAAACCTGGAACAACCTGGCCCATTGACACCCGGCCATAACCATATATATTTCTTCTTCTAAAATATAGTACTAAACGATTTTGCAGGCTGCTTCAGACTGGCTCTATGTGTATCCAAAAGGGATCCGAGATCTCCTCCTTTACATCAAGAAAAAATATAACAATCCAACCATTTACATTACCGAAAATGGTAAAAATTCGTATCTTTTACTATTAGAAAAAAGACTTTAGACATCAATTTCTTTTAAAAAAACGTCAATTTTGAATCTAAAGTGCATTTTTTGCAAGTGGAGGGATCACGGAAAAAAGTGCAAGATTTTAGACATCAATTTATGTTGAATCTTTTAATGTCGGTTTTGGAAAAATCGGTGTCTAAAAATCGCCTTTTACATGCACTTTTTTCATCTGAAGAATAAACATCACTCTTATAGACTTCCCTTTTTCTCATAGACATCATTTAAAAAGTGATATTTTGTGTTTTAATCCGAAATAATATATATTGAGTTCTTTTGCAGGTGTATCTGAGTTCAATAATGGTACATTGTCTCTAGAGGAAGCTTTGGAGGACAAAATGAGGATAGACTTCTACTATCACCATCTTTTGTTTGTTAATAAAGCTATCAAGTAAGTGTTGAACTTTTAAAAGGATACATATTAGAACCTCCCAAATTTAAAGTATTTTGATTTATTTCTTTTTTGATTAAGAAAAAGATTTAACTATTTTAGAGTTCTTTAATTTTTAACTTAGATTGATAAGGCACCTGATTATATTTTTGCATGGAGTCCAGATTGTTTGCACCTAGGGTGGAGATTGAAAACCCTCCTCCCGCACCTCACCATATACATGCCACATAAACCACAATTCAAGGAAATTTTAAAAATGAGATATTTTAGGCATTAATTCTTTGGCTTGTGACTTTCGTTATTACATGAAAAAGGGATAAATGATACACCAAGGTTTGTCGAATTTAGCAATAATCAACCGACCTTGGAGTTTAATTTACCCTTTTATCACATAGTGTAGTGGCATGTATTGAGGTGTGCAAGGAGGGTTTCAATCCTTCACTTTGGATATATAAGATCTTGCATGCCACAAGGAGGTGCACCCCATATACATAGGTGGTTCTTTTGGCCATGCAACCCATTCCCTCTCTCCGCTTATGTATATAAAGTGATGAAATCAATTATTATCGTAAAAATATATATGTAACTTTTCGGAATTTTACAGGAAAGGTGTCGATTTGAGGGGATATTTTGCATGGTCTCTGTTGGACAACTTCGAATGGGCGGATGGTTACACAGTTCGATTTGGTATCAACTACGTAGATTACAAAAATGGATTGAAGCGTTACCCCAAGCATTCCTCCCTATGGTTTAAGAAATTCCTTCAGAAATAAAACCAACTGGTTTTATTTATCATAATTCGTCTTAATTAAATAAATCGGTCAAGGGATATCTGTAATTGTTTCGCTTCTTTAGCTTACTGTCATGATAATTTATATGTAGAAAAACATGCATGTTGTGATATTTATTATAATAATGAGGCTCGATTATATGGACTTGAGCCGCTCGCTTGGAAATATTTCTTTCAAGAGTTCGAGTTTGATGTGACTTTTTTGCATTAAAAAAAAAAAATTTATATATATATAAAATGAGTAGAGATTATACCCTATTCTTAAATATAAAAAGCATATCTATATATATATATATATATATATATATATATAATGAATAGAGATTATACCCTATTCTTAAATATAAAAAGCATGATATGTAATATCTTGTCGAATGATGTTTAGGCATGTTAATCATATAGATTTAAATTTTGGCAGACTTATCATCTACACATAAAAATTAAACTTGATTGGTAATGACTTCAATCAAATCATTATATTTGATAGTTTTTCATAGTTAATCATTAGATACCCCATGTTTTCAAACAAATCGCGTGCTCCCTACAAATAATATTTGTATGAGAGACTAACATAAAATGACTTACGTGACTTGGTCTTCAATCTCTAGCTCAAACCCCTACTTGTTAAATTCTAGGGTAATTTTTTTTCCTATTTAATCTGTTTTCAATCTATGGGATTCAATGTTTGTTGAAAACTCTTAATTTTTCTAACAAAGTTATGTACTTTTTTACCTCTCCAAAAATCTTATTTTGTTCTTTATATTTGAAGGTTGAAGGAGATAAAATCTTACAATTAAAGTCATATTTACCTTAAAATATATCATCTTTAAGCTGTTAATTTCTAGGGTAACCTATATTTAAGTTATTTGAGTTCATTGTCAATATCTTGTAGGAACACTTGATTTTTCTACCCAAAAATCCATCATTCCTCTTCTCTGAAATTTTATCTTGGTTTTGACATAGGAAGGTCGAAGAAGATAGAAAATGACGGTAAAAAAAATTGAATAGGACTGGTTTTGGGAGAAAATATTTAGGGATTTTCGACCAAATGTTGAAGATGAGGGTATTTAAGTCATTTGTGTTCATCTAAGAGAAGAAGACCTAGGTAAGGGGGGCATGTCATCAGTTTGAAAACACAAAGACTATCTCTAATATTGATAAAAAGTGTAGGGGCATGTCTAAATCACCCGTAACATACACCAAACATATCTATCAAAAAAAAATAAAAGATACAAATACTATAAACAAAGCTTTAAATCGAAAGGAAATCAACAAGAGATTCTAATGGCACACCAAATTTTACTAACAATACACAACTCTTTTGGAAATTAATTGGTTGTTTACATATAGTTTTGTATTATAAATAAAAATTGGTGAGTTAATAAAAGTTCTCATAAGCAATTAACAAAGAAAAACATTTTCCTTACTGCCCTAGAAAAATTTTAACTCTTACTAAGAGTCCTTGGGCTCAAATGGATTACTATATCGGAAAGCCAACATCTTGTCCCTCTAGATTTCATGTAAAATTCATATCCAAAAAAAATAAAAAATGGGTTTAATCCAACGTTTTGAAAATCGATGACTACTAAACTTTCACAAAACTCTCAAATTAAATTAAAATTCAACAGTGAAAAATAATACAATTTTTTAAATATTTGTTTTCAAAGGTGTGCTCAACTACCCTTAGTAAGATTTGAAATCTTACCAAGATAGTAAGGCTAGTCATACTCATTAAGAAATTGCAATATAAGAATAGAGCTTCTAATGCCACACCAACTTTTAATAAGGGCACCTGAAGATGTGTGCTAATTCTTTATACCATATGAATTTGGGTGCTCTTACTAAAGGAGATGAGTGTTGATGGTATAAAAAAAAAAAATAGAATGAGTTTTCTCACTGCCCTTTTAAAATCGTCTGGCCGGTATTATTGTCCTTCACAGAAAATGAGTCAGAAGTAAATATTAGGGCTGCACATGGTTCGGTTTGGTTTGGGTTGGGGGTAGAATAAAAATTAAATTGAACTTGATCGGTTCTACAAATCCGAAATCGAAAACGAACTGACTACACCCTAGAACCGAACCACCCAAACCGAAATTAGTTCGGTTTGATTATCGGGTCACCAATTATTGTTTTGGTTCCAATTCTTTTATCATCTTTTGAGGCACTTAGGAGCATTGAATCTAGTTTGGGTGAAAGTTCTAAACCAAGGATTTGAGGTGCAGTGGTCATGGACAAAACATTTTGTAGGGATTGCATCGGATAGAGAGAGCATTGTGGGTACATTTGGACTTTAAATGAACTGATTTGCTTTAGCAAATCATGGTTTTAAAACCCAGATTTGTTCATTAAAGAGTTATATTTGGGTTGAAATATAACTGGTGGGTTCATAGCCATGGAAGATAACTAGTGGTTCTTTGAGTTACAGATAGAGAGTATCTTTTTCTGATTGACTAATGGATTTGTAACTCAACCTGACCACGTGACTCAAAAACTCACTGACGTGTCATGAGCAAAGAACGTAGATTCTTTCGCTCAGGATACACAACTGCAGATGGCAGGTCGGTTGTGTATCCCGAGGGACATAATCTACCGTTCTTTGCCTATGCCAGGTAGGTGAGTTTTTGTTGAGTTACAAAATCAGTACTCTTTCTGATTTTTCGACAAAGCGGTGACGTCAAGGATCGAATCTCTAGTGAGGGGTAGGGTTAGGGTTTCAGTATTTCACTAAAGGGTTTTGCTGCCTTTTGCAGGTTGGGAAATAAGAGAAAGATAAAAGAGAAGGAAAAAAAGAGATTGTTTTTTGTTCATTGAATTTTAATTATTAAATAATATATATATATATATATATATTATTTATTATTTAATGATATTGGTTGGTTCTCGATTTGGTTCAGTATATATATATATATATAGGGTCCCGTTCAGCAACAAACATTTTGGCAAACATTTTGGCAAAACATTTTTCAAAACATGTGTTAGAGATTTTGGAATGGGCTGATTTTTTGTGAGGATGATCTCTACAGTGAGGAGATCATCCTCACCAAAAACCAGCCCATTCCAAAATTTCTAGCCCCAGTTTACAAGTTGAAAAATCGTGGACCGTCCATTTTTTGTAAACCATTTTTGATGGGGTTAGAAGTTTTGGAATGGGCTGATTTTTGGTGATGATGATCTCCTCACCGCAGAGATCATCCTCACCAAAAATCAGCCCATTCCAAAACCTCTAACTCATATTTTGAAAAATGTTTTGCCAAAATGTTTGTCAAAATGTTTGTTGCTGAACATTTCCCATATATATATAGGGATATATATATATATCTATATATATATATAGGGGGGCGTTCAGCAACAAACATTTTGGCAAAATATTTTTCAAAACATGAGTTAGAGGTCTTGGAATGGGCTGATTTTTGGTGAGGATGATCTCTACGGTGAGGAGATCATCCTCACCAAAAATCAGCCCACTCCAAAACTTCTAGCCCCAGTTTACAAGTTGAAAAATCGTGGACCGTCCATTTTTTGTAAACCAGTTTTGATGGGGTTAGAAGTTTTGGAATGGGCTGATTTTTGGTGATGATGATCTCCTCACTGTAGAGATCATCCTCACCAAAAATCAGCCCATTCCAAGACCTCTAACCCATGTTTTGCCAAAATGTTTGTTGCTGAACATTTCCCATATATATATATATATATATATATAGGGAAGGGATCAGTTGACAAAATCTAGGACAAAGATCCATACAAACTATTATAGGCGTTGGATTAAAATAGATCTAACGAAATCCGACGGTAGAACACAAAAAACATCACGTGCTGTTTTAATCACTTAAAACTTTCGTTATTTAGAAACACCTCCCCGAGCCAACAATAACTATTCAAATCAAATTTCTCTCTTCCCCATCGTCTTCGCTTCTCTTCTACGACTCAAACCCTAACCATTTCCATTGTTTAGTCTCGTTCACTGACTTCTTCATCTGAAACAAGAGATTGTAAATAAAACAATTTTCAGATTCCTTTCCTCTCTTGTTTCTTCTCCTCTTGTCTTCTGTAACTCAAACCCTAACCTTCTTCCTCTCTATTGCAACGACGACAACTCACTACCATTCTAGCTATTGTGACGAAGAAGATGGAGACGTGCAGGTGAACATTACCACGCCATCTCTACGACACTCTTGATCTCAACGATGAGCAAAAAATCCCAACTCATCTGGTTGTCTTCATCTCTGCCATATACGGTTCTTCATCTTAGGTCGACTTTGACGATGTTCATCTCAAAGGTATGATTTTTAGTTGCTTTTTCAGCTTTTTCTATATTATAATTATTCCATCAAATGTTGTTGAAGATAAGAATGGAGTTATGGGGTTGATGCACTTCATATGCCTTAGGAGTTGTTTATAAGTTTAATCTCCTCACCTTCACCAAGAAGATTTATTAACAGATTAAATTAAGGATGTTAGGTTTATAATCAAAAGGGGGTCTCTTTTTTCCCATTTTGTGGGGGTTTTCAGAGCTCCAATGAAGCAATGAATCTTGTTATTGAATAAGATAAAACATGGGCTCTGCTCAAGGAACCTTGTTCCTTCATTTTGTTCATCCCCAAGCTTGGGTGTGGATTCTTTCCTTGTGTGGTTCTTGAATAAGATAAAACATGTGGTTTAACACATTTTACATATGGGATAGGCTGATATGAAGCTTATTTGTTTAAATGTCTCTCTAAATCTTTTTGAGGCATTATTTCCATTTTGAGTTATAATTCTGTTATCATGAAATGGAAATATTTTACAATTTGTGAAAATGATGGAATTTCCTAAACCTTTGTGTTGCAGGCTAGAGGTGTGAACTATTTGCATCACAGAAAACCACCAATAGTACATAGAGATTTGAAATTTTCTAATCTACTTATTGACAGAAACTGGACTGTCAAGGTATAATGTGAGGTTTATTATTTGTTTAAACTGTGTAATTGGAGGATGAGTTGTGGTTTAGATAAGTCATCTGCTTTTTCTTTGCCAGGTTGGAGACTTTGGCTTATCAAAATGGAAGTATGCAACCTTCTTGACAGCAAAATCTAGAAGAGGAACAGTAATGATCTGTTTTTTGCATGCAGATATTGCACAACAACATGCCACACAACAAAATTGCTGAAAGGAAAGGCCATCAGGGCTGGATGAAAGAAGAAGGCCCATATTTTATTTTCCTAGGTGGTGGTACAAAGTTTCCTGAAGGAGCCATATCATATATTGAAAATCTTGGACAGTATATTCCTAAAAGTGAAGGGGTTCTGAGGACGATTCTGGATATGGGATGTGGGGTATGAGTGTATTACTGTGTAACTTTAGAGCCTCTAGCACTTTCTGCACCTAACCCTGAAGATTCGGTAATCTGGTTTGCGTTTCTTGCCATTTTTGGTGAAAATTATCCTTTTAACTTGTTGATTTATTGTATTTCTTCTTTAATAGGTAATTCTGAAGGGAATTGTCCACGGGGATGTAGTTAGCAGTGGAGTGCCTCAGGTTTATAAAGATGGATCTGTTGTAAGGAACTCTACGGATGTGCAATTGGGATGAACTGAGCTTGGTAGTGCACTTTATCCATGATATATCGATTCAAGTACATAAATATTTTTGTGCACCTATGCGTATATTGTTATCTTTTCCAAAAAGATCTGATTGATTACGTCCATTTAATATTATTGAACTACCTGTGGTTGACCAGGTAGTAAAGAAGATTTACTGTCTGCTCTAAATGATTATAAGGATGAAAGTATTGGTCGATCAACAACTCAAAACCTTCAGACATACCAAGATAACAAGTTTAGTGTAGAAGGTAACTACCATATGTACATTGCAATCATTTGCACGTAAACTCAATAATTTATATAAATCTTCAATATGCCACGCAAGGGTATTTAAATCACTATTTGATGGGGCCCACCTAGGTCTCCTTGGCAAACATATAAATCCAATTAGATGATCATTTCCCTCTCATTTATCACATTAGTTTTTATTTTACAGAAAAAAACAAAAAAACAAAAAAAAAAAGTATGCTTCAGAAAAAGGTCAGTACTTTGGAATTTGGATGATTATGATCATCTAGTTTAGTTTGTTTATGATTTGGGAACTCCTTACCCGAGGACCATTGAATGGTGACTGACCTTGCCTGATGCTGCATCTAGACATCAAAATCTTAATAGCTCGGGCTGTAGTGGTGTGCTTCTCAGATTTTATTAATCATTGCTCTGTGGTGTAGGGTCAAGGTGGGGTTGATTTGGAGATCAATTTGACTGGAAATAAATCTGAAGTGATGATGATTTCAGCGATATAGTAAGTTGTTTTCCTTGTCGAATTTAAGTAATCAGTTTCCATAGCACATGTAATATTAGTATTCCTAAGTCTATAATGTTTCATATTTAATTTTTTTTTTCTCCAGTTATTCTCCTTTTTCATGCAAATATTATTAGTATCCCCAGGTCCTGTATTATTTCCAAGTAACTGAATTTTTTGCTAAATCTGATTTTTTTTTTCTTTTGGAATTATTAGACAAAACTACACCACTACAGAATTCTCTGTAATTTTTTGTTCCACAGTCTATTAGTTGTTTTTCTAACCATTGTTGCTTTATAGACTGTTGACTACTTGGTTTGTTGTACGACACACCATTGCATGGATGTCTCAGGACACACCTTTTTCTTTTGTTGTTGGCCAGCTCAGCCGATTGTTCGTTTTTTCAATAAAAATTATACTTATAAAAAAAAAAGGGTAAACATAATAGTTTGTTTTCATTATTATATATGCTACAGATGAAATAATAATAAAAAAAGGAAACTTTGTGAATTACGACTTTAGACTGAATCAAAGTGTGCATCAGCATCATATTTAGTTCTTGATAGCTAATTGAATCTGTGAATTGGGCATGGATCAAGCAGTTGTTCTTTTTCCCACTATTTTTTTATTCCTGTGATCTGAAATTGGTAACTTTGTCTAGCAACCCATAGCAAATGGCAGACTCTGAGGATATTCAGCCTCTTGTGTGGGACAATAGGACAGGAATGGTTAAGGTACCAAATCAAGATTCTTTTTCATGTTTGATTTTTTTATATTTATAATGGAATATTATTATGTTCTATTATTATTCATGACTTCTTTCTTATGTAGATATAGTCAAATACCTTTTTCTTCATTTTCCCCTAATTTATTAAGGGAACTTAATTTTGGTTCTTTTGATGACAGCACTACTTTTAGGCTGGATTTGCTGGAGATGATGCTCCGAGGGCAGTGTTCCCTAGCATTGTTGGCTGACCACGCAACACAGGGGTGATGGTTGGCATGGGGCAAAAAGACATGTTGGTGATGAGGCTTAGTCCAAGTGTGGTATTTTAACTCAGAATGTTGCAGTCACAGTAGAGCAAGGCTTTAAACAATTGATGAAGGTCCTCTTTCTGTCTTGTTCATCTATCCATTTAGTATGTATTGCTCCCGCTTGGGTCATTGTCATTCAGGGTGTATTGGACTTTTGTAGGCTGAGAGAACGCAAAGGAAAAGAGGAATGGTGAAGTGTGCTACGGTGCTTGTTATTATGTGCTTCATAATGCTCGTTCTACTTGTCCTCAAGGAGATATTATTGTGACTTGTGCGTGCCGTGATCATGAATGAAATCTTGAGTATCTTTTCATGGACAATTTTCCTTGCCACTTTTGACGACATGTTCTTGGGGCACTTCGGTAATGAGGGAGCTTTTTGGTGACTGCCTCCAGTTAGAATTGTTAATAGAGGAGTTGAACACTTCTATTGAGAAAGTTGTGGAGGGGGATATAGGGAAGGGTGTTGCGAGTAGTAGCAGGGGACAGGGTTTTGATTTTCTAAAATGAGCTATGTAAAGAGATGGCTTTTCTTATATCTATTCTTTTATGCATATAATTTTTTCCTAAAAAATGAAATGTACCTTGTATTAGTATCGAAACTCATCACATCAACCAGCGAAAGAATATTGTTTGAAATTTTTATATATTGAACAAGTTTGAAGAATAGTAGTTTGGGTAAAAAAAGAATTGTGTCCTTCATGCCTGAGTAGTGAGTTACTCTTTTTCTGGTTATTGATAGTTGTTTGGGCCATTGTCAGCCTTTGCAACCTTTCTCAGCATCTTGTACTTGCCAATGTGATGTAGTGGAAGAGAATATTTGCATCCCATTTGATAAATGGTGATTTCAACTTTACAATCATAAATGCCAGAGTGTCAAACAAAATCACTTTCACAAAAAAAAAAGTAAAAATAAAAATATTTAGGGGTATGTGGGGTAAGTTACCAAAGGGTTCAAGCTGTAACCCCTTGTGATGGTAGAAGGGGGGGCCTTTAAAACATCATTTCATCACCAAAAAAATAAAAACCATAGTTTCTTTTTCAATTTCAAATTCAAGCAAATTGAGATGTTATTTATGTAAACCAACAAGAACAATCAAATCACATTCAAATGAACATGCTTCCAACTTGAAGAATAAATACAAAGTGTACACTAACGCTAAGTTTGGGTTGAGAGAAGTGGAGAGAAGAGAAATTCATTAAGAGAAGAGGAGAAGAAAAACTCAATTAAGTTGGGACAAAGTGTAAGTAAACCATTTTGAAGACAAACAATATTTCTCAAGCCAAATAGATCTCAACTAAGAGTTGACAACACTACACTTGTTTCTAATCTCTCCTGCATTTCCTGTAAGGATTTCAATTGCACTCAGCCTATTCATTGACGGGCTAAACTTGGTGAAGAAATCCTTCGAGTCCAGCAACTCATCAACAATGTTGCTCGAGTCCTCGTTTGTAAGAAGCTCAGCGTCCAACTGGAAAAGACCCATATTCTGCTTTAGGTTCACATAGTAGTTGCTATCAAATGATAGAGAGGTCTGAGGATCCATCTGTACTGTGGTTGTAGGATCTGAAGGATTAATGCATCGTGTTCTTAAGAGAGCGGCATAGGTTGAATTTAGAAAATGATCAACATCTCCTATCCCCGTGAAGTTGTAAAGCCTGTTGGTGATGAAATTGCAGCGTCCAATCCCAATTGTATGTGCACCTAAACCAAAAAATCATTTTCTTAAAATTTTAATGAAAAGTACTGTTTGCCATCATAGTTTTAAAAGTATATTAAATTATGATAGGAGCATACCCCTAGATGGTAGTATGATAGGGAAAAAAATTATTTTGAATTACTTGATGTCCCATAGAGTCGATATATCGGAAAGATAGAAACATTGGATCTTCATAGAACAAGTAGTTAGTTAAAGTCCCATAGTTTGAATTATCACTCTAGGAGATGATTTGTTTGATTCTCAGTATTAAATGTATAGATATATGTTCTAGCCAAACCATACATACCTGATAAGACCACAAGGTCATGGACAGTGAGACCTTTGCTTGAGGGTTGTGAAGTTGAAGACAGGAGCAGGGATGTTGGCTAAAGCGTTTTGAGGCCAGCAACACATTGCCTTCTCTTCTACCAGTAAACACTTTCCATAAGGGTCTCTTGAACTGTAAATACATAATGTGAGTACATTGTTAAATTCCCTCCGTTGGATGAACAACTATCTGAAAAGTAGACAGAATCGACAAAAAATTAAGTTGCTTATTCTCTGGTGTAAGAGCTATTATACTACATCAAGTGGTGAGTGTGTAACTATGACCAATATGACCCACTGATTATTTTCTTCACATCAATTTCATAGTTGAGTAAGTCTATGAGTATACATATCGCCTTTCTTAGAGGATCCAAAACTGTAGACTTGTCTGGGTTGTATACAACAATTACATTGCTCTAATTCTATAATTCATCCTCCCTAGTCTGACAACTGATGGTTCACAAATAATGTTTCGAAAGCCAACCCAGAAAAGTCGAGATAAGATATCTTTGATGAAATAAAAAGAGTCAAGATGCCACTCCTAAGTAGAATAACATAACATGATTACTGTGTATCACGTGAATAAATATTTTAATTTTAGAAAAAAAAAAAAAGGTTGATAAAAGGTTGGCAGGTGATCCAATGTTACAATGAACTTCAAACTCTTGTCATTCTGACGGCCTCAAGTTGCATTAGCTATGGAAGTTGGAAATGCAACTGATTTCAGTAGGTATGACATAATGATGTACAAAAGAAAACTGGGGTCTCGGAAAAACATGCGTTGAAGAGCTCTACGAAAGGAGGCCGAACCATCGGAATCTGGGGCTAAGACCTTGGTCTACAAACCAGAACTCCATGTTGTTAAAGCTGTCTAGTATTTCCTGCAGATGTACAAGTCAGTTCTATTACTAGATGGCCACCTACAATTGGAAACAATAGACAAAGAGATACAGTTGATGAATCTTACAAGAAGCATGTTATCCAATTTACATAGATCTGGCATTGGCAAATTGATATAAAGATCTGATCAAGGTCTGCAAGTCATGATCTGAATCATATAGTTTGAGATGCATCAAACACGGTATCAATAGAAAAAAATACATGAACTACCCATTTAAGTGGGATGACTAATTGGCACGCAGATATCAGAATTCAACAAAAAACTGGCAAAAAATAATAATTCCAAAAGTGTTGCAGCTCTTAAATTTACACAATTACAAGTACGATCACTTTCCATTTACCCATTCATTTTTATTAACATATAATTTGTTTTATTTTTTTTTATTTTTGTGAGCAGCCTTGGAACTATGATCTTGTGGCTGTGACACAGAGCATCAACCAATTAATCAACTGTGTCAAGCAACATTCCATTGATGAAACAGTTTGTGCATTGGTGTTTAAAACACCTTGGACTCCTAATCAAGCCGTTCATGCAACCCAATGTATTTATCTCCTAATCAAATTTTGCCACATAGACACCTAACCTATCTATAGGAACGTGACATCATATGGGATCTCAGACTCATAAAATAAACCCCAATTGGATGTAAACTCAGAAATGCTATATACTCCAGTAAGGAAACCATCGAATCCAATCTGCAAGGCAACAAGAAAAAAGAAAGAAAAGATGGGTTCTGCAGAACCAATATGAACTGATAAAAATATCAATATAAAATATGTAATATGGGAATATATTCTATGAAATTTCACATAAAGCTTGTTTGTTTATAACATCCACAACAGTTATATGCAATGGCTCATATCTAACTAAAAGGTGGGACTACATAACATCCACAATTACAATTACGATCACTTCATTAACATACATATGTTAATGAAGAAAACAAATATGAAAATAAAAACTCCAATGAATGTATTGAAGATGTTACAGTTCGATGGGAAAACTTAGCTGAACACACCGAAAAACATAAAATAATTTTCTTCTATTGAAACCACCACATTAAAATCACTCATAAAGAAAAACAACAGGAAATAGGTGTTCATTAAAGATTACTCATTTTGATTGTGTGTAAGAAGGCATAGACCAGAGCACTTAACAAAGTACATAAGTTTTATAATAAAAGAGACGTATTCATTCATTGTTTTGGTATGTGGAAATAAGCTCATCATACAAACTTCAAACAATTATAATCCATGTGCCAAAGCAGCATTCAAGATTCAATTACCAATAGGATTCCATATGGACATATTGTAAAGGATGTATGGCTAGTGTACAAAATACAGCATTCATTGCAAATTTATATATTTTATTTTTATCTCAAATAAAAGCGAAGGAAAGATGCCTTAGAATATCAAACAATTTCAACCCTCCATAAGAAAATTAACCACAAACTTTGTGAAGAAAAAAAAAATTGACAAGTATCTACTTTTGCACCTTTTATATTTTCTTCATTTAGCAATCTAATAATTAGAACAAAGTTCAAAATGAAGTAAACATCCAAGCAATCGACGATTTGATTATTAGATATCAATAAAAATAATCGAGTATATAACTATCTCATTTAGTATACTCATTCAATCAAATTTCCATCCAAATTAGATCCATTACCTTGGAAAAATGAAATTAGAACAAACTAATGTTCATGAAACCCTAATTCTTAAATCAATTATCTCTAGAATAAAAATAAGAAAATTTTCAGATGATTCAAGCGTAAACCCTAAAATCTAGTAAGAAATCGAACCTGAAAAGAGAAGAAATATATTATTTTGTTTGATTTTTGTTGTTATTGTAGTTAGGATCTTGTTGAGGAGAGTAGATCTTGTCCGTCGTTGTCGTTGAGGTCAGATTGTCGCATAGGAACGGTAGTTCGTTGTCGTCGCCGCAATAGAGAGGAAGAGAGTTAGGATTTGAGGTAAAACGAGGAGAAGAGAGAAGAGAGAAATCTGAAACGAATGAGAAGAGAAGAGTTTGAGTTAGAGAATCTGAAACGAAGGAGAAGACAGAAGAGAGAAGAGAGAAGAGAGAAGGGTTTTGAGACTGAATTAGAGAAATTTGGAATGAAGGAGAAGATAGGAGATTTTGGCTCGGGGAGGTGTTTCTAAATAACGAAAGTTTTAAGTGATTAAAACAGCACGTGATGTTTTTTGTGTTCTACCGTCGGATTTCGTTAGATCTATTTTAATCCAACGCCTATAATAGTTTGTATGGATCTTTGTACCAGATTTTGTCTACTGATCCCTTCCCATATATATATATATATATATATATATATATATATAGGGTCACGTTCCTAAGACTCATATTGAGACTCACATTGCGACACACCGTTTTGTCTTATATGGGCAAAAATATTTGGAATGAACTGATTTTTTGTAAGGATGATCTCTGTGATGAGGGGATCATCCTGGCAAAAAATCATCCCATTCCAAAACTTCTAACCCCATCAAAATTGATTTACAAAAATTGGACGGTCTATAATTTTTCAACAAAAATTGGACGGTCTAGAAGTTTCATAATGAGCTGATTTTTGGCAAGGATGATCTCCTCACCATAGAGATCATCCTCACAAAAAATCAGCCCATTCCAAACATTTTTGCCCATATAAGACAAAACGGTGTGTCGCAATGTGAGTCCCAATATGAGTCTTAGGAACGCTGTTCATATATATATATATATATATATATATTATTTATTATTTAATGATATTGGTGGGTTCTCGATTTGGTTCAGTTCCATGATTCCCTTAAACAGAGAATTGAACTAAAAAATCAAACCAAACCAATCCGAAATGCCTTGGTTCGATTCGATTCTCAATTTGATCTGATCCAATGTGCACCACTAGTAAATATAGAATTACAATCATTATCAGACGCAAATTGATGGACAAAAAAATATCCAATGTGCACCCCTTGTTTAACATTTTATAGTTGGCCTTTCAATTGGTTTATGCGAGAACGTGACTACGAGGCAAAGTGATATGCAAAGTGTTCATTTCATATATGTTTGGTTGATATTTGTACTCTCTTTGCCATCATGACCAACTAAGAACTTCAAAGGGCATGGTTCAGACCCATCAACAATGCCCAAGAGTTCATGACTTTGAAGAACGAGCAACAATTGAAATAACAAAAGAAGATAATTGGAATGATCTAGGCAGATCATAACCAATTGGGAGATATTTGGAATGTTGAATGAATTTGTGGAAGATGTTCCAGCCATTTAGGAAGATTTGCAAGACGAAATTGTTGTTAAATGGATAGGAGACAATAAAAAAAATCGGTAAAAAGGTGTTAGCCTTGTAAAGGCTCTGATACCATGAAAGATTTACAAACCAATTTTCATTGTGAAGATTTTTCCGCACACCTTACGAATGTGGCTGTATTTATTTATAGAAAATTCAAATTGAACATGCTGCAATCAAGGGATATTAAAGTCTAAAAAATGTAGAGCAACTAATTTAACAAATTCTTGTTGTAACTTCTCTCCTTAAATGTTGTGTCACAACATTTACCCAATGTACCTGAAACCGATTAATCAGTTTTTGGGTCCATTACGAGAGACCCGATTAATTTTCGAGTCAATTATGGGTAGTGATTTTAAAGACCCATTATGGGTCACCATTGGGTAACTGCCAAGTACCCATCGGGTTAACATTCAATATCTTCTCAAATAAATAATTAATTCTCAAGTCTCAACCCTTTCTATTTTCTAAACTTCTGTCTATATTCCCTTCTCTCCTTCTCCATTTTCAACTTCAAAGAAGAACATAACTGCACTCGCAGACTTATAAGTTAGATTTGCCTCATCTTTAATCCTTTTAAAGAATAAAACAAGACATTTTATGGTTTATTTGGCTACTACATAAATCATCTTACATATCCTGACCTGAGTTTTCCTTGATCTTGTGATGTTAAACCCTGAACTGGATTAGTTTATATGTTGTTTGTTTGAAATTGTGCTTAAAATGGGTTTAGTTTTCTACTACTTTATCTAACAATGATGCAAGTTTGTTCGTATATAAAAAAAATTTGTTCTTATATAAAGAATTTTTCAAATCCAAATTGCACATGATATTAAATCCCAAAATAAACATCTTTAAAAAAAAAAAAAAAAATTTCTGATACAGAAAACTTAAAAAAAAATTACGAACCTTGATTTTGAACTTGAATCTCTACATCAATTTCTTGTTTTCTTTCACACTTTTTTAAGTTCTATAAAAAAAATATATTAATTGAGGTATTTCAACTTTACAAGTTACAAAGTAGAGGTGTATTTGTAAATAATAATTATGAGAAAAACAAAATAGAATAAAAACAAAGGGAAAAAAACTTCAAAACTTTTAAGGATATATTTAGAGATTGAATAACCCTTTCATCACCAAGTAACAAAAGTTTCTTGACCGTGTCACCTTGTGGCATCAAAAACATGATCCGATTCCAATAGGAACGTAGAGGAATTTTTTTAAGAAATTTGAAAAAAGAAATTAAAAAAAGTTATTTTTCACCATTGAATTTTAATTTTAAATTTGATAGTTTGGTGGTCATCCATTTTCAACACCGTGGACAAATCCAAAAAAAAATTTTTTTTTCTTTACATACAATGTAGACGTCTAGGGTCTTGGATTCTCCTTGTGGTAAATCATGGCCCAAACGACCTAGTAAGATTTCACTTTTTACTATTATTAGTGTCCATAAAATTCATATTGGACAAATATTGATTTTTTTTTTTTTTTATCTGAGTTTTTGAAAGAAATTTAAAGGTCTCTGGTGTTAGATTGTTAATGTGATAATCCATTTTAAGCAAAACGACCAATATTGGATTTTGGGTATGTGTTGGGTGGGTTCTAATTCCAAGGGTCTCATACCCGGATCCAAAATTGAAACCAATGTTTTGGGTCCAATTCTGGGTATGCATGGAACCAACCCAAACCCGACCCATTAACACCCCAAGTCTTGGATAACACAACTCCCACCCCAAGTTTCGGATAACACGACCCTTTAAAAAATAGGAGATTGTTGAGAAGATTCATTCACATCCAATCATTTGGTTAACAACACCCAACCCTAAATTGGAATTGGACATTTTAGTCATTTTTCTTTTTCTTTTTTTAAAATTGGAAAAAAAAAAGTTAGTCTGGCTCTTTATATATAATGGGAGAATAGAAGACAATCAAACATGGAGAGTTCAAAGTTGAAAAACATTATGGGGATTCGAGTCAGTTTCTTGATGGTGTTCCTTGTATTGGTGGGTTCGTTGATTAGTACGGGATCCGTTGTAGCTGCTCATAACTCCGTTTCGTTCAACAGGAGTAGCTTCCCACCTGGTTTTGTTTTTGGGACAGGTTCTGCTTCTTACCAGGTATGAGTTTTTGTTGTTGTTGTGGAAGAATCTAGAATCTATTAAACACACACGTGTGGTGCTCTTATATTAGTACGTGTGCATGGTATTTCAGTATGAAGGTGCAGTCAATGAAGGTGGCAGAGGCCCAAGTATATGGGATACTTTCACTCATAAATATCCAGGTTTCACTCTCTCTCTCTCAATCAATTTTTATAAAAATCACGACATTTAAGAAGTGCTTTTTTACAATCCAGATGTTTTATACATGGTTTTTAAACTCGTCTGAGACCGAAACGTATTGCCCGAGTTAACTCGGTATCATAGCTGAACGAGACCAACTCCCAAAGTCATTTTTTGACCGAGTTTTACGTCTCAAGTACAATTTTTTGAGTTATCTCACGAGACGTCTCAAACGTATCAGAAAACTCGTCTGAGACAACTCGGTATCGGAGCTGAACAAGATGAGACACGATACCGAGTTTAAAAACCACTGTTTAATGAAAATCAGCTTATGCATTTAAAATTGTGTTTGATTAACCATAATACCCTTTAATTAAGATGATAAGTTAATCTTAAAAATAATATTTTAAAAAAAGTGCTTTTTCTGGTCTAGGCGTTATGTAATAATGTTTGGTGAGAAGCAATTTTCCAGCCTAGACGTTATGTAGTAAAGGTAAGGTGTCTGCACGAGGGTTAAATGACGGTTTCACCCTTCATTCTTCTTAACTCATCGATTAAACAACAACATCAATTTGACATCTCTCTACTATTACTTTTTTGTCGGCTTCTATATGAAACAAGATTCTCCTTAATGCAACTTCTTAGATTCTAAGCTTCTGCTTCTCGTAGACACGGAATCTTGAAGCAAAAGTTGGAATCAATAACAAACAGACCCTAGACAATTTAAAGAGACAATTTATGGTGTGTCAGGTAAAATAAAGGGTGGAAGTAATGGAGATGTAGCCGTTGATTTTTATCATCGATACAAGGTATGTGGGGTTTATGATTTTTATTTTATTTTTTATAAATTAGTTTTTTACTTAATAAATGTATGGGATTTTACAGGAAGATGTAGGGATTATGAAGGAAATGAATTTAGATGCTCATAGATTCTCCATTTCTTGGTCCAGAATCTTACCGAGTAAGACACTGATCCTTTTTAACTCAAGAATTGATCTCCACCATTGGATCTTTGAATTATTAACGTTAAACATAATAATTAAATAAAAGAAAATTCTATTTGCACATCTTATTTATAACAACCCAATTAAAGAAATCTTGTATCAAACACCAAATAAGAATACTCATTCTACCATTGGAGTGTTGCTAGAAAAAGTCGATGTGGCAATAAAAGTTTTCGAAATATATTCTGCTAAGAAAGATGCAACTTGGGCAGCTCGACCTACCCAACAAGCTCAACTCGAATGAGTCAATCTTGGGTTGGTCCTTATATAACTAGGTTTGTTTTGGCATTTGGTTCTCAAGCCAGGGTTGGTCCCAGTGAAAACAAATCCACATCCCAAAGAGTTATGTCCGTTAGGATGATAATATTCCTCCACACTACTTTGTCTACAGCCAAGTCTTTTATTATTGAAATTGTGTTCATATCTGCTTTCATTATCTCGATCCATGTTCTCTTACATATTCCATTAGTTTTTTTTTTTAATTTTTTCTACTTCAATATTTGGGTTTGTAATAGACATTCATTGAACATGCCTTAACCATCTCAACTGACTTTCTCTTAGTTTATCGTCTGGAGTTAGTCTTACATTTTTGTTTTTATGCGTTGATATATTTCTATTTAATCTTTTATAGTATTTCCACTCATTCATCTCAACAAGCCCATCTCTGCTACATAATAGATTAACATTGTGTTTCTTGACCACCGAATATTCAGTTCTATAAAGCATAGTTGATTTTATTATCTTATAATTTTTTTTTTCTTTTAGTTTGATTGATATACACTCCAATCACATAGCACTCCAAAAGTAGGTCTCCACTTTAATCATCTAACTTTGATTCCGTAGGAAATCTCTCTCTCTCTCTCTCTCTCTCTCTCTCTCTCTCTCTTGATCCTTATGTATAATAGATCTGAGATAATGAAAATGGTCACTTCGGAGTGTTTCTAGACCCTCAATTTTATTGGGCAATTATAATTTAAGATGAACTTATAAATATATCACTTATACAAGTATTTCGTATGTACAAATTAAATATCTACGACTAACCCAAATACGGATTAGATTTAGAGATGTTCAGCTTGAGCTGGATTTTGATTAAACATATTTTCCCTAAGCTCATGTCGGGTCAAGTTCTGCTTTAGTTTTTGAATGTTGAATCGAACATCCCCATCGATCAGCTCAACTTGGGGGTTATACAGAGGGTTGGCAATAGATCAGTTCGGTACTAGATCAATATCATTCCAATATCAATCCGAATTTTTTTAAAACATGTACCCGATCCGATTGGATTAATGAATGTGTGGACTAAATCCGATCTGTTTCATTTTATGCTTAATCCAAAACCAACACAATCTGATTTGAACACATGCCTTATTTTCAAATTATCAATGTTCAAAAATTTTCAAAAATATAAATTTATATAAAATTTTAAAGAATCTACTTTCCAATTACAAATATAGAGGGAAACCAAAAAGACAAACGTTTTATATATAGGTAATATATGAAATTAAAAATAAAAAAATTATTGAAATATGTTCGGATTGGATTTTTTTCTAAAACAGGTTGGGGTACATTTGAATCCAATTCGAAATTGTTTTTCGGACCTATGATTTCAATCGGAATCAAATTTTTCATATTTATTTTTAGATCAGGTTGGTTCAGACATTAGGTATATTTCACATCATTGCCAACCCTAGTTATATACAATCATATTTAATGATAAAGACATTTATCATCCCATTGGGTCCACTTCGGTTTTTTTTTTTTTTAATTAGTAGTTTCAATTATATATTTATTGTAATCTATGATATAAAACTCATCAAGTCGACTCCTATTGATATCGATTGGACTCAATATACAACTCAAGTGGAGAGAACTCAAACTAGTTGGCTCGGAATTTCGTCGAGTCATGAGACTCTATATCTCTATGTATGTTTAGTTGATCGTTTCTGAATATTCAATTTTCTCAGATGGAAAGCTAAGTGGGGGAGTAAACGAAGAAGGCATTAAATATTACAACAATCTCATCAATGAGCTCCTATCCAACGGTCATCATTCAATCTCACACTCTTATCTTTTGCTAACATGAGCCTATGTCTCTGATCTACTACTTATCTTGCGCAGGTCTTCTACCCTTTGTGACTCTCTTTCACTGGGATCTTCCCCAAGCCCTGGAAGACGAATATGGTGGTTTTTTAAGTCCACGTGTCGTGTAAGTAACTTAATATAAACTAATGATGACTGTCAACGGTGACGATACAGTGAATCAAAACCATCAAAAAGTGGGTCCCATCTTAAAATTCAACCATCAAAAGTGCTTATTTGTAAAATTTAAAATATTTGTTAAACAGTTTTTTTTTTTTTAAGATGAGTCTGACTAGCCTTACTATGTTAGTAAGGATTTCACCCTTACTAAGGGCCCTTGACTCAACTTGTGGCATCCAAAATGATGATATGATGCTTCAAGATTTAGAGGACAAAATTATATGAACTTTGAAAAAATAAAATCTAAAAAAATTATTTTTCACCGTTAATTTTAAATTTAGGGGTTATAGGTGAAAGTTCAATAGTAGTTGTCAATTTTCAAAACCTTGGATCAAGACAACAAAAAAAAAAAAATTGAATATTTTATTACAATTAAGTTTTTCCATAAAAACAAGAGGGCTGTGGTGTTGGATTGCCAATGTGGTAATCCATTTGACCTAAATGACAAGTAATAAGAAATAAAATCTTACTAAGTTAATAAAGAAAGTGTTTGTTTTTTAAGATTGCATTGTAAAATAGTTTTGCAGTTTTGAAAAGAATAATGCCGAACTGATATCAATATTGTACCTCATATTGCATATCGTGACATATAGCATGACTCTTTTGAAAATTAACGACTGTAATTATTAGGTGGCGTGGATTGCAAATTTCTTCTATTTGACCAAAATAGCCATGATTTTATTAAATTTAAATAAGTATGGGAGTATTTGTGAGATCCAAATTTTGGTGCCAACCACTTCTACCCAACCTTCTCTCATTATAATGGTAAAAATAATATCCAAAGGGGTTTATTCTTAAAATTCATCTTATAAGAAAAGGACATTTAGAGTTCATGGAACTAACAAAAAAGGGTTACTTTTTTAAACTCAAAATAAGACTATTTGCAACAGTAACTCATGTTTTTGGATAGAAATGCCCTCACTTATAATTTCTCTAATAAATCTTTAAAAAATAATCTTCTAAATTATAACCTTCTTCCTTCCAACAGGTTACAATATGGAAATAGAGTGAGAAAGATCTATTTTCTCTACCAAGAAGTCATTCGAGTTCATTAAATAGGTTTTAGATTTGACAAATAATTGTGACCCTTGTAGATCTTCGAAGTCTTGTGTTCAATCAATGACCGATAGTAAGATTTGAAATCTTACTCAGTTAGTCATGATTGCCTAATTCAAAAAGTAAGGATTGTTCAAATAACAAACTTAATAAAGGAAAGGAGTTTGTGTAATAGAATTGCTACGAATATATAGGTCTGTCCTGTAAATCTGTCTTAATAAAATGTATATTTTAGACACACTCCTTGTAAAATTGGTGATATTAGGTTTACCTCCTTGTAAATTGGAAGATTAGGTTTACCCCCTTAACCATAAGTCAATGATGTTTTTTTCTAGATGATTTATTTTGATATTTTCGAAGTTGGGTTTAGTAATTAAGTATTTAAAGAGCATTTTGAAGAAAAAAAAATCAAAATTTCACCATTGAATCACCAAGAAAACACACCATTGATTTATGGTCAAGGGGATAAAAGCCTAATCTTGCATTTTGCAAAAGGGTAAATCTAGCTAGTATCACCAATTTCAAAGGTGGGTGTTTCTAAAATACCCTAATAAAAACTCCACATTCAACCTCTTACCCATATAAAAATGGTCAAATGAGACTACTTGATTTCCAAACAAGTCATTTCTAATAATAATGTTTTTAATGATAGAATGTCATCTACGTAACAATAACAGCATTTTCAACCCGAACGGGAGGCCTAGTGGCAAGCCTAGCCTTGACAAACTCCTTGGGAAGGGTAGGTCAAGTGTTTAAAACCCCATAAAACAATGAATTTCTTGGGGCCACCCTTCAGGGTCTGATTGACCCTTGACTCAAACAGTTGTAGGTAGGACTTTTTGAGGGGTTGGTTTGTGTGACCATGGGATTACTCTCACCCCGAAGGGTGGGGATGCTAAAGTGAGAAAAAAAAAATTTTGATCTAACTGGTTTGAAATGTAGGCAAGATTTCAAGGACTATGCGGAGCTGTGTTACAAGAAATTTGGTGATCGAGTGAAGCATTGGATGACCTTAAATGAGCCGTCATCCTTTTGCTATGGAGGATATGTCTTGGGCATGTTTGCGCCCGGCCGATGCTCTAAATCGGTTGGAAATTGTAGCGTTGGCGATTCAGGGAGGGAGCCGTATCTGGTGGCTCACCACCAGCTTCTTGCTCATGCAGCTGCTGTAGAAGTTTATAGGAAAAAATACCAGGTGAACATCGGATCATTTGGATGGTTGAGATTTTTGGAGTGTTGTTGATTGGATGACAAGATGTGTGCAATCTTCTGTGTGTGGCTTGTGCACAATCAATTAAAATACTTAGGGACTATTAGCTAAAATACTAAAGGATGATTTATCAAAACATGCACTATTCATTTTAATTCCGAAATCATTAATTTATCATTTTCAAAATTAAAATATATATTTTTTAAGTGGAAAAAAATTCACAATTTTATAAAACATAACCTTTTTTAAAACTATGAAATTAAGTAGGAAAAGTATTTATTGTTTTGTAGAATAAGAAAAAAAAAATTTCACTTTAACAAAAAATATTTTAATTCCAAAAATATTTAATTTATTATTTTCGGAATTAAAATGAATAATGTGTTGTTTTAATAAATTTTTAATTTTACTTCACCGTTTTTGATAATTTTTCCCAAAAATTTTAGGCACACCTGGGGGAAGAGGGAGCGGGGGCTAGGCTAGATCAGTTGGAAATCTAACTATTATGTACCTAATCTAGACATGTGTTGCCCATCCCCCTTTACCAAAGGTTTCGTTCCATTTAGATACACAACTACATCCCGACTTTATTGAGACGAGAAACATATCTTCTGGATCCGATAGATAATCCTTGATCAACATCTCCTCATGACAAGAAGGTTTCGAGTGGTCTTCTTCTGAGTTGGATCATGATGTGTGCGTTGTCCCACTTCTAGATCAGTTTCATCAAGAATCGTGGATATCCATGATGTTATCTGACTTCGTATCCCAAGGAACCAATGTCATTATAATTGAGTGAGAATTGTGTATATTTCTTACCCCTATAATCTGTGCAGGAGTCTCAAGGGGGGAAGATTGGAATGGCATTGGCTTTTACTTGGTATGTGCCTTTCTCCAAAGCCAAGGCTGACCGTGATGCCGCTCAGCGAGCAATTGACTTCCAATTAGGATGGTAAGTCTTGTACAACCCTATTAAAAAGTACGATAAGTAACTATCATGGTTTTAAAACTCGGCTTCATATCTCGTCCATGTCAGATATTGAGTCGTTTTGGACGAGTTTTCCGATACATTTGAAGCGTCTAGTTCAACAATGAAAAAAATGAATATGGGGTATTATATCTCATCTGATACATTGATTTTTCTGTCTGTCTTGTCCATGCCTGATACCGAAACAACTAGGGCGCTACGTACGTCTTGATCTTGGACAAGTATTGAAACCATGGTAACTACCATTGCCACACCAACAATTCACTATCACACATCAAACACATAATTAAGGGTTAGGATCCTGTTACGCATGGAAAAAGAAACACATGATCTTGACCGTTGAAACACAAAATACAATGATTGAGATTAATTCTCGAAATAAGTATATTTGAAATGTGTGTTATTGGGATACATATAAATCTCAATCGTCAAATTTCAAGTTTAAATGGTTAAGAACATGTGTTTTCTCAGGAGTCATTCTTCATAAGTAATTTGAACCCGATCCCATAATTAAATGGTCACAACCCTAGAGTCAAGAAAAAATGATTAATAAAGAAAATAAGAAGTGCCGATGATTGAAATTTGAAATCCAATGGTTGTGATACAATATATATCTTGAGGATATATAATATTTCACAAAGATAAATTTCAAACATTAAAATATCTCATTTTCCAAGAGTCTCAACGGATCTGATCCCAATCGTTCTCAAAGAAATTATAAATTAAGACAAACAATTTCTAAGATTTTAAAACAAAGAGGAATAATATAGAGAAGATTTTCTTTGAAAAAGAGGTTCTAAGGATTTTATGAAGCTAGGAAATTTACTAGTTGTGTATCCCAAGGGAAAATCTACGATTCTTGCAAGGTACACATCAATTGAGCTTTTGAATTACCCTATCAGTTAGAATTACAAAATCATTAAACTTATTCAATAATTTCTACTTAGATAATAAGAGAACTTCTATTGTCACACCAACCTTTACTTGTGTCACACTAACAATATTTTCTTATTAAACATTTTACCCAATGATATTGCTCCCTATTTTTAACTCTAACAAAGTCAAATGAAAGCATGGTTTGACATCTCGTCTCTGACAAGTCAACTCGTTATGGTCGAGACACTCCATAAATTCAATTTATATTGATTGATTTACGCATATTTAAATTAAAATTATTATACTTTTATAATAAAATAAAATATGTTAATATTTAGTCATAAAATAATATTTTATTTATATAACAAATATTTAAAATCTAAAACTAATAATTATTTTAATCAAAAATCTATAAAATCCCAGTTGACTCGGCCAAATTTTATTGACTTGGTTGGGATTTTCAAAATATCATCTGAGACATCTCGTTTATCTCACGAGATGATGTCAATGTTGACACACCATGTATATCTGTATCGGCCCTGAACGAGACCAAGATGACTCAGGTGAGTCATCTTGGTCTCGGACGAGATTTTAAACCATGAAAGAATGTGATTTAATTAGGGCTCTCTGGTTATTTTCACAGGTTCATGGATCCTTTGACCAAAGGTGTCTATCCACAAAGCATGCAATCGCTTGTTGGGAGTCGACTACCACAGTTTTCGGAAAAAGAATCAAGAATGCTAAAAGGATCATTCGATTTCGTTGGATTCAATTACTATACAGCAAGTTATGCAATTAATGTTCCCTTCAGTAATAATGTTGAAGCAAACTATCTTACAGATTACCGTGCTAATCTCACTGGTAAGTAACAAATTTAAATTAATAATAGAGTTAATATTGCCAGACCAGCTTTTTCTTATATAAACACCAACTTATGAAATTACACATCAGATAAGGATCACACTACATTCTTGAAAATGGAACAACTGTTAGAAGAGTTTTTTCTTTTTTTTTTTTTTCATCTTATAATAAATCTTGCAAGGTCGAATGCGCATGGAGTCAACTCGAAACTTGACCTAGTTGACTCGGCCATGTGGAATTTTGAGTTGAGTCAGTAACGTAATCTTTCTCGAAAACATATATTAAAAATATGTTTAGACTCACTCATGTTGACTCATGAGTGCTCAAGTTAGCTCTAATCGATATACATCCAAGTTCTCAAGTTATATTAACATTAATAGAATTTTAGTTATGTGTTTTAGTTTGAAAAAGAAACTAATAAAAGATTGTTTATTGTCCTGGCAGTGGTGAGGAATGGGATCCCCATTGGTGTGAAGGTGAGAATTAATGCACTAAAATAAATAAATAAATTATAAAAATAAAAAAGTACGATATTCCATGCATGTTACGTGTACACATAAACATGATTTTTTTTTTTTTTTTGGCATAAATTTGGGACCCACGTGGAGATGAATTCAAGGTTACAAAGATCATCCTCACAAAATATCATCTTTTTCTGAAAGAGTTGGGGTCAAACTATTAATGAATCTCACTCTTCCATTCAATTCTTTCCAGATACATGTCTTCTGTCATCAACGTGATTTCATATTTGAAAAGTTAGAAAATCTCATAATGGATTGATTGTTTGTGAGAATGATATATATATATATATATATATATATATGGGTCACGTTATTACGACCCCCTTTGCGACCCCCTTTGCGACACACCTTTTTGTCTTATATGGGCAAAAATGTTTGGAATGGGCTGATTTTTTGTGAGGATGATCTCTATGGTGAGGGGATCATCCTGGCAAAAAATCATCCCATTCCAAAACTTCTAACCCCATCAAAATTGATTTACAAAAATTGGACGGTCTATAATTTTTCAACAAAAATCGGACGGTCTAGAAGTTTTGGAATGGGCTGATTTTTTGCCAGGATGATCCCCTCACCATAGAGATCATCCTCACAAAAAATCAGCCCATTCCAAACATTTTTTCCCATATAAGACAAAAAGGTGTGTCGCAAAGGGGGTCGCAAAGGGGGTCGTAATAACGCTGTTCTATATATATATATATGGGAAATGTTCAGCAACAAACATTTTGGCAAAACATTTTTCAAAATATGGGTTAGAGGTTTTGGAATGAGCTGATTTTTGGTGAGGATGATCTCTACAGTGAGGAGATCATCATCACCAAAAATCAGCCCATTCCAAAACTTCTAACCCATCAAAAATGATTTACAAAAAATGGACGGTCCACGATTTTTCAACTTGTAAACATGGGGCTAGAAGTTTTGGAATGAGCTGATTTTTGGTGAGGATGATCTCCTCACCGTAGAGATCATCCTCACCAAAAATCAGCCCATTCCAAAACCTCTAACCCATGTTTTGAAAAATGTTTTGCCAAAATGTTTGCCAAAATGTTTGTTGCTGAAAGGGACCCTATATATATATATATATATATATATATATATATATATATATATATATATATATATATATATATATATGTATATATATAAAAGAGTGTTCAAAGGCCACATTTGAAAATGCATGTAAAGACGAACATTAATGCATACAAGCATTTATTATATAAAAGATTAATATATCCCTATTTTTTTTACTAAAAGACAAAATAAATAAGGGTATTACTAACAACAAAAGTGTTGGAGAATGCTAACGTCCCGTGTGATATTAGACATAAGCATTCCCCATAGATATATAAATTGGATTGCATAAACCAATTTCGGGTCATTTGGATCAATGATAGAAAACCCACTGACTTTGTCTCAAGTCATCATACTCAATATGAGTCAGACTTGAAATAGCATCCAAATCATTGATTCTGGTATGATCATCCAAATCATTTTAATCAATGTGGGGCATGGAGCTTGAATTTGAATTGTACGATTGGGCCAAGGTGAGCGTATTAAACCTCGACCCCACCCATTGATACCCATCATTAAATGATTTTGCAGGCTGCTTCAGATTGGCTCTATGTTTATCCGAAAGGGATCCAAGACATCCTCCTTTACATCAAGAAAAAATATAACAATCCAACTGTTTACATTACTGAAAATGGTAAAAATTTGTATCTCTTTTACACAAGGGAACATTTATTTGATTTTTAATCAAAGTTAAAAATATATATATTGAGTTCTTTTGTAGGTGTTAGTGAGTTCAATAATAATACATTATCTCTGGAGGAAGCTTTGGAGGACAATATGAGGATAGATTTCTACCGTCGCCATCTCTTAGTTGTTAATACAGCTATCAAGTAAGTGTTGAACTTTTCAAAGGATTTATATTAATTAGAACCTCCCAAATTTAAAATTCTTTGATTTATTTCTTTTTCTATTAAAAAACTATTATATTTTTGCATGAAGTCCAGATTGTATGCACCAAGGGTGGAGGAGGGAAACCCTCCTCCCACACCTCAATATATACATCCCACACAAGGTACAATTCAGGGAAATTTTAAAAATGATGAATTTTTTAGGCATTAATCTCTTGGCTTGTGGGTTTCGTTACTACGTGAAAAAGGATAAATTCGACACCAAGGTCTGTCGAATTTGCTTGGATTTAACAAAATTTGACCGACCTTGACATTGAATTTACCTATTGTTATCATGTAGGCCCTACTTGATGTGCTGCAAATCATTTGCAAATGCAAATAATTATCTGAAATCAATTTTACTAGTGTTTGGTTACACAATGCAAATGATGTGCATTTGCAAAATATTTCCATGGAATCACCTAAATTCTTAAGAAATTTCAGCAAATGATTTGTGGCACAGAAAGTATCGCAAATCATTTGCAAAATTACAATAGAACTTTTTATTATAAAGATCAACCAATCACAAAAAAAAATTCGCAAGAGATTTTCCTATGGTTACCAAGCAATAGTAAATCATTCATCGTGAACTATTTGCATTGCAAAAGATTTGGAATGTAAATCATAGTGTCGTCTCATGTATTGAGGTGTGGGAGGAGTGTTTCAATCCTCAACCTCTGGTGCATAAGATCCGGACTCTTTTGCATGCCACGTGGAGGTGCATCCCATATAGATAGGTGGTTCTTTGGTCCATGGCACCCAATCCCTCTCTCCACTTATGTATATAAAGTGATGAAATCAATTATTTTAGTAAAAGTATATGTAATTTTTTGGAATTTTGCAGGAAAGGTGTAGATTTAAGGGGATACTTTGCATGGTCTTTGTTGGACAACTTCGAATGGCCAGATGCTTTCACTGTTCGATTTGGTATCAATTACGTAGATTTCAAAAATGGATTGAAGCGATACCCCAAGCATTCCTCTCTATGGTTTAAGAAATTCCTTCAGAAATAGAGTCGGCTTTATTTATCATAAATCGTCTTAATTAAATGAATCAGTCAAAGGATATTTGTAATTGTTTTGCTTCTTTAATTTATTGTCATAATAATTTATATGTAGAAAACCATGCATGTTTTGATTTTTATTATAATAACGAGGCTCAACTATATGGACTTGAGCCGTTCGCTTTGAACATATTTCTTTCAGGAGTTCGAGTTTGACGTGAGCTTTTTTGCATTAAAATTTTTTTTTAATAAGCATGATATTCGATATTCCGTAGAATAATTTTTAGGCATGTAATCATATAGATGTATATTTTGGCAGACCTACCATCTACACATAAAAAATTAAGCTTGATTGGTCATGACTTCAAATCATTAGATTCAATAATTTTTCATAGTTAATAATTAGGTACCTCATGTTTTCAAACAAATGACAAGCCCCCTTAAAATGACCTAAATGCAATTGTCTTCAATCTCGAACTAAAACCCCTAGTTGTTAAATTCTAGGGTAAATTATTTTTGGCCAACTCAATCTCGTTTTCAATCTATTGGATTCCAAATTTTGTAGAAAATTCTCAATTTTGCTAACAAAAAATCCACCTATCTACCTCTCTAAAAATCATATTTTGTTTTTTATATTTGAAGGTTAAAGGAGATAAAATCTTAAAATTGAAGTCATGTTTAACTTTAATTGGATTACTTACTTGATCACTCCTACCACTGACCTACCTATATTATCTATTATCTTATACATAAATTACATCAACCCTCTTTCCCATGGGTCCAGCCCAATGGCTTCCTTCGTTGTCTGCTTGCGAAACGAAACATAATGGAATGCAGGTAGACTCGAAAGATGTAGTACCCCCAAATTCTAACACGAATCCCCATGATTTTATGTTAGAATTCAAACCACTAAAAACACTACTAAAAATTGATAATAACATAAATAGGTTACTACATAATAATAATAATATGACAGTAAAAAAAGAATAATACATAACCAAAGAGTATTAGAGTGTGGAAACTAAACCTTAATTTTAACCTATGATCCACTTACAATTCTCCAAGCACACATTCTCAACATAATAGTATAAACATCTAAACCCTTAAAGCATCATCAAGCACATGGGACTGCAATTTATTAGCATAAAGAACTCTATGTGCTATCTTGAAATGTTGCTCTTCAAGGACTAACTCCTCAATAGCTAACATATCTAAAATGGTGAAAGTAACATGGGAGTAACCCAGTAAATATCATAAACTAACAGTTTCCTAAATATGAGATACATTATTCTAAATCATTTTAAAATATATGTAAGTTTTTCAATGTGAACAATAGTAAAAATTGTGAAATCATACCGAACATTTAAATATTTGTGAGGTTTGTCATAACATAAATCTCAAAAATAAAGAATAGTTGAAAAGAAATAAAAATATGTAAAAACTATCAATCTACTAAGTCTACTATTCAAAATAAAATCTCATACTTTAACCTTTTACGAAACATTTCCTAACATAAAGTAAAACAAGCTGGAAACATAAACACGACATTATTTAAATCAGTTTACAAGATAAATTTCAGTTCAATAAAATAAGATAAAGCATGTTTAACAATTTAAGTACAAACAATGGTAATATGGTTGATAAGAGCGTGAGAATCATGACTAAATACTTCTTAGTCAGGATCTGAATTATTCTAAACTTCACTGATGTGAAATCCCATCGTTAATTTCATGTTTTTGTGATCGGTCGTTATATTTATTGTTTGTCATGTAAAGATGTCTCTTGAATGGATAAGAATAAAATATAAAATTAATATTAAAACCTATTTTAGATTGGCAAGTAGGATCGTTTTACTGAGGTTTGGGAAACTAATATTCTAGATTTTAGAAAACCAAGGAAAAAATGGTGTGAATTTGGAGATTAAAATAAAAACTAATTAAATTAACTAAAAAAATCTTAATTAAAAAACATCTAAGGATAATGAATCTGTCAAAGATAATTAATATAAATTTATTTATTTTCAAGTTCATTTTAGATAACTCAAATTAAGAAATTGATAAAGATTATTGATTCAAAAAATATAATAATAAAAATCCTTATCTTTTTATAAATCTAAGATTATTTAAGATTTTTTTTTTTCTTTCAAAAGTTTTATCATCTAATGATTCATATTACAATGAGCATCCGATATAATGAGTTGTACCCAATAGTAATGGATCACATCGAGATGAAAGATAAAGAGAAATAAATCGAGAATACTAAATAAACAAAGTTTGGAAATCATACTTAATTTTTTTTTTTTTTTATCTCTTGAATTTAGTTAAACAATGTGTCTTCCAATTGTAAAATAAATTAATTAAAACTTAAAAATATAAATAGAGAAGAAAAAATATTAGGATAGGGGAAGAGATGAGAGAGACCGAAGAAAAAGGGAGTCCAAAAATTAGAGAATTAAGGTTTCTTTATAGACAAAAACTAGGGTTGTTTTAGAAGCTATGAGATATGAAGGATGAAGGGAATTCAGCAAATTATAATCTCCTTTGATTCCTTATACTCAATCAAAAGCATTAAGCATGAAATCGAGTCTTCATGGAAGTATAGTGAAATTCTACTGGAAATTTCATAACAGATTGAATTTTTTGTGAAGTGTGCTTTTGAATTTTATTGGAGAGAAACAAATCGGGTGACGGATTACTTAGCAAAATTGAAGTGCTATTCGAATAATTATTTTGTTATGGAAGAGATGAGTAATGTTCCTCAAGATCTAGTGAGAATTATTGAGGAAGATTTAATGTGTATATACACTGATTAGAAGTGTTTTCAGGGTGGGGTCCCTTTAACCCCAACTTATCAATAATAAAAAATAATAAAAAATAAAAAGAAAAAACTAAGGTTGCTTTGATAATGCGTATTCGTTATTTTTTCGTCTGAATCTGATCTTCTACGATAAATTGAAATATGTTTCCTTATCAATTTTAGTTATAACTTTGCTTCATTTTAATAATTAAGTTAAAAGTTACGTCAAAAATGGTAAAACGTGATAGACTTGGAGTTTCTAACTTATTACGTGTTTTTGACCAATTCGAAGTCCGAATGAGTTTTGTTTCATAAAATACAAATCTATTCTCTTCTAAATCAATTTGCCAACCCTTGTCTTATTTCAGTAAGTGAATCAAAAGTTATGTGCAAAACAGTATGACGTAGCAGATTTAGAACTTGATTTTTTTTAATTCAAAACCATCAAATCTCTTGAACTATGTTTTGACTTAGACTTTGACCTTGAACTTTGATATTTGACTTTAGTAGTTTTTCCACTCTTTAGTTTTTCAATTTTCATATACTTTACCTACGAGAAATGAACATATAATTAAATCTTCAAAATTCGTGAAAATACAAGCAATTTAGTCATTAAAATGTAAATTATTTATAATGAAATCATAGTTCTAGGTTAAAAAACATGGTTAAGTGCTCTATAAATAACAGAAAAATACACACTTTGAAACACTTAACACAACCCCAAACTTAGATTTTGCTAATCTTGAGTAAAATAGAAAAATAAAATAAAAATAAGCAATAAAAATAATGTCATTTTCGTATACTTCTTGACTGCATTTAGTGAATGCAACAAGCCTTTTAACCCTAGATTATCCCTAGTGGACAAATTCGACTCATGAGGATTTACAATGAATATACCCACAAAATTTCAACATATGGTATTTTATATCAAAATTTAATTAAATTAACATTTGAAAGTATTAAATTAAACTTATATCTACCTGAAAATCAATAATTTACATTTTAATAGAGTTAAACCATTATCAAATCTGTTAGGAGAATTTAGAAATACTATGATCTTGATTACACAGTGAAAGTCTCACTAGAACTTTGAAGTTCAACTTTAAAAAATAAAGTTAGACTCAATATACCTAAAATAACCTAAAATCTAACTCTAAACTCAATACTTGTTTGGGATAGTGAAAGGCGTGGGTGTTCATGTTAATACCTCTAAGGGACTTTTTCTATGATATTCCTATTTTCTCGCATTTTTACTATTGACAATTTTTACCCTACTGAAACGCAGATAATTTGTCTATATTGGGATTTTTTTTTTTTACTTTTTCATTCTTTTGACTTTTATTTCTTTTGGATCTTTTCACTACATTCTGCATTTTATACTTTAATTTTTTAACACATTTTTCTTTAATTTTTTTAAATAAATAGTCATTTTCAATGTACTTAGTCTAATCCTAAGGTTGTTATCAAATATGTAAATACTTAATTTTTTTTTTATAACTAACTAACTAAAGGACAATGAAGTTAGAGTTCACTAGACTTGATTTTCCCTAATATTCTATGCAAATAGATGTTTCACCCTATTCTAATCAATCTATACTCTCAAAACTAGTTAAATGTGTAGTAAATTTTTTAGAAATGCAATTCTTTCAAAGATCTACTAAGTGAATGATAATGAAAAAACTCAAATCATAAGGTTCGTTACTGAAATTCTAATTTTTCTAATTTTAAAAAATATATAAAAATATCTACAAATGCTTTATTTTGAAAAATAAAAAATCAATTTTTTTTAATTTTAATATTTATTTAATAGCTTAAACAAATATTTTGATTAACCAACCCATACCCCCAAACTAAATTGAATATTGTTCTTAATATTCCAATTTTTATAATAAATACATGAAATGCAAATTTGGAAATAATTGAAAAAGAAAGGAAAAAAAGGGTGGAAAACACCTGATATAATGTATATTTGATATAGGAATGACTTAAAAAAATTGAAAACACTAAAATTCATTTTTCATCAGAGAATAAACACTAGTTTATGATAATAATAAAAAATCATTGATTGCCTAAAAACTCTAAAACCATTAGTTGCGTCCTAGAAACGTTAAGTTTAACGTCTTCAACTAGACGAATGGTAGTTCTAATCCTAATAAACAAGATCATTGATTTGTACCTCATTGCTCTCTAGAATAGAGTATTATAGATATGGCCTCAATCTTTATCCATTGACTTTGAAAATTGACCCATCCTTGGGGTTCTAAATTTTTATTGCGCCATGTTGGTGTACAAAGTGGACTATGTACAAACTTGACCATCTAATTTTTAATTTTCCAAAAAAAAATGTAACTTGGTGTTTGTAGAGTAGAATCTTCTGTCCTAAGTAGAATTATTTTACCAATTTATCCTCATAGCTAGTATCTAGATCAGATGTTATAATCAAATGTTAGTTTCAAACTCACCAAGGTAATGATAAGATTGTGTATATGTAAAAGTTTTGAGCTATAACTTTGGGGGGTCAATAGTTAATGGACTTGGCACGCTAATGAGGATAGGAAGTAGTTCTTCTTTAGATTTCCATTTATTATAATCTAAAGGAGATGTAAGATCTAACAATGCATTGACCTCTTCAGTAGACCTAATAATGTCATAACCCCTTCTAGAATGGATTGGATATCTGGGAGATCAAAAGGGTAAGAATTTTCAAAGGACTCATTAATGCATGTGTCGATTATGTTGACATCGTCTATATCATATAGATCGTGAATCTATAGATTAGTGTGGAAGATGTTTAGATTGACTTTCATATTATCGAAGGCGAGTGTCATGACTACATTCCAACAACTGATGGCTATATCCAACATGACTAGAAAAGGACAACCTAGAATCACGGGAACGTGACAATCTGGATTCATAACGGGATCTATGTCTAAAATCACGAAATCGATTGAGAAGTAGAATTTATTGACCTTGATGATAACGTCCTCTATAATTCCTTTTGGGATTTTTACCGATCAATATGCTAAACCAAGGGTGATGTTAGTGGTTTTCAACTCCCTCAAATCTAGTTGCTTATAAATTGGGTATGGTAAGAGATTCACACTCGCCTCTAGATCTGCTAGACCTTTTTCCACCATAGTATCATCAATGGTAATTGGGATTATAGGGCTGCCTGAGTCTTTATATTTGGGTGCAATGATTTGCAAAATGAAATCCGAGGTTTATACCACCACAGTAATTTGTCGAAGGACAAATGTTTTCCTCTTGATGATGATGAGATCCTTTAAAAACTTAGCGTAGGAAGGTATTTTCTTTGTGACATTTAACAAAGGGATGTTGATTTGGACATTTTTAAAAACTTTCAAGATTTTCCTGAATTGTTTACCCTTCCTATTATCCTGAAAGCGCTGAGGAAAATATGTCTTTGGCACATATGTAGGGATTGATGGCACACTTAGTGGTTTCTTACCTTTCTTTTGGTTTCCTACTTCAGGGACCTTGGTTCCTCTATGTCGAATTTACTACCTACCTCATACTAGCCTGGGATGTTATTTGCTAATTTGTGCTGCCTCTCAGGTTGAGTAGTGTTCGACTAGGAAAATGACCCATCTCTCTTCCCTATAGTCTGTGCCTACTGACCCATTTGAATTTCAAGCTTAACAATGGCCTGAGTTTGATGATGTTGATTTTGCATCATCTACATCATGTTAATTATCATGTCTTCCATTGATGGTTTTGGAGATAGAATAGTTAAGCATATTATCTGGGACGAGAGTTCTACACTAATGGGGTTGTTAAGTCTGTTGAAACTAATGTTGAGGAATTGGGCATTGATGGTTTTGGGAGGAATTTGAATTGAACTATTCAACCGAGTGGAGTTGGGCCTATTAAACCTCGACCCCCCCCCCCCCAAGCTACTTCATATTGGCTCTGTGTGTATCCAAAAGGGATCAGATCTCCTCCTTTACGTCAAGAAAAAAATATAACAATCCAACCATTTACATTATTGAAAATGGTAAAATTTTGAATCTCTTTTACATAAGAGAACATTTATTGGATTTTTTAATCTAATTTAAATATATATATTGAATGTTTTTTGCTGGTGTAGATGAGTTCAACAATGGTACTTTATCTCTCAAGGAAGCTTTGGAGGACAATATGAGTATAGACTTCTACCATCACCATCTTTTGTTTGTTAATAAAGCTATCAAGTAAGTGTTGAACTTTTTAAAGGATTCAAATTAGAATGTCCCAAATTTAAAAATGTTTTGATCTATTTCTATTTCTATTTATAAAAAAAAAGATATATGTTTTAGAGTTCTTAGAATTTTTAGATTAGATCGACGTGGCACCCAATTATATTTTTGCATGGAGCCCAAATTGTATGTGTCAGCGACAGACCCACGTTGCCTGGGTATCATGACCTTGGGCTATATATAAACCTAGGGCAATCATGATTTTACAAGCCAATTTTGTGGGGATGAGTTAGGCCCATGAGCTTCTAAATGGTATCAGAGTGATAACCACAGGGATGTAGGAAACACGTTACACACGAAGGGGAGTGTGAGTGATTGTCCCACATAGCTTAGGTATCATGAGCTTGGGTTATATATAAACCTAGGACAATCCTAACTTTACAAGCCAATTTTGATAGGATGAGTTAGTCCCTTGGACTTCTACGGTAGGCACCTAGCATGGAGGATTGAAACCCTCCTCCCACACCTCAATCTATACATGTCACATAAGCCACAATTCAAGGAAATTTTAAAAATGAGATATTTTAGAGGTTAATTTCTTGACGTTGGATTTACCCTTTTTATCATGTAGTGTCGTGGCATGTATTGAAGAGGTGCATAAGATCCGGACTCTTTTGCTTGCCACGTGGAGGTGCACGCCATTTTCATAGGTGGTTCTTTAGTCCATGCAACCCAATCCCTCTCTCTATCCGCTTAGGTATATAAAGTGATGAAATCAATTATTATAGTAAACCTATATGTAATTTTTTGGAATTTTGTAGGAAAGGTTTAGATTTAAGGGGATGCTTTGAATAGGCAGATGGTTATACAGTTCGATTCGGTATCAATTACGTAAATTTCAAAAATGGATTGGAATGATATCCCAAGCATTCCTCTCTGTGTTTTAAGAAATTCCTTTAGAAATAGAGTCGGCCAGCACTATGGTTTCACTTCTTTAAGCATGTTAATCGTATAGATGTAGAAATCAAACTTAATTGGTGATCACTTCAAATTATTAGATTCGATTATTTTCATAGTAAATCATTAGATATCCCATGTTTTCAAACAAATGACATGCCCTCATCACATAATATTTGTATGAGAGACTAATATAAAATGACCTAAATGCCTTTTGCGGTGTTTGTTTGCGCTATTTTTCAGTATTTATTGCTGAAAAAAATTAAATTCAGCACTTTTGTCAAAATAGCGCGTTTGTTTACTCTATATTTTCAGCGCTTATTGCTGAAAATAAGTGAAAAAAAATCCAGCACTATTTTGATGCTGAAAAAAAGTGCTGAAGCGGTAAGCACTTCGCTTTTTTCAACACGGACAAGTATGCCATTTGTTTGTTTGAGCATGGACAAGTATGCCCTTATTCTTAAAAGGATATTACCTCTTATATCCCATGGATAAGCATATAAACACCCCACAAATTAATAAACCCACACCATAGCTAAATTATTTTGTCTTATATGGGTTAAAAGTTTTAGAATGAGTTGATTTTTGGTGAGGATGATCTCTATAATGAGGAGATCATCCTCACAAAAAATCAGCACATCTTGAAACTTCTAACCCTATCAAAACAAGTTTAAGAACTGTAAATTGTCCTTTTTATTTTTTTGAAAATTATTTTTGACGAGTTAGAAGTTTCAAAATAGACCGATTTTTGGTGAGGATGATCTCTAAACCATATAGACCATCCTCACTAAAAATTTGCTCATTCCAAAAACTTTAACCCATATAAAACAAACAAAAAATGGCTATAGTGTGGGTTGCCCTTATTAGTTCATAGGGTGCTTTTATAATTACACATCCTTTATTTCCATCGAAAATTATTCATCCAAAATTAAGTTCTTTTAAAGTTGATTTCAAATTTTGGTGACTTGTATGATATTATTATTTTTAATTTGAAATTTGTGGGCTTTATAAATAGAAATTATTATTTATAAATTGAATATTTGAGTATTATTTATTATTTAAAAATAAATTGTATTTTAATTTTATAAGAAATAATATATTTTATTGTATTTGATAATAAATAAGCATTTGAAACATGCAAACAATGTATAATATGATTGTAAGGGTAACAAAGACAATTTACCAGTTTCAGCAATGTGTAACAAACATGATTCAGCATTTAAACAAACTTTTTCAACACTTAAATTCAGCGCTTATAAGTTTTAGTACTTAATGCTATTCAGCACTTATTTTTTTCAGTTTAACAAACAGCACCTTTGTCTTCAACCTCTAGAATAAATTATTTTTGGCCTATTCAATTTCTTGGATTCAATGTTTTGTAGAAAACTATCAATTTTTCAAACAAAAACCCATACCTTTCCACATCTCCAAAAATCATATTTTATTCTTGATATTTGAAGGTTGAAGGAGATAAAATCTTACAATTTTATTTTTTTGATAATCAGGTATACCTATAGACAACGGACCGAACTCGTGTCTAGGCTTTGCCTAGTCCATAGACCATGGTCTTGTCTAAGGACTAGTCCTGACATGCAACACCCACACATCCCACACCCCAAATAAGTGATTAATTAATGCTCAGAATTAACGTCGCTTATCGGTATGAAATTGTCATTGAGACAAGCCCTTAGGGTTTGATAAAATCGTACAATTGAAGTCATGCTTACCTTAAAATCCATCGTCTTTAAGCTGTTAACTTCTAGGGTAATCTATATTTAAGCTATTTGAGCTCATCGTCAATATCTTGTATAAACTCTTGATTTTTCTACCCAAAAATCTTTTATTCCTTTTCTTCGAAATATTATCTTGGTCTTGAGGTATGAAGGTTGAAGAGGATAGAATCTTAAAATAGGAAATGACGAAAAAAAAAGTTGAATAATAGATGACTGATTTTGGGAGAAAATATCAAGGGATTTTCGATCATTTTCGACCAAAGGTTTTTTTTTTTTTTTTTTAACCTAGTAAGAGGGGTATGTCATCTGTTTGAAAACACAAGGGGCTATCTCTAATATTGATAAAAAATGTTGGGCATATCTAAATCACCCACAACATATACCAAACATATCCATCAAGAAAAACGAAAGATACAAATACTTCAAGCAAAGCAAATATCCAAGAAAGATTCTAATGGCACGCCAAATTTTACTAACAATACGCCAAATCCTGACCCCACCTCGTCAACGTCTCCACGAAATCATCCAAATCTCGAAGCGAAGACCCCTTCACACCATCAACCTCCAACACAGCTCTCTTCATCTCCTCTCCCAAACTCTCAGTCCTTCTCCTCATCTCCTCGTCCTCCATTACTAACCTCACCTTTGCCCCCAAATCTGCTCCATTAATCTCTGTATCAACCCCTCTTGCTACCTCTACACAAACCCCCAATTCTTCCTCCAAAAGCTTCGAATTGTAATACTGTTCAGACCCAAGTGGCCACCCAATGATCGGTACTCCTCTACTCAAACTCTCCAACAAAGAATTCCACCCACAATGACTCAAAATCGCTCCAATCGATCCATGCGAGAGAATCTCCATCTGTGGAGCCCAATTTCGCACCAAAAGACCTCTTTTTGTTTCCAAAACTCGATCTTGGAACCCATCTGGTAACCATTCAGATTTAAATTCCTCTTTAAAATCGAATCCAGTTGGATTTCGAAGAACCCATATGAAACTCTTCCCACTCTGCTCTAACCCTTTCGCTAATTCCTTCATTTGCGCGATTGGGATGCTGTTCTGAGACCCAAATGAGACGTAAAGAACCGATTTTGGTGGGTGTAGGTTAAGCCATTCGGTGCACATTAGCGGCGACACCCCAGGCTCCTTCCCTCCTCTCTCGTACTCTTGAGCTGAAACTGGAAGCAAAGGCCCAATTGCCCAAACAGATTTCCCAAAACTTTTCTCCCAATTTTCAAGACTCGATTTTTCGATCACTTCGACTGTGTTCCAGAGACTACCGTCGGACCGTTTACAGTACAACGCTTGTTGTTTAACGAACAGAGATGATGGATTGTTTGGGTTTGAAGCTTTCATATTGTTGGACAGTTGAGATCGATGGATTGTAACGTTTGGGAGATCAGGTAAAGTTAACACATCGGCGCATGTTAGCGTATGTGGAAAATGAGTCCAAATGGAATTGTAGATGGACATAGCGTAAGGTCCAGAAGTGTAAAGAGGCACGTGTCGTGATCCGAAGCTATGTGCGACATCAACTGTGAAACCTAAGAACATATCGGAAATAATACAGATGGGAGGACATCCACCGTTAGATTGAGTGATCTGAGAGATCAAACGATGGAAAGAAGGTTTGAGGTGGGCCTCTGAGTTATGATAGAAGGTTGAGATTGCTGATTGGGTTGTAAGGGTGTCGGTGTTTTGTGTAGTTTCGGGGAAAGGGAGTTGTGCGAAATTAATGGTGGAGTAGGAGATGAAACGTGGGCGTAGGTTAAGGATGTTAGCAGGGGTGCTCACGATAGTGATGGTGAGTGATGGGGCTCTGTACGCTAGGAGTCGAGCAAGGTCAAGGAAAGGGTTGATGTGGCCCTGCGCCATGAATGGGAAGAGAACCACCACTTTAGGCCTTCTCCATCTGACTTTTGTCTATCGTGCGCCGATGTTGTTTTGATGGGTTGTGAGGTTTATAATAGGGAGTAGTTAGTGCGCAATGCGCCTCGTGCGCATGATTAAGAAATAGATGAGAGTGGTTGAACTGGAATTTTTTTTTTTTTTTTTTTTTTATTCTTTTTCTTGGATCTGGTCTGGTTTGTTTAGGAAAAGCAATCCTATTCTTTAACGTAAAGGATTCCAATTTTTTTTATTCTTTTTCTTTAATTGAAGCAATCAAATCAGTTGCCTTGTTGGAATATTTATTAGGAAATTTCTTCTTAGTTTTGATTGCTTCTTGTAATTCCTTCTTCTTAATTGGAATATTCTTTGGCATGTTCATCATATGGTCCATTAATGGAATCCTTTACGTTAAAAGATAATGTGTAATTTTCTTATCTCTAGATTTGAGTTTGATCCACCGAGAATAAGACATTATTGAGGAGAAAATGTGAATCGAAAGAGATCTCTATGTGTAACTTTTAGGTGTCCAATGGACTAGTGTTAGGGTACTCCATTCTATTTTTAAATCTTTGGTTTGTGTAATGGTATCAATGGGTACCCAATTACTCGATGTACCCAAAATCGACTAATCGGTTTTAGGTCTATCATCATGGACCCAAACATTTTCCAATTCTGGGTAGCCATTTTTAGGGACCTGATAAGAATCGAGTTTGCTTTGGGTATCTGACTAGTAAATTTATTTTATTTATAAAATTTATAAATATTTATAATAAAATTAGTAGTTTAATTAAGTACTAACTAAAATTTATTTAGATTTTGTATAAAATTTTGACCGTTTTCTATTCAAGACCGACTAGTTGCACACCATCCTCTACCAATTGCACTTCATCACTTAAAAAAAAAAAATTCCTTTGCACTCCATTTGGATGATTGCACTTAAAATTAAAATTAAAATATCGCGCTCCTTTGGTTTTTGTTTTTCGTTCTTCTTCTTCAACCATGCTCATATAAATTTTATGAGGTGCGATAATTTTTGTGAAAAATACTTGATCATATATAATAAGCATGAGTACAATTTACACCAGTAGAGAAGATGAAGGTTGGTGTGCAACTAGTTGGACTCTTTTATTCTCTTATCATAGGGTCTCTTTTGAGAAGATAAAAAAAATCAAGTTGTTATACCAAAATGGTATGAAAACCTGATTGAGAATATTGGGGCTGTGAAGTAGGTTTAAGTTCATTTCTATTATCAATGTTTTTAGAACCCATACCATCAGACCTACTTTAATTCCAAAGATTTGAAGTTGGCTAAGTGTTATGCTATTGAGAGTGAGTGAGTTCATATTTGTTTTCACCTTCTCCATTCACGTTTTTCTAGGTCTTCTTCTCCCTCATGGGACCTTCCAAGACATAAACAACACACATGCCATGACCACATCATTGGTAAATCAAACTAGAGAACAATGAAATCCTTCCTAAATGCTTGAATCAATGGAAAACTAGTAGAGGGACGACAATATTTTGAAACAGCCCAAGTAGTCGAATTCATGAAAGTCGATATGTTGCAGAACAAGAAAGACTCCCAATTACTTGATGAAGCTTAATCTTTAAATGGGCAATTTTCAAAGAAAAACCCCTTAAATTATTAAATTTCTTGAATCATCGTTGCACCAATGTCATATAAAATACAAAATTGTTATAATGACAATGAGCCATTTACAAAACTATTTCCCCGCCGAAAGTCCTGTAACTCTCCTTCCAAAATCCTCCGTGCAATCACTTGGTGCCAATTTTGAAAAAAGAAAGCAGAACTGATCTTGGAATCACCCACGTAATTGCCATCAAAGCTTTCTTAGCCTAAGAGATGCCAGTCTTCTTGACCTCAATACAGTATACACTCAACCTAAACTGATCATTTAATCAAATTGGAGCCAAAACCCACAAAAAAGCCATGTTCATAAGCATTTGTCTGTGTCATTAGGCTTGTTTAGTCTCTAAAATTGGAGTTTGCCCTTTATAAGAATGAGGCCAGAACGGTGAGAGTGACACAACTTTCCCGATGACGATCAATGTTGGTGACACCAACTCTGCTGAAGAAACTTCAGCTACTATATCCTTCAACTCCGCAAATACCTACATCAACCCAACCAATCAGGCTATCAGTATTATTAATACGGAAAAATGGGGCTTTTGTGTGTGTGTGTGTGTGTGTGTGTGTGTGTATTGGGTAAGCTGGACTTGAACCCACGACCTCAAAGTTGTTTGCGATTTGTCATTAACTGAGCTAGTGATCTAAACCCGACCAAATGGGAAGTTGATGATATCAGTGAAGAGGGAATCAAATAGCTATCAAAGAGAAGAGTATCCGATCAAGCTTACTCACCATCCGTTGTTGAGGTGTGGTCCCTCGCTCTACTGCAACAACTGGCGTATCAGGTGGCAGACCATGATGCATCAATTTTTGCGCAAGAGAAGGAAGAGTCGACAAGCCCATGTAGACAACCAAGGTCGAATCAGGGTCAGCTTCACTCTCTGCTACAAAAAGAGGGTCTTTCCCTCCTTTCCTTGAATGCCCGGTTAGAAATCTGACACTATTTGCAACACCTCGTTGAGTTAATGGGATCCCAAGCTCTGCAGCTATTCCAGAAGCCGCAGTGATACCTGCACAATCATGAACATGGGTGGGTCACATTTTTTATCTGTGCTAACGTTTTGATTCATTAGAGATCGACTAAGAGTCTCAATGATGATAAACGATTTTTTTTTTTTTTAACAAAAGCTTCTATAGATGAAGCCTTTTGGAAAAGCCAAGTAAACTTCGGGCCACCAAACCAAGTTTTTTGTGTGCCAGTTGTGGGTTCGGGACCAGAAGAGCTCCTCTCTTGTGTTTGATTTCGATGTCTAAGAAGAGAGGGACTCCCAGAAGTGTTACATTTTAATCTATACGAAGACATTATCGCGCGAAGATAACATTTTGATTCATTAGAGATCGACCAACAGTCTCAATGATGACAAACAATTTTATATATATATTTAAATGCTTCCAGAGATAAGGCCTTCTGGCAAAGCCAAGTAAATTTCGGGCCACCAAACCAAGTTTATTGTGAGCCAGTTGTGGGTTCGGGACCAGAAGAGCTCCTCTCTTGCTTTTGATTTCAATGTCTAAGAAGGGAGGGCTTCCCGGAAGTTTTACATTTTTATCCATGAGAAGATTACATTTTGATTCATTAGAGATTAACTAAGAGTCTCAAAGGATGATAAACAATATGTTTATTCTATTATACCTGGAATAACCTTCACTTGAATCCCTTGTTGTTGTAGAAAATCCATCTCCTCTCCACCCCTCCCAAATACCTATAAAACCCAAAGAGTAATTTTCAGATAAAACCCACCAAAGAAAACATGCAGCACTTCCAAGCTAAATACATTAAACTACTTGTACACAACCATGTCCATGTTATGAGTATAAACTCACCAGTGGATCCCCTCCTTTAAGCCTCACAACAGTAGCACCCGCTTCTGCAAAATTCAGGAGCAACTCATGAATCTCTTCCTGCCAAAACAAAACAAAAAAAAGTTCACTTTTTCATTCCATTAAAGGAACCCCGTTGTGAAATAAAACCCCGTAATCACAGTTACATAAAACATTAGACAAAAAAAATCCCATTTGTGAAATCAGGAAAACAAACACAACAACAAAGCCTTATACAAAAGATTTAGGATCGGCTAAACAAATCGTCTTCCTCCATTCTACTTTGTCCAAATTCAAGTCTTCTGTGATTGAGAGTGAGCTTATAAAATCAGAAAAATGAGTACACAAATCAATTATCTTCATCACACAAGGCTTATCCCAACTATTTGGGTCTGCATTATAACATGTCAACCAACTGAGTTATGGGTCTAAGCCCGCATTCAGATCTTTCTTAAGCTATATTATATCATGCACCATCAAATCTTTTCTCTCTAAACTCAATACCCATAATAATTCCAGCCTTTCTCTTGCTCTTTTGGAGTCTTCAACATGCCACCAAAGTGATTCTCATTGGTATCGACACTGGTCAGCAATATACACACCCAAACCATTTCAACCAGCTTACCTTTATTTTATCACATATTAAGGATATATCAAGAGTTCCTTCCATGGTGTTCATTTCTATAAGATCATCATCACCATCACCACAACCACCACCACTAATGCCTTATCCCAAATATTGTGGCCGGAAACATGAATCCAATTTGCCATTTACATCTAGCTTTAGCCATATCTTTGGTCAGTGTGTGTGTGTGTGTTCATTTCTTGTCTAACCACCCTCATTTTCTTCTAATTCAACTTTCTTCAAACACTTTTAGAGCCTTCAATTTGCACCAAAGTGCTCCTTTTCACTGATGCTACAAGCAATCTCAATTGGCTTTCCTTTATTTTATTTGCCTATGGAACTATTTCTAAATTCATAAAATGTACTCTTTTCTTTTGTGATATTGTCTTTCTCAATCTTACAACCACCATTAGCGCTAAAATTCAAGGAAATAAAAAAAGAAGGAAAAAAAAAACCAATACAAGTGTTAAATCAAGAAAAAAAAAAATGCCAATTACAAAAACCCAACCCAAGTATGAAAAAAAATAAATGCCAAAAAACCCAAATCATGAAAATTTAACACCCCCCCCCCCCCCCCCCCCCAAAAAAAAAAAAAAAAAAAAATTGACAATTACAATCGCCCAAACCCAAGTGTGGGGAAAAAAACCCAAATCATCAAATTGTGAAACAAACCCAAAAAAAAAAAAAAAAAAGCAAAATAGATCAATTTTCTTGATAACAGATTAGTATCAAACCTGAGTTCTGCTATGGTACCCAGCAGTCTTCCCAACATACAAAAGTCTTGCATCATCTCTCACCAAATCCAACACATCATTAGACACCAATCTATCATACAACAGAAGATCAGCACTTTCAATCACCTTCAAAGCCTTCAATGTCAATAATTCTGGATCACCAGGCCCAGTCCCAACCAAGAACACATTTCCAACACCTCTCTTCTCTCCTCCATTAAAACCATCAACAATCTCTCTCTTCTCTCGCAAAACCCAAAGCAATTTCTTCAACTCAGGTAGTTGTAAAGCTATATCATTCTCTCTAATGGAGTTTGAATCAGTTTGGATAGAACAAGAAGAAGTTTGGAGATATGGGTCTTTGTATAACCAACTGTCTCTTTGATATCTCTCAAAGGAGTGTTTTTCTGTGAAGGGTGAAGAGGAGGAAGAAGAGTGGGTGTAGGGTAAGGAGCAGGATGGGTGTAGGTTATGGGTGTTGGGTTTTTGGAAAATGGGTGTAGGATAAGGAGTTGGTAGACATGGAAATCGATTGACAAGAGTCATTTTTTAGTGTTTTTTTGCCTCCTTTGATGGTCTGAAAAAACTACAGATTTTGAGGTATTTTGTGAGAGTGAGAGGGTCTGTTTGTTTATATAAATGGGTGTTGTATGGACTTAGGAGAGACTGAAAAGGCAGAAAAGAAGTAGCTTTTTGATGTTGAGAGGGTCAGGTTCTTGTGTGAGGTGGTGAGATGTATTTGGTTGGAGAATAGAGCCAGATTAACATTTTCTTTCTGTAATGGCCGCCATTAAAGCAATTTGACTAATTGACCAGAGTTATTTAAAGAAAGTTACTATTGGCACCCCAATTTTTACTTATTACATCTCAAATAAAAATGAGGAAAATAAGATAAATTACCTTTTTCTTGTACTGAATATGACGAAATTCCGATTCAAGTACTGTTTGTTTTAATTCTCAAAACGTGTTTTTTACCCATGACATCAAAACATGTTTTGGGAATTAAAATGAACAGTATATTGGAATTGGAATTTTTCCAAAAATTGCACATATTTCAAGAAAAATATCGAAAAAATAAATAAATGATTAAGAATAAGTAAAAAATTGGGGTGCCAATAGAATTTCTCTCTCGCTCTTGTGAAATTATTTGAACGATTGTTTTAATGTTTCGATAATAATTTGAGCCTAACTTTTGTAATGTTCTAATCTTTAAATGGCTTGTGAGAAATAATTTATGAAATTGATGTATGATAAGTAAAAGTTGGGGTGCCAATCCTTGTTGGCAATTCAGAATACGGCAAAATTTCAATTCGTGAATCGATTTTGAATTGTAAAAATTTGATAAATGAAAAATATAGGCATGTGCTTAATACGCGTATTATCCGTCTCATTTCAAAAATTCAATAATATGATAGTGATGGTGATGGTGATGAGGAAATTAGTGATGTTAATGGTGAAGGTGATGATATATTGGTAATGGTAATAATGATGGTGGTGATAATGAAAACATTGAGGTTATTGTTCCATTGGTTTATAAAAGAAAACCAAAGTCAAAGAACAAATAATTAATTTTGAAAATTCAAGTGTAATCTCAAATAAATGAAGAGGGTCATACCATTATTTTTTTTAAATAAAAGAGAAATTTGTCAATTAAAAAAGATAGATTCCTCCAAAATTTTGAAGCATGGCTGCTTCAAAGTCAACTTGTATCATACGTCACAACCTACAAGTTTACACTTTGCAACATACAACGAGTTACAGTAACAATTTTTTATCAAGTTTTATAAAAATTCGTAATAAAAAAAAAATTTATTCTTTTTAACTTAAAATGCAAGAATTATTTAAAATATTTCAATAATCCAAAGAATAATACTTTCATTGAGAAAAGCAAAAAATTCGTGAATTTTTTAAGAATTAAACGGGAGATTGTTAACAAGGGTACCAATAGTAGCTCTCTATTTAATAGAGATCAAGATACACGTTAGGATACCGAGGATAGGCGTGACAATCTTAACATGACCCGCGAACACCACTTGAAAACAACACGAAATTAGTGGCTTAGGGTCTAATTGGTTTTGAATCATAATAGTGTCAATCTATCTAACACGATTATTAAATGGGTTGCATGTGAGTTAAGAGTATTAACCCGTTTTGACATGTTTAATTATTCTGTCAGTAAGATTGTAGTTTTAAATATATCAACAATTATTTCACAATTTTTTAAATTATCCAATTTTGGTGATACAATTTGTTTATGTTTTGTGATCATTAATTTATGTTGATAGATATTGGTATATGATTGTGTGACTTTATTCTTAGAAATGATATTTTAATTTTGGCGGTGGAAGTGAAATTTATTTTTCTTCAATAAAGATTAGAATTTTATTAAACAAGTTCAAATGGGTCAGGTTAGATATACCCATTTGTAAATGGATTAGGTTTGACACAATTATTAAATGGGTCAAGTTTGGATTTTCTCATAATAACCTTACCGCAACACAATACGAACACAACCCGACCCATTGCTACCTTAATGGGGGATGTTGAGTTTGGTTCAACTTAGGTTAAGAGTGTCAATGGGTCGGTTTCTGTTTGGTTCCTAAGGTTTCATATTTTTCAGATCTTGGTTATTGTCGGTTCCAATTTTGATTTTAAAATTTGTGGAATTGGAAACCTCAAAACCCATACGTATCATTATTTCCTATTCTTAACAAACAGATAAGACAAAAAAAAAATATGCAACTTTTTTTTTTATATTATAAAATATATAAAAAAGAGTCGTGATAATCTAACCACCTCACGTGGCATACTCAATCAACTACCTAACATGACAAGTTCGAATCGTAGATCCGTGCTCCTTGGGATACACGGCTCCCTCGAGATAAATTTTTTTATGGGGAAGTGCAGCCACGTATCCCAAGGAACACAAATCTACCGTTCCCGAACTTGCCACGTCGAGGTAGTTGATTGAGTTCGACACATGGGGTAGTTAGAGTATCACGATTTGTATAAAAAACACCATTTACAAATTAGTGCAAAATATTTTTTTGTTCAAGAACACAACACGTCATCTATAAAAGTATCAATAACATAAATACAAATTATTTTGATAAATAGACGAGTTAACATTTTTTTTTTTCAAAAATTAAAAACCATCTTTTTTTACAAGTGATTAAAACTTGTAGGAAAGATGGAAATTTTAAATTAAAATACATATTTGGTAAGAAATCAAGAAAAAAATTTATGTAATTTCTATTATGTTTAAAAGGTACGAAATTTTGATTCTAATACACCACAACCACATCGGGTAGAACCAATTGGTTTCGGTTCCTATTTAGTTCAATTCCTTTTACACATGACTCCATTCAAATATTGAAAATAGGGATCCAGAACCAATGTTTAGAATTCGATTCTAGTTAAATGGGTACCCATGGATCACCTCCTTAGGACATTCAATTGGGGGTTTTGTGTCGGTCATGGATCATGAATCCTAACCCATCCTTATAGAACATGTTGTACTTCTCTTCATGGATCGACCCTAAATCCCCAATGATTCAAAGTTGGTTAAACCCAATCCAGCACCAATGGTTTGGACTATACTAGTGCGGATTTTTGGGTGTTTTAAAAATATTAAAAATAAATTAATACACCTTTGAAAGTCATTTGATGCTATTTTTCATAAAATTAGAGTTTAATTTCTATCATAGTTGAAAAAAAAATAACGATACAAGTAAATTTGATATTTTATGATATATTTAGTATGGACTTAACAAACTTTCGAGCCCGATTCAATCTTTATCAGTTCAATATCAAGGCCCTAAACCTTGTTTTTATAGGCAAATGGAATAGGATTAACGGGTCAAATTAATAGATTCAAGGACAATTTAATCGGACCAAATCCAACATCCCATCTTAGTCCTTGGGTTCCAAGCTTTATGAATAGGAAAGAGTCCAACTAGTCTCACTAAGTTAGTAAAGATTTCACCCTTACTAAGAATCCTTTGGATCAACTTGTGGGATCAAAAACCATGATCTGGTACTTCACGGTTGTAGTCTTGTTGAGAATAAAATACTATGAGCTTTGAAAAAAAAAATTCAAAAAAGATTATTTTTCACCGTTAAATTTTAATTTTAAATTTGAGAGTTACGTGGAAGTTCAGTAGCCATCCATTTTCAAAATTAAGTCTAAAAGATTATTTTTTTATTTTTTTTTTATCTAAATTTTTTCATGAAATCTAGAAAGATGTCGTGTTAAAGTTGCCAATGTTATAATCCATTTGAGCAAAATGACCCATAGTAAGACTTAAAATCTTACTAAGTAAGTAAGGAAAGTGTCATTAGAATAGGAAAAAAGTCCTATCAGCTTACTAAAGGTCCTTGGACTCACCTTGTGCCATCGAAAAACATGATCTGATGCTTTAAAGATGTAGAGGACAAAATTATATGAACTTTGAAAAAAAAAATATTCTAAAATAAAATTATTATTTTTCATCGTTGAATGTTATTTGAAATTTAAGAGTTAGCTGAAAGTTCAGTAGCCATCCATTTTGGAAACATTGGATTAAGTTCTAAATTTTCTTTTATTTTTAATTGGATATGAGTTTTTCAATGAGTAAAATGACCCTTAGTAAGACTCAAAATCTTACCATGTTAGTAAGGAAAGTGTTTCACATAGGTAGTCAGATGGGACCATGGTTTTTAAACTCGGTATCGCGTCTCGTCTCGTTCAACTCCGATATCGAATCGTCTCGGATGAGTTTTTCGATACGTTTGAGACGTCTCGTGAGATAACTCAAAAAATATAACGTGAGATATAAAACTTGGTAAAAAAAATGACTTTGTGAGTTGGTCTCATTCAGTTCTGATACCAAGTTAACTCGAACGATACGTCTCGGTCTCGGACGAGTTTAAAAATCATGGATGGGGCTGCAAAAGCTAAAAAAATCAAAATGTCTTTTTGTTATTGTTATGTGGACCCACCAGAAGTAGGAGAAGACATGAAATATATCCAGAAGTAATTTTTTATTGACACGTGGCTATCTATCATTGATTCTCTTAATTTCTGGGCCTAATGGGCTTTGGACGAGTTGGATAGAAAATAGCTTTTTGAAGAAGAGAGCTTCTCAACTCTTCCACAGAGAGAGGGAGAGAGACAGAGATGGCAAGCTTGGGTTGCTGTACGGCTCTTTCTTCACGAAGGTAATTAATTTCATGGAAATTTTTCTCTTTTTGATTCCTATTTTGTAAAAAAATCGTAAATTTCAGTTTTTTTTTTAATGGAAATGTTTTACTTAATTCTGAAATCCAGAAAGTAAAACCAGTAAATATTTTAGAATTTAATTCTCCTATAACATCTCATAATTCCCATAAAATGTTACAAAATTTATGACTAATCGTTTTTAGTTCTACTTATTGGTTTGGGTTTTTCAGATTCCATCTCAATTTCGATAAGTTAGTTCTAGAATTTGAAATTCTGGAGCAAAAGAAATGTTCATGTTTTAATTATAGGTATTTCTGAACTAGTGTTTTTATATTATGGGTTTTTGGTGAATTTCTTTTGGGAGTTTTCAAAGAAACAAAATCGAGTTTTTTTCTTTAGTTCTATGGGTCTGAAACAAAATGTTGTAATTTGAAACTTTATCTGTTTGGGTTCATTTAAGGTAAGATATTAGGAAATGTCCATGTTTTAATTACATGAATTTCTGAATTAGGGTTTTCAAATTATGGGTTTTTGGTGATTTTCTTTGAAGAGTTTTCAAAGAAACATATTGAGTTTTTTCTTTAGTTATATGGGTCTGAAACAAAATGTTGTAATTGAAACTTAATCTTTTTGGATTAATTTAATGTAAGATATTATGAACGAAGCGGTTTCAGAACAAACTTCGTGAGCATTAGGCTTGCATCTCCAATCCCATTAAAGGAGGATGGTTATGTTGCTTTGAAAGTTGGAGTTATATAGTGTCGAACAATCTCACTGATTTTGGCTCAAAATAGGGTTGAATTGGCCAAACAGGGTTCACATTGCCGACCTCAATATTTTTATGATCATAGCAACCAAGTTCAGATTCCACAATAATTCTGTGGGAGTGTTAATTCAATTTAATTTGGGAAAGATTCAGAAAGAAAAAAAAATAAGGACTATAAAATGATGTTTTTAAGAAATAACGTAGGTGCATTGCGGAGTTAGGATTTCAAGAGATGGAGAGGGGCGGAGGTTAGGGCTGATCTTGAAAACATATTATTTTTTCGATTCAATGATTTGCCAATTACTTTGAAGAATTGCATTGGGCAGCCCCTTATTTTCTGAATTTTTCCAAAATTTTTGGAGAATTTTGTGATGGTAGTGATGATGGATATGAAATGCATGTAACTATTTTTTTTTTTCCTTTGAGTTTTAGGCAAGCGACAATGGAGAGTATTGAACTTAGCTCTATGCTATTATCATTCACAAACTTTACCAACTTACCAGGCTGACACCTTCATAAAAAATTTCAGTTATTGTGATGTAGAAAACTTTTTCCAAGTACTTGGGGATAAGAGATTCATTATGTGCTTTATAAATTTCAGGACACCTTGGTTGGTATTTGAGACCAATCGCAGAGGGACCAAACCACTTTGCAAGAGAAGTGTGCGCATTCGGGCAGAAGTGAAATTTGTGAATTCTGAAGAGGCAAAGAAACTCATAGATGTTGAGGGGTTTCAAGTTTTGGACGTCCGGGACAAGTCTCAATACAATCGAGCACATATAAAGTCATGTTATCATGTTCCCCTCTTTATCGAAAACAATGACAGTGACTTCGGTACGCCTTTTAGTCTATCATTTAGTTGTAGTTGATCTTATTTGAAGTATAATTTTCAAAGTTCGGATTCAATTTCTATGGTTTCTGAATTTTGTAGGCACAATTATAAAGCGGACTGTACATAACAATTTTTCGGGATTATTCTTTGGGTTGCCATTCACCAAATCTAATCCAGATTTTGTGAAATCTGTTAAAAGCCAATTCTCACCCGAGAGTAAATTATTACTTGTCTGTCAAGAAGGATTGAGGTGAGTTTCTCCTTGGATTACTTTGTGTGGGCTATTTATGTAACAACGAACCATGGTTATCGCTCTTTAGAGAGGTAATGTACGATGCACTCTGCTCCTTATCTAGACCTTTTCAACAGGTAAACCACCTTCTAGATAGGGCATAGCCCATAAATCTTGCTAACCAACCAATTGGAGAGGGGGATAACGATGAATATAAGAGGACCACATGGCTTAAGTGGGCTATAACACACCCGAGGATGAGGAGGAAATACACACTCAACACTCCTCCTCACCCATAAGGATGGAAAGAATCGAACCATACGAACCTAGCGCTCTGATACCATGTTAACCAAACAACTACTTTGAAAGACCGATCTGTTGGAGAGGGGAAGAACTATGAATAGAAGAGGGTCACAGGGCTTAACTAGGGTGGGACACACCTGAAAGTGAAAGAAAATATACATTCAACTCTCCCCCTCACCCATAAGGGTGGAAAGAATCGAACCATACAAACTTAGGGTTTTGATACCATGTTTAACCAACCAACTATTCCAAAAGACCGATATGTTGGAGAGGGGGAGAACTACGAACATAAGAGGGTCACGGGACTTAATTGGGTATGACACACTTGAGAGTGGAGGAAAATATACACTCAACACTCCCCCTCCCCCTCACCCATAAGGGTGGAAAGAATCAAACCCGTGACCTATACGAACCTGGCACTCTAATACCATGTTAACCAACCAACTACTCCAAAAGATCAATCTGTTGGAGAGGGGGAGAACTATTAATATAACAGGGTCATGGGACTTAATTGGGGTATGACGCACCTGAGAGTGCAGGAAAATACACTCAACAATGGGTACCAAAATGAAGGTTATATTATTCTTTGCTTTAGGACATCTAATCATTCAAGGTAGATTTGAATGACTAAATGGGATTCGTGTTGTCAAACTCAATATTTGGGATAAGACATAAATGATGACAAGTATGACCCACTTTACGAGTCTTTAGGATGAATGAACTCTTCAACAGGTTTCACTTTTCAGTCAAAATTCAATCAAAATGTAAGGGCAAGTTTTTCTGAGAACATACTTTCTAATAGGTTTTTGTGGAGGGAAAGCTTAGGGTTTGGCCAATTTGAACCAGAATTTATTATTAAATGGAAAAAAAAAAATTAACAATCCTAGATTTTTAAAACCTCTAGATTACACTAGGTTATATAGATTTCATGTGCCCGTCCTTCTTATAAAGATTACATGAGGTTACTTCATTCTCTACCGAATGTGATCTCACATTCTTCTATAGCTAAATAAGTTGAAAATCCTTCTTGTTAGATTCTAATCTTGGAGCATGCCTTGTAAATCGCATTAGTTCCCTCTGAATGCTATCTTTCGTAATGACCATTTTAATTGTTCGTCTCTTTTTGTGATTTAAGGTCTGCTGCAGCAGCGGATAGACTAGAGAAATCAGGCTTCCAAAATATATCATGTATAACATCAGGACTTCAGTCGGTAAAACCAGGTCTAAGTTTGATTCCAAGATATCATTTTATTTGCTTACTTTTGATATACATATGATGTATAAATAAATATAAGTAATATGTTCTTTAATTTCAGGAACATTCGATTCGGTTGGTTCAACTGAACTACAAAATGCGGGCAAGGCCGGTCTGGTTACCATTCAAGGCAAGATTTCAGCTGTACTTGGGACCGTACTTATTTGTAAGTCCTTTTAAACTTTTTCAAATAAGCCTGGTCATTGTGGCAAAATTGGGGTTAGGTAATAATTTGGCAAGAGAAAGCTTCGAAAAAAGTCTGCAAAAGTCGATAAGGTCGGATAAAATAAAAAATAACATAATTTTTAAAGTATAAAAATGTATATATATATATATATATGGGTGGCGTTCGGAGGCCCTAAAGAGAGCCAAACGTTTTTCAAAATAGGGGTTACAAGTTTCGGAATGGGCTGATTTTTTGTGAGGATGATCTCCATGGTGAAGAGATCATTGTCACCAAAAATCAGCTCATTCCGAAACTTTCAACCCTAGTTTACTAGTTAAAGAACCGTGGACTGTCCGTTTTTTGTAAACCACTTTTGATGGGGTTAGAAGTTTCGGAATGGGCTGATTTTTGGTGAGGAGGATCTCCATACATTGAAAAAATGTTTGGCACAATGTTTGGCTCTCTTTAGGGCCTCTGAACGCCACCCTATATATTTAAAGGGAGTCTAAAGATGCTCCCTATATGTACACCCATTGCCCACCATAGATCCTATACAATCAATGGCATATATTAATGCTGACGTGTCACATTAAAACAGTTACTTTTAATATTGAGCCAAGCACTTTTGTTTTATTAATAAAGAGTCGTGCTGGGGTGACACAGGATCTACCGTGATTCTCACAATTCTGACGTGGAGATGCATACATAACCGTAGATGATTTTACTCGTATCGCGAGGAAACACATTTATGGTTATGTGCACATCCCATATCAGACTTGTGAGAATCGCAGTAAATACCCTGTGTCATTCCAGCATTTTCCATTAATAAATTTATAATAAAAGTCGTTTTAGACTGCACCTCATATCCAACTAAATATCTGCAATATGTAAAATCCCTTCTTAGATTTGATTTTTATATATGAAAGACCTTAAATCCACAGAGATGAGGGTTGCAACTGTAAAAAATGTATATTTGAGTCTCTGAAATTAGTGTTTCTCAGGTTACAAATTATTTTATATATTTTGGTAGATGTAAATTACTTTATTTTGTTGTAAGTTGTCTATACTTTTTTTTATGTTCAGGAAACTTTTTTTTTTTTTAAGAATAATGATGGATGCATGTGGTTTTGGTACGCAGTTGGCGTGGCAAAGGCACAGAACCGCACATCTTTTTCCTGTGTATTCCGATGAAAAAGATCTGTGGTTCTGTGCCCTTGCCACGTCAACTGCACACCCAACCACATGCATTCATCATGACTCTTTTTTTTTTTAACTCATAAAAGCACTCTTCTAAGTTCTTTTAATCGTTTCGTATCTTTGTTTTGCCACTTCCAACTGCAAGCAAATATAGGTGATTTTTAAGTTGAAATAAACTTTTCTCAAAAAAAAAAAAAAAAATTAAGTCTATGTTAGGAGATCATCCTCAACAAAAATCAGCCGATTCTAAAACTTCTAACCCTTTGAAAAGTGGTTAAAACTAACGGTATAAAATGAACGGTCCACGATTCTTCAACTTGTAAAGTGGGGTTAGTAATGTCAGAATGGACTGATTCTTTGTGAGGATGATCCCCTCACCATAGAGATCATTCTCACAAAAACAAAAATCAGCCTATTCCAAAACTTTTAGCTCATATAGTAAAAAACATGTTGTCTAGAACGTTGTCTACAATGTTGTCTATGGAAGCTGACCCATACATATGTACAGATTTCATATATTAAATGGTTACATAACATTTTAAAAGAAAGATTCTATTGCCACACCTATTTTTTATAACAGCACCCCAATTCATATACAGATCACCAAAGAATTAACACACATCTTGGGGTGTTGTTAGTAAAAGTTGGTGTGGCAATAGAAGGTCTCTTTAAAAATTGCTAAAAGTAAAAAATATTCTGTGATTTTATTTTTCAAAACATCATCGATCAAATCACAATTAATCGTGATTTTTTCATAAACTTTGCAATTTTTTGAAAAAAATCGTTATCTTATGGGCAACTATTAAAATCGTGATTTTTTTCAAAAAAAGAAAATTCAGATTCTTGTCACTATGATCCTGATTGCATTTATTCCTATGTTGTGTCTTGTAAACAGTCTCACGCTTGCCTTATCTGATATACAGGTGCATATCTTTTCATAACCTTCTTCCCGGACCAAGCAGAGAAGCTACTTCAAATGGCTCCTACAAGCTAGTTTACGTCTTTCGCTAGGAAATGTTGGTGTTTGGATGTTTGCATCTTAAAAGATCCAACAGATCATACAGAGTGAAAATCCCATTTTGAAGAGAATTTGTGGTGAGTAATGTCAAATACTTCCCATTTCGAAAAGACTCTCCTTGTCAAAGTACCGAACGTTGAACACATGTTGTAAGTATCAAAATCCCATGTACCCATTGCAAGTTCAATGAACTTGATTGTAATTTTTAAATGTAACATTGAGGCAGACATGGTTTTGGATAGAATTGAAAGGAGGCCTTTGATGATGACTCTAAAACTTATTGTCTTATTTCTTCCAACTTTTATCTTTCATATCCAAGAGAGCTTGTAAAGGAGTTATAGCTTTGTATGGAGCACAAGAACACATTATCTCAGATGGATTTGTTCCATGGAACACATTCCATTAAAATTAGAGAGCTGCTATTGGCACCCCAACTTTTACTTATTACATCCCATTTAAAAATAAATAGATCAATGGTTTAGAATAAGTAAAAGTTGGGGTGTGAATAGAAATTCTTCTTTTTCTTCTTTTTTTTTAAGATTTCTATTTGCTAGATTTAGGATTTTATATGAGCCTAATCCCAATTGTAAACCTGTTGAAGTTGGTTGAATGTGATATTGTTTTGAAATCAAATTTTCTAATATTCGAATGGTGTGTTTTAATCTTTAATTAGGGGGTGATAAATAATTTAAGAAATGGGAGAATATATAATTAAAGGTTGGGGTGCCAATAGCAGCTCTCTAAATTTATTATGTGAAGCTATGATATCAGTGGTAATGCTTGTGGTTTTTTACTTTGAGCATTCTAATTTCTTTCTCAAAAACACACTTTATTTGGAAGATCTTTATGTCCCTTTGTGATCCACTGACCCTATAAATGTCAAATGCCTCATGTCTCATACATGAGCTGCCATGTGTTTTAGTGATTAATTGTGCCATGTCGGGTGTATCTCACATAAAGGCTGTTATAATCATGAACAAATAATTATTTGTGGATAGTGTAAAATGGCATAGAAGTCGCGTCATTCGACAATGACACTTGACAGTCGATGGATGATGAGGCACCGTTGACCGAGAGGACGTAAGGGGTATGCCAATCAGAGGATGACACATGGCTAAAGACAAGGGGCCATGTGGAAGGACAAGTCTGACCAGGACAGAGTGGTGCCAATGGATAGGACCCCAATGAAAAGGATGCACGTCCCGAAGACTAATGGTTGTGACAATGGTGGTAATGGTTGTGACAATGGTGGTATGCTTCCAAGCAAACAAGGACATAAGAAAGGTCTATAAATATTTCATTATTCTACGAGGGAGACACAAATTCCAAAGATCTTATCCAATGGAGTACATACACTTGTATTTGGAGCCATAACATTATTATTATTATTATTATTATAATAGAGAGATTTCATATTTGGTCAACTCAATATGATAGCAGCCTTTAATAAAGAAAAATATTTGCCATCTAATATGACTCCTCTGATATACGACGAGCTCTCGTTTGAACATGTATGAGTTTGAGGCCAACACGCATGCGTGCTGCATCAACTTTCAAAGCTATCCCTTCACGTTTGAAGAATATTTGAGATACTCTAATAGAAAATTATCAGAATAACCTTATTTTTAACTTATAGACAAAAACCCCGATTTGTTTGTTTGTTTGTTTGTGTTTTTTTTCTTATACAAGTGGTTGATGTCTCGAGGCGACTAGTTATGAAAGAAAAATAAATGTTTTTGAGCTAGAGGTTGAAGATGAGGGATTCGGTAAACATAAAATCCAACTATTGAGATTTATTCTATCAAGATACGCATAAAATCCCAAGTGTTGGATTCTATGTTTACATAATTTGGATCATGTATTTTTCCACGAGTCAATGGATCTAAACCCTATTGATATTGCATCTTATATCATTACTCAAATGGAAAATAGGTAAAAGAAATTGATTTTTCCTATAAAAAACAAATTTCAAGTGTATGATTGCACATTTTCCCTAAAATGTTGTTTTCTCCCCAAAGCCATTTTCCTCTATGTAGAAAAATATTTTCTACTAGAGAATAAGATGCATGAGATACATTGTGTCGTTGTCAATGTGTCTAATGTGATAGGTTGTGGTGGAGAGAGATATATTTAAAATATGAGTCGTGACAATCTGACTCATTTTTTGTACGCTCCCCTCACAAAACCGTAGATCCTTTGCTTCGGAATACACAAGGACAGATCTTTATGATTTTGTACGTTTTTGTGAAAAGAGCGTACAAAAAAGTGAGTCAAATCATCACGACACTTAAAATATATTCTCTAACAAAAATAATCAGGGCCAAGTCAACTAGCTCTATTTATGTTTGTTTTTCTTCTCTCTTTTTCTTTTTCTGCTCTTTCTAAGAATATCATGGTTAGAAGACAATTCACTTGTGTATTTCTAACCTTGATGTAGTAAGAAAGAATATGAACACATATGACCTTGAATAGTCTAACAATATCCATGTCATTGTCTCCAATAAATCGAGAAAAAATATTATAGAACACGATGATGATGACGACGACAACGATCCCAATATTGTTAAATTTGAATTTCATTAACATTGACTAAAATTAAAAATGGGTATAAAATTGAAACTTATCTATAGATGTAATGAAGGAAAGTGGGGTGGAATTCTAGTAGAGAGAAGATTGTTATATATAGAAAGTCTTCATAGATTAAGTCTAATTTAAATTGTTACGATAATCATTCATGTGTAGCATCAATCAAACGGTCAGGATTAATATTTAGGACTGTTGAGGCGAAGACTCTATGGTGCCTATAGTGTAATCACATGGTACAATTCTTGTACTGTTCAAATAAAATCAACATAAATACCTTTCGAAGGAAACAGCAAAGCTATTTCCCTCCTTGACAATTCCTAAACTAATGCTTATAATCTCTTCAAGTTATCATCTCCACCAACCAAAGTCTCTTATTTGGAGGAGTTTTTAATAGCAAATCTTTGTAAACATTTGCCTTAACAAGCCAAGAACATACGAACATGTTCAATATGAAACAATCTATGTGTGTCCCTATGGTTTTTGTGCTGATCACTCTCTTGGGTGATGGTTTAATTCAAGTGGGTTGCTTGAATTTCAGTTATGCGAACTTCACAGACAAAACCGAATCAGATCTCATACGTTCTGGACAATCGAGAATAGCTTTGGGAGCTCTTCAAGTGACACTCGATGTGTCGAATGATTCTCATATTTTGAATTTGTCGGGGAGATTCTTACATAAAAAGAAATTCAATCTATGGAGCAAAACAAGCAACGCAACATCTTCCTTCAATTCTACCTTTACACTCAATATCACACCCAAGTCCGACAATGGAACGGGCGGTGAAGGCATGGCCTTCATATTAACGGGTGATGCGGAAGTTCCCCTTAACAGCGAAGGACAATGGCTTGGGATCGTAAACAAGACAACTAATGGGTCCTCTCAAGACCACATAGTTGCTATAGAATTCGACACGAGGAGAAGCTATGCGGACGATGAAGAGGACAATCATGTAGGTGTGAACGTAAATAGCATCAACTCCTTCATGCAATACCCATTAAGAAATTACGGTGTCAACCTTTCGAGTGGAACCGATGTAAATGTTAGCATCCAATATGATGCAAAATCGAAAAATATGACCATTGGATTCCCCCCGACTAATGAAGCAATTTCATTAATGCTCAATCTCTCTGAGCATCTTCCTGAGGATGTTTACGTGGGGTTCTCGGCTTCTACGGGGAACCTAACTGAATTGAATTGTGTAAAATCATGGAATTTCACAGGTGAAGACATGGAAAAGGATTCTAATAACCTATTATGGGTTTGGATCACGATTACGGTTACGGTGGTAATAATAATACTCTTAACGAGTGGGTTCACATGCTACTTCTGTTGGAGGAGAAAAATTGCAAAAACCCGAAAGACATACGAGGATCAGGACATGGAAAACAGGATTGGAAGTTCAACGACGCCACCCCGAAAGTTCCGACTAAAGGAACTAAAAAACGCAACGAGAAATTTTCATTCGATGAACAAGCTTGGGAAAGGAGGCTTTGGGACGGTCTACAAAGGATTCTTGAAGGAGATCAACATGGACGTTGCCATTAAAAGAGTCTCCAAAGATTCGCATCAAGGCAAGCAAGAATTCATAGCGGAGGTGACAACAATCAGCCACCTTGAACACAAGAATCTCGTGAAATTAATCGGGTGGTGCTACGAAAGCGGTGAGCTCCTTTTGGTATACAAATTCATGCCTAATGGAAGCTTAGACAAGTTGATATATTTCAATGAGAGCCAAACAATGGAGGAAGACATACTAAGTTGGGAAAGAAGACATAATATAATTTGTGGTGTGGCTTCTGCTTTGGATTATCTTCATGATGGGTGCGAGAAGAGAGTGATACATCGAGACGTAAAAGCAAGCAATGTAATGTTAGATTCCGAGTTCAACGCTCGGTTGGGTGACTTCGGATTGGCTCGAACGGTTGAACAAAAAGGGAAAACTCATCATACCACAAATGAGATAGCCGGGACACCTGGTTATATGGCTCCAGAGTGTTGCTTGACAGGTAGAGCGAGCGTGGAAACAGATGTTTACGGGTTTGGTGTATTTGTGATGGAAGTTGTATGTGGAAGGCGACCGGGAACTAACATTCAAGATTACCAAAACGGGAAAAACAACATTGTTGATTGGGTATGGTATTTGTATGGAAAACAAAGGATAGTTGACGCTATCGATCCAAGATTGCACGATGTTGACGAGGAGAATTTGGAGGGGATGCTTAGGTTGGGGTTGGCATGTTGTCACCCAAACCCAAATCAGAGGCCTTCTATGAGAGTGGCATTACAAGTTCTTAGTGGTGAAATAGCTCCACCAATTCCTCCTAATGAGAAACCTGCTTTTATGTGGCCAGTTTTAATAGATGATTCAGAGATTTCTATTAATGGGGGGCAATTTAGTCCAAGTACAGATCTTAGTGGTAGATGACCCATCCATGTATTTGTCTAATTTTGTTTATGTGTAATTATATCTTTGTAATTGTTACATAAGTATGTATGCTTATAAGTTGAAATTTGATTGAATCAAGGGATACTATTTAATGATCCTTTTCAAATGTTAGAAGTGTAAAGGCATATTGATTTGTAACAACTGCGAATTTAAAAAAGGCCTAGACTATTTGCACCCACTTTTTTCGTCTCACCCACTTAAACACTATTTTCAAACAAATAATGAAATTACTCGCAACACCCACTTTAAAAAAAAAGACTAATTTTTTGTTCGGTAGGAAGTTATTGAAAATTTATATTGTGACTCTGTAGGATCTTACCAAATACACCTGAAAGGACTCAGTAAGAAGATATCGATTGAAACATTGTTGGTACCTACTGAATCCTTTAAGGTAAATTTAGTAATTTTCTGTCATTTCTATGGTGGTGAATTAGGTACTAACCCACCGACATAAGCTTTGTTTGAATTTTTTTTTTCCACTTCCGAGATTTTCTAACAACTACTTAATTAGGAATTGAGGTTTCCACGATCATAGCTAACCTATTTTGCAAGCTCTAAGCGTATTGTAGGTGATTTTTCGATCTCCCACTCCTCGAGATTTGTCTTGTTGATGATGTGTTGATCCTTGAATTATGTATTGTCTTTAAGACTTTCTCCGGTTGTTTTCTCTAATAAACTTTTCTTTTTCGATCGTCTATCTCACCTAAAAAAACATCAGTACTATAGTGTCAGTGAAAGATCCTCCAATGATCAAGTTAGGACTTGATAATAAAAAAAATGTAAAGCAAAAAGAAAAAGTTTAAAAACAAATAATTGTGAAATGTTGTCCCCTGAGTTTGAGTGAAAGAAGTTTCTCTATTTATAAAATTGGCTCATTAATACAGAGTATGTAACATTTTCTCATATTGTACAATATTAAATTCATTAATGACCCATAATGTTATGATGGTCTTAAAGCTACACTCCTTTTGGTTCATAATGGTCTTAAAACTCAACTTCTCATGACTTTTGTAACTGACATGAGGAGTGACCTTTATTTTGTAACTGCTTCAACTTGGTGGTTACTTAGTTCCTTGAGTTGACTTAGTCATGTTATATATCTAAGATTTATTCTACCAATAACACTTTTGTATATTTTTCTATGATAATTCCTCCCTTTGACATTACTCGGGCAGCTTTAAGAGTGGAATTCATAAGTCTGAGCTACCGTAAAATATTATTCGATGGTGTCGAACCATTAAAAGGAATTGGTTTCTTGAGGAAGTTGAATTACCTTTGTATGCTACAATGTGAGGTTGGCTCCTTAGAAGGGCTGAACCTTGTCTAGATGATGTAGGAAAGGGTCGGCTCCCTATAGGGGCTGAATCTCTTTTGAATGAAATAGCAAGGGCTCGGCTCCTTAAGGAGACCAAACCTCCTTGGGATGAGATAACAAGGGGTCGATTCCTTGAGAAGGCCAAATGTCTTTTAGGTGAGAATCAATGAGGGATTGGCTCCTTCAAAAGTCAAACTACTTTGGAAACGAATCAATGAAGGATTGGTTACCATGGAGGCTGAACCACTTTAGAGACGAATTAGTGAAGGGTCAACTCCCATGAAGGTCGAACCACTTTAAGGGCAAATCAATAAAGGATTTAAGAAGAAAAAAATCAAATTTGAGTCGGGTTGGATCGTTTCTTTTTTTAATCTCTAGGATCAAATATTTTTTCTTCCTACAAGTATTGCTTCTTGTACCACAAGACCCTAATTGAAACTTACGTAGGTTGAAAGAAGACGAATAAGAATGAGACAAAAGGAAAGACAAATGAGAGAGAGAGAGAGAGGACACCCGATCAAATTCAAGAGGGGATGGCGCGTGAAAGTAGTAAAGTGGGTGAGACAAGCAATTAGGTGGGTGCAAATACCACGTCCCATTAAAAAAATGAGGCCAATATTCAACGGTCCAACCGATCACCACGTCTATATTGTAAGTATACAGTTATGAGCAATTCAACCAAAGTAATTGGAATTAGACCAAACATATTATTAATAGTAAAATTTCAATTAATTCAAAAGAGGAAAAATGAGAGGTATCATGGCTCATTCGTATGTGCGGGTGTAATTCTTATAAATTAGGGAAAGTTTCGAAAAAAATTCAAAAAAATTTGAGGATTATAAAATGGGAAATTAACAAAAGAAAATTTTAATAAAAAAAATAGAGAAATTGTGAATTTTTTCATTCCAGCACACTCTTCATTTCAATTCCAAAAACGGTAATGAATTAATATTTTTTTTTTACCAAATAGGAAAATATTTTTTCAAGTTAATAAAATACCATTGATGCTTTTTATCAAACATCATCACATTCTCAGGGTACTTTAATTATATAACTTAACCTTTTCTTATTTGGCAAGAAAAACTTATTGTCAAAACTGGTACTTTGACAATCTCAATTGAGTTCCGAAGACTTCATTACGTCGGAAAGGATTTAAGAAGGAAGAAGAAACTATTTTCAAGGATTTTTACAAATATTTTGAAAACGTGTAAGAAACTCTTCTTCTTTTTTCGATTTTTCTATTTCATTTTTGGATGAAAATCGATGAAGAATGGGTCTTTTAGTTTGAAATCATCTAAACAAATTATCTCAAGATTTTAATCAATCTTTCAATATATTTTAGTCAGAAAAACTTGAAAAAAAAATGAAAATGGGCAAGTTTTAGTTACCAAAAAAATTTAACAAAAAAAAAAAAGAGAAATTTGTTTTTTTAATTACTAAAATAGAGAAATTGTGAATTTTCTGTTCCAGCACGCTCTTCATTTCAATTCCAAAAACGGTAATGAATTAATATATTTTTTACCAAATAGGAAAACATTTTTTAAATTACAAAAATACAATTGATGTTTACTATCAAACATCACATTCTCAGGGTATTTTAATAATATAACTTAACCTGTTCTTATTTGACACGAAAAACTTATTGTCAAAACTGGTACTTTGGCATTTCCAATTGAGCTCCGGAGACTTCATTACATCGGAAAGGATTTAAAAAGAAAAAAAGAAATTATTTTCAAGGGTTTTTACAAATATTTTGAAAACGCATAAAAAAAACTCTTCTTTCTTCCATTTTTTCTACTTCATTTTTGAATGAATATCGATCAAGAATGAGTCTTTTGATTTGAAATCATCTAAACAAATTATCTCAAACTTTTAATTAATCTTTCAATATATTTTAATCGGAAAAACTCGAAAAACAAAAATGGGCAGGTTTTAGTTCCCAATGTTGCATTTACCCCGTTTTACTGTCGAATTTGACATTTTTTTTTCAAATATAGAGTTCAACAATTAAAAAAAAAAAATAATAATAAATCGACTTTAAAAAGTGGTGGGCTCACCAATATTGAGGGACTATTAAGAAATTTACAAAAATGGACCATCAAGCCACCGCTCAAAACATAGGAGCCATTTAGAAATAAATCCCTGTCAAGGTCTTTTAAGTAATTTTTCCTCTTTTTTTTTTTTTAAAGTGACTAGCTGAAGCTTAATTTTCTTAAAATATCCTAGAAGTTGCACGTACGTCATGGAAATAACTTCCAGCTTCCCAAATGACCCAAGTTGAGAAAGACTAATGCTGGAGTGACACAAGGCGGGACACATCTGATGTGGTGGCGCACACATAACCGTAGATGCTTTTTTACTTGTATCTCGCAGAAAAGCATCTACGATTATGTGCGCGTCACGACATCAGATGTGTCCCCTGCGTTCACCCCAGCACAACTCTTGAGAGAAAATTGGGTTTGTCTTCAACAACAAAATAAGACATTTCTGATAAAAATCTTTCAAGACATCGACAAGATATATATATTTCCTATATAATATTTCTAGTTGACAAAAAAAAACTACCTATTTCTTGTCCATAATTATACAACTTAGGTATATCTATCATGATTAATTTTTAAAAAACATGATCTGACAAATACGTCAAACCTAATGTTGAAACCTCTCTAGGGCATCGAGCCTACTCTTTGTTACGGGAAGAACGCTCCTTCCTCTGTCCACCAAGTATACGAGAAATCTGTAAACCTCTGCTGAATGCTTGGTTGAATAGCATTCGTGTTTGGAATTCTGAGACAAATGGGAACCAGGCGAGAAATGCAACCGGGGTGAACAAAAGCAAACCCATAATGATTTCATATGAACGAGCGAGGGTTCGAACCGATCCCCAAAAGCCAGCCCGGTGGACAAGAGGTTTACATGCTTGTGCAATCTGAAAAAAAAAAAATCAAAATAAATTAACCACAAAGAAAGAAAAGGAATACGGGTATGGTGTTTAAAAGTAAAAATGGAAAGTATAAGGGAGCGAATAATTTTTTTTTCACCAACCAAAAGTATTCCCCATCCGGTCGGCATGAATGCAAGTAAGCATACAAAGACGTCCTTTACAGTCATAATAGGGAGAGCAATCAAAGTGATGATAATGGAAGCAAATGTCACAAAGATAAGGCCTTTGATTAAACGGAATGCAAGTTGAAAGTCTGCACTGAATTTCCTCCTTCCGACGGACACAGTCTGCAGACAGCCAAAAAACAATGTAATCAGAGAGAGCACAAAATATGACACAATTGTCGTTAAACCATTAGGAAGCACAGAAACAATACTTAAACCTTGCAAAACCATAATCAATCTTCCCCTCCAACTTTATTATTCCAGGCTTAGTGCTGCCAGATAGGCGAAAGCACTAAGCCTAGAATCACTTTCGATCGATGGAAATTTTTTCGATAGTAGTGGGATCCACCTTGTGTTTTATTACAAATATAGGGTCCCGTTCGGCAGCCAACACATTTGTCCTAAATGGGTCAGAAGTTTCGGATTGGGCTGATTTTTTGTGAGGATGATCTCTATGGTGAGGAGATTCTTTTCACAAAAAACCAGTCCAATCTGAAACTTCCAACCCCATCAAAAGTGATTTAAAATTTTGGACCGTTGATTTTTTACCGTAAATTTGAAAACCACTTTTCTTTTGATGGGTTAGAAGTTTCAGATTGGGCTGAGTTTTTGTGAGGATTACCTCCTCACCAAACTTTTAACCCATATAGGATAAATTTTGGCTCCCTAACATTGGCTGCCGAATGCTACCCATATATATATGGGCAAGATTAAGAGCCAACATGTTTTGTCCTATATGGGTTAGAAGTTTCAAACTGGGCTGATTTTTGATAAGGATGATCTCCTCATCAGGATGATCTCTATGATGAGGAGATCATCCTCATCAAAAATCAGCCCATTCCGAAACTTCTAACCCCTATCAAAAGTGGTTTACAAAAAAATGGACGGTCCACGATTTCTTCAACTTGTTTGATGGGGTTAGAAGTTTCGGAATGGGCTGGTTTTTTAAGAGATGTTTTTCGGAAACATGTCACCCCTTCTCCCGTCATTTTTAGACATGTGAGAAAGACAAGTGTGACTCACCTTCATAACAAGCAGTATTAAGACGATCACCAGCCATGAAGCCACATAGACCTGAAATTTACAAACAGATAAATTTTAATATCTTTCATATAGGAATATGGTAGTCTCGAGAGGAGCAAAATTGTTCACACAAATATGGAATGTTAAAATACATCCCAAAAAATAAAGGGTAATTTCCCAAATAATTACCGAAGTTTTTAAAATAAATTATCAAAGTGTCAACACTTGTAATAGCTCTGTCAACACTAGTAATAATTTTGGAATAAACATAAATTCTTGTAATTATTTGGAAAATTTCCCAAAAATAAAATGGAGGAAAAACCATACCAAAACACTTTTAGCTTTTGTGATGTCCAAGTGATATACAAGTCCATACTGATAGATAAAGAACCGCAATGCTAATACTATCTCAGCAACAATGCCACGCTTTCCAGAGTAACGAAGATGTTCTTGCTCCTTCTCCCACCATGATTCCCAACTTTTTTCAGGCGGCACACCAATACCTCCTCGATTGCTAATCCACTTGTTCCAATCGGTCCAATCATCTACAATCTTTTGCCACTCAAATCCTGACGGATTGAAAAGGAAAGGAGCGAAAAGCCATGTCCCCACCATAAACCACATAGATATGGTGATCAGGACATATGCAACTGCACCTCTATACGATTGGCCAAAGATTTCGTACACTATAAGTAGAGTCATAATCTCAATTCCCTTAACAAAGTGACTGCGGGAGTAGAACCTATAGTTGTCAGCAAACTTAGCATGAAACACTACAAACCCACGACCCGTAGCTCTATATTCCGCACCTCCATGAAGCAGAGTCCTTCCATAATAGTGGGTCTTTGTTCCAAGAGAAAATGTGAAAAATACCGGGGCTAACTGCAATTGCATTAGTATGAAATCACTTAGTGCAGTACGGAAACCTCTTTCCAAGCCAATTTCCATCATCATAGGAAGGGCCATTAGAAATCCAAGCTGTACAAAAGACTGAGAGGCAAGAGCCACTTGAAGAGGCTTGTTATCTCGGATAGCTGCTTCAGTGCTCAATCCTTCTTCAAGTCCACTAAGAGCAAGATAAAGGCGGCCATACAAAAATATGTAGACTGTGAGAACAGTCACCTGTTCAAAAAATCCAGAAAATTTTCAGATAACCATATATAAAAGGGAAACACTTTCCTTACTATCATAATAAGATTTCAATCCATTTCATCGAAAATCTCAGATCCAAAAAAAATCAAAAATATATTTCTTTTGAGCTTGATCCAAGATTTTGAAATTGGACGGCTACTAAACTTCCACATTACTCCCAAACTTAAAATTGAAATTCAATGATTAAAACAAACTTTTTTGGCATTTTTTTTTCCTCTACCACCACACTGAAGCATCAGATCAAGTTTTTGGATGCCACAAGGTGAGCCAAGGACCCTTAGTACAGGTGAAATCCTAAGTTAGTAAGGCTAGTCGGACTCTATATATAATCACCAAAACCATGAATGAGTAAAAACAGTATAATTCTTATCGTACCAGGGTACTGAAGTAGAAACCCACGGTAGTGAAATAAACCGATAACATTCGGAAGAAATCAAAACGGTGGCCAAGCCTGTAAATGTCACGACTTAATGTCTGCTCGCCATTTCCGTTAGCTATCTTTGCCTCAAACAGTGAGATCTGGTTAAGACCCACATCCCTCCCTTTGCCAACTTGCATGTACTCGTGATGAGTAACGTTTCCTTCACGAAGAGTTGAATTGAAACCTGCAATGCCAGACCCAAATAAATATATACATATATATATTTGAAGCCGAACAAATACAAGCTCCACATTTTTCAAATAGGAGGAAGTAAATAATTCTGATCATGCCTGCAAATATATCCTCGCTTAAATTGATTATCCGGGATGCTTTGCTGATGCCCCCCCTTGTTAGGTGAAACAGTCTATCAAACACATCAGGATGGCCATAGTGGAACCGGACCCTTCGTAGACAGAAAAATATAAATAAGTGTGAAGGTCAGTATGCTGATCAAAAAAAAATTCTACAAAATGGTAAAAACTGGTAAATAGTGAGTGAAAATGAAGGAAATGCAGGGAAAAAGGAAGCTTGTCACAGGTACAAGTCTAGGATAGAATTCCTTCTTTTGATTAGTAAAATATTTATTAGGAAAAGGAGGCCGAACTACAACAAGAACAAAACAAAACTCACTCCCTAGACACATCTGCCAACTCTAGATCAGACCTAAAACTTAGGAAAGGAACAAGTAGTAGTAGAATTGAGAAAGAAAATGTGCCCAAACCTCCCTAATTTTTTTTTTAAATGAATATATTTTCAACTACAAATATAGTTCCAGTTTCCAGTTTTAGGGCTTAAAGCTTCAAATAAATAGTTTACGACTCAGTTGACATCAAACGTCACCCAGTGGACAAGGTGTCAATTGATTGTTCAACTATTCAAATTAAAAATGGCCACTTTTATAATTCAAGGGTGATCCTGGTATACAACCAAGTTCTTGTAATCTGACAATGAAGTGAATGCCAGTCCAATAACCACCAAAGTTACAGTAGAAATTCGACAAGACCAAGACCACTTGGCCTAAAAACAGAATGTAGTGGCAACAAAGAAGGAAAACAATTGACTCAAATCATATCCTACACTTGAAAACACATTGTGCTGCTTGAATTATTTCATCAACTGAATTACAAACCATCACTCAACAGATTGATTTAACAAATTTGCATGCATGCGTAGCCAACAATCCCTTTCAGGATTATTTCATCAGAAATTTATTAATTCAATATCAGATGGCATGATTAAAAACCTTCCCCTAATACAAAGCTATTGATGAGGACATCCAAAATCACGAGCCTTTTCCATTAGGCCATTGGTTAGATTTTATGTTTGAGGGTCTATTTTGGTGACTATGATTAGTATTTGGACTTATTTTTATGTTTTATTTGTCTATGGTCTTAGTATAGATATTTGGGGTAGTTTGATAAATTTATTATGTCTTTTAATTAAGTTTATATTTATATGGATTAAAAATTTAAGGGAGATAAAGTTACAAAAATTAAGGGTTTTTTTTTTCTTTTTAATTTTAATTTTTTAAGTTACAAGTACGTTAGATATTTTTCTCTTTAGGGTTTTGTTTTAGTATTTTAAGACATTCTTATGTTATTTCATAGCAGATAATTGAACAAATTTTATAGCATGTCCTCCTACCTCCATTGTTGACTGCTTGGTTTGAATGTGATGATTGCTCCGTTGCGACTCCAAGGTAGAGAAGATTTAGTCAGTGTGACTCTTATCTCATCTTCTTCTCCACATTAGTTTCAGTTTTTATTATCTATATACTGATAAACCTGCTAGCAAAATTATCCCTACCCTTCACAAAAACCTGTCGAACCTGTTTTTAAATCCTAACCCCATCTCTACACCGTGTTGCCCCATCAAATACAACCTAGCTGAACCCTTATAACAGTTCCATATTGCCGCTGCACCCCTAGAATATGCCCTAAATGCTGCCTAAACCAGTCCTAAACCTAATCGCACCCTCTTAACATCCCTACACATTATTCCCAACCTTTAACCCTAACTGAACCCTGTTCCAGCCGCATACCAACCCTTTAACCTCATTAAAACATATTTGTAATTGCAAAACTTTGTATCTAACCTTTCAACATATGGCCAATTGGGATTGTTGAAACCTCCACAATAGCCAATAAAAACTTTTGGGCCTAAACTAATTCTTGAATCCTTGAAATGATCAATAGAATTCAAATTGGCTATTGGATTATACCCTAAGTTAGTTTGAAATTTTAACTTCCTTAGGATCCCTCACTTAAATATTTGGGAGTAGCCCTGTAGGATTGGAACTTATAAGACTTTCTTTAGTAATCTCTGGTAGAATTAGTTTATTATATGGATTTTATTGTTCTTGGTAATTATTCTTGATCTCAAAATCATCATCTTAGGTTAAATTTGCATTGTCCAGCATCAGCTATAAAATAAAATTCTATAAAAGCCTCGACTATGTTATTGATTACAAGTTCTGTAAATAAGAGATCTTACTTCAAAGGGTTCGCCAACAATCTCTGCCCAATAGTTACAAAACTAGTCTCCTGATTTGACATAAACCATGCAAGAGAAGAAACACTGCACAATATAGCAAATCCCATAATAATCAGGGAACAAATTAGTCAGGATTGCACAAGCTACGCATTAAAATCCAAACCCACAACATGAAAAGCACAGCTACCTGCCAGTAAATATATGTTCCCTAAGTCCAAGTATAGTTGGATGCCTTACACCATGCTCTTCAAGAAATTCTTCCAACAGGTTCCTCATCTTGAAGGCTTCTTCCATGTAGTTGTCCTATAGTAATAATGGGCAATGTCATCAAGCAGCCTTTCTATTTAAGGTCACCATAAGCATTACGCGGATACATTCATTACCCTACCTGGCATAGTGATAAAATTGGGATTCGGAACAAATTCGGCAAGTGAAAAGTTTGGAAATTTTGGAAAAATCGGAAAAACTACACATATACTATTACTTATGAATGATATACAAATGTATATCATTAAACATAATATAGAATTAAAACAATTCATATTAAATATACTTTTTTCAAAGCACTTTTTCAAAAAATTGGAGAATTTTGTCACTATGCTACCTGGTTCATATCAATCGTTTGCAGCCCCTCCCCACGCGTGAATATAATGGCATGATTTTGATTTTCAGGTTTTCCTTCACCCAATATTGCAGGCCCTGGAAGCTTAATGCGATAAATAACCTGCATATGGAAATCCAAATAACAGTCAGGAAAGTTACATCAAGAATTCTTTTATTTTTTTTTCCTTTAAATGCATTTCAGCCATAAAATTGTGCCATTCATATCAGGACAAAAAAATAAAGCAACTTAGATAACAAAATGTCTAAAACACGATTACAAAAATCATAGAATTAAATTTAAATAAGACCAACCAGTTGAAAATAGATATGTTGCTCGCCTACTACTAAGTTGATATTTCAAGCTTAGATAACCCCACATGATAAATAGACGTTGTATTGAAATATAGAGAAAATTTGGGAAACAAAACAAATTAAAAGTATACGCTATTATTTCAAATTTGGGAAATTTTGTATTAAAATTAAAAGTATACGCTATTAATTTCATTAATTTTTAAGTACAGGTTTTAGAGCTATAGTTAAATTACCACTATGAATAAAAAAATCCCAACTTTACCAAAATCCATCATCTTAACAAGGCTTTCTCTTAGCATGCTGGACTGCCCAACCAAGATTCCCCCAATAGCTTCACAAACTAAGCAGATTTTGGTTATTACATCCTTTTCAGATACCACTGAAAAAAACCATAATGGAGGAAATCTCGAAAGAAAATTCCTCATGGGGGCAAAGGGACCATAAGCCCAATGAATGCAAAATTAACAATTAATACTGAAATATCTGATTCAGATACAAGACCCATTTTGAAGTACCTAGGCAATGTAAATCAATAGCTTCTATAATCTATACATACTATTAAAAAAATTAGTATTCTAATCCAATTATCGAAACCTAATAAGGTATTACCTGATCTAAAGTTTGTACAGGCTGAGGTTCTGAAGAATTCATGGGCTGTGGTAAAGCAGCCTTGACGAGAGCAGAATAATAAACCTTCCGATTGATCTTTTCGGATTTATCTTTGCTAGGCTCTTCTACCTCATCAATATAAGCAACACGAAGAGATGGGTATCTGCCAAAACAAAATTATCCAATGGTTATAAGCTATAATAAGCAACGTACAACAAGTAAATTAATTTGGTGCACATACGTTGTCATAAGCTTAAGAATGTCCAGTGCACGAGGATCTCCAGATCGTTTGTGAATCCCATACTTCTGACAGGATACCACATAAGTGAACTTCATATCAGCTACAGCTTGACATTGTGCCCACAATGATCTTTCACCCTTCAAATGTTCCTCGGTATTTGATTCAGCGGCCTTATAGCCTTCCATCAAATCTGAGGGAAAGCACCAACGAAGATACATAAACAAGAACACCATGTACCATACAAATGATGATCCACTTTTAATTGTGGATTACATAATTGTCCGGAGATACTATAATTACCTTCATCCTTAGCCATATCAAGGAAGGCCTGAAGTTCCAAAGCTTTCCGGTAATACATCATGCCTCTTACTGGTATTTTGAATAAAGTATCAGATAAAGAACCAAAATAGAATACGCTTGGTATTATATTTTAGTTGTTGATAAAGGAGATAAAAGAGCCTTGAGCTATTTCATGTAGAAAACAAATTTGTACCAGTTCTAGTCAAAGTCTGGCCTCTATGCGATGCCCAAAGACGAAGCTCTTCTTCTGATTCAGATCCTTTGAGTTCTTCTTCGTTGCTACAACGGACCCGCTCAAGAAAGTTGGTCCATTCATCTGTATATTATTGGTCCATTTAATACCAAAGATTGGAAAATTGACTTCTTTTCAAAATATATGTAAGTTCAAGTGCTTTTATACAATGTGAAAAGAAAACGAGGAAACCTGGAAAGATTTTCTGCAAGTAAAAGAGGATAGATACACCATCTTCATTCTGCACTTCTAGGTCATGTATAGAGAAAAGAACCTCTTCGGTATAGTACGGAGTCAAGACACTACAACAGAAATTAAATATTAGGCAAAGTATGTTACAAATAAACTCAAACAAAAATAAACTCACCTATGTTGAACCTACGTTTATTCTAAGCCTTTTTTTAACAAGAGTGCATGTTACACTTTTCTAAGGGTATGTTTGATTGCACATGGAATATAGGGTGGAAAATCATTTTCCATGGATGTGTTTGATTGCATTTTTCCACCCACATCCAAAAGTCCAACAAAAGCTGGATTTCACTTTCCTACCCATATATGTGGGAAAATGAAATCCACCTCTATTTTCCAACCCCCAATGAAAATCTTAACTCATATCTTCTTCTTCCCCACCACCACCATCACACTCAACCTCACCATCGTCGCTGATCTCTCCCACCGTTGTTGCCACCACGTCCTCCCCTCTTATTCTTCTTCTTCTTCTTCTCTTTTTTTTTTCCCCCTATTATTTTTCCAAAGTAACATCGAACAATGGATTCAATTTTTTCCATCCTAGACATTTTTCTATGGATTTTGATTTTCCAGGCAATCAAACACACCCTAAGTGTTGAATTGCCTTAAGATATCAAAGCTCATTTTAGATTTTCCCTTTTATCAGACATTTACCATCCAATTATTTATCCATTTAAAGGTGCGTGCTCATAAGGCTCGGGCCTTATTACTTGAGGCACATTCAAGGCTTTGACTAGAGAAATGCCTCAACATTTAAAAAACACTGAACCCATTTGACTTCATACGTTCATGAGTTCAAACTGGATTTTGTTCTGATGTGTTCGTTAGCTAAAAGACTTCTAGAGATTTTTAAGATACATGGACTTAATTCAATTTTTCACGACTTTGGTTTATGACCTATTTTCCACCATGTCTTCTTTTTATTCCCTTCTATTTCAGAGAAATCATGAAGTTCAATGTAAATATCACAAAAATGACAGTTGGCATTATTTATAACCTTAGAGTCCTTTGATGTATAACATGAAAAGCTTGGAAAGGCATCCATATCTAGGGATTTTTTTTTACCCATTTTTTTTTTAATTTGATGTTTTCTAATTGCATCTGTGATATATTATAACTCTCCTTATGTGGTTGGAGTCTTAAGTGGGTCTTTATAAATTTTTCTTGAATAATTATGGATAGGATGTGTTTCAATTTCATCTATTAGGGTCATTGTAATTAGTTTGAAGAAGAACATCATTAGTTTCTTCGTTTTTCAAACCCGATCAGAAAATGAGAAAGTAGTGCACGACCAATCGACTCTTTGGACCATGAAAACTAAGATTCTAGTTTATATGAAGTGACCACCAAGTGATTTTGATTCTTATTCAAGTCCAAGACATGAGAGTATCACTGATGGGTCACCAAACAATGAACAGAACTGAGGAAAAATTGTAGTTCTTTTTCTTCATTTATAGGGAGGCCAAAACAAAGTTGCTTTCTATTTAAATTAACGAGTTAGGATCCGGTGACCAATGAAGAATGACTCATGGAAAAAACTCATGATCTCAATCGTTTAAACACGAAATCCACCGGTTGAGATTGATCCTCGAAATAAGTATCTTCGAGATGTGTTTACACAGTTGTGATCATATGTTTTCTCATGAGTCATTGGAACCCAACCGTAAATTAATAAACTATTCTTTTTCTTTTATTGGGCAGCTTGTATTCTACTTTCCATTAATGATTTTCTTTGTTAGTATTGCACTCTGACTTTAGTATGTATATTGTGAAGATATAGTTGCATAAACAGAATACAGACTGAACATACCGACTAAAAAACAAAGCTTAGTACCACGCCAAAGACCCACCAGGCCCATTAACACCCATACTCATGTCATGATGGAATCCATATGTAGTGTGTGTTTAACTAGAAAAATACTAGTATGACTTTAGGCTTGCTAAATTCCCAACAAGATGAGTTCAATGACCAAGAAAAGCTTACGAGAATGAAAGCATGTTCCGAACTTTAGGTGCTGGAGGCATTTCCATAAATAATGAATTCGAGAAGAAGGAAATGCGCCTCCTAGCTTCTAAGTTGGATGGGACATCCATAGCAGATTCCTTCACAGTAAGCAATAGATAAAGCCTGTTGATCTGCAAAGAATGTTTAATTCACAATCAGAATAAAGTCCAATTCGGAGATTTGAACTTTCATTATGATAATCATCTTTACACGCTGAAACTTGCCTTCTCCTTCCATGCTTCGGTTAGTGGCTCAATTGGGAACTTGATTGCCCCGGATGATGCAAATAACTGATATTGTTGATCGAGGGGTGTCATGCCCTCAACCCTTCCATAGGATCCACCATGGCTTGAATCCAAAAGGCTACTCCACAAAAAAAGATGACCCATAAGCACAACACATATATATATAATAAATCACAATTGTAGGGCCCACTTCAGCTATAGTTATAGGGGATAAACGTCCCCTCCAACTATAGTTTTGGAGTGGGGTCCACACTACCCACCCCATTCCTCTTATCCCCCTTCGACTTCACTGTCTTTCCTCTCCTTGTCCCCCCTCCTTTTCAATAATATCCTTCCAATTTTACCATCTTTCCTCTTTTTCAAATTTTATCATTTGAGTCGTATTTTCTGACTCCCCCTCTACTCTCCTGACGTGGCATGTGCATAGAACCATTGATTTTCCTCGGGATACACAATTGCACATATTTATGGGGATGTGCAGTTGTGTATCCCAAGGAAAAACTCAATGGTTCTATGCACATGCCACTTCAAGAGAGTAGAGGGGAGTATGTTAGAGGGGGAGTCAGTTTATCATTATCCTTATTAATTTCCTCTTTCACCCCTTCAACTTTATTGTCTCCACCCCCCCCCTTTTTTTTTTCCAATAACATCACTCCAATTTGACTCTCTTTCCTCTTTACCCATTTTTCAAAAATAACCCTACTTTACTATATATTTCCTCTTTTACCCCTTTAACTCACTTTATTGTCTTTCCTCTTCTCCCCCTTTCTTAATAGTACCTCTCCAACTTCGTTATTTTTATTTTTCACCATTTACCCCCTTAACCTCAAATACCCCTCCAACTTTATTATTTTTCCACTTTTACCCCCTTAACCCCAGAGAGGATGCATGTGCCATAGGCACGGGTGAACTCTAGTTAAAACATAAAACGGTTTGGAGATAAATCATTCAAAAAAAAAAAATCTACCTAGGAACTTGATCCTCCATAATATCTCGAGTCGCAACCTCAAGCATGTCTTGGAAAAGAATTACAACCTGATCCCTGTCCTCAGGCTTATTTTCTAACTGTAACAATTAAACTAATCAAGTTAGAAGAACCGACAACTAGTCTTATAATGAAAGGAATAGAATCATGTAATTACGTTAGTTTCAAACGTTTTACCAATATTTTGATGAGCTTAACGAAGTAGTCATAGAGGCTAGGGAGAGCACTCATCCTCAACTCACTTATCAAAGTGTCCGCCTCTATATGTTTGTCAACTTCAGAGAAAATATCATTTAGAACCCTAGAATAAGAGCAACAATAAAAAGAAACATTAAGATTTTTATTTTTACTTTTTGGTTTCTAGACTATGAGGCCCTTAAGATATTTACAAAACAAAGTAAAATACTCATAAATCAGGTGACGAAACGAATCCCTTACTCTTTTTCTCGATCTCCTTGAACTAAGAAGTTAATAACATTTCTAAATGAAGCATAACACTCACGAACAGCACAATACATATAATCGTCCGCATTGATTCGCTTCTTCAGCTCACGGTCCTTACCATTGCTATCTTTAGCCATATCTAATGCTATTGGGATCTACGTACAAAAAAGATTTGACATATGTGAGACTCCGCAATAGCTACTAAAGGCAAGAACTTAAGTAAATACAAACCTTGCTAGCAAGTAAGAATGGAGGCCATTGGATAAGATTCAAAGCACGATCAGCCCAATAGGGAACAAGCAGTAAGTCCATTTCCCTGAGATTTCAAATGATATCAGATTATCCCAGCGGAATATAGCATAATAAATTTTAGGGGTGTAAAATTGCCATGAAAATGTTTTATCTGAAAATCAAAAAATGGTTCTCAGAAAGAAAAAAAATCTGAGAATTTATTTGCTAGCATTGTGGGGGAAGGAGTCAAGGTGAAATGCATTTTCCAGGGAAAACCATTTTCATCCATTTTCTCTTGCAATCGTATAGACCAAAGGGGGTATTTCCAAACAGAAAAAATTCTAATGGAATGTATCTCTAAACTAAACTTAAAATTACATGTGGAATGTGAAACATCATCCCAATAAAGATGATTGTTCACAGTAAGATTATTAATCCAGAATAAATTTCTTACTTTTAAAAAATTAAGATTCTATTAATCTAGGAATAGACCTGCATCTGTTACCAAACACCCACCTTGATCTCACGCACGAAGAAAATAAAAGAGAGAACAATAGAATCGATTCAATACAGTAAGATTCGAAAAGGAACAGAGATTTGCTGTTACAAAATTATGTGCTAAGGTGATTGACCCAAAGGCATGACACCAGGTGTATTGAAATAGAAATTGTGACTGGTTAGTAGAGAGAAACATTTTGGGCGATCTAAGTGCTTGGATTTTACTTGCTTTTTCCATACACATGGCATCATATCATTGCTTCATCAGCTTAGCACAGAAATTTGGTAACAGAAAATCTCTGTTCCCAGTGATGCACCCTTCAAGTACCTGTGACTTATTAAATCTTCCTCTCTGAAACTGCTAATGATTTTGTTCCACAATTGTGCAAATTTCGCTGCCTCCTTGTCTTTATCGGAAGGGATCTGAAATAACCAGCAATCAGTGAGATTTCCAGATATGTTCCAAGAGAATTCAATAAACCCATGTACAGTACTCAAAAAATCAATGACAATGAGATCTTGGTCTTATTGACAAACTAGAGTTTGTCCATGCCGCATCCTCTTTGGGTTTAGCAGGGTAACAAAGAAAAATAATAAAGTTGGAGGGGTATTATCAAAAATCTTTTGAGGTTAATCCTCTCTTAGGTTAAAGGGGTAAAAGAGAAAAGATAGTAAAGTTAAAAGGTTTTATCGAAAAGGGTCGAGGAGAGGAAAGACAATAATGTTGAAGAGGGTGAAGAGGAAATGCAATAAAGTGTGGGGCAGTGTGGACCCCACAAACTGTGGCTAAGTGGGACGTTTATCCCCCACAAAACTATAGTTAGTGTGCTACAGTTGTGTTTAATTATATAGATAATACAAGAAAGTTCAAACCTCATCAAATTTGCGAGAAAAAGTAGCCATCAGCCCCTTTTTCTTAGCCACCCCTGTCTTCTCTACTGGTATTAAACGAGCATTAAAGGCACCCGGCAAAGACTGAAATCGGGATCTCAGCATTCCCAATGTTCGAATCTGCAAGCAACAATAACACAAACAGATGGCACATGTGCTTTAAGAACCAACAACCAATATCTAATGGTAATTTTTTTTATCAGTATGTATAAGTGTAAGTTGTTCTAAAATTGGCACTAATGTTCTTTGTTATTTTTGTTTTGAGATTCACATTCAATTAGGTCAAATTTGTGAAATAGTTAACCAATACCTAACATTAACTTTGGTGTTAAAACTAATCTACCTGTCTGTCGATATTTCTCATTTCTTTATAGATAGAGAATGTATAAGAAAAGACTAATGATAAAACGATGCAGTAAATCGTACGCAGCTGATGTGGCAAAGTTACAGAAACGCAGATCTTTTCCTGAGTATATCCCAAAGAAAAAGATCTACAGTTATGTGCCCTTGCCGCATCAGCCGCTTATGATATACCACATCCATTCATCACGACTCATAAGAAAAACAATGAAATATACAGAGGAAGAAATGCGATCAGACGAAACAAAAAGGGAAAAAAAATAACAATGACGTGTGGCCCAAACAAATTCCTTCGGTGTTCGTTGGAATTCACCTATTTTAAATACTCATGACGCATTCAGAATGTACAAAAATTTGAGAAAGAGAATGGAAGAAAAGCTAAATTATTATGTACATTTCTGTATTTCTAAGAAAAGGTTTCATCTCATAAATTTTTAAAACTTCAATGCATAATGGGATTTAAAGAATGACCCTAAACCCTAACACACTTAATACAGAACCAAACAGCAGATATACCCAGCCATAAAGAGTTAGAGAGCAAAGCAAGATCCACTGACCTCACCAAGACGACGAAACGCACCATAGATTCCCCCAAATATCGTTGAGAAAATAGCATACCAAATCTGTGTGTCCATAAAATAAACCTGAAAAGCAATGCTGAATTAGAACTCAACAGGAAAGCGAACTAATTAAAACAGAAGAAAAACCAACAACTAAGATAAGAAAGAAACATACAAGAATAACCGGAGCCCAGAGTGCAATCACAACACCCATATTACTTTTGGCTGCAAATAAAAAATAACTCCACTATTAAACAAAAGAAAATTTTAAGAGTCGTTATAAAAGCCAGGACTTTTGCTTGTGTTATTACCCCTTGGAAAGAATTCATGCCATTGAAACCTTGATATGCGAACGTCCATTATTGTTTTTGTTGGACCGACAAGGGGCTTGATCTGCATAGGAAAAAATGATGGTTTGACACAAGAATTATAATTAGAATATTAGCAAGAAGTCTAGTTATATTCTGGAATATTAGACGTCATTGACCATACAAAGTACAAGCAATTAACCATTGAACTACAGAATGTCATATAGCATTTTGTGGTGTACTCATTAGTCACCGTAAATACTGAAGTATTCCATACGAATTTGGTATCAAAATGGTTAATGAAACTCTTCAATCATAAAAATGTAAGATTCCAGCTTATAACTAGGTATCAAGGTTTATCAACCAACTAGTCTGTTTGCAGTTCTATTTTAGATTAGCTTTCGATAAACAACTTTTACAAGAGTTCAATTTATTCTAGAAAATTATTTATTGACAGAACAATGAGAATAAAACTTCAGCAATGGCACATAGAACGTCTTAGATGACCAACTCCACAGAAAATAGTAAGATGACTACTATTGTTAATATATTATTTGGACTAATATTTTAAGAGTTGCTATTGGCACCCCAACCTTTACTCATTACACCCCAATTGGAAAAAAAATAAGTGAATGGTTGAGAATAAGTAAAAGTTGGGGTGCCAATAGAAGCTCTCTATCTCTCTCTCTTTTTGCTAGATTGCTATTTTTTGGGTTTAGGATTTTATATGAACCTATTCATAATTGTTGAGATTATAATTTGAGCCAAACCTTTTGTAATGTTTGAAGAGTTGTGTTTTTATCTTCAATTGGGGTGTGATTAACAATTTAATAAATTAAGGTGTGATAAGTAAAAATTGGGGTGCTAATAGCATCTCTCTATTTTAAAGAGAGTACAAGCTTCTTAATTTTCAACCGATCATGACTCTTGAAGCTGGATACAAGCAATACCTCTATATAGTAACTGAATGCTAGCTTTGTTATTAGAAGAAGAACCCAGAACACGGTGTACCTGAAATTGGAAATAATGATAAGCATATTGACATAAAATTAGAATATAACTCCAGTCAGAACCCCACCCAACATTACAAACATTGTACTCTTACTTGGCGAGTGAGGCCCAGCCTTCATGCATTCCCCTTCCAACATATAGTCGGGGCTGTTAAACATTGGGCAGTATTAATCAGACTATAAACATCAACATGAAACAATATATATAAATCCGTGAAAATTCCATAATCCACTAACAATGCATAAAATGATTCATGATTCTGCATACCTGAGACCACCACATCATGAGCATCACAATCCTGTAGTTTGACCTTTCTAGAAACCGCCTAAGGAAGGGGGCCAAAAACAACAACCCAGCGAGCATATTTGGTGACAAGTATATGATAACAGCCATGATGTACAGTGTAGGCGAATGGGGACTGTTCCCAAACCATTTCTTGATGGTTTGTGCAAATCCAGGAGGATGGGCCCAAGAATAAGCATAAGTAACTGGTAAAATAATGACCCACGCAGCAGCGGAAACAACCTTTAAGATGTATCTGAGCTTAATTTGGAATGACATCCTCTGCCTTGCCTTCCAGCTCATGATTACATCAAGCACGGCTGCAAAAGAAGAAATAGTCAAACACAATGTGCATGAAGTAGAAAAACAGCCATTATTATACCAATGTAATTCGAACCTCTAAAATTTCAAAATAATAATAAATAAATAAATAAATCAATGATTAAAAGGAACTCTGGAAACATTTCAACTGATGTTGATCTATGTAATAAGGACACTCTACTTCTAATATTTTGCTGTGTCAGAAATCATGTTGGCACATCCAATGCAGATAGAAATAAATCTTATCTCATTCAAATGTTTTGTTCTTTTACAATTATTTATACAGAACTCATATGATTCGACCTATCAAAAAAAAATAAAAATTTTGAGCTAATATGATTCAAAATCAAGTTAGGATGAATGTTAATGGATTTGGCACTATGTTTACACTTGCTGACAGCCTGATGCAACCCCTGTTGTCCAAGATATGGACATATGTGAAAATATATTCCATCTTATCTAAATATTTCCCCTTTATATTGTGTAGTTAGTATTAACAATGCTACTCTACAGTATATATTTCTCAATATATACAAAACACTTGAACCAGATTTACAGCATACCCTGTAGGGATCAATATGTCTTGACACATGTGCCCAGGCATGTTGTCGTCTATGACTAAAGAATTTCAAAAACTTAAAACATAAAGAACAAATAATTGCGAACAAAAAAAACAGAACTGATCTGACTTGATCTCCATATGTGGATTGAAGATTGACCAAAGCATAAGACAAAATTAACTCCCCCTGATGGTTGAATTGGGCACTAGATCTGAACTTACCCGACCTCCAAAGAACACATTGATCTAGGGATCTCAGAGTCTAAAGAGAACTACTGGTCCTCTCTCTAGAGCTTGTTCGTATCCAGGGAGCACAGGATGGCACATCCCCCCTTGGGGAGTGGGATCCTTATGGGTTCCAACACTCACAGGCTATAGGGTTTTGATTCATCTCCTTTTCGAGGTAATGATAAACTTAAGAAATCAAAAACCTTTTATTATTTAAAACTCTATTAATTGCATATAAGGTCAGTAAATTATTTGCAACTAAACTCCCAAGAGATTTTATTACTGAGCCACATTCCATGAATGCATAACAACTTGGTCCCTCTACCATACAATATCCTTAGAAGCTCTAAGAAAATAAAATATATTATTGACTAAACCTTAATACTTCTGGAAAATACTTTTAGACAATGTCATGTTGATTCCACTGGACATGGAAAAGAAATTCCTTAAGAGTACTAATTTAAAAGATACACTATAATATCAAATATATCTCTCTAAAGAATTTAGCAAAAAACTTTTATCAAAGACCACTGGGCCCCAGATTTTTATGTAAAACTGAAATAGGAAAATTATGAACTGGATATAATCTCCTTAATAAATTGGACCCACTCGAGTTCAACGTTAATTACCCAAACAATTTGTCGCATCAGTAGTTCAAGAATATAAGATTTTAAACAAACTCCAGACATAAATTTTCTCTTTGTTTGACCATTACATGTAGGTCACAAAATTCTCCAAAAGTGCAACTCTACTTTATCCACCCAGCAATGATGGTATGCATCATTGTCTCACAAATCGCCCCATTTTTATGGATAATTGACCTAAACAAGAGGAAGTGAACTTTTTGGAGATTTCTTGCCCGTCAAAACAAAAACAAAATGATATTGGAACCACTTAAGAACTTAAAGGAAGCTATCAAAGAAATCAGTATGGTAAAAACTAAAAAGTGAGGATATGCTGATAACAACATCAAGATCTAATGCTTTAATCTAACCTTGTCCAAATTTCAGTATTGCAGCAGTGATGAAGACACTCAGCACTTTCTTGATAACATCAACGTCAAAGATACCACTCAATTGCCCCGACCCATTCCAAGCAATTATAATCATTGCCTTATGAAATAATTAAAATTAATATATTACAATAAATTTAGACCCAAAAAAGAATGAAGATGAAGAGGTAAGAGGTAAGAGGTAAGAGGGAAATTAATGCAACAAGATAAAGAATTACCTGTAAACATAGGATGAAAAAGCTCCACATTCTATCAAAGCTTCTAAATATATGCCAAAATGAACGTATCTCAACAAAATTAATCTTGCCCACCCATTGGTATGGTTTTCTCTCCTAAATATCACAAATAATAAAAATTAAGAAAAAAATTATAGAAACCTATACCCATTTAATCAATTAATAATTATTCTTTCAATTAATTAAGCTCAACCAAAACCATTCCACTATGCTATATAAGCATATATCTGCAGCAAGGTATTAAATTTCAATTTCAATGTATATTTTGGTCAGTTAGAAAAAACTTTAAATAAATAAAGAATATGTTTCATTAATCAAATAGAAAAGCACAAAACAACAACAAAAAAGGTGCCCTTAGAGATCAAGATGGTGGACCAAAGCAATCACAAAGAAGAAAACAAGAGACATATTGCACCTTGCACACCCCAAATCCAAACCAAACGAAAAAAGCAATCCAAGTTGAACTATAAAACCTCCCCATACAATACAGAAATATATGGAAATATTTATGTTATGTGGATTTTGAAGGAGAACCCTAATTACTTCTGCTGTTCTTGGTGGTTGCCAAACCGGAGCCATAATAACTTTGTAGAACGCATTTTGAAAAGCATTCACTTCGGATGATATTCACTTGGGGTCTCATGGGTGTCTTTGATAAACTAAGTTGTATTTTGGAATTATTATCATTTAATGAACATATAAATTATAAGAAGTAACAATACTTTTATTGAAGCCCCTAAGTATGGCAGGCTAAAGGTTGATTCCAAATTGGATTGTTCGTTTTGGGCAATGCTTGAACTGGCTTTTGAGGCTTACGCCTTACAGCTGGTCTCCATGTAACAATATGCTCCTTATTAAAATAGCGTAAAAGCTCATTAGGCAAATAAGTCACTTGCTAAGCCTTAGAAAAGGCAAATGCTTCACATACTCTACACATTTTTTAATGCATCGCGTCAAAGCTATGTACTTAAGGTTAGGGACAGCCCCGAGGAAAGGAAGGAAGACGGATCCGTTTATTTAGCTGTCCAGACTGGATCTCAATTACATCGACCCTCCCCCTCTATGCCTTGCGGATGCATATCTTGCTGATGATAATTTTAGGATGCAATGGCTTAAAAAGTTCAAATTTACTAAATTTATCTTATTATTTTTCAATCTATTTTTTAGTACACATTTGAAGAGGCATGCTCATGAGGCCTGTCTCATGCTTTAGTTGAAGAGCTTCATCCACACCCCCTTTAAAAACATTGATTTTGGATAGTGATTTAAATGGTTTTCGAGGCTTATGCTTTGAGACTTGCCTTGTTAGCCTCCCACAATGTGCCACGAGGTTTAATAAAAAGGAGTAAATGCTTGTTAAGAAGTTTAATTGTCATTCACTTAGACAAAAGGAAAAGAAAAGGCAGATGTACGTCTCAATTCTCCAAGTAAAGTTGTAAATGTGCTTGTGAAGAAGCTTAATCGTCGTTCACTAAGAAAAAAGAAAAAAGCTTATGAAAAAAAAAAAGGTAAGTGTATGACTCCAGCCTCCATGGTCATATGTTGTGGAAATATATGACATAACATAAATCCGCTAGCATAATAAATACTATTGCTTCCCAGCATAATAGTCTATAATCTTTAATATTAATAAAATATTAATGGAAGAAAAAATTCTAGCATTTAAACTAACAAAGTTATAATGCTGAATCTATAATGCACTGGAAATCTAAAGTTATATCACAAAAATAAGGTCAATGAGAATTAAAGCAAGCTAATAAAATGTTCCCACCAAAATCTCCAAATGTCAATCAGAATACTAGCAGGAAATCCAAGAACCATGATTATTAAGCTATTACTAATCAAGAAAAAAAAATAGCATTGTTATTTAGAACAGAGATACGCTAGTGGTATTGAAAACATTTCAATTATCAAAAATATTTTTATGGTACTGATAGAGAGTGAATTCATGGAACAATACATCGGGAAAGAAGAAAGGAAAGGAAAAGAAATAAATATTACACAAAAGGTTACCCCATTTTTGTCATTAAGAAGCTGCTCTGGAGGCTCACAAAAGAAATCGGCATCAGCCCGCATTGGCCATCCTAGCCGAAAACAATTAACTGACCTACACTTTTATAGAAAAAAATGACTTATATATCATAAATGGAACATTGAGAAAAACAAGACCAAGCAAAGCATATAACAATACCAGAAGTATTCATTTAAGTCATCATAGTTCCTCCATTGGGAATGCTTTGTTTTCCCTCTTTTGCTCCTTTCAGCTTCCTGCAAAGCCAGCAGAACAAAGATAGTGGAAAAAATGAAATTGCGAAAAAGTAGAAAAATTAGGCAAATCCCAAGCTTATAGAAGAGAAATACGAAAGTAAGCACATGTAAATACCTTGGCTATAATTTCATAAATTGGAGTTACAACTTTTCTCAAGAAAGCCTCTTCTTCACCCCCATAAGCTGGCTTCACGTTCTCACCAGTCATGGGACTGACATTCCCAGCTAGCATACCGTATAGTTCAAATGCCATCTAAAAAGGTAAGAAGTCATAAAATAAATGAATAAGTGTGAGAACTACATAGCACAAAAAGACAAATATAGAGGACATGCCAGAAAATAGAACGGATGTATCAAAGAACGATCAAACATCAGTGCATCTAAAATATTTCCAATTGAATGAATCAATGCAAATTCTGACACAGTACAACGGATGCTTTTTGAGGATTGCATTTAGATGGGATTATATTATTAACAGGCAAGGATTGGTTTTCTCTCATTTTTTTCCATGAGTGAATCTAGATCTAGTAAGTTTTTTTTTTTTTTTTTTTTTTTTTTTTGTGAACTCCTGGTTACTTGAATAAAAATTAACAACAAACCAGGAAAAAAAATAACAAATTGTATCAGGGATAGAAACAAATAACTTTACAATAGCTAGATCACACAATGGAAACTTCCAAAAGAAATACTGTCCTACGATCAAAGCAAAGGTGAGGACATGAAGTGAAGGAAATGTAACAGGATTTACATTATGATAGATATAGCAAAGGCATTCAGGCATGAATCGTAAGTTTGCAGCTTCACCCCATATGAGAAGATATAAACCCATATAGAGTAATTTCCGCTGTTGCACTTCCTGTTGTATGGTTGGCAACCTGCAATATAGTGGATAAAAACACAAACTGTGAGCACAGTACAACAGACAAAAGGTTAAAAATTCATTGAAAAATCAACCTTGAATAAGCTAGATAAGGTAGAGTGGATAAAACAATTATGATACCCATGGAAAACCCAGAAATAGAGTACCATAAAAGGAAACTAGAATTCGCCCATGCCCATGGCACATGGGCATCCTCTTTGGGGTTAAAGGGGTAAAAGAGAAAAGATAGTAGAGTTAGAGGGGTATAAAATTAGAGAGGGCATCATTGAAAAAGAGGGAGGGGGAGGAGAGGAAAGACAATAAAGTTGAGAGGGGGTGAAGACGGAAGGTAATAAAGTGGATCCCACTACACTGTAATTGGATGGGACGCTTATACCTCATAACTGTAGCTAGAGTAGGACCCACCATAGTGTTTTATTATACAGATTATCATCAGTTCTCAGTCAACATTACAAACATATCCATGCAACACAATCAATTTCATACTGGAACACCTCACCAAAGGCTACTCTTGCGATGCAAGTACTTGCACCATTTCTTGTAATTTTTGAACAATTTCTTCATGACTTCAGTCAGTGCTCGCTCGTCCAACTAAAACAGAAATGCACACACGTGTTATCACAAGTATATTCAAGAATTCTCAGAAGCAGAAAAGATCAGAATGAACATCTTGAGAAAAGAAGAAAACCTTGGGCTGTTGGTCAGGCTTCGGAAATTGTCGTATATGGACATTTGCGAGTAGCAAAATCAAGTGCTCCCTTTGATTAGCCACGCTATCCTTCTGTATGTTCATAAGTAAAAACTATAACCATGAGTGGCAAGAAAACTAAAGGCAGTGAATCCACTACTTTTTTAAGCCCTATATGCTTATGATTTGAGACCTACGAGTTGAATCAAATCTTAGATCAAATATGAAAACTATAATAATGAGCGTCAAGAAAATAAAAAGTTGTGGATCCAATGCTTGTGAAATTCTGCGGCATACTATTTGAACCCCATGAGACATCAAATCTTAAGTCGTCAAGACCTACCTTGAATGTTTCGGAATGTTTTAAATATTTTCAAACTGTTTTGTTCTGTCTCAGAATGTTTCCTACCGAAAATTTTAATTGTTTTGGAATGTTTCATTCTATAAAATTTTGAACCTTTTTTTGACTTAATCAAAAAGAACCTAATTTTCTTCAACAAAAAAAAATAAATAAATAAATACAAATTTTACTATAAATAGTAATTTCATGATTTGCTAAAAATATTAAAACCAAATATCTTTTACGATCAGTAAAACCAAAATGTTAAAATCAAATATTGCTTTAATTATGATTCTACTACTTTTCCACACACACAAAAAAAAACATGATTGTACTATTTAAAGCAATATTTGGTTTTAAAAAAATCGTGATTGTACTAATAAAAAGCAGGCAATTGTTCAAGTTAGACTCATGGCACTTTTCTTCTCCCTTCTCTTGTGGGCCATCTCTTTAGAGGAGAGCCTAACTTAGGTGTAATGCAAGTGCATCAAATGTAAGTTGCTCTTGCGTCATCAATGCTCTGAAAGAAAATGAAATTAATGGAGGTTGTAAAAAATATTATACGAAGACATCCTATTTGAATATGTAAGATGGAACTGAATGGATAAATAATATTCATGTTGCTGGCCCAAATATTTGGAGCATTGTTTTCCATTGAATCTCAGTGTTCTAAATTTTAAAACCTAAAAAATTTTCAATCCAAAAGTTGAATAGACAGTTATCATGTTTGAAGGACCATATTTCAAAGAGTCTAAATATAACCAAGTGAGTTGAGGTAGAAAGAGAACGTTAGACGCTATTTGTTCACCTGAAATCCGAACATTGCCTGAAGCCAGTCAAGAATGTCTTCATCTACTTTTTTCTTGTAGCCCGTGGGCCATGGCAGGCCCCTGGTGTTACGAAGTGCAAAAACAACCGCTTGAATCTGAGAATGTGAAATAACCAATCAAAAAGTACTTCACCAACATTCGGAGGAAAAAAAAGTGGAAATGAGGATATTGCATACAGACCTCTGGATATTGCATAATAGCCTGATTTGAGCTATCAGGGTCGAGAGGAAGAATATTGTAAGGAACATATATCTCCGTTTTTTCAGCAACCTTGTTATGAGTCTCCAATATCTATGTAAAAGGGCAATCATCATATTACAAACATGAGAGTTCCTGAGCTGGAAGAAGATTGCAATATCCAAATTCTAACTTCTCTGAAAAAAATGTCCAAAAAGCGGTTCATTCAAAGAACATAATTAAAAAAAGGGTATTTTAGAAATACCCCCATATTAAATTGGTGATGTTAGGTTTACCACCATTGAACATAAGTCAACGTTGCATTTTCTTGATGATTTAACGGTGAAATTTTATTTATTTTTTCAAAATGCTTTTCATATACTTAAATTACTAAATCAAAGTTCACTGTTAAATCATCAAGAAAAAACAATCTTCACTTACAATGAAGGAGTGTGAACCTAATCTTGCATTTAGCAAGGGGGTAAACCTAATATCACCAATTTAATAGGGGGGTGTTTCTAAAATACCCTTAAATAAAAGACACGTCAGATATTGTTGTGGCTTCACCTCATGATCAACTTCAACAGATTGTGTCAGATTGACAGCCTTCAAAACCTCAAAAAGGACAGCAGCAGTTTGATAGGCTTTTGTAAGTTGTGCTCTGAATGGGTAGACAAAAATAACTATCAAAACAAAGATTACATTATACAGAAAAATATTCCAAGAAAAGTACCATAACACACTTATACATGGTAAAGTCTCACACGAAACTCACCGGTCAGCTTTATCAGCAACATTCTGCAATGCTTGGATATATTTCTTGTAGTATTGTTGATAGAAACTCTGCATTTCACGTGCATCACTCTTTTTTACTCTTCCCATTAAAGTTGGATCATTCTCCTGAAAAGGGGTAAAGGAGAAGTCAGGGAACAAAAAGAGGGAGGGAGAAAGGAGGTATAAATGGCTATATACACTTATATATGAAAGGTTTAGAGCCTTGTCTCGAACCATTGGCTATATCAGGATAAAAACTATGACAATCCGAGACATTCTAAGACAAGCTAGAACAAGGCTTTGAGGGATAAATCTTCCATTCCAGTTTTGACCGAAACCGAAGCTCCTCGGTCAAGACATTTTGAGACCAGACGGAATTTAACACTGAATATTTGTTTGGGTTGGGTTTCGTTGGCTCATGAAGAAGGACTCAAGGAAAAAAACACATGATCCCAACTGTGAAAAAATAAAATCCAATGGTTGATATTTATCCTCGATATAAGTATTCTCGAGATTTATCTTACATGGATATGTATAAATCCCAACCGTTGGATTTCATGTTTACATGGTTGAGATCATGTAGTTTCTCATAACTCGTCAGAACCCGACCCTATATGTTTTGCAAAGCAATTTACAACATATGAAACATCCATGCAATAGAAACTAATCATTCAATCTAACCAGAGATTTAACATAATAATCAAAGAAAATTAAAATATGTAGCAATCTTAATCGGGAGTTGCAAAAGATTACAGGACGCAGACTTTAATTACCGAACCATAATTCAATCTAGGGATACTCCTTATTTGTACACCCACAAACCACCCTTGATGGAAAAGAATCAATGGTTTAAAAAGATGATGATGTAGCAATTAGAAAAAATTATTTTTTTAATGGCTACACTTGAGATGAGATGTTCTATTTATTGTAATTCATATCGTCTCTATCTAACTCTTGACACTATCACAACACCATGTTGTTCATCCATCTCTCATAACTAGAATCACCACGGGATCGTCCCCTCTCTAAACCCTTATACAAACCATTGGCAAAACTCCCTCCCTTGGGTTTGTAATAGTGCGCCACATTGCATTTTGATGGAGATCTTTCCATTCATGGGGAAACATTTTTCATAAATCCTAATTTCCCAGCAAACAGAACTCGTCTAAATGACTGTCTGGATCAAAATTCCTTAGTATCAAATGATCATAAATGACCAACTAATTGTTGTATACATTTTAGATGGCAACAAATAAAGAGAAGAATCTCAATGGAAAGCTTACTTTTTAAATTTTAATTTTAAAATAATGCAAAGAATCTCATAAAAATAAAAATAGTCCCCAACAATACCATTTTCCACTTTAAGAAGCATTTCTTTGATTACGCATACCATTCTCAGTTTCATACATAGAAAAATAAAAAAGCACTAAAGTTTGATTGAAAAACAATTTAGTAACTAATAATTAAGACCAATTAATAGTCACCAAATATAAAAGAGGTTAATCATAATGTATTCAGAATATAACAAAGAAGCATAATAAGAATATGATGAATTTCTTGTGTTTATGATGTAATAATATTGACCCCTTTATATTCTAATCTCTTAACTCAAATATGAGGAAAATAAAAGAACATAATGCTTACCCTTTCTAAACGTTGTAGAAGTGCAGTCTTGAATTGACGAACACCTCGTCCACTAGAAGTAGGGTCCAACCTGTGAGCTTTCTCGAAGGCATAGAAACGACCTATCTCCAACACCAGCATATATATGCATCAGATCCCATGAATAACAATAATATAGGAGATAGCAAATAGAGTTGAATGTTGGGCAATCATAAACAAAATGTTCATAGATTGACCGTACTATTCATAAGGTTGCTAAGATGAATAAATGAAAAGACTAAAAAATATAAAATTAGAATCATGAAAATGTAGTTGTAGTTTAGATAGGTGATAAACTAAGGGAAAGTCAATTGAGATGATTTGGTAGTGGGCAATGAGGGTCGATTCGATTGCACTCTCAATTAAAAGAAATTTGCAAGATGAAGTAAGAAGAAGATGAAAAAGAACTTGGATTGAGATGGTAAGAGAGAATATCAATCCACTTGAATTAATGAAAGACATGTCTTTAGACGGAATTGAATGAGGAAACAAGATCCACTCAACTGACCGCCAATTTTTGGAATAAAGCTTTGATGATGATGATGATGCTTCTATAAATCATACCATAAGATATCTTGTCGCGATCCATTGATATCCTTGTTAATATATAAAAATGGATTTTCAAATTATTTTAAAATATAATGTTGAGACCACTAATCATATTTTTCTGGGTAAGTCGATTTTGAAACTTGTACCCATGTTAAACTATGATACCAATATCCACGTAACAAAGATAGCAGCAAGATACTTAAGTAAAAAAAATACAAAAGCAAAGGAGGAGAGATCCTAGTGTACAACAATTAACAATTAGCCTATACTGACCCGATACTTCGACACATCTGTACAATTTATTCCTTATGTTGAGACATTGCTTTTTGATAAATTTATGTTCCAACATTTTTTTAGCTGACCTCAAATCTTTGAGATAAGGTTTCCATCAAAACGAACACTCCATTGTGGAATCAAACTTCAGCCAGCCATAACTGGGGGGCTTCAATAACAGTCATGTAACTTCTTATAAATTATGTTCATTAAATGAAAATAATTCCAAAATGCAACTTAGTTTGTCCAAAACAAGCCCACCACCACCAACAGAAATTCTTTCATGCCACTTTACCAATCCGATAGCATTCCCTAAATTGCATCACACAGTTCCATCAATGTCCAAAAATCTTCCTTAATTATGAGAAACAAAGGACAATGGATGTCAATCAATTGGCCCATGTAAAAGCCATTCTTGAGTCTTTCTTTTTCTGTTATTTTTTACTTAATCCTTGAACATTGTAACTTGGTAAAAATCTTATTGAACAGATGGAATGATAGAATACTTAATTCCAGAAATGATTGTACCATGGCACCATTGGACAATGTGGGCGGACACACCGTTCTCGAGGGTCCCATTAATCCTCGCCGCGCATCCAGGTGTGCCCACCATTCTCGATGCACTAATTCCTCAGATGCATGGTGCGAGAGAAACTCAATTGGACCTCATAATTCAATTTTTCTCCATTAAAATAAAAGAAGAGAAATTGCATCCAAACACGCCACTGACTAAGAATTCATATTTCGTGATTAAAAATGCTGGTCATTCTGTGCTCGCGCTATATGATGAACACGTGTCCTATTAAGGACATTTTGGTAATTTAACCAGCCTGTAATTCCCCTCGGCCCTACTCCACTAACAAGTGTCGCAAGTAGGCTAAGAGTGGCCACATTTGATGATACTTCTTTGTCAATAATTAAAGCAAAATCAAACAAAAAAATAATAATTTTAAAAATAAAAAAAAAAAAACAGATAGAAAGAGAAGAACTTACAAAGATAAGCAACCCTAGGATTGCTGGCTTCGACTTCATTGGCGACACGAAGGATAGGAGCGATCTCGAAGAGCGAAGATGGAACAACTTCACTATCAAAGATCGAAGATTCACCAAGATTTCCAGCTGTTTGAGTGCGCATGATCCGTCTCGGCGGCGGCGGATCTTTACCCCCTCTAGAACTAGAAGACATCTTGAAAACCTAATAAAAACCTCACAAAATAGTCTATGATGCTTGTTTAAACCCTAACCGTATGTAAAAGCTGCAAAATGAAGTAAGTTTTAGTTGAAATACAGATCAAATCAAACCACCATTAAAGAGAGAGAGAAAGCTTTGATATTTGTTGTAGAGAAGAGCGTACCAGTAAGAACGAGAACAACAACTGAGACAACAATCGAAACAGAGAGAGAGAGTGTTTGTTGCTTAAAGCCACCTTTGGGGGGAAGAGAGGGAAAGAGTTGGCGTGAAGAACGAACAATAATGTAGTGAACTGTGGATTTTGCTGATATAAGTGTGTGGCCATTTGTCATTATAATTGGATGTTTTAGATAATGCCCGAGGCTTCTTGTGATATAACGAATGTGCCATTTTCATATTAAAATTTCTTTTTTGCGTGTCTTGAAGGCTTTATGATTACCAAAATACCCCTATACAATTAGAAAATTTTGTCTTTTTGGATATAGGCATAAATAAAAAAAGTGAAATTACTTAAAAGAACTTTCATGGAGAGACTTCTTTCTAAATAGTTTCTAAGTTTTTGACAATTTCTTAATAGTCTATTTAGTATTTTTCTGAACAGTCCATGGACGTCGTCTCTCGCATTTCTCGTGATTAAATGTTATAATCGTTTGAATTCATCGTTTTCATAAAAATATCATTTTCAAGAGTTTTTTCAAAAAATTTGAAAATATATATAACAAATTAGGATTTTTTTTCCCTTGTTTTTTGAATGAAAATCAATCAAGAATTTTGTCTTTTGGATTGAAATTAGGATTGCAATTTAGGCAGGCAAAACCCAACCTTGGATCAAGTCTGAGCATAATTAGCTTGGGTTCAACCAACAGAAAAAAAAAAAAAAAAAACCAACTCAAATAGGATTGGGTGTGGGCATAGATATCGGCCAACCCAATTTCCTCGAACCCAAAGTTAATATGATTATAATTCAAAATATTTCTTGTATTGATTTATTTCACACTCATAATTCATATTTCAATATGTATGCTTTTGTTTATCTATGTATCAAAACTGACGTATGATTACTTTTATTAGATAAATAATTACTATATTATTAATGTTTTCTTTTAATTGTAATTATCTATTGCCATGCAAGGATTATATTACAAATTTAAATATTTTTCTTTTCTTAAATATTTTGATTATTAATAAAAATTATTTATTTTCGTTAATCTTACTATTTTCTTCTCTCGTTAAATTTTCTTATAATTTTATGTATATAAACTTTTGAAACACATTTTTAGGACAAATAATTGTAAAGTTTAAGTTCTTTTACATGAACTTATCTTTATTTAAACCCTTACCAATACTAAATTACCTAGTATTAATGAGGAATGAATTAACCCGACTTGACTAGGGTTTGGGTTGAGCATTTCATGCTCGAGGTTGGGTTAGGCAAGGGCGCAAGTTGGTGTTTGTCAAGTTTGAGTTGGGCACGGGTTGATCACCAATCCACCTGAGTTGCGTCCTTGATTGAAATCATCTAAACAAATCGTTATCTCAAGTTTTAGACAATCTTTCAATTCATTTTAGTTGAAAATTTGAAAATTGAATATGGGTAAGTTTTGTCAAGTTCAACAGTAATAAAAAGCGGTGAACTCGATAATAAATAGTGGTGAGTTCAACAATAAAATTTGTGAACTCGACAGTAAATAGAAAGCGTCGAGTTCGACAATAAATTAAAGTGGTGAACTCAATAGTAAAAAGTAGTAAGTTCTATACTAAAAATTGTGAGCTTAATATTGAATAAAAATAACGTCAAATGAGACAGTAAATAAATGTGGTGAACTCTACAGTAAATAAAAAAAACAGAGTTCGGTAATAACGAGGGACCATTTAGAAGAGAAAAATCTACAAAATGTCTTGCCAAACTACTGGCAAAACTTTAGAGATTGTTCATAAATAAGACCCTCCGCGAAGGTCATTTAAATAAATTTTCTAATAAATAATAGGTGGGTTGGGTTTCAAGGTAATTCAAACAATCATCGATAATGAAAACAAGATCAAAATAATTGAAGAATAGAAAGTGCCCCCCCCCCAAAAAAAAAAAGGGAGTTACAATAATATTTATAAAATAATAAAGAACAAACAAAATTTAGTTTTATTCTAATTATATTATAATTGCATAAAAATAGTAAAATCCTATTTACTTCTACTTAGATTAAGAATATAAATAGAAAGTCCAACTTTGATGCTTGTTAAGGGTGTATCTGTCTTTTACATAATAAATGCTTGTTAACATAGTAAATTTTATGAGCATTCAAGTATTTTGAATCAAATATCTTCTTTTTTTTTGTATGAAATGCTTTGACAATAACTGACAATATAATAAATATATTTATTAATGACATAATAAATATATTTATTAGATAAAAGACTAACATACCATTGTTTTTTTCATTAAAAGACAAAACGATAAGAGGTATTATTGAAAAAAAAAAAAGAGTGTTGGACATTGCTAAGGTCCCCATGAGGTCTTAGACAGTAGAGAAGCATTTAGATGTCCTAAAGAAAGTTAAACATTGTACCAAATATTTTTGAAAATAAGGGTTGAAAGTTTTAGAATAAGCTGAGTTTTGGTAAGGATGATCTCTTCATCATAAAGATCATCATCACAAAAAACTAGTCCATTATGAAATCTCTAACTCATACATTAAAAAATGTTTAACTCCATTTACTCCCTTCGATATATATATATATATATATATATATATATTTGACATTTATAGAAATTCAAAAATCATGTAAAATACCAACATACTTTCTACTTCGAAAAATATTTTTTATGGGTCGAAAAATAAAAATAGAGTTACTATTGCCATACCAATTTTTACTAACGCCACACCTATTCGGACAATTCATTAGTGATTTAGATAGGAGTTGGTGTGGCAAAAGCAGCTCTCTAAAAATATCCCTCACGATGCTAACCCACTAGCCAAAATTTTTGTATTCATCCACCAACATTACTCAATTTGGAAAAAAAAATAGTTATTTTTATTAAATATATAAAAGCAACCGTCAATTTCTGAGGGCATTTAAGTCAATTTGATTGAAAAAACTTGTCAGAAATTAAGGACACGAAATGTAAATATGTTCAAGTAGGTTCCCATATTATCAAAAGGTTTCAAAATTCAAAAAAGCTGAACGTATGGGGTTATGTGCCCATAGTTTCCGCCCATCCCAAGGAAAGTTCTCGTTTGTGGGAGGGGAATATTCGATTGACCATTTTACCCTTGATTAAAACTGTTTATTTCGAAACTCTTGAGTGATTCTTTGTCAATTATTATAAAAGGTCGTTTGGTGATCCAATATGCAAAAGACACTCAACAATTTCTGGTAAGGCGGTGAGGTACTTTAGTTATTTTGTCATCGTTTAGGGGTATTTATGGTTAAATACTCGCGTGTGTCCCATCTCAGTAGAATAAAGTGTTGAGTTGTTTTCCTTGTTTTAAATCCTTTAGCAACTTTTTCACTTTAGTGGGACCCACTTGAATTTGACACTAGTCCACTCTCGATATTTACGCGGTTGGAGACGATAAATATTCGATATCTCGTGAGATATATTAGAGAAGAATTTTTGTCTGTTTTGACGTTTGGCCAATAAAGATGACACGTGGTGTCAGTCGTATGACACGATGACATTGATGATTATTTGAGAAACCCTTGTTTTTCAAAAATGATAATACACCCCCTTGACCTTGGTCTTCTCATTAGATTAATACAAATTGATTGAAATGTCCTCATCCCCAACCTATAGCTAAAATCTTCGATTTTTTTCTCCAAAATACATTATCTTCAAGCTCATCAATTTCTATGTGAAAAATTATTTCTATCAATCCTTTTCAACCTTGACCTCTTATTTAAAATCCTTGATTTTTCTACCTAATGTTTCAACAATTTCTAATTCCCAAAAATAAAACAAAAAAATAAAAAAATCTCGTTAGAATAGAATTCTAAAATTTAATGGAAGGATAAAGGATTTTACTTTAGAGATTGAACATGACTAATTTTGAAAAAAAATCAAGGATATTTTGATGAATTATGCTGGAGTGACCTTATATCGCACTTCTCGACGTGAGAGTAGATAAGAACCGTAGATGTTTTTTTCACTTGTATCTTGATGAAAAGCATCTATGGTTCCCATACACTTTCATGTCAAGAAGTGGGATGTGGGGTTCCAACTTGAGGTCATTTCAACAATATTCTATTTTGATTAGAGGTGAAAGTCACATAATTAACACACTTTTAACATGTAAATTAAGGGTTACATGACATTAATTTAAAAGGGTATCTCAAATATTCACCAAAACATGAAGGGACATATGTCTATCTAAATCAACTAAGATTAAAAGTTATTAGGTCGAAGATAATGGAATTTTGAGAGGGGGTTTTTTCAACTGGAGGTTGAAGGTGAGGATATTCACGTAATTTCATTGATCTTTCAAGAAGACCTAGGTCAAGGGGTATTTGATAAATTTGAAAATACAGGGTATCTCATATATTAACCAAAATGTCGAGGAGTACGAAATCAGCCTGCTTATATCCACGTCACGCTATCCTAACTCAGGTTCGTGGGTCCCATATTGTTATTGTATTTTGGTTTTTAGAAAGTGTCTTTGTTTATTATTATTTTAAAAATAATATAATAATAATTAAAACACGCCGCTTCTATAGTGGCACGAATTTGTTGTTCACATAAATAGAAAAGGTTTGATGTTCTTAATTGATCAACGAATGATCTTTGAAACTCTCAACCTCCATCTCTTGGTGAATCTAAGCACAAAAGATCATTTTGATTGGTGATGTAAATCCATTGATTATATAGCATTGTCTTAAGAATGATTTCTAATCGTTGGATTTAAATTCTTTTTCAAGAGATTAAATCTGATGGATACAAGTTATCAAACACTATGATTTTTGGTACGTAGGGTCATCAAAGAATGGGTCCCAAATATGCCATGTGGCATGAAATAGGATGTCACTTAACCTTAGTTAGGAACGAGACACCAGATTGGATCCCTATTCATTTAATAATATACCAAACTCATGCCTTTAATAATGTGTCCTCTTATCCCTAGAGCACTTATATATGTCCATTGTGTTGGATTTGTACTCTTTATAAATAAAAAAAAATGCTGAATTGACTTTAGAAGACATTGTGCTAACATGGCCATGCGAGCATGGAATCATAGATTTTCTTTGTTGTTTCTCGAGAAAAAAAATCTATGATTTTATAGATATGGCCACATTAGTGTAGTGTTTAGCGTTGTGTCCTACGAAGTTAGTTTAGAATGACTGACTAAGATGTCATGCCCTTGGGAGACAAGGTTCTTGTTGTTCTGTGAAGAAAGGGAAGAGGCTTTAAGGGCATATCACATGCGAATGTATTTAGTATTTTTTAATTAAGGCATTACTAATCTCACTCTCTTACCTACTACGAGGCTTAAGGAGTTGGTAACTAAGAACTAAATAAGGAAGGAACACAAATCGATGACAATACAAGAAAAAAATCCTGAGGTACAATCAATAAATTGAAAGCCAATAATGGTACAACCAACAAATTGAAAGCTGATGATGGTGTTCACCTGAATGAACAAAATGGGGAGAGAAGGTGGTGACATTAAAAAGAAAGGTAGGAAAATGAACGTGCACTTCATCTTTATTGGAGTCCAGGAATGAATGTGATGGTGGAACCTTCTCTTACACCTACAAATAAAAAAACCCATATTTTGTTCAATTTTACTCTTGTATAATAATAAAATGATATATAAAAAAGAGAATGAAAGAGAAAATATAGTAAAATTGGAAGGATATTACGGTCTATTTGATTACATGGAAACCCATTTCCATATAAATTAAGTAAAGGAAAAAATAAGAAAATGTGTGGTTGATTGCATATGGGAAAAAAAGAAGAAGAAGAAAAATAGGAGAGATAGAGAGAGTAGGATGAGAAAGGACAGAGGAAGAGTACGACCACACAGACAATGGGGTAAAGTTGTAGAAGAAGAAGAATATGAGAGAAAGTGAAGATAGACCAGGGGTTAGAGGTGAAGGTGGGAAGAGAGAGAGAGAATAGACCTTGACGACGATGGTGTCAGTGGTGACGGTAATGGCAATGGTGGTGGGAAGGGAAATGAGAAGAGAAAAAGATAAGGTTTTAGAAAATGGATTTGAAAGGGTGGAGAAGTGAAATCCATCATTGACTGGATTTTTAGAAAATATTAATTAAATAGATGAAAAATGAAATCCCCTTCCCCCCCCCCCCCCTTTTCCCATGTGTAATCAAACATACCCTTATTGCAAAATGTGGAGGTAGGAAAGACAATAAATTTAAATGGAGTGAAGTGAAGATGGAAGGTAATAAAGTGTGGGGTAGTGTGTGGACCCCATTCTACTATAGTTGGAGTGAGACCCACTGATGAGTGCACAAATGTGCACTCTGATGATATTTTTATTTGAAGTTTTATCGTTTTCTTAGGAGTTTAAGTTCTTACATTAGAGAGTTTCTTAGCTTTTGGTTCTCAAGTGCATAATGTGTTGTTAATTGATTTTTAGTTGTTCAATACAGGTATCATGAGTTAGCGGAGACCTTCACATTGAACTTAGTAATTTAAATGCAATTAAGGGATCAATTGGACCAACAAAGATTAATCGACATCACAAATTAGAAATTCGGAGCACTATAAAGAACTCATTGAAGAAATTCAAGTGTACCAATGGTCTAGCAAAATTACAAGAAAAATTCACAATAAAAGTGGAACCTCAAAGAGTGAAAATCACCGCGGTGTGGTTGAAATCTCATGGAGTTGGCCCCACTTTGGCTGAAAGCATCGAATAATTTTTTATTCCCTATTTGTACCCATGGTGACTCGCAAATTGAGGTGGGTTGTGTTTTGATCACTATAAACATTTATAAATAGGTTTCCTAAAACCTAATTTGTTTTTTCTAACCTATCTTTTCTCTCTTTCTGAAAAATAACCTTTAGTTTTCTCTTGTATGGATTGCTAAAATCGTAGCCTTGGCTAGGGGTGAATTCTCTCAATAAAGTAATGTTATTTCGTTTTAATCCTTAATGTTCATTCGTTGTTTATGATTTCTTGTTCGTTATTATTTTTTTTTTAATAATTATTTTCTCTTTTTGAATCTTTAAGGTTAAACCCGTTTCATGAGTTTAGTCATGTTTTTCTCATCCTTGATTTTTCAATAGAGAGAAACCTTAATCTTACCGGATATCATTCTCCACTGCGTTGTTGTCTTTGAGTACATCGTTGTCCTTGAATCTTTCCAACAAAATTAAGGTTTGGACGCGTATTTAAGATTATCTACCCTAATATTACACCATTGAGAGAAAGAGCCCCCATGACTTAGTGTTTCCACCTCTAGACTTTTATACCCAATTATTTCATTTTTTTTCTCCAAAATTTCAACAAAGTATTCTCTATACTATAGTTTTCTTTTGTTTCCATTGCTTCCTCCAGATTAACTACCTCTTTTTAGTACTACATAGTATCCCATATCTTTGAGTGACATTACCCACTGTTACGTTTTATTATACTAAAGGAGTAAAAGAGGAAAGATAATACAATTGAAATGATATTATTGAGAGTGGCAAGGGGATAGAAGACAATAAATTTGAAGGAAAGAAGAGGAGAAGCAATAAAGTGGGGTAGTGTAGATCCCACTCCATTTTGAAAGAGAGGGGGAGAGAGATTCTTTGATATTGTGAGCCTAATCACCTCATCATAAAAAGAACAATAACGATCATAAGTCAAAATTCAATCAAGATCACATGCCTCTTCCACTATGCTATAATATATGTTTATTGTTGACATAAAGGCCTTAATTTATGTTATAATAGTAGACGAGCTAATTGCATGGTCAATCATATTGTCACCAAAAACTCATTATAACTTAACTATGTAAATAATCTAAGGAATATTTTTTATTTTTCAAATTTAAGTCTACTCTACTTAAGATTAAGAATGTTGGAATGATTTGAAACGTTGTGAGTGTTAGTGTATATGTTATTATTAGACAAGCCTAAAGGCATTATTGTAATTTTATATTTTAATATTAATATAAAAGGCATCACAATCCTAATTAGGGCTGTTGTGTGCATTAAACTTCCATGGTATCATACCAGCCATCCAACCATTATCATTTACTTTCAATCATCTCTTTTTTATTGACCTCAAATGCAAATTTCAATGTCTCCTTTAACTTCTATTCAATCCCTTCACAATGTAACTCACCTTGTTTCTATTAAGCTTGACAAAAATATCATTCTCTTATGGAAAAGCCAAATGTCATCAATTCTCTGTAGTCAAGATCTTTACCAATACATTCAAGGGCGGATTAAGAGTGGGGGCACTTGCCTCCATAAGAGTTGTCAAATTCTATGGATTAATGTGCTATTGTGACAAATTTTAGCGATAGATAAAGAAATTTACCATTATTGCCCCCACAATTTTTTTTCGACTTTTAGTTGCTCCCACAACTATTTTTTTCACTTTTAGTTGCCCCCACAATTTTTTTTCTACTCTTGGTTGCTTCCACATGAGCAAAATCCTAGCTCCGCCCCTGAATACATTGATGAAATTGCTCTGATCCCTCCTCAACTGATTGAAGACGAGAAAACATAAATTTGTATTCCAAATCCCGAGTTTGCATCATGGAAATGAGTTGATCAAATGCTTTTTTCTTGGATCAATGCTACCTTAACTGAATTAATACTTGCCCAATTCATGGGTCTCACCACATTGAGAGATGTTTGGAAATCTCTTGAAACTATGTTTTCGTCTCAAAACACCGCTTGTGTTTTACAACTTCAAACTATCAAAAAGGGTAATCTCACCATCACTTGTTATCTTCATAAAATTAAAACCCTTTTGATTCCAACCTATTTTTGATGTTGATCTTGTCTTTAACACCTTGAATTGGATGATTGTTCAAGCTATGAAGCCTACGTTACAATTATATCTACTTGTCCTATGCTTCCTATTTTTTCTGAACTCCAAGCTTTACTTACTTAATCATGAGACATCAAAACCCATTCTACAACGACTCTTATTGCTCAAAATGATTGTTCTTAATGTCACGGTCGCTTCAATCAATGTGGTTGAGGATGTAATTTTTCTAGGGTCGTGGTGGTAATCTTTTAATAGGGGGCGTACTCACATGTTTGTTGCACTATGTTATATTGTGTTAAATACCACGACAAAAACGACAATTCGTATAAGTCATTTTAAAGCGATGGACTACATCAGTCGCTACAATAGAAATGACTGATTTCTTAACTCATGAACTAGAATAGTTGTTTCGTTGAGGGTAAAATTACCATGGTAAAATCAGTCCTTGTTATCTTTGTCTCGAATAAACTAAACTGTTTACCAAAGCAACATAGTTCGATAATCATTCGAAAGAAGAAGAGTGGAAATTTAGAAATCTAGGATTTTATTTTTGAGATTCTTCGAAGTTCATCTCTCAAAAATCAAATCAATAAAAATTCTTTCATCAATTCAGGTTGGCTACTTCTCATCTCGTAATTTACCAAATTCAGAGTTCTATGGCACAATTTTCCATTCAAGATAGTTTGAGATGATTTCAGAAACGTCTTTGATGCTTGAATCCATATTAACTTCTGGTTTCCAAAACTAGTTAATCAAGAATTTTTGTGCTCTAGAATTTCATTGGATTTTGTTTCATTAATCCGTTGCTCCGATTTAGGTGAACAGTGTTTTCTAATTTATTTGGGAGGAGTTTTGATATTGGATAGAGATTTCTTTAGAATTGATATATGAATTTTTTTCCAAAATTAGGATTTCTTAATTTACCGTGCTTAAGGGAGATGTTTTCCAGCAACTTTGTTAAATATATCAGTCATGTTAGAGTTTCAATCTATCTCAAATTTTGATCGAATCTTCAAGTATATTAAGGTTTTTGATTGAATCTCAAATTTTCCTTAATTATTGTAGAGGTTTGGTCGATCAAATGATAATGACATTCACCCAAAATAATGATCAATATGGTTCCTTTGGTTACAACATTATTTGGGATGAATTTTATTGTTATCTGATCTATAGATTCCTACATTTTCTCATCGAGATCACCTCGAGGATCACAGGCTGAAATGATTTTATAAACTATGGGCACAAATCACAAATACAGAGTCTGCTTTAAGGATGAATGAGTGCCTCTATCACCTTAAACTTACTTGATAATTAGTTCTTTTAGTAACTCCTCTAAATTCTGCAAAAACTATAAAATAAATATGGGGAAAAAAATAGTTTCAAGAATGTTGTTAAAAAAATCTCTTTCACCCAAAATATAAAATTTTAGTATCAAATAATGTTGTTGTACTATCTTATTGGTATAATTTATTGATTTGCCTTTCACATTGATTGATGTGGTTGATGCTGATGTTGAAATTTATTGATGAGCATATTTCATAAATACAAGTGGTTGGAAAAGGGGGTTAATTTATTGTTTCGGTGAACATGAAAAAATTGATGTCAAACTCCTAAAAGACCTTGTTAAACATTCATTTGGCCAACCAACCAGTGAATAACTTTTAAATTATACCGTACCGGATTTATCAAAAATAAGAAAAGAAAAAAATAATGTGACAAGTGATATAAAAATATTAGATTTAGGTACCTAAAAGATTTATGATCCTTCATTTTTACAAATTAAACTTAGAAATTAGAATAGTAGTAGAGCATATAAAGTAATGTACTATGATGCATGACATACATTGAGTCATCATTAATTAGTATATTCCATAACTAATTACTACTTCATTTTTATAAAATTATGCCATTCAAAAGTTGACTAGGATGAATAAAATAAATACATATAAATTAACATAATTTTCTAAAATAAATTTTAATTTTATATTATTTTACTACAATTTTCTTGTGTATGCTATTAGTATTAGTTTGACATTTTTTTTCATTGGTTCCATTTCTTGATTAGCTCCAAGATATTGAGATGAGTACAAAAAAAAATAAAGGTGAAATTTCAGGTTCCTAGAACTTGTTTTTCAAGATGAAATTTCTAATTGTGTTTTAAAATGGATATGAAGTTCACTATTGGATTAACTCACCTTTCTTATCTGTTTAATTTGTTGTTGCTTTTAAATTTATTAGTGACCAAGTTACACGACATTTTATTTGTGCTACTGGAGTTTTGTATTGTAATATTTGTTGTTTCAGATCTTTTAATAATCTGTGGCAAAACATTACATAATGATAAGACTAATTAACTCTTTAGGATAAGGATTTTGATGATGATAATGATAAATCTACTTATATTTGTTAAGTTATTTGATTACTTAGTGGTGTTCTTAATTTATGTAAAATATTGCCTCAGAATATATGTACCTGTATATTGTACTATGCATGTAAATGCATTAAAAATATATAAAAATTAAAAATTTCCATAATTTTTGGATTACTGTAGAATTGGGCACTTGATTTTATCTGTGCTTGTGACTTTACACTTCTCAAGTCTTGAGTAAATAGAATATATTTTACTCCTTAACTGAAAAAAATTAAAAATTAATGTTAGCTTTTAATTTATTTAGTATTGGAGTCAAAAGTTCACAACTATTTATATTTGTTACCATTTGGTTCAAGCCCATTTCAAGTGAACATTCTTCTTTGATTTGCTTACTAAAACTAAAATTCTTAGTTTTGTTTTTGTGAAACCTAATTAAAATGAATTCTAACTCTATATAAACTTTTGACATTGCAGAATATGTCCTTAGCTGAAGTATATGTTCTTTTTTCAGGAAGTACTTCATAAAGCATCTAAGGAGAGCACCATAGCACACCGAACAAAAGTTGAAGTTCGATTTTTCAAGATGAGACTATACAACCATGCTATCTTAGTTCTTCTCTGTATTATGGTAGTCAAGACGTTTATTTTAATCCATCGGATACCTAGACCTCTGGATCACCAACTATTGTGAGTACAAATCATATCTTCTATAAATATGAACTATTTTTTCACTGAGTCTACTCATGAAAGACCAAAACCAATTGCGAAGGAAATCAAGGGATTTAATCTTAGGTCCTCTCGAATGGAGGGATGAGATGGTATTAGTAGCCCACCAACTTACCAAATCTAAGAAGGCCTTCATTCATTTAGATTGAACTAAATAGTTTTTTTGGTAAATTATTTAAAAAATAACTCACAACTTACACCCATTTTAAAGATACAAGTAAAGGCATCTCCAAAAATGGAAACACCATTTGGTGGTTCTGGTTCTTGATAGTTGTAAAAGCCTGGAAGCTCATTATTTTCTTGAAACTTGTAATTCATTTTCATGGGCAGGAAATTCATTTTCAAACAAACACAATAGGCTCATTTGGATCTTGAGGTGAATCAACCCCAAAACTCAATAGAACCAACTTGTAAAGTCTAGGTAAACCATCAAGTCAGATAAAAAACAATGCACCAAATCAGGTAAAAAATAAAATTAGACAACGTATTTTGCTAGACTTGAATGATTGGACATATTAGTCGAGTATTAGTTTTGGGGGTAGGGACAACATTATGAGGTGAGAAAATAATTTTCCCAATGAATGTGATGTAAAAAACAGGGTAAAAAAAGTTTTACGTGGGAAAGTAAATTTTGAAAAACATATGTAATCATATGCCTATAAATAACTTTTTCATTTGCATGTGTAATCTTACATGCCCATAGCTGGATTTATGACAAAAAAAATGTGCTTCAAATCTCCCAAATATTCCACTTGCATTCTCATAAAATATGTTGTACATAAAATGTGAAATATTCATTTTACACAGAGTACTAGAGATGGAGTATAGAAAGAAGTGAGAGGATATATGGAGTATAGGAATTGTAAGTTCTTAAAAATTGAATCTTTTGTTGTTTGGCTTATACAAGATCGATTTTATAACGTCAAATACTTTCTTTGAGAGTTAGTATTTTATTCTCATTTCTCAAAGACTATAGTTTCAAATTCTAATTAATATGTATTGTGTTTGATTAGTCAAGTAACGATAGACATACATTTTTATACCTTAGGAATCTCTTATAATTATAGAAACTTTTCTTCTACTATAAGTAAGTAATGTTATTATTTTATAATCTATCACATCCAATCCAATTTTATTTATTTATTTATTTGGTTGGTTGGTTGGAAAGTTGTACTTGAACTCTCCAATTCAAAGTTTCATTGGAACTGGATAACAAGACAACAAAATCACAGGATCATTGTGTTTGTTAGCCTTGTAGCAGTGCTCTATTGCTCCACAATTGGAATAAGAAGAGTAGTTCCACGATGGATTTTATTTCATAGTTTTATTTAAGGTGGGATTTTCGTTACATTGAGAAACCCTATATATATTTGTAGTTTTCTTTTTAAAAAATCAATGGATTTTGTAGTTGCTACATATTAAATTTTTTTTATACTTATAAATCGAAAAAAACGACTGCTAACAAGAGCTGTTTTTGATGACTGCTCAAGACAGTCGTTTATTAAAGATGACTCCGATTGAAACGACTGTTGCTGCGACGTTTTTGGTAGTCGTTTTTTTTGTGTGTGCCAATTTTGGCGTAGTGTTGGTCACACCACTCACACATCTTCCATTCTTGGTGCCACTCCCCTTGATTTATCTCAAAAGCACCCCAAGTTTCAAATCTGTGGGAAGATGCATCATAAAACCATTCAATGCTATCAACAATTAGATCAATCATTTCAACTTCATGATCTTCCACAGTCCTTTGTTGTCATTCAAATCCCCTCGACGACTCCATATGATTAACATTGGTATCCTGACATCGACGCCATTTACCATATGACTGCAGATGCTAGCAACATGACTAATCGCATGGATTATGATGGCTCTGACCAAATCATTCTAGGAAACGGTATGCGAATTTCCATATTGGGTATTGGTAATGTTGTTCTTAAGTCCTCTCGGACATCTTTATATGTTTAGAATATTCTTCATATTCCATCTATTAGAAAAAAAAAATGCTCTCTGTGGTTCAGTTAACCTGTGACATGATTATATATTTCTCTTTGATTTTTTTGGTTTTTCTATTAAGGATCGATGCACCGGAAAAATAATTCTCGAATGGTCGAGTAAAGGTAGGTTGTATAAGATTCAAAGCTTCGACAATGATGCTTCAACTCGTAGTGGTGATTTTCAATCAATTTTATTAGGGTTCCTGCTTCTTTGATGTTTTGTACATGCGATTGGGACATCCACGTCATCATATTTTGGCAATTCAGATTATGCAATTAGATGGTGGTGGTGAATATGTGTACAGAATTTTATATGTATTATATGTTTGTTTTTTCATTAAAAAGTATTAGTTACAATTTATAGAATATTAGCAATCCGTAGAACCCAACCGAACCAAACCAAGTCAACTTTAGTTCGATTTGGGTTGGTTTGGTTCCAATGGAATTTGATTTGGTTCTAGTTTTATTTAATGGAACCGACCTCTATTGGTTCAATTTTTATTTGACCTCAAATCGAACCAAGTTGCACCCCTAGTGTATGGTGTTGGGAGTGGATAAAACAAGATTAAAATGGTAAAAGGGTTGTGGTCCTCCAAAATAAGGAAGAATTAATGGAATATGAGGTAGGATAGAAAATAGTCAGAATTGAGAGGCTTAGCTAAATTACATTGAACCCAAAGGTGAGGTATTAGGTGGGATAAAAATGGGGTCTAAATGGTAAAAAGATTTGTGGTCCTAAGAGAGTGGGGCTATGTAGAGGGACAAATAGAGTGCTCCCAAGAGAATAAGGCTTAGAGGAGAGCCAAGTGGAATGGTTCCCCTCCAAAAACATTTTATATCGTATAGAGGTGAGGTAGGGAAAATAGGATGTGCAAACTATCCACATGTGAAGTGTTGGCAGGCTACAAATAAGTATGTCCACACCTTAGGTACGGACAAATTAGGCTTCGTCATTCCATACCTAAGGTACGAATAGACTAGGCTTTAGGACCTTTTGGAAGGCTTGTGGGCTTTGGTCTTCACTTCGATAGGCTTTTGGGTCTTGTTGTGCAGATACTTTGGATTGAATCTATATTATGTTTGATTTCTTGATCTCTCAGGCTCGATTTGAATAAAAATGGGATATCTACAATGTCCATGTGCATTCAACAGGCATTTTAGTCTTTTTCAACCATAATAGTTTGAGGTGGTACGTACTTCTTAGTTTTACTCCTATCTGTGCTCCCTTTTTGTGGGTTTAACATGGATAGATGGGTAAACCGCATAATGAGTAGGGGTGCACACTGGATCGGGTAAATTTGAGAAACAAACCAATCCGAAGCCTTTTGGATTGGATTTGTTCGAATTGAGTAAAGTTTGATTCGGGTACGAATTGTAAAAAAAACCAATTGATTTGGTTCTGTTTCGGATTAGGGGTATAATAGAATTGAACCAATTTTTATATTTATTATAATATATATATAAAAAATTAAAAATAAAATATAAATTTAAAAAACAAAAGGTAAAACACATTCAAATAATACTCAAAGTCTCAAACCTTGTTCTTAGTTTCTTTCTTCTATTCTCTCTTCTTCAAGTTCTTGCTTTATTTTATAATTTTTTCGTGATTTTTACTTTTAATGTGTTATGCGTGATATTTTGTTTATGTTGAAATAATAAGTATGTTGATGTTTTGTTTATGCGTGTTATGTGTTATGTGTGATGCTTTGTTTTATATTTATTTTGCTAAATTTTAAGTTTTAACTATTGAAAATAATAAGTATGAGAACTGAGAACCGATCCAAACCAATCTGAACTAAGGTTGGTTTGGATTGGGTCGGTTCTATAGGGTAATTGAATTGATTCATATCCAAATTTGTAGAACTGATTATGTGCAACCCTAATAGTGAGTCATGCTCAACAATATGATCATTATCACATACAAAAAAATCAACTTATTCTAACATCATTAGCTAAATAAATTAAGAAACAATTTGATTTTTTATAGGGATATTAACAAAAAAAATGATAATTTTTTACGAATCTATGATTCCGGCTTACTATTTATTTAAATTACTAAAACATGAACGAAAATGAATTCTGAGTTTTTTAAAGTGACTATTTCATAGGTTTAAAGTGACTAATAGGAAATAGTCACTTTAAAACTGCGTAATGGCACTTTAAAATCATCAAATTCATTACCTTTTTGGATTTTTTTTAACGAAAACGGGATCATTCATGTTTCGGCAATTAAAATGAACAGTTAGCCAGAATAGTAAATAACTCACTTTCATCTCACAAAATGATAATTCACCCTATGTTATTTTCAAGCGAACTTTTCACGAGGTTAAAAATGTAAAAATGAATTACAATTTTGTGAGGATGGCCAATCTACACTATACAAACAATCCATGGTATGGTTGGATTGTTGAACATGATATTCATTTATGTCACACAAGTAGGTGTACAAATAGGGAATTAAGACACTAAGTATAGAACCTTTTTTTTTCTCTCTCTCTCTCTCTCTCTCTCAATACATACACCTGGAAATTTAAAAAGATTCCTGGCAATATTGTCCCTTAAATTTGTCTTCATCCCTTGTGGGCCTTACTTAATTTCTTTCTATGGAATAATTAAATCAGCACCGACGAACATGTGGGATAAGAAGAGAAATACATATTTCCTGCGAATCATTACACATAAATTCCTACGGTTTAATTTCTCTAGGATCCCTAGGGAATATCTTCTCATCTCTGTTGTTCATCATATAATAGAAATTTCTCAAATTTTCCTACGGCTAAAGATTAAGATGTAGTTATGTAATTTTTATCTTCGAATCCTTACAAACAAACCGTGAATTAAACGAATGAGTTGTATTTCAATAAATGAATAATTCAATTAATAAAATACCATATTTGATAAAAATGACATTAATATATACAACTTTCTTCTACTTTGTTCAATGTGGCCTCCATGTCCATTTTATATTTTGTGAGCTAAGGTACATTATGGCCTTCTATGAATGGGGTAGATATCAATTAAGGTATATATTTTCTCTAAGATTCGAAATCTAGAGAGTAGTCTTGAAATCTCTATAAAAACCTCACCATGTCCAAGCCTCGTGACCCACCAAATCTTTCTTTCTCTTCTTTGACTCATTACTGTTAGGCCCCCCCACTACCATCTCTCCCCTTCCCTTCCTTTCTTTTTTGCTCACTCTTTACATGGAGAACCAACGAGATTATGCTTCAAGCCAATTCAATGGAGATTGGATTGACAAGAGCATCATATTGCCAACTGAGCTCAAGCTTCCATCTCCTTTGAATCCGATGGACACACCACGGTTCGATAACGACACATCGTTTGTCTCCAACAATCACTTTGAGGCTATTCCCGCCGAAGCTAATCTTTCGATGCTAGACATAGAGGGCTCCTTAAGCACAGGGGAACTTACTAATGGTCTGAGTTCATTTGGCTTTAATGGTCTCCTGCCAATGTCAAACGATGTGCCATTGTTCATATCAAATGACCCTATCACCATGGAGAACCATCAAATCAATGTTACTAACCCAAGTAACACACATTGGTTCAATTCAAATGGTTCATTTCCTTCCATAAACCACCTACCCCAAAATCCTAGCTTTACTCGTTCTTGTTCTTTTGAACCAAACAACTCTCTCTTAGAGCTAAACCAACAAGTCCGTGCTCCCACCTTTGTCAACACACCTTGGTTTGGTTCAAACGACTCGGCCCACATGAGAAACCAACAAACTGATATCCTTAGGGATGGTACTATATCTTTGCCAGGCTCGAAAGGCCCAATCACCGTGAAAAACCAACAATTCAATGCTTTTAACTTTCCTAAAACACCTTTATTAGGATCAAATAGCTATCTCCATACCCAAACACAGCAAACTCATCTTCCTACCTCTCTCCCTATGCCTTTGTATAGTTCAAATGTTTCCCTCCCCCTTAGGAACCAAATGGGACTTGTACCAATGTTAAACGTCACCGACCAGTTGAACCATAACAGCTCGTTCGCCAAGCAAAGCCAACAATCCTTTATTCCTAACTCTTCCAATGCTTGTTGGCTTGATCGATACCGCGACAAAACATGGATCCGTTATGGTGATGATGATCACAATATATGTCAAACATGCCACAAGATTTTCCCTAGTACTCAAGCTTTAGGAGGGCATATGGGTTCTCATACTAGGGCAAGGAAAAGAGAGGCAAAAATAGCTGGCTTAATAGGCAAGCCTGATGCACCATTAAGACAAGGGGGTGCACGTATATTATCACAAGGCTCGGGGAGTATGTCTCATGTGTCTACAAAAGAGAATTACTCGTTGGGGATGGTAGAAAAGAAGATGAAATTTCTTGACGAGGTAGGAGAGAAGTCATCGAAGCCGACACGGGGTGACATTGCGGAGGAAACATCTTCTCGATCGAATAAGATTGTGAAGAAAGTTTCTTCTCCATTGAATGAGGTTTTGAAGAAAATAAAGAGTAGTCATGAGCAAGAAAAAGACCAAGCAATTGAGCAAGATGATCATGTAGAATTTAATGAAGACAAATCAGGTAAGAAGAAGGAACATCCAACTTAAATTTGTAAGGTGAATATGTGTTTTCTTGGTTATTTGTTCTTGGATGTCAGACTATTTCCAAATAAAAAAAATAATAAGTATTTCTATTTCTGTTTTTTCTTCTTCTTCAAATTTTTATGCTAGATTTCCTTTAAAGAGGATTATTATTAGTTTTGTTGTTTATGCCCTTTGTTCACATCTTATGTATGCATAAACATGATCTAAAGGTTTGTATGATTGGGGGAAAATTTATTTTCCTATGAAAATCTGCACTTGTGCACTAGTACTAAAGTTTCCCGAGAAAATGATTTTCCCATTTTGGTGGAAATATATTCTCCAACCATGGCATTTGGGAAAATTATTTTCTCGTCAAGGTAGGGAAAATCTCGAAAGTGCTAACTTGTTTGATTGATTAAAGTACATCTTGGATTCAAAGCCCACCTTCACTTAGTGATAGCTATCTACTAACTCGATTGCTTATTAGGAAAAAAAAAAGGTGGGAAAATCGCAATGTTATTGTCTCATGACTACCCTCCATCTTCAAAATTAAAAACCAACCCTCTTTTCGACATTTTCCTATATGAAATTACTTAATTGCCAAAGTAACAAAATTTGGATTAGGTAATTTTTCGGTTGGGCTTCAATTCAAAAAAGTTTCGCCAAAAAAGTTGGCAAAATTTTGAAGATTATACAAAATATTTTATTGGATTTCTTATCATCTTCAATCCCTCAATAAATCTTGTCTTTTTCTTGACGTTTGACTGTTGGAAAAACTAATCTTTTTTTTGAGGTGAAGGGTGAAAATGTTATCATATTCCATGATGGATTAAGGAGTTGTCGATTAATTCGTCAATTCGTCGAAGCAATCGGTTAACCCCTAATTAGGAAAATTTTATGATTCTTTTGAAAAATCAGGAGAATTTTGTGACTATGTTAATCGCAAATATTTTCTAATGAAGTCCATCTTTTATAGACATTTTCTAGCTAAAATGATTTGTCCTAGAAAATATATTCTCTACAATCATATATTTCCTAAATGTAGATGGAAATTTATTTTTCTAGTGAAGTTTGTTCCTCTTTTAGAGGACCATTACATTCAAATGGTGGAGCAAAATCTTGTAAGGAGCTCTAAGCTTGCTATGTTGAAGATAGAGCTTGAGGGGGTGGTTCTTCTACCTCAAGCCTATTTTGGGATGGATAGGAAATTAGGAATAAGGGTGTCAATGGGTCGGACCATTTGGGCCTAAAAACCAAATATAAGCCCAGCCATTAATTATTTGAATCCATTGGGCTTTCAAAAGAATTTAATAAGTACAAGCCCGCCCTTGTTCGAACCAATTTGCAAATGGGTTGGGTCAGGGTGGACTTGATCCTTTTATGAAAAATAGTATTTGACTTGAAGTGAGGGAAACAGAGATGAGGAATCTGGGAGGACCATCGATTGGGCTCACTAGTTTGCTAATCTGGTCCATTCGAAAAAATAACGGCTAGGGCTTGGATTTTGATCCTGCAAACTAGGTCCATGTTCATGATTCAATTGCCCGTTAGACATGGATCAAGCCAGGGCTAATAGTTCTCAGCCTGGCTCGACCCATAATTATTCATTTTTACATATATATTAGATATATACTGGTTTAAAAAAAAATCTAGTTTCATATAAAACCATGCGAGTCGAACAATCATATATAAGGGTAACACTGCTAGTTTACAATACGTAGTATCTCTTCAACGATTGTCTATGTATCAACTTCCGAAACTCACATTCTTGCTAGATGGATTGAAAAACCTCATCCCCCTTAAAGAATTGGATATAAGATATTGTAAAAGACTCGCGACGATGCCAAAGGAGGGACTACCCACCACACTTCAAACTCTCTGAATTTATGAATGTCCATTTCCAGCTGAACAATGTAAAAAAGGAGAGTTGCAATTAAATTGGCCCAAGATTTCATACATACTTATGGGTTGAACATAGTCTTGAGTGAAACCTTATCTTATAATAAAGAAGATTGATGTGTGTGCTAGGGTGTATGCATGCCATTGTTTGAAGTGAAACTTATTCCATGGACTTAGAAAATGGGAATTGATTCACATGGTGAAGACTTACCCTCCCCTCCTTAAGCCATTGAAGTAAAGAAGATAACTAATAATTTGAAAGAAATGGTAGATACTCAAATATAATAGAAAGAAATTGTTTTGAATATTAAGAACACGTTTTAAGAGTTTATTTGTGGACTTAAGAAGGGAAGATGGCTTCATAGAGTGAAGATTTACTCTCTTCTACCTTATGCCACTAACAAGCAAGTGAAAATAAATACATTGTATTGAACTTGAAAATGCACTAAATAAAGAGAAGGGATTAGATAGAAGGGGGGTTGGGGGGTTCAAGCACAATTTGTTTTTTGAAAATGGTGTCCAACACCCCCACCTTAGTCTTCTTTTATTGTTCTTTCTTGCTCTAGCCTTCTAGGATGGCTTACCTCGAATAAGCATTTATTTATAAAGTTTTAAGAGACTTTGAGGGTAAAAGTATCTCAATCTTTTCAAGTGCACAATATTTCCAAGAATACCTTTGTAGGTGACCTTCATTTTCTTCCATATTCTTGTCTTAAATAGTCATTCTCAAGCACTTGAGTCTTACTAACTAGGACCCTCAAAGTGCAAGAGGTTCTAGAGAATTCTTTTTAGAGGGTAAAAGTATCAAGGCCACTTGGCTTTGATCAATTTACTTTGAACTTGAGTAAAAAACTTGGGAATATGAAATGGGTGAGGGGCTCATTGGTCTTTGGCCATAAAGTAGTCTCAACAAAGTAAGGATATGGATGTCATTATTCATTTATGGGGACCAAGGTCAATAGTGAGGGAATCATCCAAATTACTTCAAGACCATAGGGTATGGTAGGGGTGCGACTTGGTCTGGTTCAAACCAAGAATCGAACCAAATCGATAGCTTTAGGGTGGTTTGGTTTTGTTTGGAACAAGTTGTGGTTCGATTCTAGGTTATGAAAATGGAGAACCGATCAATTTGGTTCGATTCTTGGATCAAGCTTATATAGAACCCAAACAAACCCCTATGCAATAAATAAATATATATGTATATAATAATTATTATGAATTATTTTAGGAGTTAGAACATATATTAGTTATTTTATGGATAAGCAAATGACTTTCTATGAATAGATTAGTGATTACTGTATGGAATTTTATATTTATTATATATTTGTTTTTTCATTAAAAAAATATTAGTTACAATTTATATAATATTGGCAATTCGTAGAATCGAACATAACCAAACCAAACCAAATCAACTTTAGTTCAGTTTGGGTTGGTTTGGTTCCAATGGAATTTGGTTCGATTCTGATTTTATTTAATGGAATCGACTTCTGTTTATTCGATTCCAATTTGACCTCAAACTGAACCAAGTTGCACCCCTAATTTATGGTGTTGGGATCGATAAAACAAGATTAAAATGGTAAAAGGGTTGTGATCCCCCAAAATAAGGAAGAATTAATGGAATATGAGGTAGGATAAAAGATAGTCAGAATTGAGAGGCTTGACCAAATTACATTGAACCCAAAGACAAAGTGTTAGGTGGGATAAAAATGGAGTCAAAATGGTAAAAAGATTTATGGTCCTAAGAGAGTGGGGCTATGTAAATGGACAAGTAGAGTGCTCCTAAGAGAATGAGCCTTAGAGGAGAGATAAGTGGAGTGGTTCCCCTCCAAAAACATTTATATCGTATGAAGGTGATGTGAGATAGAAAAGAAGTGCAAATTGTCGACATGTAGGGTGTTGGCAGGCTACAAATAAGCTTTTCCACACCTTAGGTACGAACATACCAGATTTGGCCTGTCCATATTGAAATCGCATCGACCTTTTTTCATTAAATAGCGAAAGGGTCCAATTTATAAATTGGGGATTTTTTGAGAAATGGGAGTCGTCACCTAATTTAGTTCTAGGAACAAAAAATAACTCCAAATGGACATGGGTCAATCCACAGATCAGAGAGATGGGAAAGGGGTCAAATTACGGATTTCAGAAGATATTAGGCATCGAATCCACCCGATCAAAATGATTAGTCTCTACTACAATCCAAAACTAACTTATGGTTAATGTGGAAGACGATGGTTAAGGTTATGGTCCAATCAACATCATCAACTTATATCAGATTTGCCAAACAAATCTTATGGCTAAGAACCTCTCAATTATTACATGATTTCTCAAATTTCGCACAAAGTAGAAAGAGTTGAAAAAGCCTTAACTTCAGCCCCATGATCCAAAGTCAATTAAAAAAAAATCCACATGCAAATATTTTTTACATTGTCCAAAATAGAAACTTGTGAGAATCTTCTAAATAAGGAAATTACAAATAGAAAACTGCTAAATTGGGACTTATGAAGTTTCTAAATTAGGAATTTGAAGTTTTTTAAATTAGAATTCAAAAGGAATATGATGAGCCATAAATTAGAAGTTTACAACTGAATTCTCCCAAAATAGAAAGTTTCCAAAAATATCAAAATTTTGAATTAGAAATTTTCAAATCCATAAATATGGACTTTCTAAATATGAAGATGCAGAATCTTCTAAATTGAGAATTGCTAAAATGTGAAATCTCTAAATTAGAAATTTATGAACATGTGTCCTCTCAAAATAGAAAAATGATGCAATTTCATATTAGGAAGTTTCAAATATGGATTTTCCAATGATTCGTAAATATAACTTTCCAAAAAAAGAATTTTGCGAATATGGAATCCCAGATTAGAAAATCACAAATTTGCAAGGATCACCGAATTTGAGATTTACAAGATAACAAGAAAAAATCCACATAATCATGCTTACCAACTTGGAGATTGACAAATATCCATGCATACCAAATCCTCAAATTTGAAGAAGAATCAACGTTCATCTAATTCTTAAATCAATCAAACAGGTATACATACATAATTCTCAATGTTTTCAAAATAATTATCATCTAACGACATACGTATTCGTCAAATTAGGAAATGAATTATCACATGGAATAATTCTCAACCCATCACAAATTCATCATAAAAATATATTTTTAACCTTAAACTATAGCAAGGAGCTTGAATATCATCATAAGTCATACAAATCAAATTCGGGCACAATGATCGTAGCATTTTAACAATAAAAATCTTCTAATACTATTAATATGCAAAAATAAATAAATAAAAGAGAGGCATAAAAATATTCTCATAATCCTATCAATATGCAAAAAGAATAATATATAAAAAATAAAGCACACGTAAAACAAATATTCTCCTAATCCTATCAATATACAAAAAAAGAGAAAAAAATGGATAAATAAATAAAAAAACAGAAAATATATATAAAAAAATTCTCCTAGTCCTACCTACATTAAAACATAGAACCAATTACACACAAAAATGTGCTTTAATCCTATCAATATGCAAACATAAATAAGAAAATAAAGAAATGCATAAATAAAGATTTCCCTAATTTTATCATCGTGCAAAAACGTAGTAAAGAATATGTAAACAAAAGAAAATTCTCCTAATCCTATTAATATAGATATAAAAAAGTGTGCTATGAAACACGAGGAGACAACAAAGGAGAAAAAAAATTAAAATAAAATAAAATAAAATAAATTGAAATAAAAAATAAGCCAATAGTAACTTTACCTATAGAGAGATGACCGAAATCAATTCCTTCAAGTACGACCCCAATAGCTTGTGAGTATCCACTAAGGAAGATGAATGTAGCAAAAGGGATTGCAATGCGCCTTGTGGCAGTAGCGAATTGAAGAGTGTGGTTGGACAGCAAGGACGTGGTTGCAACGATGAATTAAGAAGTTTTGCGGGGTAGCAAGGATGTGGTAATGGCAATGAGTTGAAGAGATTTACTGGGTAGCAAGATGAGTGCAGTAGGGGCATTCTAGAATGGGCTGTATTGTAGATTCAATGGAGAGGCAGAGGGAGGCAGCAAGGCTGGGACGTTTTGGGGTGGACTTGTTAGGTATTTTTAGTTTAGTTTTTGAGTTTGTTACTTCTTGTTGAATAATCCCTGGTTTGTAGGGTATAGATTAGTTTTTGAATTGTTCTTCCTTAATCTTAGCCACGATATAAGTCATGTAAATCGTGGAGATCATTTCTGTTTTGTAAAGGTTGTATAAAAGCCACATTTGAGTACTAAATAAAACAAGCTTGATAGCTCCCAAAACTAGTGTTTATTGTATTCAAGTTCTGGCTTAATCAACAGTGGTATCAGAGCCTCACAAAGGGATCTGATTGAGAGAGGTGTGTGAGTGAAATACAAAAAAAAAGAGGGTAAGTGTAAAATGGCAGCCGAAGCGAGCAACTTTGCTCAGCCTAGCATTCCCAAGTTTGATGGAGACTATGATTATTGGAGTATGCTAATGGAGAACCCTATGAGATCGAAAGAATACTGGAGTATCATCGAAACTGGTTATACCGAGCCTACTGCTGAAGAGACATTGACGCCCGCACAAAAGAAAACCTTGGAGGAACTGAAGCCGAAAGACCTGAAGGCAAAGAACTACCTCTTTCAGTCAATCGACAAATCAATCCTGAAGACCATCATTCAGAAGGACACGTCCAAACAATTATGGGATTCAATGAAGAGAAAATATCAAGGGAATGTCAGAGTTCAGCGTGCTCAACTACAAACACTTCGTAGAGAATTTGAGATCCTGGAGATGAAGATGGGTGAGTCAGTCACTGATTACTTCTCAAGGGTGATGTTGGTGGCCAATGACATGCGAAATGTTGGAGAAGATTTGCAGGACGTAAAAATTGTCGAGAAAATCTTGCGCACCCTCACTGAAAAGTTCAATTACATTGTTTGTTCCATAGAGGAGTCGAAAGATATTGATCGCCTTTCTATGGATGAGTTGCAGAGCTCGTTACTTGTTCATGAGTAGAAGTTTCGGAAAAATAGTGGTGAGGAACAAGCTTTGAAGGTCACAAGTGGTGAAACACTTGGAGCAAGGGAGGAAGACAGGTTTGGAGGAAGAGGTAGAGGTCGTGGAAGTCTCAAAGGCAGAGGAAGAGGCCGAGGAAGACAATCTTTCAACAAAGCCACCGTTGAATGCTTTAAGTGCCACAAGTTAGGGCATTTTCAGTATGAATGTCCTAACTGGGACAAGAATGTCAACTACACTGAGTTGGATGAAGATGAGGAAATGCTGCTTATGTCCTATGTCGAGATGCATAATTTCAAGAGAGATGAGAAGTGGTTCTTGGACTCCGGCTGTAGCAATCACATGAGTGGAGACAAGAAGTGGTTTATTGATCTCGATGAGTCCTTCAGGCAAACGGTAAAGCTCGGCAACAACTCAAAAATGGCTGTCATGGGAAAGGGAAACATCAAGATACAAGTTCATGGAACAACTCAGGTGATCACTGAGGTATTTTACATTCCTGAACTCAAAAATAATTTGATTAGTATTGGACAACTTCTAGAAAAGGATTTGGCTATTTTGATTCAATATGGTATTTGCAAGATTTATCACCCAATGAGAGGATTAATTATGCAATCAAATATGTCAGCAAATAGGATGTTTGTGTTGCTTGCTTCTGTACCTACTCATACTCCAGGACAAGTTTGTTTTCAAATGGCATCTGAGGACACAACAACACACCTATGGCATCGGAGGTTTGGACACTTGAACATGAAAGGACTGAGAACTTTGGCATATAGAAAGCTGGTGAAGGGTTTGCCGATTCTCAAAGCTTCTCCCAAGTTATGCACTGATTGTGTCATTGGCAAGCAGCACCGTAACCCATTTCCCAAGAAAAGCTTGTGGAGAGCCTCTCAACCATTGCAGCTTGTGCACTCTGACATTTGTGGTCCGATTACTCCTGAATCAAATAGTCACAAGAGGTACATACTCACTTTTATAGATGATTATAGTCGTAAGATGTGGACTTATTTCCTGCATGCTAAGTCAGAAGCATTTACTATGTTTAAGAATTTCAAAAGCATGGTAGAGAAAGAAACAAGGAATTACATTTGTTGCTTACGCACTGACCGAGGTGGGGAGTTCACCTCATCGGAATTTAACAAATATTGTAGTTTAAATGGGATCAGAAGACAACTCACTACAGCCTTCTCCCCACAACAAAATGGGGTTGCAGAGCGAAAGAACCGAACCCTAATGAACATGGTGCGGTGCATGTTGACTGACAAAGAAGTTCCCAAGGAATTCTGGCCGGAGGCTGTAAATTGGGCGGTGCATGTTCTCAACAGATGTCCTACCTCAGCAGTGAAAGATAAAACACCTGAAGAAGCGTGGAGTGGATTCAAGCCCTCTGTGGAGTATTTCAAAGTGTTTGGTTGCATCGGAAATGTCCACATTCCAGATATCAAAAGAAAAAAACTTGACAACATGAGCTTCAAGTGTGTGTTTTTGGGCGTGAGTGAAGAATCCAAAGCCTATCGAATGTATGATTCAGAGTCAAAAAAAATTGTTATAAGCCGTGATGTGAAGTTTGAAGAAGAAAAAAAGTGGAGCTGGGGGAAAACAATTGAAGAAGCTTGTTGTGATACTCTTGAGTGGGGAGATGAAGAAGAAGGTGAGGAAATTGTTGAAGAAGGTGAAAATGAAGAAGAAGTGCAGATCCAGCAAGATGAAGTTGATGGAACTAATCCGGTTCAAGGGAGGATCAGAAGAGAACCATTGTGGATGGAGGACTATGTGAGCGGTGAGGGTTTGTCCGAGGAAGATGAAATTCAGTAGCTAGCTATGTTCACATCTTATAGTGATCCAGTAAGTTTCGAAGAGGCTGTCAAAAGTTCTACATGGAGAGATGCTATGGACCTGGAAATTCAAGCTATCAAAAAAAATGATACATGGGAATTAACTGAGTTGCCGAGAGGAGCTAAGAAGATAGGCGTAAAGTGGATCTTCAAGACTAAGCTGAATGAGGAAGGAAAAGTGGACAAATGCAAGGCTCGGCTCGTGGCAAAAGGGTACACACAACAAGCTGGCATTGACTATACTGAGGTATTTGCCCCTGTTACTCGTTGGGACACTATTAGATTGATATTTGCACTTGCAGCAAGCAGAGATTGGAAGGTGTACCAACTTGATGTTAAAAGTGCCTTTTTGCACGATGAGATTACTGAAAAGGTCTTCATCGAGCAGCCACGAGGTTATGAAGTGAAAGGTGCTGAGAACAAAGTTTATCGGTTGAAGAAGGCATTGTATGGGCTCAAACAAGCCCCACGAGCATGGTTCAGCAAAATTGAATCCTATTTCATCAAAGAAGGTTTCGAAAGGTGTTTGAGTGAGCATACTCTTTTCATAAAGAACGGTAACAATGGAATGATTCTTATAGTCAGCTTGTATGTAGATGATCTCATTTTTACTGGGAATGATATAAAGATGTTTGAGGAGTTCAAGAGATCAATGAAACAAGAGTTTGAGATGTCTGATCTTGGAAGAATAAAGTATTTCCTCGGAGTGGAGGTAGTGCAGAGCTCAGCCGAAATTTTCATAAGCCAAAGGAAGTATGCCAATGAGGTACTTGAAAGGTTTGGAATGGAGCATTGTAACCCTGTGAAAAATCCCATTGTGCCTGGCTGCAGACTTGTGAAAGATGAAGGAGGTACAAAGATTGATTCCACCAATTACAAGCAAATGGTGGGCAGTCTCATGTATTTAACTGCCACCAGACCTGATCTTATGTATGTGGTGAGCTTGATAAGTCGTTTTATGGAGGCACCTACTGAATTACATCAACAGGCAGTGAAAAGGATCTTTCGGTACTTGAGAGGAACAACCGAGATGGGGATACTCTACAAGAAAGGAGGTGAGGAGAATTTGGTTGCTTTCTCCGACAGTGATTATGCAGGAGATCTTGAGGATCGCAAGAGCACATCAGGCTACGTATTTAAGCTGAGTTCCGGAGCTGTGGCATGGAGTTCCAAGAAACAACCGGTTGTAACACTTTCTACAACAGAGGCAGAGTTTATAGCAGCTGCTTCGTGCGCCTGTCAAAGTGTTTGGATGCAGAGGGTTCTCGTGAAACTTGGTCTCAATCAAAGTAAGTGCACCATTTTCTGTGATAATAATTCAACGATTAAGCTTTCGAAGAATCCTGTTATGCATGGTAGGAGTAAGCATATCGATATTCGATTCCATTTTCTTCGAGACTTAACCAGAGATGGTGTAGTTGATTTGGTGCATTGTGGCTCTAAAGACCAGTTAGCTGACATTATGACAAAACCATTGAAGTTAGACATGTTCTTGAAGATGAGAGAACAACTTGGAGTGTGCATTGATCAAAAGGTAAACTGACTGTAAGTTTTGCAGTTCAGTTTAAGGGAGGATTTGTTAGGTATTTTTAGTTTAGTTTTTGAGTTTGTTACTTCTTGTTGAATAATCCCTGGTTTGTAGGGTATAGATTAGTTTTTGAATTGTTCTTCCTTAATCTTAGCCACGATATAAGTCATGTAAATCGTGGAGATCATTTCTGTTTTGTAAAGGCTGTATAAAAGCCACATTTGAGTACTAAATAAAACAAACTTGATAGCTCCCAAAACTAGTGTTTATTGTATTCAAGTTCTGGCTTAATCAACAGGACTGTGTTGCAAGTTTAATGGAGATGATGGAGATGAAGCGGGCTGTTGAAGGGCAAAACGTGAGAGTGAGAGAGGACCAAGAGATGGCTATTGTAGAAAACGTGACAGAGAGAGAGCTAAGAGGTGGCTGCAACAGCCACGTTTTTGCAATGAGGGCTATGAGAGATGAGGGTTGTTGTTGCAGCCAATAGGGAAGATGCTCGAATTGTGTAGCAGGGAGAGAGTGTAGCAGAGAGAGAGAGAGAGAGAGAGGGGGGGAGAGGAAGATCGAAAAGAAAGGTTTTTCCAAAGAGAAGAAGAACCTCCAGCACTTTCACGTTTTTAGAGAGTTGAGAGAAAAGAAGAAGACGTGGAGAGTTTGGAAGAAGGAGAGAGATTAGCCTGCGCAAAGGAGAGAAGAGACCGTGAGAAAAAAGTAGAGAAAAATAGAGTTTTTTACCTAAAAGAAAAGACCTCTTCTCTTTCAATGTCCATCCTTTTATAACAATTAGGTTTCTATTAAAAAGGATTTTATTTCTTTTTTTTTTTTCACACGTTTTCTACCTTCCTTCTTTCTTGTGAGAGAATGGGAGTAGCAATCCCACGCTACCTACATTTCAATGGTCTTTCATCAATTGGTCGATTTCTTGATCGCTTCAATTTTAATTTTCAATTTTGTGCGTTGATTTTTGATTTAAAATTTTTGTTGGTCGACTAAATTTTAGTTCCAATTTTGATCATTCATATTTGACTTCAAATTGGGTTAGATTGGTCGATTGAATTTTAGTTTAATCTTTGATTGGTTAATTTGATTTTTGCTTGATTAGTCGATTGTAATTTTTAATTTTTATTTTATTAGTTGATAAATTTTGATTTCGAATTTTTCAATTGCATTTCAATTTGATTTCCATTTGACTTTGATTTTTTATTAGGTTTTCCTAAGGATCAAAGTCGCTAAGTCAAATTTGGATGTTGAGGAGCATTTCGATCATTTTTATGATTTTTTTTCTAAATTTTTGTATTTTGATCATTTGGGTCCCGTTAGACTTGAAATCATATTCTTAGTGCAATGGAGGTACTTTCGAGATTTTTCGGAGATCCGAAATTTATGAGGGGTATTTTTGTGATTTTTGTAAATTTTTACGAATTTTGGCTTGAGGTTTCTTTCAATCCCAACGTGATTATTTTTAAGTTTCAAAGTTGTATTTTCCTAGCGTAGCGAGGTCTCAAAGTTGTAGAACTGTGTATCGAACCTAAAGCGTACATGCTTGCTAAATCTGGTGTAAGGTGTAGCGATCTTAAGCGTGCGTAAATTTCTGTGCTGAGTCGTAACGAGTAGGGGAGATGAAAAGACTAGAAACGAAAAGAATCAAGGACAGTACTTACAAGCCTTCGAGTTCTTTGCGCTTATCATTAGGAATTCACGACGATCAGGCGATGAATTGTCGAATTAGGCAAATGCAAAAAATAGAGTGTCTACACATACGTAAGATACGAACAGATTGGGCTTTACGGCCTTTTGGAAGGTTTGTGGACCTTGGTACTCACTTCGATAGGCCTTTGGGTTTTTGATCTCTCGGGATCGATCTGAAAGAAAATAGGGTATCTACAATGTCCACGTGCATTCAAAAGTCATTTTCGTCATTTTCAACCATAATAGTTTGAGCTGGTATGTACTTCTTAGTTTTACTCCTATTTGTACTCCCGCTTGTGGGTTTAACATGGATAGATGGGCCAACTGCATAGTAGGTCATGCTCAACAATATGATCATTATCACATACAAAGAAATCAACCTATTCTAACATCATTAGCTAAATAAATTAAGAAACAATTTAGTTTTTTATAGGGATATTCACGAAAAAATGATAATTTTTGACGAATTTATGATTCCGGGTCGCTATTCATTTAAATTACCAAAATGTGAACGAAAACAAATTCAAACGTTTTAAAGTGACTAATTGAAAATAGTCACTTTAAACCTGCATCATGGTCACTTTAAAATCGTCAAATTCACACCTTTATGGATTTTTTTATAATGAGAATGTGATCATTCATGTTTCGGTAATAAAAATGAACAATTAGCTGGAACAGTAAGTAACTCATTTTCATCTCACGAAACGATAATTCACCTTTGTTTATATATATATATATATATTCAAGTGAACTCTTCACAAGGTTAAGAATGTCAAAATGGATTACAATTTTGTATGGATGGCCAATCTACAACATATGAACAATCTATGGTATGGTTGGATTGTTGAACATGAGATCCATTTATGTCACACAAGTAAGAGTACAAATAGGGAATTAAAACACTAAGTATAGACCCTTTTTTTTTTCTCTCTCAATACATACACCTGGAAATTTAAAAAGATGTCTGGCAATAGTGTCCCTTAAATTTGTCTTCATCCCATGTGGGCCTTACCTAATTTCCTTTTAGGGAATAATAATATCGGTGCCGATGAATATGTGGGATAAGAAGAAAAAAAAATATTTCCTGCAAATCATTGTAGGTAAATTCCTATGGTTCAATTTCTCGAGGATCCCTAGGGAGTATCTTCTCATCTCTGTCATTCATCGAATAATAGAAATTTCTCAAATTTTCCTACGACTAAAGATTAAGATGTAGTTATGTAATTTTTATCTTCGAATCCTTACAAACAAACCGTGAATTAAATGAATAAGTTGTATTTCAAGAAATGTATAATTCAATTAATAAAATACCATATTTGATAAAAATGACATTAATATATATAATTTTCTTTTACTTTGTTCAACGTGGACTCCATATAAATTTTATATTTTGTGAGCTAAGGTACATTCTAGCCTTTTATGAATGGATAGATATCAATTAAGGTATATATTTTTCCTAAGATTCGAAATCTAGAGAGTAATCTTAAATCTCTATAAAAACCTCACCATGTCCAAGCCTCGTGACTTACCAAATCTTTCTTTCTCTCCTTTGACACCTTACTATTAGGTCCCCCCATTACCATCTCTCCCCTGCCCTTCCTTTTTTTTTTGCTCACTCTTTACATGGAGAACCAACAAAATTATATTTCAAGCCAATTCAATGGATATTGGATCGACAAGAGCATCATATTGCCAATTGAGCTCATGCTTCCATCTCCTTTGAATCCGATGAACACACCATGGTTCGATAACGACATGTTTTTTATCTCCAACAATCACTTTGAGACTATTCCCACCGAAGCTAATCTTTCGATGCTAGACATTGAGGGCTCCTTAAGCATGGGGGAACTTATTAATGGTCTAAGTTCATTTGCCTTTAATGGTCCCCTGCCAATGTCCAACGACGTGATATTGATCATATCAAATGCCCCTTTCACCATGGAGAACCATCAAATCGATGTTACTAACCCAAGTAACACAAATTGGTTCAACTCAAATGGCTCATTTCCTTCAATAAACCAACTACCCCAAAATCCTAGCTTTACTCATTCTTTTTCTTTTGGACCAAATAGCTCTCTCTTAAAGCTAGGCCAACAAGTCCATGCTCCCACCTTTGTTAACACACCTTGGTTTGTTTCAAATGGTTTAATCCCTATGACAAACCCACAATCCCATGTTTTTAGATCAACCTATACACCTAGGTTTGGTTTAAACGACTCAGCCCGTATGAGAAACCAACAAACTGATGTCCTTAGGAATGGGACTATATCTTTGCCAGGCTCGAAAGGCCCAATCACCGTGAAAAACCAACAATTCAATGCTTTTAACTTCCCTAAAACACCTTTGTTAGGATCAAATAACTATCTCCATACCCAAACCCAGCAAACTCATCTTCCTACCTCTCTCCCTATACCTTGGTATAGTTCAAATGTTTCCCTCCCCCTTAGGAACCAAATGGGACTTGTACCAATGTTAAACGTCACCGACCCGTTGAACCATAACAACTCGTTCACCAAGCAAAGCCAACAATCCTTTATTCCTAGCTCTTCCAATGCTTGTTGGCTTGATCGTTACCGCGACAAAACATGGATCCGTTACGGTGATGATGATCTCAATATATGTCATACATGCCATAAGATTTTCCCTAGTGCTAAAGCCTTAGGAGGGCATATGAGTTCTCATACCAGGGCAAAGAAAAGAGAGGCAGAAATAGCTGGTTTAACAGGCAAGCCCATCGTAGCACAAGGCTTGGGGAGTACGTCTCATGTCTCTACAAAAGAGAATTACTCATTGGGGATGATAGCAAAAAAGATGAAATTTTCCAAGGAGGCAGGAAAGAAGTCATCGAAGCCGAAAAGGGGTGACACTGCGATGGAAACATCTTCTCAATTGAATAAGATTGCGAAGAAAGTTTCTTCTCCATTGAATGAGGTTTTGAAAAAAATAAAGTGTGGTCGTGAGAAAGAAAAAGACAAAGCTATCAAGCAAGATGATCATGTAAAATTTAATGAAGGCAAATCAGGTAAGAAGAAAGAACATGCAACTTAAATTTGTAAGGTGAAGATGTGTGTCCTTGGTTATTTCTTCGTGGATGTCAAACTATTCCCAAATAATAAAATTAATAATGAGTATTTCTATTTATGTTTTTTGTTCTTCTTCAAAATTTTATGCTAGATTTCCTTTAAAGAGGATTATTATTAGTTTTGTTATTTTGGCCCTTTGTTTACATATTATGTATGCATAAACTATTGTAAAATTTACATATTCAAATATTCAACATGACTTTCATTGTCCCAATAGAAACTAATTAACACATTTCTCAAACATACATATTCATGTTAAATCAAAACAGGGTATGGTTACTTATCTTGTGTTATCGCAATTTAATCTTTGATTCAATGTGTTTGGAGGTGCGTACTTCAATCCACATTCCTCGTAACCTTCGAAATCCTAATCGAATTTGATCCATTTTATTGCTAGACTCACATTCTCCTTTCTCTCTATGTGGATCGGTTAGGTTAGTGATTGATGGATATCACTTCTTTTATTTTGTTGTTTCTTTACAAATATTTATGTGTTCAACGTACTCAATATGGGATAGCCGATCCCCTTTTATAGATGAAGGTTAAGGGTCTAGAATCATTCTTTTAATAGGTTTCTTATCCATCAAGGTCTCCTACTAGTTTTTAAAGAATATAGAGTTCTAATTATATTGGGATTCTATTAATATTAATATTCTATTATTTTATAGAATCCTTGTACGATTTGAAAACTAAAATCGTAGAGGTCAATTGACCAAGGTCAATGGACCACACGTTACATGGGTTTAACATAAACATGATCTAAAGGTTTGTATCAGTGGGTGAAAAATTAGTTTCCTATGAAAATCCGCAATCGTGCATTACAATTGAATTTTTTCTAAGAAAATTATTTTCCCATCTTGGTGGAAATATAACCTCCAACAAAGGCATTCGGGAAAACGATTTTCTCGTCAAGGTAGAGAAAATCTCAAAAGTGCTAACTTGTCTGATTGATTAAAGTACGTCTTGGATTCAAAACCCACATTCACTTACTCGATTGCTTATTAGAAAAAAGAAAAGGTGGGAAAATTGCAATGTTATTGGCTCACCACTACCCTCCACCTTCAAAATTAAAAATCAACCCTCTTTTTGACATTTTCCTATATGAAATTAGTTAATTGCCAAAGTAACAAAGTTCGGATTCGGTAATATTTCGATGGGGCTTCAATTTGGAAAGTTTCGCGACAAAGTCGACAAAATTTCGGATATTATACAAAATATTTTATTGGATTTCTTACCGTAACTTATCATCTTCGATCTCTTACTAAATCTTGTATTTTTCTTGATGTTTGAATTTTGGAAAAACTAAATTTTTTGGAGGTGAAAGGTGAAAATGTTACCATGATGGATTAAGGAGTCATCACTTAATAGTCAATTCGCCAAAGTAATCGGTTAACCTCTAATTCGGAAAATTTTATGATTTTTGTGAACAATTTGGAGAGTTTTTTCACTATGTTAATTGCAATTATCTTCTAATGAAGTCCATGTTTTATAGACATTTTCTAGGGAAAATGATTTGTCCTAGAAAATATTTTCTCTACAGTCATACATTTCCTAAATGTAGATGGAAATTTTTTTTTCTAGAGAAGTTTGTACCTCTTTTAGAGGACCATTACTTTCAAATGGAGGTGTTACAAATGGAGGAGCAAAATCTTGGAAGAAGAGCTCTAAGCTTGCTATGTTGAAATAGAGATTGAGGGGTGGTTCTTCTACCTCAAGCCTATTTTGGGATGGATAAGAAATTAGGAATAAGGGTGTCAATGGATCGGACCATTTGGGCCTAAAAACCAAACATAAGCCCAACAATTTTTTATTTGAATCCATTGGACTTTCAAAATAATTAATAAGTAGAATCCTGAATCCCACCCCCCTCTTTGAACCAATTTCAAAATGGGCTGGGTCAGGGTGGACTTCTTCTATGAAAAATAGTTTTCGACTTAAGGTGAGGGAGACAGAGAGAATCTAGGAGGACCATCGATTGGGCTCGCTAGTCGCTTGGGCCTTGAACTTGACCATATTCAATGTTCATGATTCGATTGCCCGTTAGAAATGGATCAAGCAAGGGCTCAATAGTTTTCAGCTGGGTTCGGCCCATAATTATGCATTTTAACATATGAGTGTAACAATCATACATAAGGGTAACAATGCCAGTTTACAATTACTGATGGAAGAAACCCTTAGAACTTTTTTCTTCTTTTTTTTTTTTTTAAATAAAAAATAAAAAATTGTCAGGCCCGTTTTAATAAGCCCAATGGGAAGCATCGTCCCAAGGAAATTTCTCGATCCAATAAGATTGTGAAGAAAGTATCTTCTCCAATAATAATAATAAAAAAAAAAAACATGTTTCTTTAAATTTCAATAGAGAAAAGGTGTGAATTTTTTTTAAAAAAAAATCAAGGTTAGAATTCTAGCTCCTCTAGAATGATATGTCACCAGTGGCTCAATATCCCTGGTCATTCGCCCTCCACCTAAATTGCGAGGGAAAACTCTAAAGCCAATCCTAGGGAACAACAAAGATTCATATGGTCTTTTTGTTTAGGTTCAGGTGGTCCGCATTTTCACAGACATGTCTATTTCATAGAGTCTTTCTCCGAGATAGTGTTCATATCATTGAGTCTTTCGTATGGGTCGAAATTACCAGAGAAGGAATTTCATTACCTTAGAACAATCATAACTACAACCATTTCACTAGGGCTTCGATCATCAACTTCATGTTACATCCCTCATTAGTTAAGAGAGTAACATATGGGAAGAGAAATATGTTACATAGGAGATCAAATTCACATTAACAAAAGAGAGTTGCTATTGCCACACCATTTTTTTACTATTTCCACACCAACTATGTGCAATTCTTTGGTAATTTATATTGGAATTGGTGTGGCATTAGTAAAAGTTGGTGTGGAAATAGTGTTCTCTCACAAAATAATGAGAATGAAAGAAGGGGAGGTCATTGCATAAGGAACAAAAATGTCACACTCTTGTGGCTAGTTAGAGTAGTATTAAAATAATATATTTTTCTTGGGAATCAATGGGAGTATATTCCCATCTTAGTTGTTCTTTTGATGGAGAGCCTCAAATGCATTTTCCACTATAATTATTCTAGGTACAAAAAGCAAATTGTGTCACATGTAATGAGAAACTTTAGAAGTTGAATTTCTTAGAACAACTCCAATGGTAATGATACATTTGCTTCTCTCAATTTTACTTTTTGAGATGATAAAATGCAAAAATTATTATATTTGGCACATGCCTTTCCATTGCTTCATCTTTAAAAAAAAAGAAAAAATAGCAATAATATGCTTTGAACGATAATTTGGTAAAAATAATAATCTAAAAGACACTTTTTATAACCTAAAAGATACTTTAGCAAATTTTGAAATATTTCAAAACCAAGGTCAAATATAACATCGGTTTTAGCATATTCAATTTTGAAGAGGGCATTTGACACTTGTATTGGAAAGTATGTATAGAAGGTTGTTCCAACTTTTGAAATTGCCACCAAAATTTGAGATGTCGTTAGAGATGCTCTTAATCTTTCTCAAGGGAACTGATTTCCTAAGTTACTTGTAATTCTTTTCTCACATGCATGTTTAGGGTTGAGTCCTAATATTTGATGACAGACTTGAAAAATTCACCTATGGATGTATTATGCCCAATCTTCAAATAATGCTTGTATCATCTGTTTTATACTTACTGCTGACACAGAGTTAGTCGATGCTTATTTTGTTGAGTATATATTTTCCTCCACTCTCAGGTGTGTCATACCCCAGTTAAGCCTTGTGATCCTTTGAGATTCATAGTTCTCGCCTCTCTCCAACATACCACTCTTTTGGAGTAGTTGATTGATTAACATGGTATCAGAGCATTAGGTTCGTATAAATCATGGATTTAATTCTTTCCTCTCTTATGGGTGAAGGGGAGTGTTGAGTATATATTTTACTCCACTCTCAGATGTGTCACACCCCAATTAAGTATCATGACTCTCTTATATTTATAGCTCTTACCCCTCTCCAACATATCGGTTTTTTTAGAGTAGTTGGTTGGTTAACATATTTTCCAAACGTTGTCATTGCTTCTTCCCTTGTAGTAGGTATTGTGACCTTAGAAAAATCCATAAATACTTTATATGAGTCTCAACAAGTGGAAAAATCGATTTGTCACACTGACTATGGTGGAAACATTCTATCCACCAATATATGAAATGGGATAAGTATGTGGCAATCACAACTTACCATCCTAACTTTATTGATAGAGACAATTTTCCTTTCATATATTGTACCTTTTGTTAGTGGATGTTTCTTTTTTTTTTTTTCTTTTGTTTTTCTCTTTGGCTCATTTGGCTACCAAGAGATACTACTGCATGCATTTAAAAAAAAATGATTTAATGCTAATGGTACTATTTTAATTAAGTTACTACATGGATTCTAGTCATTTAATTGGTTTAATTGTTGATGATCATCGAACAACAGTTCATTTTACAATTGGCTTGATGCCTATTTTTCGTTAGTTGTCAAAGGTACCAACTAAGTTTAAATGTCGTTCCAAGGCAATATTTCGATTAGAAGAAAATTTCAAGGCATTTCGAAACATTCTGATACAATTCGAAACATTCAATGTTTTGGAATAAATGATTTGTTCCGATCCTAGCACCGAGTTTCCCCAAAGAGTTTGCCAAACATTGATGATTAGTAGGTCCAAAATAGCGTGCCTCATGGCGAAAAATTATAGGTTGGCTTTCAATGTCATTATCCAACTCCTGAAGTATAGGATCACTACTCTTTCAACATGCACCACTCAGTTCATGTATTTAAGCAGGCCAAAGGCTTGAAAGAGAGACTAAGCTTTGGGTTTTTGAAATAGAAGCTCACATGGGAACATTTGTAGGACACATAGTCCCTGGTTTGGCTCTCACCCTTCTTGGTCTATGGCACACCTTCAATACCATCAAAGCTTACAACCTTAAAGGAAAAACTAAGTTTAATTCAAGGTTTTGGTATCCTTTTAATACTCCTCATTTCATGTTCAAACACTTAGAACTCTTTCTCATCTTATTCTTCTCTATATTTGCCATTTCCATGCAAATTCTTGACTTTCCTCTCATCCAATTTTCCTTCAAACTCAATAATCTCGAGCACTCGACAATGTTCCTCCACCTAGCAATCTATGCGAGTGTCGCAATTGCATTCGAATTAACCCACACGGCCGAAATCTTTTCGGGGGTTATTGGAGTACTCGCGGCCTCCGTCTTTGGCCAAGAAATGTTCCTACTCCATTTCCACTCGACCGACCATGTTGGGGTCGAAGGCCATTATCATTGGCTATTGCAACTTATTGTTGTAGTCTCTCTTGTATCAATTGTTGGGGTTATTGGCTTTCCTAGTAATTTTGTGTCAGGACTTGTTCTTTCGATTTCGGTTTTATTACAAGGGTGTTGGTTTATAAATATGGGATTTATGTTATGGGTTCCTATGTTTATTCCAAAAGATTGTAGTGTGAGCTCGGCCGAGGGGGATAACGACATACTTGGAGCAATTACATGTCGGACCGAGGAGGCAAGTATGAGGGCAAGAGCATTAGCCAACTTACAATTCAGTTGGATACTAGCCGGAATCTTGATTTTCACCGCGTGCCTTTGTTTGACGTGGGCCGGAAAATCTATGGAACGGAGCCAATCAACTGAATATGAACAACTTTGTCGTAAAGGCGTGGATGTGGGTCAGGTCTCAATGGATGCGGATCGGATCTCGTTGGATGTTAATTAACCAAATGAGTATGATGTTTTAATGATCCTTGTCATCCATTAATTAAGAAACTAATTTGAAAATTTTGATATAAAGCATTAGGGAATGTTTGAATTATTGTTTGAGTGCTTAAATTATTGGGTCTAATGTGGACGGATTCACGATGATTCAGAAGCGATCGGATATCTTATTGGGTAGATTAGGTCCACATCAGATCCCAACATCTATATCTAGAAGATCACATGAGAAATTGCCACATGACACATTCTATTGGACCCACCACTTAATGGTGTAGACACAAAATTAGTTTGATCGATCATTTTCAACTTTTTTATTTGGAAAATTACTTAAAAGACTCTGGCGGAGAGATTTATTTCTAAATAGTCCCAAAGTTTTGCGTGATAGTTTGATAGGACATTTAGTAAACTTTTTATTTCTTAATGGTCTTTCATTATTGGCTAATTCACAGGTTTTTTTTTTATTTACTATCAACTTCACCTCTTTTCATTTATTCTCGAACTCGGTGCTTTTTTATTTAGTGTCGAGATCACAATTTTTTTACGATCAAACTTACCACTATTTATTGTTGATTTCACCACTTTTAAAATAAAAAGTGGTGAACTCAACATAGGTAAAACGCACCTATTTTCAATTTTCAATTAATATACATGGAAAGATCAACTAAAATCTTGAGATAACGAATTGTTTAGATGATTTCAACCTAAAAGATCTATTCCTGATTGATTTTAATCTAAAAACTAAGAAAAAAAAAAAAAAATGAAAAAATCCTAATTTTTTACCTGCATCTTCAAAAAATTTGAAAAAACCCTGGAAAATGACTCTTTCTTCCTTCTTAAATCCTTTCCGACAGAATGGAGTCTCCGAAACTCAATTGATATGCTAAAAATCAATTTTTTTGAATTGAAACAATGAGCTAAAAAAGGGTAAGGCATTCAATTGTGAGCAATGTGGGAGATGAGTCCAAGAACTGTTAAGAAAAGAAAAGTTTACTAAATGTACTATTAAGAAACCCCCCAAAATTTAATGACTATTTAGAAAAAAGTCCCTTCACCAGGATCCTTTTAAGTATTTTTTTTTTCCTTTTTTTAATTTTTTATGTGAGCATTTTTCATCATCCAATCATGGTAAATTTGGGTGATACCACACAACCATCCCCTATTGATGAAAATGGGTCGGGCTGATATGCAGTAAGGCCCAAATCTGCTTTAAATGGACAAAACTTGGCTTGGTGGAGGCCATTGGATGGCCCAGTCTGGTACCCACATTTAGAGAGAGAGAGAGAGAGAGAGTTGGGTGATACCAAACAACCATACCATCTCTACTGGTGAAAATAGGTCGGGCTGGTATAAGGTCAGGCCCAACTCATCTTAAAATGAACCATGATGTTCATGGCTTCATCGATCGTCCTTCTCTAGCTGTCCAATATTCATTTTGCTTCCAACTGTGATCTATCACTAGAGAACGGCGATGATATCAAATAACCCATTAATCTTTCAAATTTATGTACCAATCTTTCTTTGTAGATAGATTTTCATTTCTTATGTTTTGGGCTATATTTTAGCTTCCAAAAGAGTGACCCATTAATAGCCCAACCTAACCCGGTCCACGGAAAACCTACCTAGGCTATCAATGGATTGGGTCGAGGTTGGATTGGGTCATCTGGGAACAATCTGATAAGACTCAAAAGCAATCCAATAAGAATCGGATCAAATCCATGCCAGATAAAGTTTTTATCAAATCTCAATATTAGAATCCAAATCCAATCCGGGTCTAATATGATATACAAAATATAAATAAATTTCATATATTTAAAAAAAAATACATAACATAATTTATCTCATTTTATTGGATCAAGGAGCTCTCGGATCAAGACATGAGTTGTGATTCGAATTTCCAGATAATTATCGGTTTGGTTTCAATTCCGGTTTGGTCCAGTTTCAGGCACCTTAACCCAAGACTAGACCAATACTTATCGGTTCGGTCTCAGTCCAGGTAAGTTACCGATTTCGGATTTTTGAACACCCCTAACTGGTTATCAACTTGAATCCATATCAGATTGGATCCCTACCATTAGGGTATCACTAATGATTAGGGGTGCACATTGGATTGGGTAAATCCGAGAACCGAACCAATCCGAAGCCTTTTGGATTGGATTGGTTTGGATTGAAGATGGTTTGGTTCGGGTGCGTATTGTTAAAAAAAAATCCGATTGTTTTAGTTCGGTTCCGGATTAGGGGGTATAATAGAACCGAACCAATCCGAGAACCGAACTAATCCAAAGTATCTATTATAATATATAAATAAATATATATAGAGAGAGAGGTAACTCATCAAAATCTTCAACTTCATCTCCTCTCTTTTTTTCTAACAAAAACTCATAAAAAAAAATGTACACAAATCTCTCTTTCAACACTCAAATGGATCTATCCATTTATGGAAAAATTTTCTCAAAGAGTTTGATTCCTTGTTTTTTTACGATAACCTTTATGCCGTGTTTGTTAGATAAAATATACTATACGAACTTAGACTTGGATTTGTTAATCTACCATTTATGAATTAGTTTCCTCACTAATCCATTCAAAATACCAATTTTAAAATTGTAATTTTTTATTTTAGGCTCATTGAACTTCCTCTAATTTTCAATTTATATAGATTTCAATCAAAATTTATTCATAAAATCATTTTCATTTTAAAAATAGGTATTATTTATGATCTAATCCAAAGGGTTCATCTTTTGAAAGAAAAAATATTAATTTTTCTATTTTGAAAGTATGAGAACCGAGAACCGATCCGAACCAATGTTGGTTTGGATTGGTTCGGTTCCAAATTTGTAGAACCGATCATGTTTGGTTCGATTCCAATTTTGCCAAAATCCGAATCAATCCGAACCATATGCACCCCTACTAATGATAACTAACACAAAATAGTGAAGTGGGCTGTCTACAAAAAGGTTGGTTTGATGAGACATCAAGAATAAAATTCACTAAGAACAGCTCACTATGGAGATTAAATAATCCAAAGTTCTTAAATAGCATAGTTTAAGAACTAAATATAAAGAAAGGAATATGTTCTAAAACAAAGAGACTTGTTGAGATTTACTAAAGAATGTGATTTGGGATGATTAGATACTTTGATTCATAAACACTACTCATTTTTTTTTTTTTTTTTAATTCTAATTTTCTATAAAATCAGAAACCATTCTCATGCCATAATCCTATTAAAAATTTAAAAATATTTTATTAATCAAAATAATAATAAGTAGTAGAAGAAAAAAACCTCTATTGAACGAAACTTGACACGATGTTCAATTATATTGGCTATAATTTTGTTTGGTTTGGACACCAAAATACCTCAAACAAGAATCAAACATTATAAAGCATAGTTTTAAAATTCAAAAACTCGACTTTACTCAAATGTCCACAGAGTTGAGTCAAGTAAAAAATTTGACAGTTGACTTGGATGAATCAAACAAAAATAAATTAAATTTATAAATAGTTTTTAATCTCCTAAAATATATAAAAATAATTATCAATTAATTTGTTATTAGTGATTTTGATTATTTATGGTAAAATCACCATCAATGTTTGATCTACATTTTTTATGTTTATATTTAGACTTTCCACAAGAATCTCTATAAATATATGAGTAGACAAACTCTTAAACTTCACACATTGAGGGAAGACAGGTCTGGCTATCTTTGTAGAAGTTGAAAGATGAAGATTTGCTACATTGCCCCCTTTCTCTTTGTCTTGCTTGTCCTCTATTCAGGTTATTTTTATCCCTATAATCCATTTTTATTGTTAGTGAAATTAGCAAAATAATATGCATATTTGTTAGTTTTAAACAAAAATCTGAAAATAAAAATACATATTTTAATAATTAAAATGAGAAATACATGTCTTTATTTATTTTTAATTTTGATCCTCACTTGGTTACGTCATATGATCGTCTGCATAAAAATTTTCATCACTTAACTTGAATTTTGATCTTTCGTTTCATTCAAAGATATAGCTTTAGATTGACAAAAATGATTTGTTCAACCAACTTCAAAAAGGTTTTTACGATGATATGATTATGTATGGAAAAAAAATAAAAAACCAATCCTCCTTGAGATTTATAAATAAGCATTGATGATTTATTTTTCCTATATAATTTTTATTTTTAAGATATGATTAATACTTTGAGTTTGAGTCTACCATCTCAAACGTCAAACTGGACTCAATTTTTAGGTATCCATCTCATATCTCAAGGTGACATGTGTCCACATCATGGTAAATTCAAAAATTACCTCCTACATTGATAGTGATGAAGTTACATTTTAAAGTCTTGATGCTAATAACAATTACAATTATTATTAATGTAACCATTTTTATTTTCATTTCTAGTTTACCAAGGGTGTGTATGTTTGCAGTGATAAACATTTTTTTTCAAGAAAATCAATTTCCCACAAAAATGGTATATGAGGAAAATGATTTTTTCTTTGAAAATATTTGTTGGTGTTTGATTGCTAATAGAAAAGGGTCGTGTTTAGGGGACACCTACAAGTGATAACCATTTTTACATCTCTTGGATGCCATCCATTTTACAAGATCAAGCGGTATCTGATAGTGTTGTAGAAATTATTGAAAAAATAGACAACATCTGGGTGGTTGTGTAAAAATAGTTGTCAGTTTTAGATGTCCCCAGAACACATCCCAATAAAAAATTGTCAAAAAAAGGAAGTTGATTTTTAATTTTTGGATATGGGTAACCATTTTCCTGCCTAGCTAGAAAATCATTTTCTTGGAAAAATCAATTTTTTCGTGAAATGAACAATCATACATCTGCAAATCGTATTTTCTTTGTAAAATTATTTTAACAATGCAGCTTCAATTGTTTGCTTTGAAATAGCTAGCGAAACAATGCCCACAATAAATGGCGGGAACACCATTAGGCCTCCAGAGCACACATGTCGTAAGTTAGTACCTTCTAGCAAGTGCGATCTACAAAAATGCCAGCAAGAGTGTTCGAAAGAACCCAAAGGTGTTGGAGAGTGCAAAGACACAATGTGCATTTGCACATATTATTGTAAACAACCACCATAATAACCACACATTTCCCTCAACCTTATGAGATGATAGTGATATTTTATTTGATTTTATGAGTATCGCTTCGTGTATGAGAATTAAGTAATTGCGACTAATCTATAAATTGCAGAGTTTTGATTAAAGAAAAAAAAAATGGTCTTGTTTTTGCACGCGTGTGTTTTGTGGAGATAATGTAGATGTTTGTTGTATTTTAGTACAACTTTATAACTATCATTATACATGTTTTGAATCTACGGGTGCAACTTGGTCTGGTTCAAACTTCAAACCAATAGTTTTGGGCTGGTTTGGAACAAGTTGTTGTTGGGTTTGATTTAAGAAAATAGAGAACTAATCAATTTGATTTGATTCTTGATTCAAGACTTGTACAAAACCGTATCAAATCGATAACCGATCCCTCATATAATAAATAAATATATATTAACTTATTATGAATTATTTTAGGAGTTAGGACATAGATTAATAACTATTTTTTGTGAAAAAAATTAATGATTTTTTATTTTTTTATGGATAGGTTAATAATTTATTATAGGAAATTTTATGTTTATCAGATATTTGGTTTTTTTTTTTTTTTTTTTTTCAATTAAAAATATGTTACTTCCAAGGAAGTATATAGAATATTGCCAGTTCATTGAACTCAACCGACCTTAGTTCGATTTAGGTTGGTTTGGTTCTATTGACATTTCGGTTTAGTTTTGGTTCTTATTTAGAGGAACCGACCTATGCTGGTTTTGCTCCAATCTGGCCCCAAATCGAACCAAGTTGCACCCATACTTGAATCTAGCTAGTTTGGTGATTGATCACAAGAAGCATTGTAAGCATTGAGAGGTCTAAGAGAGGTTTAAAGAAGAAATCTTGAGATTATCGATGGACACTGGTATTTTCGAATCACGTAAATCTTATATATATATTTTTCTGTATATTTACTTGGTTCATCCGACATAGAAACATTTTTACAAGCCTCTCCATTTTTACAAGAATAACAAACCATAACACCCAAGCACCGTTATTGCTTTTTCATTCTTAGAATAGACCAAAACAATTTCCGCAGAAAAAAAATATGCACTAGAACCAATAATAACAATAACAAGTAAAACAAAAATTAAAGATAAAGGGAGCGATATGGAATTTACAGGACTCTGCAAATTGCTTTCAACCACGACTGTTGATGAAACCTTTCCATCATTTCTATGAAAATTAAGGTTACAATATCTCTTAATAAAACTGAAAATTTTCAACATATGCATCCTAAAACACATTGGTCATGATTTTATAGTCCATACAAAAATGGAGAGCTCTTGAGTTCAAGCCCCTTGTTGGCCATTTACATAGATTTATCTCAACTTACTTAGTATGTGTGGTTTGTAGGCATGTACCCGAGGGATTTGAGCGAGATATGGTGCTCCAGTAGGCCATTTGCTTCCAAGTTTCAAAACTCAATTTGACGTCTTGTTCATTGACGAGATCGAGTTGTCTCAGAAGAGATAAACTGTCTAACTCAATTTATAATTATTTATTTATATATGGACAACGTTCAATAACCAACATTAGGAGCCAAAATTTGACCCATATGACTTAAGAGTTTCAAATGGAGCTGAATTTTTTTAGGATGATATATGTGGTGGGAAAATCATCCTCACAAAAAAAATCAGCCCAATATAAAACTTTTAATCCCATCAAAAGTGGTTTACAAATTATCGATAAAAAATCGAAGGTTCACAATTATAACCACTTTTGACGGGGTTAGAAATTTCAGATTAGGCTAATTTTTTGTGAAGATGATCTCCTCATCATAGAGACCATCCTCACAAAAAATCAGCCCAATCCAAAATTTTAAGTCAAATAGGACAAATGCGTTGGCTCCCTAACGTAGGTTGTTGAATGTGATCCTTCATATATATATATATATATATATATATATATATATATATATATATATATATATATATATATATATATATTAGATTAGTTATTTAGATAATAAGTATTCAAATTAAAAAATATATATTTTAATTAAAATATACAAAATCATGTTTGACTCGAACGTGATTTACTAACTTTGTCGAGATTTTCTAAATATCATCCAAGACATCTCGTTTGTCTCGTGAGATTTTGCATATGCAAGACACCTTATCTATCTGTCTCGTTCATGGACAATACCAAGATGATTAGGGCAAGTCATCTAGGTCTCAAACGAGATCTAAAATCATGTTTGCCTTGCCCTTGCTAGACTGACCTAAGGGTCCAGACACCTGTCATTTAAAAGAAGAAGAACTATATTGTGCTAATATTATAGCACCGACAAAATACAAAACACAAACACCAATTTTAAATAGTAATGGTAGAGATCATGGTTTTAAAACTCGGTGTCGCGTCTCATCCATGCCAGATATCGAGTCGTCTCGGATGAGTTTTCTGATACTTTAGAGACGTCTCATTCAAAAATGAAAAAATGAGTGTAGGGTTATTATAAATCTCGTCCAAAAAATTGACTTGTCCATCCGTCTCACCCATGCTTGATACCGAGACGACTTGGATGATACGTCTCCATCTCGAACGAGTTTTGAAATCATGGTAGAGATTGATTATAACTACTCCAAGGGAATGGATCCATGGCAATTTCGGATCCAATAAGGGTGAGAGTCTTGTTCCGAATTTAGCGGACACTCTTGTAAACAGGCCATTTTTTATCGGGCCTATCCATGTTTAGGCTAGAATTTGGAGATCCAAATAGTACCAGCTGTGGAGCCCGGCCCAATACCAGATGGCCCATAGAGACTAATTTACCTTGACTCGCTCTTACTTCGCTTCCTTGCTTTCTTCTTCTTCTCTCGTAGTTGCAAATTGCAATGGATGTAAGAGAAAAGGATGTAATTTGGAGAAGAGAAACCGTCCCACGTGTGTTGCAGATAGTTTGCACGTGCAAGAAACTCAAACAGAAAGATCTAATCTCTCTCTTACTGGTCAGCCCATGGTTGTACCGTACTCTCGTCTCCTACCCTTCTCTCTGGGAGGTACTCCTCTTCTATCTTCCCCCGCCCCATCAAAACTACTTCACTTTCTATTTGATTTTGACTTTTACTTTGATTTTGATTTTGATTTTGATTTTAGGGTCTTGATCTGCGTGAGATGAGTAATGCTGGAGACCGATTGATTGCTTCTCTTTCACTGGTAACTTTGTTAATTTGATCCAACATACCCTATTAAACTGAAGTAATTTAATAAAATAGCCCTCGATGCATGGAATAACTTGTAAGAAATATACGTGTATATGGTTCTTTGGGTGGTCACTTTTAAATCTCTGACATGTATTTGACACGGGTATGATGTGTCTAACACACTAACGCTCCACAAACATGATACCGATGTCACATCTTAAAGATTTGGGGTAAGTTAAATGAATGTAGTTTTTCAATTCCATTATGTTGAAAGTCAAAGTCTTTTGTTATTGAGAGTGAGTTCATATCTGTTTTTACTATTTCATCCATTTTTTTTTTTTTTTTGTGGGTCTTGCTCTCACTTTTTTAAGATCTTCAATTTGAATATTTCTTCTGATGATAAGGGTTGTAATCAACATACTTGACGGATCATGTTAAGTATATAAATAAAAAATAATGTATATGTTATAAATTATGTCTTATATTATTGTTTGGGCTTCAAGAGGCAAAATCAAAAGGAACCTTTTTCAAATTTTCGGAGTATATATGTATTCTTTAGGGAAATCTAGGTTTCTTTGTTGGGTACGGGGAACATGTTTTTCTCTGTTCTCACTTTTGCTAGAGATCTCTAGGGCTGTAAACTTGAGAGAACATAGTCTGATTGGATTTTGATCTGATCCTTGGACCTAGGCACACTACTGAACAATGTAAGTCCTTGTGCTCTATGTGTGATTTTTCTTCTATTTGTTCCTTTGTTTTTTGAAAGAATCTAGAAAAGATATATATATATATATATATATAGGAGGTGGTAATGTACCTGGATAAGTTAATCTACATAAAAAACATGTAGAATTATATACAAACAAAAAATCAATAAATTATAGATCTTTAAATAAAATGTGTCGGCATATGTTTGGCATTTTTGTGTGTGTGTGTGTGTGTGTGTGTGCTTATCGTGGGTATCCGCACCATTCGGGTGAGACTAATCCCACGGTTACACGCACCACCCCCTCGGAAAGTCCTATGTGCAACTAGTTAAGTCGATGGTCAACCGGACCCTAGAGGGTGGCCCCAAGGAATTCATTTCTTCGTGGGGTTCGAACACTTGACCTACCCTTCCTGAAGAGCTTATCAAGGCCCAACTTGCCACTAGTCCAACCCCTCAGGTGAAGTTCTTATAAAGGGAGCAAGATATAGTTTCCCTATAAGGTTGAAGAGCTTGACAATGAATGGTTTGGAAGAGAAAATTCAAGATTTTTTGTTAGAGGTTGAAGAAAATGGCATTTAGGTCATTTCTCATTAGTCTATGAGAGAAGACTTAAGTCAAGGGGAAAAGCCATCAGTTTAAAAACATATAAAGATCTCAAATATAAGTGATTTTTTGTTCACGGAATTTCTTGTCATAATGCTCGTAGACTTTCTAGCGAGTGCCACGTCAAGCCTAACGGGGGTAATTTTGTAAATTAGGGATGCCATTCAATACACACGGTGGCGTATGTAATTGGTGGATCCCAAATTTTGTGAGCAAAAAAAATTTCCTCAAATATTGACCTAAACGCATGCATGATTCTGTGACCTTGTTCTTTTCTAATAGATTAATGTAAAATGATCTCAATATCGTCGGCTTCAACTAGAAATTAAAATAAACTCTTTGATTTCTATTTCCAAATCCAGTCATCTTCAAAATTTGGATGAAAATTTTCACCCTAGTCTTGAACCATAGGACTAATCTACTTTAACCTTCAAACCTAAAGAACAAGATAAGATATTTGTAGTAGAAGATATGATCTTTTGAAAGAAAATTCTAGGGTAGTCTATGAAGGGATTAAGGTGAAGTTCAAAATGATGGATTGAAGATGTTAAACAGATTAAAATTAATTTTCTATAGAAGTTAAAGAATTTGAAGACGACTGATTATAGGACAAAAATGAAGGATTTTTAATTACATGTTAAAGATGAGGGTGTCTATGAAGGGATTAAGGCGAAGTTCAAAATGATGGATTGAAGAGATTAAAATTAATTTCTATGGAATATAAAGAATTTGAAGATGACTGATTATAGGACAAAAATGAAGGATTTTTAGTTGCATGTTAAAGATGAGGGTGTTCAGGTTATTTTTTGTTAGTGTAGGAAATAAGTACAAGGTCAATGGAGCATGTCTTCACTTTGAAAACATTGGGGCATTTCAAATATTCACCCAAATAAGGAGGGGTGTCCAATTCAACAAAAATATTGTTTGGCCGGGGGAGGATGTCATCATTTTGTAAATATAGGGGTATCTCAAATATCCACTAAAAATTTGATGGGGCATGTTATCAATTTGAAAGCACAAGGGTGTCTAAAATATTTATTGGAAAAATTAAGGGTGGAGACTAACAAAGTTAAAACGGGTGGGTCAGGATAACACAGTTGGTATCTTAAAAATTATCTAAATAGATGGGGTTCATAATAAACCAAAACAATTGTGAGGGGTGGGGGCAACTGCCAAAACTTTGTGGGGGCAAACTCAAAATATATAAAAATATCTATATGACAATGTAATTTTCAAAAATTTTGTGGTGACAAGTATCCCCGTTGCCCCCACTGTAAATCTGCCCCTGCTGACATGGGAAGTTCTTCGAAAACAATGTGTCTGTGTTACATTGATTTCAGGCTACATTGGTTTAAATTAATTTGTGCTGATTATAGATGGTAATCCCATGTTAGTGACATTTGCATTTTGCAGCCAAGATACCACCATATCAAAAAGATAAATCTTGAGTTTGCACAAGGCATTGAAGACAAACATCTTGATGTTCTTAAAAGCAAGGTAGTATTTTCATTTTAATTTGGACTGCTTTTTGACTCATTCCACAGTTTACCTTTCAAAACCAGCCGGAAGGCATTTTTATAATCTTTGCTTTATGAATATTCTGATATAATAACACAACTAAATTTAGAATTAAATATGCTTAAACAATTCATTTAGTTATTTTGCATTTTTGTAATTGTTAGATTGAACATGATGTAATATTTCTTAACAATTGACTTTGTGAGCTTGCTCCACTTGTTTGAGCTTGGTATTACTATTATCAACATTTATATGACATCTTGAAGATCCTTAAAAGACACAATATAAGTGTTTTAGTCCTCTTGTTTTTCTTTGATAAGTGTGTCATGTTTCTCATTGAGTTAAGGTAATTTAAATCTTCTTACTAGTTTTAAAAATGAAACACATTGAGAGAGGCAATTAAGAGAAATGGACTGACAATATCCCAAAATAACTTGTCAACACAGTTTGTAGATTTTGAGTGGAGTTTGAGTGCATTTGTTGAAGTTTGGAACGATTTAAGCGTTAGTATCCTGCATTTGTTGGGCTTGAGTGGATTTAGTCAGTTTAGTGACAAGTTCACTTTTTCTTTGATTTGGAAGAGAGTGCAAATTTTCGTCCAACCCCAAATCTTTGGAATAAGGTTTTGATGATGATTTGACCTTACAGAGTATTTTTCAGCTTAGCACTTCATTGCAGTCGATTGGGAGCACATTGAGGCTATCATGGTTGGCTGGCTTGTCAGAAAGCAAGCTCATTACTCTTCATAACGCGATGCTTCATGCTATGTCAGTAGAGGGTAACTGAGTTTTGATCTAATACAACCCGGATAGATTCATAAAAAAAGGCTTCTATCGTGGCGCGTGTGGCAAGCCCAATATGAAAGTTTCTATTGCTTACTTTGACTATCGGAAAAGGGTGGACTGGTATGCTCGAGAAGCCTTCAATTATCATTAGTATCAACAATCCATGAGCCAAGCTAGAAGTAGAGACCCAAGAAAAAAAATCCTCATAACGACCCAAGAACCTTGTTGGAAGTAGAACCCCAAAATATCTTTCAATTATTAGCTATCTTTTTACAAATATAATAACAGTGATATCCTCTTTAGTACACAGCGTTTTTTTATTTATGGGTAAGCAGGACTTGAACCCACGACAAAGTTGCTTTCCAATGTGTCAAACCAATTGAGCTATGGCTCTAAGTCCTAGCGCGCAAAACATTTGACATACATGTTTTCAAGGTTTCTCATCTTTTATATTTTTTTTAACATTTATTACTATGTTGTTCTTGTAATTGTGATTGTGGGTTTTATAGTTTAAGGAATATCTTCAGAATTTGGAGTCTCTAAATCTAAATGTCTGCCAAAAGATATCCGATAAGGGAATTGAAGCTATAACTAGTGCTTGCCCTAAACTCAAGGTCTTTTCCATCTATTGGAATGTAAGGTATTACTATATTCATTTGATGCAAATGTTCACCTCATGATAATTTTAGAGAACTTCTATTGCCTCACCAACTTTTGCTAATGCCACACCAAGATGTGTGCGAATTCTTTGGTGACATACATATGAATTGAGGTGGCATTAGCAATAGTTGGTGTGGCAATAGAATCTCTCTAATTTTAACATAGTTGCTATGATGTTATTATCTTTTTCATGTTCACTAATAAAATGTGAGATGTGGATTGTGCTTAGGGTAACGGATTTGGGCATAAAAAAATTGGTGGAGAACTGCAAACAAATAACTGATTTGAACTTGAGTGGATGTAAGGTATATGATCTTTACTTGACAAGGAATATGTTATATGTCACCAATTCTCCTTTCCATCATTAAAATAAAGTTGTTATTGCTACTGCTTGTATCAGACACCACCTTCTTTGGGCTAAATAGTGTGTGGTCCTTATTTTATTAATTTTTAAATTCAAATATTTTTGTTGAAATTGCACACACAGTACACATTTTCTAAGAAGTAAAAAAATCCTTGACATTTAAATTTTCTAAACTACACTATAGTATTGATGTCCCAAGTTTTAAATCTTGAACTTGTGGGGAACCCACAATCACAAATCTCATTAGGAAAAAAAATTGGTAAAGTAAATTGTCAAGAATTTTTTTTTAACTTTCTTTGATTTTTCTGTTATTATATTGTGAATCTTGTGGAATTTGGAAACCCAATTTGTCCAAACTTATGAAGAATTAAATTCCCTGTACAATTTGCCTCCATAATTTTTAGTTTATGCATTTCCACAAAATTTAATCTACAGTTTCTTTTTGCATATATCACAGTGGAAATCACTATTTTTTTTCACATAACAATACTATTCATTTATGAAGAACTTAATAGAAATGAATTACGATTTGTTATATCTCTATATACTCTTATTTTGATGTATTATAAGTATATTAGCACGTTCATATAAGCATGCATGTACAATCTTCCATATTCTAATTAGTTGAGTGAGAGCAATTTATTCATACATGTTTTGCTAAAAGTAAAGTACTTAATAGTTTCTTCATTTAAACAAGTGTTTTACATGTTAAATGTATGTACTTAATATGACATTATTATTCTTATTTTCATGTAAAATATAGTTGCTTTTCATTGTTGAGCTCTTAAATACTTGTGCCAATGTGTAGTTGATCTTCATTTTTAGACTCCATTTGGTTGTTTATTGTATATTATTGATAACTGTTATTGTGTTTCAATGTTTGTTTTATTATTTTTTCAGATTCAATAAAAAGTTATGTTATTTCCACTACATTCCGTCATTTTCATGAAAATTGCATTAGTTTCCACACTGATAGAAATATTCTCATTTCGGCTGACCAAAATAGAAATTTAATACCTTGGTTTCTCTACAATTCATATCTTGCTACAGTCACTTGACCTTAATACTCTTCTCCTATTCTCTGTTTCCAGCACCCTAAACCTCTTGATTGAAAAAGGAAAAAAGACAAGTTTTACATGGATGGGACTGCAATATGTCCTGTAATCTCCAAAGGCCACACCTAAAGGAATGGAAATAGTAGCCATGGAAATTGATTCCTCAAAATATCTATTGCATTATTAATTGCTATAGAAACATACTTTGGGTGCTTAAACTGGAAACATGCACTCTATGAGAATTAATATTGATTCTATATTTTTATTTTTATTTTTATTTTCATTTTTATTTTCATTTTCTTCTCGGTATGCTTCTCTTGAATGATTTATTATAAAGATAAGAAAACTAAATTTATAATCATTTATGGTAGTTATCTATTTATTTTTTTTGTGAGTAGATGGGTGGCTCTAGCCAAGTAGATTGTGAATCCAACATGCGCAAGTTCAGTTCCCGTCGTTCACCTTTGCATGATCCCATGTTTGTCAAATACTAAATGGAACCCATATCCCAAAATGGCATATGGCATACACATTTAGGCTCAGTGAGCCCATGTACAGTGGTCCACTATGGGGTGGACCAACACAAAAATCAGCCTAATTTGTGATTTCTTGCTATTGGATTGGAGCTTTTTCATATTTTGGGCATGGAATCTAAGTTTCTCAGCCCATGGCCTGGTCTATTATGAGAATGCGAAAAAAATATAACTGCCCGAGATGATGATAATTTTCCAATGTTATTTAACCTTCTCATTTTATATTTTTTATTGTAAAAAAAATTAAATTTCTAGAAGAGAGTCCATGTTGAATAGAACTTAATTTTGTTGACTCCTCTACTTCAACTCTTAATGAAATTTTTGTGTTTCTTTCATTCTCAACTCTTAGAAAGGGGTAAAATAGTCTTTATAAAAAGTAAAATGTATTTCTAATCTGTTTTATTGACAGAAAATAGATGAAAAAAGGGTCTAAGGGCAATTGTCAGAACATTAAGGGTAAATATGGAATTACGTCAAACCATAATGAGTCAAAAGTGTAATTTACCCTTTTTTTTTTAATGTAGGTCCATGAAGGCGGGCCAAACATTCATGGCGAGTGGGTCCAAAATATTGTGTCATGGAATTTTTGGGATTTGGGTCTTGGATATGGCAGCATTGCCAATCATTAAACCTGAAATCTGATCAAGAATCCTTTCTAATTTTCCTACTCAGCCATATATAATAGAATGCGATTTTGGAGACCCCACATTCTCATTAGTCCACGTGTATTAAATTCATCTCAATGTGGATAAAATATGGGTATTTTTGTAAATTTGCATGCCCTTCAATACACGTGGACTAATGGGAATATGGTGTCTCTAGGAGTCTCCGAAATGTAGGTCTCCTAAAACAAACTCTATATAATATGTGAAACTGGTACTTTTAACTTTCTATCTTCTTTCCAAATATTTTCAATATTCATCTCCGAACTGTTTTTCTTGTCTTGAATGCTTCTCCGTTTCTTTTCTTTTTTCCCTTTTTATTGTTATATCTGATTACTTTGCTCTTGCAACTGCAGACTATTACAGACCAAAGTTTGCGTTTAATTGCTGACAATTACCAAGAACTAGAGGTGTTGAATTTGACCAGGTATTTGATCCGGTTATTATGCTCTGTTTATACCCGAAGAAGCTTTCTTTCCCACAAAATATAACAAAGACGCTCCATTTGCCAAGATATTTCCCCGTTGGACGCCATTTATCAAACAAATTTTAATTTATTCAAATATATTGTTTCTAGCTCTTATATTTATGAGTCAAGATCCCATACGGTGTCCCGTTTCTATAGATAGGAACGATGTCTACATGGCACAATTTGCTTAAGAAACAAAACAAATGCATTGGGCTGCGTGAACGGCTTGTTTAGGAGCCTGGGGTGTTTTAAACACCAACTAAAGCGTGCCACATAGACACCTATCCTATTTTATAGGAAAGGACACCATATAAGCTAAATTAGTTTTAAAAATCTCTCTCTACATATGGAATAAATTGTGTACAAAGTTAATTGTTGAACGTAATCTTTGTACGGAATTAAAAGGATCCGTGACGGAACCAGTTGAATCAATGATGGTCTTGCAAAGTTTGATTCCCTTGGAATCAGGATACAAATTGGAACCAAATCGAGATAGGTTAATTCCACTAAATAAGAACAAGAACCAAACCAAAATGCTAATAGAACCAAACCAAACTAAGGTCGGTTTGGTTCTATGGATTGCCGATATTCTATAAACCTGCTTGGATGTAACATATTTTAATTTGAAAAAAAAAAACAAACAAAAGAAATGTATAATGAACATAAAATTTCATACAATAAATAATTAACCTATGCATAAAAAAAGTCATTAATTTTTTAATAAAAAATCATTAATCTATGTTGTAACTCCTAAAATAATTCATAATAAGCTAAAATATATTTATTTATTACACAAGGGTTTGGTTCTTTGTTTGATTCGGTTATATACAAGCCTTAAACCAAGAATCAAACCAAATTGACTGGTTCTGCATTTTCTTAACCCAGAGCCGAACAACTTTTTGTTCCAACCCAAACCAAACCTTTAACTATCAAAAATAAATAAATAAAGAGCTCATAACTATTTCACTTCCCAGATAGTCTAAACTCTAAACCATAGTGACAAAAATCTACGATTTTTCTGAAAAACTTGCGATTTTAATAGTTGTTGATTAAATCATGGTTTTTTTTTTTAAATCACCATTAATCGTGATTTAATCGACAATATTTTGAAAAATACCACAAATTATTTTTATTTGTAATATTTGTAAGTGTTATTTTTATCATTTAATATATGAAATATATATTTTTTATACTTTAAAAAAATATATTTTTTCTTATTAATCTATTTGATGTTTTACCAATTTTATCTTACCAAATTATTCCTGAACCCCGACTTTGTCACTATGCTCTAAACTAATGATCATTTCATTTTCTCAGGTGTGTAAAGCTTACAGATAATGGATTGACACAAATACTGCTCAAGTGTTCCGACCTACAAAGTCTAAACCTATATGCCCTATCGAGGTATACAATGAGTTCTTGAATATTTAAGGTGTATTGAGTTCTTTTAATCCACTTTAAGGGACTGGGTTATTCTTTTCATGCAGTTTTACGGATGATGCTTACAAGAAGATTGCACTTCTAACTCATCTTAGATTTTTGGATCTCTGTGGTGCCCAGGTAACACTTCTAGTTTGCTCTGGCAATTTCACATCATTTGACTAATTTTGAGAATTTGAGTGTCAGAATCTGTCCGATGAAGGTCTTTCGTGCATAGCCAAATGCAAGAATTTGGTGTCTCTGAATTTGACATGGTAAGTCAAAGCATATGTCCTCCACATCAAATAGTTGCACGAACAAGAGATAAGGAAATTTTACCATCCCTTGTATATGATCTTGCAGGTGTGTACGTGTCACTGATATCGGAGTGATGGCCATTGCACAAAGTTGCAACTCTCTTGAATTTCTTAGGTAAAAACCATAGAAGATTATGCATGCTTGATTTAAGAGGAAAATTTTTAGAGGTCTGGAGTCTTCCAAATATTGTGTACACAAGGTTTAAAATCTTGTGTCGAGCCAATGTTTTGGTTGGAAGATAATCGAGACGGTCTCGACTAAACGTTCTGAATGATTGGATGGTTAGGGTCATTCACATAGGGCTTAAAATGGGTCAGATCGGGGCGGTTTTTTTAGTCTAGATTTGAATCCAACTCAGATCCTACTAGATAGACCATATCCGAATCATTTTGCTTTCACTTAATCCGGATCCGAATTCGACCTCACGGAATTGCTTGATATAAGCCGGGTTGGATAATTGCAGCCCATTCAACAATTTTTGTTATACTTCTTTGTTACTTGCTATACTATTATATTTTATCATTATAATCCTTTTATTTATAAAAATTCATGCCATATTAAAGTAGTAGAAAATGATATTTTGAAAAACCTAAAAAATATACTTTTCAAAGCAATATATCATTCGGATCTAAGGTTGGATCCGTATCCTACCAGGATCCAAATCCAATCAGGATCAAGGGACATCAAACCATATTCATTTTTTTTATTCAGATCTATTCCAAGGATCCAAACCCACTAAATTCGGATTTTAGATCACTTGGATTTTGGATAAAATCCGACCCATTTTATGCCCTACGTTCACAATGAAGGGAAATCTAGGTTCATCCCAATTCGATGATCCCAAGATTATCGGATCGCTTTCTATTGATCTATTACTTATAACTGTTGTGCTGAAAGAGGAATGATACAGCTTGTTTGGAATTGTTGGGGTGACTGATAAGTGCCTAGAGGTCCTCTCGGGATTCTGCTCGAACACGCTTACGACCCTTGATGTGAATGGATGTACTGGAATTAAGGTATATGGCTTTGTTGAGTGTACTTGTGTTTATTTATTTTCCGGTGCTTTTGCTCTGACACCTTGACACGTGTAGTTCCTAATGTTTTCTCTGACTTCCCTTCTAGAGACGAAGCCGTGATGAACTACTTAAATTGTTTCCACGACTAATGTGCTTCAAAGTACATAGCTGATGCTTTGCCATACATCTCCTTGAGACGTGAGTATGCTCTCACCTTGCTTTAATTTGCGATAAATTATTGAAGGATTTTGTTAACATGTGCCCTTAACAACATTAAGATGCATTAAATATACTCCATAACTTGATTTTCATACCGAAAATGCCCTCAAATGCTTATTTTGAAGGTGTATTTAATGCATCTTAATGTGTGTCCTTAGGGCACTTGTTAACAAAACCCATTATTGAATTATGGGCGTACTTTATACCATTGTGTGTTATGTTCAGTCGTGTTCTTCGTACTTTACAAATGGACCATTCATGTATGGGTAGAAAGTAGAAACAAAATTTTATTAGAAAAAAGAAGAACATGGACACTAATCACAAACCAACTATTCCCATACTAACTGCAAAAACTCCTATATAAAATGACACATGAACTCTAGAACCACATTTCCACTGTTCTGATTGGGAGTGCTTAGGACTCATGGTTCATAGATTTGACATAATTGTCGACTTGTTCGAGACAGATACTTTGCATTAAACATTGATAGTAAATGTAAATCTTTTTCACGTTTTGTATTCGAACATTTGAGTCTTTGCAGAAATAAAGTATATATATATATATATATATATATATATATATATATATATATATATATATATATATATGTTTCAGAGAGCTTCTATTGCCACACCAACTTTTGCTAATGCCTCACTTAAGTTTTTTAGTTTTTTTTTTTTCGTTTTTTAGTTGATATTCATATTCTTTTTATCTTTTAGATGTTAGATTTACTTGATTTCTCTTATTCCATGGAAAATTGATGAGGTTATTAAGCAAATGCTTAGACTTTCAAGAAATTTAGTTTCATTTTCTTTAGAGAGTTGCTATTGGCACCCCAACTATTATTTATTACACCCCTATTTCTTAAATTATTTCACATCCCAATTAAAGATTAAACAAACCATTCAAACATTACAAAAGTTCGGTTCAAGTTATTATTTCAACATTACAAAGCATTATAAAACATTCAAACCACTTCAACGGTTGTTTACAATTAGGATTCTGCCCATATAAAATCCTAAATCTAACAAATAGAAATCTTAAAAAAGAAAAGAAAGAGAGAGTGTCTATTGGCACCCCAACTTTTATTTATTCTCATACACCGACTTATCTTTTTTTATTCTAAGTGGGGTGTACTAAGTAAAAATTGGGGTGCCAATATCAGCTCTCGTTCTTTTTTCCTCCCTCTTTCCGATAGGTAATAGTTTTCTATTTTATAGGATAACATACTATAAAACTAGGAATCATGGTGATATATTGTTATCCTCCTTTGCTTTTAATTTTAAAATTAACACGAAATGAACCATTTTTTTAGATGATCAAAGAAACAAAGCAAGCTGCAGCATTGGATGGTCGAAATGGCATATTGTAGTGACAATGTGCATTTTCCACAACTACTTTTGAATGCAAGTAAAAGCCGATACGTACATTTTTATTTGTATATTAATTCATTTATGAGAATGAAGATTATGTGGTACGACAAAAGGAGTAAAAGCTGATGATCAAATTAAACAATAACACATCTTTGCATATGCGGCAACAACAACAACAAGCCAATATGAATATATTTGGAAATGGAATTGCTACTGATGAAACTTGCCTTGGATTGGGTTTTTTATGAGTATGAGTTGGTTTTGATAATTTTTTATTTTTTATTTTTTATTTTTGAAGAAGATTAGATATTAATTAAGATTAATGTTGGAGTGACCTCAGTGGGGGACACACGGGGGGATATCTTGACGTGGCGGCGCATGCATGCCCATAGATGTGTTTTATCCGAGATACAAGAAAAATGCATCTACGGACATGCGTGCGCCACCACGTCACGGTGTCCCCCAATGAGGTCACTCTAGCACGACTCATTAATTAATTTTTACATTCTCTCTTAGTTATCTTCTAAATTTTAATTGAAAATGGGTTTGTATTTTGTAGAAAATGAAGGAAACAAAAATCATTTGTGTTTTTCATATAGTCAATTTTGTGTGTGTGTGTGTGTGTGCGCGCGCGCGCGCGCGTGCGTGCGCGTGCGGGCACGGGCGTGTGCGTGCGGGTGGGTGTGTGTGTGTGTGTGTGTGTGTGTGTGTGTGTGTGCGCGTGCGTGTGCGTGTGCGTGTGTGTGCGTGTGCGTGTAGTGTCGTGTGTGTGTGTGTGTGCGCGCGTGCGTGCGTGAGCGCGCACGTGGTCTCTTAAATTTGAACCATACTTTGTTGGGAAAATTACGTAAGGGACCCTGATGGAGAGAATTTTTTTTTATTCAAATAGTCCCCAAGTTTTGGACGGTCTCTTAATAGTCAATTTAGTAACTTTTCTTTTCTTAACACTTGTTAGACCTCATCTTCCACATTTCTCACAATTGAGCCTTGATGTTCGAACTTATCATTTTCATTTAAAAAATTTGGATTTTAGACAGCTAAATCGAGTTTCGGAGACTCCATTTTGTTGAAAAGAATTTAAAAAGGAAGAAATCATTTTTAAGGGGTTTTTTCAAACATTTTGAAGATGTATGCAAAAAATTCGGATTTTTTTTACTTTTTTTCTTAATTTTTGGATGAAAATGGATCAAGAATTATTCTTTTGGGTTGAAATCAACTAACCAAGTCGTTAGATCAAGTTTTTAGTCAATCTTTCCATGTATTTTAGTAATAAAAAAAAATTCAAAATGGGTGGGTTTTACTAGCGTCGAGTTCACCACTTTTTATTTAAAAGTAGTGAACTCGACAATAAATAAAAAGCGTCGGGTTTGACAGTAAATAAAAATTGGTGAACTCAACAGTAAAAATTGTGAATTTGACACTAAATAAAAAAACATTGAACTTGACAATAAATAAAAAGTGGTGAAATCGACAATAATAGAAATAAATCCCTCTACTAAGGTCTTTTAAGTAATTTTTCCTATTTTGTTTGGCTAAACTAGCATGCCTTTTCTCCAACTAGTCATTTTAATCCATGGTTTTAAAACTTGGTTTCTCATCATATCCATGCCAGATATCGAGTCAGCTTAGACGAGTTTTTTGATACATTTGAGGTGTCTCGTCCAAAATTTTAAAAAAAATGAACATGAGGTATTAAATCTCTTTCAAAAATTGACTTATGCTTCCGTCTCATTCATTCTTGATATATTGAGGTGACTCGGACAATACGTCTTAGTCTCAAACGAGTTTTGAAACCATGATTTAATCTCTCACTTTATTTTATTTCTATTCGGTCACATTTTTTGACCCATATATCTAATCATGTCTACAACTCTATCTCCTTCTTTTGCCCCAAACGTCTCTTCTTTATCTCAATCAAATTGACTCAAAATGAAATAACTTCAACGGGACAATTTTTTTTGGAACTTTATTGATGGTTGTAATACATGTCCTACACAAAACCAGTTTGTAGTTCCGTCTACGTATGATGATATGTGGTCATGGTTTCAAAATTCGATTTAATGTCTCGTCTTGTGAGTTGTCTCAGACGAATTGTTCCCATTCACAACGAGACACTCGAGGATTTTTTTTCTTTCATTTTACGTGTCATCTTGTAAGTTGTCTCTGACAAGTCATCTCAATCTCAAACGAGAATAAAAATTATGGATATATATATATATATATATTCTAAGATTCACAATTAGAAAGAATTTCATAGCAAAATTAAGATAGTGAAAACAAATATAAACACGCATTCAATAATGAAAGAGATGACATCAATTTAAAAAATAAAATAAAATAAAAAGTAACGATTACACACATAAGATATCTTCTACAAACCCCAAATCTTAGGGATACGACTTTGATCATGATTATGATTATGATCTTTGATTGGGTCATTTATTTTTTTCACTCAAATGCAAATATCATTGAGGTTGCAACTCTAATTATGTCAAAAGGTATCATTTCTTGTAGTCTTGCAAATATCCTTAGAGAGAGAGAGAGAGAGAGAGAGAGAGAGAGAGAGAGCAATCAAAAGATATGGTTGATGATGTGGGGTGAGATCTTGCTAAACATCCATGATGAAGATTGATGTTAAACACCATAGAAAAACCCCAACAACCTTCTCCACTTCAAACCTTCTCTTTCCATTCCCACCATCACTCTTCACCTCTCCACTTGGTCCACCATTGCTAGGACTTGTGGATTTGTCTTTATCTGAAACCACCAACAAATATCAAAACAGAAAAAAATTAAAAATAAGCTCTTTATGGAGCCTTATATATATTTTAGAAGAATAAAAATTTCTTTATAAAAAATAAAAAAATTATTGAAAAATTATTCCTTTGGGAAGTATATTCCACAGTTTGTTATTATGGTAATTTATAAATAGAGAGTTACTATTGCCACACCAACTGAGCAATTCTTTGGTGATATATACAGGAATCAATGTGGCATTAGTAATAGTTGGTGTGGCACTCCTTGAGGTTTTGGTGAATATTTGAGAAACCAAAAGATCCTTAATTCTTTCCCAAATGTGCATCATCTAGAACCTCAACTATTAACTTTTTTTTATATACAAAAATCCCATAACTTTTAATCCTTATTTATTTCGCTAAGTCAGAAATCTAAGAGTCATATATACATAGGAGAGCGTTAGGAGGTCCTAAAAAGAGCCAAACATTGTGCCAAACATTTTTCAAAATATGGGTTTGAAGTTTTGGAATGCACTAATTTTTTGTGAGGATGATGTTTATGATGAAAAGATCATCCTCGTCGAAAATCAGCTCATTTCGAAACTTCTAACTCTATTTTACAATTTGAAGAATTGTAGACCGTCCTATTTTTATAAACTACATTTAATAGGGTTAAAAGTTTTAGAGAACTTCTATTGTCATACCAACTTTAGATAAGGCCAGTCCAATTCGTATATAAATCACTAAGGAATTAGCGCATATCTTGGGGTGGTGTTAACAAAAATTGGTGTGGCAATAAAAGTTCTATTTTTAAAAAAAGTGATGGAGTGCAATTAATATTGGGTGATCTGCAACTAGTCCTCCCAGTATTTTAAAGTAATTGGTTTTTAGTTCCTAGCTTCCTAGAAAGCTAAGTATGGTTCTCAAACAGACTTCCAGCATAAATTACTTTTGCTAGTACTTTTCAGAGTTGATTGTCAAACGTTCTTTCTGCACATAATTACTTTTTCAGCTCCTTCACAGAATACTGCAACTCCTGCTCTTTGGAACAGTAGTTCTGCACCTAACATCCAAATAGGGCCCTAGAAACCAACGATAGGCTAATATTGCCACACCAATTCCTATGTAAAATTACCAAAGAATTGCACACAGTTGGTGTGGCAATAGCAGCTCTATATTTATTTTATTAAAAAAATTATCTATTAAAAATTTAAAAAAAAAAATATATATATATATATATATATATATATATATAAATGAAAATTTAAATTACCACTAGGGGCTGAAGTACTCCCTTTGGTGCTATTAGCAAATTGTTCAAAAATCTGGGCGTCTGGTGAATGAGGAGCCAAGTGTAGAAGAGCTGCCATCAACATCAAAAACAAATCCAACGGTCAAAAAACAATAACATCAGATCTTGTCTCAAGAGCCAAACATCTAAGAACTACAACATAAAAAATCCAGTACTCCCGGTAGTTATTTTCCTTAAATCCTATTTTCCAAATATTTAATAATATGGCACGTGTTTGCAAAGGAGATGAGAAGTCAGTTTGTAATCAAAGTACCAAAAGTACAGGATCAAGCAAAATACGTACCAGGGCAGTCGGAAATATTTGCAGGAGCCTTGCAAACACTGGGGAGGCCCAAAGCGAGAGTGGCGTTCATCTTGAGATTAAGATCAGGATCGTTGCGATCTTTTACTAAGATGCAAAGACACTTCTTGTCCTGCACAAGAACTTGTTTCAATCCGGTGCAGCAATCTAGTGTTGGAGACTTTGCTGTTCCACCAACGTAAGGTAGACACGTGGCTAGACCCACTAATTGTGGTGCACATGCTTCTCTATCTTTAGATAAGTCTGATCTTACAAACCCAAACATCATCAACATTAAGATGCATGAGAGTGTAACCATAGCCATGGTTTGTGATCCCATTTGAGAGAAAGAGAGAGAGAGAGAGAGATGGTTTGAAAAGAAGATGTTTTATCTTTTTATGAAGAGAGTTGGTGATGGTTACGTAGTGTTGGAGTTGTAATAATTATGTTTGTTGTTTAAAAGAAACCTCTCTCTTTCTCTATAGAGGATTCACATGTGAAGAGGGATGTTTTGTCTTCAAATGGGTGTGGGTTTGGATCCTGTACTCCAGGTGTTAGATAGTTGTACAAAATTTCTTTCTCAAAGTTGTTTTTGCCATGTGGGGTTTTCTTTTTATGATCAAGTGACCCATTACTGTTTGATTGTCTTTGGTGGACCTACACTCCAAAAATCAGTTTGATTGGTGATTTCTAAAGCATTTTGATCATGTGCATGTAAAGATTTTGAATCTTATATGTAAGGTTGTCAATGGATCAGATCGGACTTGAAATCTGATCCATTTTGAACCAATACTTTGTATCTGGATCCTTGTTAGCAATTCAGAATACAGTAAAAATTTGATACATGAAAATTTTGAATTCTATTCGATTTTGGGATGCAAAAATTTTGTCTTAAATTTGTTAAACAAAAAATATGCACCATATGCTTTATACGTGTATTATTTAATTTAATTTAATTTTTTATTTTTCACATTAGTGAGACTAAGTCTTCCTGGGATCGTAGGATTGCCCAAAACTCATGTCAACTAGGTTATTCATAGGTTCATGGGCGAAGCCAAGATTTTCTTATAGTGGGGGCAGTTGTATAATTGAAGAAACTTGAAGACGAATGGTTTTAGGGAGAAATTCAGAGGTTTTTAGTTAGAAGTTGAAGAAAATGATATTTAGGTCATTTTCAATTACTATATGAGAAAAACCCTGTCAAGAGGCAATGTCATCAACAAAAAATTGAGAAGACGGGAGGGTTTGGAAGGGAGAGTGTGGGGGGCAAATGAGGTATGTAATTAGTTGAAAATATAGGAGTGTCTCAAAATTTGTGGGGGCAATTGCCCCCACCAGCTCCTTACTAGCTCTGCCCCTGCAAAGGTTGCACTCCATTCTGAACTCATGACCAAGAAGAGCATACTCTTGTTGCTACGTTTTACCACTGCGCCACACCCCGGATGGGTACTTTATACATGTATTATCCGTCTCATTTTAAAATTTTGAAAAATAAAAATAATTATATGATAGTAATGTTAACAGTGATGGTAATAATGACGGCATTGAGTTATTATTCCATTGGCTTAAAATAAAAAAAAGACTAAAGTCAAAAAAAATCATTAGTTTGAAAAATTAAGATGGTATCTCAAATAAATGTAGAAGGATATGTCAATAGAATCAAAACAAACTAACACAGGATGGTTCCACTAAATAAGCACTAGAATCGAATTGAAATGCCAATAGAACCAAGCCAAACTAAGGTCGATTTGATTTGGTTAGGTTCCATGGATTGCCAATATCTTATAAACTTAGTTAAAAACGACATATTTTTAATAAATAAATAAATAAATAATAAACAAACAAAAAATTATTAATCCATTTATAAAAAGAAAATCATTATTTTATTCTTAAAGAAATCATTAATCTATGTCCTAACTCCTAAAATAATTCATATAATTGAATAAATTTATTTATTTATAAGGTTCAGTTCTCGATTTAGTTCGGTTCTATACAAGTCTTGAACCCGAATCGAACCAAATTTATCGATTCTCCATTTTCTAAACCCAAAACCGAATTGCAACTTGTCTCAAACCGAACTAAACCAACCCAAAGTTACCAGTTTAATTCAATTCTCACTTTAAACCAACCAAGTTGCACCCCTAGTTGTCAATAGGTCGGGTAAGGCCTTTACCGACTCCATATCAGAATTGAAACGCACATACCGATACCCGATATCTTATCTGAATTTTACAATAAGATCTAAATCAAAAAATTTACCCGAGTTTTAGTTGGATAAATCATACCCGATTCTTGGGTCACCCAAATTTTCACCCTCTCACCTAAATTTTTATACTTTAATAACAAATTAAAGTAAGATAATTTTACATATATAAAAATACTAATTATTTACATATATTTATATATTAAATATGATATTATAATTTTACTATTGGGTAAACAGGTAATTAAGTAGGATATGATGTATATTCACATCGATCCTACAAAAAATTTGGGTTTACGGATATTCGGTAATGTTACCCGAATTCTTAATCGGATAGAAATACCTTGCCCATATCTATTTATTCGGATCAGATAAATCGGGTAGGTGGGTATTATCCGATCCATTGACAACCATGTTTGTCATCAATTGAGACCGCTTAATCAGGGAGAATATCTCCCTGATTGGCTCTTGATTAAATAATGGCAACTACATTGCAATGTGAAAAGGTGGAGCATATATCATATCCAATTTCCAATTAAGAAAACCTTAAACCATTGGAAACGTTAAGCTTCCCGTGACTTACTTGCCTGGTAAATTGGTGATCCGTGATGATATTTGGCAGCTTATCGATTACCACGTGTCCAATCATGTGAGTCCCTAATGTGATTTTGTTTTTTTTTTTTTTTTTTAAATGTGAGATGGACCATCCGATTTTCAGATGTCTGTCACGGGTGAATGATAGATGTTTTGTTTAATTTGACAAGATAGGCCAAATTCTTCCTACAGAACTGCTATTGCCACACCAACTTTTACTAACGCGTAAAAAAAAAAAGTACATATGGTTGGTGTGGCGTTAGTAAAAGTACGTGTGGCAATAGTAACTCTCATCTTCTTGTTCTGCGATGTACAAGAGAGTTTGTTATTGCCACACCAACTTTTACTGATGAAAAGTAGAATTGCATACATATGGTGTGGCGTTAGTAAACATTGGTGTGGCAATATCAACTCTATAGAATAATTCATGTGATCATGCTGACGTCATTTAGACCCTTAAATTATTAAAGGAGTGATATAGTGCGCTGCAGTTGTACTAAAAATTCTATCTACTTTTTTGGCCTTTTAACTCAAAAACTTTCCCACTCATGTTAAGTCAATAAAGTAAGTAAATAAGCCCACAGACCCTATATCAGTACATGGTGGTTGGTGGGATCCCACCATTTTGGTTTTTGAGTGAGTGGAGATCCTGTACTACTCGTAGATTGAGTGATAACCTACTCCACTTTTTCATTGATATTTTGGAGACTTATAGTCAATTTAAATTATCATTAACATTTACATAATGGACATTTGAAGTTAATAAAAATATTACCTCATCATGAGTCCAAAGATTTTTTTTTATCCTCTATTCAGAGAATATCTGATCCCGAGGATCTCCTCAAGTCGTAGAGATATCTTTAACGCTAGGTATAGAATAAGGAAAATTTGAAATTAATATCATTTCACACATCGCTGAAGTGGATTTGTGTATTGAACCATAGATTTTTTCATTGAGATACGAGTGAGAACCAATGTCAATTTCAACGTTACCCACTCAAGGAAGAATTACAATGAGGAATAAAAATAGTCGTGCTAGAGTGACCTCAGGGGGATGACACCTCTTGACAATAGGTTTGCAATCAACACAACAGGTACATTTCTTTTTTTTTATGAAGACTCTAGAATATTTGGAGTCGAGCTTGCACTCTTGCCCATTAAGCATTTTTAGCATGATGTTAGAAAAAACCGTTCCCACTTCAATAGTAGAATAAAAGGTGTTATTTTCTTCAAATTTATGAAATTCATCAAAAACCTAGAGATCGTAAAAGTTGTTTGCCTTCGAGAAATCATTCACCCGAGAACTGGCAAAATATATTTTCAATACCTTGACTATAAAATAAAAGATTAGTATTTTTTGTGTACTTGGTTCTCCGTACAGGAAAAATTGCTTCATTTTTAGGGGTCTGTGAAAGTAAAGTTGGTAGACGATCCAATCTAGCAAAAGATATTTTTCTCGACACACATCCATAAATGCATTTTACTCGTATTTCAAAAAAAAACAATGCATCTATGTGTTCATATGTACCATCAAGTCAAGATGTCTCTCCCCCTACTTGAGGTCACTCAAGCATTAATCATAAAAATAACTTTTAATACTTTCCTAATATAGTGAGGAAAAAGATCTTACTAAAGCTTGGTTTACAAATCTTAGGCCATTCTTCTTTGAACCTACATAAATTTCACCTACCAACACCCTTAGAACTTGTAAAATAGGTTAAAAATGATCTTGAAAACCTAACTCCAACTATAATAGTTATAAAATCTCAGATAGCCAAAAAAATTTCAAATGAAACTTCATTCAACAAGTCAACATCACATTCAACAATCAATAAGTTCTTATGAAATCCTTTCAAGTGAATTGGATAACATATTACTAAGTTAGTTTAAACTTTTATTAACTTCCTAGAACAAAAAAATTAGTCTTTTTTTCTAAAGTGGGTGTACCGAATAATTTTGCGATTTTTTAGAAAAAGGGGTGAATGAGAAAAAAAAAAAATGGGTGCACATAGTGTGCCACAAGATAATGACGTACTTTTTTTTTTTTTTACAAAATATAATGACTAATATACCTACTAATTTTTTTGGCCGAAAAACCAAATTCTTTTATATTTCACCAAAATAGAAGACAAATTTAAGTGGAAAACCAAACAAAAGAAACCACATATGGGTACAACAATTGAAGACTTTGATGTTTATTATCTCCACAAGTTGCTACGTGCAGAATATATCGTTCATCATTAAATGGACTTGAGAGATCCAGTTGTCGTGGCTCATTTGGATCCTACACAAAGATTAGAACTCCAACTTATTCAAGCTAAATAAATTTCACTATTTTTTGAAGAAAAAAAAAAAGGGGTAGTGTTTGGAACTATTCGAAGAACATTCTCGAAAAAAAAAAAAAATTGAATCAGAAATGCAGTGTAATAGCTCCATTACTAACTTCTTGTCAAATGCAAAAGCTGAAAATAGAACAAATGGAAAACCAACCAGACCCCCAAATCTGACAAAACTTAAGAGTTGAGTTTTTTGAACAATAACACCTCTATTTTTTCAGATATTAACTGAAGATACCGACTAAAATATTTCAGAAATATATTTCGATGACAAAAAGACCAAAACTTTTTAATATAATCACCAAAATATCAAATGAAAAATTATATTTTGATCAAACCTTGGCTGAGGTCCAGGTGAGAAAAATCGGCAGACAGGCAGTTGAAGGTACGATTTCTGTTTTCGTCGATTTTTGGGAAGAAATAAATGCTCTGCTTGTGACCTGCCTGTCCTGATACACTCATTAAAACTTTGAATGGGTAAACAAACACGGCCTCTCGCATTGTTTATACGAAACTAAATCATGATAAAAGCTAATATAGAAGCTAACATAGACACTTCACTTTTTAACAAGGGGGCGCTACCGCTAACGCATATAACCAACCAAGTATTACATCATACCACCAAACTGATTTACAGAGTGACGAAGGATATTCTTCGCCTGGGACAAACAACCAATCTCTGATTGCAAGATCCTCCGTGATTTCACAGGTTGTTACCTGTTTCAAGGATATTAATTTTTAACCTAAAGAATAAAAACAAATTTAGAAAAGAATATAGAAACATAAAAGAAATTAAAAACTAGACAAAATAGAAACTAACTAGTAAAATAAATTTTCTAAAATTAAAATAGAAACTACTTAGGACTACTTAACCAACTTAAAAAATAGAAACTCAATAAAAGAAAAAGTCCTACGAGAAGTTGGACCAAGTCTTGTGGACCAGTCAAGTTGGACTAAAATTTCTTCGATGCATCTTAACTCGATCATAGGCATTGAGATACGTGTCGTCAATCCTAAATACATCTTCATTTAGCAATTTTGAAAATAATCCTTCCACCTTTCTCTAATGTCCTCGTCTTTTAACAAAAATCTTAGCTTATCCTCAGTTTCTCCCGTGTTTAGAAGTTTGTAGGGATCTTTTTCACCCTCTTTTGTACCCAATCGACTATATAAATCATCATAAGCCATATATTTTTCTTTACTTACTACTTTATTTTCTTAGTTATTCCTGCTTCCATATTTTTCAAAGTTTTTGTTGGTTCTAGTTTGTTGCAAAGAATTAAAAATTTAAACCCCCTCATTCCTCTACCAAGTTTCTTTTTGAGGAACATTTTACACTAATCTTCTAATAAAGTTGGACATTTCATCTCCTATATCAATGCTTTTTCATCTAAGATGCTGCTATGAACACCATAAATATTTGCAGTGGTAAACATCTTTAATTTCGAACGTTTACATCTGTTAAGTGGCAACTTGGAAAATCTTGAAAATAATTTCTTGTGCTAGGTTGGGTCTATGCATTTCAAAAGTGTTCCAATGGTTTTTCAAGTAACCTATGAAGTTAAACCCCCTGACTATTTATTTGCCTAAATATGAAAATTTGAAATCACAAGGCACACACAAATGTCCCACTCAGTTTATGATATCTCACATTCGTATCATCGGTTTAAAGATGAGACACTGAATAAAAACATGAGTATTTGTGATGTTTCAACTGATAAAATAGAAAAGGGGCAGATTACATGACAAAATTTCTCAGTCAAATAAGATGAGGACAAAAAAATAAAAATAAAACAATCTGTAAAAGTAGATCACATGATAGGCTCATATCTCAGAAGACCATATAGACATCATATTTTCACATGGAATCAGAGCGCTAGATTTGCATAGGTCACGGGTTTGATTCTTTCCACCCTTACGAGGGAGAGTGTTGAGTGTATATTTTCCTCCACTCTTGTGTCTTTCACACCCCAGTTAAGCTCTGTGACCCTCTTATATTCATAGTTCTCCCCCTCTCTAACAGATCAATCTTTTGGAGTAGTTGGTTGGTTAACACATACATTACTTCTAATTAATATTTCTAAACTGGTAAAATATCAAACTTTTATATAAGTTTATGAAAGTTCAAGTATGGTGGGATTTCCAGGGCCAATATATTGGTCGACACCTAGGACTAAACTCAGAGCCTATTTCTTTGTTGTTTCGGTTGAGACTTAGGGAGGCCTAAAGGGGAAAAAACAAACAAACAATAGTCAACTACATATGCTTATGGTCATCAGCAAAGACCAATGAAAACAAATAAATAAAAGCTAATTCCAAATCCTAACAGAAAATTATCTCTTGGGATAATAACCTCAAAATTTGACAGGGACGTATCTTTGTCAACATACAGCAAAATAACCTTGAAATGAAAGGAGGAATGTAAAGAAACCAACAGCTTACCCTATAGTGTCAACGCCTTGTTCGGGGCTTGCAACAGAATTCGGCTAATAGTGCTATATGATCAGAGGACCACTCTGGGGACGGGAGTGCTGTATCTTTCCTTAAGCTCTCCTCATCCAAGAGTTCCAATAAGGATTCCACTGTTAAAGAGTCCGCTGAAACCAAAAGCTGATCCATTAGAATGCTCTCTTACAAAAATATGAAGAATAACTACAAGCCAAGCCTACCTGTGTAAAATATGTAATCAACGGTACCAATAAAATCTCTAGTGCAATTTGTAAACAAAGGTTCATTTGTTGTCGGATCCATTCTCCTTCGTTGTTGCTCTAAACCAAGACCAACACCCATTCTAAAGGATGAATAAGCACTGACCTATAAAATAAGTGAAGTCCAAAATCAGTAAAAGTTCTCAACTTTTCACGCCAAGCAAATATTGGAAAATATGTTTACCAATGGAAGCTGATGTGTTAACTTGCTAGCTGGCCGCAAAATTCCTAGGGGGTCCATTGCTAAATCTGGATGCATTGAATCGACCTTACCCATTGCAAGAAGTGCATGAGGAGCACTGCAATCAAGTAAAAAATTCTCCTTAATCATAGTAAGAAGGGGGGGAAAAAAAAAAGGAGCTGCTAGTGGCAGCCCAATTTTTACTAATTACTCCCCCAATTTCTTAAATTATTATCACCCCCCAAAATTAAAGATTAAAACACAATATTCAAACATTGCAAAGGTTTGGCTCAAGTTATTATCTCAACATTATAACACATTCAAATAATTTCAGTAGTTGTTTACAATTAGGATTAAGCCCATATAAAATCCAATACTCAAATATAGAAATCTAACAAAACAAATGAGAGAGCTTCTAATGGCACCCCAACTTTTACTTGTCCTCAACCATTCATTTATTTTTTATATTTTTAATTGGGGTGTAATAAGTAAAAAAATTATTAGATGAATTATGTATTCCATGTGAACTGGATATCAGCAAAAAGCCATACCTTCCAGGAATAGAATTAAAATCCCCACAAACTAACATTGGAATGTCTGCACTGACAGCAATTTTTTCTAATCCTTTCAAGAGAGTATGGACCTGATACAATAAAAAGGAAACATCTAAGGATGTAAATTTAAGTTGAAATATAAGATCTAGAAGAAAATATGGACTTCACAGTAAAAATGTTCAGCTAAGAACCTGCCAGAGCTTAACATCCTTGAGATCTTGATGAACATTTACATGTGTATTTGCCTGAAATATAATGCCGCAAGGAAAATACCAGAAATGGTTACACCATGAAATAATAGTGCATATGTTGATATTATCTAATACTAAATATATGAAGAGATGAAGATACACTATGAAAGTCTACTTCACGAAAGAACATTTATCAGGATTTTCAAAACTAAAATATATTAGGGAAAGAGTAATACTTAGGTTTAAATCCCTCCTTTATTAGTAAGTCTATTTTCTTGGAGATCTCAAAATATAGGGTACAGAGAAATTAAGATGTGTAATTTTAACATTTATCAAGCCCTCCAAAACAGAGTTCCATATCTGTTACCATGAATGTAATCATAAATAATGTCACCAACATCAACTGGAGCAAATTTGAATTATATAGATACGGGTCACCCAGTCATGCAATAGATAATAAAACTCTGCTTATTTCTTACCACGCAAAGAAGCTGTCGTTTTCCAGAAGTATCAGCTCCATGATTGTTATTCTTTGCTTCTAGAACCGCTATTAGGGCAATATTATCCTACAAGAAAGTCAAATGGCCCAAAGCATTAGTAGACTAACTAATATTTATCTAATTAGTTGAAGAATTGACCGAGAACATGCATTTAAGTCACCTTAAGCAACCGATTTAGAGCAGTTTTCTTCTGAGGGCTTGGAATCACCGCATCAGTCAACGATTGTGCAGCCTTATTAAATTCAACCTGCATGCAAAGAATGTCTGCTTTAACATGTGAAGCAACAACAGAAAACAATCGTCTACAATTCTACATACAAAAATTTTCCAAACCTCATATTTTTTGACATGTGAAAATCTGTCTCGGCGGAAAAATGTGGCACAACCATCAATTGGGTAGGCATTTCCATTGTAAATCTGCAATCCAGAACAAGAACATGAATCTAATAACATGAAGACTATTTAGATGATAACCATAGGAAGAAACAAGTCCGCACGCCAACCTCCGTCGTCTTTTTCTTGTAGAGAGCTTGATAGCCATGTTTGTCCAATTCGGGGGAGAAAAATTCCTCAAAGTGGTCACTTTGAACCTGAAAGGAAGAAATCACTACCATGCTTAGCTACTCATATCTCAAAGAATTAAAAGAAATAAATATAATTAATACTTTAGCACAATAAATATTTTGCTGAGAGAACAAATAACTCGAGACATGGGCTAGCCACATGTGTGCACTTTACCTCCTGAAGACAAAGTATGTCAGCACGATAACCTACAATCTCTCGCAACAAATTCTGCCTACGGTAAGTCCACGAAAGGGCCCAAGAAGGGCAATAACTGTATAACTCGCTTGTGGCATAGACCTCTGAGAGAATGTTGTATGAGAGCACAGTAAACGTTCCTGAGGATGCAACACGACCATCTGAATCCAAACGTCCCATCACATCAACTCCATTAACCGAAATCAAGCGTCGAGGACTAGGTGTGGGAGCCGGAATTACACGTGAAGTCAAAATAGTGTTAACATGTCCCACAGGTAGCTTTGATTCTGCATCTACTGCTACACACTCAAACTTAAGCACATGACCCGTATCGTCAGCTGTTGGAGTATAAGTCTTGGAGCGACCAACTTCAAACATGGTTTCACCATTGCTCCTCTCTGCAATGGTTGCAGGGTATAAAGGAGCGGACCCATTGCTCTGTCCTATACTTGATGTTGAACCGGAAAAACTTGTATTGTTAACTCCAGAACCAGAACTATTAAAGCGTCCTCCAAACAACTCTTCTTCCTCAGTTCCACTCTCATTCACAGCACTAGCGGCCCGTTCATGTAGAATGCGATGGTGTTGCCATGCATCTGAAAAGCACCTAGAAGAGCAATGATAACTTTTGGTGACGGGTATTTTTGCCTTGACACAACCCATGCACTGCAACGTAGCTTGCTCGGATGGATGTACGCTACAAACAGCAACTTTTCTGTCACTTTGAATGCGGTACCTGCAAAGCAAAAGAAGACGAATGGGACATGTAACAAGATTGTATGTTGCAGGACTAATTCCCATCAGTAACAGAAATACAGAGACCATTTAATCATGGGCCAAGCGACATTACACACTTTTTTTATGGGTAAGCTGGATTTGAACCCGCCACCTCAGAGTTGTTTTGCAATGTGTCAAACCAACTGAAATATGGATCTAAGCCTAACGATATTACACACTTAGTATCATTTGAATGGAATTTTGAACAAACAACGTCTCAGAATTGTAGTCATAATCAGGATATCATTCATAAGTTACAGCATTAAAGAATTAACATAAGGCTGTTTGAGTTTATAGGTGATAAAAATGTTTTTCTTTAACCAACTTGGACTTCATATGAAATAAACGGCAAAAATCAAAGAGCTACTATTACAGAGATGGTTACAGAAAACTTGGAGTTGAGTCAAAATTACATCATTAGTTTAATTAGTTCTCTTCTAATTATGATTCTGAGAACAATTATGCTTGACTGCAATGTGAACAGAATTAGTAATTCTATTATTATTTGATGAAGACCATCAAAGATATACGCCTCATGAAATACAGTACACTGATATAAAGAGATTCTTGTTGACTTCTTCAATGGCCTTAAGGTACAGCATAGATGTGATTTGGGTGTTTTTGGTCACCAAATCTATGTAGAATCTCATGCTCTTTACACATCGTCCCTATGCTTATTTAGATAATGAATGTGATTTAATTTAAGAAATTAAGATGTGTAAGTTTTGTGGACAGAGAACATAAAAGATGGCAAAATGCTCCCACATTTGTTAATGATAATTCATCATCATGAACATCATCATCATCAAAGGCTCCATCCCAATAATTCAAGTCAACTGAACAAATCCTATTCCTCCGTTCAATTGTCTAAAGCTAAATCCACTCTGACTAACTGAATCTACGTTCTTTTGGGTATTCTTCCCGTTCTTTTAGAATCTCAAATGCCCCTATATGAATTACCAATTATCAAATGTGCAGATGTCCAACAAAGAATGTGGAGTAATAAGGATTTTTTGCCCGGCTCTATGAATTTTTACCCTATTCTATGTCGTAAGGTCAGAGTCCTCTTGGGATTTTTAGAGTAAATCCTTGACAACAAGAGACATACCAAGATCTATAGAATTATCAAAATGTCTTAAACACCATGATCACATCAACATTCCTAGAAGGCAATTTGGGGGTAAAAAATTTGGTGCCAGTTTTCAACTACAAAGAACGTCATTTATTAGCATTTGTTTTGCTCAAAATTTACCCTTTTTTAGAGAAAAAAAAGATGGATATACAAACAGGATCATAAACTTCAGTGGCAAGTAAAGTGTGAAATTGGACAAACCCAAGTAAACCACATCATCGTACTTGAATTTGCTACACATTATCAACTGAATGGAATTATAAAAAATAAAAAAAATAAAAATTTGAATCTTTATCGATAAAAACATAACCGATTAGGATTGGAAAGCAAATTGAGCGTAGTAAGAACAGAACTTACCACTTGTATCTCATGTAGTACCCATTAATTGGGGCGGATTCGGAAACATCGTCAGTAGTGGTGGAACTATCGGGGCACTTCAAGAGGACGTATGGGGAAAGCTCACACCCTACGATTGGAATATCGGACGGAAGGTGCACTCGAAGCACACTCAGCATACTTCCCTCTCCAATGATTCTATGAGTCTATGATCTTCAAATGCCTCACACTCAAACCCTAAGCCTAACTCTAATGAAACCAACTTGACTTCAAATCTCAAAGAAATGCGAAACCTAGGCGGATCCGACATCACTGGACCTTGAAACCCGCCAGCCTTGATGAATCCAACTTAACCCTAAAAAAAAATTCAATCCAAAACCTTAACTTCCCAGAACAAAAACAATCGAGAGAGAGATCCTAAAACCCTAAAATTTCGCAGGAAAAAAAAACACACACACACACACTACTATCTTCGAGCAGATGCGAGGAACAGAAGACAAATTAGTTGGATTTGAAGAACCAAAAAAGTAAAAACAGAGAAAATTTTCAAACGATCGAAGAACAAGAGAAGAAATTGAAATCGAAACACAGAGAGTCTGATTGATTGATTGAATCAAAACGAACGAATCAGAAAAAAAAAATCGCAATTAGGGTTTTACAGAGGTCACGTTTGATTCTCTCTCCTTCGCCTTCGAGGCGCTCTCTCTATATATTATGATCTTCCGATCATTTCAGTTACCTCATCGTAGAAAATACTAGCCACAAACGACGTTTGACATATATCGTCAAACATAGGGTTCAGATTGAAAGGATTGTCTTGTACGAATCTCTAGGACATTAATTATCCAATGTCTCTACATCTTTGTTTGAGGTGGCGGTGTCAAACAACGTTTGAAAGTTGAAATTTTTTGATAAAACCCATCTTATCTTAGTTAAACCAACGGATGCATGGATGTGAGGACCCATGGATTGTCTCCATGCATAATAATAGCCAATAAATTATAGAGGTGATGAGAAGACTTTTCTAAAAAAGTTACTTCCAAGAACAATTGATGCAATAATTGTCAATACTTAGGTTGAGTTGGAAATTTTCTAACATCTTCGAATTATTTGTCGGCATGTCGCGATAGATCACTCGTTCATCGTCACAAAAGAAGTTGGGAATCTACTTCAATAATAACACATTTCATGAACAACTTTTAATTTCTTTAAAATTAAAAGTTTTTAACCCAGAAAGGTTGGCTCAATGGCAATTTTGAATTAATAAGCGATTAATACTCGTAGGTCATGAGTTTAATACCTAGTATAAGCATTAATTCCTCTAGGACCACCCGCGAGGTCGCACCCTCACTTATTTGGTATGTGTGTGTGTAGACATTGCATGTGACCTCGGGCTAGTCTTTGGACAAAATCATGGTCTATGGACTGGGCAAAGCCCAAATACAAGTCCGATCCGCTGTCTGAAAGAATATCCTATCATAAAAAATAATAATAACACGTTTTAGATTTAAATGTTGAAGCATGCTAAGATTTAATTTGTCATAACTTTTGGTGGGCGAATTTTAATTTTTTTTATTACTAGAAAATTTTTTTTACCTTCCCAAAAAAATACGGACGAAATGAAAAGTATAAGTTTTTATTATTAAAACATCTGTTAATTATTTGAATTAGTTGTCTGAATACCACCATAGCGTTTCTAATATTAAAATTTTCTACTCAGAAAAAATCATTATATTTAATCAAACACAATCTAAACTTATTAAATCGCATGGCTTAGAACCTGCCTTTGAATAGCCATATGTATAAGAGTCATGATTTTCTGACTCCCCAGCTACTCTCCTAACATGGTATGTGCGTAAAACCATAGATTTCCTCAAGATATACAAATGCATGTATTTATGGGGATGTGCAGTTGTGTATCCCAAGGAAAAACTATGGCTCTATGCATATGCCACATCAGAGAGTAGAGGGGGGGGGGGCAATTTATCGTTATTCTATGTATAAGGAAAGTTCTTCACTTCCCTGAATTTTTCTTTCGAGAATTTACCCATTTTTAGGTTTGGTATTAGTACATCTTTAAATTTTTGGTACCTACACATTAAAAAATGATAAAAGAACATCAATTATACCCATAAATATTTTTTGAGCTTTTGTCCTGCCATAACCTCTGTCAATGTAACACTCAAACTGAAAAATGTCAGACTTTCGAGAGACTTAGAGTCTATTTAGATAAAAAGTAGAAGGTGAAAAGTTACTAGGAAGAAAGTTACTTTTAGAAAGTAAATGATAATTTCCTTTTACTTTTTAGAAGGTAATGATTTTTTACTTTTTAAAAGTAATTTTGTAAAATGAATCCAAACAAACTTTATAACTATCACAAGTAAAAAAGTTACGTTTTTTGTTTGTAACCAAATGAGTTCTTAGAGTCCGTTTGGATATAAAGTATAAAGTAACTATGAAGAAAGTGGCTTTGAGAGAAAGTAGAAAGTAGAAATTAGTTTTCTTTTGCTTTTTAAAAATTTAAGATTAAAAAGTTAAATGAACTCTTAGCCTCCCTCAAAGCAGAGAGGATCGACACAACAATGATCTTTACATTCAAAACGTTTTTTCACAATAGACTAAACTGACTTAGAACAATCCAAAATCATAACGTTTTTTCACAATAGAATAAACCCACTTAGAACAATCCAAAATCTATGATTTTGGGAACCAAATCCTTGTTCCTAAGGACGGTCAATGGACCTAGTCAAGCTTTAAATGGGTCGGGCTTTTTTAGGCAAAAAGAATTGACCCGAACCCAACCCATCTAAATATCAAGCCAAGTTGACTTAGACTTCAGATATAAAACCTAAATCCAAGCCCTTTTCACCTATAGCCCGGTCCACTCCATTCAGGTCATTTTTAGGTCAGGCCAAACCCGTTTTAAGTATTTTTTATTGTATCCAAAGCACACTGAATTGAAAAAAAATAATAGTTGATTATTAGTAATTCGAAGAAAAAAAAAGTATTTTAAGGGTACCATAAGTAATTTTCAAAAAAAATTATTATATATTGTCTTTTATTATACAATTATGCTGAAGTGACCTCAGCCTGGAACGCACTTCTTGACGTGAAAGTGTATGGGAACCATAGATGCTTTTCATCGATATACGAGTAAAAAGCATCTATGGTTCCTATCCACTTTCACGCCAATAAGTGTGATATGAGGTTACGGGCCAAGGTCACTCCAGCACGACTCTTTATTATACTATAGTATAGCAAGTCGGGTTGGCCAACGGGCCTACATTCAAAATCAAAATCGAGCCCTATAATGACCTGGCCCGATAACTAAATGGATTTAATTATTAAACCCAAACCCGATCCATGGCAGCTCGGGCCGGGCAATAGGTGTAAAAAGACTCTAATGGAAGGGGACTTATGGATTGTCCTATGCATGATAGAAAATAAATTGAAGGACATGGAGAATTTTCATAACAAAGAAAAAATATTTCCAATTGAATTTTAATTTCTTTCTAATTGAAAGTAGGGAAAATTACTAAAAGAGGGTTAAATATTTTAATATTTACATAATAGAATCTATTTTAATATTTTATTATACCAAAAACGAATAAAGTCGATGGACAATCGTTTTAGTAACTCGCTGGACTGTCTGACGTTTTAAATAGAAACTAAATTGTTAGGTTGATCGTTTAACTGTCTATCGACTTAATTCGTTTTTGATAATTTTTGAAAAAATAGATTCTTTTTTGTAAATATTAACATATTTAACTCTTTTTTAGTAATTTCCCCTTGGATCTCTATAAATTGTGATAGCAAGACCACATTGTTATTTATAATACTCTATCTTCCTCATTGAAACATTTTTTGGTTAAAAAATCTTGTTTTGATGCTAAATTTCTAGACTATTGTATAATCGTTTTTTATTTCCATCTTTTATAAGAAATATGGACGAAAAAAAAGTATGAGTTTTTTAATATTAAAAATGTCCTTGAATTTTGAATTAATGGCTTTAATACCATAAGATTATTTGTAATATTAACTGATTTTTTTTAAAGAGAAAATCATTATAGTTAATCAAACACATTTTAAGAATATTAAAATCTCATCGCTATATTTTTTTTGCCGAAGGCCTAGAATCCTCCTTTGAATGGCTACATGCATGAAGAAAGTTCTTCACTCCGATGAATATTCTTTCGGGAAGTTACCCATTTTGGGTCTTATATTGCTATGCCTTTAAATTTTGGTCCCCTCTTTTTAACCCCCCCCCCCCCCCCCCCCCATTTTTATGCTCTTTGGCCCTCATCACAGAACATTTGTCTCGGGATACACATAATCATAATTATTGTGTATCCCAAGGCAAATGATCTATGATTCTATGATGGGGATGTGTGTCAGAGGGGGGGAGGGGCATCATAGACATATTTCTTTGAGCTTTTGTCATGTCATAACACGAGAGTGAAAATGTTAGACTTTCGAGATACCTTACCCTTCTCAAAGTAGAGAGGATCGACGCAACAATGACCTTCATATTTAGAACGTTTTTCACAATAGAACGAACCCATTTTACAAAACCCAAAATAAGTGATTTTGGGGATCAAACCCATGTTTATAAGGATGTTCGATGGTTTAATGTCCATTTGTATTACCGTTGGGATCCTTTCGTGAATGTATTGTATAACATGAAACAATTCGACCACAATACTCACTTGGGTTCTCCAATTTAATACCTTCATTGACTCCAAAAGATTAATTTTTTTTTTTCGTATCGGATTCACGTAAACACTAATGAAGGCTTCCTTCCATTAATTTAAATATTATAAATTTTTTGACATCCTCATGACCATATCCTAATAATTTAACCAGATTTAGATGTTTTAAATTTGTCGAGAGGTCTACTTTTTTATTTCTTCAGCAACTCATTGAACCGAATTCAACCTATCTAAATATCGGGTCAAGCCGGGGTTAAGAAATAAAACGCAAGTCCAAGCCCATTTCGAGGTTGAGCCAAACCGTTTTTAACTATTTTTTATTGCATCGAAAGCATACTAAATAACAATAAATTGACCATAAATAATATTTGGTTATTAGATTTTTCAAACATATTTTTACTTCCCATTAGAAATTTATGATATCTAATTCTCACAGAAACTATCAATCACTTTTGCATTATTTATTTAAAAAGAGAAGTAAATTGGGGACAATGAAAGATACAAAGAATAAACTTCTACATTTTTTAAAACAAGAGTCGTGCTGGAGTGACCTTAAGCTGGAATCTCATATCGCACTTCATGACGTGAAAGTGGATAGGAATCATAGATATTTTTCATCAAGGTACGAGTGACACAGCATCTATGGTTCCTATCCACTTTCATGTCATGAAGTGCAGTATAAGGTTCCAGATTGACGTCACTTTAGCATTGTTCTTTTAAGAAATACGGAGGAAACAAAAAAGTATGATTTTTATTTTTATTAGTAATTTGAGGTTTGGTTTGGTAAGGAATTAGTATTGAAAAACCATTATTCTCTCCTAAAAGGTGTAATTTTCATACATTTTTCGTAGAATATATGGATTTTTTTTTTAGCTAGATGACTAAGTGGGTTAAAGTCTGTGAGTGTAGAATGTAGATACTACAATGAGGGATCAAAATCCACCTTTTCCATGGTTTTAAAACTCTTCTTGACTTCTTGTCTCATCCATGAACATATTAAGTCATCTCTGACAAATCATCTGATTTATTTGAGTTATCTCGTTGAACGATGACTCAATGAGCTAGACAATGAACCATCTTAAGTAATTAACTTTTAAGTTGGGTTTCATTGTTTGAGATGACTTGTCAATCCGTCTCATCGGTGGACGATATTAAGAGGAATCGAACGAGTTATCTCCATCTTGGACGAGATTTAAAACCACGATCTTCATCGACGAATTATGGAATATTAATCTCGCTTGCCTAGTCAAGCAATAAATATATGTTGAATAGAGTGCAAGTTACTTAAGTTAGGTGAAAAAATTAGCAACCAAACTATTTGCATAGTTTTAGCAAGTTCTAGGTATGATTCATTAATGCCATGGCCCATAAGAAGGCTAAACTTTCTTTCACCCACTTTTCTCCTTATTTGCACTCCTTTATTCTTAGGTTCTTAAGCCCCTTTTCTATATTATTATCATCTATCAACCATTTACTACATTTATTTAATTTTATATCCTAAGAAGGGAAAGTAGTGCTAATTAACCTTATATTTGTATTGTTAATTTTTAAGAGTTGCTATTGCCACACCAACTTGTAATAATGCCGCACTAATACCTATGTCAAGCACCAAAGAATTGCACACAATTGGTGTGTCGTTAGTAAAGTTGGTGTGGCAATAGTAACTCTATAATTTTTTTATTATTATTTATTGACCTTATGTTTTTAAAATGTATTGATCAATGGCTTAGAAGTGAGTTCAATGCCCAGTATGGGCAGTATTTCTACGGGGCCACTGGTGTCAATGCACCCTAACTTACTTGGTGCGTGTGATGTGCGGGTGTTGCAAGTGCTCGAGGGAAGGACCCATGTGCCTTTACTGTAGTCCTGGCTCTTCTGATCCCCTTAGTCGGATGTAAGTTCAGACACTTGTGACACTGCACTCTTACTAACCTGATCACATTTTTAAATATGATGTGGACATGCAGTCTATATAGATAAGTGATCCCCGAGCCCAAACAACCCAAACGCATAGGCATTCTGCTTGTATAATATGTTTTTATAACTTGACATCATAATCATAAATTTCAATGGTTCGAATCTTCGACATGTGACCTCACAAAAATTTAATTTGAAGTTTAAAATGAAAACTTTTGATGATTCATTTAAGAGTTGTGATAATTTGACTACCCCACGTGACAAACTCAATCGACTACCTGACGTGACAAGTTTGGGCACCGTATATCTGAGCTCCTCAGGATATACAATTCTCTCGAGATAAACTTTTTAAATGGAAAAATGCAGCCATTTATCCCGAGGAGCGCAGATCTACTGTTCCCGAACTTGTCACGTCTGGGTAGTCGATTGAGTTTGTCATGTGGGGTGGTCAAATTACCACGATTCTTCATTTAACTATGATTTTAGATCTTTTTTTTTTAATTAATGCAAATAACAATATTATAGGGGAATGATTATCAAGTTGAGAATGAACTTAAAGTTATATCATCAAAAATATTTTCTATATGTCCCACAAGTGAGACTCAGAAATTTTATAATCCATTTTGTTCATCCCGAGACAAACAGAACTCAAGCTAGGCCTATATGGGCCTGGGCCACAATCCGGCCCAACATAGGATTAGGTTCATTCAATCATTTGGTGTGTACACGGACAGCTATAGAAGGCTCGAACCTCGAGCCGTATTTGACAAAGAGACACCTTGAAAAAGGAACCTATAGTGCTTTATTAAAATTACATAAATACCCCTACGCTTTAATTAATCGACAGAACATAAAAGGTTCCCCGTTTCTGTGTATTAGAAGCTTTTCAGCCAACTAATATTAGCCCTTGATGGGCTAGTTACCAAGGTCTTGTGACCGTTAGATGATCATAGAGATGTTCGCAAGTGGGAGGACAACACGTGATGGCAAAAAAAAGATGACGTTAATAGTCGAACAAATTTCGGTCATTTTGGTAAATTCCAAATGGTCTTTTAATATTGACCTATAAGCATGGTAGGAACAAGGAAGTAAGTGGCGCGCCTTTGCTCAGGTGCGTTGGTCCACCGCAATTGCTAACATGTGCTCATTGTGGGATCCTCTACTCCTGGGGCCGAGTTAGTTAACCTAACTCTAGGTCTTTCTTTTTCGCCACGTGGCATAATATTTCAAAATCTTTGGTAGGTAAACTAATAATCTAAAATAATAATGTTTTCCGAACTCCCATCTGACATACTCCTCCAATACTCTCCTGAAATGGCATGTTATAGAACCATATTTCTTCGAGATACGCAATTACACATCTTAATGAAAAAAAATGTGGTTCTAGCACATGCCATGTCAGGTATGGTTTAAAAACTTGTTCGAGACTGAGATGTATCGTATGAGTTAACTCGATATCAGAGCTAAACAAGACCAACTCATAAGTCACTTTTTTGATCGAAATTTAATCTCTCACGTTCAATTTTTTTATTTTTTGAACGAGACATCTCAAACTCGTCCAAGGCGACTTGATATCGAGCTTGGACGAGACGAGACACGAAATCGAATTTTAAAACCATGACGTCAGGAGAGTTATGGGGGAGTCAGAAAATCACGACTCAACCTAAAAATCTTAGTAAGCCATGGAAGTGAGAGTTTGTAGTAATAGTTGTGGGTTCAAATTTCTTACACCCACTCTCTTAGATCTGTAACCTTATGATCATATCTTAACTATCAAGAAAATTATTGTTTTAATTACATTAGTTCCTGTCTTATATAAATTTATTCCTTAAACACATATAATTAGAGAGATTCTATTAGCATATCAATCCCATTGAAAATAAATCAACGTTTACATATTAATCGTATATTATAAGTAAAAGTTGGTGGGTTATTATAAGATCTCTAAAATAATCGATTATGACTTACTATAAACTTACCTTCCTCAATTTAACTCATGGTTTTAAAACTAGTTTTCACATCTCGTCTCATCCATGTTAGATACTGAGTCGTCTCAAACATGGGGTTCAGTATCTCGTTTGAAAATTTGACTTTTCGTCTCGTTCATGTTTGATACCAAGACGACTCGGGTGATACATCTCGATCTCGTGATAAATCCACATTAAAAATTAATTTGACTTATAAATTCTTAAGAAAATTACTTAATAGACCCTAGGAGACATGTTTATAAATGCACCCTGAGTTTTGAGGTGGTATCTTAATAGTGGGAATGCCCTCACACCACGATTAAATGTCGAATTCAAATCTTTCAGATCGAGATATAAATTATAGAGGTCATCAATCTCAACAATTCATGTTCATACATCGAGGCCAACGATTTATGATCATTAATTAAAAAAAAAAAAAACTCAAATCCAATGGGCAGGGCAGACATTATCAATGAAGTTAGATAGACATAATGGTGGGTTTACACAATACAAGTCAATGGGGGTAGGAAGTATGTGCCATGTGGGACACATAGAGTTGTTTAAAGTTAGACAAGTCGTTTATGAGTTGTAGCAGTGGATCACCCCCTCTTGAAAGAGAGAAAAATAAGTAAGGCCAACCTAGTAGTTCACATTGATGGTTGACCTTTAAGATTTCCATATCACTTTGTTTTTGTGTCCCAGCATGAGTCCCCCGTCCCTTTTACTAACCTATATGTCCTTATGGATCATTATTACTATACACACCCACCGTGTTGACTCTTCGAGTCATCTTCTTTTGGGACAAAATCATTTTTTTTAAAGATTTGTGATCTATGTTGACTCAAAAAAATTCCAATTTGTAAAACATAAAATTCAACGATCAGGATAAGAATCGTAATAATTTGACTACACCATATGGCAAACTCAATCAACTACCCTAACATGACAAGTTTGGAAATCGTAGATTTGTGCTCTTCAAGATACACGACTAAACTTCTCCATAAAAAAATGTATTTCGAGGGAACTATGTATCCCAAGGAGCATAGATCTACGGTTCTTGAACTTGTCAAATCAAATAGCTCATCAAGATAATTATTAATACAACAAAAACTTTAGAATATATTAAAGTATTTTTTATCTTGATCGTTGCATTTTGTGTTTCATGATCAAGATTTTGTATTTTTTGGCGAGTTACATTTGTTGGCTCAGTGGATTTCAGTCCTTTTATTAATATATATTTGTTATTTTTCATTATTATTTCATTTTAAAAAATCTTACATATAATTAATAAAAATTGAACCAAGATTTTAAAAAATATTTTTACAAATTTTGTAAATAATTTGGAATGGGTTCTCTCCCAATCGTAATAAATTGACTCGAAATGAGTCGTGAATTTTTTACGCCTCTTGACGTGGTGGCATGGGCTAGAGCCATAAAAAAGTTTCCTCGGGATTACACAATGTTATGTCCTCATACATATGTGCAATTGCGTATTCCAAGGAAAAGAATCTATGATTCTAGCACATGCTACGTCGTGGCGTCAGAAAATCATTATTCTTTTAAAATATTGGACGAGTCATCTCAGACTCGTTCGAGTCCTCTTCAACTTTTAAAAAGTCACCATAGGTAAAACTTATAAAATCTTAAGGACATTATAGTAATTTCAAGTGTTCAACAGAAAACATTTAATAATATAAACTACAAAGTAATTAAACTCTCTCATGGACTTCAACCCATTGTCACCTGCCCTCACAACTAAAGCTCACTTTCTCTCTTCTCTTCTCTCTCTCTCTCTCTCTCTCACATGTCCTCGACAAACGTACCCGTGTCGGCACACGAACCCGGACTCGGGTACGGCATTGGAATCGCAGTTGGAATACTCGTTCTCATCTCCACTATCATGCTCACATCTTACATCTGCGTTAGAGTCAAAGCCGGTTCCGCTGCTTCCAGGAGTGGTGGTGGCTCTACTACTACAGTTGGGCCCACACCAGTATCAACGGTAGTGATGGGCCTTGATAATCCTACTATAGCTTCATACCCAAAACAGATCTTGAATGAGAGCAGAAGACTACCAAGGCCCAATAACGGCCCATGTTCTATTTGTTTGATGGAGTACAGACCCAAGGATACGGTAAGGTGTATGCCAGATTGTAACCATTGCTTCCACGTTGATTGCATCGATGAGTGGCTTCGGATGAGCGCCACGTGTCCTATCTGTCGTAATTCTCCAGTTCCATCTGTGGGTCCCACTCCTTTAACTACACCTCTATCGGAGTTGGTGCCGCTGGCCTTCAGTGCCAGGTGATTGTTGTTATATATTTTTTTAAATTTATTTTAATATTTATGGGAATTTTTGGTCAAAAATAATAATTTTGAGGGTGATTTCGATAAAAAAAAATTAGATCCCAAGGTGTATTTAATGCACTTTTAACTTATGTATTATATTTATTTATTTTCTCACTTTTTGTTTTTTTATTTTATAAAATATTATATTTATTTTATTAATAATTAATGGTGACCCGTTGAATGTGGAAAATATTAAATAATATATTTAGTTGGCCACCTAAGTTTGGTAATTTATTTATGTTGGGTCACGGAGTAGCAATTAATTCACATCAGATTAGTTTTTTTTTTTTTTTTTTTTGAGTGGTTGTGAGTTTTGGGATTGAATTTACTGTATTACAATGTAGGATCGACGTATGATCACCATCGTCCATCATCATTATTGACACCATCGCCAACGGTCAACGAATTAGGTTTAAGATCGATCTAATATCAACCCAACAAGAATCAAATCATGAGTTACACCATTTTGGACGATATTTTGAAAATATTTGACAAGTCAATAAAACTGAATCAAGTTAAGTTAAGTGGTATTGGTATTTTATAATTCTGAATTAAAATAATTATTTTTTGAAATTTTAATATTTATTAAAATATAAATATATTATAAACAAATTATTGTAAACAAGTAAAATGATTTGTCTTGTCTGAGACGAGTTAACTCGTCTAAGACAACTCGACCTCCTTCATGAATGAGACGAGATGAGACATCAAACCGAGATTTGAAGTAAAGAAAACAGGTGCAATCAAAATAAGAAAACGAATTGAAAAACCAAACACAAGATGCAATCACACAAAGAAACACATAGATTTTACGTAGTTTCCTCTAGATTGAAGTACCGTCCACAGATCACATTGATCCCATTATGAAGAAAAACTCGCAGTTACAGATTACACCCTTTCACCAAAAACGAGAAATATAAATACCTTAGAAAAATCTAATTAGGGTTTTACATAATATTAATGAAATTACAAAAATACCCTTAAATTTTTTTCTTGTCGACTAGTACTATTAGGCTCCACAAACCAAAACAGTTGAGGCAAGGGATCTCCTTTCCTAGTACTTCTCATAAGGGTCGAGGAAGTGTTAAGTATTATGTCTCACTAAATTGCTTTCAAAGAAGTAATAGTGTGGAAGATGCGATTCCAAACCATCTTTTGTTTGCGGATGATCTTCTTGTGTTCTTAAAAGCATTGACGTGAGCTTTGGAGAATAACATTACGAAGTGGATCTCCACGAGAGAGAGATGTTGGTTTATGAAGAAGGGAAGTTGCCAACTAATTAAATTTGGGATCTATTTTTCTACGATGGATCTCAAAAGAAAGTTGTTGGTGTTTGGTTGACAAGATTTCAAAGACAATAAGTTGATGAAGGTCTTAACTGCCATCAAAGTGGGACCGACTAACTCTCTTGAAACATGTGTTGTCTTCTTAATTGACTATTGATAATGAGTCTTCCTAATTTTTTGATTTTGATGTTATCTATAGAACTAGGCCTTGGAAAAATCATATATAATACATTTCTTGCTTACTTAGGAAAAAATAAAATAAAATAAAATAAAACGGGTGGTTGTTGGTTGTACAGAGGGCTTGTCGCATGGGATTGTCATTAGGTTTGGACTTTCATTTTCGTTCTCCGATCCACTTAAAAGACCTTGGAACCTTGTACGTAGGGTTGTCAATGGATCAGATCAGACCCGAAATTCGATCCGATAACTTTGGGTATGGATCGATGTTTTGGATTCTGATAAGGATTCGATCTGATATCTTATTTGGATCGGATTTGTATCAATCATGTCCCAACCGAATAAGAATCGGATCCAAAAATATGTTAGAAAGTATATAAATTATATTATATATTTGTTGAGATGTAGGGATTTTATTTTGATTTTGTATATAAAATTGGATTTGGCCCGATCCGATTGTTAACAGATCGGGTTTAGATCTTACTATCGAGTTCCATTAAAACCCCAATCCAATAAGGGTTCGATCCGATACTCACTGATGGTGGTGGATTAGGACTGTCAATGGGCCAGGTTTTCCTTGGCACGTAAGGCCCATCATGGATCATGATGGATTGATTTATAGGATCAGAGTCGCGTTTGAAGCTAGTCTCATTGGGTGGCCCAGCTTGTTAAGCTTTTGTTATAATATATTATAGCTATTTTTTGAAAATCTTAATTGGGTCAATCTTACTTGTAAATAAATCCAAATACTTATAAGTCGGGCTTGGACATAGGTTAACTTTTATGTAACCTAACATGGCCAGTAGATGGGCCAGTCTAGATTAAATTTTAGAGGTTAATCACATATGTTACAAATCTAATATAGCTATTTATATGAAATGTTTTCAGCCAATCATACTTGTAAATAGATCCAAATACTTATAGGCAGGACTTGGACATAGGTTTATTTCATTTAGCACATCGAGTCATGATTTTCTGACGCCCTCTTTGACATACGTCCCTTGACATCGCATGGGCTAGAACCATAGATCCTAGCCCATGCCACGTTAAGGGTTGTATGTCAGAGCGGGCGGGGGGAGCGTCAGAAAATCCCCTTCTGACACACGTCCCGATACACCTTTTGATGTGGCATGTCCTAGAGCCATAGATTATTTTTCTTGGGACACACAACTGCATATATTCATGGGGAGGTGAGGGGAGGGGAGGGGGGGAGCGTCAGAAAATCCCCCTCTGACACACGCCCTAATACACCTTCTAACGTGGCATGTCCTAGAACCATAGATTATTTTTCTTGGGACACACAATTGCATATATTCATGGGGATATACATTAGTGTATCTCGAGAGAAAAATCTATGGTTCTGACTCATGTCACGTCAGGTGGCATGTGTCAGAGAGGATGTCAGAAAATTATGACTCTTAATTTGTTTTCTTTGGAATTGCTCATCAGAGTCGTCATCTCTTCCACTTTGTGGGATAACCCTTAGTAAGGTTACCCAACTCATCATGTCGCCTATTTCGTTCCCCTATAATTGCCAAGGCATGTATATCCTCATATCCTTATGAACATTCCTTCCTTGGTCAGTTAATATCTCATATATTGAGATATTTTGGCCAAATGTGACGTCGAGAGCAGATGATTGGGTGGGTGGGCATGACTAGACTGGCATGTTGATATGGGTGGCTGACTTAATTAATGACACATATTGGGAGCATATGAAAATCATGATTTTTTGACTCCCCCTCTGACACAAGCCCGATACGCTTTCTGACGTGGCATGTCCTAGAATCATAGATTCTTTTTCTGGACACACAACTACACATATTCATGGGGATATATAGTACTGTATCCCGAGAGAGAAATGTATGGTTATCATGTCCCCTATTTCGTTCCCCTATAATTGCCAAGGCATATATATCCTCATTTCCTTATGAACATTCCTTCCTTGGTCAGTTAATATCTCATATATTGAGATATTTTGGCCAAATGTGACGTCGAGAGTAGATGATTGGGTGGGTGGGCATGACTAGACTGGCATATTGATATGGGTGGCTGACTTAATTAATGACACATATTGCGAGCTCTTTTTTCGTGGGAAAGAATCCGCTCGACACAATCCTTAATTAGCATTTTGACCATTACACATTAACATGTAAACATTTGGACATTGTAGAATCATTTTTCATTGAATGAGAAAGGTACGTCATCTAGACCGGTTTGATTGTCTTTGTATCTAATAAAATGCAAGAATGATTTTATGTTGCGGTTCGACTTTGATCCCAACTTACCCATTAGAAAATCTTTTTTATATTACTAACGGGTTGCATTCACATTCATCGTTTCTTCGACACTCTTGAATATTTCAGTTGTCGAGAAAAGTATCGAATATATTAGAAATATTTCTATTGAGAAAAATATCGAGATTCGATCTTTCTCTACAATGAGATATTTTGAGACAAAATTTTAAACCTTGTCTCCACTAGCACACCATCATCATCAACAAAGGGAATCAGAAAAGTATAAGTTAATGAATTTTAAAAAAATAAAAAACTTATTTTCTTTACTGGTAAGAAAGTTTTAGAAGAGATAGTTCATTTGAAGTTCCAATATATAGTTTATATGAAAAATAGAAGAACCTTATATAACATGTATTAATGTTAAAATAAAATAAATCTTAAATCATCTATAGTATAAAAAAGAATTATTAAAATAAATCGGTTCTAGCTCTCGCGAGTACCCATCAGATCGAATCGAATTGTTTCAATTCTAAAGAGGCTCAGGAGCTTATAAGGAGAGACAGAGAAAAGACAATTTTTGTCTGATGTAGGACTAAACTCAACAGGTTCCATTTTAAAATTGATTCTAATTGCTTCCAATAAAAAGGGAATTAGAACTGAAGTTTTTGGTTCCAGTTAAATGGCTACCTGTTGACACCCTTAATCGGAACATATATTGTCGATGATTTGATAAGATATCAAATCAGATTCTTACAAAGTCCAAATTTTGATCCAGATCAAAAGTTTTTGGACCATAATGAATCAGATTTAGTTAGTCTAATCCGATGATTCATCGACAGCCCAACTCACAATATTTCAAATTACAAAATTGCCATGGCCTATAATACGATTCCTAGAGACCAGATGTTCCAAGCCATCTAATCGATTTCATGCTTTTGAACGACCATGAAACTTATCAATGGTTACGTCCTTGGAAGAATCTATAGATCAAATTGCAGAAATCAGATTCTTCTTCTAGTTGACATTTGTGTTGATAGGTATCACATTTAATCACTTTTTGATGTAAATAATTTTTTTTTTTAAAGAGGGATTTTGCAAATTGTATCGAAAAGGAAAAAACTATTATGTTCTTAAGAATTTGGAAGTGCGTTTGAGATTCGCTAACTGCTTTTGGGTTTCAAATTATAGTTTAATTTTTTTTTCGCTTTTCAACAAAAATCTAGACTTAATTCCGCAACCATGATTCCTACGAAAGTACTTCCAAAGAAACACTTCCACTAGACAACGCTTCGCCAAACATGGCCTTAATTTTATCAAGATTGAGCACTAAATTAAAAAATATCATGAAGTACGAAATGTATCGAGAATGCTTCATGTTGTTTGCAACAATCGAGTTCTAGAGAGTACATCTAGGTGTTTCACATGGATATATATTTAGCGGGAAATTTTCAAATAATTATCGAAGTTTTTGAAAATACCGAAAGTGTTACATGTGTTGACAGAGCTATCATATAATGCAGGGGCGGATTTACAGTGGGATCACTTGCCCCCACAAGAATTTTCAAAGCCTACATATTAATGAGCTATTGCAACATATATTAGCGGCAGATGAAAAAATCCACCAACATTGTCCCCACAATTTTTTTTCTCGTTTTAGTTGCCCCCACAAAAATATTTTTTCACTCTAAGTTGGTATAAATATTAGAAAAAATGGGTGATTCAGTAAATTTTTTATTTTATTTTTTATGCAAAACACTTAGCCATTTTTAATTGTTAAAGATGTATAATATTTAGAGTTGGAGGAAACAAAAATCAACATGTGTATGGCTGATCAAGTAGATGTATAATAAACTCTAAAAATTGGAAAAAATAAAATAAAGAAATTTATAATAATAAAGGATCAAATTAATCATTTTCATAATTAAATGTGCACATTAAGCTTGAGAATGAAGATAGAATAAACCCTACTTTAAAGGGTTTAGGGTATTTAGCATCAAAGAATGATTCGGCTCATAGTTTATTAATTTAGATCTGAAAAAAAAAAAATGTTAATGAGCATGTAGAGACAAACGACCATATCTAATCGATTATTTAAGTGACGGAATCAGAATTTATATCTCAAAAGGAAAAAAAAAAAAAAAATCTAAATAATAGAATATTAGTGTTGAAATGCACTAGGGTTACTGTCAAATGATATTTTCAATTTGAAAGATATCTTCCTATGCTCGAATAAAAATAAAAATTCCCCATAGATTCTAATGACTCATAAGAAATTAAAATATATTCGTAGAATTTTTTTTACTAATCCCTAGAAAATTAAAACTAGTTTCTAGGATTCTAAACTTTTCCTCTTATCTCAGTAGCCTGTTTAATGGAAAGTCTCGTGATAATCTGACGCCCCCCACTGACATGCGCGTCACTGTGCCCCCATCACAGAACCATAGATCATTTGCCTCGGGATACATAAGAAAATATTTATTATTCTTCGTATCCTAAGGAAATGATCTTTAGTTCTGTGATGGGGTAGGTCAGAAGGGGGCGTCAGAAAAATCATTATTCTTTGTGATATTTATCAGAAAGGTTAATATCTATTTTTGTTTTTTGTTTTCCCAAAATGGGCATTCTATATATGAACATTAAGAAAAATAGGACATTGCATTTTTTATTAGTCGGACCAATAAGCAATTAACGCTCGTGGGTCATAAGTTCGATGCTCACTTACTTGGTGCATGTGTCGTGCGGGCGTTGGATGTGCCCCGAGACTAATCCTTAGACAAGACCATAGCCTAAGTCTATGGATTGGGCAAAGCTTAGATACGAGGTCGGTTTGCTATATATAGGGATACTCAGTTATAAATAAAAAAAAACACTACACTAACATGGCAATGGTAGAAAATCGTGATTTGTAACTTGTATCTCAAGAAATAATCTATGGTCATTAGTGCATTGTTACGCACAATGTTGAACACAATGTCCATCGAAGGTAGTTGTGGGTTGCGATTTTCTTGATGTTTTACTAAAATGATTTTGATTATACTAAATTTATATTTAGAAGAAGGGGTATTTATGACCCATAGAATTTTCTTGATTATTTTAGATACCCTTACATTTATGATTTAATTTAAAATACCCCTGTATTTTCAACTAATGACATTGCCCGATTTGACCATGTTGCCTCCCTCCCTCCCTCCCTCCCTCCCACCCTCCCAAATTTGTAGGTGATTAAGCACCCCTTAACATTTTAGTGAATATTTGAGATACCCACACTTTTATTATCAAATTGATGATATGCCCCCTTTGACCTATTTTTCTTTCCAAACTAATAAAAAATGACCTAAATGCCCTCATTTTCATTTGTAACCATTTTTTTTCTTCCTAAAATTAGTCAACTTTAAGTAATTTAATCTCTAAAAATATTAATTTTAATTTATTAAACTCAATCTTCGATCCATCACTGTGAACATTGTCTTAGTCCTTTTTACAAAAATTTAAAATTTTCTACAAAAAAATTCCATCATCTTCTACTTTAATCCTATCTTGTTATTTAGATTTCAATGCTAAAATAGATTTTAAAGTTGAGAATTAGGATAAATTTTTTACGTAAGAAGTTGAAGGTAATTGATTTTGGGAAGATATCGAATTTCAAAGGTTTTTGGTTTCAGGTTGAAGACGATAATGAAGTCAAATAAATTGTCTATTATATAAGACCAAGGGTCAAGGGGGGCATGTAGGGAATTTTGTGGATGTTTGATATAGTTTATATTTTTGAAGATGACATTGTCCCTTGCTTAGGTCTTCTCTCGTAGATTAATGAGAAATAACTTAAATACCCTTTTCTTCGACCTCTAATAAAAAACCTTTGAATTTCTCTCTAAAATCATTCATCTTCAAACTTTCAACCTTATCGGTAAGAGTTGTAATAATCTGACACCCCTCTTTGACATAGTCCTCCATCACAGAACCGTAGATCATTTGCCCCGGGATACATAAGAAAAAGATTTATGATTTTCATATCTCGAGACAAATGATCTATGATTCTCTTATGGGAGCATTTGTCGAAGGGAGGCGTCAGACAATCATTATTCTATCGTTAACTATAATTTGCCCTCACTACAATAAAATCTGTCATGTATTTAGCATCACAATCACCAATTGATCACTAACCAAGCATCAGGACCCAACACATATGATATGATATGCCCAACACGTAACATTCTCTTGCATCACCCAAAGTAGTGCTTATGTGACTAGATGTTGTGCTTTGGGCTAACAACAACAACAACCAAAAAAAAAAAAATGCACAAGACCTAATCTAATCATCCTTTTTTCATGTTACCCTGCCCACACCTAAAAGTGAGTAAGGTGGTTGGTACTTGGTACCAGGCACTAAACAAGACCCTACCAATCTCAATGTGTTTGATTGGTGATGATCATATTCCATGATACTCTCTTTTCGATCGAAGGAAAAGAAACCATGAAACTAAAATAATTCAGTAAAAACCCCGATGGGTTGGCTCAATGGTAATTTCATACCGATAAGCGATTAATGTTCGTAGGTCATGAGTTCGATACCCGGTATGAGTATTAATTCCTCAGGGGCCACCTACGAAGACGCACCCTTATTTATTTGGTGTGTGTGATATGCAGGTGTGCCGGGACTAGTCCTTGGACAAGACCATGGTCTATGGATTAGGGCACTGGGCAAAGCTCAGATACAAGTCTGATCCGTTGTCTACAAGATACCCCTTATAAAATTAAAAAAATTACTAAAAATATTATGTCACACAATTGATTAGGTCGAATTAACCCCTATTGGATAATGCTTAGTCACTCGTGAACCATCCAACATTGTTTTGAGTAAAACTACAAAAAATGGCACGTATGATTCTAGAGTTGTTGGCCCTTTTAAAAATATTTTTTTATTTATGAAAAAGTATATATTAATTTATTTATTTTTATGATAATGGGCAATAGTTGAAAAGTTACTTTTATAAATAATTGTAGGTTTTTAACCCTTGTTTTGGATTCATAAGAAATGAACTTATTTTTCTAAAAAGGTAATGGTTCAAAAGTAAAATATGAAAGTGACCCTAGAACAAATACTCTTTCAGGCATAGTGACAAAGTCGGGGTTCGGGATTAATTCAGCAAGAGAAAGCTTCGAAAAGTTGAGAAAATGTCTGATAAATTAAAAAATAAAAATAATTTTTTTAAATATAAAAAATACCAAAAATAAAAATAATCCGTAATTTTTTTAATAAATCACAATTAATTGTGATTTTTTGAAAAATCATGATTTAATCAACAATTATTAAAATCGTAGATTTTTGTCACTATGCATGTCGGAATAAATAAGACTTTTTGATAAAAGCATTTCAGAATGTTAATTCTGCTAAATACTTGCCTACTTTAGTAAAAGTTAAATCGATTAATTAGTTGCAAATCACCTAGTATTGATTGCACCCCACTAGACAAGATCTGCTTTGCACTTTATTGGTATGATTACACTCCAAAAAATAAGTTGCACTCAGTTGAACCAATTTAATACCAATCTGCCTTCTAACTTTGAAACTATCAATCAACAAATTGAATTAGGGAATTAGCTCGATTTAATATTGAATATCATTTTTATCAAAACTCAGGTGTGAAACAATCCAAACTATCTCAATATAAATATTTTTATGAGTCCTGATAGAGTCGTCCTGGAGTGACCTCAAACTGGAATCTCATATCGCACTTCTTGACGTGAAAGTGGATAGGAACTATAGATGCTTTTTTACTCATATCTCGGTGAAACGAATCTATGGTCCGCATACACTTTCAGCATTATTTGTCCTGATAATATGACTCATCAGGTGACATACTCAATCGACTCCTTGACATGGACAAGTTTCAAAAACCGTAGATTTGTATGCCTTGGGATACACTTTTTTAAAATGAGAAACTGCAATCGTGTATCCCAAGGCAAGTCATATTATCACGACTCTATTTCTATTTCTCTAAATTAAATCAAATCAATAGCAATGAAGAGATCAATCAAGAATTTTTTTTTTTATGGGTATGCTAGACTTGAACCTATAACCTCAAAGTTGTTTTGCAATGTATCAAACCAACTGAGCTAAGGGTCTAAGCCCTTTATTCCCACTAGCCTTACTAAGTTAGTAAGGATTTTACCCTTACACTTTGTGACATCCTAAAACATGATCTGATGCTTCAGGGTTGTAGAGGACAAATTCTACGAATTTTAGAAAAAAAAATTATATTTCAAATTTTTTTTTTTTTTTTTTGTGTAAACTACAAAAGATGGCCTGTATGATTCTAGACTTATTGGCCCTTTTAAAAATATTTTTTTTTTAATGAAAAGTATGCATTTATTTATTTATTTTTATGAAATGGGCAATAGTTGAAAAGTTACTTTTATAAATAATTGTAAGTTTTTAACCCTTGTTTTGGATTCATACAAATGAACTTTTTTTTTTTTATCTAAAAAGGTAATGGTTAAAAAGTAAAATATGAAAGTGACCTTACAAGGAATACTCTTTCGGGCATAGTGACAAAGTCGGGATTTGAGAATAATTTGGCTAGAGAAACCTTTGAAAAAAGTTGGAAAAACGTCGGATGAATTAAAAAATAAAAATAATTATTTTAAGAGTAGAAAAATATGTATTATACATGTTAAATTAAAAAGAATACTTAAAAAATACTAAAAATAAAATAATCCATGATTTTTAAATAAAACATGATTAATAATGATTTTTTGAAACATCAAAGATTTTTTCAAAACTTTGTGATGTTTTGAAAAAAATCATGATTTAATTAATAATTATTAAAATCGTGACTTTTTTTTAAAAAAAATGCAGATTTTTGTCACTATGCTTTTGGGTACAAATAAATAACACTTTTTGAAAAAAGTCTTAAAAACATGTTGGGATGTTAATGGATGGGAACTGATCATAGATCCATTCACATATCGGAGCCCTGATTAGTGTGTTTTACTTCTTGTTAGCAGTCTCCTGTTTAATTCGCGAAAAATTCATGAATTTTTTTTTTTTTTTCAATGAAAGTATTGTTCTCCGGATTAATGAATTATTCTTAAAAATTCACGTATTTTAAGTTAAAAAAATAAAAAAGCATTTTTTTCACAAATTTTTATAAAACTCGAACAAAAAAATGCTACTGTAAAAAAAAAAAAAGCATCACCTCTACATTTATTTGAGATACTATCTTAATATTTTAAACGGATGATTTGTTCCTTGACTTTGGTCTTCTTTTATAAACTAATGGACCAATAACATCAATGCCCTCGTTATCACCACCATCATTATTACCATCACCTTCACTAGCACTATGAACATTACCAATTTCATCATCACTATCACATTATCAAATTTTTTCGATTTTCGGATTTTTTAAATGAAACGGACCATCGTATAAAAAAATATGCCGCATATTTTAAATTTATGGAATTTTTTTTCCGAATTTCTAATAAGATTTTTTCAACCCAAAATCGAATTTATGTCGTATTCCGAATTGCTAACAGCCATAACTTTCCTCCTTAAATGGGTCGGGATACTGGGTCGGGATACCTATCGGGTGGATTCATCAAAATAAAAGATCCATACATCATCATGCACCAAATCCACATTGGTGCCTCTCGAATCGTTTACCACTATGATAATTGGGTGGATCCCACCCAATGCACTTAAAACCCCTCTCATTGTTGCCACGTGGAACCCAACATTCAAATATGGACCCACTTTTAAATGGATAATTTGATATGAGATTAGTGAAGTGGACCTCATGTTGGGCCAGGCCATTTAGGGCTGACTACATCTGGCACGTGCGAGAGGGTGATCTCACAAGCTTACATCAATCAATCATTTCTTTATGGCTTCATAAAGTTGTATAACTCTAAACTCAACTCAATTTGGATGCCCATTGAATCGAATCATGTCCATGACTCATGAGTGATTTAGATGAGTCAAATAAATACATATTAATATTCATGTAAATATTTTAAAAGAATCGTGATAATCTGACTTACCCATGTGGTATACTCAATCGACATCCCTGACTTGATAGGCTCAAAAATCGTAGATATGCTCTTCTCGGGATACAAAATTACAATTTCAAATAAAAATGTAATTTTATATCTCGAGGAGAGTAGAGAAAAGCAAATCTATGATTTTCAAGCCTGTCATGTCAAAGGTGTCAATTGAGTATGCCACATGAGTAAGTCAGATTATCACGACTCATTTTAAAATTCTATATCTTTTTTAGAAACTCTTTTGCTACTAATCTGGCTTTACACTTTATCCAATAATCCATCAGTTTGAATGGGTACATTTAACTTGATGATTTATTGAGTTAACTCAACAAATAGATTCACTCAAATTTCGATTCACTAAGAAATCCATTTGAGCCAATCTACTTGATTGATTTTTGAGTTGACTCGACTCGACGAGTTGAAAAACTATACCCCCAACACATATAAATAAAGCAGGCACACTTGTTATTTCTTTACGAGAACCACAAAGATCTTTGTTGTTCTTCCTCTTCTAGCCACTTTTCTCCTTCCATATACAACTCTGTTTTAGTAAAAAATTTATCTCCAAAAAGGATAAAATAAAATGGGGAGCCATGGATGTTGTTGTGACTTCATCCAAAGAAGCAGACCATACATCGCGATGATCTCGCTCCAATTCGGCTACGCAGGCATGAACATCATCACAAAGGTCTCCCTCAATAGAGGCATGAGCCATTATGTCCTAGTCGTGTACCGACATGCCTTTGCCACTGGTGCCATCGCTCCCTTCGCTCTCATTCTCGAGAGGTACAAATTCTAAACTTAGCCAAACTCATAATATGCAAATCGTTCGTTTAATTCACTTATGCTAGTTGGATTTCAGGAGAATGCGATCGAAGATCACATTCCCAATTTTCTTGCAAATCTTCGCGCTAGGTCTTCTCGGGTTAGTACATATGTCTTTGTATATATATATATATAGCATGTCGTGGAAGGTAGTCGTCATTATTTACTATGAAATTAGACGTAATATTTTATAAATTTTTACAGGCCAGTAATTGATCAAAACTTTTACTACGCGGGATTAAAATTCACCTCTCCGACCTTCTCGTGCGCCATGAGTAACATTTTGCCGGCCATGACGTTCGTCATGGCTGTTATTTGCAGGTACACATACATGCAACTCATCATCATTATTGGTATTAGAGTTTTTATTTTTATTTTTATGGGTAATTAACTTTAATTTGTGATGTACAAATAATTAAGGATGGAGAAAGTAGATATAAAGAAGGTGAGATGCCAAGCTAAGGTGGTGGGAACTATAGTAACAGTAGGTGGGGCCATGTTGATGACCTTGTACAAGGGACCAATCATGGAAATGGTGTGGTCGAAACATGTGCACCCACGTAAATCCTTTGTAACCAACACCACTGGATCAACTGACAAAGATTGGTTTAAGGGTTCCATCCTCCTCATCCTTGCTACCTTTGCGTGGGCTGCTTTCTTTATCCTTCAGGTACACACACACACACACACAAGTATCTTAAAAACCCGAACTATTGATGGGCCGACCGGAATGTTTTTTAGAGTCCTGATAACATGACTTGCCAGGTGACATACTCAATCGACACCCTAACGTGGACAAGTACGGAAACCAAAGATATGTACGTCTCGGGATATACTTTTTTTTTATATGGGCAAGTGCAATCATATATCCCGAGAGACGTACAGATCTACGATTCCTAAAATTGTCATGTCAGGGAATTGTTTGAGTATGCCACCTGACGAGTCATTTATCATGAATCTTATTATTATTATTTTTTTATATATATTTTTTATGATAAACGTTCATTAATGAAAGCAAGATCGGTTGAGATGACCAACCAAATGACCGGATTTTTTTAAAATAATCAGACGAATTCTCTTTGAATCAGTATTTTATGAAGAACCGTCGATTTTTTCAAAACCAATGTTTCAATGGTACAATCCATCGGTTTTCATGAACCAGTCCTTGAAATCTAAAATGTTATTATTATAATTTTTTTTATTATGCTTTTTTCAAGAGAAGGTTGATTTGAAAAAAAAGAAAAGAAAGATTTCACGAAAATCTTTAATCCTTTTGTGTGTTTTTTTTCGATTCATGAAAGAGTTCATAAATACGAATCAGGCCAACGAGAGAGAAAAAGAGAGAGAGAGAGAGAGACCCACCTCATATGCACCCTTAAAATTTTGTTTCACTTATGGAGTGAATTTGAATTTGGTTGTGATTTGCAGGCAATAACAATGAGGAGATACAAAGCTCAACTATCTCTCACAGCTCTTATTTGTTTTGTGGGCACTCTTCAGTCCATTGCAGTAACCTTTGTGATGGAGCACTCTACTTCTGTTTGGGTCATTGGTTGGGACATGAACCTCCTTGCTGCAGCCTATGCTGTTAGCTCTCTCTCTCTCTCAATAAAATTATCCCATGTGGCACACTCAATGACTCTCCTAACGTGATAAGCCCGGGAACCATAGATGTCTTGAGATACACATTATCATCAGAAATGAAGTTTTGTATCCTGAGACATACAGATCTTTGGTTCCCAAACTTATCATGTCAGGAGAATCGATTGAGTGTGCCACGTAGAGTAGTCAGATTATCACGATTTAATTACTAATTAATAAGATTTTGTTTTGTTGTATAGGGAATTGTAACTTCAAGTATTGCTTATTATGTTCAAGGACTAGTGATGCAAAAAAGAGGGCCAGTGTTTGCAAGTGCTTTCAGCCCTCTAATGATGATCATAGTGGCCTTCATGGGATCTTTCATTCTTGCAGAAAAGATTTATCTTGGAGGGTAATTTTCTTTTCTATCAAATTAAATCAAATATATACCCTCCAATACTTAGGATAATTTTGCCCTTTCAATTATTATTGAAAGACACAAAAATACTTTTTAAGGACATTTACGAAAAACACAGGGTCTTGGAGATTGATAACATTTATCATAATTAATATATGTCATATATGTAAAGGTCCACAAAACCAATCCAATCCACAGATGAAACAAGGGTTAAGGTCTTGATCTTGAGCCCACAAAAGTAGAAGCGGATCCTCTGTAGCCCATCTTTCTTGTAACTCTTTGTAGCTCATGTTCTACAGACCATAGAACATCACATTGATAAAAAATAACAACTCAACCCTCTTCTACACATGGTTTAGATCAGATTTCGAAAAAATATATATATAAAGTAACTTGTCAGAGGACTTCTAAATTTAAATGATTCTCTGTAGAACCGTGATAATATAATACTCTCCTTTGACAAATGCCCCCATCACAGAACCATAGATCATTTGCCTTGGGATATACAATAAAAAGATTTATGATTCTACGTATCCTTAGGCAAATGATCTATGGTTCTGTGATGGGGGAGTAGGGGGCGTTTGTCAGGAGGCATCATATTATCACGACTCTTCTCTGTAACTGTCTTGATGATGTGGCACACCCTTCACCGTTGATCGTGGCTACAGAGCGCTACTAGAAAGACGGGCTATAGAGGATTTGCTCCTCACAAAAGTAGGGCTGGACTAAAAAATTTCCAACACGTTAAATCTAGGTTGGGGGGTCAAACTATTCCCGATCCATCTCATTTAATATATTTTAAAAATAACAAAAATGTATTTTAAAATACAAAATTTACTCTTATTTCTAATAGTTTTTAAAATAGGATGGAGATTCAACCCCTGTTTTGATGAAAAGCAATATCAAAAGGTTCAGAATGATATCAAAATGTGCATAAATTTAATATCTTTACTACTATAATGAGAGAAATCAGAGTAGAAGTGATTCGATACCAAAATTAGGATCTCATAAATGCCCACACCTTTAGATTTAAATTGGATATAATTAGGGTCATTTTGATAAAAAATTAAGAAAATTGCAACTCACAGCCCTATAATCACGTTGGTTACTATGTAATCTTTAAAAACCTTTTAAACCTATTTTAAATTACAACTAAGCCCTTTTGATACATGCGCCTTTGCACATGCCACCTTCTAGTTATTGATAATAATTTTAGGAAAAACATTATAACTTTTTAAGTTCCGTCAGATTTTCGCAAATACTAGAAGAGGGAATCAAGACTAGCTTATTTCCTAATTTTAATATAAACCCCCAAAGAACTCTCAAATACTTTTTAATGGGTCCTCACTTATTGGTGCAGTGTTCTTGGTGCAATATTAATTGTTGCTGGCCTCTACTCTGTTCTATGGGGCAAATACAAGGAGTACAAAGAGAAGAAAGCCGAGGAGATAATCAAATTCATAAAAACTATCGAAGAAGACACTGAGATAATGATGATCGACAACATCGAAGCTAATGACGTTGAGAAGCAGAAAGCCGAAGCTAACAAGCTCTCTTCCGTTATCGTTACTGTCCCTTCTCAGACCTCTCCATGAAAATTAATCGAACACAAAATAGAAAGATCAAAATACAATATGGCAAGTAAATGAAGGGCTTTTATGTATTTTTCTTATCTCACCTTTTTTTTTTTTTTTTTTAAAGTTTTATTTTAATGGACTTCCTTTTTCTTCATGTACTAATATTTTGAAAAATGAAAGAGAGGGAATTAAAAAAAAAAAAAAAAAGTTTCAGGGTCTCACTTTAAATTTTAAAACTTGCTTGGTGTCCCATCGAGTAATTCTTGGAATTTTGCACACGTGGCGGAATTACTGACGTCAGATTCGGATACCACATATAGAAGGCAAGTCGTTGACTTTTGGACTAGTTGAGTGAGTCTGCCACTGAGCCTTGTTTGTGTGATTCCGAATCTTAGATCCTTCTACTTTTTGCATCTGATGCCTTATCCTCTCTCCAATAATAATTTGGACTCTTGGGCGTACTGGCCAACCAAAGAACATGGACCGGGCTAAAGATTTTTCAGGCCCATTAAATTTGGACCAAATTAGGGCCTAACAATAACTAAAATATATTATAGAATAACAAGTTTACTTTCATTTCTAACTTTGTCTTGAACCACGATAAACATTAGACCCCTATTTTTACAAAAAAAACAACTTTAAACAACTTCAAAAGATGAATGATTTTTTTATTTATTTATAAAGCCCAAAAATCGGCTTGAATCATGACTATGCTCGAGCTTGGGCATAGTAGACTTAGGTAGGAGTTTAGCGTTTCAAGTACAACCTAGGGCTGTCAATGAATTGGGTTCGGATCGGATCAGGGTTGGTTTGGTATTGATCCAATATGGATCAGATCCAAATTTATTGAAACTCAATATTAAGATCCAGATCCATTAACAATTAGCTCGGGTTCAGATCAGATCAAACCCAAACTTACGTACAAAATCTTAATAAACTTCGTATATCTCAACAAATATGTAACATAATTTATGTACTTTCTTACATATTATCGGATCGGGACATGGTTGATCCAGATCTGATCCAATAAGATATCAGATGAAAACCTTATCAGAATCCAAAACATCGATCCAAACCCGAAGTTATCGTATTAGAATGGATCAGATTTTGGGTCCAATCAGATCCATTGACAACCCTAGTACAATCCATCTATTTTGGGCTTGGAGATTGGATTGGTCACTAATCGACCCTAACCCTACTATATATGACAGTTTCAGTTAATTATTAAACTACACAAGAGCTTTTGAAAATTTTCACAAGTTCGATCTTGACCCTTTGGCATAATAACTCAACTTAGCCCGATCGATAAACTATGTTTAAGGCTTTGGTCTTAAGTCCGCAAAGATATGGTCAGGTTAAAAAAAAAATCTAGTTAGTTAAATCTAACTCGGCACTCTTCTATTTTGTATTTATGTGCATTAAGGCTATGTTTGGTAATATTTATGAAGTTTGATGTTTGGAAACATTTGAAGTCTAGAAACTAGATATCAGACTTCAGAAGTTTTCATCCAGCGTCCTTCATCGCTAGTTCAAAACTTTTGAATTTCAGTTCTGAAGTCTGAAATATGAAATCTGAAACAAAACAAACGGAAATAAATCTTTTGAAGTTTGAATTTTAAAGGTAGACCACCTCCATTCAGACTTCTGAAGTGTTACGAAACACACACTAAATATAATAAATTGTACGATTTTGTAAAAGAATAAAAAAATCATAAAATAATAAATTTATTTTCATCTCTAAACGTTTTTTTTTTTTTTTTTTTTGCATATCATCAAAATGGTTTAATACAAAATCTAATGATGCATGAATTCATATTTTCATAAAAAATGAAAAAAGATCTGCTATTGGCACCCCCAACTTTTACTTATTACACCCCAATTGCTTAAATTATTTATCACACTCTAATTAAAGATTAAAACACATCATTCAAACATTACAAAAGTTTGGTTTAAGTTATTATTTCATCATTACAAAGCATTATAACGCATTGAAACAACTTAAACAGTTGTTTACAATTAGAATTAGGCCCATATAGAATCCTAAATCTAAATGAGAGAGAGAGGAAGAGATTTTCTATTGGCACCTGAACTTTTACTTATCCTCAACTGTTGATTATATTTATTTTAATTGGGGTGTAATAAGTAAAAGTTAATAGCAGCTCTCAAACAAAATCCAACCCAAGCCTATTAGGAATGGGCTTGGGCCTAGTCAAACTTTGTCTAAAATACGGCCCAGATTTTAGGGCTAGGTTAGGACTCATCCAAGCCCAGCCCGAACCAACCACCGACCCACCATTGGTAGAGCTACTTTGTCATCATCATTGCGTCACTCTCCAATGTCTCTCTTGTTAGCTACGCATGCCATGAGTACAGCTTTGATACAGACATCTCTATCTTCTTTAGTCAATAAATCTCATAATTTTCTTGGCCTTGATCGACCTAAAATAATAATAAATAAATAAAAAAAGAGAAATTTTCCAAAACATAAACATGAGGTAGCGGTATCGTTACTTAATAAATCAGATATATTGTAACTTTTAAAGTCAAATATCATTTGATATTTAATTTAATGTCGTAAATATTAATTTAGGTTAATGTTGGAGTGACCTTAGTGGAGGTCACATGAGGGACATCTTGACGTAATGACGCGTGCATGTCCATAGATATCTTTCTCCGAGATATGAGTAAAAAGAATCTACGGACATGCATGCGCGAATATCACATTAAGGTGTCCCCCGCTGAGGTCACTCTAAAACGACTCATTTATTTATTCTAAAAGTAACAATTTGCTGATAAAAATTTAAGATATAAGATAACGACACTGTGAATTAATAAATTAACTATATTGTAACCAGGGATAAAAGTGATCGTGAGGGATTTTAAGAGAATTTTTTTTTTTTTTTTTGGGAGGGGGGGGGGGGGGGGACAATAATGACGGATTATTTTATCCGTTATTTTTATCTGTCACAATAACATATAAATCCTTTGATTTTAAAATTTCTTTTGGGGGCAAATGCCCCCACTGCCCCCAATGTAAATCCGCCCCTAATCGTAACTTCTTAAATCAAATATCGTTAAATATTTAACGGTAGATCACAAGTAATTATATTTTAAAAATGACGATCTTACTGATTAAACATTAAATGAGCCAAGAGTATAAAAGTCACGGTCTCGCCCTACATTTTAGAAATTAAAATGAATAATTTACTAGAATAAAAAAAATTTCCCATGTTGATCACATAAAATGAAAATTTACCCAAAGAAAAAAAATGTCAATATTGCAATTTTAGAAGCATCTGTATCAAATATTTGATACACAAACTGTATCCAAGTTTTTTAGTTAGTTGGTCTTTATCTCACCAACTTTCCCACCCATTCTTTGTGGGCCCTACTCACCAACTTTGATTTCTAACGACTACCTAAGTCACCAACCCTATATAGTCTTACCCTCACCCACCAAAACCATCCAAAAAATTAACTATTAAGAACAAAGATAATCCACAAGTGACTTTATCACTCGTAGCATTATATTAAAATGCTTCCGAAACTCCAAGCCATTCGATCAAGGTCAAGATCGATGATAAAGATATTATATCGATTTATTATACAGTGGGGGCAATGAGGACATTTGCTCGCAAAGAATTTTCAAAATCTATGAGAGATTATGAACTATTGCGACAAATAACAATTAGAGGTGTCAATGGGTTGATTCTGGTTCGGTTCCTAAGGAATTTAGAACCATAATCATTATATTAGTTCGGTTTTGGTTCTTATCAGTTTTGGGTCTGATTCCATAATGAATTGAATCGGAATCGAAACCGTAAAAAGTCACGGGTACTCATCGATTTTGATTCTCAAGAATCGAATGAGAAAAAAAGTATTTCAAATCATTATAAAATAAAATTCTTAAAAAAAAAAAACATATTATTGTTAACTTAATTATAATTTGTTATACTTAAGATACAGATTAATTATTTTTTTCAAAAATAAAAAATTTATCTTTGTTAAAAGTAATAATTTTTTAGAAAAGTAAGTAATGTTAAGTTTCAATTGATAATTTACATGAAAAATTGAAGAATTTTATATAACATGCATTTATTTTTTGAATAAAAAATACCTTAAATCATCTTATAGTATGGAAAGAAATGACAAAATAAATCGGTTTCAGGTACCCGCAAGTACCCATTGGATAGAACCTAACAGTTTCGATTCCGATTTTGATTCCTATCGGTTTGATTCCATTTTAAACCTGGCTCTAATCGGCTTTAATAAAAAGGGGTCCGAAATCGGGGTATTCGATTTCTGCTCCGGTTCTGTTTCAATTAAGTGGATACCCATTAACATCTCTAATAACAACGGAAAATAAAAAAATCATCGATATTACCCCCATAAAATAAATTCATTCTTACTTGCCCCCTACAAAAAAATTTCCACTCTTAAGTTGCCCCCACACAAGTAAAATCCTGGCTCGGCCTGAAGTTATTTTTATAGAAAATTTCTATGTTGTGTTTGGTTTTTTGGATTATTAGACTCTGACTTTGAATTTTGAAAAATGATTTTCAAGTTCCATTATTTCATTTCGAATTAATTTTCGAAACTAATTTCATAAATTAGAATTAGATTATCTCAAAAATATAAAATATTGTTATTTACATCTTTTATTATTTATAATGGGATTGTGATATAAAATACTTTATACTTAAGTGTAAAAATGTCTCTTAAAAAGAAAATAAAAATAATGAAATATATGAAAATTTTGTAATAAAATATTGTTCATAATTGAATTCTTAAACAAAATCAATTTTCAAAAATATAAGATTTCCTAGGGATTTGTGGCTACTAACAGATATTAATAATCTTCTATATTTTTCTTAATTTCCTCTTCCTACTCAATAATATCGGCATTCAAACACGATTAATCTCATAATTTTGAATCCTTGATCAAGCCATCATGGCCGTTGAAACAACAATCTACATTAATAAGATGAGTCGAGAATCAACATATATTTTACAAATTTTCTTTTGGCAAGTAATTAATAATCATATCGACATTGAATAATAAGATTATCCATTTAAATCTGTGGGCTGAAAGGGTCCACTCACCACCTTCTCTCTCAAACGTCCAACATTTGACTCTCAAAAAAGAGTTTTGTTCCCCTACATTAAAAGTTGGATATAGTGGTCCAACACTCTAATTTAAGTTTTATTTTCCTCAAATATTAATTTTTAACTAGAATGCTTTTCAAACCTGGTATCTCGTCTTGCCTCGTCCCATCTAGAGACTGAGTCGATGTATCCGAGTTATCTTATTTTATAGGAGTTAATCGTTTAAAGAGTCGTGCTGGAGTGACCTCAGATCGTACTTCTTGGCGTGAAAGTGGATAGGAACTATAGATACTTTTTCACTCGTATCTCCATGAAAAGCATCTATGATTCTCATACACTTTCACATCAAGAAATGCGATATTAGGTCACTTCAGCATTGTTCCAGATTAAAATAATTTAATTTTTCTTGTAGACTTTTATTTATATTCAAATTCAAATAAATAGTAATGGTTTCTATATTAATATTTAAATCATACAAAATTGGTCAAGATTTTAAATATTTCGGAGGGATTTTTGACTGAGTCACTATGACTAATGTGGATGATAATGACTTGTTTCACCTAGGGATCTGAACCAACCCCTTATAATTTGACCGATTAACAACTGAGTACTAGTAATGGTGATAGGGTAACTCGATCACTAGCCTAATAATGGTAGAGTTCAGTCTAGAAACATAAAAAGACTCACGAACTTAAAGGATAAATCCAAATTCCAAAAAATTAGGGATTTGATTGTGTAAAAAATAATTCAGATTCCTGGACAAGAAATAATTTCAACACGATAGATAGTGAAATAAGGAAAAGATCTTGATTAGATGCATTTTTGATTAAAATTTATTTATAAAAAGTGATGATGATCAATAAGAAAATCAGATCTATGAGATCCTATGATTCAGCTAGTTTGATCACTTACTTAAGAGCTCAAGGAGTACGTATCTCAAGGATTCAGACATCAATCAATAGGTGGAACGAGTTTTGCATCCATGATTATCATCCACATCGACTCTTCCCCATATACTCCAAAATCAGGAGTATCTGAGAAAGAATACATATCTCAAGGATTCACACGAGTCAACTCGGACCACTTAATGATCCACGTGGCAAAAGGTAGGTGTGAGTTAGGTAACATTACTCAACTCATGTAGTAGTGGATCCCAGTCTATGCATAAGAGCCCACCACGTGGTACACTTTTTTTTTTTTCCACCTGTCGTAGAGTTTTACATTCCAAATTAAGTCATAAAATATTTCCCATAAAGTACAGCCAAAAAAGGCAAGTATGCCACATGGCATATTTTTATTCGACAATCAAGCCCACAACGAAATCACGTGTCGCAGCAAAACTTTCTTCCTTCACCAACTCCTCTCCTTTATAACCAAACTCACAGACACCATTCTCTCCTCCTAAGTCCTTCAAATCTCTTTTCTCTTCATGGCTTTCCTTTTGTTAGCGCTTGTAACCATCATCTTCATCTTTGTGATTTATAATCTCTATCAACGGTTCAGATTTAATCTCCCACCGGGCCCACGACCATGGCCTATAGTAGGAAACTTATACGACATCAAACCAGTAAGGTTTCGGTGTTTCGCGGAGTGGGCCCAAACTTATGGGCCGATCATGTCGGTTTGGTTCGGGTCGACTTTGAATGTTGTGGTTTCGAATACGGAGTTGGCTAAGGAGGTATTGAAAGAGAAGGATCAACAATTGGCAGATAGGCATAGAAGTAGATCTGCTGCTAAGTTTAGTAGAGAAGGGCAGGATCTTATATGGGCCGATTATGGGCCTCATTATGTTAAGGTTAGAAAAGTTTGTACTCTTGAACTTTTCTCTCCTAAGAGGCTTGAAGCTCTTAGGCCCATTAGAGAAGATGAAGTCACAGCCATGGTTGAATCCATCTACGTTGATTCTACAAAGCCAGGTCTCTCTCTCTCTCTCTCTCTCTCTCTGTCTCTCTATCTCAAATAGTCGGGTTTGGATTGGGCTTGGTTGAATCCTATACATCTATTGGGCCAAAGTTGGAAAAGCCCAAATCTAATACTAATGGACCCAGAACGGGTTTGGATTAATTTTCAGATTTGATAGTGTTTTTCATCAAAATAGTGTAGTTTAGATAATCTGTCATTTTAAAACTTATTTTTAGTTAGGTGGGTCGGATCAGGTGGATGGGATCCGACCTGAATTTAATGGATTTTGACCCTGCTTCGTGGGATCAAGGCCTTAACCCTTATTTTTTTTGGTGGGCCTTCTAGAATCAGATAATGAAAATTGATTTTTAAGCTGATTAGAGAATCTATAATTATTAGAATCTATTTTAGTTGATTATGTTTTTTACAAAGAAAACACTAGCTTTAAAATCTCTATCAAACTAACGGTCATGATGGAAGATCCTAAAATACAAGTGACAGATCTGATCAGTTTTTTTATTGAACCAGCCTTACTAACTTAGTAAGGGTTATTGGGCCCACATAGATTATCACATTGGCAATCCAACCCATAATATTCAAGATTTCATCCACAAATTCAGATTCAGTAAAAAAATTAATTCGAAAAAAATATATTTTTGAGTTTGATCCAAGGCATTGAAAATGAACGGCTATCAAACTCGAAATTTTAAAACTCAAATTAAAGAATGAAAACTAACCCTTTTTAGGAAAAAAAATTCAAAGTTCTTTAGTGTGGATACTACGTAAATGTTTTTCTTTTTGAATTGCACCCATCATTTGTGCTCACTACACCCACTTAAAATATACATTGGGGGTGGGATATATAGTGGTAAAAATCGCGATAATACGACGGTCTCTCTGACACACCCATTACAGAACCATAGATCATTTGCCTCGGGATGAAACAAGAAAAATATTATATGATTATGTGTATCCCAAGGCAAAAGATCTACGGTTCTGTGATGGTGGTGTAGGGTGGAGTGTGTCAGAGGGGGTTGTTACAAAATCATTAGTGCACTGAGCATAAACTGTGGGTGGGGGGACCTTTAATCTAGAATAGTGCCTGGTTCCTATAGCAACGTTAGGTGTCGACGTGGCACATTTTTATTGGAATTCAAACACATTGGGCTGCGTGCACGACTTGGTTAAGAGGCTTAGGGATACATTATATATTATTGGGATATGTGTTTTAATCTGATAATTTGATTTCATAAGTCAACCGTCAAGATTGTTTCGTTTTTTTCTTAAGTCATCACGTGTCTCCGATGCATTTTGGATAGTTATAAATATTTAAGAAATAGAACGCTATTACGGAACCATAGATACTTTTTATTCTTATCTCGATGAAAAGAATCTATGGTTCCGTACATGCCTTCACGTTAGTAATGTGTGAAACAATGTAAATTTCAATGTTACTCTAGCACGACTCTTTACAATATTATGTAATAATCGTAAAATGCATTTTGTTTTACCCAGAAAACTACGGGAAGGGCTTGGTGGTGAAGAACTATTTGGGTGCGGTAGCATTCAACAACATAACAAGGCTTGCATTCGGTAAGCGTTTTGTGAATTCGGAAGGCGTTATGGATGAACAAGGATTGGAATTCAAGGCGATTGTCTCCAATGGTTTAAAGCTTGGTGCATCTCTCGCTATGGCCGAACACATTCCATGGCTTCGATGGATGTTCCCACTTGAGGAGGAAGCCTTTGCCAAGCACGGGGCACGGAGGGACCGACTTACTAGATCCATCATGGAAGAGCACACGCTTGCCCGTGAGAAGAGTGGTGGTGCTAAGCAACACTTCGTTGATGCATTGCTCACTCTTCAGGAGAAATACGACCTTAGCGAGGACACCATCATTGGCCTTCTTTGGGTAAGTAGAACTTTCATTTGTTCTGTTCTAAAACTACCAAGGAAATCCATTTTGATATAATAACTAGGGGAGGCAATGGGACAAGTTGTCTTCCTTTCGTGTTGAGGGTATTCTGAAAATTTACCCAACAAAACCCGGCCCATTTAATAATTGTGTTAGAAACTTAAGCCTGAACCCGAGATAATTTTTAGATTGGCAACCAGATCCGACCCATGTAACCTGTTCAGTAAAATTCTAATCTTAAGTGAAAAAACTAAGGTTCATTTCCACGACCAATTTTTTTTCCGAAAGTTCTTAGAAATTTGTCCTTTACATCCTTGTGGCATTGGATCATGTTTTTGGATGTCACAAGGGAAGTGTTTTTCTTACCTAAACTAAAATCTTAACTTCTGATTATTTGAGAAATATTTTAAAACACCCTCTATATTTTATAATTTAAAAAAAAATGTATTATATGAACAATTTCTATGAAATTCTAGAAAGAAAAAAAGATTATTTTAAAAACCCTTAAATAGTTGTTGATATTTGAGATACCTCTTATATTTTATGATTTAAAATGACACGTTAATGACATAATACTTAAATGTCTCAAAATCGGTTAAGCGGGTTAACATTCCTAATCTAGACATGACCCATTTAATGATCGTGTTAGACTAATCGACACTATTATGACCCAAACCCATTAATTTCGTGTTGTGCTAAGATTGGCACCCCTAATGATAAATTAGTGTCTGGATATAGCGAGTACCAAGTATGGTTTGGATCACCACCAGATATGGACTTGTGATGCCCATTTTAGTTAGGCTAAAATATCCTTACAAACATATGTGCAGGACATGATCACTGCTGGTATGGACACAACCGCGATATCAGTCGAATGGGCCATGGCAGAGCTGATCAAGAATCCTAGGGTTCAAGAAAAGGCTCAAGAGGAGCTGGACCGTGTCATCGGATTTGAACGTGTCGTAGTCGAGTCCGACTTCTCAAACCTCCCCTACTTGCAATGTGTCGCCAAAGAAGCATTACGTCTACACCCACCAACCCCGCTCATGCTCCCTCACAGGGCAAATGCTAACGTTAAGATCAGTGGCTACGACATCCCTAAGGGATCTAACGTTCACGTAAATGTGTGGGCTGTTGCTCGTGATCCAACGGTGTGGAAAGAACCACTTGAATTCCGTCCTGAACGATTCATCGAGGAGGATGTCGACATGAAGGGTCATGATTACCGACTACTGCCATTTGGTGCAGGGCGACGAGTCTGCCCTGGTGCGCAGTTGGGCATCAACTTGGTTACGTCAATGTTGGGACACTTATTGCATCATTTCTGTTGGAAACCGGTTGAAGGGATAAAACCTGAAGACGTCGACATGGGTGAGAACCCTGGGCTAGTCACATACATGAGGACACCATTACAAGCTGTTCCCACTCCAAGGTTGCCTTCAGAATTATACAAACGTGTGGCTGTAGACATGTAATTTTCCTTCATTTTTTTTTTAATGTTTTGGATTTTGATGTTTAAAGAGTATTAAACTTTTGACCAAAGTCAAATTTGGCATCACAAGAACGTTTGCATATTGTAATTTGGGAAAGAGGGAGATGAAATAAACATACTTATATAAATCATTATTTCGATGGTCCACATTCTAAATCACTTTTAATGGGGTTAGAAGTTTCAGATTGGACTGATTTTTTTTTCCGGATGATCTTCCCATCATAGAGATCATCCTCACAAAAAATCAGCTCAATCCGAAATTTCTAACCCATATTTTGAAAACTTATAAATGTTACATTATTTTTACATATGTTTTCTCATATGTCCCTTGAACCTGACCTTATATATATATATATATAGATATATAATATAGCCTACGTGTTTTGTCTAATATGAGCAAAAAGTTTCGGAATAAGCTGATTATTGTAAGGGTGATCTCAATGGTGAGGAGATCATCCTCACAAAAAATCAACCCATTCTGAAACTTCTAACCCCATTAAAAGTGATTTACAAATTTGAAGTTAAAAGTTGACGATCCTCAATTCTTCAACTTGTAAATTGGAGTTCGAGTTTAATGATGGGCTGATTTTTTGTGAGGATAATCTCCCCTCCATAGAGATTAATCTCATAAAAATCGGTCCATTCTAATACTTTTAACTCATATAGGGCAAAACATGTTGACTATGTTATTGGCTCTTAAACCCCACTAACTTTTATATATAGTGAAGGATGAAAACTTAACTAGGGAACTAATTCAAATGGATGGTAGAAAGGTGCATAAAGATGGTCTTTCCCTAATTATAATTAGAGTTGTGATAATATGACGCCCCTCTCTGACATATGCCCACATCACAGAACCGTAGATCATTTGCCTTGGGATATACAAGAAAAAATGTATGATTTTGCATAATATAATCTACGGTTCCGTCATAGAAGCATAGGGGATAGTCCAAAAATCATTATTCTTATAATTATTTTGACATTAGATATAGCGAAGGATGAAAACTTTTTTCTTATAAATAGGGTTGTAAATGGATCAGATTGGACCAAAAAACTGATACAAAAATTTATGATTTGGGTTGATGTTTAGGAATCCATAGGCACCAGGATTAGGGTTGTCGATGGATACCCATTTAACTAAAACTGAAAACCCCAAATTTTAATTGAACCAATTAGAGCCGAGTCTAAAATGGAACCGAACAGTTAGATTTTATCAAATAGATAGCTGCCATGTATAAGTTATTCTTTTATTTCAAAATAATGCATTTTATATAAAATTCTTCAATTTTTCATATAGGTAATCAACTGGAACTTAAAATAAGCTCTCTCTTCTAAAATTTATTACTTTTTAACTAAGATAAAATTTTCGTTTTTGAGAGAAATAATTAATTTATATCTTGATTATAACAAAGCATGATTAAGTTAATTATTTTATAGATAAAATATTAATTTATTTGAAAGAAAATTTTTTTTATAATGATTTGAAACACATTTTTTTCTCTTTCGATTCTTCAAAATCAGAAACAAAGGGTACTCGTGTTTTTTGGCAGTTCCAGTTCCGATTCCACTTAGTTTGAAATCGGACCCGGAACTGACAAGAACCGGAACCGAAATAAATATAATGGTTATAATTCTAAGTTCCTTAAGAACCGACCCATTGACACCCCTAACCAAGATCGATTCTTAGATAAACCAAAAGCTATCATATACAATAGTTTTAGTTCCTTGTCAAAACGTGCTATCTATATTATAGATATAATAACACCAATTTGGTTCAGAAACCAAAAATATAATCAGAATCTATTATATTCAAATGGTTTTGAATCCTAGTGATTTGTGAACTGATACTAAATTAGGTTGAGCATGGATTCCTAGTGATTTGAGTTTCTCCAAAACTAGGCCAATCGATTAAGTTTTCAGTTTGATAAATTATTTGAGAACACACTCATAGCCCTCCTTGATCAAATGTCGAACCAAAAACACTGGCAATTTCTTACTCCCTAGTGTTGGAGCCGATATGGAGATCATGTCGACCAATCCAATCGCACAAGGAGTTGTCCGATACAACAAGTTACAGTAGCATTTTTTTTATCGAGTTTTATAAAAATTCATAAAAGATGTAAAATATTGAAAAAACGAAAAATTCATTAATTTTTCAAGAATTAAATGGGAGATTGCTGACAAGGTGTAAAACCATTCCACCACCAAGCACACATATGGAGATCGTGTCAACCAATCTAGTCGCACAATGAGTTATCCATGCCAAATAATCGTTCAAAATTACTTGTAACCATCATAGAATTCTCATTTGGAATTATTATAAAAAGATCTAACGAGTCGATAAGTAGGTTTGCAGTAGAGTATCAATCCAGACATTTAAACATAATAGATTAACTACTGAAAGGTTCAGATTCCATCTGATTTAAACAAAATGTACCTTCCTTCATCGTTCTTATGTTACTTAAACCTTGAACTTAGTTGTCCTTGAGAAGCAATTTGAACTCAGCAAATTCTTCAATTAACTGCTTAACATCAATAAAAAAGAGAATCATGTAGGGATAATAACAATGAATAAAACAACCATGGTAGATATAAAAAACAGAAGAGGCCAACCCGTCCTCAATTAAAAGGACTACAAGATTACTACGGGGAAAGATCCTCTCGAATGCTAGAAACTTGGACTGCCATGGTTTTAAATCTCATCCAACTCGTCTTGCTATCGTCCACCAACGAGACGGGTTGACAAGTCATCTCAAAGGCATGGTTTGTTTTGACTGTAAGAAATTGTTTTAAATCTCGTCTGAGACGACTTGGTCTCGTTCATGGATGAGAAGAGAAGAGACGAGACGTCAAAACGAGTTTTAAAACCATGGTGGGTTATGGGGTGAGTAAAGGTTTTATGAGTGGGAGGATCCTAGTTAGCGAAAATCATGGGAGAGAAGTATAACTAGAACCAATCAAGCGATTTGCCCTTCTAGTAGATTGTGAGTGGGTCGGCTGTTGTCCTCATTATAGCATTTTGTCCGAATAAATCCTATCTTATCTTGACTCCACACTTTCGACAAGAGCAACTGCAACGCACGACCTATCCCACTACTCATACCCTCTCAACTGTCATTTTGGGTTGTGAGATTTTCATGACCCAAAATGAGTAGCTCCACACAGCTTCTCCATTTTTTGGAGGGAAAAAGTTCAGACAGCTGGCTGAAAAATATCAAAATTTCAGAATGTTTGAAATCTGAGTTGAATTAAAAAAATATTAGAATATTTATGAATAACAATTTTTAGGTAGCACAGTTGGAGTGCGTACCCGGCCCATGAAAATCCAAAGTGACCATTCTTAAGCCCATCGTTACCCATTTATGGGTGTGGAGATGGGTATCCCCGTTGGAGTTGCACTAAGGCCAACAAGATATGGCTTCCAAGCCACTTTACCAAAGGTGAAGCTTCTTCCTTTTGCAATCACTTGGGGGATATGGCTGGAGAGAAATAAGAGCATCTTCAAGAGCATTGAGGCGAACCTTCATGACCTTGTGATCTCCATTCTTGGGTAGTTGTTTTTTTTTTGTGCAAGTTAAGCCCCGACTTCAAAGGGGTGTCTTCGATGACTTCATTTTTAGATGGGATATGTTTTTAGCTTTGTAGCTCTTGGTTCGTCATCTCGACCGACCCTTTGTATCATGTTCCCTTTTTTCAATAAAGCTTATACTTAGCAACAACAAAAAAGGAGATGGGGAAACTTATGAGTAAAGGCAAGGAGACGACAGGTATGTATCTATAGATAGAACATAATGGTGAAACAATGATTTATGCTCTCGAAACCAAATGGTTAGCATAAAGCATTTCAAAAGATGAATGATGATGACACTACACCTTAAAATACCACATTTTTTTATATGTTATTGTAAGTAAATTTTTATTACTAGAAAATAGGAGTTTTATTACTACACCTTAAACAAAAGAAGAGAACGGGAAATTTTAACCTTTATAATCTTGAATAGGAGAAGCCCAATAGAAAATAGGAGTTTTAATTGCTAAAAGAACTGGTACAATATTGTGCCCCACATTCCAGTGTAGTTAAGAGCGAAAGGCGCAAAAGCCTCCTAGTGCCTAAGGCGCAAGGCGAGGCGCACGCCTAAGTAAAGTAAGGCACAATAAAGTTATAAAAATTAAAATTAAATATTGAAAGGTGGATTCTAGATATTTTACAATTATAATATGTATAAATGTGAGTTTTCACAATTAAGTTAAAGTATTCAACACTTCCAGATGAATAATGATTGATAGTAAAGGAAAAAAGTAGAGAGAAATAAGGAGAATAAAAAGAAGGGAAAAAAAAGTAGTAAAAGCAGAAATAGAAGTAAAAGCAGGCCAACAACATGAATTGTTGCCACTGCAGCAGAACAACAACTATGGCTATCAATGGGTGGATTCTGGTCAGGCTTGGTTGAGCACTAACCAGACCCTAAAAAGGCGGGCTCAACCTTAGACTAGCCGATACCCTTATCGGGCCTAAGTCAACAAAGTCCTAATGGACTTGGACTGAGTAAAAATCACCAAATGTAAAATTCAATATTTTTAAATTTTATTTTATATGTAAAAAGTATACAATCAAATATGAAATTAGGTCTTAATTAAATAAATAAATTCATTTTTAGTGAGGCGCACCGGAACTGGGCGTAGTCAAGGTGCGCACCTTGGTGCACCTCACTTAAACTACCTCGCCTCACATGTATTAGGCACCTTCAGTCCACCTCACCTTGAGGTACTAAGGCACTCGCCTTGACTACACTGCCACATTCTAAAAAATCCTTCTATTTCTTTTGTTCCAACCTATTAAACAAGCCACAAATGGGATAGATCTCCAAAGAACCTTACCTAGATGGCAAAAGGTTTTAGTTCTCCAACCAGTTTGAATGTCCAAAATTGATTCTAGAAGTAACCAAGTTTCATATATGTCAAAATGCTAAATTAACTAATCTACATATACATGTCAAAAAAACTTGGACGAAAATAAGACAATAAAATATACAAGGATCTAATCTATAGTGAAGTGAACACCAAAAAATTTAATTATTTGAAACAGAGACGAGGGATGTTGAGCCTAAGCGACTCGGGTAGTTGTAAAGCATACGTACAAATGGATGTGGTTTAAAGTTTTGTACCATTTTGGAATGTTTCGACCTTGACATTTTGGTTTCGGCTGAGATTGGATCAATGCTATAGATTGTCTTGGAAGGTTTAGGTCGAAAGTGTCTTGATTTTTTCCCCCAAGGGGCATTTCGATACATATACATGAGTGACATTTTTTTGTAAATATCCAATATGAATGGCCTCACATTTTGATGATTCCTTCTGACTGGCCTCATCTCATCTCGAACAAGATAAGCCATTTAACTCGATTTTCAATAATTTATTGATGTATTTTGTTAAGATAATTATATTCTTTTTATAAAATAAGGTGAATTAGAAGATGCTTAGTCACAAGATCATATTTTTATTCAGATAATATATATTTAAATTATAAAAAAAAAAACATGATTGTTACTATGTTATAGATAATAAAAAAGGTGTTTGATAAAAATTGAGATGAGATGTAATCTTTTTTCTATGATCAAGGCCTAATTAATTGAAACAGGTCACAAATATTCAAATCTAAGAATCAAAATCAATCAAATCAAATCAAATCAAATACCAAGAAATACAAATTGAAATTGAAGGTTAGACATTTGATTTGAGATCTTTAAACAAGAATCTCACCTAACTTGAAATACTCAAATCTAGGAATCAAAATCAATCAAATCAAATCCAATATAGTGAGAAAGAACGCAAACTGAATTGAAGATTCCGCTGAAGAAAGATGGAGTTCAAGGAGGAGAACAATACGCGCAAAGAGTGGGGAGAAAAGATTTGGTTGAGAGAGCGGGGAGTTGAGAACGTCTTATGGGTGTAGTGTTTAAAAAGGTGTGTTGAAAGTGTCTCCTCGGTTTCATAGGGGGATTAAGTTCAAGGTAGGAAGAGCGAACATGGTTCGATTTTGGGAAGATAGGTGGTGTGGTGAATCCTCTTTATCTTCACAATTGCCTTTCATCTGCATGTTGCCTATGAACAAAAATAGATTGGTGGAATAGTGTTCGACTTGCAATGAGAGTAGGCAAGCTTGAAATTTGGGGTATAGAAGGAATATATATATTTTTCATAAGTAAAAGTTTTATTGATGAGAGGACAAGAAGTCCTCGAAGGAAAGGAGCAAACAAGCCACAAACAAAGACACTATCACTCCATAATTACATTATCCCATCTAAACATAAAATATTCAAAAAAGAAGCCCCTAAACTCCTTAAATTGCTTGCACCAAAAGAAAAGCAAACTGATGTAAGAAGGAATCCCAAAAGCTCTTGCATGTTCGAAGGAATCTTAATGATTGGGAGGTCAACGAAGTGACGTCTTTTCTAGAAACCATCAATTCTACCCACATTGAGGCAATTGAGGAAGACATGATAGAGTGGAGAAGAAGAGTGAAAGTCTTTTTTGTGCAATCATTCCACAATGCATTGCTTTCCCATTTTGATTTGTCATTCCTGAAGATATCCATTTGGTATTGCCTTGTTCCTTCCAAAGTAGTGTTTTTTTTTTGGTTGACTTCGCTTGATAGAATTCTCACTCTAGATAATTTGATTAAGCAGGGTGTGTGCAATGGCTAAATTTTTGTTGTCTTTGCAAGGCAAAGGTCTTCAAGAGATTCAGACTCCGATTAAAGAGAATATCAAGCTTAAAGTCTTTCTCCGAAAATCAAGAAATCATTCTCAGCCGATCAATCGCGAAGCACAAAGAAAAGAAATCCACACAGACTCTACAAAAGATTAACATAACAAATCCACCATCGAAACAATCTTCTCAGTAGATTACGCGTGAAGTCCGGAGAGAAGAAAACTATACACACGTCACCATCTTTATTTTTGTATTTAACTGTTAATCAAAGGGCAACACTGAGATTTATGCTCTCCTTTTTATCAAAATGAATATAAAATCATTTGCGATCTTGTTTCGCATATCTCGAGGCAGAACTCTGAAATTTGTAGTCCACAGTGTCTTTCGAGGACTTTGTTTTCAAATGGGGGGGACATTTGCTCCATGTAATGGAGTGAGGATGGGAGTGGATGGTATTTGCTCTCTTCTACTTTTTTGTCTTTTTATGCTTTTTGTTTTATTTGGGGGCCATCTCGTCCTCGGTTTCCTCTTTTCTTTTTATTTTTTATTTTTTAAATAAATCTATACTTATCGAAACAAAAACCAAAAAAGATTACACATTTGATTTTGAGATCTTTAAAGAAGAATCTCATCTAGCTTGAAATATTCAAATCTACAACATCTATCAAATCAAATACCTAAAAATAAAAATTGAAATTGAAGATTAAACATTTGACCTTAAAAAATTTAACCAAGAATCTCACCTAGCTTGAAATCAATATCTATAAAATCAAATACCTAGAAAAAATTGAAATTGAAAATTAAACATTTTGATTTGAGATCTTCAAACAAGAATCTCACCTAACTTGAATTCCTGCAACTCCTTGAAATTCATCCATGGTTTCACCCACACCTTCGCCTCGTAAGTCTTTTTCGTTCCACCATCGATCGCCTCCAGAGTCAGAATGTGCATAGTACCTGACACCACTTGTTCCTTCGCCTTCAAAACCCTAGCAAACTCCAGTAACGCATTCTGCAACGACAGTGTAGGATTATTATTAATGGAGGTAAAACGATTTACCTAGTGAATCAACTCGGTTAAGAGAACAAAACCTCTTTCTTGTTGTGTTCTTCGACTGCGAATTTGGCGAGACTTTCGATCTCGACACTGTTCTCAGCTCCATTAACATTTCCAGCCCCTCCCAAAACGTTAGACATCTCTCTCTCTCTCCCTCTCCCTCTCTCTCTCTCTCTGAGATTTTCTCTTATATTTTGTACTTTTATTGAGTGCAACTACGTTGGACATGGAATATCCAACTAACGGGTAAGACCGTAAGATAAGTATATATTTCCTAGAGATTGGTGTTTTGTTTTTACTGGGTTCAATTTCATTTGGAGAATCTCTAGAGAATATCTTCCTGTCTGAGCTGCCTTGAACACTTGGTGTCCATAAACATTGCCACGTGTCAGATATCTGACTTGGAGGATAAAAGTTTGCTTGATATTTATGCGATCGATTATGAGGTGACAGGTGTCAATCCAATCGCAGTGCTCTTTCATCTCTCTCTCTCCCCTCCATGTTTAGCTAAATATTTGAGATATACCCCTTTATTTTTAAATTGATGACAACACCCTTGATTTCAGTCTACAATGAAAGACCAATAAGATGACCTAAATAGCCATATTTTCATCCTCTAGCCAAAAACCTTGAATTTTTTTTTTTTACCAATTCAACCTCCTATACTCTTGTACAAAAATTCTTGATTTTTATACCCAAATATCATATCTTGCTCTCGTTGTTTGATTGTTGAAGGAGATCGATCATCTTCTGGTTGAAGACGACGGGAATTTTTTTTTTTACTAGAGATTAAATATGACTGATTTAGTTATTTTTCTATAATTAAATAAAAAAACATGATCTTGAAAATTTAATCACAAAATTCAACTATTGAGTTCCTCAAAATATGAGTTATTGGGATACGTAAAAATCTCAATAGTTGGATTTCTTTGCAGAATTTTTTGGATTAGTTTTATTTTATTTTATTTTATTTTTTTAAAGTAAGGATGATATTTTTATTTTGTAAGTAAGATGAAGGGTTAGGATTTTGGTAGAAGTAAGGAAGAAGTTGTTTAGATTTGAATCACAAAGGATTTTCAAGAACTAAGCTCCTCTTCCTCTCTTAAGAAAGGTTTAGAGTGTTGGATTGGATATTGCTTCATGGATTGGTGTAATCCAATTTAGGCCTGCCAATGGAGTGGCTCAAGCCGCCTTGGTTGAGCCATTGCCCGACCGTAAAAAAGTGTGCTATAACTAAATTGGCCATTTTCTCTTGTTGGGCTAAGTCTACTAAGCCCTACCTCAGTATTATCGAGCTCAGGTTTGATTCAGACTATTTCAGACCAGAAAAAATGATTAAAATTTAATATTTTTTATTTTAAAAAAAAAGTGCTTCTCAATATCAATATATATCGGGATCTGTAAACAACATTCTAGACAACGCGTTGTCTTATATGGGTAAAAAGTTTTGGAATGTGATGATTTTTTATGAGGACGATCTCTATGGTGAATGGATCATTCTTGAAAAAAAAAATCAGCTCATTCTAAAGTTGCTAGCCCCAGTTTACAAGTTAAAGAATCGTGACCCGTTCATTTTAATTGTTAGGGTGTAATCACTTTTCATAAGATTAGAAGTTTTAGAATCAATTGATTTTTTGTGAGGATGATCTACTCACCATAGAGATCATCCTCACAAGAAATCAGCCCATTCCGAAACTGTTTTGCCATATAGGACAAAATGTTGTCTATGAAATACTGTCTTATTACCATATATATATATATATATATATATATATATATATATATATATATATATATATATATATATATATATATATATATGTGTGTGTAAGGGATGGTTCATGGGACAATAATTTTGACAAAATCTAGGACAATGATTTTTTTCTTATACGGGTTACAAGTTTTTGAATGGGCTGATTTTTGGTGAGAATTATCTCCTCACCAAAAATTAGCTCATTCCATAACTTCCAACCCCATCAAAAGTGGTTTACAAAAAAAATTGATAATCCATGATTCTTCAAATTGTAAATTGGGGATAGAAGTTTTGGAATGGGTTGATTTTGGTGATGGTGATCTCCTCACCATACAGATCATCCTCACAAAAAATCAAATTATTCTAAGACTTCTAACTCTATCAAAAGTGGTTTACAATAAACCATTGTCATAGATTTTGTCACAATTATTGTCTCCTGAACTTCCCCCATGTATATGTATTGGATTGTGGCACATAAGTAAAAACATATGTAATAACAATCCTTTTTCAAAATATAGGTTAGAACTTTTAGATTGAGCTAATTTTTGCGAGGATGATCTTTATAATGAGAAGATCATTCTAAAAAGAAGTCCGCTCAATCTAAAACTTTTAACCCCATCAAAGACTATCATCACAAAAAAATCAGTCCTATCTGAAACTTCTAACCCATATTTTGAAAAATGATTGTGTTTTACATATGTTTTTTTTTTTACTTTATGTCCTATGATCCGCTTAGAAATATATCTTGGTTCGAGAGAAAAAGAATGAATATTTCATTAGATTAATGCTTGAGTGACCTTAGTGGGGGACATCTTGATGTGGTGGAGCGAGCATGTCCATAGATGCATTTTATTTGTATTTTGGAGAAAATGCATCTATGGGCATGCGCATGCCACAACGTCAAGATGTCCCCTGCTGAGGTCACTCTAGCACGACTATATTCATTATTATGAGTTTATGGATGAGTGCTCTTGGAGTAGTCGCTCTGAACCTACGTGCCAATGAATTTCGACACAAAAAAAAGTTATACAAGTGGAATGGGCGGAAGTCGACGCTATTAGGCCCAAACCCAACTCAAATTAATGGTTCAATATGAAGGCCCCGGGCTAACGGCCTGAATTGACACCCTTAATCCAATATGTATCAAATCACATTTCGATCTTGAAAACTAAAATCCCTCGGGCTTCTCTTCTTCGACCGGGTATTAGAAAAGGCTATTATCCATCGATAAGAAAGCATACAATGAGAATTTTGATCATTGCGGAATGTGCAATTAAATCTCACCCAACCAGTTTTTCGATATTTCTATCAAACATCAAAACTATATTTCTTTTAATTAACAACCTTCCCTCCACAGCTCGACCATGGGCTCATATGGCTATCATGTTTCACAATCGAAGCTCGTTAAATTATCATATATTGGAGATCACATATGTCTAATAATATTTGAATTGAAATAATTTTTCTAATGACTTAAAATATAGTCAATTGTTAATTATATAGATCCCTAACCGAGGGTACAAATAAATTTTAACTCGCTAAAGATACACGATCTGTACGTGGATGACGTGGCAAGGGCACAGAACAATAGATCTTTTTCTTCCACTATATACAAACCATAGATCTTAATTTTTAGGGCATGAAATGGGTCGGATTTTAGTGATCCGAAATTCGAATTTAATGGATTTCGGCCCTTGGACAAGATCTCATGATCCAAATTCATCCATAAATATATCTAGATCCAAATAATATATTGCTTTGAAAATTAAATTTTAGATTTAAAAAAAAAAAAATATCCTTCTCTACTATTTTAATAGAACACAATTTCTTATAAAATAAAATAATTATAATGGTAAAATAGAATAGTATAGAATTTGACAAACAAGTATAAAAGAAAAAATGTTGATACATCCAGAATTAACCGACCTGATTCAACCCGAATCAAGCACTTTGGTCAGATTAGATATAGATCCAAATCAAGTGAACTAAGAATGAAGATTTGAATACTTTTATCTTAGTGTAGCTAAAGTGGAATAGGATGACTGGGTTTCCGGAAAATGAGACGAAACCCGACCCACAGGCCGCTCAAAAAACCTCCGTCACCCCTCGGTGAGTTTAGTCTTAATTTGGTGTAGAAGTTGTTCCGCACGCTCCCGCTCCGGATCAGCGTGGGGCAATTCCGCCGGTTCTGGAGCCAGTGGTAACAAAAAGTCCTCAACGACATTAGATTTGAATTCAAATTCAGATAACAAAATTTGGATTTGAATATGGATATACTCATATTCGAGTCAAATCCGAAGCTTTTTAAACCCTACTTTTTCCGACAATTTCCAACCATAGGTTAAGTTTTTTTTTTTTTTTTTTTCTATTTTTTTAATTAAAAGTAAATAATATTTAAAAAAAATATGCCCCACTAGCTTTATGTCCACTTCAAGCTATATTTTTTTAAGCAATAACTCAACCGATAATCCTTAATGATTTTAGTTTTTAGAACCCAAATCCTTACCTGGATCTAGGGTTATCGAATTAGAATGGATCGGGTTTCGGATCTTATCGGATTTGACAGTCCTAAATCCAGCCACGCAATAGTTAGGTGTACATGACGTAGAGGTCACTGTTCTAGAATAGATGTCTGCATCTTCACCAAATATTTGCCGTTCCAATTAAAAAAAAGCAGAGCTGCTATTGGCACTCCAACGTTTACTTATTACATCCTAATTTCTTAAATTATCAAGTTAGAACGGATCAGGTTTCGGATCTTATCGGATTTGACATTAGTCCATCCATCCATTAGTTACGTGTAGATTACGTAGAGGTCAACGTTCTAGAAATCTATGAATCTTGATCAAGTATTTGCCGTTCCAAATAAAAAAAGAGACCTGCTATTGGCGCTCAAACTTTTACTTATTATACCCCGATTAAAGATTAAAACACACTCATCAAACACCAAAGAGGTTTGGCTCAAATAATAATTTCAACATTATAACACTCACAACTTTTACTTATTATCAACCATTCATTTATTTCTTTTTATTTTGATTTGGGGTGTAACAAGTAAAAGTTGGGGTGCCAATAGCAACTTTAAAAAATTGAAGTTTTGGCAAATTAGTCTGCTGTCAACCAATGGGTGAGCCATATAATCCTAGGGTCAGTTGATATGTGCCACATGGCAATTTCATCAACACAAAGAGACAAGTATTAATGTTATATATTTTGTATTCGTGGTACATATTTTATGGTTGCATGTGTTCGATGGCAATTTCGATAAGCGGAGAAAGTTCGTAGGTCATGAGTTCGATACCCAATATGAGCATTAATTCCTCAAGAGCCACCCTTGAGAGCACACCCTCACTAATCTGGTGTGTGTGATGTGCGAGTGTTGCACGTGCCCCGGGACTAGTCCTTGGACAAGACCCTGGTCTACGAACTGGGCAAAGCCTAGATATGGACATGGTCCACTGTCTACAAGGATACTTGATTATCAAAAGAAAAAAAATTTTCTACATGTATTGGAAAATCACACACTAGGAGAGCCGATCTAATTCTTTTTGAGTCATGATTTTTCTAATGCCCTCTCTGACATGCACTCTCTAACGTGGCATGGCTTAGAACCATAGATCTTTTAGGGGATGTGTAGATGTGTGTCCTGAGGAAAAATCTATGGTTGTAACCCATGCCACGTCAGGGGCAAATGGGAGAGTATGTCAAGGGGGAGGGGGAGGGGGAGGGGGGTTCAGAAAATCATTATTCAACGATTCTACTTCTTCTATAATAGAGGTTTTCCAAAATTTAGAAACTTTCAACTGAACCCATTCGTTATTGACTTAATTCCTTATGACGAAACCCATCTCATTAAAATAACAAAAAAAAAAAAGTCGTGATGATATGACGTCCCCCCTCTGACACACATCCCATCACAAAACTGTAGATCATTTGCCTCGAGATATACAAGAAAAGATCTATGATTGTGCATATCCCAAGACAAATGATCTACGATTCTGTGATGGGGCGTGTGTCAGAGGAGGGCGCTAGAAAATCACTACACACACACACAAATGTACGATTTAATTGGCCATCGAAAAACGTGAGTTTAACATATCAATCATTGACTTATCTATTTAGTGCACTGAAGATCATATATATTATCTAAAACCATCCCACCTAACTAAGTCTAATTGAATAATAAGCAATGAATATTTTTTCCTCAATTTTGAAAACAAGTAACCTAACTTGTATCTACTTGTATTTGATGTTCAATCAAGAACAACCTTACTAACTCTGTAGACTTCAAACTCACACACTTCCTATATATATACACACACCAAGGTTAGCTTTGCAATATTGGCACCAAGAAAGAAAGAAAAAAAAAAAAAACAAATTAAGATGGCTAAGAGCAAAGTTCTTATAGTAGGGGGCACAGGTTACCTAGGCAGAAGGTTTGTGAAGGCTAGCTTGGCCCATGGTCACATTACTTATGTCCTCCATCGCTCCGAGATTGGTGTCGACATCGAGAAGGTTCAAATGCTCTTGTCGTTCAAAGAACAAGGAGCCTACCTCGTCGAGGGTTCGTTTAATGACCATCAAAGCCTCGTCGATGCTGTTAAATTAGTTGATGTTGTGATATGTGCCATTTCTGGTGTCCATATCAGGAGTCATAATGTCCTTCTTCAGCTCAAGCTTGTTGAGGCCATTAAAGAAGCTGGCAATATCAAGGTAAATTAAAAACTATACATTTTGACTAGTCTTACTAAGTTAGTAAGGATTTCACCCTTACTAATGGTTGTCCTTGGGGCTTGGACTCACCTTATGACATCTAAAAACACGATCTGATGCTTCAGGATTGTAGAAGACAAAGTTCTATCAACTTTGAAAAAAATAAAATAAAATTATTTTTCACCAAAGAAATTCAATTTTTAAGTTTGTGAGTTATGAGGAAGTTTGATAGCCTTCCATTTTTAAAACCTTGGATCAACTTGGAAAAAGATTTTATTTTTTGGGATAAAAAAATTTGAATCTGAGTTTTTTTATGAAACTTAGAGGACTGTGGTGCTGGATTGCTGATGTGGTAAGCCCTTAGTAAGATTTAAAATCTTACTATTTTAGTAACGACAGTGTTTTGCCATAATTAAATCCAACGGTGGGTACCACACTTTTGGGTGGTAGTGGTGGTGGGGTTAAATGTCTCGATTTTTCTTCCTCTACCTCCAACGTTGCTATCTCACTTTAATACCCCCACTAACTTCAATATCATTGTGTAACTGTAGTTTGAGCTGAGATTTTAAATTGCCACGTGTCATTAGTTGGTGAGGTTAGTGCGATGGATATATATTTTTGATGAGTCCTGATAATATGACTTGCCAGGTGCCATACTCAAATGACTCGGACAAGTTTGAGAACCTTAGATCTATATGTCTCGAGATACACGATTATACTTTCCCATAAAAATGTGTATCCCGAAGGAACCTTGTATCCCAAGGCGTACAAATTTACCATTCCCAAACTTATCCACATCATGGAGTCATTTGAGTATGCCACTTGGTGAGTCATATTATCAAGACTCATTTTTGATGGACATATTGCAGCTTGTTATTGAGAAGAGTCGTGAAAATATGACTCGCCAGGTGGCAAATTCGAATGACTTCATGATGTGGTAAGTTTGGGTATCGTAGATCGGTATGTCTCAGGATACACATTTGCATTTCCCCATAAAAGTGTATCTCGAGAGAGTCGTGTATCCCAGTGCTTATAAATCTATTGTACCTAAACTTATCCACATCATGGAGTCATTTGAGTATTCCACCTGACGAGTCATATTATCAGGACTCCAGTGAGAACACAAAAATGTTTTTAATGTTACTCCAATAAGACTCTTTCATACATTTAAAATTAACATATATTTTATCTTCTTTAATTTTTCATATAAATTAAATATTGGAGTTTATAATGGGTCATCTCTTCTCAAAGTTTATTACTTATTTTTTGAAATTTTTTTATTAAATCATAATTTTAGTGGAATAAATTATAATTAAGTTGATACTTTGTAGATAATAAGTTATTTTTTAAAAGAATATTTTTTTAAATAATAATTTTGAATTGTTATTTTTCCATTTGATTCTTCAGAATCGGAACCTAAGAGTGTTTGTGATTCTTGACGATTTCAGTTCCACTTATTTTATAATCGGATTTGAAACTGACAAGAATCGTAACTAAAAAAAATATAGGGTTATGGTTCTAATTTTCTTAGTAACGCTACCAGAATCGACCCTTGACACGTGTCACTGACTCCCCTTATAAAATTTATCATTAAACTAATTACCTCTATTTTTTAATTCCACAAATGGCAGTGTGGTCCAATATAATGTCAAGTTGATTTGTTTGAGTCATCTTGTTTTGGACAAGATAAATCTTTTAATTTAATTAATAATTATTTTTTAATATATATTTAAATGTGAATAATTTTAATTTTTTTTATAAATAAAGTGGATTAGAAGATTATTATTAAAAAAATCATATTTTTATTTATATAATAAATATTTAATTCTAAAAAAATTATTTAAATAAAAAATTCAAAAAATCCAATTGAATCGGTCAAGATTTTAAAATTTTTGCCCAAGTCATCCCGATTGGCAAATGAGATATTGTGTAAGACAATTCATATCCAGGATGACAAAGTTTTGAAAAATAAAAATAAAAATAAAACCCTCGTCGATTGTCTTAAACTATAGAATATAATTACTTTTTGGGACTTCTATGGAAAAACAATCCTTTGAAGGCAATTGAAATTCAATTCACATTAACATTTTTATTTTCTAAATATAAGATAAATGAACAAATTTGCAGCGCTTCGTGCCATCGGAGTATGGCACGGACCCAGCACGTATGGCCAATGCCATGGAACCTGGAAGGGTGACATTCGATGACAAGATGGTGGTGAGGAAGGCGATCGAAAATGCAAGGATTCCTTTCACTTACGTTGTCGCAAATTGCTCTGCGGGATACTTCATTGGTGGCCTATGTCAACCGGGTAAAATCACTCCTTGGAGGGAGAATGTGAACATTCTTGGAGATGGCAACCAAAAAGGTAATTATATAACACTTGTATGCGGGAAAAAAAAAAAACACTAGCTTCAAACAAGGTTTGAGGAGATATATATATATATATTAGGGAGGGTTCCGTAAACTTAAGAAATATGACTCAAGTTATGACACAAGATCTTGACCGTGTAAACACAAAACTCAATAGTTAAGATTTTACGCATATCTCAACAATACATATCTCGATGATACTTATCTTAAGAATAACTTTCAACCATTGGATTTTGTATTTACACGATCAAGAGCTTGTTTCATAACTAGAATCATATTTCTCGAGTCAGCGGAATCTAATCCATATATATATATATATATTCCCACACGGTCATGTTCGACAGACAATATTAGAGAGATAACGTTTGTCTTATATGGGTTAGAAGTTTTGAAATGGGATGATTTTTTGTTAGGATGATCCCTAGGGTAAGTAGATCATCCTCACAAAAGATCAGCCTACTCTAAAAGTTCTAATTCCATCAAAAGTGGTTTAGAATTGTGGAGAGTCAATTTTTTATCGTTAACTATTTTTATACAACCACCTGAATGTTGTCCATTTTTTCAATGTTTTACGTAACACTGTTAGATGCCATTGAATCTTGTAAAATGGAAATAATTGTCACTCATAGATGTGTATATACATATGTTTAATAGGATCAATGTCATGAACTCTAGAGTGCCGAGGTGTTTTTGGTCCAACATGGTAGTCCATGTGAGCTGAAAGACCCTTGGTAAGATTTAAAATCTCTCTTTCTGAGGTAGTCATGCAAGCATCATTAAAGATCTAATTTCTTACGATTCATGCAATGAGTTACATTGAGAAAATGATTTTCCTGGAAAATCTGATTTCAAGTGAATTATTGTATATTTTCGTGGAGAGAGAAAGATTTTCTTTTAAAAAATAGAATTTTCAAGTATATGATTGTACATTTTCATGGAAAAATCACTTTTTCTAAACCCCACCAAGAAAATGATTGAGACATTTACAAAAACGTGACTAACTTTTGATGAATTTACGATTCCGGCTCATTGTTCATTTTATTTACCAAAACATGAACGATAATAATATCAGAGGATTTAAAGTGACAATTTCATAAGTTTAAAATGACAACCTTGCAGGTTATGCTAGTTTCAGCGAAATCATCACTATACCAACCAGCGAGTTTGTCACTTTAAACTTACAACCTCGTCACTTGAAAAATATGTGATTTTGCACGATCATGTTTTGATAATTTAAATGAAAGTGAGCCGGAATCGTAAATTCATCAAGGTTATTCTATCATGATCACCTCCACTCCCAAAACTACATCTCTCTTTTTGTCATTTTTCTAGGTGCAACCAAATATCAGAAATCATTTTTCCTGAGGAATTCATTTATCTTCAAAATGTTTTCTCTACAATCAAACAAACCCCTCAAATGTATGTATCTTTCATAAGTTGGTCTAATAATGCACGAGATCCCATCAGAGCTAATGAATTATAAAGGCCTTAGTCATATATTTGACAATTGATGTGCTTTCTTGGTAGCAATTTACTTGGCTGAGGAGGATATCGCAACCTACACCATCAAAACCATTGACGACCCTCGGACACTCAACAAAACGCTTCATCTCAGGCCCCCGGAAAACATTCTATCTCAGAGAGAAGTTGTGGAAAAATGGGAGAAACTTAGTGGGAAAGTATTGAACAAGACTACTTGGTCCAAGGAGGATTACTTGGCTACTATGAGAGGTACGATTCTTACCCTAATCAATCACAACATGACCATTTGATCAGATCGATACGGGGAATGGGTTTGACTGATTAGTGGATCATGTTCACTTCATGTTTGCTACAGTGACCTTAAATTAAGCATTTTGAAATGGTATGAAACTTTAATGAAAAATAGATATGAGTGCTACAATGACAAATAGCGAAAATAATGAACCGTTGTAGATGTACTTTTAGTTTAAAGTTTCATACCATTTCAAAATGCTTCGGTCGAGACATTCTCATTTCTATTGAAATTAGAACGAAACATTAACCCCAAACTAAAGTATTGAATGTTTCGGGATTATTTCATGAGATTGTATTGAAATGTCTTGATTGAGATAATCTAGATTTTTCTCATAACAAGATATTACCTTGAGATGGATCATAAACTTTATCATGAATTTTTTTTCTTACCAATCAAAAAAAAAAATCATTTTTGAACTTTGACAACAAGTACCCAACAATAATCTTTCATTTCCTTTTAATCACGATAATTGCTATTGGCACCCCAACTTCTACTTATTACACTCCAATTAAAAAAAATAAGTCAATGTTTGAGAAACAATAAAAGTTGGTGTGCCAATAGATACACTCTCTCGCTCTCTGATAGATTTAGGATTTTATATGAATCTAATCCTAACTGTAAACAATTACTGACTGTAAACAATTACTGAAGTTGTTCCCCCCCCCCCCCCCCAACTCTAACACCCCCCCGACCTGGCGTGTGCTAGAATCATAGATTCTTTTTTTCGGGATTCACAACTACACATATTTATGGGGATGTACAGTTGTGTATCCGAAGGGAAAAAAAATCTATGATTCTAACCCATGCCATGTCCGGGGGTGTTTGTTATAGGGAGCATTAGAAAATCTTGACTCAACTTTTCTAATGTTGAATGATGTGTTTTAATATTTATTTAGAGTGTGATAAATAATTTAAGAAATTGAGGTGTAATAAGCAAAAGTTGGGGTGCCAATAGCAATTTTTTTAATTTTTCTTTCTTTTTCAGGTGAAGATTATGCACAACAAGTTGGATGGATACATTACTATCATGTTTGCTATGAGGGGTGCCTTACAAATTTCGAAATAGGTGGAGGAGAAGAAGAAGCCTCAAAGCTTTATCCGGATGTTAAGTACACTACAGTCGTGGAATATTTGAAACGTTATTTATAGCAAACTTATTACCATATTTTAATGGCATAATTAAAGACTTCTAGAAAAATAATTTCAAGATTTGTAATAAAGTTGATTTTAATTATTTGCTTCTTCTTAATTTTATGTTGGAAGGATCAAGAATATATTTTATATTATATTGATACCTTTAGGATTTATAAAGTGTTTATTAGAATATGCTGAATATATTGAGTTTGCCACGTGGGATGGTCAAGTTATCATGATTCATATATATATATATATAGGGAAGCGTTCGGAGGCTCTAAAAAGAGCCAAACAATTTTCAAAATAGGGGTTACAAGTTTAAGAATTGGCCGATTTTTTGTGAGGATCATCTTCACCAAAAATCAGTTCATTCCAAAACTTCTAACTCTCTTTTACAAGTTAAAGAACCGTGGACTGCATCCATTTTTTGTAAACCACTTTTGATGGGGTTAGAAGTTTCGGAAAGGACTGCTTTTTTATGAGGATTATCTTCTCATCATAGAGATCATCCTCACAAAAACTCAGACCGATCCGAAATTTCTAACCCATATATTGAAAAAAGTGTTTGGCTCTCTTTAGGGGCCTCTGAACGCCACCCTTACATATATGCAAATACAAATGATATAGTTAAGTAATCCTTTATAAAGAGGCTAGGTGTCCTTTTGTTGAGTGTTTCCTTGCTAACTCATACTACTTGACTACTTGGTTTCATAGTTTTTGAAACTCAAAAACTCACTTCAATTGTCGAACGAGTTGAGTTGAGTTAAGTCAAAAACTTGTTATTTAACTTGAATGAGTCAATTAAAAAATTATAGAATTCCTAAGTATTTAGAAAATATATATATTTTTTTTGTATTTTTTACCCTTCGCAAAAAATTTATGCTTAGCCAAATAATTCTTGTTGATTTTGGACTAGGCATTACCAAGTTGACTCGGAGAGTTGGCTTCATTGACTTTAGGGCCAACTCACTTAAAAATGCTTGGTTTTTGGCTTCTTGTAATAAAAAAGAAGAGTCGTGTTGGAGTGACCTCATTTCGCACTTTTCTGACATGGAGGTGCACACAGAACCATATATGCTTTTCAATTGTATCTCAATGAAAAGCATCTACGATTCTTACATACTTCCACATCAGAAAAGTGTGAAATGAGGACGATCTTGAGGTCACTTCAACATTATTCTTTCTTACTTCATTCACACTTTTATGATGTGGGGGTGCGGACGAACCATAGATGTTTTTTCATTGGGTACGAGTGAAAAGCATCTATGATTTTGTGTGCATCTCTAGGTCACAAAAATGCAAAATGAGGTCAATCCAACACGATTCTAATAAAAACCATCAACCATTGACTTCAAGGGTGGAGCCTATTAGGGACGAGTGGGGGCTATAGCCCCCAATAAACCTTCCAAAAACAAATATCAATTTTGATTTAACCCTAACCCTATCATTTGCAAACCGACCACATACATCCCATACATAGTAACATGACCTGAACTTTATAAACAAATAAGGCAAGGTGGGCCCACATTGGCCATCCAACATCTCAATCCTCTAGACTTAATTGGAAAACACATGAAAAATTATATATATATATATATATATATATATATATATATATATATATAGAGGGAGCAGTTCAGCAGTCCCATTATGGTGCCACGCATTTTTTGTAAATCACTTTTGATGGGGCACCATAAGGGGTTGCTGAACCGCTCCCATATATATATATATATAGGGCTTGATCCAAGGTTTTGAAAATGAAAAGCTATTAAACTACCCAATTTAAAATTAAAATTCAACAATTAAAATAAGTTTTTAATTTTTTTTTCCAAAGTTTTTGGAATTTTGTTTTCTACGATGTAAAATGACTTAACGACCTTCACTTTCAATCTTTATTCAACTTTTCGGGGAAAATAACCCCCCATATTTTGATTGATATAAGAGATAATCCCCGTGTTTTTGAAATTGATGACATGTATCCATTGTCCTCGATCTTCTAAGATTAATGAAAAATAAGTTAAGGATCATCACCTTTAGACACTATTCATTTTTCAAGAAACATAGTAATAGTGTTTGGATTCCGTAAGTATTCGAATGAGATTCAATTTGGTTTAGTTAATTCGGATACATTCAAACAGTTTCGTAAATTTGGAATTTTTTTGAGAAGTAGTAAAATGATATTTTTGAGTTTCTTTCCAAAGTCCATCATCTTCAACTCCCTAAAAACCGTTTCTTGAAAATAAAATTTTGAGATATTAATATTAAGCCCAAGTTTTATTTATTTATTTTATAAATCTAAATCTATGATTTCGGAATTACGGGCCAATCATCGTTTATTGTGACAAACACAATATTTTCATAGAAGGAAACCAAGATTATCAGTTGACCATCCTTTGACCAAAAATCCTGGCTCATATTTGGCTCATATTGACTTATCTCTTTGAACCCACAAGGGTTCATATTGTCCCAACCCACCTAACCATCTCTAATTAAATAATAAATAATAGAAAAATTTTCTCCCAGTTTTCAAAGCAAGTAACCCGACACAGGTTACTTGCATTGATGGTCAATCAACTACAACCCAACTAATTATTTAGACTTGAGATTCACACTCACTTCTTATATATACATACACATGGGCTTGGTTTTCATTGGCAACCAAGAACAAAAGAAAAGCAAATTAATTAAGATGGCTAATAGTAAAGTTCTTATAGTAGGGGGCACTGGTTACATAGGTAGGAGGCTTGTGAAGGCTAGCTTGGCCAATGATCACATTACTTACGTCCTCCATCGACCCGAGATTGGTGTCGACATCGATAAGCTTCAGATGCTCTTGTCGTTCAAAGATCAAGGGGCCCAACTCATCGAAGGTTCGTTTAATAATCATCAAAGCCTCGTCGATGCTGTTAAATTAGTCGATGTCGTGATATGTGCCATTTCTGGTGTTCATATCAGGAGTCACCATATCCTTCTTCAGCTCAAGCTTGTTGAGGCTATTAAAGAAGCTGGCAATGTCAAGGTAAACTAAAATAATACACTAGGTTCAGGAGGCAAAGAGGCTGGATTTACTGTTTCTCAATGAGGCTGTTAAGCTGTTAAATAAATATATAAGTGACATGTGACCTCTAAAAAAAGACAAATAACAAATTTCCACGTGTCAAGATTATTTTTTTAATCAATGACAAGTTACCACGTGTCATTAGGTGGTTTGTTAGGTGTGTGAAGCTGTTAGGATAGGTGTCTATGTTGCATGTTTGGCACCGTATGGGATCTCGACTCTTGGTTAATACATAGGAAAGGAAAATGCAGAAGTAACATTAAAATTGACTTCGATTCTCACATTGCTGACGTGGATGTATGTATGGAACCATAGATGCTTTTCATCGAGATACAAGTGAAAAGTGTTATGGCTATGTGTACACCTCCACATGAGCAATGTGAGAATCGATGTCATTTTAAGGTAGATCTCAATATTTATATGAGCCTCGCATGGTGTACAAAAGTGTAAAGAGTTAGTTTATACTTAATCCTTATTCTTACTCCTTGTTTGTATTTCGCTTGTAGAGGTCATTGAGATTAATGCACATTAGCATTTTATTTTTTAAACATAAGATATATGAACAAATTTGTAGCGTTTCTTGCCATCGGAGTTTGGCACGGACCCAGCACGGATGGCTGATGCCATGGAACCCGGAAGGGTTACTTTTGATGACAAGATGGTGGTGAGGAAGGCGATCGAAGATGCAAGGATTCCTTTCACTTATGTCTCTGCAAATTGCTTTGCCGGATACTTTGTCGGTGGCCTATGTCAACCGGGTAAGATCACTCCTTCAAGGGAGAGTGTAGTCTTGCTTGGAGATGGCAACCAAAAAGGTGAAGATATAGTACTTGAAAACATTAGCTTTGAATGAGGTTTAAAAAATGTTAATTTTCATCGTTGGAATTGAATTTTAAATTTGGAAGTTTGGTGAACATTGGATCAAGTCAAAAAAAAAAATTCTTTTATTTATTTCTAATATGATCTATGCCATGAACTTTAGAGTGCTGAGGTGTTATTTGTGCAACATGGTAATCCATGTGAGCCCAAAGACCCTAGGTAAGATTTAAAATCTTTCTAACGTAGTCATGGTAGCATCACTCAAGATCTAATGTTTTTTCTTGGCAGTTATTTACTTGGACGAGGAGGATATCGGAACCTACACCATCAAAACCATAGATGACCCTCGTACACTCAACAAAACATTGTATCTCAGGCCACCGGAAAATATCTTATCTCAAAGAGAAGTTGTGGAAAAATGGGAAAAACTTATTGGGAAAGTATTGAACAAGACTATTCTGTCCAAGGAAGATTTCTTAGCTATCATAAGAGGTATTGTTCTTCCCCTAATCAATCACACCACTACCATATGATTGGATCGATGCGGGGAATGGGTTCGACTGAATAGTGGACCATGTTCCCCACATGCTTGCCACGTATGAAAAAACAAGGACCTTAAATTAAGTTTTAATTATAAATACCCTTTAAATTTGTTCACAATCTTTTACCCCAAAAGATTGATCTATTGGAAAAGGGGAGAGCTATTAATATAAGAGGGAGAAGGGGGGAAACTCTGAATATAAGAGGGTCACAGAGGTTAAATGGGGTATGACTCACACGAGAGTGGAGGAAAATATATACTCAACACTCCCCCTCACCTATAAGGGTGCAAAGATTCGAACTCATGACCTATAAGAGCCAGTACTCTAATACCATGTTAACAATCATTTACCCCAAAAGAACGATCTGTTGGAGAAGGAAATAACTATGAATATAAGAGGGTCATGAGGCTTAATTGGGGTATGACTCACCTGAGAATGGAGGAAAATATATACTAAACAAATTTCAATAGACTTGAAAATACTACATTGAAATCTTTTGGCCTTCTTACAAAGTTTCAACATCTCACGTATCAAATATGAGTGCTATATGATAAATAGCGACCATGATGAGCTATTGTAATGGTGACGTACTTTTAGATTTTATTTTTATTTATTTTTTGCTTTGGCGGGTCGCACATTCACGTGATAGCAATTAAATATAACCACTTTTATGTGGAAGGACATATAGAGATTTGAAGGTGTGACCCAAGGAGCACACCCAGTCGACCTTACCAGCTCAACTAGTGCCTGGTGGTGTGATGAACTCTTCGATTAAAGTTTTGTACCATTTCAAAATGTTTCAGTCGTGACATTCTGATATGTATCGAAATTAGAACGTAAATTTAAGTCCGTTTATAGTATCAAATATTTTGAGACTATTTTAGATTAATGTTATTGAAATGTCTTGGTCGAGATAATCTAGTTTTCCCTTGTAACGAGACATTACCTTGAGACAAGATCATAAACCTTGTCATGAAAACTTATCTTACCAATCGAAAAAAGAAAAAAAAATTACTTTTCAAACATCGACACCAAGTACCCAACAATGTTCTTTAATTTTCTTTTTTATTTTTCTTTCTTTTACAGGTAAAGATTATGCAGAACAAGTTGGATTGACACATTACTATCATGTTTGCTATGAGGGTTGCCTTACAAATTTCGAAATAGGCGAAGAAGGAGAAGAAGCTTCGAAGCTTTATCCGGATGTTAAGTACACTACAGTCGTCGAATATTTGAAGCGCTATTTATAGCAAACTTATTACCATATTTTAATGGCATAATTAAGGACTTCAAGAAAAATAATTTCAAGATTGTAATAAGGTTGATTTTAATTATTTGCTTCTTTTTAATTTTATGTTGGAAGGATCAAAACAATATCAATTATTGGGTTTGGTCTGATCTGGATCCGATCCAATTGATCGGGTTGGTATCCTGACTTTGATATATAATAAAAACATGATCCAAAAGAAGTTTGGTTCGATACTTTATCGAATTGGTTTCAGTTCCGATCTTATATATCCTTATTGGATTGGTCCCAAACCTATCCCAAAACCGATCCGAACCTGATCCATGGACAGCCCTATCCCCAATCCGAACGCCACCCTTACATATATGCAAAGACAAATGATACAGTTAAGTAATCCTTTATAAAGAGGCTGGGTGTCCTTTTGTTGAGTGTTTCCTTGCTAAACCATACTACTTGACCACTTGGTTTCATAGTTTTTGAAACTCAAAAGCTCACTTCAACTGTCAAACGAGTTGAGTTGAGTCAAGTCAAAAACTTGTTATTTAACTTAAATGAGTCGAATAAAAAATTATCGAATTCCTAAGTATTTGGAAAATATTATTTTTGGTACTTTTTACCCTCCGCAAAAAATTTATGCTTAGCCAAATAACTCTTGTTGATTTTTGACCAAGCATTACCAAGTTGACTCGGAGAGTTGGCTCCATTGACTTTAGGGCCAAGTCACTTAAATATGCTTGGTTTTTGGCTTCTCGTAATAAAAAGAAATCGTGCTGGAGTGACCTCATTTCGCACTCTTCTAACATGGAGGTGCGCCCAGAACCATACATGCTTTTCACTTGTATCTCAATGAAAAGCATCTACGATTCTTACATACTTTCACATTAGAAAAGTGTGAAATGAGGATAATCTTGAGGTCACTTCAACATTATTCTTTCTTACTACATTCACACTTTTCTGATGTGGAAGTGTGTACGAACCATAGATGCACTACAACATTTTTGATCTACAGCGGCGGATTTTTCCGCCGCTACAAGGTAATTTTTCCGCCGGTAAAAGTTATTGCGGCGATGAGCAGCGGAACCAAAGATCCGTCGTAGTTTCCTCCGTCGCTAACTATAGCAGCGGATAATGTATTCCGCTGTTGCAGGTAGTACCTTTTGCGGCGGATATTAATATCCGCTGCAATAGGTCAATTTTTTTTTATAAGCAGAATACAATACATATAGCGGCGGATATTAAAATCCGCTGCAATAGGTCAATTTTTTAAAAAAAATATAATACATATAGCGGCGGATATTAAAATCCGCTGCAATAGGTCAATTTTTTTTAAAAAAAATATAACCCATATAGAGGCGGATATTAATATCCGCTGCAATAGGTCAATTTTTTTTTAAAAAATATAACACATATAGCGGCGGATATGAAAATCCGCTGCTATACGCTCTTTTTTTTTTTTTTAAATTATTATATATCCTTCAAAAACAATATATAAAAACAGAATTTGTATCCACTGCTATAATTTTATATATATATATATATATATATATATACACATTTAACCTGTGTTCTCCAACCTGTACAGATTGAAAACTTTAAAATAAATAATATAAGAAAGCTGCTATTGCCACACTAACTTTTATTAATCCCGTACTAATACATAAGTAAATCACCAAAAAACGGCACATGTTTATAGTTTAAACTAACATCTTTATTCAAGAGTCAAGACTATATTGACAAAAAGGAATGGTAGTTTCCATAGTAACAAGTTAATTAATTCTACACAGAATACTAAAACTAAAAAGCAATATTCTGCATGAATTTTCTGAAAGTTCATGAATTTTTCTGACAGTTCATATTCTACACTACGGGTATACCCTCCTTGGTGAAACTGTGGGAAGTTCTTTGGGGTATTCACTTGATTCTTATATTGATGAGGTTTCCACTGGACTGGACCTCTTCTAATGTGGTTGATTGGATGAATGGAAGAATTGATAAACATAGAGAGCATTGGTAGTGTCAATATCATTAAAAGTTTACTTATTTAATATTATGTATGATATGATAGCTATAGATTTTTCATGTAAAAAAATGTGGGCTTACCTCAAAATATTCAATAAGCTTACTTAAATGCCTCTTGTAACCTACAAAAGGCATAGAATTTTCCCTTAAGGACTTTGAGCCTATCTACATATAAACACCTTTTTCATATCATAAACACTTCTGAAGATTGAGAAATGCAAAATAAATATGGTAATGCAAAAGAGAAAGCAATGTCAACGGACATAAACCACTATTATACTACTACAATTTGAAATAAACACAGAAAGAAAGCATGGATAGAATAGAATTATGTGCTTGTGATATTCTAAAATATTGCCTCATGGGCAATGATTTTCATGGGTACAAAAACGGTACAAGTGCATCCATTTGAAACTATTATTCAAACTTCTCTTCTCCTTATCATCACTATTTATGTAAATGAGTGGTTAGAGACTCGATTCACGTTCACATTTATACTAAATTTTATAATATCTCTTGTTAAGTAGCTAAGATTCACAGAGTTCAAATTAGTTAATAGTTACAAATTGAACCAACATTAAAAATTGGAAGCAGACATTACTCTCACCGTGGAGTTGATGTGCATGACATGGGAGTATCGTTCTATCGCCGTGAGTTTCTCCACCTTCACAGACCCAAATTTTGCGACCTGCAGCACTAGTCAAGTTAGATCCTAACTGATATATTCAAGGCGCAAGAAAACAATATAGATAGAAGAATTGAGTTTGTAACTAATAACTATGTAGCACTAGTTTGTTAGTGTTAAATTGAGGACCCAAGATCACTGGTGGTGCCACATCAAAGTCCAAACTATATATGTTTAATATCCTTTCACATGTAAACCAATGCCAGAGACCCTATGGTTAGAATATTTATAGTCATGTGCTTATTCAGAATTATGAGAATTATAGGGGCCTATGACTATTTCTTATTAGTAATGGGGGTAATCATAATGTCTATTTCTATTTTATTTTTTTAGAAACTCACGGCCAAACATAGTGTTATGATTTTTAAAAATTCTTTTGACTGGTACATGGAGACAAATCCTTGTTTGATTTGGTTTCTATGTTAGTAGTCTAATTGATGCAGGACAGGAGGGAAGAAGATGAAATAAGGGGTAAGTGAACCTAGTTTGGATTTGGGTTACAATAGCGTTACTGTAAAGGTTTAGGGTAAACCCAAAATAATTTGGTTGTGAATCTAGAAACTTACCTGCAACTTTGCCCTTCTATCCTCTTTCTGCTGCACCAGAGCAACATAAAGGGGTCTATTAAAAACCATTTTTCCGTTCATTTCTGCAAGCTACAAAAATAAGAAGACAAAAACTTATCAAATTATAATCAGATTTTCAAAATGACGTTAAACCATGGTTTTAAATGTCATCTGAGACCTCAGTATCGTCCATGAATGAGAAGGGTAGACAAGCCATCTGACATGCGCAAACATGAGACAAGCACGATTTTACTCGGATGATATTTTGAAAATCTGTATCAAGTTAGTAAAACTCATCTGAGTCAACTGGTATTTTGTACATTTTCCGTAAAATAATAATTTTTTTTTAATTTTAAATATTTATTATCAAATTAAAATATGGTTTAATGATTAAACATAGGCGAGTTGACTCGTCCAACACAACTCAGTCTCGTCCACGAGCGAGATTAGACGTCAAAACGAGCTTTGAAACCATGCATACAACAATATAACCTTACCGCTCAATTTGCTTCTTCAAGAGTTGAGAAAGCAACAAATCCTAAATCCCTACTAATTCCATTTGGGTCTTGCATGACCTATTAAGAAGTCAGAACCAAAGCATTTTAGAGTAATGGCCAGAATATTAGTGCAGCTGGTCACTAATAATTAAATCCTAAAGAACATTGCTACAAACCTTGCATGAAGCAATTGTGCCAAACTCTGAGAACAATTCCTTCAGTTTATTGTCATCAATGCTATCATCTAAGTTCTTCACATACAAGTTCACCCCTTGAAATTTGTCTACTATCTTCTTTACACTTGGATCAAATCATCCTTTCAGTTCCATTTCTCTTTTGGATTTTTTCTGTGCTTTCCCAACATACCACTCTTTATCATCAAATTTCTTTCCATTACCTTCCAAAAAAAAAAAAAAAATTCTTTCCATTAAGTGCCTCAACTGATTGTTATATTTATTTCTTGCACCTATTTTTCTACATAATAATTCTAGCCTATTGAGACCCAAACATCTTCAGCTCTCTTATGTGAAACATTAGATATAACTCTTATCTACTCTTTATGTTTTGTTTAACATATAGGATTATAGTTCTTATTTTCCATATTTCCAACATAGGAAACTGAGTACTCTGAAATAGACTTCTTTGAACAAAATGAAAGAAAAACATTTGAAATTCTGAAATTTTTTAAAAAGACATTGCTATGGTAAAAATAATTGGTAGTGAAATAAAGCTAAAACAGTATAATGAATCAACATGAGGTTACAAACTGCAGATGAGAAACGAACAACTGGATCAATTAAAGCAGTTCGATGGAACTTACACATGTATCAGAACCATGTTTGAGCTGAAAATTTAGATGGGATTGTGCTAGAGAGCTAATTCTTGCCGAAATGACTGTAAAATCATGGAACAAAGCTTAGTGCTCATGATTCGAAAATGTCAAAATAATTACCATCAACATAAAGGATCAAAATGAAATAATGGATCAAATTTATGCTAAGATATGACGAAATATGTACACCGCCTCCTAACCTGACATTACCCAACCTCTTTATCCTTGGCAATGCAAATAATTAATTGCAAACTAAGAAGACTTGGGACTTACAAGTGCTTGGTATGAATTAGCAAATCCAGACCAGTATTGTTCCCATCGAAGACTAGAATGGTTCCCAATTGTTTGTGGAATAGGTCAGATCCTTGTTGTAAGATAGATCCCTACATAGATCAATCGGTAATCAGATATGAATTTATTCGGAAAAATTAAAATAGAATTAGTCTTCTATTACAGGGGAAGAAAGTGAACTACAGAGAGAAGACATAAAGGACTTGTAACTTGGACAAAGTCTGATTATCTCCGGACAGCTGACCTTTCAATCCCATACTCGATCATTGTCTGAGATGAAATCAGTTGGGTAAGTATCTCAAGTATTCCAAAACAAAAAGATTGAAGAACCAACTTAAGTGATAGAAAAGAAATTATAACAAAGACCTACATGAAGATGACATGTGAATTGGTGCAACGGATTCCCTCCCAACCATCACCACAAGGATCTGATCCCTGCCAATTTGGTGGAACGTTCTGCCATAGATTCTTGAAGGACATTAGAGCAGCACCTACATCATAATAACAAGGACTTTCATCGAATTAGTGAGTTTTTCTTTGTGTCAAATGTGTCCAAATTTCAAGTCCAATGCTCGCAGCAATTCATTTATGTTAAGTAAGAAATACTCTGGTTTGCAAGATTCCATTCCACTATTCAGCTCATCCTAGAGCTACAGTATGTTAAGATCTCCTATCTTGAAATTTTTTCTTAATGTCTAATGATGGAAAGAACATTCATAAACTTGAGCCATGGTGTGCCCTTAAGAGCACACGTTAACAAAACCCATATATATAAGTTATCTGGTTAGATCCAAGCATAATCAGAGTCTTATATTGGTGGCCTTATTTCAATGGTTGGATTATAACAGCAGAAATTGACAACTTAATCAAATACCTATTAGTATAGAATTAGTTATAGCAAGGATTTGATGATGATATAAACATATATGTAAATATTTTACTCACATTTCTTCATCCTCCCCACTCTTCAGGGCATTCTTTGCTATGCATTGAAAAGCTTCTTCAATGTTAATGCGGTCTATGTATCTGGTTTGCCTACCAATAGTACCTCTGTTTTTCCAGCATCAGTCATTTGGGGTGCCAAGGTCCCCTCCAAAGTCTCTGTTTTCGCGTGGCAGGCTACATTGGGGAGGTTAACCACAATGGATCGACCAATAAAGAGAGGCTTCATTTCTCCTCACTGTCACACCTTTTACTTGAAAAACCAAGAGACGGCTGATCAATCTCTTTCCATTGTTACTACCAATAACTTATTACTCCTAACAGCCATATTAGATACCAATTTAATATTCATGTGTAGGCCAAGGGAGAACTGAAGGCATTCATGAAAAAAAGCCAACCAGGCCATGATATCAGCAATTGCTATTGCCCAGAACTATACTTTTCTCTAATGCCTATAGAGAAAGAATTATAAAAGAAACAGACTATTATAAATTACTAATATTTCAGATGGATTAAGATACTAAACAACACACTCAGACCTTTTTAGCACTTACCAATGTGCTAATGCATTAGACCACATCAGCTGAAATAAAATAAAATTTTTAAACAATTAATTGGAGAAATAGGATTCATTACAAGCACACAAGGCATTGTGCATACTGCACATGGCAACTCTATGAGAGCCAATTGAGGCCTCTAAGTCTCCACAACAACCTCCATCACAAGCACACAAGGTAAACTACCCATTGCCTTCTCCCTTACTTCAACACAAGAATAATCAAACAAATAGCAGCCTACTTAGGACAGAAACAGTTGCTGAGAGACTCAACTACAGACCACCAAACCATCTATGCACGCATCATTGTTTTCATCTTATCCCAATTACAGTGGAGTCACTCGATCATCTACGTACTAGAAAGGGAAATGGGTGGGACCACTATTGCCAACATTAGCTGGATCTATTTTCAAATTATTTAAAAATAACATTGGTCCACACTAGCGTTTATCACAGTCCATTTCCATCCTGTACTGTACGTCTCCACCTCCATAACACAAGCTTCCTTTAATTTGAAGTTAATAGACAATGTTATTGATATAGAGAGTAACAGTAAAACAGAGAAATCAAACTGAATCCTGAAATAAGTAAGGTTTGCATATGATAGTTTCTTTGGACCATAGAAGCCTTAAAGCCTAATATACCCCTTTTCTCCAACAAGGTGCTTCTAATAAGAAAAAAACAAATGGAAAAGTGGGCTTTAAAGATAACTACAAATAGGAGAAATGCTATCAAACGACAAATAAACTCACAAGTAAGACTCCAGCACATGGTTTCAAAAAATCAGAGAGAGCACCAAGCGAGTCCATAATTCATATATAATCATAAAAAACATTGGATCATGGTCAATCCAAGGCTGAGGCAGAGAGGCACAACCTTGAAGAATCCGATTCTAATTGTTTTAATCCAACATATCAATTGAAAGTATAATCATACTACACATATTTTCATAATATATTGGTATGTCAACATTTCGGAATGTTCCACCAAAACATTCCGAAGTTGAGCAAAGCTTTGAACAATGAATAAGCAAAAGTTGGACTTCCTGTCTTGTCTTGTAACAAATTACAAACAAATACAAAGAAACAAACAAAAACAAAAATAAAACCCAATGAAACACTAAAAAAAACCAACAAATTAAAACAAAAACAAAACAATGGAACTTTGAAAAAAACTTCACCTGAGGGATCGAGTAGAAGAGATTTATGAGATGAGTGAGAGTGTTCCCCTGCTCTGTGACAGCCTTCACCCAGTCTAGATCACCATGGCCGAGAACATTAACTGCTATATGAAATACTCTCGCCCTTCAATATCATACAATATACATCATTTGCCACTCGAAAGAACAATTGGATTTCTAGCATAAGTTCCAACTATAACACTAACCTCCATCGCTATAACCACTTTACTGTCCTCAAACGGTAATTTCCCCGAATTCGTAGAAACCGGTGCTTGCTTCTCCAAATTAAGGCACGCAGAAATTCTCCCAACACCATTAATTCGAACAAAAGATCTTCCTTTCTTTAGGTTAAACAAACAAGGATGATCGATTGCAGGAGACATTGAATGGTTGAGTAATAAACTAAGAGAACTCACGTTCAAGAACTCTCGATCTCATAGAATGAACTGGTCAGATAGAACACCGCCCCATGAAAATCGCCCAAATAAATACCTCTACAAGCCCTAGATTTTTGCAGTGAGAGAGAGAGAGAGATAGTGTGTGTGTGTGTGAAATAAACGAAGGATGAGGGGGAAAATGAGAGGGAAGAAAAATCGCGGGCTTTTTCTTCGTCAATTTTTATTTTAAGTATTTTTTTACGGGCGGCTTGTTTTTATCCGCTGCATATAAATTTGATAGAAAGTTTTTTTTCCCAATACATGCATCCTATGCGGGCGAATAAAAGGATCCACTGCAACTAAATTGGATGGAATTTTTTTTTTCCAATGCTCACGTCCTATAGGGGCGGAAAAAACAATCCGCTGCAAATAAATTGGATAAATTTCCCCAATTCATAAGTCCTATAGGGGCTGATAAAAAGATCCGCAGCAAAAAATTGTTACATTGCATTCTATAGCGGCGGATAAAATAATCCGCTGCTATATTCAATCTCACTAAAATGAAATATTTTATATTTAAAAAAAATTCATTCTGTAGCTAGCGGCGCAAATAATAATCCGCTGCTATATTTAATTTAAAATAAATTGACGAAGAACAACTCATTAACATAACTTTTTATACTAAAAAAATAAAAAATAAAAAATAAAATTTGATTTTTTTTAGTGGCGGATAAATTAATCCGCTGTTATATTCAATTTTCACAAAATATTTAAAAAATTCATTTTATCGTGGCGGATATGGTAATCCGCCGCTATATTCAATTTAAAATAAATTGATAAAGAGCAATACATTAACTAAACTTTTTTATATTAAATTTTTTTTTATTTTTTACTGGCGGATTTTCCAATCCGCTGCTATATTTAATAATAAAAAAATTTTATAAGCAGAACTCACTAAACCGAATTTTATATACAAAAGAAAATTGGATTTTATAGCGGCGGATATAATTATCCGCTGCTATAGGAATTGAATATATACGATTGGGGTTTGCGGGGTACCTAGAGCGGCGGATACAATTATCCGCTGCAAAATATAGATATATAGAGGCGGATAAAATGATCCGCCGTTATAAAACGCCGCTGTAGGTCAAAAATGTTGTAGTGATGTTTTTTCATTGAGTACAAATGAAAAGCATCTATGGTTTTGTGCACATCTCTAAGTAAAAAAAATGCAAAATTAGGTCAATCCAGTAGGATTCTAATAAAAACCACCCACCCTTGACTTCAAGGGCAGAGCCAAGTAGGGATGAGTGGGGCTATAGACCCCACTAAACTTTCTAGAAACAAAAATCAATATTGATTTAGCCCCCATATTCATCGATATTAGATGTATAACCTTGTCATTTGCAAATCGACCACATACATCCCTTACATAGTTACACGACTTGAACTTTATAAACAAATAAGACAAGGTGGGCCCACACTGGCAATCCAACACCACAATCCTCTAGATTTAATTGGAAAACACAGAAGGAAAAAAAAATCATTTTTGGGCTTGATCCAAGGTGTTGAGAATGGAAAGCTATCAAACTCCCCAATTTAAAATTAAAATTCAACAGTAAAAATAAGTTTTTAATATTTTTTATTTCAAAGTACTTAGAATTTTGTCTTCTATAATGAAAAATGACTTAAGGACCTTCACTTTCAATCATTATTCAATTTTTCGGGAAGAAAAAAAGAAGGTGATTTAGCCTCCCCCCACCCCGCCCATTTTGATAGATCATAACTATGTTTGTATCCCTTGTAGGGATTCTAAATCATTGAGTACAAATGAAAAGCATCTATGGTTTTGTGCACATCTCTAAGTAAAAAAAATGCAAAATTAGGTCAATCCAGTAGGATTCTAATAAAAACCACCCACCCTTGACTTCAAGGGCAGAGCCAAGTAGGGATGAGTGGGGCTATAGACCCCACTAAACTTTCTAGAAACAAAAATCAATATTGATTTAGCCCCCATATTCATCGATATTAGATGTATAACCTTGTCATTTGCAAATCGACCACATACATCCCTTACATAGTTACACGACTTGAACTTTATAAACAAATAAGACAAGGTGGGCCCACACTGGCAATCCAACACCACAATCCTCTGGATTTAATTGGAAAACACAGAAGGAAAAAAAAATCATTTTTGGGCTTGATCCAAGGTGTTGAGAATGGAAAGCTATCAAACTCCCCAATTTAAAATTAAAATTCAACAGTAAAAATAAGTTTTTAATATTTTTTATTTCAAAGTACTTAGAATTTTGTCTTCTATAATGAAAAATGACTTAAGGACCTTCACTTTCAATCGTTATTCAATTTTTCGGGAAGCATAAAAGAAGGTGATTTAGCCTCCCCCCACCCCCCCCATTTTGATAGATCATAACTATGTTTGTATCCCTTGTAGGGACCCCCCCCCCCCCCCCAATATTTTGATTGATATAAGAGATAATCCCTGTGTTTTTCAAATTGATGACATGTATCCATTGTCCTTGATCTTCTGAGATTAATGAAAAATAAGTTAAGGATCCTCACTGTTAGACCTATTCATTTTCAAGAAACATGGTAATATTGTTTGGATTCCATAATTATTCGAATGAGATTCAATTTGGTTTGGTTAATTCAGATAAATTCAAAACAGTTTCGTAAATTTGGAATTTTTTTGAGATGTATCAAAATGATGTTTTTGAGTTTCTTTCTAAAATCCATCATCTTCAATTCCCTAAAAATCCTTTCTTGAAAATAAAATTTTGAGATATTAATCTTAAACCGAAGTTTTATTTATTTATTTTACAAATCTAAATCTAAGATTTTGGAATTATTGAGATTATTGGCCAATCATCATTTGTAGTGACAAGCACAATATTTTTATAGAAGGAAACCAAGATTATCAGTTGACCATCCTTTGACCAAAAATCCTGGCTTGGCTCCTGATTGACTTATCTCTTTGAACCCACAAGGGTTTATATTCACTACGTCATAATGCGCCAAAAACAACTACTCCTACAGTCGCACAAGGAGTCGTCTTAAAATGAGTGGTTTTTTAATTGCGACAAACCAAAACAGTCATTTTTCTTGATTTATAATAATTAAAAAATTCTAGATTTATAAATTGAAAAAAATGAATCATTAAAAAAATTATTTTTTTGAAATACAGAAAAAAATTATTATTTTTCTTAAATTTGGAATGTTAGACAAAGCAGATGGTTTGTTTCTGAAAATGTTAGAGGGGGATTGATACAAAATCCACAAATAGGAAAGTAAGAAAAATAAAATGAATCTCTTAAGCCATTGATCAAGTTTCTAGTTTGTATTATAAATCCAAGAAAGAAGTTATTCAGAACTAAGAGAATACTAATTGACAATAAAAAAGTGGAAGAACATATAAGAATGTTATTGATTGTAAGTTTAAATAATCTAATAACATTTAACGGGCATTAGATTGGCATGGTTTAATTTAATACAATCTAATGAGAGAAATAAGCATCATCTCTGTTTTGGACCACATTGACAATATGTACATGCAAGAGCAAACATCAGCTTGTCAGATTGGTTGAAACTATGATAGAATTATTGCTTGCAAATGAATAAATTTGTAAAATTGATTAATTATAAGTAATATCACCTGGGACCAAAAACAAGAGAATGCTTGAAATAAAAGAAATCAAACAAAAACGAAGATAAACAAAAGCATGGATGACAAGATCTTCTCTTATAAGCTTTCCTTGGTGAATTGAAATTTTCTTAATAGACAATATCTACTCTTATAAGCTTTCCTTGGTGAATTGAAATTTTCTTAATAGGGGTGACACACCAAGAGCTGTCCTCACAGTTTTTTAAGAGAACACAAGGGAATAAAAATGTATCGAAAAACAGAGAGATGAACACTTGTTGAAAAGTGATACATATGAATTTCTTGTTTACTAACTTGATATTCAACAAACCTTGCAAGAGGAAAAAATCATAAAGTAAAGAAATTGGGAAAGAGTACATTGCAATCCATACGCTCGTCATCATCAAAGCTTTATCCCAACAAAAAATATATATATATATATAGGATCATCCAAATGAATAGTAATGCAAGCAATATGAAACACATAGATATAGAGCTTAAAGATGTTTTAGACCATTACAAGTCTATTCTATAAATTAGAAAATATTTTTTGAAGAAATTAGATTCGAAACATGTTTCAATCAAAGCTACTAAAGAAGAAAGACAGTTGCTATCGCTTCTTGGGTTGTTCCTACCTCTTGTGTATTGTTTACTAAGAACACATTTTGCTTTGGTTTCAAGTCACATGTGTTAATGACCCATGCAACATCTTCAAGTGGCCGAGTTTTACCAGGACTACCTCTCCTCTAAGAATGCTTCTTTGTACATAAGTCGAGCACCAGCGTAGATGTTGTCTCAAGCCACTCTACAGCCTATCCTTCAACATCGTCATGGCAGATCCTTCGCTCAATCTAGAAGAAGCAGATACACATTCTTAAGGAACAAAAATTATATTCAAAATGAAAAATATAAAAAAGATGAAGTGGTAGGCAACTTCTTACTGAAAGCTTGTGAATGTAGATGGGCATGAATTTTGGTCCGAGGTCCAAAACTCTAGCTTCGGCAATTAAAGTCTGTCAAACAACAAAAGAGGAGTGAGAAATGAAGACTCAAACAAATCCAATGGAAACATATGTTGCTCAACCATTCCAGTAACAACCTCAATTTTCACAGATATTTGGTTATATAACAACAAAGCCTTATACCAAAGATTTGGGTTATTGTGGATTATACATAGCATACGAATCCAAATTCCAATCGTTAAGTCAATTTATTTAAAAGAATTCACTTATCATTATGTTGATAGCCATTTGACCTGAGACTATAAACTCCATACACCATCTTAAACACTAAATTACTGAAGTCTATCAGATGAGAGTAGCATACTTATGTTTCCCAAACAGGCTAACGATACACGTTTTCAGTAACAGACCGAACATAAATATAGATAAAAAGATTTTATTAGATAATAAAGGAGGTTGAGAGGACCTAGCCATTACAGTGACATGAAAAGACAAAAGAACAATCTTATCCACTATCCTTGCATTACAATTCCCACCTAGACATATAGTCTTCAAAACAGATACATTTAAAATTCGTGAAGAGTTCAATCCAAAAGGAACAATAGAACTAAGATGCAAAATCTAGCTTCCATTTTTTCTTAACTTCTCTCCCACTTAGCTTTCATTTTTTCCAATATTATCTCTACAAAAGAAGGATGAGAAATCTAACTCAATACAGATGAGGGCTTGTGTAATGCTCATGAATGTGTGTGCACAGGATTGGGGGCTGTGCACGCTAGTATAATCATCATAATAAAACTAAACAAGTAACACCTCTCTTCATAGGATCATAAAACACAGTAAACAAAACATACCCAGTTGAATTTCTACTAGCACAAAAATAAAAATATCCCAAAATATGGACCAAATTGATGAAGAACTTCAATTGTATACAAGATATTTTATACAAATTGATGAAGAACTTTAGTTGAATTTAAATTAGATGAAGATTTTATAATTATATCAATTAAACAACTAACATCCGAGAATATATAACATTTTGACAAATAACATTAAAATTAGAATCTGAAACCCTAAAATAATTGAAAACAATCTGAGTTTCAATCAAAAGCCTTAACATACATTAATATTGGATTAAAAAACCTAGTAAAAACTCGTGTCAAATCCGAGAGAGATCGAAACTTAGTTGTTGAAATACGATCTTATATGGATTTCCTCTGCGATAGAAGGTAATTTAAAATGATTATGGAAGGAGGGATCAAACAAAATCCTAAAACTTGCTTTAACAATGAAGAAAATATTTGAAACCCTAAATTAATTAAGAAAAATCTAAGATTTAATAAAAAACTTTAACATACTTGAATATTCGATCACAAACCAAGCAAAGGGAGAGAGATCGAACAAAGCCCTAAAGCTTTCAATCAAACGCCAATCGATTTTGTCCTAAACCTTGCAAATCGAAATTTGATTGCATTTTCAAAATCACAGATTCTGTGAGTGAGAGATCGAGTGAAGATCTTTTGATCAAACTTCGATTGATTTCTTTTCAAAAAAAAAAAAATTCAAGCGATTTACTTTCCAAAATGAAAAAGACTCTGATCGATTCTGAGAGAGAGAGAGAGAGAGTCGAGTGAGAGAGAGACATGCTAGATCGAGACTTAAAGAGTTGATCTTCTTCTTGAAATCGAGACAGAATCGAGTAAGAGAGAGAGCGATGGATTCGAGAGAGAACGAAAAGACAGACAGAATTGAGAGACAAGAGCAGTTGAGTGAGAATGAGAGAAAGTGAAAGGAAAGACAGAGACGAGAAGATAGAAAGAATCGAGAGCAGTCGAGCTATTATAAACATTTTGAAAGGAATTTTTTAAGAGTGGCTATTGGCACCCCAACTTTTAATTATTACCGTCAGTGAGTCTGTTGAAACGACGATTAAACGACAGTTAAGAACTATCGCAATTAATAACAGACTTTAGTAGTCGTTTTTAGCGCAATTGTGACGTCGCCAAAAACGCAATATGACGTAGTGATTGTCCCAACCCACCTAACCATCTCTAATTAAATAATAAACAATAAAAAAATTGCTCCCAGTTTTCAAAGCAAGTAAGTCCAACACATGTGACTTGCATTGATGGTCAATCAACTACCACCCAACTAATTATTTAGACTTTTGATTCACACTCACTTCTTATATATATACACATGGGCTTGGTTTTCTTTGGCAACCAAGAACAAAAGAAAAGCAAATTAATTAAGATGGCTAATAGTAAAGTTCTTATAGTAGGGGGCACAGGTTACATAGGTAGGAGGCTTGTGAAGGCTAGCTTGGCCAATGGTCACAATATTACTTACATCCTCCATCGACCCGAGATTGGTGTTGACATCGATAAGCTTCAGATGCTCTTGTCGTTCAAAGATCAAGGGGCCCACCTCATTGAGGGTTCGTTTAATAACCATCAAAGCCTCGTCGATGCTGTTAAATTAGTCGATGTCGTGATATGTGCCATTTCTGGTGTTCATATCAGGAGTCACCATATCCTTCTTCAGCTAAAGCTTGTTGAGGCTATTAAAGAAGCTGGCAATGTCAAGGTAAACTAAACTAATATATTAGGTTTAGGTGGCGTTTAAAATACCTCAAGCCCCTAATCAAACTGTTCACTTAGCCCAATGTATTTATTTTCTAATCAAACTGTGTCACGTAGACATCGTTCCATTCTATAGAAACTAATATTTAATAATATAATTCTATTTTTTTTTTCTTGAATATAAATAATTGACTAAAAAGATTTGAATAAAAACAAGGAAAACTATAGAGATGTTCCTATAGATTTTAATTAAAAAGATAGTACAAAGGTTTCTCCGGCTAGACAGAGATTGGCCCTCGAGTGCAAAGGCAGAAGTGAGTTTGACTGCAAGACCCACCCATTGAGCATTGGCGAAAGTCGGCCTCAGTGATCCGACGGTGCCGAGTGAAAGGGTCATCGCTCAACGGATAAAAGTTACTTTAGGGATAACAGGCTGATCTTTGACACCGTATGGGATCTCAACTCTTGGTTAATACATAGGAAAGGAAAATGCTGAAGTAACATTAAAATTGACTTCGATTCTCACATTGCTGATGTGTATGTATGTACAGAGCCATAGATGTTTTTCATCGAGATACGAGTGAAAAGTGTTATGGCTATCTGTACACCTCCACATGAGCAATGTGAGAATTGATGTCATTTTACTCAAGCACAACTCGGAAAGGAAATCTTTATTTTGTTGAGAGTTTTACTTATTAATTTCTACTGAACGCATGGAAGTTTGTAGTTCATTTAATATAAATTAACAACTAAACTTAATAATTCCGATTTTGTTATTTTAAGACAATTTTTCGTGAGTTTGTACCAAATTGATCTTTTTTTATAAGGTTGATCTCGATATTTATATGAGCCTCGCCTCGTGTACAAAAGGGTAAAGTGTTAGTCTATACTTAATCCTTATTCTTACTCCTTGTATGTATTTCGCTTGTAGAGATCATTGAGATTAATGCACATTAGCATTTTATTTTTTTAAAATAAGATATATGAACATATTTGCAGCGTTTCTTGCCATCGGAGTTTGGCACGGACCCAGCGCGGATGGCTGATGCCATGGAACCCGGAAGGGTTACATTTGATGACAAGATGGTGGTGAGGAAGGCGATCGAAGATGCAAGGATTCCTTTCACTTATGTCTCCGCAAATTGCTTTGCCGGATATTTTATCGGTGGCCTATGTCAACCGGGTAAGATCACTCCTTCAAGGGAGAGTGTAGTCTTGCTTGGAGATGCCAACCAAAAAGGTAAAGATATAGTACTTGAAAACATTAGCTTCGACCGAGGTTTAAAAAATGTTAATTTTCATCGTTGGAATTAAGATCTAATGTTTTTTCTTGGCAGTTATCTACTTGGACGAGGAGGATATCGGAACCTACACCATCAAAACCATAGATGACCCTCGTACACTTAACAAAACGTTGTATCTCAGGCCACCGGAAAACATCTTATCTCAAAGAGAAGTTGTGGAAAAATGGGAAAAACTTATTGGGAAAGTATTGAACAAGACTATTCTGTCCAAGGAAGATTTCTTAGCTATCATAAGAGGTATTATTCTTCCCCTAATCAATCACACCACTACCATACGACTGGATCGATATGGGGAATGGGTTCGACTGAATAGTGGACCATTCCCTCACATGTTTGCCACATATGAAAAAAAAAAAGGACCTTAAATTAAGTTTTAATTATAAATACCCTTTAAATTTGTTAACAATCATTAACCCCAAAAGACTGATCTATTGGAGAAGAGGAGAACTATTAATATAAGAGGGAGAAGGGGGGAAACTCTGAATATAAGAGGGTCACGGAGGTTAACTGAGGTATGACTCACATGAGAGTGGAGGAAAATAAATACTCAAAACTCCCCCTCACCCATAAAGGTGCAAAGATTCGAACTCATGACCTATAAAAGCCAGCACTCTGGTACCATGTTAACAATCATTTACCCCAAAAAAACAATTTGTTGGAGAAGAAAAGAACTATGAATATAAGAGAGTCACGGGGCTTAACTGGGGTATGTCTCACCCGTGAATGGAGGAAACTATATACTAAACAAATTTCATTAGACTTGAAAATACTACATTGAAATCTTTTGGCTTTCTTCCAAAGTTTCAACATCTCACATATCAAATACTAGTGCAATATGATAAATCGCGACCATGATGATCTATTGTAATGCTGATGTACTCTTAGGTTTTATTTTTATTTTTATTTATTTTTTGCTTTGGCAGGTCACACATTCACGTGACAACAGTTAAATATAACCACTTTCATGTGAAAGGACATATAGAGATTCGAAGGTTTGACTTGGGGAGTACACCCAGTCAACCTTACCAGCTCAACTAGCGCCTGGTGGTGTGATGTACTCTTTGATTAAAGTTTTGTACCATTTCAAAATGTTTCAGTCAAGACATTCTAATATCTATCGAAATTAGAACGTAACTTTAAGTCCATTTATAGTATTGAATATTTTGAGACTATTTTAGATTGATGTTATTGAAATGTCTCAGTCGAGATAATCTAGTTTTTTCTCGTAACAAGACATTACCTTGAGACAAGATCATAAACCTCTTCATGAAAACTTATCTTACTAACAATAAAAAAACTACTTTTCAAACATTGACACCAAGTACCCAACAATGTTCTTTAATTTTCTTTTTTATTTTTCTTTCTTTAACAGGTAAAGATTATGCAGAACAAGTTGGATTGACACATTACTATCATGTTTGCTATGAGGGTTGCCTTACAAATTTTGAAATAGGCGAAGAAGGAGAAGAAGCTTCGAAGCTTTATCCCGATGTTAAGTACACTACAGTCGTCGAATATTTGAAACGCTATTTATAGCAAACTTATTACCATATTTTATTGGCATAATTAAGGACTTCAAGAAAAATAATTTCAAGATTTGTAATAAGGTTGATTTTAATTATTTGCTTCTTTTTAATTTTATGTTGGAAGGATCAAGACAATATCAATTATTGGGTTTGGTCTGATCTGGATCCGATCCATTTGATCGGGTTTGTATTCTCACTTTGATATATAATAAAAACATGATCCAAAAGAAGTTTGGTTCGATACTTTATTGGATTGGTCCCAAATCAATCCCAAAACCGATCCGAACTTGATCCATGGACAGCCCTATCCCCAATCATGAGTGTGGGTGATCAAACACAAGACTCTTCAAATAGGGAGAACGGACTATGTTGACTCAAGCGAGTCATCTCAATCGAGGAGGTAATTGAGTGGGAGAGTCAATGTGAATCACCCATCACATTGACTCATTTGAGAGCCAAGATGACATGCCTGGTTTTTTAAGGAGTCGTGATATTCTGACGTGAATTTTTTTACTCGATCTGTACTTGGTCAATGTGGAAAGCCCATAGAACCATAGATCTTATTCTTTGGGATACACAAGGAAAAAGATCTATGGTTTTGTGCGCTTGCCACGTCGACCGAGTACAGGCCGAGTGAATATTTTCTAGCCAGATTGTCATTGAATGGTTTTGATCTTTTTTTCTTCTCAAATAAAATGAATGAATTTTAATATTTATGGTTTATGAATGAAAATCTATCAATCCAACCCTTATTGAGGCATCTATTGAGATATCAACTGGACTGTTTGAGTCATTTTATTAAATCAATTTAAATAATTTTGTTAAAACATATTTTATATAAAAAATAATTAAATTTTTTTCAAAATAACTATCTAGAATCGGACCCAAATATGATCGGCTCCATTATGATAGACCCAAAATCGACTAATCGGTTTCAAATAATTGGGTACCCATTAGCACCCTTAATTCGCATCTGAGAAGCAAGAACTATCTACGGATCACATGATTCTAATCCATTTCATACCTAACTATACCATTAAGTAGGGTTGCAACCTGGGAGGGCTGGCCCAAACTCAACTCTGGCTCAATCCCATTAATGGGCGAGCTTGGGTCAAGTTATCTATAATATGAGTTGAGCCAGGTTAAAATATCTCAACCCGATTTCAATTTGGGTGTGCTCAGATTGAGGGTACGAGCAACTTAACTTAACCAGAACCCGATACTATATACTAATATATAAATATTTTTATATTAATTATTAAAAATATATTTAGTTTTTTATTTCCTCTTATTATGATTTGTGGATAATTAGTTAATATTAATGTAAACTTTTGTTTAGATATTTGGTTATATAACTAACTCAATTTTCACAGATATATATCTGGTTATATAACAACAAAGCCTTATACCAAAGATTTGGGTAATTGTGGATTATGCATAGCACACAAATCCAAATTCCAATCCTTAAGTCAATTTATTTAAAAGAATTCACTTATCATTCTATTGATAGCCATTAGACCTGAAACTATAAAACTAAATTATTGAAATCTATCTGATGAGAGTAGCATACTTATGTTTCCCAAACAGGCTAACGATACACGTGTTCAGTAACAGACCAAACATAAATATAGATAAAAAGATTTTATTAGATAATAAAGGAGGTTATCGACTATCATTGCATTACAATTCCCACCTAGACATATAGTCTTCAAAATAGACACATTTAAAATCCGTAAAGAGTTCACTCCAAAAGGAACAACAGGACTAAGATGCGAAATCTAGCTTCCATTTTTTCTTAACTTCTCTCCCACTTAGCTTCCATTTTTTACAATATTATCTCTACAAAAGAAGGATGAGAAATCTAACTCAATACAGATGAGCGTTTGTGTAATTCTCATGAATGTGTGTGCACGGGATTGGGGGCTGTGCACGCTAGTATAATCATCATAATAAAACTAAATAAGTAATACCTCTCTTCATAGGATCATAAAACACAGTAAACAAAACATACCCAATTGAATTTTTACTAGCACAAAAATAAAAATATCCCAAAATATAGACCAAATTAATGAAGAATTTCAATTGTATACAAGATATTTTAAACAAATTGATGAAGAACTTCAGTTGAATTTAAATTAGATGAAGATTTTATAATTATATCAATTAAATAACTAACATCCGAGAATATATAGCATTTTGACAAATAACATTAAAATTAGAATATGAAACCCTAAAATAATTGAGAACAATCTAAGTTTCGATCAAAAGCCTTAACATACCTTAAGATTTAAAAAAAAAAAAAAAAAAACTAGCAAAAACTCTCGTCAAATCCGAGAGGAATCGAAACTTAGTTGCTGAAATGCGATCTTATATGGATTTCCTCTGCAATAGAAAGTAATTTAAAATGATTAGGGAAGGAGGGATCAAACAGCTTAAAACTTGCTTTAACAATGAAGAAAACATTTGAAACCCTAAATTAATTAAGGAAAATCTGATATTCAATAAAAAACTTTAACATACCTGAATATTCGATCACAAACCAAGCAAAAGGAGGGAGATCGAACAAAGCCCTAAAACTTTCGATCAAACACCAATCGATTATATCCTAAAACTTGCAAGTCGAAATCTGATTGCATCTTCAAAATCATAGATTCTGTGAGTAAGAGATCGAGCGAAGATCTTTCAATCAAACTCCGATCGATTTATTTTCACAAAAAATTCTGATCGATTTACTTTCCAAAATGAAAAATACCTTGATCGATTATAAGAGAGGGAGTCAAGTGAGAGAGAGATACGCTAGATCGAAACTTAGAAAGTTGATCTTCTTCTTGAAATCGAGTAAGAGAGAGAGAGAGAGAGAGAGAGAGAGAGCGAGAAGACAGACAGAGTAAAGAGAGAAGAGCAGTCGAGTGAGAGTGAGAGGAGAGACATAGACGAGTAGAGAGAGAGAATCGAGAACAGTCGAGCTAATGTAAACATTCTGAAAGGAATTTTTTTAGAATGACTATTGGCACCCCAACTTTTACTTATTACATACCGTCGGTGATTCTATTAGAACGACGATTAAACGACAGTTAAAAATTGTCGTAATTAACAATAGCCTTTAATAGTCGTTTTTAATGCAATTGTGACGTCGTCGAAAACGCAGTATGACGAAGTGATTGTCCCAACCGACCTAACCATCTCCAATTAAATAATTAACAATAAAAAAATTTCTCCTAGTTTTCAAAGCAAGTAACCCCAACATAGGTTACTTGCATTGATGGTCAATCAACGACAACCGAACTAATTACTTAGACTTGAGATTCACACTCACTTCTTATATATATACACATGGGCTTGGTTTTCATTAGCAACCAAGAACAAAAGAAAAGCAAATTAATTAAGATGGCTAATAGTAAAGTTCTTATAGTAGGGGGCACAGGTTACATAGGTAGGAGGCTTGTGAAGGCTAGCTTGGCCAATGGTCACATTACTTACATCCTCCATCGACCCGAGATTGGTGTCGACATCGAAAAGCTTCAGATGCTCTTGTCGTTCAAAGATCAAGGGGCCCAACTCATCGAGGGTTCGTTTAATAATCATCAAAGCCTCGTCGATGCTGTTAAATTAGTTGATGTCGTGATATGTGCCATTTCTGGTGTTCATATCAGGAGTCACCATATCCTTCTTCAGCTCAAGCTTGTTGAGGCTATTAAAGAAGCTGGCAATGTCAAGGTAAACTAAACTAATATATTAGGTTCAGGTGGAAAAGAGGCTGTATTTACTGTTAATGAATGAGTCCGTTAAGCTGTTAAATAAATATATAAGTGATATGTGACCTCTAAAAACAGACAAATAGCAAGTTGCCACGTGTCAAGATTATTTTAATCAATACCAAGTTACCACGTGTCATTAGGTGGTTTGTTAGGTGGGTGAAGCTGTTAAGCGCGGTGTCCACCTTTAATCATTACTCTTCTATAGAATAGGTGTCTATTTTGCAAGTTTTAGTTGGCGTTTAATCATTGTTGAGAGTTTTACTTATTAATTTCTACTGAACGCATGGAAGTTTGTAGTTCATTTAATATAAATTAACAACTAAACTTAATAATTCCGATTTTGTTATTTTAAGACAATTTTTCGTGAGTTCGTACCAAATTGATCTTTTTTTATAAGGTTGATCTCGATATTTATATGAGCCTCGCCTCGTGTACAAAAGGGTAAAGTGTTAGTCTATACTTAATCCTTATTCTTACTCCTTGTTTGTATTTCGCTTGTAGAGATCATTGAGATTAATGCACATTAGCATTTTATTTTTTTTAAAATAAGATATATGAACATATTTGCAGCGTTTCTTGCCATCGGAGTTTGGCACGGACCCAGCGCGGATGGCTGATGCCATGGAACCCGGAAGGGTTACATTTGATGACAAGATGGTGGTGAGGAAGGCGATCGAAGATGCAAGGATTCCTTTCACTTATGTCTCCGCAAATTGCTTTGCCGGATATTTTATCGGTGGCCTATGTCAACCGGGTAAGATCACTCCTTCAAGGGAGAGTGTAGTCTTGCTTGGAGATGCCAACCAAAAAGGTAAAGATATAGTACTTGAAAACATTAGCTTCGACCGAGGTTTAAAAAATGTTAATTTTCATCGTTGGAATTAAATTTTAAATTTGGGAGTTTGGTGGATGTTCCTGTTCAAAACATTGGATCAAGTCAAACAAAAAAAAAAAATTTCTTTTATTTATTTTTAATATGATCTATGGCATGAACTTTAAAGTGTTGAGGTGTTATTTGTGCAACATGGTAATCCATGTGAGCCCAAAGACCCTAGGTAAGATTTAAAATCTTTCTAACGTAGTCATGGTAGCACCACTTAAGATCTAATGTTTTTTCTTGGCAGTTATCTACTTGGACGAGGAGGATATCGGAACCTACACCATCAAAACCATAGATGACCCTCGTACACTTAATAAAACGTTGTATCTCAGGCCACCGGAAAACATCTTATCTCAAAGAGAAGTTGTGGAAAAATGGGAAAAACTTATTGGGAAAGTATTGAACAAGACTATTCTGTCCAAGGAAGATTTCTTAGCTATCATAAGAGGTATTGTTCTTCCCCTAATCAATCACACTACTACCATATGATTGGATCGATGCAGGGAATGGGTTCGACTGAATAGTGGACCATGTTCCCCACATGTTTGCCACGTATGAAAAAACTAGGACCTTAAATTAAGTTTTAATTATAAATACCCTTTAAATTTGTTAACAATCATTTACCCCAAAAGACTGATCTATTGGAGAAGAGGAGAACTATTAATATAAGAGGGAGAAGGGGGGAAACTCTGAATATAAGAGGGTCACGGAGGTTAACTGAGGTATGACTCACACGAGAGTAGAGGAAAATATATACTCAAAACTCCCCCTCACCCATGAAGGTGCAAAGATTCGAACTCATGACCTATAAGAGCCAGCACTCTGGTACCATGTTAACAATCATTTACCCCAAAAAAACAATCTGTTGGAGAAGAAAAGAACTATGAATATAAGAGGGTCACGGTGCTTAACTGGGGTATGTCTCACCCGTGAATGGAGGAAACTATATACTAAACAAATTTCATTAGACTTGAAAATACTACATTGAAATCTTTTGGCCTTCTTCCAAAGTTTCAACATCTCACATATCAAATACGAGTGCAATATGATAAATCGCGACCATGATGAGCTATTGTAATGCTGATGTACTCTTAGGTTTTATTTTTATTTTTATTTTTATTTTTATTTATTTTTTGCTTTGGCAGGTCACACATTCACGTGACAACAGTTAAATATAACCACTTTTATGTGGAAGGACATATAGAGATTCGAAGGTTTGACTCGGGGAGTACACCCAGTCAACCTTACTAGCTCAACTAGCGCCTGGTGGTGTGATGTACTCTTCGATTAAAGTTTTGTACCATTTCAAAATGTTTCAGTCAAGACATTCTAATATCTATCGAAATTCGAACGTAACTTTAAGTCCATTTATAGTATTGAATATTTTGAGACTATTTTAGATTGATGTTATTGAAATGTCTCAGTCGAGATAATCTAGTTTTTTCTCGTAACAAGACATTACCTTGAGACAAGATCATAAACCTCTCCATGAAAACTTATCTTACTAACAATAAAAAAACTACTTTTCAAACATTGACACCAAGTACCCAACAGTGTTCTTTAATTTTCTTTTTTATTTTTCTTTCTTTAACAGGTAAAGATTATGCAGAACAAGTTGGATTGACACATTACTATCATGTTTGCTATGAGGGTTGCCTTACAAATTTCGTAATAGGCGAAGAAGGAGAAGAAGCTTCGAAGCTTTATCCCGATGTTAAGTACACTACAGTCGTCGAATATTTGAAACGCTATTTATAGCAAACTTATTACCATATTTTATTGGCATAATTAAGGACTTCAAGAAAAATAATTTCAAGATTTGTAATAAGGTTGATTTTAATTATTTGCTTCTTTTAAATTTTATGTTGGAAGGATCAAGACAATATCAATTATTGGGTTTGGTCTGATCTGGATCCGATCCATTTGATCGGGTTTGTATTCTCACTTTGATATATAATAAAAACATGATCCAAAAGAAGTTTGGTTCGATACTTTATTGGATTGGTCCCAAATCAATCCCAAAACCGATCCGAACTTGATCCATGGACAGCCCTATCCCCCCAATCATGAGTGTGGGTGATCAAACACAAGACTCTTCAAGTAGGGAGAAAGGACTATGTTGACTCAAGCGAGTCATCTCAATCAAGGAGGTAATTGAGCGGGAGAGTCAATGTGAATCACCCATCACATTGACTCATTTGAGAGCCAAGGTGACATGCCTGGTTTTTTAAGGAGTCGTGATATTCTGACGCGAATTTTTTTACTCAATCTGTACTTGGTCGAAGTGGAAAGCCCATAGAACCATAGATCTTATTCTTTGGGATACACAAGGAAAAAGATCTATGGTTTTGTGCACTTGCCACGTCGACCGAATACAGACCGAGTGAATATTTTCTAGCCAGATTGTCATTGAATGGTTTTGATTTTTTTTTCTTCCCAAATAAAATGGATGAATTTTATGAATAAAAATCTATAAATCCGACCCTTATTGAGGCATCTATTGAGATATCAACTGGACTGTTTGAGTCATTTTATTAAATCAATTTAAATATTTTTTGTTAAAACATATTTTATATAAAAAATAATTAAATTTTTTTCAAAATAACTATCTAGAATCGGACCCAAATATGATCGGCTCCATTATGATAGACCCAAAATCAACTAATCGGTTTCAAATAATTGGGTACCCATTAGCACCCTTAATTCGCATCTGAGAAGCAAGAACTATCTACGGATCACATGATTCTAATCCATTTCATACCTAACTATACCATTAAGTAGGGTTGCAACCTGGGAGGGCTGGCCCAAACTCAACTCTGGCTCAATCCCATTAATGGGCGAGCTTGGGTCAAGTTACCTATAATATGAGTTGAGCCAGGTTAAAATATCTCAACCCGATTTCAATTTGGGTCGTGCTCAGATTGAGGGTACGAGCAACTTAACTTAACCAGAACCCGATACTATATACTAATATATAAATATTTTTATATTAATTATTAAAAATATATTTAGTTTTTTATTTCCTCTTATTATGATTTGTGGATAATTAGTTAATATTAATGTAAACTTTTGTTTAGATATTTGGTTATATAACTAACTCAATTTTCACAGATATATATCTGGTTATATAACAACAAAGCCTTATACCAAAGATTTGGGTAATTGTGGATTATGCATAGCACACAAATCCAAATTCCAATCCTTAAGTCAATTTATTTAAAAGAATTCACTTATCATTCTATTGATAGCCATTAGACCTGAAACTATAAACTAAATTATTGAAATCTATCTGATGAGAGTAGCATACTTATGTTTCCCAAACAGGCTAACGATACACGTGTTCAGTAACAGACTAAACATAAATATAGATAAAAAGATTTTATTAGATAATAAAGGAGGTTATCGACTATCATTGCATTACAATTCCCACCTAGACATAGTCTTCAAAATAGACACATTTAAAATCCGTAAAGAGTTCACTCCAAAAGGAACAACAGGACTAAGATGCGAAATCTAGCTTCCATTTTTTCTTAACTTCTCTCCCACTTAGCTTCCATTTTTTCCAATATTATCTCTACAAAAGAAGGATGAGAAATCTAACTCAATACAGATGAGCGTTTGTGTAATGCTCATGAATGTGTGTGCACGGGATTGGGGGCTGTGCACGCTAGTATAATCATCATAATAAAACTAAATAAGTAATACCTCTCTTCATAGGATCATAAAACACAGTAAACAAAACATACCCAGTTGAATTTTTACTAGCACAAAAATAAAAATATTCCAAAATATAGACCAAATTAATGAAGAATTTCAATTGTATACAAGATATTTTAAACAAATTGATGAAGAACTTCAGTTGAATTTAAATTAGATAAAGATTTTATAATTATATCGATTAAACAACTAACATCCAAGAATATATAGCATTTTGACAAATAACATTAAAATTAGAATCTGAAATCCTATAATAATTGAGGATAATCTGAGTTTTGATGAAACCTTAACATACATTAAGATTAGATAAAAATTCTAGCAAAAACTCGTGTCAAATCCAAGAGAGGTCGAAACTTAATTGTTGAAATGCGATCTTATATGGATTTTCCCTGCGAAAGAAGGTAATTTAAAATGATTAGGGAACAAGGGATCAAACGAAACCCTAAAACTTGCTTTAACAATGAAGAAAACATTTGAAACCCTAAATTAATTAAAAAAAATCTAAGATTCAATAAAAAACTTTAACATACTTGAAGATTCGAACACAAACCAAACAAAGGAAGGAAGATCGAACAAAGCCCTAAAGCTTTTAATCAAATGCCAATCGATTCTGTCATAAAACTTGCAAATTGAAATTTGATTGCATCTTCAAAATCACTGATTCTGTGAGTAAGAGATCGAGCAAAGATCTTTCAATCAAACTCCGGTCGATTTCTTTTCAAAAAAAAATTCCAATCGATTTACTTTCCAAAATGAAAAAGACTCTGATCGATTATGAGAGAGAGAGTTAAGTGAGAGAGAGATACACTAGATCGAAACTTAAAGAGTTGATCTTCTTCTTGAAATCGAGAGAGAGAGATCGATTTGAGAGAGTGCAAGAAGACAGACAGAGTCGAATGAGAGTGAGAGTGAGAGTGTGAGTGTGAGGAGAGATAGAAACGAGTAGAGACAGAGAGAGAATCGAGAGCAGTCGAGTTACTGTAAACATTCTGAAAGGAATTTTTTTTAGAGTGGCTATTGGCACCCCAACTGTCACTTATTATCGTCAGTGAGTTTGTTGAAACGACGATTAAACGATAGTTAAGAATTATCGCAATTAGCAACAGCCTTTAACAGTCGTTTTTAGCACAATTGTGACATCGCCGAAAACGCAATATGACGTAGTGATTGTCCCAACCCACCTAACCATCTCTAATTAAATAATTTTTCAAAGCAAGTAACCCCAACATAGGTTACTTGCATTGATGGTCAATCAACAACAACCCAACTAATTATTTAGACTTGAGATCCACACTCATATATATACATGGGCTTGGTTTTCATTGGCAACCAAGAACAAAAGAAAAGCAAATTAATTAAGATGGCTAATAGTAAAGTTCTTATAGTAGGAGGCACAGGTTACATAGGTAGGAGGCTTGTGAAGGCTAGCTTGGCCAATGGTCACATTACTTACATCCTCCATCGACCCGAGATTGGTGCCGACATCGATAAGCTTCAGATGCTCTTGTCGTTCAAAGATCAAGGGGCCCAACTCATTGAGGGTTCGTTTAATAATCATCAAAGCCTCGTCGATGCTGTTAAATTAGTCGATGTCGTGATATGTGCCATTTCTGGTGTTCATGTCAGGAGTCACCATATCCTTCTTCAGCTCAAGCTTGTTGAGGCTATTAAAGAAGCTGGCAATGTCAAGGTAAACTAAACTAATATTTTAGGTTCAGGTGGCAAAGAGGCTGGATTTACTGTTAATGAATGAGGCTGTTAAGCTGTTAAATAAATGTATAAGTGATCTGTGACCTCCAAAAACAGACAAATAGCAAGTTGCCACGTGTCAAGATTATTTTTAATCAATGACAAGTTACCACGTGTCATTAGGTGGTTTGTTAGGTGGGTGAAGCTGTTAAGCGTGGTGTCCACGTTTAATCATTACTCTTCTATAGGATAGGTGTCTATGTTGCAAGTTTTGCAAGTTTTAGTTGGCGTTTAAAATACCTCAAGCTCGTAATCAAGCTGTTCACGCAGCCCAATGTATTTATTTTCTAATCAAACTGTGTCACATAGACATCGTTCCATTCTATAGAAACTAATATTTAATAATATAATTCTTTTTTTTTTTTCTTGAATATAAATAATTAACTAAAAAAATTTGAATAAAAACAAGGAAAAATATATAGATGTTCTTATAGATTTTCTCAGGCCGGACGGAGATTCGCCCTCGAGTGCAAAGGCTGAAGGGAGCTTGACTGCAAGACCCACCCGTCGAGTAAGGGCGAAAGTCGGCCTTAGTGATCCGACAATGCCAAGTGGAAGAGCCATCGCTCAACGGATAAAAGTTACTTTAGGGGTAAAAGGCTGATCTTTGGCACCGTATGGGATCTCGACTCGGTTAATACATAGGAAGGGAAAATGCTAAAGTAACATTAAAATTGACTTCGATTCTCACATTGTTGATGTGGATTTATGTACGGAACCATAGATGTTTTTCATCGAGATACGAGTGAAAAGTGCTTTGGCTATGTGTACACCTCCACATGAGCAATGTGAGAATTGATGTCATTTTAGTGTTACTGAAGCACCACTCATAAAGGAAATCTTTATTTTGTTGAGGAGTTTTACTTAATTTCTAGTGAACGCATGGCAGTTTGTAGTTCATTTAATATAAATTAACAATTAAACTTAATAATTCAGATTTTGTTATTTTAAGTCAATTTTTCGAGAGTTCAGACCAAATTGATCTTCTTCTTTTTTTTAAGGATGATCTCAATATTTATATGAGCCTCGCCTCGCCTCGTGTACAAAAGTGTAAAGAGTTAATCTATACTTAATCCTTATTCTTAGTCCTTGTTTGTATTTCCTTGTAGAGATCATTGAGATTAATGCACATTAGCATTTTATTTTTTAAACATAAGATATATGAACAAATTTGTAGCGTTTCTTGCCATCGGAGTTTGGCACGGACCCAGCACGGATGGCTGATGCCATGGAACCCGGAAGGGTTACTTTTGATGACAAGATGGTGGTGAGGAAGGCGATCGAAGATGCAAGGATTCCTTTCACTTATGTCTCTGCAAATTGCTTTGCCGGATACTTTGTCGGTGGCCTATGTCAACCGGGTAAGATCACTCCTTCAAGGGAGAGTGTAGTCTTGCTTGGAAATGGCAACCAAAAAGGTAAATATTGTACATGAAAACATTAGATTCAAACTAGGTTTAAAAAATGTTAATTTTCATCGTTGGAATTGAATTTTAAATTTGGGAGTTTGGTGGAGGTTCCTTTTCAAAACATTGGATCAAGTCAAAAAAAAAAAATTCCTTTATTTCTTTTTAATATGATGTATGCCCTGAAATGTAGAGTGCTGAGGTATTATTTTTGTAACATGATAATCCATGTGAGCCCAAAGACCCTTGGTAAGATTTAAAATCTTTCTAACGTAGTCATGGTAGGATCACTCAAGATCTAATGTCTTTACCATTCATGCAATGAGTTACACTTGAGAAAATGATTTTCTTGATTATATTGTATATTTTCACAGTGAGAAAATGATTTTCTTGCAAAAATACGATTTTCAAATGTTTATCTTTCTGAAATTGAACTAATGCACGAGATCCCATAAGAAATTACGAATTATAAAGGTCATGGTCGTATGTTTCACAATTAATGTTTTTTCTTGGCAGCTATTTACTTGGACGAGGAGGATATCGGAACTTACACCATCAAAACCATAGATGACCCTCGTACACTTAACAAAACGTTGTATCTCAGGCCACCGGAAAACATCTTATCTCAAAGAGAACTTGTGGAAAAATGGGAAAAACTTATTGGGAAAGTATTGAACAAGACTATTCTGTCCAAGGAAGATTTCTTAGCTATCATAAAAGGTATTATTCTTCCCCTAGTCAATCACACCACTACCATACGATTGGATCGATATGGGGAATGGGTTCGACTGAATAGTGGACCATGTTCCCTACATGTTTGCCACATATGAAAAAACAAGGACCTTAAATTAAGTTTTAATTATGAATACCCTTTAAATTTGTTAACAATCATTTACCCCAAAATACCCATCTATTGGAGAAGGGGACAACTATTAATATAAGAGGGAGAAGGGGGAAACTCTGAATAATTAAAAGAGGGTCACGGAGGTTAACTGGGGTATGACTCACACGAGAGTGGAGGAAAATATATACTCAACACTCTCCCACCCAGTGCAAAGATTCGAACTCATGACCTATAAGAGCCAGCACTCTGATACCATATTAACAATTATTTATCCCAAAAAAACGATCTATTGGAGAAGGGAAGAACTATGAATATAAGAGAGTCACGGGACTTAATTAGGGTATGACTCATCCGAGAATGGAAAAATATATATACTCAACACTCCCCCTCATTTATATGGGTGCAAAGATTCGAACTCCTAACCTATAAGAACTAGCGTTTTGATACCATTTTAACAACTATTTAATCTAAAAGAATGATATGTTGGAGAACGGAATAACTATGAATATAAGAGGGTCACGGGACTTAACAGGGGTATGACTCACCTGAGAATGGAGGAAAATATATACTAAACAAATTTCATTAGACTTGAAAATACTACATTGAAATCTTTTGGCCTTCTTCCAAAGTTTCAACATCTCACGAATCAAATACGAGTGCTATACTCTTAAATTTTATTTTTTTTGCTTTGGCGGGTCACACATTCACGTGACAACAATTAGATATAACCACTTTTATGTGGAAGGACATATAGAGATGTGAAGGTGTAAACTAGGGAGCACACCCAGTCGCCCTTACCAGCTCGTAGTCCCTGGTGGTGTGATGTACTCTTTGATTATAGTTTTGTACCATTTCAAAATGTTTAAGTCGAGACCTTCTGATATCTATCGAAATTAGAATGTAACTTTAAGTCCATTTATAGTATCAAATATTTTGAAACTATTTTAGATTAATGTTATTGAAATGTCTCGGTTGAGATAATCTAGATTTTTCTCGTAACGAGACATTACCTTGAGACAAGATCATAAACCTTGTCATGAAAACTTATCTTACCAATTGAAAAAAAAAAAAAAAAGAGATTACTTTTCAAACATTGATACCAAGTACCTAACAATGTTCTTTAATTTTCTTTTTTTATTTTTCTTTCTTTAACAGGTGAAGATTATGCAGAACAAGTTGGATTGACACATTACTATCATGTTTGCTATGAGGGTTGCCTTACAAATTTCGAAATAGGCGAAGAAGGAGAAGAAGCTTCGAAGCTTTATCCCGACGTTAAGTACACTACAGTCACCGAATATTTGAAACGCTATTTATAGCAAACTTATTACCATATTTTATTGGCATAATTAAGGACTTCAAGAAAAATAATTTCAAGATTTGTAATAAGGTTGATTTTAATTATTTGCTTCTTTTTAATTTTATGTTGGAAGGATCAAGACAATATCAATTATTGGGTTGGGTCTGATCTGGATCCGATCCATTTGATCGGGTTTGTATTCTCACTTTGATATATAATAAAAACATGATCCAAAAGAAGTTTGGTTTGATACTTTATTGGATTGGTCCCAAATCAATCCCAAAACCGATCCGAACTTGATCCATGGACAGCCCTATCCCCAATCATGAGTGTGGGTGATCAAACACAAGACTCTTCAAATAGGGAGAAAGGACTATGTTGACTCAAGCGAGTCATCTCAATCGAGGAGGTAATTGAGCGGGAGAGTCAATGTGAATCACCCATCACATTGACTCATTTGAGAGCCAAGATGACATGCCTGGATTTTTAAGGAGTCGTGATATTCTGACTCGAATTTTTTTACTCAATATGTACTTGGTTAATGTGGAAAGTGCATAGAACCATAGATCTTATTCATCAGGATACACAAGGTAAAAGATCTACGATTTTGTGCACTTGCCACGTTGACCGAGTACAGACCGAATGAATATTTTCTAGTCAGATTGTCATTAAATGGTTTTGATTATTTTTTTTCTCAAATAAAATGGATGAATTTTAATATTTATGATTTATGAATGAAAATCTATCAATCCAACCCTTATCGAGGCACCTATTGAGATATCGACTGGACTAGTTGAGTCATTTTATTAAATCAATTTAAATATTTTTTGTTAAAACATATTTTATATAAAAAATAATTAATTTTTTTCAAAATAACTATCTAGAATCGGACCCAAAAATGATCGACTCCATTATGATAGACCCAAAATCAACTAACCAGTTTCAGATAATTGGGTACCCATTGGAACCCTTAATTCACATCCAACAAGCAGGAACCGGCTACGGATCACATGATTCCGATCCATTTCATACCTAACTATACCATTAAGTAAGGTTGCAACCTGGGAGGACTGGCCCGAACTCAACTCGAACTCAATCTGATTAATCGGAGGGCCAGGGTTGAGTTATCTAGAATGTGAGTTCAGCCAAGTTAAAATATCTCAATTCGATTTCAATTTGGGTTGAACTCAGGTTGAGGGGACAAGCAACTTGACTCAACCCGAACCCGATACTATATACTAATACATAAATATTTTTATATTAATTATTAAAAATATATTTAGTTATTTATTCCATCTTATTATGACTTGTGGATAATTAGTTAATATTAATGTAAACTTTGATTTAATATGATTTGTTTAAATATTCTCTCAATGATGGATCTGAAGGTTGTATGCAATTTTATTTACAAGTAATATTATTATTTTTTTATATTATATATATATATATATATATATATATATATAATTTATTTGCAAATTAAAATGAAATTAGGATTCAGCTTGACCAAATCGTCCAAACTTATCAAACTCGGGCTAACTCAAACTCAACTCGATTCAGAAAATCAAGTTCGGGTTGAACTTGGGTTAGTAAGCTTAGGCCCGATGATCGGGTTGGGTTTACCCTCCAACCCGCCCAGGTTGAAGCCCTACCATTAAGGGACATGTTAGGTAATTATATCAAAAGACTAGTCTAGTTTGGTAATTTCACTTAATAAGCTCCCGCCTATAAAAGCATTTCTTCACGCCATTACCGTAAACTGTAGTACCATTTGAGGTTTTTTTTTTAGGGTTTTAACTCTCTCTCTCTCTCTCTCTCTCTCTCTCTCTCTCTCTCTACCATGACGGGTCAGACGGAACAAGAGCTACTCGCTGCTCATCTCGAACAGCAAAAGATCGATGTAAGTGTTCTCGACATCTCTGTATTTTGTTCTACAGAGATGTATTAGTTTTTTCTTTGATGGTAGTAGTCATTTCTAGGGTTTAAGCATCATGTTTCATTCACTCTGATGTGATTAACGGTCTTGATTGGCTGAAAAATCCTATGTGGGCCCCGTTCTTGGATGATCCCTTTAGTTGTCTTATAGTGAAATATACAAGGAAATCTTTTTTTTACATTTTTATTAGAAGAACCAATGTTGTTTGAAATGGGTGCCAATGTTTTTTTTTTTTTTTTAAATTAAAAGAGAGAGCGAATTGAGAATGAAGCATTATTGTGTAAATGGTTGGGGAGATTTGTGTTGGTGATGCAAACTCATTGGAAAAAAAAACTAATAAATTTAGAGAGTTGCTATTGGCACCCCAATGGAAGCTCTCTCTCGTTGTTGTTGTAGAATTTTTTATTTTATTTTATTTTATTTTTTTGAGTAGATTTCTATTTTTTGGGGTTTAAGATTTTATATGAGCCTAATCATAATTGTAAACAACTACTGAAAGTGTTTGAACAAGTGTTATAATGTTGAGATAATAATTTAAGTCAAACCTTTGTAATGTTTGAATGGTGTATGTTAGTCGTTTCTGTTTTGGGACTAATATCTAAGTGATAGGTTGGGATGATTTTTGTCCACGAGTAAGTTTGGATAATCTTCTAATAGTGTTTGAAATTTCAATTTAATCAGATGAGCACTAAACACTATCATCAAGAAGTTTTATGGTTTTGGGTTGAACCACTTTGTTTTTGTGCTTTGATTAGATATTTTTAGAGAATTTGCTATAGTTCTTAGGGAGTGATTTCAACGTGTACTAAGTTCTTGTACAGGAAAATTAAGTTAGTTATATATAGGAAACAAATTGTTTCAGTTTTTTTATGTTGATTGTAGTTAATGACGTGAATTAGTTGTATAGAGGTCCTCTAGATTGACTAGAATGGATTTTTTAGATCCTTAATAGTCTTTGTTAAGAGATCTTTTTAAAGGGTGAAAAAGTCATAAAAGGTTGCAGCGAGAACAAAATATTCTACAATTTTTTTCTTGAGTAAATTAGTACCTTCTTCCAGTTTAAGTTGCTTGGATTAGCAACTTGTTGGAGCCTTCCTTTTAAGAAACCTTGGCTCTGACGATCATGTTACCATACTTATCTTCAAGTTGTATGGTGGTGATTGTTTCTCCAATTTTGTTACTAGATGTTAAGTCTTTAGTGGAAAATCATTGGGACAATAGATGGCATTGAGGATCTATGATTTAGTTTCAATGTTCTATTTTATTCTCGTAATCTAGCAAGAAGAATCAATCCACTCAAAACATGGCTGGGAGTCCAAGGGGTATGATAACTTGGGATTGGTCTTACAAAGAATTGAATGATTGGGAAGTAGATTTAGTGGATAAGCTAATTGAATGTGTTTTGTTCTTTCCAATTTCCTCGTTGATGGACAATATGAGAAAATGGTTCATGACCCACGATGGTAAATTTTATCAAAATTTCTGCTTTGCCCTTTCCCATTTTTCTTCAGTCTTTTTTGGGTGCTATCATTTGGGGAGCTAAAACTCTTTCTAAAGTTGCTTTTGTGTTAGTATGTTGCTCTTGTTAAAATATTGACCCATTGCATATATTATAGCCCATGTGTAAAGAGAATGGAGAAAATGTTCACCACCTTTATTGCTTAGAGCTAGTCCGGTTTAGCCTTTTTTTTTTTTTTTTTTTTTTTTTGATTCGATGTATTGAACTCTTCCTTCCTTTGTCTCTTCTCTTGCCACTAATTACTCATGTTACGTGTTCAATGCTAGTGGTAGGATTCTATGGAGCCTCTTTATCATTTGCTATTTGTTGGTGTACTTGGAAGGAGAGCAATTCTAGAACCTTCGAGAGTAAAGAATCTTAAGTGGCAATTATAATCATAGAAATAAGTGCTTTCTTGTTTTATTAGATCGAGTTGCACTAGTAGAGTAGTTCAAGGGGGTGTCTTCTTTGAATAATCTATTTTTAATTAGAAATCATTAGTTTGGTGATTTTATGTTGTGGGTTTGTCTTATTGGTGCGGCCATGCCTTTAGGGGGTCAGTAGTTGCTTTATAGTTTTTTATGGTCTACTCTTCAGTAAGTCTTCTCTCAACCCCCATTTCAGCATATTTTTTTGGTATTTCCTTCTTTCATTTAATGAAATCAGGTTGTCTAAAAAATAATGCTATTTACACAATTTTGAATCTCGTGTGTTGTATCATGTTGGTCTAGTTGATGATGTTAGATACTAGAATCCTGATCTTATTTTCCTCTCTATAACATGGATGTCGGAGGTCAAATTATCCAGTTTTGTTGCTTTTGTTGTTTCTCCCATGTGTAAGATCTTGAACGACTCTTGTTGCAGCTTGATGAACCTGTTGTTGAAGATGAAGATGATGAAGAAGATGAGGACAACGATGACGATGACAGGGATGATGACGAGGCTGAAGGTAATTAACCTCTGCCCTCGGATGCCAGACATTGATCTTCAAATTATATGTCTATATATGATTTGAGAACGATAGTTTTTTCGTACTTGTGCATCTCTATGATTATATCTCGGTTTTTTATGGATTTGGTACAACAGAGTTAGTTTTAAAATATAAGAATCTGTAAATTTATTTATTTAGTTCTGTGAACCTTTGGCTTGCTTGTTTTGAGTTTCCACTTTATCTGCAGGACAAGGAGATGCAAATAGTAGGTCAAAGCAAAGCAGAAGCGAGAAGAAGAGTCGCAAAGCAATGTTGAAGCTTGGGATGAAACCTATCCCTGGTGTGAGTCGTGTCACCATTAAAAAGAGCAAGAACGTAAGATCATTTCCGTCAACCTTCATGAATTAATTTTCCCATCCTACGATTTATGAATGTTTGGACTAGGCTTACAACTTGGTCTGGTTCAAACCAAGAATCGAACCAAACCAAACCAATAGCTTTGGGCTGGTTTGGTTCGGTTCTCAGTTCATGGCTTCTATAGAACCAAACCCTCATGTAATAAATAAATTATAGATTAATTTATTATGAATTATTTTAGAAGTTAGGACATAGATTTATGAATAAATTAATGGCTTCTTTTATCGACTGGTTAATGATTTATTATATGAAATTTTATGTTTATTATATATATGTTTCTTTTTTCAATTAAAAAATGTGTTACTTCCAAGCAGGTTTATAAAACATTGGCAACCCATAGAACCTAACCAGACTGGCGTTAGTTCGGTTTGGGTGGTTAGTTCAGTTCTACTGACATTTCGGCTTGGTTCTAGTTCTTATTTAGTGGAACTGACCTCTGTCAGTTCGGTTCCAATTTGACCCCAAACCCCAGACCAAGTTGCAATCCTAGTAATCTTTGATTTTATTTTTATTTTTACAGATTTTGTTTGTCATCTCCAAACCGGATGTTTTCAAGTGCCCTACATCAGACACATACATTGTGTTTGGGGAGGCAAAGATCGAGGACTTGAGCTCACAACTTCAGACTCAGGCCGCGGAGCAGTTTAAGGCTCCTGATATGAGTCATGTGGTGTCCAAACCTGAGACGACATCAGCCATGGTTGATGATGATGAAGATGTTGATGAGACGGGGGTCGAACCCAAGGACATAGAGCTTGTGATGACACAGGCCGGTGTCTCGAGATCTAAGGCTGTGAGAGCACTTAAAACTGCTGATGGGGATATTGTTTCTGCCATAATGGAGCTAACAAACTAGGTAAGACAAAATTTTCTTTGACAGACCTTGCTCATTTTCTTTTTATTTGTTTTCTGCTTTTCTATATAGAAGTATTTATTATGATTTTCGGAGAACGTTTGGATGGAATTTTTTGGTATCTCTCTTTTTCTTGGTTTTTTATTTAAACCTAGCATATGATATGTGACTCAGAAATCGTCTTGTAATCTCATCAAAATCTAAAGGGTGATATTTGAGGTTGTAGCTCGATTGGGTTTTTCAGAAAAAAAAAAAAAAACTTTGAAGCGACCATCCCACTTCGAAACTTTGGTAGAACCCTCTTATTTGAATTACACGTGGCATTTTCAAGGAGGTATTACAAATATTGACGAAAATGTAGGGGTGTGAAATAGATACAAACAGCAACGCTTCTTGTAACGAGGGGGGTTCCTCCAAAATTTTGAATGGGCTTGGGTTTTCCAAAGTTAGACAATGAACTATGTAATGATTTTGGTCTTTTATGAGAGACTAACAGAATGACCCGAATGTCTTTGTTGTCTTCCTATGTGGAAATCTATAGTTTTTTTTTTTTTGGGAAAATGCTGAAATGTCAAAAAGAATTTACTGCGATTCTCACAAATCTGACGTGGGATGTGCACATAACCATAGATGTGTTTCCTCGTGATATGAGTAAAAACCATCTATGGTTATGTATGCATGTCCACATCAGAATTGTGAGAATCACAGTAAATACTGTGTCACCCCAGCATGACTGCTAGCCATGAAACCTGAATTTAAACAGAGATGAGATATTCAAGGAAGGGGCATTGTGGTCATTTGATTAGTTAGTCTATTGTGGATGGTGAACACTTGAGATGCCCCCTTTATGTTTTGAAATTGATGCTATGCTCCCTTGACCTGCGGTCTTCTCTTATAAACTAATGGAAAATAAGTGTCAAAATAGATTGCCACATCCGAAAAAAATTACACTAAAACCCTCTAAAATTCATGCCTAGACCAGATTTAAAATAAATAAATATATTTTTTTTCTTGATCCATGCTTTGAAAATTGGCGACCACTAGATTCCAAAGGTGATTTATTATTTTTTAAATTCTTAAAATCAGAATTTGCATCCCGAGGCATGGAATCATATTTTGAGAAGAAACAAAAAATACTTAATATTTCATTTTTGGATTCGATCAGATTGATCCATCGGATGAATCACTTTAAACCAACCAAGTCAATCATACAGTTCAACAACCAATCGAAGAAAAAAAAAATTAGTATAAAAGCCCCGTTTTCTCTAAATGGTTTTTTTCTTAAATACCACAGAAAAGGTGGCAGTTCCAATAGCTCCTTCCATCTAATCTCCTATTTTAATTTTACATATAATCACATTTCGAGAGTAGTTTTCACTTCTTCAAAGAATCCATTCCACTTTATGGAGTATTTCATGGTATCAATGCACCCTGAAAAAATGAATAAGCCCCTCCATAAGTGCTTTTGCTATAAAATCACACCCTAGGCTAATAGCCAGGCCGTCACTTTCAACATGTTCATTGTTGCAAAAATGCGATTGATAGAATCACTTGACTTGTGAAAATTGATTCAATAAGAAAACAGAAAGTATAATATTTAATTTAATCCCAATAATTCACTTAGAGCTGATAGAAGAATCAATGAAAATATCCCTTTTTTCAATGTTTTCTACAACACCACCAGTTGTTTGGATCTTGTAAAATGGATGGCATTTGAAATATGTAAAAATAGTTGTCACTTGTAGGTCTCTTTTAGAAAATATTTACTATGAATATCTTTTATCTTTGACAAGATTTTTCATAAAAAACTGTCTATCACAACCCAACCAAATTTTCAATCCAAAATTATGGCATTTTGAAAAACCTAGACAAAGATACCTCAAGAAGTGGTTTGTGGGAGACCTACTGAAAGAAAAACTCGAAGAAAAAAAAAAAAGCATAAAAATTATTCAACCTAACATAAAATTAAATCCAATCCAAGCAACAAGCAAGTTTGACAAAAATTAGAAAATGAAGAAGAGTCGTGCAATATTGCTTGCGTTGACACTGTGTTCAACACTGAACTGACCTGACAGTGCACATATAATCATAGCTTTATTTTTTTGAGATATAATTACAAAATCAATTGTTCTTTATGCACTATTAGATCATCTTTGTATGTCGAACAAAAATTAGATAGATATGATTGATAACAATTAAGTAACTTGACAAAATTATAAACATAAACAATTTAAAAGATGATTACGAAAACACTCTTTGTATAACCAACTACCCTAAATAGTGACTTTATAATGCATTTGTTAAATAAAAGCATAAATGATTAGAAAATAATGCTGAAGTGACCTCAAGATTGGATCTCACATCGCATACCCTCACGTGAAAGTGTATGGGAACCATAAATGATTTCATCGAGATACGAGTGAACAAAGCATCTATGATTCATATCAACTTCCACGTCAAGATGTGTAATACGAGGTCCATTCTTTGACGTCACTCCAGCACGACTCAAATGATTAATGTCACATCTATTTTCATTTACACAAACCACCAGAGAGGTTTGTAGGACCAACACATCAGGAAGATTCTGGCACTAATCTCAATGGGCACATGTGCACCAGTGCTATATAACAAACTTAATGGTACATACATGACATGAGCTCTTCACTTGTACAAAGACCCCATTTGAGTTGTCTAGATAATATATGGCACCCAACATGGACAGGTTGTCCATACCTGCAATATGTGCCTTACAATCTATTATTCCAGCCATTCTCACCACTTCATAGGGCCATCTTGTGTGGTGCTTTCATGTGATCTTCAGCAATAACATCAAAAATGGTTTTAACATGGAAGTAAAAGTTTGACAATGGAAAAAAATTCCAAACTTTCGGTAAAATCGGGAAAAAATCAAGCTAGGGTTAGGCTGTGTAATTATTACAAACAGGTGGTGTTATAACATTATATCGTCAAATCTCATATTATATCATCGAATCCATATTAAATTATAATAATAACTCACCGAAAATATATTGATATCATCCATAACAAATAATCATAGGTCTACAACATATTCAAGGTTTATATTATAGCAGTCAAAATCATCAAAATCAATGCTCTCTTAGTAGTGCATCAAAGTCAATTTTTCGTTTTTCCCGATTTAATCGCAAAGATCATGATCTAATCGTGAAACTTGCGAAACTTGTCTTATTGAAAAAGACATGATTAAATCAATGAAGGTAGAAGTCATGATTTAACCACGACTTTTTCAATAAGACAGAGAATTTGGTATCTGGTGATTAGAAGAATTACATACAAGGTTGACCAGCCACAGTTTTACATTGTTATATGGGCTGCAACTTGTGCAGGCCAAACCTGAATCTGATGGGTTCAACCAGACGTTGAGTCAGGTTTGGACGAGAAAAAAAATGACTGAATCAAATCATGTTGGGTTCAAGCATAGACATCTGGTTGCCCGAACCCAAACTTAAAATATGGTTATAATTTCAAATATTTTTAAATATCTTTGTTTCTTTCTTATTCACTATTTACATTTCAAACTTTAGTTAATCATCATCATCTTTTTCTTTACATTTGCTTATAATTTCGTGTATGTGAACTTTGAAATATATTTTTAAGAAATATAATTATAAAGTTTATATATATTTATTTATTTTTTTGATCAGCAACAAAAATTTATTAAAGAATACAAAGGCAGTACCAAGGAAACGAAATAGTACAGACCCATCTCATCTAGCAAACAAAATTGCCAAACGATACTCCTCTAAACTCAAGGAACACCTTGAACCAGAAAAAGATACAAGAAAGAGCCGAGAAAGACACAGTTGAAGCATCCCACCCTTCCCTCAAAACACCAACTACTCCGCTCCGTCCAAATCCTCCGGCAAATCGCAAATACCACTTACCTTTATATAAGTCATTATCATTACTAAATTATCTAGTATTAGTGAGGAATGAGTCAACCCGACCAACCTGCCCGAGTCGCAGCCCTATATTGGTGATGAAATATGAACTACACAAAATATATGACTTGTTTAACAGAACTCAAAACTTTCATAGTCACACATTTCAACAATCATCAATACTAATCTCCTACTAAGAATCCAAAGTATAATAATAATAAACATAAGAACAACAGTCTACATAAACTATTAACTAAATCATCTTCTTATGGCAAATACATGGTCGGCAAAACATTTAAGACCAAATCCAAATGATAAATAAGAAACCTTGCTTAGAGACTTTGTAAATACCTGCCGAACTTCCACACCCTATATAAACAAACTCCTCTTCTTCAATGACCATAAGAGCTCCTCAATGATTCCACATGCTTCGCATTATTGCATTGCATTTCATATGAAAGCACCGAGTATCAACAAAACTAACAACATGATCACCAACATCATTGAAATAAAAACAATACAAATTCTCACAAAAGGATGAAAATCAATACGCAACAATTTACATAAAAAGCGAAAAGAGTAGCAACGATGACTTATTACCTTTTGACAAGCTGTTGGAGATGCCAAGTGAGTTACGGCAGCAAGACAAAAACAAAGTAACCAAGCGTTGGTACAATGACCTTAATAATCAAAAGTCCAACCCGGATAATTCCTCTCGTCATTATCTCCGTGCACCGGAGCAGAACCACTTCCGCCCGATGATTCACTACGGTGAGAATTTGAGTTCGAGGAGCGAAAAGGCCACAAGAACGAGAATGGGTTACGCCTAACCCGAGTCTGTGGACTGTTGTTATTGTTATCCCTCACACTTACGCTCCTACTAAAACGACCACTTCTGCTGCCCCCGCTTGAATTCTGATTCGAACGGGTACTACTAGATCCTTGTGTTGAGAGTTCATGTCGGCATACGGGGCAAGAGTTGTGCTGAACCAACCATGGTACTATACAATCGGAATGATATATATGGTTGCATGGCATCTCTCGTGCTTCAGAACCCATCTCGAACCTTTCTTTACAAACGGGGCAGTGTGAATCTGTACGGAGATGCCTATGCGAGATCTTCACCGTGGGCATTGCATTGATCAAGGACTGCGATGCTGGGGGTGGCCCACGTCGATCATTCCTAGTTAGCTGTTCGATAAGATCATCTAGTCCTGGGCCAACGAAGTAATCACTAACATTAGCTCGCCTCAATCCAACGGTTGGACCGCCATTGAGAAGAAATTCAATCCCACCATGTTCCGACATTTGGACAGGGATTTGGCCACTGAAGATCAACCAAGGACCCGAATTGAATCCCAAACCGCCATGTTCAGGAACCACACCCGATCTCCCTCTGATATCAAGATCACGATTTCTCCCACCATATCGCTGCCTCATCAAAGCTGAGAAGGCTTCCATAACTCCTCCAAACCTCTGGTCACGATCATCATCAGAATCGAAACCCATGAAATCTAGTGGTGGCCCAACACCATCACCCTCGCTGAGTTCTTGTATAAAACCTCCGTTACAAGATGCGCAAACCGTGTCTCGCCCTCGGAGTCGAACGGGACGTGAGCATCTGTAGCACCAATGTGTGTTTCCACTGCTCGACATCCTTTCTCCTCTCTTGTGTCTCCCACAACTCCTTTTCTAGTCTTGAACTCAGCTCAACAACTATAATACACAAAACAATTTAAAAAATAAAAATGATAATCTTTCAAATCCTATATTTATTTATTTTTTATAACCAAAAATTTATTGAAATCAAATCCCACATTTGATACTAGAATCTCATAAAAACGAAATACAAGAAAACCACTTTACATTGGGTTCAGGGAGGAAGTTTTCAGAGGCAGGGAAGGATGAATAGGGGGTGTTTGGATGGAGGGTCAGCACTGTCCTGGATAGACTAAATTGAGAACCTATCAAATCCCATATTAGATACTAAAATCTCATAAAAAAGGAATGGGGGGACAAGAAAATCCCCTTTTCATTGGGTTTATGGGGGAAGTTTTCAGGGGTAGGGAAGGATGGATAGGGGGTTTTGGATGCAGGGTTAACACTGTCCTGGATAGACTAAATCCACTTAGATTTTATTTGGTGTTTGAATTTTTGGAGATTAAACAGATATAGATCACTCCATGGAACCTACATTTTCCCAAAAGGAGTGATTTTTTTTTCTTGAAAAATGAAAATAAGCAAATCTGAACAAATTTTTTTTCCCCTGTAAATGAGATATGGCATCAATCCTTAAGGGAAAAAACTTAAATGTTCATTAAATTTCAAATCCGACATAAATTTCGCTACGAACAATATCAATTTTAATAGAACCCTAAAATAAAATCTGAGCAGAATCCGAAACTCATTAAACAGATATTTAATAAATGAAATGAAACCCTAAAAGTATGAACTTGAATTGAAAATGTAAAATTAAAGGAAATAATAAATAATAGAATCTAAAACAAAACCCCTAGAAATTTTAGGGATTGAAATGTAAGACAAACGAAAACCCTAATCGATCCAATAGAATGGGAATCTACCTTGAGAAATGAGAAGAACTAGAGATCTGAAGGCGAGTCGCTCCCATGGCGAGAGAGAGAGAGAGTTTAGCCATTTAGGGTGGAAATTGGAGAGTTAAAGATATATTACGGATTTCTAGAATGCGCCGAGTGCGTACTACGCTTTATCCCGCACACCAAGGATGTCAATGGATCGAGATCGATCTAGGACAGATTCGGATCTAATCTAGAACCAATCCGATTAGGATTAGTCAGACAAGGATCCAATCCAATAATTAATCGGATTGGATCCTTGTCTAATTCGGTTTCTCATTGACTCTCAATGCCAGGATCCAAATCTCGACACTAGGGATGTCAATGGATCGGTTGAGGTTGGATCAAGTTTGATCTATGACCTATCCGTTAAATATTAGATTGTACAAGGGGTGTTCAATCGAGTAAACTGGACCGGACCAAACCCGTTTTTATTGAGTTTTGGTCTAGTTGGGGTAAATCGAAACCTAGATCGAACTGGCTAATTCCAAGTTCAACCTAGACCGATGGCCTGAAGGTGAACCCAAACCCCTCCCAAAATCGAACCAAATTCTAGTGGACCCAAACCAAACTAAAGTCGATTTGGGTCGGTTCAATTCAATGGGTTGCCAATACTCTATAAATTATAATATTTTTTAAGAAAAAAATAAACATATGATAAACATAAATTTTCATACAATAAATTACTAATCTATCTATAAAAAGACCATTAGTTTATCCATAAAAGACCATTAATCTATGTCCTGACCCCTAAAATAATTCATAATAATTATTATACACATGTATATTTATTGCATAATGGTTCGGTTCTCGGTTTGATTTAGTTCTAGACAAGCTTGATACGAGAGCCAAACCAAATTGATCGATTCTCCATTTTCATAACCCTGAACTGAACCGCAACTTGTTTTAAACCAAACCACACCAAAGTTATTGATTTGATTCGGTTCTCGGTTTGAATCGGACCAAGTTGCACCCCTAAATAAAATATCAAAAGTGCTCTAATCATTCGAACTCACCACTTTCTTCTAAAAAAATTAGATTTCCAACATCCTAGTCGAGTTTCGGAGACTCCATTACAATGGAAAAGATTTGTGAAGGAAGAAGAAGCCAATTTCAAGGGTTTTTTAAGCATTTGAAATATTTATGTAGAAAGGTATGATTTTTTTTCAATTTTTTTACTTCATTTTTGGATGAAAATCGATTGAGGATGATTCTTTTGGTTTGAAATCATCTACACAAGTTGTTATGTCAAGTTTTTAGTTGATCTTTCATGTATTTTAGTCGAAAAAACTCGAAAAATGAAAACAAATCGATTTTACTAAAGTCAAGCTCACCATTTTTTATTTTCAGGTTGAACATTTTTATTGCCAAGTTCAACAAAAATAAAAAATTGGTGAGCTCAACAATAAATAAAACTCGTGAATTTGACGATAAATGAAAATTGGTGAGCTCGACAATAAAAATGTTGAACTTGACAATAAATAAAAAATGGTGAGCTTGACACTTTATAAATTTTTTTGAATCTCAACTTTGATCTTCATTTTTTGTTATAAATCGTCGAAATAAATCAAAAAATATATCTAAATGTTCATAATTAGAAATATCTCATTTCATTCGTCATTCATAATATAAAAAAATCGTTGGAAATGATTAGAATCGTAGTTGGAAACTCTAAGTATGTGAAGAAGATGAAAAAAATGAGTAGTTCAGGTATTTTAAGAACTTTATAACCAGAGGTTGAGACTTGAGGGACCGTTAAGAGATAAAACGTTTACTAAATGGACTATAAAGAAATCACCAAAACTCAAGGATTAAAATTAGAAGAAAATCCCTCCGCCAAGGTCCTTTAAGTAATTTTTCAAAAAAAAAAAAATCATAAAATTATGAAATATTTTTTTAATGTGATCAATACATTCTAAATTTGGAAGTTCGGTCATCCTTTGATAAGAATTTTCTTTTTTAATTTTAAACGTTGATCGAAACTATACACCCAACATGGGTAAGGTGTCATTTGATGATGATCCAACATGGCTATATATGAAGTTAGCATGCTGAGACTCGTAGAAAGAAAAAAAAGACAAAAACACCCACCAAGGGTTAGTTGAGATAGTAAGTAACGATTGGGTTTGCTTCCCAGGTTGTGATTTCAAATCTTTGTATGCCCCTTTACATAAAGCGGTTACTTACTTGTCGTAACACATAATAGGATGAGACGGTGCACGCGGCCCTAGGTAAATTAGTCTCACCTAACATGAGGATATTTCTTACGTTACCCAAAAAAATAAAGACATAAAGAAACATGAAACCTCGACAATTAAAATATGAAATCCAATAATTGGGATAATGAACATATCCCTAAGATACACCATACACCCTAAAAACAAGACAATAGAATCTCTCAAACAGATTTGATTCTTCATAATGTTACAATAAATTTGTGGAATCCACTTAATAGATTTGCTAAATCAATTATAATTAGATTTGCAAATGTGTTAGGATGTAATTTGTTATATTTTACTAAGAGTCATGATGAAAACAAGCGAATTTGGTATGTGGCTGATGTGACAAGAGTGCAGAACCGCACATCTTTTTTCTGTGTATCTCGAGTGCTCTTGCCATGTCAGTCGCATACCAAAACCGCGTGCAATCATCACAACTCTTTTATCAATCCAAAACAAATTATAGCATAAACTATTTCACTTGGCAGTTCAGTATAAGAGAGTTACTATTGCCACCCAAACTTTTGCTAATGCCACACCAATTCCAATGTAAATCATTAAGGAATTGTACAACAGTGGTATGGCATTAGCAAAAATTGGTGTGGTAATAGCAGCTCTCAATAAATTGATTACATGTTGGAGTGAACTTAGTGCGCACAATAGCAACACCCAAAAAAAAACAAAAGGTAATAAGTGTAGAAATCCAAGTCATTCCATCGTTCAAGTGAATTAGACAGAAGGACAGCAATAATTGGTGTGGAAATATAGATGGGAATCGCTCTCTTTGCTTTTGCTTGGCCTTTTATAACAATAAAATATATAATTTTAACAAACCCATGCTTTCTTTTTGGTCCACGCCGCCTCCTTTTTTTTTTTAACATTCATTTGTGTGGGTCAGATTACACATTTGTATTATGTGGGTCAGATTCCGGTCATTAATGATGGCAGATTATCATGTCCCTTAACTTTCCTTGAGTCATTCTTTTGTGGGTCAGATTCCAATTGACTTGATAATTCTTTTACCAGGAGCAAATCCACCCCCCCCCCCCCCCCCGCCCAGCCCATTCCCATGTTTTGGGAAAAAGAATCTTAATTCCTACTCATACCCTAGAGTATGGTTTAAAATATTATGTCAATTGAATGTTTTAATTAATGAAAAAATTGATACAGTATCAACCATTCGACACAAATCAACACATCCCGATACATTCCCAAAATATTTAATGTTTTGGAGTCAATGGTCCGTATCGGTTTTGACAAATACTGATATGTATTGATCGATATATTTTGATATTTTAAACCATGATCAAGAGGAAACTTCATTAATACAGTTATTTTGTTACTTAAACATGGACTTTGTAGGAACAAATCTTCGGCCAAAAGTCCATCATCCATTCAAAGAGGGGTTGGGTTGTTGTCAGACCCTATTAGGGTGAAACATGTAACAAAATAAATGAAAGGAGAACCCCAAGGGATTGGCCTAGTGGCAAGCTGAGCCTTGAAGATATGAACTCCACGAGAAGGGTATGTTCAAAAACCCCTCGAAGATATGAACTCCTTTGGGCCACCCTCGATGATACAACCAAGATTTTGATTAAAATAATAATTATTTTTAGATTTTAAATATTTATTATATAAATAAAACATGATTTTATGATCAAACATTTTCTAATCTTATCTTATTTTATTACAAAATGATAATTATTCTAATTTAAATATATGTAAATCAATATAAACCAAGTTTAATGGATTGAGACAAATTTTGAAACTATGGTTCTTACAGATAGCCAAGAATAATTTAATTCTTAATTCAAATAAGTTTTCTAGTTCGATTAGAAATTCAACAGACATTGAAAATCAGTATATACTTGTCAAAGGAACAAAAAAAAATTACTGTTCTTTTATATCTATTCGTGAACATTTTATGATAAACCACCACGACCGCTAATCTATGCTCTCTTACCTGACAGTTAACAGAATCGTAAATCATAAACCACAATCCAAAGCAAAGGAACTATGATTCTGAGAAGGGAGTGTACAAAGAACGTATAAAAAAAGAGCGTCAAATTATTACCACTTATTTATATGCATCAATAATAAAAGATGAGTTGTGCTGCTGAGGACACATGGGGACAGGCTTGATGTGGCGCACGCATGTCTGTAGTTACATGTTACTTGTATCTCGAAGAAAATACATCTATGGGCACTGAAGTTACTCCAGCATTAATCATAAAAGAGTTCTTGACCAAGGGAAAAGAAACTCATGTGTTCACGCATACTCACTATTTTTGGGCAAAATCCAACAATGAAGCTAAAAGATTTGCCTCTACTATTTCAGAATTGTGATTTATTTGTTGAAATTTCTTGCCATTAAATCTAAAAAATAAAAATATTTTATGTTGAACCACCATAAAAATATTAAACCTTACTGACAAGAAGCTAAAGTTGACTACATCCACAAAATTATATAAATGAACTAGAAATGTTCCTCACGAGGCATGATTTTAACTCACGAATTTCAAAAGTAAATCACATAAACATCGTCTTAAGGGGAAGGAAAAAAAAAACCTAGCAGAAAGGAATCCATTTGATCGGGGGATTACCAGCAAAATATCGTCAATTATCTCAGATTTTATTGAAAGCAACGATATCACAGCTTTGTATGTATTCATTGGCGGGCTCAACAGTGAGGTGTTCCTCTATGAGAGTGTCGACCGAGACAAGGTCATCTACTATGGTCATCATGATCTGTAGCTTCTTAATGCCATAGCCGACAGCGACTAGTTTAGCTGCATTACATCATATATACAGTTATTGCAAACAAAATCAGATAGAAGTTCAAACCAATAACTGATACAATATAGAACAAGTTCGAGGTTCGGAAAAAACAGTGAACCTAACGAACCCCTTCCATGATTTCGTCAATGTTAAAATGTTTGTCCCATTACCTTTAAAATAGGTTAGGTGTCTACATGGCACGCTTTAGTTGGTGTTAAAAACACCTTGGGCTCCTAATCAAGGTGATCGCGCAGGCCAATGTGTTTATTTCCTAATCAACTTGTGCCACATAGACAACGTTCCCATATATTGAAACGAGACATCGTATGGGATCTCAACTCTTTTTAAAAACCCAAGTTTTGTTCAATATTAGAAATACCCCTATGTTTTTAAACTGATGATATGCACCCTCAACCTGATTCTTCTTCTAAGAGATTGACATAAATGACTTAAATATCCACCACAAACTAACTACCAGGTTCATTCAAGAGAAGCGAACCACGAACCACAAACCGTGAACCCAAATCAAACCGAGCGAACCAACGAACAAGGCACAGTGACAAAAGTCAGGGTTTGGGGATGATTCAACAATAGAAAGCTTTGGAAAAATAGGCAAAAATCGATGAAGTTGGGAAAACATTGGATAAATTTTTAAAAAAAAAATGTACAAAAATGTATTGCATACATTAAATGATAAAATAACACTTGAAAATGCTGAAAATAAAAATAACATAGGATTTTTTTCAAAAAATTGTTGATTAAATCACAATTAATTGTGATTTTTGAAAAATCAAAGAATTTTTCAAACCCTTGATTTAATCGATGACTATTAAAAGTGTGATTTAGTTGCGTTTTTTTTATTTTTGTCACTAAGGAATCAGGTAAAATAGGTTCACACGTTAGTGCTTAATAAATAACTAGTGTTTCATTAAGAAGAAGAAACCAAAGCTTACATGCTCCCCAGAGGAGGCCAGGCATCTCGAGGCTGCGGACAATCTCCTCTAGCTTCTTCATGTCAGTTTCATCATCCCAAGGTTTCACTTCCAAAAGAACGGAGGATTTACCACCTAAATAAAAGATGTCCAATAGAGTATATAAGAATTGGAAATAAACAACTTATGGCAGTAATTAAGGAAATAATTAGTGGATTCACATTCAAATATGTCTACAGCTAGGTAAAAAAGAAGGGTTTTAAGACAGCTGAATGATACAACTCCAAATATAAAATTCAAATGTCCAGTAAATGAAGAGAACTACTATTGGCACCTCAACTTTTACTTAGACCCCAATTAAAATAAAATATAAAATAAATGAAGAGTATAGAATAAGTAAAAAATTGGGATGCCAATACAAACTCTCTTTTTTTAGATTTCAAGTTGTTAGATTTAGGACTTTATATGAGCCTAATCCTAATTGTCAACAACGGCTGAAGTTGTTTGAATGTGTTATCATGCTTTTGTAATGTTGCCGTAATAACTTGAACCAAACTTCAACTCTTGTAATGTTTGGATGGTGTGTTTTAATCTTTAATTAGGGTGTTATAAATAATTAAGAAATTGAGGTGTAATAAGTAAATGTTGGGGTGCCAAAAGCATCTCTCTAAATGAATTGATGACTGACCACTACAGCTAACCTAGTTTTATTGTTAAAATAACTTACTCTCCTTCTTCTTGGAAGATGCTTTAACAGCCACCTCTCTCGCTTCTGCCGCCTTCTTGTCTTCCTCTGTCTCATCACCGAAGAGATCCAAATCATCATCATCGTCATCTCCCGCTGGAGAAGCCTGTAAGTTTAAAAAAGTTACACCAATGAAGGCTCCAAGTCTACCTTAAAAACAAAAAAAACAAAACTAAGTCAAACTCACTCAGGAAGAACAACCCCCATTCAGGGAATCTCTCCTTCCCATGCGTTCAATACATATTGTACAAACTAATGTTTTTAAATGTGGATGCTTAATATGAGTCACTTCAAAGCATTAGCCAAAAGAAATGGGAGTCAAGATTAGTTCAGGATTAAATCCAATTTAATCCAATAACAGTAGGATAAAATCTGAATCTGAACACATTCATTTTGATAAACTATATGCATAAAATATAAAAATACAAAATAGATTTAAACATAATGCATATATTTCAGTGATATATTATTGGATCGGATCATTAACAGATCCCAAATCCTTGATGGATTGAATTGGATTTCCGTCTAATCTGACCCATTGACAACACTAACAAAAATTTCAAATACCCACCTTTTTGACTTCCTTTGCTGGAGCAGATTCCGCTGGAGCAGCTTGGCCACCTATTTTCACTCCAACGGCCTTGCCAGGAAACCTGCAAGTAATGGATAAAGAACAGATTAAATGATTAAAAAAATAGTGTCATTGTATAGGATTATCTATCAGATAGAAAAAAAACAAATAATTTTGCTAAACTGCAACTTTAGCCATATTCATGGAGTCTTTGAAACTCCTGATGGCTATCCATTTCAGCCATGACATGAAATGGTATGCACACTTGATCACAAAGAATATGGCTCCATTGAGACCAAATATTTTGTATTATATATACTATATAGTATCATACAAATGAAGTTATTAAAAAATAATACTTTAGTACTTATTTGAATTTTTTCAGTAAATATAAATTAGTTATTTATTGTGGAGACTTTCAACTATTCAAATACAAATTATTTCTATTTTGCTAAAATATAAAATAATAATATTTAATCTCATTACTTATTGTAATGGCTTGAAATTTGATTGTGCGGATTTGAAGTTGAGAAATATGCAATAGTTATCCTAATTTTTTAATATTAGTTATTTAAAAAGTATATTATTTATTTAAAAATATCATGCACGTGAGGCTTACGCCTCAAGGGCCAAGGCCCTAGCTAGGCTAGCCAGCTGCCTTGCCTCACACTTCAGCATATAAAAACATTAATATATAAGGCATAAATTATTTTTTAAATTGAAAAATAATAACATATAATAGCAACATTTATTATAAAGATGTGCCCCAAAAGAAGGGGTCAGGCTAGTTAGATGCTTGAACCCATAACCATTCCTGGTACCCCCCACCCATACAACCCGGAAAATAAACAACGGACGAGCTTCCACAACATAGACTATACTAATCGGAAAAAAGAAAGAAATTTTTTTTTTGAATCTTGCCAATAGTTTGTTCCCAGGATTAAGATAAAAGAAGAAAGAGATGTAAGTAAAGGGCCTCTTTGATAAGAATTCACTTGGTGACATGTATAGCTGTTTATGGAAAAGAAAGTTTTATCTTATATATGTAATGAAACAATCCCCCAAGTAATGGGCCCTAACTTTCAAAGAGTTTTAATCAAAACCCTTTCCTTTCTAAAATAGTGAGGGAAAAGGCCTTACTAAGCCTCATCCACCGTCAAAAAGACCTCAAAAATTTTATACGAATCTCAAGGTCTTTTTGACAATGGATGAGACCTTAGTAAGACCTTTTTTTCCTCACTACATTAGTAAGGCTAATAGGACTCCCAAAAAAAATCACAGTTCTCAAAGAAAACTATACCATATTAGAGGAGGTTGTGAGTTCAATACTTGCCAAAAACATTTTTTACATAAAATTTGATTGTATTTGTATGAGGATCTAGGACTCCTGACAGCGGTGCAATCTATAGTGTGATCATAATAGTTGATCAAGATATGAAATTAACCGTTGATCAGGATCAAAGTATTGAGAGGTGATCTTGATCCTTGTCTGATCACTATGTCCAATAACAAATGATCTTGACCATAGATCTAATCACAATGTTTGATTAAATGTAATATATTAGGCAACCATTTACAATATATGATCAAAGATCGATGGAAAAGGTTAAAACAGGTACCACTATTGAATTCAAATTGTTCATTCTAAAGCTCAGGAACGGACAATCGATACTAAATCGATAAAAAAAAAAGTATCATTTAAATCATTCATTAAAGATCAAACCGTTGAGATTAAAATCAAATATAATAAATGAGATCATAATTACTTGTTCTAGATTATCAAAATCAACACTTTAAGTGCTTAATTGGGATATTTCAAGAAAAGCTATGAACGTTTCAATATTTAATATTTTAGCTAAAATAAATTACAGTTAAATAATAACTAGTACTTCTAAGAAAAATCTAGAAAAAAACACTTTTTTTCCAAAATAAAGGATTTTGCTATATTTCTTATAAAAAACAACTTGAGATCACTCCCCTCCGTGGTTTTAAAAATCTACGAAACCGAAAAACAAACACTAGAAGACTTGAAATCTTTTCTGGAAAAAAAATTCCTAAACATGAGGCAGAACTAAAAAAAAAACCTAAATCACTTATATTAATACATAAAAATTACAATAAGACTGTAAATAATGAGAATCGCGAACCTTGCGCACAGATGCGAAGAAACAGTTTCGTACCACCGACTCGCATTCCGAAAAGATTCGGTTGGCTTCTCCAAAACTGCCGCGAAAACCTTAATATCATCTTTAGTTAGTCGATCTCTGCGAATCCACCAAAAATCAACAACAAAAAAAAGATTTTTAGCAAAAAAAGAAATAAATTGAGGAATTAAGAAGAAAAATTACTTCGATTAGTCGAATCAGAGAGTGAGAGTTTACCCAGAAATATAGGTTTTTCCAGAGAGGTACTCTTCGAGGGATTTAAGGCCTTTTTCTGTATGGAGATCGGAGAATGAGATCGTCATTGCAGCAGAGGCAGTAAAGGAGGCTGAAACCCTAAAACCAATTGAAAGAAACCCTAAAATCCAAAGAGGAGTGGCAGTGTTGCAAGATAGGTACTTATAAAGAAGAAAATTACCAAATGGACCCTGAAAGAGGGATTGTTTTTTAAATAGCTCCTAAGTTTTGGGTGATTTCTGAATAATCCATTTAGTAAACCTTCTGTTTTTCCTTTAATGGATGGTCCCTGACTCTCCCTCGTTATTGGCGAACTCACCACTTGTTATTCATGGGTCTTGTTAACATGTGCCCTAAGGGTACGGGTTAAAGTATAATAAATGCACCTTGGGACCAAGCACATGGGGGGTACTTTTGGTGAAAAAAATATTTTTTGAGGGCAGTTTCGACACAAAAATGAGATCCCAAAACGTATTTAATGAACTTTAACATCACAAGTTAACAAAATCCTTTAGTTGTGGTCGAGGTCATCATTTTTATTCTCAAATTCACCAATTTTAATTAATTGTCGAGCTCACCACTTTTAATTATCGAGCGACTTAATCAATTTTTATTGTTGAATTCGACAATTTTAAAAAAAAGTTGAACTCAACATTGGAGTGGTAAAATCCACTCATCTTTGTTTTTTGGTTTTCCAACTAAAATACATGGAAAAGTAGACTAAAAACTTGAGAAAATGACTTGTCTAGATGATTTCATACTAAATGAATCATCCTTGATCGATTTTTATCGAAAAAAGAAGAAATTTTTTAAAAAACATCCTAGTTTTTTACATCTATCTTCAGAAGTTTAAAAAAATAGTAATGATAATCCGACTCCCGCCTCTATGCCCCCATCACAAAACCATATAGATCATTTACCAAGGGATACACAAGAAAAAAAATTTATGATTCCACATATCTCGAGGCAAATGATCTACAATTATGTGAGGGGGCGTAGGTGGAGAGTGTACGAAAATCATTATTCTTAACAAATAAATAAAAAAAAACCTTGAAAATGATTTCTTCTTCCTTCTTAAATCTTTTCGGATGGAATGGAGTCTCTAAAATTCGATAAGGATGCTGAAGATGTAATTTTTTTTATGAAAATAGTAAAATTGAAAGGTTAAGACTTTTAATTGTGAGAAAATGTGATGAATAGGGTTTTGGAGACTAATTAGAAAAAAGAGAGTTTTACTGAATGGACTATTTAGAGGAGCCTTAAAACTTAGGGACTTGTTGGTTGGATTGGCAATGGGTCGGATAATATCCGTTTACCTGACTCATCCTATTCGAGTTATTCGAATATGGGTACACAATTTTTATCCCATTAAGAATTCGAGTAAATTTATCCTCAATTGTTTTTGTCTAAATATTTTTAGGATTGAATACGGTATGTGTCCTATCCAACCCGATTATCAGTTTATCTAATTTTAATATAATAAATTCACAATAAATATAACTAAAGATTAAGGTTTTCCATCATGTTCAGAATGAAGTATTTATGTCCAACTTGGATATCAGCTTGAAATTTGTGTACAAGTCGAATATGGATATCCTTAGCATACGTGGTAAAAAATCGAATATAGAGTTGGATAAGGATACATAAATGGCTTCATCTGACCCATTGCTAGCCCTACTTGTTAGAAAGAAATAAGACTGCAACCTGGATGAGTTTGAGGCTCAACCCAAATTGTAGAACCCTCAATCCGACTATCAGGTTAAAGTTCATTTACCTAAGCTTAATCCGAAATTGAACTTTTAAAATTGGGTTAAGCTCGGATTAGCTCAAGTTAGATAATTTTGGGCGAGTTGAACTCATTGAATAAGATTAATTTTATTTTGATCAACACATAAATTTTATTTTATATTTTAAAAAATAAAATCATTAGTAAATAGTATATTAATTTTTATATTATAAATTATTTTCTTATTTTACAAATATATATATATATATATATATATATATAAATGTAAATATATAACATCTAGGTCGGGTTGCCCAGAGTCTCAACTCAAACTCAGGTCGAGATTTCTTAGCCCAGGCTCAACTCATTTTCCACATAATCCAACCCAGGCTTGCCCATCAATCGGATAAAATCCGAGTTGAGCCCGGGTTAACCCGTCCAAGTTGCAGCCTTAGAAAGAAACCCTTCCACCAAGGCCCTTAAAGTAATTTTTCCTATAAAGAAAGCCTTAAAAAAGTAAAGTAATTCTAGAATTACCCCTAAAATAATAAATTAAATTAAAAATATCTCCAATACTCTTCTATTTTATCAATTACCCCTTGACATATAGCAAAGGTCACACGAAGTTGACCAAAAATATCTGCAATTACCTCGTTTTAAGTAGGATGCCCTAGGATCTAGGCAGGATCTAAGTATATCCACTTCAGATACGGTTTTTTGTTTGGATCCAAATCCGTATTCAAATTCCGGATCTCTTATACCATTTCGTTAATTTTTATTATATTTTACCATTATAACCCTTTGCATATAAATAAGGGTAAATTTTCAAATAATTACAAAAGTTTTCGGTATTTCGACAATAACTGTGTCCACAGATGTACTACTTTCGGTATTTTTAAAATTTTTGATAATTATTTAAAAATTTACCCCATAAATAATCCTTTTTATTTTATATATAAGAATTCAGGTTGTATTAAAATAGTAGAAAATGATATTTTTAAATTTTTAAAATTTTCAGAGCTATAAACCATATTTAAGCCACTTTTAATTGGATATACTCTAATGATCCAAACCTGTTAAATTTGGATTTCGAATAAAATCTAAACCATTTAATGCCCTAAATTTATAAGACTTTCAATAGAATCTTACGATCCAGATTTAAGTAGAACATATGAGATGCCGAGCTATACTTTGGCGCTGTGGATCAACATGAGGCTTCTATAATATCGGTACAAGTAAATAAAATGTGTATCATTCGAATCAAGGGACGTCAAACCATATTCAACACACATGATACAAAAAAAAATTTAAAAATAAAACTTTTTTTCCCCCTAAGTTCTTAAACTAACCCAAACATGTTTCAGAGGTTGAAACAAAGACTTATCCAAAAGAATTGGGATTGAATAAACGAGAACCGATCCACCATTCCTTTATTATTGAAAGTGAGTTCGTCGTATCTGTTTTCACTGTCTTTACAAGTTTAAATGACATAAGAAGTCAGAAAGAAATTTTTACTATATCTCTACAAGGGCTTTCCATCAAGTTTTGAAGTTGTAATTATGCCCTATATATAACTGAAGTTGTAATTATGCCCTATATATAACTGTAGAACTAAGCATGTTACAAGAGAAACAAATAAAAGAAGTTACACATGTGTGCAAATGTAACAACTTACAAGGCTTTATGACTGAGGTCCTCTAGTGCAACTATTTAGACATTCAAATAATCAAGTTCCCCATACAATCGTTAGCCACGACTAACAGTCACACTCAAGAATTTGAAGAAGATAGCACACTCATTGAAACTCCGGGGATTGAATGGTTTTTAAAAGTTCCTTCAAATTAGCTAATAAATGGCGTGGCCCCAAACTCTGAACGCCGATAAAATTCAAGAGCTGCTCTAAATCCTACATTTGAAAGAAGATCGGGGAAGGTTAGCGTCAATTGGACAAAGACATTAGCATGTTTATGCAAGTCTAACAATTGGAACTTCAATGAAAACACTGGAAATATCGACACATATTGCATATATAACTGAAACGTGGAGACAGCGCACATGAAATAACCCAAAAAATTATAGAAACCAAATAAATTATTTTGAAGACATAAATGATTAGGTCAATAATAAAAAATACTTTGATAGGTAGGTGGCTGCAGAGAGAGTTAGGGGGGGGGGGGTACTTTTTTTTTATTTTTTATTTTATTAATAGCAGGGAAAAAAACAGCAAACAAAGTGGTGAGGTCGAGTTGACCTACACCAAAGAGAAAAACACAAGAAAAGAAGAGAAACAAAAAGGAAACAAAACACAGAGGACCGAACTAAGGCTCTAACAGATTACTAACAAACTCCAAGTGAGAACTAAAAAAGTCCTCAAAGAACATCCCTTCAAACTTCTTAAAGATCTTGTACCAAAAGAAAAAAAGTCCAAGGACAGACAAACATAACTCAAGGTATTTCCAAACCATTCCTTTTTACTGGCCCTTCCTCTGTGTGTGTCATTTTACTAAAGATTCACTCCACACATTTTTTTCCTTGAACCTACTTATAAGAAGCTTTCTAGGGAGTTTCTAATTTCGCGTTCACTCCTCTAGTCTAATCAACTAACACTGTCATATAAAAGTAATATACGCTCAGGTCTCTAATCTCATCAACTAACTTTGGTGAGCGTAAATGTCAATAGCTGAAAACCCAACATAAATGGATTCTCAGTTGGTCATAAAGCAAACAAATGTCAAAAAGCATAGAAAACTAGCACACCTTGTTCAGCAAGAATATAGCATAAGCTGCTCTCGTGGTGTCTTGACCTTCCAAAAAGAGAGGGAATTCTGAAGGCTTTGAATTTGGGAACAATATTGGATTTGACGATGAATCAGAAGAAGCGGACTCAATTGAAGGTGCATGGTCACTAATATATGAACGTGAACCTCCAAGACGCAAAGAGTATCGCAAAGGAACATCTAAGTAAGCAGCAATAAGCAAAACAGCCTGCAAAGGCAACCAAGATAATTAATGATAAGTTGACTGCACAAATTGTACTGACATTCTAACCATATCAATGGAAAAAACGAGATATGTTATCAAGAGAAATAAATAATTTCATTTATCAAATTTTTAGAGAATCAAATCTTAATAATCATTCATCAAACCTTAAAGGGTATCAAATAATTTCATTTATCTTAATAATCTCATTTAATTAAGATAATTAATGATCTACAATCCAAATAACTATAGCCATAGATACAGTTGAAAATTATTATGGCATCCAACAAGAAAGAACTCACATGGGCGATATATCCCAGAGCAGTTGCAGACCTCTGAATCTCCTTCTTATCACTGAAGAAACTCATCTTCTTCAAAGGAAGTGTATTCAGTTGAAGACCTAAAATTGCCAAGGATCCTGGGTTAGGTTTATGTCCAGTTGAATCCCCTGCAAGAAAAGACATCGCTAATCTTAGTAGGTGTTTTTTAATATAAATGTGAATCCATGTCAGTTTTTCTCCTCAAACAATCTTCTCATTTAAGATCAACATCGTCTAAAGCCTTTCTTGACATATTTCTACAGGAAAGAAGAACCATATATTATGACCAGCTTATAACCATATATTTTCACAACAATCTTTCCCTTCATGGAAAGGATTAAAAATGTGGAATCAGGTAGCCAAAATCTAAGCTTTTTCATAAAGTCTAGTGTGAATAAAGAATTAAAAAATACAGTAAAAGATAATTTTTTCCATTAACAAGAGACTTGGGACACTTGGGCCCACTCCTGAAACTGTTTTTTGGAGTCCTAATACTATTGGGTAACATCCAAACTAAATTGTGGGTTTCGATGGCTTTATCCCCAATCACCGTGGCTCCCCTTTTGTCTGCTTTGTGGTTTGACTAATGATTGTCGCTGTCCTATTGTTGGAGATCTAGTGCATTCTCAAAGGCTTTGACTGTTGCATACTTGATATGATAGTGGCAGATTCCAAAGTAGCAACTAGATGTCTTAATTACTACTCCAGAGGCCCTTGGAGAAATCGAGCAAATTTATGTAGAATCAAAATCATCCTCAAATATACTGAGTTTGGTGGAAATCTACCATACTTGGGGAGAGACCAACGAAGAGGCGAACATTTTGGCTGCTGTTATTTTCCTAATGAACTCACTGTTGTCAATCTACAAACGCAAGAGGATAACAATAGGGGTTGTAAATGTTACAGATTGTAAACTCTAGAAGGGACCAAACCAAAAGCCAGCTTGCCTTCCTCCAAAAGAAAAATGAATTTTAGTTTAAAGGACTCAAAAGATTTTCCAAATATATATATAATCTGCAATCCCATTAAGTCCATGTGTGTGGAATCTTTTTCAAAGGAGTGTTTAATGCAAAAGAAGTGCATGCACCATACATATTCATAAATAATAATATATGAATCACTGCATTCATTTATTATTATTTTTTTAAATTGCCAAAAACCCAAGGCAGGGCAGGGGAATGGCATACAATAGGAAAAGATACATGGAAACCAGAAATACAAATAGCATCTCCTATGCTTTGATTGTCAAAACCCAAAAATTGCCAAATCCGTTGCTTTGGCTGTTGGATCTTTTATGTAGACTGTCCAAAAATGAAACTACTTTTTCAGCAGCATAACCGCCAAAAATCAAATAAAAGTTAGGTTTCTCCATTTTTCTTAGTGCCTACGTTCAATCTTTCACCCATTTTCCAGTGATTCTCCTTCAAGAATTTACCAATTTTGGTTCTTTATTTTTTTCCTTTTTAACTTGAAATATCCTAATAGAAGAACCCTCAGTTGATCCATGGAAAAGGGATATACATGATGGTTTCAATTTTAGTTTAAGTACATTACCTGATCTACTACCAATAGATGATGAATTAAGCCTTTCCCCCTGTACTGGTCCAATTGAAGCCTTCACAGGATACAGAGCAGAAACTTGTGCTACCATATATTGTATCCTTGTAGCTAACATCTTCTGCAAATTTTTCAGATGTTCATGACCCCTTTCTCCAGCTAGTAACCTATTTGCTTCCTGCAATGCACACCAAGGTTAAATTATCTATTGCACCAACAAGTACATATAATTATAGATTTAATTAAAAAAATAATCTTGCAAAAAGATGGCTATTCTGCTTGGGTGGTTCTAAATTGCACAAAACGAAAGATCTGGGTACAAAGTATATGAAAGAAGACAGTTGGATCCTATATTGCTGATAGGCATGTTGACATAACTAGGAATGGCTATGATGTCTCTGATCTTTTACAAAATTTTACTGGTTCACATAACATCCTTGATTCTGGTTAAGCAAAAGAAGCATCGCTTTGCCAAGAGCCAACTTTTTAGACCTGCAGTTCGTCCTTGTGTGGACTTTGAGGGGGGGGAGAGGGGGGGTCTTGAGAAACCTCCTACTACAGGTACAGTTAATTTTAACCTTAGATCAGCATAATAATCATCTACATCCATCAGATGGATCAACCCTGGTGACGAACACCCATCTGCTGATATCATGTGCTGGAGTGGAGTTTGTGTTGATGCCATGTGCAGTACTTTGAGCAACCAGTGTTAGGAATCAGGTTCTATCGGACATATTTTCCCCAGTAAAGTTATTCAGGGGGGCGACTTGGATCCTTTTAATTTGAAATGTTCCAATATAACCTTTGGTCAAAAATACCAGTGTAGTAGAAAGTGCTCGTATTTAGTTTTATTTTTTTATGGGTAACCTAGACTTGAACCCACAACCTCAAAGTTGTCTTGCAATGTGTTAAACCAACTGAGCTATGGGTCTAAGCCCAAAAGCACTCGTATTCATGTGGACCCTGTGTTGTTGGGGGACAATTCTTCTAAGGTTTAATACAGCCACGACTATTGAAACCCCCAATTCCCTAATTGGGAGTTTTATCTCAAAAGCACTAGAACAATACCTAGTATTTTTTTGTCGCCACCTTAGTCCATATGAATGGCCCATCCTCCAAATACTCCTACATAATCTTAGTCCATATACTTAAAAATATCGAGCATTTTTTCTTGTCTTCATAATCTTGTTAAACTTAGTTAACCAACACAATCCAGCTTCCTCCATGCACTACCAAACCTTCATATGGGCCTAAATCTTTCATATACTTATCTTAGCTAAGGATTTTCCACTTTTGTAACCCTAATCCTAGAACAGTTTAAATGCCTACGGTCTCCCTAGCCTTAGTTATTCCTGCTAGACCTAATCTCCTCATGTAACTGTGAAAAAATAAAACAGCAAAGAGAATGAAATTGCACACAAACACGAGGATTTACGTGGTTCGGCAATGTGCCTATGTCCACAAATTAGAAGAAAATCCAATCATTATATTCTTTCAAATTACAGCCCTAGAGATCTCTAGTAAAAACAAGAGCAGAAAAAATCGTTTCTCTACCAAAAATAGAAACCCTAGACAACCATCCCTAAAAGAATACATGTTCCCCCAAAAAAAATTGCCTCGGGGGTGCTGCCCCTGAACCCTGCATGGGCCCACTCCGCTTTGGAAAAGATCCCCTTTGATACTGTTTTGCCTCTTGAAGCCCAAACAAAATACAAGAAACCTACACAACAGTAACTCCATTTAATTTTTTTGATGCAACATGAAACAATTAAGGAATAAGAAAATCTGGAATCCACCAGAAAAAGAACTCTCAAAGATAAATTTTATTAAATTGAAAATGATTTCTGCATTGCAGTTATAGCCCTTTTATAGAAAAAGAGTCATAATTCTAGTAAAACACGAAAAATAGTAAAAATTAACTATGCATACAAATAGTTACTATTTATCCCTAGAAGTAAGGCAGAATCGATGGTGTGTAATTCTGACTTCTATAACTAAAATTATTAACAAAACGAAACTTTTCTAAAATAGCAAAATTGCCTAAAAAGAGGATAAACAAAGGAATCAGGCCTAAAAGTGAAAAGTCCATAACGAAGCTATGAATCTTGAAGATCTCTACGATTCCATTCAAGAATGGGTCACGTCGCATGATTATGTCTCCGGGGTTCATGTTTTCTACTAGTGCGTTTTGGCAATCCAAGCTCTCCATGAAATCTTCTGCCACGTGGTCCACATCACATTTTAATATATATATATATATATAATCCACCCATTGTTGCTAGTTTCGTAGTCTTTACCGAGAGTTTCTGGTCTTCTCTTAAATGCTTGATTTATATCTTTAGTCTTTCTCTCTCACAAATTTGTAATTTTGAAATATCTTCCGCACCTCTCTTGTACCCAACCTATTGTATAAATCATTGTAAGTTGTTTTACTTCACTTAAAGATCAGCAATCTACATAAATTCATCCATAAAGCATTATAAGTATGTGAATTGGGATACTGTGCTACAGTGGCAGTGTAATAGAGATTAGTTCACAAAATTTTAAAAAAAAATACCTGCAATTGCTTATAAGCTACAGAAAGCGCTTTCCCAGAGACCAAAAGCGATCGAATTGAACCACTAAGTTGCTCATTTTGGTTCCTAACATCTTCAGCTGCAACCTTCGAACGCAACAACATATTCCCCATCACCAATCTTCGATCCTCCAATTTCTGTCGCATCTCTTCAAGCTCATTCGATCTACTCAACGATTCCGCCCTTACCTAAACACCACATTGTCACTCCGCTAACAAGCGAACTAATCAATTTATGGATTCAAATAGAAATTGAGTTCATCTAAAACATGAAAAAAAAAACCCTAATTTTTTTACGTAATTGAATCCATCAAGAACCCTAACTACCTGTATGAGTGATTCGAGCTTGTTTTGGAGAGAAATCTTCTTCTCCTTAGCTTTGTTGACAGCAGATGATAGACTCCATAGGCGCGCAAGTTCTTGCTCGAATTCCTCCCATTCGATAACTTTCACTTTTTCTGAGTCGATCTTTGGGTTTTCCTCTAAAGATGACAATTTCTTCTCTGATCCCATTAAGAAATTCGATCAACGAGTTTGAATTAAGATCATCGATCGAAGACCTCATCGTCTGTCACCAAGAACGAAATTAGGGTTTTAAGATCATCGATCCAAGCACGCAGAGAGACAAAGAGAGAGAGAGAGAGAGTCGTTTCTGGGGTGACTCAACAGGGAGGGAAGAGAGAAGAGAGAAGAGAGGCAGGTGTGTCATGTGTGCAACTTCCAATAAGGGAGGTTATTCTTGTCATTTCGAAATTTCACATTTCATATTGGGAGGTGTTATTGGCACCCCAATTTTTACTCATTACACTCCATTAAAAATAAAGAAAATTATTAAAACAATAATATTAATTTAAAATTATTTAAAAAATAGTTTTCTTTTGAAATTTAGTAAAAAAATAATAAATCGATGGTTCGAATGCAGATTATCAGTGTTAAAAATATAAATTAATCGAAGTACCCTTTTGATTACCAAATTCAACGGTTTAATTGACGATTTTCATACCAACCTGCTCCCCAACTCCCAACTACTTGATTTTTTTTTATGAAAATTGACGGTTGGAACATTGATTTTCCGTCTATACAAAGTAGCCCCACAGTCCCCCCACTCTTTCAATCACTCTCATTTTCCGTCTAAAATTGTGTTATATTATTAAAATTTTGTTAAAATTACTAATTATTTAATAATTATAAAATATTATATTAATTTTGTAATATTTTTTCCTTATTTTTAAAGGAAATTATGAGAAAAAAATAATATAATTGTTATAATTATTAAAAATATTAAATTTTATTATTTGTAAATATTAATTATATATTTTTTAATATAATAGGTCTAATTATTAGAAATAACAAATAACAGTTACTTCAAGAGTTGCAAATAATATATGTTTGTCATGGAAGTATTTTCGTCAACTTGAAAACCAATGATCCAAACGTTGTTTTATTACTTTTTTTTTGTTTTAATAAATTTGAAAGAAATTTAATTATTTTTTATAATTATTAATTTAATTATTTTTCCTCCATTTGAATTCTCAAAACATGTTTTTTCCAATGAATTCGTCATTTTTATAATCAACGAATTCGCTGATAAAAAATAAGTGATTTTACCATATCAACGATCTCACTGGTAATTTATCAATAAATTCATTGATTATAAAAGCAACGAATTCACTAGAAAAACATGTTTTGGGGATTAAAATGAATAGTGTAACGGAATCGGTGCATGTTTTGGGAAACATATCATAAAGAAAATAAGTGAATGGTTGAGAATAAGTAAAAGTTAGGGTGCCCATGGAAACCTTTTGTGTGTGTGTGTGTGTGTGTGTATATGTGTTAGATTTCTATTTTTGGGGTTTAGGATTTTATATGAGCCTACGCATAATTGTAAAGAACTACTAAAATTGTTTGAAGAAGTGTTGTAATGATTTATAATGTTTAGATTATCTGTAAGCCCACCTCAAGATGAGTGTTCTCCCATTCTGACTTCCCCAACTATGCCTTTCAACTTGATTTTAGGCCCTGACTCACCCTCGTGGACGAACCTTGCAGAGGGAGGAACCCTTAGGTTTTCAGGGCATTAGATTCTCACCAATGTTTGTGTTACTCAAGCTGACATTCTCGCTTTCGCTTTGTCCACACCTGCTCACGCGAGTGCTTCTCTCTAAGGTGGAATGCCCCCTATCGATGCATTTTTACATCCCACAGCTTCGATAGATTGCTTAGCCCCGTTTATCTTAGGTTCAAGAACACTCAAATCTCTGAAGAGAAGATGGATTATGGGAGTGTGTGACTTGAACTATTGATTAGCCCATGCAGAGATATTATTTTTTTCTGCCACATTGGAATTGACAACAAAATGTCTCTGTTCCAACCACCACGTAAGCCCCGTATAGAAGCTAGTTTGGTTTGCTAGAGGAGAATTTTTTCTATGATCAGACCCGATTGTACATGAACAAGCTCCATAAGATCCAGTAGAATGAGTAATGTGGTGTAAATCAAGGGGCTCCCCCCCTGAGAACTATATATGAGAATTTCATCTCGTTAATGCTATAAGAGTGTTTTAATCTTTTAAGTTGAAAATTTAAGGTGTAATAAGTAAAAGTTGGGGTATCAATAACATCTCTATTCATATTTCATATTTGGACCAAACAACCTTATTAATAGAATAGGGTTCGCAGTTTGTCGCTCTAGAACAAACTTGATTTGTTTCATACATGACATTTAGGCCATTTATATTAGTATCAAAGAAGAAAACCTAGGTCAAGCCACATATCATCAGTTCGAACACAAAGATATATCTCTAATATTGACCAAAACGTGGAGGGATTCAATATATTTTTTTTAATCTATAATATTACCCAAAAGGGGTATCTCTAATCGAACCAGTACGAACCGAACCATGTTTCCGTGTACCTAGTATGAACCGAACCATGAATCAATTCGTTTTGTACCGATTTACGATTTTGCATGGTAGGAACAAACAAATTTGACAATGCAAGTTGAAAAACAATCGACGAAAAATGCCTAAAATCTAATAATCAAATGTTGTCAATGATTATGATTCTTGTTGTGATAATCCAATAACAGGTGGACCAAACATTTAGCATATTAGAATACCCTAAGAGAGTAAGAGTATATCACAATCCATTGTTGCTAGCCCACATGGCTTGGGCTAGAAAGTAGGCAAGACGGGCCATTAAAGCCCAAGATTTAGCCCATCTTGCCTAGGCATTTAGGCCAGTTTAAGACCCAGTCCAATCCAAAAATACCTCTAATAAATATCAATCTAAACAATGTGTCTAATTGAAGAGGGACATCCATGAAATTTTGGAATCAAAATGAATAAATGGTAATACAATCCAAACTTGAACTCATAATTGACTCATTGTTGTTTAAAATAGCCTTAAATTCCTTAATCGATATTTTTTAGAATTTCTAATAAAAAGATTTGCAATGTTCCTCCTATGCTCTATTTATATATATCGAATCTTGATTTCAAATATTAATTCAAATTCGGGTTGTGGAAGCTACATTGAACCTTAGTTTTGAATAGAGTCAACCCCCAATTTCGAATGCAAAATTTTGACTTTCGACGAGATCAGAATTGAAATGTGGGTCAATGATGACAATTTATTTATTTATTTATTATTATTATTTTCTCTTTTTTTTTTAAAATTAAGACGGGGTGTCCAGACCCGTAGTCCCGACTAGTTAGGGGGGGCAAGGCAATTGACCTCTTAGAGCACCCTATCTCATTCAAATCCCCTGAGTGGCGAACTAGGGGGTTTGAACTCAAGATCTCTCCCTTTTTGGAGAGGGGCTATGGGTACTATATCCAACTCTCATTGGTTTATTACTATCCATGATTTTAGCCTAGAGGCTTAAGATGAAGAAGTTAAGGGTATTTATGTCATTTTCTTATTTTCATAGAAGACCAAGGTCAAGGGGCATGTACTCATTTTGAAAATATGACCCTACAGAAAATGGGCCAGGTTGCTGTAGATGGGCCATACTGGCTCTCATGTTGGCCCGTTTGTTTTTCACACATCTCTCTCTAAGCCAGCAAATTGGCTCTATTATAGGCGGGCTGGGCTTGAATAAATTATTGTCACGAAGGCCCAATGACATTCAAATTAATAGATGGGCCAAGTTTGTAGCCTTGATTTCTAGTGGCCCATTTATAATCCAATCCACACCTATAACTCTAGAACAATCGGTGTGCTTCCAAGCTCTAACCCCTTCAAAGCTGATCGACTTTTTCGATCTTCGATCGATTGGGGAGGATCTCTATTTGTACCGCCCATGTTTGTCGAATTCATCTTCTACAGTTCCCGAGTTATATATTTTACAAGAATCGTAGGATGTCTATAAGAATTTGTCACGGGTTGGGATCCGTGGACTCATGAAAGTGAACTCATATATTCACACACAATCTCTACTGTGTATTTGTGAGATCCAATGGTTGACAATATATCTTAAAGATACATATATATATATATATATATATATATATATATATATATATATATATATATATATATATATATATATATATATATATATATATTCTCGGGATACATTTTTTATCCCAATCGTTGGATCTCACATATACATGGTCAGGATTGTATGAGTTTACGTTTCACGAGTCTACGGATCCTGACCCTTTACATAAACCCTACGAACACACTTTCAATAACAGAAGACGTGACTCTTAACTTGTTTAGCTGATCGCAAATCTTTACGACAAAACTTTGATAACGACGATGACTCGACAAGACAACAATAGCTACTTTTTTTTTAACAATATTTTAAACCTTGACTTGATTTGACTCAACTCAATCAGACACTCACGTAATAGAGTTGACTCGATCGAGTTTTAGAAAACTCAATGTGGTGGGGACATGGAGTGGGATTTGAAGTTAGAAGAATGCTTAGTTACACGTGAAAACACTCCTTTTCTAAAAGCTTTCTAAAGACCTAAACAAAGACTTAATACAATGAACCATCTTTTATCAAAAATTTCTTTTATTTGTATGCTTTTGGATTTACTAATACATTTAGACTTCCAAAGTAGTTTTTATTTTTAAAACTTGTTTGCGTAGAAGACAAGTTAGGGATATTCCATTTCTTCCAATAAAAATTATTCCTTCACTTTATGCTTTAAATCCATACCTTGAGGTGTCCTTTTCTTACTTTTTTTTCTTTTCTATCCAAAATCTCTTTATTGGCTTATTTGTTTTTTCAAGAAAACTAACATGACCCTCCACTTATTTTTATTTTTATTTTATAAAAATACTTTCTTTTTTTTGTGTTAATTATTGAATTTCATCTATGTTAAAAAAATCGGATCGAACCATTGGTCCAACTACACCTGACCATATTTTATGAAAAAATCGATTTGATTAATGAGCTTTCGATTTTTTTGAATGTTATATATATATATATATATATGTCTTTTTGATAATCTAACTCACTTTTTTGTACGTTCCTTTCATAGAATCGTTCAAATTAGGAGTGCAACTTGGTCCAGTTCAAACTGAAGACTAAATCAAACTGATAATTTTGGGTTGATTTGGAAAAAGTTGCGGTTTGATTCTGAGTTTAAGAAATGAAGAACTGATCAATTTGGTTCGATTCTCGATTCTAGACTTGTATAGAATTGAACCTTATATAATAAATAAATAAATATATTCATTTATTATGAATTATTTTAGGAGTTAGAACATAAATTATTGACTTCTTTATAGATAAATTAATGATTTTTTTTAATGAATAAATTAATGATTTATTATATGTAATTTGTTGTTTATTATTACTTTATTTTATTAAAAATATGTTGTTTCCAATTAAGTTTATAGGATATTGATAACAGATGGAATTGAACCAAACTGACTTTAATTTAGTTTGGTTCGATTATATTGGCATTTCGGTTTGATTCTGGTTCTTATTTAGTGGAATCGACCTATATTTGTTCGATTTCAATTTTGCCGTAAATCCAACCAAGTTGCACCCCTAATACAAACCCATAAAGATTTGTTCTTGTATATCCCAAAACAAAGGATTTACGGTTATATAAAGGGTTTGTACAAAGAATATGCAAAAAAGTGAGTCAGATTATCATGACTCCTTTAAAAAACATAAATCGGTTAAACCAAAGTAAATCAAGTCCAATCAATGATTTTTAAAAGATTAATTTTCATAATATTTTTAGGGATACTTAAAAGTTAAGATTGGTGTATTCTCAATCCCAATTGGAAAATAATGACGTAAGAATCTAAATATAAACATTTTATTTATATATGTTTGATTGACCTCTGGTCTGGTCTCTTATGGAATGAATTTATTGTCGTGGAATCGATTCGATCATCAAAATAGGTGAAGTAGGTATTTATAAAAAAATAAAAAATCAAATTTGTTAAATAATAATTAAAAAAAATTACTATTTTCATAAATCAAAATCCTAAAGCACCCTCCAACAAAAGATTATGACTTTTGTAGTAGGGCCCATCAATAAGTTGATAGGCTTGTTAGAAATATTAAAAAAATTATTTAAGTATTTATTTAAAATGAGGGAAAAAATTGCAAGCCAAAAAAAAATAGTGAAATCCTTTTCTTACTAACATAGTAAGATTTTGAGATTTACTAAGGGTTGTTTTGCTCAAATGGATTACAACATAAAAAATTCAACATCATAAACCTCTAAGTTTCATAAAAAAACTTAAATAAAAAAAAAATTCAAAAAATTCAAAAAACAATATCTTTTGAACTAGATCCATGATTTTGAAAATGAACAGCTAATGAACTTTCACATAACTCCCAAATTTAAAAATGAAATTCAACGATGAAATTATTATTATTATTATTAAATTTTTTTAATTTCTTTCAAAATTCATAGAACTTTGTCCTCTGCAACACTGAAGCATCGGATCATGTTTTTATATGCCAAGAGATGAGCCCAAGGACTTTAGTAAGGGTGAAATACTTACTAACTTAGTAAGCTTAGTAACTGTAGAGGGGACTTTACGATGGATGTGACTAGCAGATCCTTTAGACATAAAACAAAGGTAAAGGTAATAGATATGAAAGAGAAGAAAGAAAATGAAAGTGAAAAAAAGTATAATATATTAAATATGTTAATAATAATAATAAGAAGAAAAATAAAGGTTAAAGAATAAAGTTATTGAGCTCATAAAAATAAAGTTTGCAAGTGAACATTAATTATAGAAACATCATCCCTACGATTAAACCATCGACGGTCATCAAAATTCACATCACACGAATCTCAAGAAAATCCCAAAATTTTAACATACAACATCATAAAACGTCAGTCGTGAATCAATATTATTAATTTCGCTCGTTCATCTCCACCATTCAAGGTCAGAAGGGTCATTTTTAGTCTCGACAAATTGGTTGATAAACAAATGTGAACCAAACAAACACATACGCTTAATCATTTAGAAAATCATAAATGTTTTTTTATTCTCGAGATATGAGTGTTATATATCAGAAGAAATCAACGAATCAACACACACATGATGCAACGACGAGTTTTATTATGAAACACTATAGTAAGGCCTACTCTTAATCAAGGCCTACCCTTGAGGGCATAATAATATTAATTAGAGAACTTATATTGCCACCACCAATTTTTTATTATAACCCACCAAATTATGAAATTAAATTTGTTACTCGATCGGGGAAGAAAATGAAGTTTTTGGTTCTAGAATCTCTTTTTCCGCCTTTAACTTTTTTCTTTCGTTCTAGAATCTCTTTTCGGGGGTATATTATTAGTAATCAATCTGTTATTATAAAAAAATTGGTGTGGCACTATAAACTTTATTGGTATGCCTTTACATTTTCTTCCAATTGTTATCAAATTGGAAACATTTTAAAAACCAAAATCAAACCCCACCAAATGATCTTAACTCCCCCACAAATTTATTCCTTTTATGTAGTCAAAAATAAAAAAGGGTACAACACATATAAAACAATGAATTAAAAATCATCTAAATTAATTGAATTTTTGTCTGGAAAATCTCCTACATGATGGCTCCACTTAACGAAAAGTGGGAATCGATAAGAATATGAAGCATTTATATATTAGGTATCCTTATAATTATGATTTACCCGAGCCAACAACATGTTTCTAGATATTGAAAAATGTAGTATAATAAAATAAAATCTCATAATTGTCGGGGAAAAAAAAAAACAATGAGTTAGGACAATAAAATGGATAAAATGTACAATCTACATAGTTTTTCATGTAAATATAAATATTTTAATTTTATAATTTTTTTTTCCTTTTCAGTGAAGAACATTAAATATACTACACTATTCCTCTAGTTTCTAATCTGACTTGATGAATTTTTGACTCAACTCAAATGGTTGGTTCGAACAAGCGAGTCTTCGACTAGAACTCTAATTTTAAATCATAGATTTTTAGGGTTTTGTCGAAGAACATCATTGATATATAGAGACCACAAAATGCTTCATGATTACACTCCTTGTCCTGAGGAATATTCGATCATTCTTTGGTGGATCTATACATTGAAATATCGTCCTGATCATAAATTTCTGACCATTGAATTTGAATAATTTTCATCATGAGTTAAAATATTGGGACAATGACTACAAAGACTTTTTTTTTTTTTTTATATGTATCAAAAAGTCTCCTCTAAAATCATATATGGACTCTTTAGTACTCACTTTATCAAATATTAGTTTAAGAAGAATTTTTAAAACAAAAATATCGTAATTACCCTTTCAACAATTTTCGATGTTTAAAAAAATGTGTTTATTTGAGAATAATTGAGTTAGTCCTATGATGGAGATGTGTATGGTCGTCATCATCCTCATCAAAATACCATAATTACCCTTTTAATAACTTTTGATGTTTAAAAAAATGTGTTTATTTGAGAATATTTGTGTTAGTCCTACGATGGAGTTGTGTATGGTCATCAACATCCTCATCAAACTTATTTGATATATTTATATTAGATTTATTACAATTTATAAATAATTTTAAAATTTAAAACATAATTTAAAACATTGACTTGAATGTCCACCGAATTAATCAAGGGCGGAGCTTGGATTTTCTTGTAGTAGGGGCAAACTATGATTAGTTGTATAGTTGAAGAACTTGAAGATGAATGATTTTAGGGAGAAATTCAGAGGTTTTTTGTTAGAAGTTGAAGAATATGATATTTAAGTAATTTCCAATTAGTATATGAGAAAGCCCGGTCAAAAGACAATGTCATCAACAAAAAATCGAAGATAGGGGGGTCATGTAATTAGTTGAAAATATAGGGGTGTCTCAAAGTTTTATGGGGGAAATTGCCCCCACCAACTCCTTACTAGCTCTACCCTTGGAATTAATTCTATTTTTTCAACTCAAATGAGTCAAATAAAATTATATTGAATTTATATATTAAAAAAAATTGGACAAGAGGCATTTCATTTATTTTTTAACATAGAGGTGTTTCAAATATTTACTGAAATGTAGAGGGGTCACCTCTTGGTCAAACCATGATTCCCTTAAACTTTGTAAAGTTGTTAAAAGGGCTTGTCAGGTATTTTTCTTGATTATTATTATTTTTTATTTCTTACTAGACTAATATTTTATTAAGTGAATCTTAAGTGGACCTACTATAAAATCTCATTCTAATTATTAAATTAAATGTAAAAGTTTAATTTTAAAAATTCATAAAATCTCAAAAATAATGAATTGGAATCCCATTTTAAGAATCAAGTGGTCTAAGAATCCAACTACAGAAGAGCTAGGAATGGAGAGCTTTAAACCCTTCTTCTTTCACTAATGATTTTCTGACTTGAAAATTTTCACTTGGTCTATAGTTGGTTGATGTGGTATGGGCGCAAAATCATTGATCTTTTCCTTGTGTATCTCGAAAAAAGAGATCTATGGTTTTGTGCCCTTGCCACATCATTCAAGTATAGACTGAGTGAAAATTTTTTACTTAAAAAATCGTGAATCTTCCATATTTTTTCACCTAACTCATTAATTATCTTACTAATTTTGATTTTAAATATATATTCTAAGAAGACATATTTGTCCTTATGTCAAATTGTCACATTATTTAAAATAAAATAAAATAAAAAACATTATCACCTTAGATGTCTACAAAAGTATAGGCATTTTTATTATTTTAATTAGATTGTACTACAAAGAAGGAACACTCCACAATATTAGGGATTTACAAAGAGATCTTCCATCTCCACACCAACTTATACTAACAACACCCCAATACGTGTGTTAATTCTTCGACAATTCAATAAGAATTGGTGTGCTATTAGCAAAAGTTGGTGTGGCAATAGATTCTCTATTTATAAAATGCTCGATTTAGAACTTGTCGTTGAACTGATAAAGCTATCAAACCGTTAAATACGTGCACCCTCACTTACCTACTGCGTGTAATGTACAGGTGTTCCCATAGATCTTTTTTCCTTGTGTATCCCGAAGAAAACAATTTGTAGTTCTGTGTCGTTCCCACATCAACCAAGTACAGATTGAGTGAAAGAAATCGAGTATGAAAATCACAACTTTAAATTAATAACTAAAAATTCAAGAAAAAAAAATTATAATTTAAAATAAATCCTTTAAACTAAAATTTGACAATCACATATGCTTAAACTATTTTTGAAAATAAAAATCCCACAATTCTTCCAAACACGACCTTCACAGATTCCATGTAAAGTACTCTCACCAAATGAATCCGAAATAAGTCCAAAAAAACAAAAAATATTTTCTTATAAAATCGCTTTTTTAAAGGAAATTCCCATCAATCAAACACAACCCACGTAATGTCATTAAATGAGTGCCACACAGATAACACGTGTCCGTCTATAATTTGATCTAATAAATGTTACAAGTGTGATCCATCAATTGGTGGGACCCTATCTCACTGATAGATGTCAAATACGTGTCCACAGTAGGTCGTACCTACGTTACGTACGTCCCTACGCAAACATTCAATGTGAGGGGATGGCAAGCTAAACTAATTGGTTTCATGTTAGTACACGTGGCATTCTTTGAAGGTGGTGGCGATATAGATATGGGTGGTCTCGATTTAGGCTACCTATCAATAGAAAAAGGTGTCATTTGATAGTTGTTTGTTAGCTTCTTTCAAGGGTTAGTGGGGCCCACCAAGATCTTGTCGTTATTTAGTAATATTTTTTAGGTACCCTCCAAGTTTTGAAAAAAATTTAAATACCCTCCTTAATTTTCAAATCAATGATATAACCTTTATGTACAACTTCTTATAAAACCTTAATTATTTTTCAAAATAATAACGGTTTTATGATGCCCCCACCATAGAATCGTAGATAATTTACCTCGGGATATGTATATTAATAAATATTTTCTTGTGAATCTCGAGGTAAATGATTTTGTGATATTGTGATTGTGATTAGGACTGTCAACGGATAGGTATCCGATCAGATATTACTATATCCCAATTCGAATCCGAAAAAAAAAAATAATATCCGAATTTGAATCCGAAAAAAATACTATCCAAATTCGAATTCAAATCCGATCGGATATCCCTAACAAACATTCGAATTCAAATTCGAAAAATATATCGAATATCTGATAATATTCGATCCGATCGGAGTTCACACAGTCGATACCCACAGATTTTATCTGAAAACTCTGACTGGTTCAGATCGTAGAGAGAGAGAGAGATAATATATACCTGGATGTTCACCGGCAAGGAGTAGACATGTCGGAATTTGCATAGTTAAAACCCACATATTTCCTTAAAAAAATCACTCCGATTGATTAGATCAAAGAGAGAGAGAGAGAGAGTACCTGATGCTTGCTGACCAGAGAAAATCGTGGTCACAGAGTTCGATCGAAACGGAAACCACCATTAACGTCATCCGTTGAAGGTGGGTTTGAGAAGATAAAGATTTGAAAATTAGTTTTGATGTATGATAGGAATATATAACACTATATATTTTCATATATAAAGTTTTGTTGTAAAACATAAATACCTAATATATGTATTACTATCGGAGTGAATATTATCAAATCGGATATCACAATATCCGAATTCGTATCTGAAACTCATTCGAATGTTAAAATGACATCCGAATCCGAATCCGAATCCAATATCCAAAAATTTCGGATAATATCCAATTTTTCGAATTTGAATTCGAATTCGAATTCGGATTTCGACTATCCATTGACACCCCTAATTGTGATGAGAGCGTTGGAGGGCATCAAATTATTAGTTGTTAGTTGTCAGTTGTCAAGAATTTGGATTTTAATATAATGATGTCAATCGTGTCCCGATCAAATAAAATGTGAGGATTTATTTAAATAAAATTATGTATTTTATTAAAATATATGAAGTTTATTTACATTTTTACATATGTTAAAATTAAATCCGATTTAAAATCTACGATTCAATTGAAAAAGGTATAATTCGATTCTTATCAAATCAGCTTCGGATCTGATCTAATTTTTATCGAACTGGTCCCTAGTCGATAAGACGACAAAATGTTGAATATAAGAGGTTGACTATAAGATATTTTGGCCAAAATTTTTAATGTAAAGGGGTATATTTTTTATTTTAAAATTTAAGAGGGTATCTCTAATTTTTAACAAAATCTAAGGGTATATCACAAAATTCCCTTTTATTGGAAATTAGAGCTGCTCACTCTAGCCAAGCTTTGGCTTGGAAAAAGAAAAGTATGCCAATGACCTATGTGTCCCAATCTTGGAAAGCATGTTGTATTTTATTTGGACCAATTTGTTGTGGACCTAAATATCAAATTATAATTTTATTTATAAAATACATATTTAAATTATTATAATTAATTAATTTTTTTTCAAATTTTAATTGAATAATTAATTTAAATTATTTTAATATTTAAAAAATAAAATAAAATAGAGAGTTACTATTGAAACTCCAACTTTTATTGATTACACCCCAGATAAAAAAGAATAATAGAATAATAAGTAAAAGTTGGGGTGTCAAAAAAATACTCTCTCATTATTTGTTAGATTTGATTTATTTTTTTGATTTATGATTTTATACGAGCCTGATCATAAATATATTTAGTTTTTTAGATTTCAAGATTAGAAGTATTTGATTATCATGTTATGATGCATTCTAATAAGGTGTAGTATGATACAATGTATTGATTTCTTTTACTATTTTATATATAAACTCTATTGGGGATTCTTGTAATCAATAAATGAAGAAACAATTGAAATCCACTTTTTTAGAAAGAGATCATTGTGATTTTAAAAAGAGAAGAGAAAAGGTTCTCTTTGGTGCCCCACCAGATAATGTTATTTGTTAAGACACCAACTTTCACATAGTCACGTGGTGGAATTTGAACCATTCGCCTGATTCTCATTATTTTTGTGAGTCATGGTTTTGAAACTTGTTTTGACGTCTTGTCTCGTTTATAAACAAGATCAAGTCGTCATAGACGCGACTTAAAAAAATCCCTTATAACTAAAACAAATCATGTCTTCTGAGACAACTTGTCAACTTGTTTTGCTGGTGGACGAAACATAAACAATTCAGACAAGTCATCTTGGTCTCAGATGAGATTTAAAATCATGTCGTGAGTTTAAGTTTTAAAGTTCATTATGGCATGAGAGAATAAAAAGTACCATTAAGTGATTTTAAGGTTAAATCGTTGCTATTCACAACATAACAATGTGGTGGGTAATTGGTGATTAACATCATTATGGAGGTTGTTATAGAGATTGAGAAGCAAAGTGAGGAAAAAAATTGTGGTAACAGAAGAAATCAATATCAGGCATAAGAAATATTATTATCTTTAAATAAACATTTTCCCCACAATATATAAATCGTGATTATTAATAGTTTAATGGGAAAGTTGATTCAATGAGCATTAGTGAATGAGTTTGTACTCAAAAGAAGAGTTTGATCCTAACTCATGTAGTTAGAGCGCTATTTTCGAAAAACATGAAAATAAAGAATCATTTAATTCTCCTTGTATTAATTTAAATGCTATGGACATTTTTCATCTCCTTAAAAGTTTTTCTTACTAGGAATCAAATATGAAAATCTATAATCCACGATAATACTTTTATATTTAGTATCCTATAGTGTTTTTGAACTTACTATCTTGAAAGGAAAAAAAAAAAATCATTTTCTTTAGATTTAGAATAAAACGACCATTCATTTTCAAATCCTTTGGTGAGGTCAAAATAAGTTGTTGTTTTTAAATTATACGTCACAACTCTTTATTCATCACGGCGCTTGTAGAAGTTAAAACTTGCACTATCTTGAAATTCATATTGATTTCTTGGGATCTTCAACTCTTGAGTTTCTGGGTGTGCCTGCAACACAACCTCTATAACGTTCAAGTTAGTTAAAGTGTATAAAATAGTCTAGTATTAATATACAAGATGAAAAAATGTACTTTTGTAAATGTCGACCCTTATTTTTATAGAGGTAAAAACCTTAAGATCCCCTTGAATTTAGCTTTCCAAGTTTGATCCTTATCCAATTTTAACCTAATAAAATCATTTCCTTATTCACCCTATTTCTTTTTGGGATTTTCCTCTTTCAAGATTTACTCTAAATCTAACAGAGTCTAACTAAATAAGCACCCTCCCGATGGTTGGTACGTGCAGCCTGCCAAAGTAAACAAAAAAAAAAGAAAGAAAAAAAGGCACCCTCTTAATCCTTGATTCAAAGGGATTTGGGTTCATCCATCACCTTTGTCATACAATCTATTCGCATTGTGTTCCAACCTTTTAAGGTTCTAACTCAGATTTCTAGATGCCACGTATCTTATCTTGAGGCCTCACAAAAAATATCTTCCACAGCACTCTATTAGTTATTTAAGAGAGTATTATGGAAAATCTACTCCTTTCAAGATGAAATATCAATCTCACATCTATATGATTTTCTAAAACACATATGAGATAAAATACAAAGATGTGTTTGGTCAGTATTGTCTTTTTCTTCCTCTTAATTTATTATTCTAATTAGGATGTCGAAAGTTGTAATAATCCGACTCTCCTTTGATATGCTCCCCCCCTCCCCATACTCTCCTGGCGTGGCAGTGCATACAACTCTAGATTTTTTTTCTCGAGATTAATACTTGTACATCTCGTAATTATATACAGTTGTTTATCTTGAGGAAAAATCTATAGTAGTATGTACTGCCACGCCAGTGGAGGAGGGGGAGCATGTCAATTGCGGGAGTCAGAAAATCATTAATCGTTGGTAAAGGGAGGTGAGGTGTATTGAAAATAGTGAACCTCAGGTCCATGAAAAAAAGACCACATTGTACCAAGCCGAGTAACAAACACGGCGCGCCAAGTTAAGCCGATAAGATTTCTTTGTTTTCTTGGGCAATACGCCTGTCTGAGAATAAACCTAAAGCTTTTCGTTACACGTCATCTGTCAAGTCATCTTATCTGTACTCAATCCGCCAAAACTAACAGACACATCATGCTAACGTCACTCAAACGTTAGGAAATGATGTAACTGCTGTCGATCAAAATCCCCCCAAAATGCCACCTTTCCATCTCTTAGAATTACTTAATTACCCTCACCTACCGCCCCCCCCCCTAAATTACCAACGTTTTATTAAGTACTTAATTACTGGCAAACAAATAAGTTAAGAGAGTTATTACTAATGCCCATATGATGTGGCATAAGTTAAAGTTGGTGTGGCAATAACAACTCTTTCTATATTAATTCAGAGTAATTTATTTATAATCCAAGTATATTGGGGGATTAAAATATAAGATAGCTTGATGTATATGATGTAGAAAAAAAAATCTGATTTTCTTCGTTGGTTGGTCATCGTCTCTTGTTATAATTGGATATCAGACAATCACACTTTGACGTTTAAATTGATTTTTAATTTTATATAAATAATAATAAATATCAATAAATTAGTTGATAAATTTATGAGTGATAATAACGTAGACTTGAGTTCAGGTCTTAAAAGCTCTGAGTTAATAGTCACGTTTAAATTAAATTTTTCTGAGTTAAAAATAATAATTAAATGTCAGGATTTTCTTATTGTAAAACCATTTTCAGAAATGGTGACATGGTAAATAACTATCGATGAATTGTTGATGCCACGTTAAATTTGCCAAATTCTTCATTAATATGTGTGAAAGTGATGATTTTTTTTATTATTAATTAGAGTTTTGTTAACGTGTGTTCCAAAGTGCAATAAATACTCTTTGAAAATTAGATTTTGTAACGAAATTTTTCTTCAAAAAAAATATTGTACTAAAATACCCACAAATAGTGACTCTCAAGGTGTATTTTAGGTGTATTTATTGCACTTTAAGGTATGTCTTAGGGGCACATATTATCAAAACCCATCGTTAAGATTTGACTAATCATCTCCATTTGTTTGGGATCAAAACCATTAGAAACTTCAATTAATGCATAATGAAATAGGGGTACAATTGTAATTTTTTCTTCGAGATTCCCTTAAATCTCTCCATGATTGATGTTTAGGTGCACGTGTCATTGAACAGCATTTGTACGTAAAAAAAAAAAAAAAGCTTTAAAAGAGGGGTTAAGGGAGAGTTTAAAAACATTATCATGTGCATCAGAAAGTTAGCTAGCTACATAACTTCAGGCTGACCCATCACTACTTGACTGACACTTAGGTTGACTTACGTTCGAGAAATTCAAGTCTAATTAGCGATTTCTAGCCGTGGATTAGAAGATATACTTACTCTAATATCTAAACTAACCTAACCATCGAGTCAAATTCTAACCTTGGGGTTAAAACTGTCACATAAAGTTGACACGTATCCCGACAACGCGGTTTCTCGTTCACCGACTTATTTAAAGGGATCGATATCCTAGAAACTCACTCTCATTTCTCTCTCTCTCTCTCTCTTTGAGATTCAGTAATAAATTCTATCGAATCGGAGAGGAGATTTGAACTGAAGCGAACTCATTCTTCTGCAATTTCTAGGGTTTAGTACGGAGATTTCCTCTGATTCAGGTACTTTTCGTGAAATTTCGAACTTTACTTGCTGTAGATTTCATAAAGATTTGAAAATTTTGCAAATTTCATAGTTTAATCTGAAAATTTGGTAAATTTTTGGTTATCGAAGCTTAATTTCATCCAAAATTGGAGTTTCTGTAATCTTTTTCGATTTGAATAACTTTTATTGGCCAAAATCTGAGATTTTTACTTGAAAATCGACTTTAAGTTCAGAAACAAATTCGACTTCCAAGTGATTTGCTACTTCAAATTACATTTTTTTCAGTTCTTCTGCACATAATTCTTACTTTTTTATTCTATTTCTGCAGATCTTTGACAGTTGGTGAAAAATGATTTGAAAAGGTCTCTCATTTTCGTTATCTTCTTTGGATTCTCTCTCGAAATCGTAATTTTCTTTCTAAAAAAGAGCAAAAATGGCGTTTTCTGAGAACTTAGCGAATCTCGAACCCTGGAAATTCCGTCCTACTTTCCCTGATTCATGGATCTCAGAAGCTTTCGCTCGCGACACTGAAACTCTAACAAAAGCTCTCCAGAAATCTCTCTCAAACGAACCTGGAACCCTAACTGAAACCAATAACCAAATCAAACCCGAAACATCACCAACTGGTTCAGGTTCGGATCATGATTCTTTCTCCAAGCGTCGAAATCCGATCTCTAACGGTAAGATCTCGAAGCGAAAGTCACGTGCGACGAAACGATCTCCCACAACTTTCATCACAGCTGATCCTTCCAACTTTCGTCAGATGGTACAACAGGTGACCGGTATCAGGTTTGGTAACTCACACGTGCCGGTTAATCCTGTTTTGAAACCGGAACCTCAACGACTTGGTAACCGGATCCAGAACTACTGCTTGCCTACTCTTGACACGTCAGAGTTCTTGTTGGACAATAACAACCATCAACAACAAATGATGCTGGTGGGCCCCACACAGAGTCCTCATCCACGTGTCTCGTTCTCTCCTGCTGTGGAGAGTGTTGAAGGTCTAGACTTTGATAAGCTTCAGAGCTTCCCTACTCTCGAGTCGTGGCGAGTAATGTAAGAAAATTCCCTCTTTTTTTCTCTCTCTCTCTTTCTTTTTTTTTTTTTCTTTAATTTGTATTATGTGGTGGGGGGTTCTGTTTATACTTTTGTTCTCAGGAAGGGGTGTACCGAGAGAGATCTTTTTTTATTTTTTTTTTAAATACCAAGTTTCACTTCTTCTTGGGTTTTAATGGCAAGGGTATTTTGGTCATCTTGTATAAAATGAATGTTGGAGACAAGGGCATTTTGGTAATTTACTTGCTAAGTATGAAATAGAAGAGACATGTTTGTCAGTTTGAAAATGTTTGGGGGGTGGATTCTATATTTCACAAAGGACCATCTAAGTAAATGAAACAATTGTGGGGTTGCTTTTGGTAATTTACTTGCTAGTATGAACAAGAAGACTATGGTCAAGGGGTATGTTGTCAGTTTGAAAATGTTTGGGGATTCTATATTCAAAAAAAAAAACTGAAGGGGTAGTAATGTTACCCAAAAGTTCAACCTCACAACATATTAACAAAGTTTGAATTTGATAATTATTCGGTGGGGTTCAATTCGTTTAATTCTGCAAAATTCGATAAAGTTTTGTGAAAAATAAAATAAAATTAAAGGTGAAGGGTTAAAATGTTATCATGCTTCATGATTAATCGAGGAAATATTGATTAATTTGTCAATTTAATCAGTTAAGCCCCTAATTTGGAGAATTTTATGAATTATTTAAAAAAATTTGTGGCTCGACAAATTCCTTACGTGCACGAAGGAGAAGAGGAAGAAAAATCTACTATTAACGATAAAGATTATAAATAAGTCCTTCATAGTTGGAAGGAATCTCACAAAGTTAAAAGATATAAGAAATTCTACTCAAAAATATAATATACATTTAAAAAAACACGTGATTTGATAAATTGTTAGCGTCCACGAAAGAAAGGAAGAAAAATCTGTTAATTTATTATTAACGATAAAATATTATAGACAAGCTGTTCATACTCACAAGTAATCTTAGAGCTAAAAAATAAAAGAAATTTTATTCAAAAATAATATATATGGGTCCTGTTCAGCAACAAATATTTTGGCAAAAGATTTTTCAAAACATGGGTTAGAGGTTTTGGAATGGCTGTGATTTTTGGTGAGGAGATCATCCTCACCAAAAATCAGTCCATTCCAAAACTTCTAGTCCCAGTTTACAAGTTGAAAAATCGTGGACTGGCCATTTTTGTAAACCATTTTTTATGGGGTTAGAAGTTTTGGAATCGACAGATTTTTGATGATGATGATCTCTTCACCGTAGAGATCATCCTCACCAAAAATCACAGTTCATTCCCAAACTTCTGTCCCAGTTTACAGTTGAAAAATCGTGGACTGTCCATTTTTTGTAAATCATTTTTGATGGGGTTAGAAGTTTTGGAATCGACAGATTTTTGATGATGATGATCTCTTCACGTAGAGATCATCCTCACCAAAAATCAGCTCATTCTAAAATTTCTAACCCATTTTTGAAAATATTTTACCAAAATATTTGTTGCTGAACATTTCCATATATATATATATATATATATATAAACACGTGGTTCAACAAATTGCTTATGTCCACAAAGCATAGAGAGAAAAATTTATTATTAATGATAAAGATTATAGACAAATTGTCTGTAAGGAATTTTATTCAAAAATACAATGTATATTTAAAAAAATACGTGATTCGACAAATTGCTTACGTCCGTAAAGGAGAGAAAAATTTGACCAGTTTTTCATATTAACAGTAAAGATTATTGTCAAGTTTTTAATAATCGTAAGGAATCTCACAAAGTAAAAAATATAAGGAATTTTACTCGAAAATACAATATATATCTATAAAAAAATATGTGGTTCGAAAAATTGCTTACGTCATGAAGGAGAGAGAAAAATTTACTCTTAACGATAAAGATAAAGATTATAGATAAGCTCTTCATAGTCGTAAGGAACTTTACAAAGCAAAAATATAAGAAATTCTACTTGAAAATATATATATATATATAGATATATATATATATTAAAAGAAACACGTGGTTTGACAAATTACTCATGTCCATGAAGAAAAGGAAGAAAAGGCTATTATTAACGATAAAATTTATAGATAAATTATCCATAATTGCAAAGAATCTCACAAAGTAAAAAAATAAGAAATTCTACTCTATTCTTAACGATAAAGATTATAGAAAAATTATCAATAATCGTAAGGAATTTCACAGAGCAAAATATATAAGAAATTTTACTCGAAAATATAATATATATAAAAAAAAAAAAAAACCTCTAGGGCGTTGCCCTCGAACCCTCGTATGGGCCTAATCGAGTGGTAGTGACTGAGCCCACTCCGCATCGGGAAATGTCCTTTTTAATGAATCAAGTTCAAGCCCCAATAAGAATACTAGACATCTCATGTTTTATGGACATATAAGTAAATTAAATGATGGTGAGGATGCTTTGTTAATTTAATGAAAAATATAAGGTTCTAATTTGATAAATAGAATTCGAGCGTGTAATAAGCGAGCAAAAGTATCAATCTTCTAGAAGTTTGATCTTAAATAGTGGGTAAAGTGGCAGTTTACTTTGAGTCAACAATTGTATAAAAAATAAAAAAAATAAAATAATAAAAGCATGTATCATTATATTGGACTTTTAAAGTGTATTTGGTGACGCAAGAGATTGGTTTAGTTGTTTAATTTAATTAATAATAATTTAATTAGGGTCTAATCACCTCCTAAGGCGAATCTTGGTCAATTATTTTTTATGAGTTTCTCTTTGGGTGAAGCCTTCCTTGGTTTAGAGTTGAATTTTGAACCAAAAATAAAATATTGTTGTTGCAATATCTTGTACCAATGTCTCTTTTGACATCCTCAAATATAATACAAAATAATCAAATGAGATCGATTAGTTGAAGATCACCTAAAATACCAATTGTGCTCATCTTTAAAAAAAAATTCTCGCTGCATTTTTATATATGATCGTAATCTTAAGACTCCTTGTTTGGTAATCAAAGCTTGTGATTGGCTGAGATATCTGTTGTTTAAATATCTTGTATTCTGTTGTATTACGTAGAGTTGTGAAGATGCAGAGGGCAGTGTCCTCATCGGGAGTCTCGAATTTTTTAAAGGGTTTGAAAAGGGTTATCATGTAATATTTTTTTAAGAGGTTTTTTAATTTTTGAGGAGTTTTACATGTTTTGGTAACTCTCAGCTATATAAATAGAGATCTCTAAGACTGTCAAATTAATGAAAAATAGTGATTGCTTTTGTTCTATTCCGTTGACTACGCACACTGTTGAATCATGTAAATTCTTGTGTTACTATTGTAGTTGTGTTATCTTTGCTATTTTATTTTTTCACAATGTTGCCCCTTTTTTGTTTCTTCTTTAATCATCCTTCAGAAGTGTGAAAAAATTGCACACGAGCACACAAAGATATACTTGGTTCGACAGTATTCCTACGTCCAAGAATCATAATCAGTCTTCTTAATTAAGAAATTAAAAGAAAATAATACAAGAAAAAACCTAAGGTTTTAATTCCAAACTCAAATCTTAAACCCTTATACACTCATCTCCATTTCTCTCTCAAAGCCTAGAAGAAGATTTTTTTTTTTTTTTTTTCACAACCCTAGAGATCTTTATTAATAAAATCAGGAGTTAATAAAACGTGGTTATCTTCAAGAAAATAGAAAAAATTCAAAAGAAAATATAACATAATTTTCTTTTTAATAACATTAAAAAAAAAAAAAACTAGAATACAAATCGATTGTATTTTATACATATAATTGTGATGTCGATGGAAGATTTCAGTAAAATTGACCTAATAGGATTAAGATAGGGATTTCTTTTAAAAGAAGGGTTTTATTTTTTATTTTTGTTTGGAATGTAATTGGCAACTTATTATCTAAAAGTATTTGATAATTTAGATTGAATGTCTTACCATTTTGAGGGAAATAATTAAACAATAAATACTAATAATGAGATAAAAGAATTTAATGCAAATCTCTATAAATTAAAGAAGAAAATGACATAGATAGAAATAATAAATAAATAAAATCTATAAAGATTCATTCATTAATTAAAATAAGGTCTTGTTAATGGCACAAGTTAAAGTGCAATAAGTACACTTGGGAACTTGAATTTTGTACCGAAAATACCCTCAAATCCCAATTTCTCAGGTGTATTTATTGCTCTTTAATGTGTGCCCTTAGGGCACATATTAACAAAATCCTTTAAAATAGAGTAGTGATTTTGTGATGCCCTATGACAAGGCATGGACTAGAACCATAGATTTTTTTTTCTCCTGGGATACACAAATGTACATCCCATAAATATGTACATTTGTGTATCCCAAGAAAAAAGAATCTATGATTCTAGAACGTGCCACATCGGGGGCGCGTTATCAATGTATCAAGAACCAAAACATATTATATATTTTAATAAAAAAAAAAGGTGAACCTAGTCTTGGAATAATCAATTTCGATTTTGGTAATCTATCTTATATTAAAAACATAAATAAAATAATTAAAAGAAAACATCCTTATCTCTTGAGGATTCTTTTAGACCAAGTTTCAATATATTAAAACATTTAAAGATCAAAACCTTATTATATTCAAATGATTCTGATTTCAATATTGGTACTCAAATGGGTTGATTGAATATCCATTGACATCGTAAACTGACAAATGACAATGAAATGACTTAAATGCCCTCATCTTCAACCTTAGTAAAAAAAAAAAATTATCCTTTTTATCTTATAAAATCCATATAAAACTTTTCTATTAGTAATAAAATTAATTTATTCCATTATTTTAACCATCCAAAGAAATCCAATCTTAAGGCCGAAGTAACATTGAAATTGACATTGTTGATGTGGATGTGTCTACAAAATTAAAGATGTTTTCATCGAGATACGAGTGTGAAGCATTTATGGTTCTATGCACACCAATGTTTGAGACGATGTCAATTTCAATGTTACTTCAGCACGACTTAAATTTTTTTTTTTTTTTATCCCTAGAAAATGATGATGATAGCTTTTGAAGAGAACAGTTTTTTACTAAAAGAGGTTAGAATAAATATAGCCAATTAGGGCATTTTTTTTGTTAGTCTCTTAAGAAGACTAAGGTCAAGGGAGTATGTCTCTTGTTTGAAAACATAGTTATTTTTAGGGTTCAACTTTATTTGGTACAAATCAAGAATTGGACCGAACCATACCAATAGCTTTGGATTTAACGTAGAACTGATCAATTCAGTTTGGTTCTCAATTCAAAATTTGTACAAAACCAAGAATCGAATCCTTATAAAATAAATAAATACATATGAATTGGAGCATGAAGGAAGGTAGAGAATGATAATTTATTATTATTATTATTATTGTCCTTACTCCTTAGGAGTTAGGACATAAATAGGTTGTATAAAATATTTCATGTTTACTATACATTTATTTTATTTTAATTAAAATATATGTTACTTCCAAGTAAATTTATAGGATGTAGACAACCCAAAAAATCAAACTAAACCGACTTTAGTTTGGAATCGACCTAGACCTAGGTCGGTTCAATTTTGACGCTCCACTCTGGCCCACACCCCCAGATGTGAAATGTGTATTTTCTCGAGATACACAATTACACATTTTTTAGAATGTACAATTGTGTATCTTGAGAGTAAAAAAATAATCTACAGTGCTAGTCCATGCCACATCGGGGGGGTCAGGGTGAAGCTTGTAAGGAGTTGGTGGGGGCAATTGCCCCCACAAAACTTTGAGACACTCTTATATTTTCAACTAATTACATGTCTCATTTGTCCCCACTCCCCCACCTCTTTCCCCATTTACCCCCACACCCTCACCTCTCTCCAATTTTTGCCTCCCTCCCCTTCAATTTTTTGTCGATGACATTCTCTTAATCAGGCCTTCTCATATACTAATTAAAAATGACTTAAATATCATTTTTTTCAACTCCTAATAAAAAACCTCTGAATTTCTCCTTAAAATCATTTATCGTCAAATTCTTCAATTATACAACTAATCTTAATTTGCCCCCACTATAAGAAAATCCTGACTCCACTCCTAGTAGGCATGGTTTCAGAAAATCACGCCTCTTATTTCAAATAAGTTGTGACGAATGCATGCGATTATTGTGACAAGGGCACATATAACCATTTGTCACATCAACCGCGTGCATTCATCATTTCTTTTCAAATATTTTCGAAAACCATGAGCGGTATAATAATACAATCTTCTACCCAAAAATGCCATTTTTGAAAAAGGTTATGGTACGGTCACATCAAAGTAACTTTTGAGGAGATTTTTTTTAGGGACATTTTTGGGGAAAAAAAAACCTGAGTGGTACCCCCATAGAATGACGACAAGGAGGGAAGACTAAGAGGGTAAGGGTAGGGGGGGAAGACTTGCGTGTCAAAGATGAGGTGCTGCTGTGTACTTGTTGTACGGTCCATGCATCCACCGGAGATTTAGGAGAAAGATTCCTTTGTTGCGCATCTCTATGATCATCTAACGGTGTACACTATAACGAACATGAAGTTGTTGACCAAAATATTGGCATTTTTAGAAAAGTCAAACATTGAGGCGTCGTCTTGGGAATGACGTGTCCATTGACTATAACGGTCTTTGTCTTCGTGCTGCGTAATGCGGTAGTGTAACGTGGCCACGTGGATTCTTTTTATTGACTAGGTCTTACGTGACGTTATCTTTACGTCTGCATGTCGTAATAAATTAGATATTCGGAGTTTCGAACAAGGGTTTGGGTTTGGGCTTATAAATGGGTCGATTCGGTTCGAATACAACTTTACCCTAAACCTAATATGATTTGATTTGAATTTAGAATTAATTAGAACCACTCGATATTTTCTAAAGAAATAATGATTTTTTTTTCTGACTCCCCCCATCACAAAATCGTAAATCATTTGCATTGGGATACGTAAAACTTAAAAAAAATCTTATGCATCCCGAGGCAAATGATGTACAATTCTATGTTGCAAGGGTATAAAACAAAAAATGATGAATATCAAGGTTTTGTTTTGATGGTGGGTGAATTTTAGTAAAGATTTTTTTTTTTTTTCTTCTTAATAAATTAGTTAAAAAAATGATGGTGCAAAAAAATAATGTAAGATTTCAATCGTACACGTATCACCTCGAGATTTACACGAAAGCATAAAAAACATTATGAATATTCAGATCGTCCAAAGACACGAGACAAGAAATACAAATCCCGAACCCAGAATAAGATTCATCGTCTCATCTACGAAGGAAGTATTCCAAGGATTGGATTAAGGAATCCAAACCTTGAGATATCAACCCATAACTGATGACAAAAATTCAAGACAATGATGATCATGATTATCAAAGTTCGAGGACATCATTTTTGATAAAATGTAACATAAAAGAAACTTCCTAGGACAAGGTAAGGGGTTCAAAATGTACTTGTTTAGGTTTTATGCAATTTTGAGTAGAACATCAGAGTCATGTTAGTAAATTTAATGTAGAAAAGATAAGAAAAAATAAAATTAGAAATGAACACATTTGAGAAAAAAAATAGTGAGATAATTTGGGCAAGTTCAACGAGCGCTGATTACAACCCAAACCATAGAATATTAACTCAAAAAAAAAATATTAGTAATTTAGAGATACACCACAAATAGTCAACCAAAATTGGGAAAAATACTAGTGATTGAAAAACTTTCATCAAAATAACGATAAATCAACAACATGGTACTTTATCGAACGACATAGGATACCAAATCTCATAAGGGGTACATGAAATGGTACTTGGAGAGACTTTAACTTCATGTTTGAAGAAAATGCAGTACGGTACACGTATACCTATTTAGGCAGAATTGCTTTGTGAGCCTTAAATGAGAGAATCACATTCCATGCTAGAGCAACAAGGTTTGCAGCAAGAACCTGAAAAGGGATAACATGCTTGAATTATAGTTCATTTGAAATAGTGCAGTAAAATACACATGAAGCAAGGAAACCTTCGACGGTAGAGTAAAATACATGCATGAAAAATATATATATATATATATATATATATATATATATATATATAGTAGATATATATATGTAGATTTATTGCCTCACCAACTTTTGCTAATAACACCCCAATTCATATGTAAATCACAAAAGAATTAGCACACATCTTGGGGTGTCAGTAGTAAAATTTGGTGTGGCAATATGAGCTCTCAAAATAAATTCAATTACTATTTTTATCTGCATTTTCTTCATCTACTAGAGTGATTCTTCTTCTTTTTTTTTTGAGGGCGATCCTAAAGATCATAAATTATGTTCGATTAAAATGCCACGGAGTCCAAATCAGCATTCTTGAAAAACTATCTTACATGACTGTACAAATGCAAATGAAGTTGGGACCATGGTTCAAAATATCATATCAATTGATTGTTTCAGTTGATGGAAAAACCGTTACGATACAGACTGATTACATTGGATACAAACCAATACATTCTGATACATACCCGATAAATTCCCAAAACATTCACTGTTTCGGGGTTGATGTTTAGTATTGGGAGGAGAATGGTTTAGTACTACACTACAACTTTAAACTATGTATTGTTCAACCAAATGGGTTATAGAGATTCTTGGATTCAAACCTGGAATTGTTGTGGAACAAATCTAAAATTGAGAAACTGAAACGGTATCCACAGTTGCCAATTTGCCAAGACTGAAGAAAACCACTCCTAAGAAAGATGAAAATGTGTGAGATATGTATAACAACTAAATACAATTCTTCCATGACAAAAACCATTTTCAAAGAATGAGGATTTCTTCACCTGTTGAAGCTTTGGCACTACTTCTGATGGCCTTCCCTCTAATGTCACCAGAGTAGATAAGAAGACCCCAATGAAAATTGGAGAGAAAATGAACTACAACAAAGCCAAGATTACGCGTTAACATGTCAAGGCATGTGGTGTGGACTTGTGTCTTGGCATGCAAGATCAAGAAGAGGGGATAAATGAAAAAAAATTAAATAAATAAAATCTCACTTGATCGAGCAGAAGACGCAAAAAAGCACCAGATGATCCTGGAATGGCCACCAATTTACTCAAGTATAGATACCTATAAATTCATCGTTAAGAGTAAAAGGGGTGGAGATATTTCACTTTCAAAAAAAAAAAATGTTATGGACACTAATAGGTGAATAAAATACCACAGTTCTATAGCAAAAAACCATCTGAAATCATGGACTCAGCTCAATTACCAGAAATGCAATGTAGGACCCACTAATGTAAATCCCAAGAGAGTGAAAACAAATGTTCGCTTGACATCCAGAGTTGATACTTGATCAATCAAGAGCTGAGAAAGTAACATAATATCCAAGGATTAGAATATGAGTTAAAAATAAATCAACATGACAATTGCAGCCCTTTAAGGTAAAAATTAAAAGCAGATAAATCAATTCTTAGGCAACAAACTGACTGTTTGAATTACCTAAAGTTCAAAAATAACTAGATCAAATACAACATCTACGATCACAATCCCTAACATTGGTACAAGTAATTTTTTTTCCCATAAGTAGATGATAGTGTATATAGAAGAAAAGGAACAAATCCCAAACTTAGGGGTTTTGACGAAATTGGCCTTTCATGACTAGTCCTTACTAATGGTCATTCCCTTATTTTGTCCCCTATTGGGGATTCTTATAGATTCCCTTGGATGTTTCATTTGTTTATACTTTAGAGATTCTATTGCCCTGAAAACTTTTGCTAATGCCACCCCAATTCATATGTAAATCACCAAAGAATTAGCACACATCTAGAGTGGCGTTAGAAAAAGTTGGTGTGGCAATAGAAGCTCTCTTATTTTTCCATTCCCAGTCTTTCCACTCATCCATCCCAACATCCTCACCTCAATTGCCCAAACTTCAACTTTACAAAATACTACTAGTTTTATGCCATTCTGTAAAATTATACCTGGTTTCGTTGGTACGTATCAATCACCAAAAAATATCCTCCTCAATTACTCCATTATGGATAATTAGATTGAGATAATGGAAATGATCAATGAGATATCATATAGTTATCTTAACTAACATGCCATTCATGTCAACTTGTAGCAAACTTGTATCCATACACATTGTCTTGGTCCAACTTATTTTAAAACCCCTAAATTCAAAGGCATCCATTCCTAGTCCTAGTTGTGAAGTCTGTGAATCTCTAGTCTCGTTAACCAACACTATCTCTTTTGGTAATATATACCAATGGACCATCTCTTGAAAATGAACAATTAATTTATCCCTAACCAATGCAAAAAGAAAAACCTAGACTCAGAGCTGATCAATTGTGCAAAGTATAACGGGAAACTCATCCACCACCCCACCAAACATCTCATTTTAAATATTGTTCCCTCATAAATGTCCTCTGTTATGTCAATATAGCGTAGGACTCCTTTCTTTCCCACTATAATGACATTAACCCTTTAAGAATTTATCATATATTTTCTTCAAGGCACTAAACACCGTGTTAATATTTCTCCATCAATATATCTCCTCTCCTCTGTAATACTTTCTTCCCCTATTACATGTGTGAATCCTAATTTCATGATAAAGATGTTCATGGTGTTTGCTTAATACACTTGTGAACATGTGTATTCTTTTCCACTTTACTCTGTGTGTGTGTGTGTGTGTGAGAGAGAGAGAGAGAGAGAGAAGCACAAAAATATAGCGAACAATACCACAAAACCCACATTAATTCTGAAACACATGTATCACAATATCTCCATTATGCAGTGTTTGGCCTCATGGTGGCCAACTGATGATGTCAATTCTAATACACCATAGGAAAATACATTTAACAATCTAGAAATTACTAAATAATGTTTTTGGGTATACCAAAATCACATAAAAGGAAGAACTACAATTCTATAAATGGAAGAAACACAGAATGTAACAATGAAACTTTTCTTGGTAAGGGAAATAATATTTCAGCAATCGATATATTTCTTCCATATTCATGAGTTCTGTCCAACTCCAAAAAGGTGGAGAAATTAGAAGTCAACTCATAATCCGACAAATTTTGAAATTTTTTATAAATACAATAGAAAATTAGTAATATTAAAGCTTTTGACATCAAAAAGGTTAATAGAATAAAGAGAAGCAAATAAACCAACAGTTTTTATTTCATATACAACTGAAAAAAGGATTACCTGGCAAATTATATCCCCAATGAATGTCAAACATGCAGAAGTTAGAGATTTGGTCAACACCGGATACTTCTCGAGAGCTGCCAAGTACCTGAGAAAATTGAAAATAGTTACATTAGATAATACAAACGAACTTTGTCCTCTAACTCTCTGTATCCACAATACAAAAAGTATGTTCAAATTTGTTAGATCTTCAAAGCTAGAAACATATTGAACTGTAATAGTAGGACATAGATCCACCTTTGTGCTCGTTTTATTTTTATTTAGAACAATAGATGCAGATTCAGAGTAATCGCCAATCTTCGGCGAATATCCAAAGAATAATGATTTGTTTGTGTCATTAATTGGGCCTCACCACCAGTCATCAATAAAATATTCGTGGATGAAATGGAAAAATGCATAATCTTATTTTCATCAACCTATGACTGATCCATTTGTATCATACATGTCAAACCAAAAAAAAAAAATCAACAACAAATTTTTTTATAGTTTTTTTAAGATAGAAAATAAATATCTGAAAGAAATTGAAGAGAACATCCAAAAGAACGATTGTGGAACTCTAAGCAATGAATTATATCCAACAGACCAAAGTAGCTGGTCTTCTAAATATACGGCCATAGATCAAAGTTCAATAGTTGTCTAAAGCCACAAGAACAAAAGTTATGAAAAATTGTCCTAGTTTGAAATCCCGTTAAGCTAAGGTATTGTCAACTTCTAAAAGACATAAATTTACTTAGATATATGCTTGATAAGCTAGAAAATGTGTTGGAAAGCTTGTTCAAATACTTACAACTGTTTCTTGAGTTTTATGGAGATTTTGAGGTTTTGGACTCCAAAAATGTATTGAAAGTTTAGGTATGATAGAAGTGAGAAAATTTAAGGGTCATTTTAGTCATTATTAGGAAAATATTTGTGTTACTTTACATAGATGGTAGTGGTTGGTTAATAAAGTCTTAAGTTAGACTTTAGGATTTATTTTTAAGAAATAGATATTGTGCGAATATAGTTTTTTTTTTTTAAAGCAATTATTGAATGAATTTTCCCTCTGGGCATTTTCTTGTTCATTTGTGAAGTATTGGGATAGCTAGGATTAGCACCCTATGATAGATCTTTTGCAGATTTTCCTCTAAGAAATCTTGTGTTCAGCCGTGATCAAAGTTTTCTTACTTGCCTACCATTCTTCTAGCTGCCTTAATCAAGCATCCACAAAAGGATCAATAACTCCCAAGGTTTAAAATGTCATATCTATTGAATGCTTCGATTAATGAACTCAGCCAACATATTCAATACATACCCGAAACATTCAATGTTTCGGGTTAATGTTTTGTATTGATCTCAACCAATATTGAAACGTATCAACGAATACATTCCAATATTTTAAACCATGGTAGCACCAACTTGGTGAAAAATTGGACTTTTTTTTCTTTTCATTAACAATTTTCAGCTTATTTTTTCAAATATTCTATATGTTCAATAGTTGTGGATATAAAACCTCAATGTTTGAAACATCAAACAAGTACTAAGTATCGGATTCATCGATTCATAGATATACTTTGAATAATGTATACAAAGTAACTGTTTATATATAGATATAATAAAAAAGGATAGCAATGGATAATGTGATGGGATATCTTAGGATTTGTTTCATATAGTATCGATAAATTTATACAATCTAGTTTTTAATCATTAGTTTATATAATATTAATTTGCTTAATTGAAAACTTCAATTAGAAAGGTTATGGGCCATAACATAGTAAAAAATTTAAAATTTGTATCTTGTTAGGGAAGAAATCCAAAAACACAAATAACAAAATATAAAAAGCAACAAATTGGGGGAAAAATAAAGGAAAATTACCATGAAATCAAGGACCATTGATTCCCACCAAGTTCATCTTCACTTTCACCCCCATTTCCACCTGAATTTCCATCTCCAGAGCCCCCAAAACCACCTCCAGTTCCGCCGATTCCACCATCCGAAACCGATGATACCCGAAAATAATTGAAACCCATTTGTTTAAATCCGGTTACAGAACGACCCAGATCTTTAAAAGTGATTTTAGTATTGGAATTTAATGAGGGTGTGTGAGATTGGAATGAAGAACAGAGCCGAAACACGCTTTTCTGAATGGGAGTTGCATAGATTCTGCTTCTCGGATTATAAAAGCGAAAATCTGGGCTTGGAGAGATAGAAGCGCAATGGAAGAGCGAGGAAGATGGATTGAAAACTGAAATTGGATTTGGGGACATTTTCTTACTCTGAAAGCAAGGGTTTGGTTTGAGCCATGGCGCATAATTTTTGAACTAATGGGAACTTGCGGAGTGTTTGGCTGCAGCAACAAGTCTATTCCGAACTAAAGCGCTTCCTAGTCATGGTTTCAAAACTCGATTTAAAATGATTGATTTAAATATATTTAAATTAAAATAATTATGATTTTTTTAATAAAAAAAGATAGATTAGAAAATGTTTATTCATAAAATCATATTTTATTTATATAATAAACATTTAAATTCTATAAAAAAACAAAAATAATTATTTTAATCAAAATCTATAAATCCCAATTGACTCGGTTGAGATTTTCAAAATATTGTCGGAGACATCTCGTTTATCTCGCAAGATTATGTGAATGTTGACACACCTTGTATATTTGTATCGTTGTTGAATGAGATTTAAAACCATGTTCCTAGAGTAAGCTTCCTAGATCTTGGAATTAGAATTTGGTGAATGAGGCTTAACTCTAATTTCTCAAAAAAGCAATAAGTGGAAAAGGTGTGAAAAGCGGTTCAAACCTAGATTTGCTTTCCCAAAGAGTGTTTCGATGTCAAATTAGCATTTGGTGAATGATATGATTCTAACTTCTCAAAAAAGTGAGAAGTGAAAGATGAGCAAATGTGAAAAGGGTTCAGACCTTTTCAATAACGGGAGCGAATCCTCTGTAGTAGTTTTCTTCTTGCAATTCTCTAGAAAGATTTTTCTATAGTCTTTACTCGATCACTTTTAAACTTAGTAACACCCAAATCCTTTTGTTTCAAATTGAAAAAAAAAAACCAAAAAAATAATTTTTAAATCACAATCAAAGATTTTGAAAATGAACGGTCATTGAACTCTTAAATTTAAATGGTGTAGATTTAGTTGATGTGGTGATATTTCAACCTCTTGAAATTACTACTCCCTTCAATCATGTTTTTCTCAAAAGTACATTTGAATATTAAAATTAGCATCTAATGAATGACTAATTTCAAAAGGCGAGATGCGAAAAATGAGCAAATATAAAAATTAAAAAAATTCTTGAGTCGTGGAAAGTAATTTTGTTCATCCAACATGGGAGAAAAGAAGATGATCTATTATGTATTGGAAGGTTGTGATTGTACAAATTCTATCACTATGCAAATTAATATGGTTGATAAGGTAAGATTTAAATTAAAATCCCTACGATTAACATAGTGGTTAGTGTATTAGTTTTTCTTAAATTTCAAAAATATATAGAGGGAAGCATTCGGAAGCCCTAAAAAGAGTCAAACATTTTTGAAAATAAAGGTTAGAAGTTTCAGAATGAGCTGATTTTTTGTGAGGATTGTCTCTATAGCAAAGAGATCATCCTCACCAAAAATCAGCACATTGCGAAACTTCTGACCCTAGTTACAAGCTGAAGAATCGTGGACCGTACAATTTTTATAAATCCCTTTTGATGAGGTTAGAAGTTTCGGAATAAGCTGATTTTTGGTGATGATGATCTCCTCGTCATAGAAATCATCGTCACTAAAAAAAAAAAAAAATCAACCCATTCTGAAACCTCTAACCTATACATTGAAAAAATGTTTGGCACAATGTTTGACTCTCTTTTAAGGCCTTTTAGGAGTCTGATTTTTATATTTAAGAAGTTCCCATATGAAAGAAATGAAAATAAACCTAGAATATGTGAATTTGTGCTAGAGGTTAAAATTAATACACTTATACTATCGAGGCTAAAGGGCTCGAAGATTAGTGATTTTTTTGGGAGAAAAATGAATAGTTTTCGACTATAGATTAAAGTTGAAGATATTTAGCATCGTTCCAAAACTCGATTTGATGTCTCATCTCATCCATGGACGAGACCAAGTTGTCTTGAACGAGGCAATCCATTTAACTCAATTTATTTCGATTGATTTACATATATTTAAATTAAAATAATTATAATGTTTTTAATAAAATAACATAAATTAAAAAATGTTTAGTGATAAAATGGTTGAACGAAAACCAAGATGACTTGGACGAGTTGTCTCGATCTCGAACGAGTTTTAAAACCATGATAGGAATACATTGTTCTCGAGTATCCTTTGCATCTCAACCATTTGCTTGATGAAGAGCACCAACTAGTGTGTTTATCCTAAATTTAATAACTAGATATCACCAATCAAGATTCTATAAAATCTGTGGCCCACTAAAGGGTGGGCAAACCATTTAGGGAGTCAGTGGTCTAGGACATGTTGGCAACAGACCCACCAATGTTTTGGATGGTTCTTGATAGTCTTACAAACAAAATATTAGCCTGATTGGTGATTTCTAACCATTGGATTGGAACTTGCACCGAGATTTTTTTTTTGATAGATAAAAGGGTAAAAATACAAAAGAAAGGGAAGGTCGAGATGATCAACCCAAGAAAACGAAATGAGTCATAAATCTAAGAAACCCTCGAAGAACACCCCCTTTTGAACTCTTTGAAGATCTTGCACCAACGAAATAGCATTCCTAGAACTGAGAAATCTATCATGTCACACCATCAAATATTGATCTTAGACAAGAAATTATCTAAAGTTTTAAACCTGTAGAACCACAGAAAGGGAGAGAAAAAAGAAGACATGGGTGGGGGGGAAGAGAAGGCATGGAAGATGCAAAGCCAAGGAGAGGCTCTATAAGACTAGGACTGCTCGAGTTAAAACTGCACATGGAATTTTTTTGGAGAGTCCGAATCAGATTTGATTTCATGTAGTTTTTTTGAGATGTGAGAAAGGGTAATATGGTGACAAGAAAAAAAAAGTGTCCAAGACACGTAACACCCCACGTGTTGCAAGCTCAGAGTCATTCATACATACAAGAAATGAGTCTGAAAATACAACCAAGTCATAGACATAGAGGAATAGAAATGCAATTAAGAGTGATGGAATATGCAGAACAAATTTGTGAGTTGGGTTTGAAAGACTCTTCATGATAAATGATGTATTGGCTATTCGAGTTCAAATACACACATGAATGACGCCTCGGGGGTACACCATATGGCAATTCTAAGCAAACACTAGTGTTGATTTATATAAGAGTCGTGATTTTCTGACGCCCCCTCTGACATAAGGGCCCCTTACACTCCCTGACGTGGCATGGGCTAGAACCTTAGATTTCCTCAGGATACACAACTGTATGTCCCCATAAATATGTGCAGTTGTGTATCCCAGGAAAAAAAATCTATGGTTCTAACACATGCCACTTCAGAGAGCGTATGGGGACGTATGTCAGAGGGGGGCATCAGAAAACCATTATTCTTTATATAACTAGAAAGGTAAGGTAAAACAGCCAAATCGACATGCAACAAAAAAAAAATAGTGATGCAATGAGTAAATCAATAACCCATCAGATTGATCTATAAGAACGAAAATCCATAAAATTTAGATAAATATTCCTTCTCCCATTCCTACAAAAAATCATGGAAAGCAGTTCTATAATAATAAGTGCAAGCTCGTCACTGTTTTCAAATCAAACCCATTCTACCAAATAATTGAAATCCATTGAATGGCAATGTTTCACACATAGATTGCAAATTATTCAACAATTATAAAGAAAAGCCTACTACAACTTTTATACCCTACAATGTCTCATGGTGCAAGATATGCATTGTACTGGCTTAGGAGGCGAGACAGTAACACAAGTTTAAAAGACAAAGTAACAGACAAACAAACAAACAAACAAATTAACTATGACTTTTACACATTACCTTTCTTTTCAAGGAAGAAACCAGGTCCCATTTCAACATGAATTTTAGTGCCCAAAACTTTCATGGAAGCTCGGACATTTGACATACAGCAGGCATGTTATTCCATGGATAAGATCCGAGCCCCCAAGAAGGCTTGTAACCACTGCAGAAATCTTCCCCAAGAAGTGTTGCTATAGCATCATTCACAGTTGATGGGCCATTACCACATTCAGAACCCTGTTCAAACCAACCTGCTCCAAGTAAAGCATCGGGCCTAGAAAAATCTAATTGCGTTGATACTTCCTTCTCTACCTCTGGAGTCGATTCATGTTCAACTGTTTCTATCTTAATACTGGGTCCTGCATAAAGCACCATAGAGACAAAGTCAGGGTTGGGGAATAATTCGGTAAGAGAAAGCTTCGGCAAAAGTCAGTAAAGTCGGGAAAACATCGGACAAATTAAAAAGTAAAAAATAATTGCTTAAGTATAAAAAAATGTATTTTATCAAAATAATCGTCGACTAAATCACCATTAATCGTGATTTTTTCAAGAACTTCGTGGTTTTTTGAAAAAAAATTGTAATTTAATCGACAACTATTAAAATAGTGATTTAATCGCAATTTTTTCAACAACAAAAAATGGCAGATTTTTGTCACTATGTAAAGCACTGATAGGAATCTGTATCGCAAACAATAAAAACTAAAAATTTCATCATTCAGAGAATAAATAGAAAAATAAAAACTCACCATACAAGGGTTTCACGGGCAGGTATTCATCCAATGAGCTTCCGCTGATAGGAGGAGTACATTCACTGAAAACTGATGCAGAAGAACAACCCAATGGAGAAATGGGATCACCATATTCTTCCCAACCTGTCTCATGTATATTCAGAGTTGAACTGTCCATTATATCACTTGGAGTGACAACAGAAGAACTCGTGCTCTTCTCGGATGAGTGATTCTTTGTGCTATTTAAATTCTGTGACTCGTGAAGTAATGCTTCAAGTAGACCACTGTTCCGTGGTGAAGGACAATCTGATTGTAACAGCCTTGTTGGAGAAGGAGTTTGGATAAAAGACTCAACAGACTCAAGCGAAGGCAACTGAGGATTCAACATGCCCCAGCTACCTAAGTCAGTTTCTGGATATTGGAGTGAAGGGAGCTCCAACTTCAAAGCCCCGGGAATGGGCTTTGAAGCAGAGAAATTGCCATTTAAAAGGGCATGACTGCCAGATATTCCACCAAACGGTGATGGATTCTTGCTGTTAGGGTCAGGATTGTAAGGAAAAGATAACCCAAAGGGGTAAATAATCTTGTTGCAAGTATCATTCTGAAACTGATCGATTGGTGGGAGTCCATTGGTGAGATTACTGGTAAAACCAGGGAACAAGGACTCTGATTCTTGAAGTCGCTTGGGGTGATGCATTGTTGGGGGAATGAAGTTGTGAGTTTGAGATGAACCCAAACCTTGTGTTAGCATATGCTGACTAACAGAAATATCAGAAAGTGCTGCTGTATGGCACAAGACCCCTCCTTGGTTGCCCTTTAAGTCATCGAATGTGACATCGGGAATCCCGTAATTGTTTGCTTGGAAGAGATCATGATGTGCCATATTTCCGCTGGTGAATTCACCGGCGTCGTGAGTCTGCTGACTATCATTCAAAGACTGAAAACATAAATCGGGAGGGTAAAGCGGTAAACCGGCACGCTGGCGTCTCTTGATTCGGGTATTCCAATAGTTCTTTATTTCGTTATCTGTACGTCCAGGCAACTGAAAAAGATTGGAGACAACCTCAGGAGAGCAACAAAAATAGAGAAGGTGCCACCTGGAGGAGGTGGTAAAGTCTGTGTGTTGATAGCACAACTGAGATCAAAACCCAGCCTTCATACCAACACCAATCAAACATATACATATATATACATTTGTGTGTGGTCAGGATCCCTTGACTCCTAAGAATGACTCATGAAAAAAACACATGATCCTAACCCTTTAAATGCAAAATCCAATGGTTGAGATTTATCCTTGTGATAAGTATATCCAAGATTTGTGTTATCAAGATACTCATAAATCTCAACCATTGAATTTTGTGTTTAAGGGGTTGGGATCATGTTTTTTTTTTTTTTCATGTTTCATTCTTAGGAGTCAACGGATCCCAACCCATATATATATATGTGTGTGTGTGTGTGTGTGTTGTTTAGATACGCTTAAAATCTTAACAGTTGGATTTTGTGTCTACACAGTCAAGATCTTGAGTCAACGGAACCCTATATATATATAGAAAATTTTACATCACTCGATTAGGGCATATAATGGGTTAGATTTTATTTGAAATCCGAATTTAATGGGTTTAGGTCCTTGGAGTAGATCCAAATAAAAAAATGGGTCGAATATGGTTTGATGTCCCATGAGATCTAGGTCGGATACGGATCCATCCTGTATCCTCCTAGATCCAAATTATATATTGCTTTGAAAATTATATTTTTAGGTTCTTCAAAATATCCTTTTCTACTACTTTAACATAAGATAAACTCTTATAAAATAAAATGATTATTATAGTAGAGTAGAATAGTATAGCAATTAACAAATAATTATAAAAGAAAAAATGTTGAACTATCCAGAATTATCCAACCCGAATCAAGCAATTAGACCAGGTTGGATCTGAATCCGGATTAAGTACAATCAAAATGATTCAGATATGATTTGTCTAGTAGGATTCGAATTCGGATTTGGGTCCGGATAAAGAAATTCGGATCTGGATATGGATACACTCAGATCCAAGCCGAATCTGATCCATTTTAAGACCTACCTGTGATAAACACATAACTTTCCATTCGTCAATTTCTAGAGTTCTGAAGGTAGGTTTTAATCCTAGGTCTGTTGCATCACCACTCACAAACTGTACCACCCACTGAGGTGGCATCTTCAAGAATTATAATATGGTAAAATTTATTTCGAATTCTACATAATCAAAACATATAATTTCAAATTGATTAAAATATCAATATTAGAATATACTCTCACCATAAAAAATATTATAAAATACATATAAACTAAAGAAACCTCAAAATATCCTGGCTACGATGGTAAGAAGTTATTCAAGTATCTTACATAATCAACCTTTCTATTTAATTGTATGTGCTATTGGATAATTTTAATATTTACTATAAAATTAGACCTTGATATCGCACAATGAATTTCATAGCTTTACATTTCCGCAAGTTCTATAATTTCAGTAAATATTTGTTCTTTGTGTGTGTTTGAATGTATGTTTATTACTACACAACTAAATACAATGGTTATCACTTTCAGCCAGAACTTTACCATTCACATATAACTCAAAAGGCATGAAAACAAAGCATTCTAACATTTACTATGGAAATAAAAGGTGAATTGTATATACGTACATTTGCAGCCATCCGAGCCCATTTGTTCCCCATCTTCGCATGGAGTTCAATAATCAGTCGTTCTTCATCTGGTGTAAAAGCACCCTTCTTCAAATTCGGCCTCAAGTGATTAGCCCATCGCAGACGACAGCTTTTGCCACAGCGGGACAGTCCTGAGTGCTTCTGAACAGCATTCCAGTTCCCCTCTCCGTGCTTCTTGACATAATCCACCAAAATTGCATCTTCTGAAGATGTCCACGGCCCTTTCTTAAGGATAACCCCTCCTCCTCCCAAGCTTCCATCATAGATACCTTCATCGATTGATGGTGAATCCACTTGATCCTTCGAGAGCATCTCGTCCTCACTCTCATTTGTTGTACGACTCATCACCTTGAACGTGTTTCCACCCCAACTCCTCTTGATTACTCAGAAACATCCAATCAGAAAGGCCAAACCCTGAACAAAATGAATCACGGATAAAATTTAGAAAAAAAAAAAGAGCTTCTTGTATCAAATTACAAACAACCCAAAAAATCATTCCATAATAAATCATGGAAGAACCTCTCATCACTAACAAAAACTAAATCTACACACATAAAAATCACAGTATAAATCACAAAAATCAGAAAAAGAAGCAATATTTTGTAAAGCAAAAACAACTAGAACTGAATCAGCTGTTCGGATCCATTTTCCAATAATAATAAAAAAGATCTCAAAATTAACCATTTAGGAGAACAAATATCCCCACACACACCAAAAAAAAAAAGAATTTTTTTTTTTTTTTTTGGGTTCAAATCTATGGAAACAGAAATCAGAATTCAGCAGTTCCATTGCAAGAAAGGAAATCAAACAAATCGAGAAAAGGGGGTTCAATTGATACAAACCAAAATAGTTCAATTCAATTTCTAATGCTAAAATGAGTGATCTAAGTCATAATAGCATTACTTGCAGATTAAAGAAAATAATTTTACCAATATAAAAAATATCATAATTTGACGTAAAGATCCAAACCCTAACTTTATTAAAAATGAATTAGATCAACAATTCCGACAAAATTTTAAATATGAATCAAGGTGGTGGATAAAAAATCCAAAGATGCGAAGCATAATTCACAAACACAAAATCCAAAAACTTCCGCAACAAAGTCACACAAACCTTAACAGATCCGATAACCTAGGTCGGATCCTAGCAATAAAATGAAAATAACGTGGAAATGCAGGAAAAATAACAAATTTAATTAAAAAAAGTACAAAAAACCTACATGCATCCACCAAATGAAAACTCAACCGTAAAATCAGCTCAAAATCAGCTGGAAACCCTACAATCATCAAATAAAGCCCAATTTTACCAACTTTACCAACTTAGAACATCAAACCCTAACCCTAATTTTGATAGACAATGATGGTGAAGTGTGTGCGTGTGTGTTCGGTATTGAGAGAGAGAGAGAGAGAGTACCTCACCTTCTAATGGCGACGATTGAGATTAGAGAGAGAGAGAGAGAGTCGATCAACTCAAATGGAATATAAAAAAGAACCTTCTTTTATAGCTTTTAAAATCAATTTATTGAAGGACGTTCTTTTCAGGGTGATTTAGACATAATGGGGACAATCACACCCCCCATGTGTTTTTCAAACTAATGATATACCCCTTGACCTTAGTCTTCTCTTATAGATTAATAAAAAATAATCTAAATGCCCCCTCATCTTCAACCACAACCAAGTAAAGGCGTTAATGAAATGGATCAGAGCTGAAATCTGATCTGATAACTTTATACCTAGATAAACCAATTAGCGTTGGGCACAATGATCAAGACATCCCTCCAAAAAGATAGAGATCTTGAGTTTAAATCCCCTCGCTGACCATCCATAGAGATTTATCCCTATTTACTTGGTATGCGTGATTTGTGGGGTATTGCATAAACCCGATGCATTTGGGCAAGATATGATGCTCTAAGAAATCAATTGACTCGTCCTTGCTAGTCAAGCCTTCGGGTACGAAACCCGCATCACCAGGAAAAAAAAACTTTATATATGAATTGAATATTTGATTACAATAAGGTTCTGATCCGATACATTAACGAATTGATCGGATAGGACCCAATCTAATAAAATGTGATAAATTTTGGATTTCAAATCAAAATTTTGATTTGATCCATGTTTGATTATATTGTCATTATATCGAGTTTGGATATTAATATTGAAATCCAATAAGATACCAATACGAAATTTTTGGATTGGTCCCAACTCAACTTTGTTCTTATCCAGATCTGATCCATTGACAATCCTATGAGACAAGAAACTCTTCTTGTTTTTTTTTTTTTTCAAAAAATGTCACCATTAAGCTCTTCAACCTAAATGATGAATTAATTTTAGTCTATTGAACTTTATCTTCAATCAATCATTTTCAATCTTATCTTAACTTTCGTTTTTTATAGAAAACTCTTGATTTTTCTACCAAACTTCCATCATCTTCTACTTTCTCAAAAATCTTATCTTGTCTTGAGGTTTGAAAGTTGAATTCATAAAACTTAAATTGGGAATGAGAAAAAATATTTGATAAGATGTTGGAGATAATAGGTTATGACAAGAAAAATCAAGAGATTGATGTTGAGGGCATTTAGGACAAATTTATCAATTTATCATAAAGGACCAGATCCAAGGGGCATGTCCTCCATTTAAAAACACAAGGGCATATCAAATATTCATCAAAAAGTAGAGATTATACCTAAATGAATACATTTTAACTACCTCTTTTTCTTTTAAATAATTTGAGTTGCCTCATTAAATATTGACCTCTACCCAATTAGTACTTATCATTAAATCATGTGCCTTAAGGGCATACGTTAAAGTGCAATAAATATACATTGGAAATTGAAAGATGGGGGTATTTTGGTAATAAAAAAAATAATTTTTTAAGATTATTTTTGTTATATATTTCAATTTTCAAAGTGTATTTATTGCACTTTAATCTGTACCCTTACGACACTTGTTAACAAGACCTAATCATGATTAGGAGAATGTACATGAGTAAATAAAAATGAAAATGGCAATAATTGAAGATTCATTCTAACTAAAACCACATTGAAATTATTTCCAAAAAAAAGCATAATAAATGCATTAAATACTTTGATAATTTTCACATGTTTGATGATTGATGAAAAAGTTCAATTAGATAAAAAAAAAATGTTAAAGTGACTATATATCACACTCGAGTGTGTGCAGAAGACCATCAATTGTCCTCGAGTGTATATCACTTGTATCTCGAGAAAAAACATCTATGATTCTCTGCACACTTTAGTTGTAATTCGATTATTACTTTGAGTCATTGTAATAAATCGTAGTTCAATTATATGAAATTAGAGGATATAAATTGAATGTTTTTAATAAGAGTCATGATAGAGCACCTTTAAAATTGACACCGATTCACACATTGTTGTTTTCACTCATATTTTGATGAAAAGCATCCATGATTTTGTGCACACATCCACGTCCGCAAAGTGCGAATCAATGTCATATTTAAAGTCACTCCAACATTAGTGTTTTAATATATTTTACTTGAAAGAAATGAGGAAGGGAATAAGGGATGGATTTTTAAAAACTACTTAATATAATTTAACAATTGGTAAAAAACATTGTTTTAAAACTCATTGAGTTGACTCAAAACTTAGTAGAGTTGACTTGAGTCATTTGGATTTCAAGGCGACTCAATCCCAAAACTCCAAGGAACTAACTTATCATGTCAACTTGGCAAATCATTGAATCAACTTGGTGTTAAAAAATGCCCCAAGTTGGATTAGAAACTCAACTAAGTTTTATGGCTATCTTAATGTTTTTTGGATAAGGAAAAAAATATGTTTCATTTTTTGTAAATATTCTTAAGGGGAATGATAACATCTAAGACCTAACGAGGAGATTAGCATTCTCCAACATTTTTATTTTTCAATAATACCCTTACTAATTTTATCTTTTACATTATAAATGTTTGTTTACATAATAAATACTAAAGGCATTTTAGTTATTTGATTTATATATATATATATATTATAGTAAATGCTTAGACAATTAATGTCATTATAATAAATGCATTTATTAATGACACAATAAATGTAGTTATTATGTAAAATACTAACATACTCCTGTCTTTTTCATTAAAAGACAACAATGAGGGATATTATTAAAGAAAAAAAAGGTGTTGGACAATTCTAACATCCCCATGAAGTATTAGACGTTAGCATTCCCCTTTATATAATAAATACTTTTATACACATTAAATGTTAAGGGCATTTAAGTCTTTAGATATCAATATTTTATTTACAATTAATGCTTTGAAAATTAATATAAATATAATAAATATATTTACCAAAAGCATAATAAATGCATTTATTTTGTAAAAGATCAATATGACCTTATCTTTTTTACCAAAAAATAAAATGGGCATGAGTAATTGTAAAAAGTGAAAGTGTTAGAGAATGCTGACGTCCCCATGAGGTCTTGGATGTTAGCATTCCCCTTCTTAAATATATATAAATTTGAGAAAATCTTGAGAGACTTTTTGTTACTATGTTTCTCAAAGCACTGATGTGATAGTCATAGATGTACTCCTTTGAGATATGAGTAAAAAGCACATACGGATATGTGTGCACCTCCACGATGGAAATGTGAGAATCGTAGTAAATCCCAATGTCACCCCAACATTACTCATAGATTTGGCATATTTTTATTTGACCCATTCGATTCAAGACGAGTTTTCGAGTTTTAAAACTATATGTTGAACCTATGGTTCATTTGGTTGATATATATTGCAAAGTAGCCGAACGTCCATAAGATTTGGGAATATCTTTATCAAAAAATTTATAATGACAATTTTTGGTAGAAAAACTAGAACATCTTACTTTTCAAATAAATATCTACTTAAATCTTACTAAGGGTCATGAATTCAAATCTTAGCGTCCAAAAACATGATCCTGTGCCACTGGTTTGTGGAAAATAAAAATTCTAAGATTTTTTGAAAAAAAATATTAATTTTCACTGTTAAATTTTTAATTTTTAGTTTTGGGAGTTTGGTAACCCTCAATTTTCAACACTTTGGATCAAACTTTTTTTTTTATATGAGTTTTTCCATTAAATCTAGAAGGACGTTGTGTTGGATTACCAATAAGGTAATCCATGTAGGCTCATCGCAAGTTAGTAAGAAAAATATTTTTTTATTTTTTAACATTAAATTAGTTAGTCTTGGAGGCTCCCTACATGTAAAGAGTGAAGTCCCCTATTTATTTTAACATTTACATTAATTTATGCAAACTTAATAAAGACTATCTTAAATGATAATTTCTTTAATTACAATTCACCAGATGTGTGGATACACAACTATATCTGCAAGATACATATCTTGGATTCTATTAATGTGCATCTAAAGTCTTTAATACCCTTTAGATATTATTTTCTTAGTTTGCATTATTCATTAAAATATATAAAAAGTTCATTAATTAAAGCAATGAATTATGATTGCATGGAAGTACTAAAAGTTAATGGGAGTACTGAAAACTTATTTTAATTAATTATACAATTATTTGCAACAAAATTGTAATAAAAAGCTCATTAATTAAAATAATGAATAGTGATTGCTAGTTTGTTTTAATTTGTAAATAATAGTAGTGAAAGATGATGGAAGTGCAAACTTGTTTTAGTAAATTATACAATTCTTTGCACTAAATTTGTTTTACACTAATGATTTTTTGACTCGAAAATTCTCACTTTGATTTGTAATCGGCTGACATGACAAGGGCACAGAATCATTGATTGTTTCCTTGTGTGTCTCGAAGAAAAGTTATGGTTCTATGCCCTTACCACGTCAATTGAGTACAGATCGAGTGAAAATTTCCGAGTAAAAAAAGCATGACTCTTTTTTTAAGGAGATAATGAGAGGTATCTAAAGCCCCACAAGTCATCATGTTACTATCATGTTTGAAGTAATATATATAGCTTTCAATCTTTTAAAAGAGAATATTTCTATAATTAAACTTTGAAAAGACTAATGTTGTTGAATCATAGAGGAATATTCTATTATTGTCCTTTTTCTTAAAACTAGAATAATTTTATTATCATTTTTATTAATTTATTACCACTTTTGTCTAGTGTTGGTCCATTGGTATGTGTTCTCATGGAGTCATGGTTTCCTATTTCAAACTTACTAGTTTAAAATATTTTAAAAACACCCCATATTAAATTGGTGATATTAACTTTACCCCCTTGAAAAATGCAAGATTTGATTTACCCCCTTGACTTTAAGTCAACATTGTTTTTTCTTAAAGATTTAACAGTGAATTAATTTATTTATTTATTTTTTCAAATTTTAATTTAGTAATTTAAGTATTTGAAGGGAAAAAAAATCAAATTTTCACCATGAAATCATCAAGATAACGTAGCATTGATTTCCTGTCAAGGGGGTAAACTTAATTTTGCATTTTGCGAGGGGCAAACCTAATATCACCAATTAAACAGGGGGTATTTCTAAAATACCCTAGAGTTCATATATATTTTTAGATTCGGTTTCTTTTACATATTTTTTTGTTATTGTATAACACCCCGGATTTTCAACTCGTATCTCGAAGAAGTCAATGGGTGATATTTTGAGAAAAATACCGAAAAAGAAAATTAGAGTAAAATACTCAGTTATTGTTCCGTTCATTTTTAACGAAAATTGACTCCGTCATTGGATTTAAAGAGGTCAAAATATATATTTTAGCCTGTAAGCAAGTTCGAATTCAAGTTCGGATGAAAAAGTTATAAAATCCTCGAATTTCACGTTAAGTGGGACCCAAAATAGTGAAATTTTGTTAGAACGAGAATCATAAAATTTTGACTTCACCATTAGGTCCGCAACAAAAAATTAATTGAAATAGAATATTCATTTGTCATTTTTCGAGTTCGAATGGTTAAGATTTGATCAAAATTAGAAATATATAAAAATGTCAAAAATGCCCTCAGCTTTTATTATAAAAAGAATCAACTCATTTCTTTTATCTACTTTCTACTCTCCAACTCATAAAAGATCAGCCCATTCTCTAAACCTAGGGTTTCAACCCTTCCCATCAAGATCTATCACAAGCGAGTCCGAGTTGAACCTCGACGAGGAAGGCAAAGTCGTCGGCGTTGTCGAGCTCCACGTGCTTACCTCATTTAACCTCTATTCCCTTTTCGTTCTCTTGGTCTCCCACAAAAATCAGCAAGTGGGTTTGTTTATAACCACTTGGAGCCTCATCCAAATCATAGGAGAGTCGTTATTTGTTATTAGAAAGGGGAAGAACACTTCCATCGAGGGTTTTGCAACCAAACCAATTTGTTTGGCATTCAAGTTCCATCAAATTCAATGTTCCGGATCGTCATTCCTTCATTTTCAAGCTAGCTTATCGTGTCCAACAACCACAACCATGTAAGGGATTCTCGATTCTTATTAATAATCGTAGATTTCGAAAAATTACATTTATGGATGTTTCGAAACTTTTATATGTTTTAAATTTATAGAATGTTACTTAATTTACTTCAAATTCATGCTAGAAATAGTTATGTTTGATGTGTTTTATCGTAGTTTAAATGTTTAATTCGTGGTGGGTTAGTAGAATAAAAAAGGAGTGAAAAACTTGAAAAAATGAAGAACAAAAATTGAAAAATTCATAAAAATGAAGTTTCTATTGGTTCCACCGTGAATAGTCACGGTGCCATCGTGAGCCGCCGTGCTCTAGGCACAGTGCTACCGTGAGCCACTGTGAAAAATTAAAAAGTGTCCGAAAAATTTTTCTGATATTTTTTTTGGATTCCTCATGCTTTTAACATGTCAAATCGACTACTTATGGTCCCTGTAACTCCTTCAAACAAAGCGGCAAAAAAAATAAATAAATTTTCATCACGACGGGAATGTTTTAAGTATTCACGTGATATATTTTGCATTTCTTTGAAGTAGGTTACAAAATTACATGGATCTTCTTATATTATCAAGGGCCTTCATTTACAAAAACCCGTTTTCAATTTCGAAAATTTTGAAAAATCGAGTTTCGACACTTAGCCAAATTTTCATCGATTTTCTTAGTTTTGACAGTTTGCCTTCGCATACTTATTGGGATCTAGTTTTAACAAAAATTGGATAGTTTTTGATCGAATGATAAAAGTGATTTTGCAAGCTTGAAAAAAAAATACTTTTATCGAAAAGTCAAGAAGTAAAAACACGGTAGAATGGGAAAGGCATGAATCGGTAAAATGTCAAAATCATACCGAGAGGTGATGTCTGCATTTTACGTTGTATATTGTATGTAGGTTGGTGAAAGGATATCCAGATTATTAATGAAAGGATTTGTAGACACCCCATTTTTGCACCCGCCTGATTAATCAACTCGTCAACCCGATCGCAATGATTCCCAATGATGGATGTGTATTCCATTACTTTACTTTGTTACCAGATATGTTTCAGAAATCCGGATGAGGTATCTCGAACTGACAAAAATTTAGAAACCACGCTACGCTAGGAAAATACGACCCCAGAAACATAAAAATCATCATCTTGTAGACCAAAAAGAAGCTTCACGATAAAAATCACTAAAAATGATCAAATTACCAAAATACCCCTAATCTCAAAACAACCCTAGAGCCTACGTTACGCTTAGAAAAACCCATTCGAACACATAAAATGACAAATCGGAACCAAATAAATTATTTCACCAATTTTAACAGAATTTGACAAAATTACGAAAATGCCCCTCATACAGTTCACAACCATTTCACACAAAAAATTTCATAAATAACAAAAACTAATATTTCCATTGAATTCCTTATGAAAAACCGATTCTAAAACATCCTGGAACATTAAAAACCGACTTAAAACGTGAAAAATCCTCTCCGGGGGCAAAACGGTAATTTCACAATTTTCATAATTAAAAAATTCGAAATTAATAAATAAAACATTAAATAATTAAATTTAAATATTAATGAAATTAATTTAAAATTTTGAACATAAAAATCGATTAATCGGACTCTCAGGCAAAATTGTTGAGGGTTCGTGGGATATTTCTTTAAAGACCCCTCCATTTGGGGGTCCAAAGAATTAAAGAAATAATGGAGGGGGGTTCTCCAAAAATTAAAAGTAAATCAAGCAAGACTGAAGTCAAGGTATTAAAGTCAATCAAGTGAGACTGAAGTCAAAATTAAAGTCAATTAAGCAAGACTAAAGTCAAGATATTGAAAGTCAATCAATTAAGACTAAAGTCAAAACATTAAAAGTCAATCAAATAAGACCAAAAGTCATAATAGAATTCTAATTAAATAATAATTCTATCTAATAGAGTTCTAACTTAAAAATAATTCTACCTAAAACAATTCTAATTAAAACACAATTCTACCTAAAACAATTTTAACTAAAACACAACTCTAATTAAAAGATCTCTAATTAAACACTAACTCTATCCAAATCAACCCTAAAAAATATCTATAAATAGAGGGGCTCACACCCTATTTTCGGATAAAATCATAAACCCTAGGAGAAGTAGGTCTAGAAGCTCCCCTAGCCCCCCATAAACCCTAGTTTTGAAGCCCCAACTCCTTACCTAACATCCCCCCTTCAATTTTAGTCTAGATAACACCTAAAATCCCTTCAAAAACACCCCTAAATCTGCAACAAACTTGAAGAGTTCAGATTCAGAAACAAGGAGATACCTTGATCTAGGAGATCCGAAGTCAAATCCGGAGGCAGAACGAAACAAGGGAGTACAGTACAAGGAGCTCTTTTTGTCAGATCTGAGGGAGCAAAATCTTTGCTATCGGAAAGGTACGAAATTTTTATTTTTGTTTTTATCTAGGTTTTTAGCAATGTGATATATTTGGGAAGTTAGTAGAGACCGGCTTTGACCGGGCGGGGTTGGTGCCTAACACCTTCCAACCCCGTAACATGATCCCCGAACTCAGATTTTTTATGGTAGATTAGTTCTTTTTATCCATGTTAGAGTCATTTTGGTTCCTAGACCACAATAACTAGGTGGCGACTCCCAAACCTCAAGGGTCAAAAGCGGATCCGCGCACCCCGCGGATCGAGGGCGCTTTCAGGATTGCATGTTTATTTAAATTTATGTTGGCGCAGAGGTTCAGAGTACTGTTGTTTATTTTAGGCCGAGTGACCACAGTTGCATGGTAGGAACTGGATATCCATTCTCAATCCTGTTCTGTTAATTTCTCTTTTGTTTTAAATGAAAATCAATATATATATGTAACTATTTTGTGAGCTGTTAAAGGGTCTGTGAATGCCTGAAGGGATAGTACGTCACATCATTCGGAGGGATATACTATCTTGGGATGTACGGTAGGGACCACCAAGCCCATACGTGGTATGGGACGCATATGATAATAGAGTCACAACTAGAATTCGGGTCCATTCATTTATTATCTTTACCAGTGAACTTGTATTGTAAAGGTGGTCGTATACGAGTGGAGTGTTATTTTGGGAATCACATGCACGCCTGATAGGCATAGATGAAGATGATTAGTCAGTGATCACTAACAATCTAGTAGTAGTCGAACGTTCTGACACATCGAAAAGAGACCCATTGCTTACGATCACGTCAAATGACCTGCCTGAGCGAGATAAATGATCATCAGTGTGGTAAGAGTAGCGACCGGTCACAAAATCAGGAACTAAAAACCAGATTTATGTTGTAACATCATGTCCCGACTGAGAGCGATCCAGTCGTGAATCCCAACTCTTTAATTCCAATACTCCACTAATTGTACTATGTATCTGTTGCTATATTTTAAATTATAAACTACAAAACATGATTGTTATTTCAATGTGATGAATCATAGTTGGATGACAAATGAAAATATATAATGAGTACTAATGATTGATGCCATGTGAATTTTTAAAACTGTTTAGTTGCTCATCCCTGGCTATATGTACCAGTTAATCGTATTTTCTCTTCTAAAACCTTCCATTTGTTAAAGTGTTCAGCATGTTTACCCGATCATGTTTAAAGGAGGTTATTAATAGGAATTGGTTGTGGACTTACTGGGTAATCAACGTTACATATCCTTTCCTTCCAATTTTTTTTTTAGTTTCAGCACTTGCAGTTACCGAGACAGGTGCAGAGTCGTTAAGTGAGGAGTATCTGGTCGATCAGATCGACGATCATAGTCTATTGCTTGGTAAGTACTAGGGCTACACCCTTTAGTGATGTCAGTTTTGTCCAAGATGTATGTAAATTTTGGAGTGAGTGTTAGGTTTGTATTAGAGTAAGAGTACTTTAGAAATCTTGTATATTGTTAAACTTCCGCACTCTGATATACTCATGTATTAGATATTTTCAGTTTTTCGCTGTTATTTTTGTGTTGCTTTTATATATGGTCAAAATTTGTAGTATATTAGATTACGATGTTTTTGAGTTCCGTGGAACACTAACATAAACAGATCTAGCCATGCCCAAATTTCGAGGTGCCACCTAGTACTTGGGGATTTGGCCTTGGGATTTGTGTTAGTGTTTAGCGGTGCGTCACATATTGTATATTCAAGTAACAAGATTCATATTTAAGAGTGTCATGCATCAACTACAAACTTGACACAACCATCCTTTATCTAAGCTTAGGATCAACAATGCAATATAAGGCTTCGATGATGATGATGGTAAAATTGATTTACCCAAGGCTCGATCTATGATTTAAAAAAAAAATTGTTTGCCTTATTGTTTACTTGTTTTTTTCTTTTCTTCAGTGAATATTTGAGATACCTCACTTGACCTTGGTCTTCTATGAGATCTTAGATGAGAATGTTTGAAATACCCTCATCTTCAATCTATTAGTGAAAACCCTGGATTTCTTCTTCAAAAAATTGTAATATTCAAATTTTGGATTAAAAAATCAATTTATTTTGCAATTCATGATCTTTTCTCTAAGAACTCTTATTTTTCTACAAAAATAAATTATATTCAACCTTCAATTATTTATTTATTTATTATTATTTAAATTTCTTTATATATTTTCTTTTTCGTTGATATAGAAGATGAAATAGTGGAGAAAATCAATTATTAATAAAGTTGTGCGAAGGACAAATGATGAATTTTTTTTCCCAAAATCCAAGGTTGAATATGGGGGGGGGGGGGTTTCATTTTTGTTCATGTTTATTTGTGGGGTGGGAGGGGAGGGGGGAAGAATTTTCGGCAAGAGGTTGCAGATATGGATATTTTAATCATTCTCTATGAGTCAATCATAGAAGACCACGGTCAGAAGGCATGCCATAGTTTTGAAAACATCGAGGTAGCTGCTATATTCAATAAATAGGGGGGGGGGGAGAGGGGTAATGTCTATATCATCCTTTTTTTGTTATGTTCCATGATTAAATCCATAATCTCCACACTAAGCTTAGATGATTATTAAACATTTGCTAATTTTCAAGTGTTTGTTATTCACGATTTTATTAGTTTATGGCCTTAACTTGAGTTGATCTTTTGGTGTATCTTGAGTTGGGGGTGTGGGGGTCGCCCGCCCTCATGACAAGAGTTCGGGGACCGACAAGCTCCTGAGGTCTGTGCATGCATGTTTCAACCTAAGATGTCAGATATATTCTAAGTTGAGAAACCTTAAAATTGCATTGTATTTTCGGAATTTTTATCAGTAAAGAATTATCGTTGTCACCCATGGACGTAGGCAATCTTGTCAGACCACGTAAATCCCTTGTATTATTTGTTTTATCTATTTTTAATTTTCATAATTTATCAATTTTGATTGGTTGAAATGAGGTTTTTTACGATAGATTTATGTGGGCAAGAGAATAATGGTGGTGCGCAAGGGGGTTCTTGGTTTTATTTCGTAAAGATGAATACTACAATATATAATTGGGTTGTTCTATTATAGATGTGCCACGAAATCTACCATATAAATTTTTTTTGAGAGGCATTAAACCCATCTAGAGAATAACACTAGGTTTATTTAATAACATTGTTAAAAAAAAATCTTATATATGAATAAGAGAATATATATATCGACTATGATGGTGCATATTCATGCACACATGTAAATGAATTAATTGCATTAATTGGGATTTCATGTGACCTGAATATTTTGGAAATTAGCATATTAGTTCTAAAAGGATAAAGGGGACAAAATCTAAATACCTAAGATATATATAAAGCATATATAGATCACGATAATGATTTGTACCCTTAATAATTCCAACATCAAAATCATAGTACTTTCTAAAAAATGTGTAGTGTATTATTAATTCCGAACAATGTGAAACATTTAAATTAGGATAAGATTCACAAGCTTTATATTGTTCTAGTCGAAATGAGTCTGGATGTTCTAATTGACGTGTGTAAGAGAACAATATAATTTTTTTTTCCAGGAATTGAAGTATCCGGACTTCTTAGAGCACCTAACTAATCTTCAGGGCATGTCTAGTCCCCCCCCTCCTACACACACACGCACCAAATAATTTTTGGGATAAATCCTTGAGAGTGGCCCCTAAGGGGAGGATTCGAACTCAAGACTCCACTTACTAAGGTGTGGTCTTGGCCATCTCACCAACCCTTACAGGGGTAGAGCTAGTAAGGAGCTGGTGGGGGCAATTGCCCCCACAGAAATTTAAGACACCCTTACAGGGGTGGAGCTAGTAAGGAGCTGGTGGGGGCAATTGCCCCCACAAAAATTTAAGACACCCCTATATTTTCAACTAATTACATGCCCCATTTGTGCCCACTCCCTCACCTCTCTCCCCATTTTCCCTCACACCCTCACCTCCCTCCAGTTTTTGCCCCCCCCCCCCTCCTCCATTACATTGCCTCTTGACCCGGCCTTCTCATATACTAGTTGAAAATAACCGAAATATCATTTTCTTCAACTTCTAACAAAAAAACCTTTGAATTTCTCCTTAAAACCATTCATTTTCAAGTTCTTCAACAATACAACTAACCATAATTTGCCCTCATTACAAGAAAATCCTGGCTCCACCCCTGAACCCTTAGATGGTTCGCAATGGAGTTTTCTACATAAAAAAGATGATTACATATGACTATTGCATGCTTGTATCCGGTGATGCATATATGTACAAAATTATCAAATTTGCGTCGCCATAATTCTTTGAACTTTTCAAAAACCTTATCTAAGTTATCATTGTTTGATGAAGAATATTCACCCTTAATTCAAAATCCGAAGTATGAAATGGGCTGCAAATATGTGGCCCAAACTTATTATTGAAGCCCACATCATTTGGACCCACCACATCCTTAAAAATTTATGTCATAGAGTCATAGGCTACTCTTTTGGGTCCCACGTCATCCTCATATAGCTTTTAGAGTCAGGATTGAACCACCACAAACATCAGAACACATGCCCCCACCACAAACATAAAAAAAACCTTCAAATTTTGTGGGCCTTGGGCCAATATTTCATTACATCATCAATTTTACATAATTAGCATACCACCAAAACTATGTCTTATTCCTTCTTTGTCTACCTCTTTTGACCCTACATTTGGATCCATATTGCCAAAATGGGTGATATGATGATGTCATCCAAACCTAATATAATATTTATGAAAACCATGGACTACTATCATTATCCTATATAGGATTGAAAGGGTCAATTTTGATTCAAATATTAATTTATTATCATTCTTGATGTGTCTTAGATACCTTTATATTGTATAAAGGGAAAATTACATAAAGAGGATTAAATATTTTAATATTAAAAAATTTACCAAAAAACGATTTAAGTCGATGGATAGTCCAGCGTTTTAGTAACTCACTAGACTCGCGTCCAATATTTTAATGTGTTTTATACATTGCTTTACCAAAAATGCCCTCCAAAGGATTTAAATGAATGACAGTCCAACAAGTTACTAAAACATTGGACTGTAGAACGACTTAAATCGTTTCTGATAATATTTTGAAAAACATATTTCTTTAATAAATACCAAAATACTAAAATACTTAACACTCTTTTAGTAATTTTTCTTTATATAAATTTTATTTAGCAATTTCAACTCTAGGCTCAATTTTAGGTCAATTCATTTTTATTTATTTTTTTGTTTGTCGTGGGTATCCCCACCCTTCAGGTGAGACTAGTCTCACGGTCTCACATACCGCCCCCTCAGAAAGTCCTATGTGTAATTGGTTGAGTCGAGGGTCAACCTGACCCTGGAGGGTGGCCCCAAGGAATTCATTGCTTCATAGGGTTTCAAATCTTGACCTACTCTTCCTGAGGAATTTATCAAGGCTCGGCTTGCCACTAGACCAACCCCTTGGGGTTGGGTCAATTCAAATACTAAATCAACCTTTCAGAAAAGACATCATCGTCATCATATTGTATCTTAATTATCTAAAGTCAATTGGACAAATCATGTTCATCCATTCAATTTTATTTCAAAGAAAAAAAAAAACCTTAAAGATAATGAACAAAGACATATTTCATGTGCAACTATCCATCATGATTCATCTCTTTTTGTGTCATTTGCATCAGCAGTTATGTGTATGACACAACAAGGTTGTGGTGTACCTATGGTGCATTAAATTTAGGTTTTCTTGGAGTTTTCCTAATGTTTGATTACTTTCAATCTCATGGGATGGGATAAAGAAAAAAGAAATCCCAAAAAAAAAAAGAAAAAGAAGGCAAATGGGTATTGAGTGGAGAACTTGTACTCCTTGTAGTTGAGTTGCAACTTGACTTCCACTCTTAGTTGCACACCACAAAACACATTCTATGAGAACCCTCAAACTTTTGAACCCTTTGGCCCACATTTTTATAGATCCACAAATCGAAAATCAGTTTAATTGGTGTCTTCTATCCTTTAGATTCGAGAGTATTTCATTCCATTCCAATCCGATAACTTTGGACCTGATAAAATGCGAGAAATGATGTAAATTATATTATATATTTTACGTAAATATATAAAGTTCATTATACTTGTATATCAAATTGGATTTGATACTGATCCGATAAAAACCTAGTCGGACAAGACCCTGGTTCGATTTATTGTCTGACTCATGATGGGAAGAAATGCTCAGTTCCAAAGTTGGTAAATCACCAATCGAGCTGTGTGTGTTATTGTAACCACAATGACAAAATCGAGATTCGGGAATAATTCGACAAGAGAAAGGTTCAGAAAAAAGTCGAGAAAACATCTGATAAATTAAAAAATAAATAAAAAATAGTATTAAAATATACATTAAATAAAAAAATAATACTTAAAAATATTAAAAACAAAAATAATCCGTGATCACCAATCAGAATCGAACTATGTCGGTTATTGTAACAAAAAATAAAAAAATAAAAAAAAGTGTCCACGTGGCACACAAATGAGACATGAATTAGAGTTACAATCCAAGTATAGGGTGTATAAAAGCTATATTTTGAGGGAATTATTACAAAGAAGTGTACATGGGAAGACAGACAAATTGCAAAGTGGCTTCTAAGCGAACTTCTCGTGATGAAATCCTTCCATACGTCTCTTTCTTTCTCATTTGCTTTGTCTCTATCTTCCCAACTTGCAAGCTAATGATGCAAGCACTAGGGCTGTCAATGGATCGGGTCATACCCAAAGTCTGATCCATTTTGATATGATAACTTTGGGTCTAGATCGATATTTTATATTCCAATAAGGTTTCGATCTGATATCTTATTGGATCGGATCTGAAACAATCATGTCCCGATTTTCAGATCTAATAATACGTTAAAAAGTATTTAAATTATATTATATATTTGTTAAGATGTATAAAGTTTATTTAAATTTTGTATATAAAATCGGGCTTTGCTCGATCTGATTGTTAATGGATCGGGTTTGGATCTTAATATTAAGTTTCGATAACGACCCGATCCTCATTGGATCGATACCAAATCTACCGTGATCTGATCCATTTTGATATGATAATTTCAAGTCTGGATCGACATTTTATATTCCGATAAGGTTTCGATCTAATATCTTATTGGATCGGATTTGAAACAACCATGTCCCGGTTTTCAAATCCGATAATACATTAAAAAGTATTTAAATTATATTATATATTTCTTAAGATGTATAAAGTTTATTTAGATTTTGTATATAAAAGCAGGCTTTGCCCGATCTGAGTATTAATGGATCGGGTTTGGATCCTAATATTAAGTTTCGATAAGGACCCGATCGTCATTCGATCGATACCAAATCAACTGTGATCTGATCCATTTTGATATGATAACTTTGGGTCTGGATCGATATTTTATATTCAGATAAGATTTCGATCTGATATCTTATTGGATCGGATTTGAAACAACCATATCCCAATTTTCAGATCCAATAATACATTAAAAAGTATTTAAATTATATTATATATTTGTTGAGATGTATAAAGTTTATTTAGATTTTGTATATAAAATCAGGCTTTGCCTGATCTGAGTGTTAATGGATCGGGTTTGGATCCTAATATTAAGTTTCAATAAGGACCTGATCCTCATTGGATCGATACCAAATCAACCGTAATCTGATCCATTTTGATCTAATAACTTCGGGTCTGGATCGACATTTTATATTCCGATAAGGTTTCGATCTAATATCTTATTGGATTGGATTTGAAACAACCATGTCCTAGTTTTCAGATCCGATAATACATTAAAAAGTATTTAAATTATAATATATATTTGTTGAGATGTATAAAGTTTATTTAGATTTTGTATGTAAAATCAGGCTTTGCCCGATTTGATTGTTAATGGTTCAAGTTTGGATCCTATCTTCTCACACAACCATTTGCACGAAAAGGATTTTCTTAGGAAAATGTATTTTCCTACACATTTGATTACATTTTTATTTATTTATTTAAAAAAAACCATTTTGGGAAAGTGAATTTCTAGCTAACACTTTCATCACAATTTCCCCCACACCCAAATCTTAAAAACCAAATCTCTTTAGACATTTTCCTATGTTCAATCAAACATGGGTAAACATTTCCTTATGAAATGAATTTTCCTGAAAAGTTATTATCTTTTGAAAATGTTTTTCTCACAAATCATACAACTGTAGATTATAAAAAAAAAAAATAGATCTTCTACAATTACACGACAATGGCAACGATATATTTTTGTGATCAAAAAAAAAAAAAAGATCTATAAAACAAGCATGATTTTCCATCTCATAAGAGGTAATTCCAACTACATGTGTTAATGGGCCGGGCCAAACTGACGAGCTTTAAAAACAATTATTATGGGCCACGCTTAGCTGTATTTATTAGACTTACTTTGACAATCCATTGGATAAATGGTCTAGGATTGATGAGAACTTTTAACCAAGCAAGGCTAAGCCCATCTTAATTTATCAGCCATGCCCATTACACCTACTATTGGATTGGGGATTAGGGCTGGAATGTATAGGCCCACGACAAGTCAGGGCGGGCTTGTGCACTGGGAACCGTAGATCTGCGCTCCTCGGGATACATGGCTACACTTCCCTGTAAAAAGTGTATCTCGAGGGAACCGTGTATCCCAAGGAGTGAAGATCTACAGTTCCCGAACTTGCCATGTCAGGTAGTCTATTGAGTTTGCCACGTGGGGAGTAAGATTATCACAACTCTTTTTTTTTTTTTCCCAAAATCTCCTAGTGTCATTTTTCTTAGGGGAAGTCAAAATTTTCAGGAAAATAAATTTTCTGCAAAACACACTAATCGTAATAAGTAACTTTGATCGCAATTTTTTTATATCCTCAAACCAAAAATCAGCCTATTTAAATGATTTATAGCCATTGGATTGGCTCTCGATTACAGATCAAAGCCACTGAGTTGGTGAGTCATATTTACATGACTAATTAATGTGAAAAATCTTAATGATTAACCCTACATGAAATCACATTCTTCGCTAATAGAAAACAACAAAATGAAATAAGTCATGATTTTCTGACTCAAGTATTTTCACTCGGTCTAATGTGACAAGGGTACAAAACCATTGATCATTTTCTTCGGGATACACAAGGGAAAAAAATCAACGGTTCTGTGCCCTTATCATGTCAGACCGAGTGAAAATACTCGAGTAAGAAAACCTTTAACGAAATGAAATGGCAAATATAAGAAGAGTTTGTACAATTAACGGCATCGAAACTGTCATCTTCACAGAGATCATCGAAACACATCAACCATCTGATTTAATCAGGGCCATTGGATTGTTTACGATCGTTTCTTCATCTTCAAATCGGACGGATGTCGTTGTTTACACAATCGTAAGATGAAGGAGATAATAGGGAGAGAGAATGGAATAAAAAGAATTAAACACAAGTAATTAAGGTAATCCATTCTATAATAATCTAAATGACCTTAAAAAACATCCCTATTTAAAGTGGTAAAATAAAATTCTCTCTTGGTCTAGAAAAATTGATAAAAAAAAAATAATTATAATATAGGAAATTTACGATACTCTTCGAAGCATGGAAGATGGTGCTCCCAACAATTGTAGACCGTCGAATTTGGTTTGTGGGTTACATCTTATGATGGAAGATCATGAAATAACAGATCAAACAAACAATTGGGTTTTAATCATTATAGATGTACAGATCTTGAGAAATGTCTGGTCACATCTAGGCCGTTCGATGTGATCAGTGGTCCTTATTTTTAGACTGGACCCAACACAAATGGTGATTTAGAGGGATCAACGGTTGGAATTGATCCATCAATAGGCCTTGAAACATCAAACAAGTGTTTGCTTGGGGTATTATAAAGATTCTCCTCACAATGTTAAAGGCGTTGGACCAGTTCAGTTTTGGTTTAATGAAGAAAAAAATATCGTGAAAACCGGTGGATCATTATGTTTTGAGAGCTGCTACTGCCACATCAACTTTTGCTAACGCCACCCCAACTGTGTGTAATTTTATAGTGATTTATCATAGGAATTGGTGTGGCGTTAGTAAAAGTTGGTTTGGAAATAGCAGCTCTCTGTATATTTTCTCTTCCCTTTTATTTGTCCACTCCTTTATCTATTTATTTTATTTTCAAAACTCAATTTTGTGAAATTTTAATATTAATATGATTGTCATAAAAAATCCTGAGAAAAATAATTTTCCTAGGAAAATGTACTTGAGGATGCATTTCGTCGAAAAATTAAAATTTAGCAAAATATATATATCTTTCGACCAACCTTCAGAAAAATGATTTTTGAGGAAGTAGAAGATGATGGAATTTTGTGTAGAAAATTTGATGATTTTTTACAACGAGTTAAGGTGAAGTTGAAGAAGATATATCAGATAGATTATTAAAAATAAAAAAAACCAAAGAGGTTGAAGGGCTTGAAGAAGATAGATTTTCGAGAGAAAAATGAAGTATTTGTTTATTAGTAGTTGAAGATAAGAGCATTTAGGTAATTTTCATTAGTCTGTAAAAGAAGACCAAAGTCAAAGGCGGCATTTCAGCAGTTTGAAACATGTAGGGAGTGCAGACCTATGTTACCTGATCCCTGGGTTCACTCGGTTCAAATTCAGATTTATTGTTTGTGGTTCACCACTTGAAAACAAACTCGATTCGTAGGGGTAGACAGAGGCGATGGCGTTTGAAGGTTGAAAAAATGAATAGGGCAAAAAAGATGAAGGTAGTCGTTGCTTTTCATCAATTTATTAATAAAGACCAAGGTCAAAAGGGTATTTTATCAATTTAAAAAAATTGATGCATTAAATGGTAAGATGAACATGTCGGGGGTCTCTCTCCTTAGAGTCACGTCACTTGTTATTGGTTCGATTTAAATTCCATTTCAGAAGAATCCGCATTCATGTAGCATAGATTTCAACAAAACAAAATAATAGAGGAGATCCTCTTCTGAGATCACATTCCTCTTCTTTATGTCAAATCAAAGCTTTAATAATACGATCCACACATCATTCCATGTATTTTCATCCTTAAAAGCATTCCCATACCAACGGGACAATGCGATGAGAAATAGTGGATAAAATTGAAAATTTGAGCCAAATTGAGATATGTGGTTTTCAAATAAGAAAGGATTTTGGAATATTTTTAATTGGAAAAGAACTATCTTGAAGACAATTGCATGTTCACTGTAAATGCAAAACCTTGCACTACCTTGAGATTTGTGATCATATATTTTTTTCACGAGTCGTTCTCAGAAGTCAACGGATCCCAACCCATATCTAAATTATAAAAAAATTAATTATCCGAATCAAAACATACAAATCCCGATTGCTTGTTTGAGTTTTTGTTTTTTTACTCGATCGAGATTTTCAAAATATATTTCAAGACATCTAGTTTATCTTACGAGATGATGTGAACATTGAGACACCGTGTATATCTGTATCGTTGCTAAACGAGACCGATATGACTCGTGCAAGTCATCTCAGTCTTAGACAAAATTTAAAATCATGTTGGAGATGAAATTGGTCTCAATCGGCATTATGAAAATGTTTAAAAAAAAAAAAAAATTCATGAAAAATAAATAGAATCTAAAGTGTATAGGAGCCGTTATAACTGTTAACGGTCAAAGCTTTCTACCGTTAGCCGTTGTTCTCGGGCTTCGCAATAAAAGCTTCAGTCGACTTTACTTTTTTATCTAAAAAAAAATAAAAATAAAATGGTGAAGTTTGAGTTCTTAGTCTTCAACTAGGAGAAGGAGACGTCATCGATTTCGTTTCTCTGGTAAATCCCCTCCCACATAAAACCCTAAATTAGTTCGTTTTTTAATAAAAAATTATCCCTTTTTTACTGTTCGATCGTGCTTCTAATCTAGGCTTCCTGACATCGATTTCATTCTTCTGGTGAATCCTCTCTCACTAGAAACCCTAAATTAGTTTGATTTTTATCATAGAGTATTGTTTTTTAACTGTTCGGTAGTGCGTCTGTTCTGGGGTTTCTGTTTGTAAACCCTAATTTGTATGTGACGAGTATAGATTTGGGTGCAGTTTATAAACCCTAAATTAGTTTGATTTTCAGCATAAAGTCTCGTTTTTTAACTGTTCGATATTTTTTCTGTTTATAAACCCTAATTTTTATGTGATGAGTATTGATTTTGGTGGTGTAGAAGAAGGGTTAGGGATGGCTGTAGCAGCTCCTGGGCAGCTCAATCTCTACGAGTCTCCTTCATGGGGATCTCGTAGTGTTGATTGTTTCGAGAAATTGGAGCAGATTGGCGAAGGAACATATGGGTGAGTAAGAAATTATCAATTCCCCAATTTTATTGCAGGTGACAGATTCTCCGTTTCTCTCAGTGTTATCTACTAATCTAAGCATGGTTTGAAATCTCTATTTTGTGTCTTATTGGTATCTTAGACAATTTTGAGGCTTTTTTCAGAGCTTTGAACCAGAGAGAGATCTGTGAATTATGGTTACAGCTTTTCGTCTCGTTCATTAATGACTCAGAAAGTTTTTAAAACAATGATTATAAGATCTTGACTCATACCCGATGCCCTGTTAAGTTATATTTGTAAACTGTGATCCCAATGTAGAAATTCTGAATTTTATTGATAATTCTTGGATGAATATTACATGAACCCTGATAAAGAAACTAGACTAACATAAATATTCTAGTTTACCTAATTGAACCTAATTGAAGCAAATCTAAATCTTTAAGATATGTGATGAGATACACTATAGCATTGATATTGTGTATCTCATGCACATTATTATAATGCATACACCTTATCTCTATTACCCTCCCGCAATTGCGTGGTCCTTTAGATAAAGACTATGCAATTGATTACATAAAATATTAGCCTTTGATCTCATGAAGAAGTTTTAGATGGATCGCCGCAAGGTCCAATCATGCTTAATGGTGGTCACGGCCTGTCTACGAAGTCCATCACTGTCGCATCCCACTTATTTTTGAGTATGTCGGAGCCAGTGATCCACTAGATCAGGTTTGTTGTGATCTCCCCCAAAGCGTAAAAATATGGATTGTACGATTTAAATATAAGAACTCTCATTGTAGAGATTTGAGATAAAATAAAAATTGAGATTGTGAGGTATTAATTTGCGAAGTAGGGAGGTTTATAGAAACATAGAGAAAGTCGAGGTTTTTATTGGAAAAAAAAAACTAAATACTAATAAAGGGAACAAAATGATTTAGGTTCAGCTATGGCGGTGGCGCCATCGTCAAAGAACGGCGCACCAAGATCGATGTGCTCAATGGAGCTTGAGCTCTGATACCACGTAGAAATTCTGAATTTTATTGATAATTCTTGGATGAATATTACATGAATCTTGATAGGATATTTATTGGGATTACATCAACCAAGATAAGAAAACTAGACTAACATAAATATTCTAATTTAATTGAACCTAATTAATGCAAATCTAAATCTTCAAAGATATGTGATGAGACACACCATAGCATTGATATTGTGTATCTCATGCACATTGTTATAATGCATACACCTTATCTCTATTACCCAATACAACCACTATTATTGTTTTTTAATTTTTGATAGTTAATATAACCACCATTATTAACCGTTATCCCCTCTATTATGGCCTTTATCTTGCTATTTTAGGCCAAGTACAGCATATCAAGATGACCTGGGCGAGTCATCTCGGTCTTAGATAATTTTAAAACCATGGTTACAAGGTCTTGTCTCATACATGATACCCCATTACATTATATTTATAAACTATGCCCCCAGTATAAGAACCACTATTAACCGGTTATTTTGGTCGTTATCCTGCTGTTTTAGGATCAATATAGCATTTTTGTTTTATCTTATTATATAGTGTGCATCAGATTTTTTTTGCTAATCAAGCAATGGTTAGTGGTTAGTAGAGGGTGAAGGCGGGTTCAAGATGTCTTGGCATCGAAAAACTCATGAAATTTACCAACTTAATGAAGTTGGCACCTCCAAGTGTGCATCAGATTTAATCTATGGTTCCACAAGGTTACAACCATCATTTCGATAGTTTAGATTGAAATTGTGTGCATGAAAAATCCAAGATATAATGTTTTTAGGATTAGTTAAGTACGTTTCTGAATTTGCGAACTGACCCAACACTCGAATCTCTTCTTGAAAAACACAGGTGAGTTCTTCTTGTCTCTTCTTTCCATGATCGTGCGGTTGCATCAAATGAGCCACTTCCCACATAAATTGAATCATCTAAGTTGCTTTTCTATCTATAAACTGTTTCATGTGTTTCTCCGCCCCCCTCCCCTCCCCTCTTTTCGTGGGTATCCCCACCCTTTGGGTGAGAGTAATCTCACGGTCACACGCACAGCCCCCTTGGAAAGTCCTACGTGCAACTGGAAATGTTGAGAGTCAACCAGACCCTGGAGGGTGGCCCCAAGGAATTCATTGCTCGTGGGGGTTTGAACACTTGACCTACCCTTCCTAAGGAGCTTATCAAGGCTTGGCTTGCCACTGGGCCAACCCCTTGAGGGGGTTATAAACTGTTTCATGTGCTATCACCCTCTTATGGTCTTCCATTTACTGATCAAGTGTGGGCCCTCAACATTTATCATTGCATGGCCAACATTTTTTTCGATTCCCAGTTCAGTGGATGTTTAAGCATCTTGTCTATCAAAGATCTCTCTGCTTGAAGTTAATTCAATACCAAATGCCTTAAAGAAGGTAAAGTGGAGTATCCTCTACAAAATATGACCTTTTAAAAGGAATGCTAGAGGTACTGCCAAATGATCATGTGAAATTTGCTCGAGGCTAATTTAGTGATGTGGCATGCTTCTCTGTTTTGTTGTCTGCTAGAATCTTTGGATATCTGAGCTGTTCCTTTTTTTAAGGAATGTATAAGAAGCCTTTAATTGTTATGTTCTGGTGGTTCTGTTCTTGCAGTCAAGTCTATATGGCCAGGGAAATTGAGACGGGGGAAATTGTTGCTTTGAAAAAGATACGAATGGACAATGAAAGAGAAGGGGTATGTTTTTATCTCCTCTTTACAAGGATGCAGTTTATAATATATTAACTCCGAGCTTAGAATGTGTGATTTATCTGAACATTTTACTTCTGTTCGTTCTGCAGTTCCCAATAACTGCAATACGTGAAATCAAAATTCTAAAGAAGCTGCATCATGAAAATGTAATTAAGTTGAAAGAGATTGTAACCTCTCCAGGTACATTTTCTCTTTATTTTGTTTTCTTCCATCCTCTTAACAAATGGGTCATTTCTTCCTCATTTTAATTGGATTTCTCAATTTTGGGGATGTGTTCCAGGTCCTGAAAAGGATGAGCAAGGGAGGTCAGGTGAATAGCTCACTGTGCATGAAATTCAGTTTAGTTTGGGTTATGAATGCTATATTGCATTGGTTCTCATCTTATCGTTATGTTTAGTAAGTTATATATCATGTCACATGTTTACACTTGCGGCCAAGATTTTCATGCCCCCCCTCCAAAGTTTACGATTAGCTTTACCATGTTAACTGTAGCTTAATTTATTTGAGGGAAGTTTTTTTTTTAATTTTATTTTTAGTAACCTTTTCACCGGGAATGCAGATGGTAATAAGTACAAAGGTGGCATCTACATGGTTTTTGAATACATGGACCATGATTTGACGGGTCTTTCTGATCGTCCTGGTATGCGATTTTCAGTGCCCCAGATCAAGGTATGATGGGTCAACATAGCTTTAAAAAATTGTCAATTTCTATTACCTTCTGATACTTGACAGTTCATTAACTGGTTTTGTCATCAGTGCTATATGAGACAGCTATTGACGGGACTTCATTATTGTCATGTCAATCAAGTACTTCATCGCGACATCAAAGGTTATTTTCAGTCAAGTACATCTTTTACTGTATGAAATAATCTTTTTTTGTTACTCAGCTGAAATTTGTTCTATACCTCCCCATGTAGGTTCTAATCTTCTAATAGATAATGAGGGAAATCTGAAGCTTGCGGATTTTGGCCTTGCACGCTCATTCTCCAATGATCACAATGGAAATCTCACAAATCGGGTTATTACATTGTGGTACAGGTAAACAGTAACACTTTGATTACCATGATTGGTAGAATATGGATTTCTATGTAGTTACTGTCTTTTAATTTTTCAAATGTCGTGCACCATTTCATTTTTAATTAATTCATTTGGACAGACCACCTGAGTTGTTGCTTGGAACCACAAAATATGGTCCGGCCGTCGACATGTGGTCCGTGGGTTGTATCTTTGCCGAGCTTCTACAAGGAAAACCAATCTTGCCTGGAAAAGATGAGGTACTGTACTGTCTTCTCTGAAATGTGTCGATTACATGAAAAATTTAAGAATGATAGGTATGAGCTTGTTTATCTCATAAATGATTGGTGATCTAATTGGATGTGGATGACTGCTTTGTCGTTCCATAATTACTTCAGCCTTTATTTTTGTATCTCGGTTCTTGCGACATCCGGACGTGGAGTTTTAGGTGTTAATTTGTTTGGTAGGATGTTTTTTAAAAGATAATATTGTTTTGAAGTTGCATCAAAGTTGATAGGTGAATAAACAAAGTATGACATTTACATGAATTTTAGCCAGACAATTTCAATGTTAGAGTTAACCTGGCAACTAGCTTGTTTTTCCTAATTGGTCTATTATAACTTCAATTACCTGACCATTTAGATGAAATCATCAGTGAGGTTATGTAACCTAACTTTTATTAGATAATTTATGCACAATATTGTTATTATTCACACCTCGAATTTTTGGGATAAGGCTTTGATGATATTTTTATTATTCAAGTGCCTGTCGACTATGTTCTCTCTAACTCTGAAGCAGAATTTTAGAATCAATACAACCCATCTTCTTTTTAACAAGGGTTTTGGTTTTGTCTCTATGCTGTTCTCTCATTAAATGGAATATGTATGCAGCGTTGCACTTCTTTTTTACCTTCTAGTCAACCAGATTTTTATTTGGAACTCTTTGCGTTTTATATTTTCATGAAATTTATAGCATGAGAAGATTGTGGGGAAGAAGTTTTGGTCTACGGTTAGTTGGGTCCAATTTAGTTACCAAAACTTTGAGTCACGCCCATTTGAACAAGGATAGTTGGGTGACTTGGGGTCCATTTTACTGATAAGATACTCAAGAATTACCATGAAAGTGTTGCCTTGCACGTATAACACACTATATAACATTAGCTGTTCTCAAGACGTGCATATACTAGTAATGTTTGAATTGCAACTTGCCTTTTTTTTTTTTTCTTTTCTAAATCCATTTATTGAATTAAAAAGTTTTCTTCACATTTTCTAGTGTGAAATGTTACAGTTTAGTTCTTTATTTGTTGTCGTTGCCAGCTGTGGTGATCTGTACAGTAATAGCTTTCCTGGAGACTGGCGTTTAATACCAATTTTTTTCTTTCTTACTGTAGCCAGAGCAACTTAATAAGATTTTTGAGCTGTGTGGAGCTCCTGATGAGGGCACCTGGCCTGGAGTTTCCAAGTTTCCTTGGTATAACAACTTTAAGCCATCAAGGCCAATGAAGAGACGTGTCAGGGAGGTTTTCAGACAGTAAGTAACCATTATTATGTGTTTGGCAGATGGTTAGTTGCTACGATTTGAGGTTGAATGTATGAGAATGTGGTCCCATTTGACTATCTTTTTTGTCTTAATGTTTTGGTTGAATCATACTTACTGTTTGCATTTCAGATTTGACCGTCACGCCGTGGAGTTACTGGAGAGAATGTTGACTCTTGATCCATCTCAGGTATCGTTCACATCATATAGACTTAGTTATTTTCAATTTTTTTGTCTATCTAGTTGATTAACTCTTTTCTGTCAATATTGATTCATCTCTGTTTTTCTTTCTTTTTTTGATTTTCCAATATTTATTTAATGAGGATTTGATATATTATTTGGTGGCACTCAATCACTGTTCGGTGATAACACTCCAAAATTTCTTACTATATGTGTATCTCGGGTGGGGAATTGTTTGCTTCTTGAAACAGCTTTCTAATGACATTAATAAAAATATTATTTAGAAAAAAATTGTGGAAATTAAGAAATATTCATTGACCCCCCCCCCCCCCCCCCCCAACCCCAACCCCAACCCCAACTATACATATGAATATAAATAATTAAATTCTTCTCAACTTAAAACGTTGCAGATACTGCTTTTTTAATATATTGACCTTTTCTTTGCTCTTTATACAGAGAATATCTGCCAAGGATGCACTCGATGCTGAATATTTCTGGACCGATCCCTTACCTTGTGATCCCAAGAGGTTTGAATCTATATGCTTTTCTAAATCTTCTTTAGATCACTTCAACTGTTTCCGACTTCTACCATTAACAACCATTTTCAATGACACAGTTTACCTAAATACGAATCATCTCACGAGTTCCAAACAAAGAAAAAGCGCCAACAACAGAGACAACACGAAGAAGCAGCAAAGCGACAGAAACTGCAACACCCACAACAACACACACGCCTCCCTCCCATCCAACAGACCGGGCAAGTGCACACTCAATTCCGTCCGGGACCGAGTCAACCCATGCCAAATTCTCAACCTCAAGTCGTTGCAGGATCTAGTCACCACTATGGAAAACCCCGTGGACCTTCTGGAGGGCCCCACCGATACCCTCAAAGTGGAAACCCTAGTGGAGGATACAATCCAAATCGTGGAGGTCAAGGTGGAGGTTACAGTGGTGGTCCTTATCCACAGCAAGGACGAGGCCCACCTCCCTATGCTTCAAGTGGTATGTCTGGTTCGGGTCCTCGAGGGGGTGGTAGCGGTTATGGATTTGGTTCTTCGAATCACCCTCAAGGCGGGCCATATGGTGGATCCGGTGCAGGTCGAGGTCCAAACATGATGGGTAGTAAATCGCATCAACAATATGGTTGGCAGCAATGATCTGCGACTGGAATTTTGAAGTACCCATTATGGAATGAAAGTGGGCCGAATAAAGAAACATACATGGAAAATGAACGAAAAATATGGGTTTCTGAGGTTATGCAAAGAAAACAAGAAGACTTGATTGAATCAGAGAAGTTAAAAAGTTTATTGAAACAGGTAGAGAGGGAGCTATGTAAACTGTTTCATTCTATGGGATTTGTAGATTTGAGGTGTTGGGCTAGTTTGGATGCAGACACCCAAAGTAGTTGTTCTATGGGAAAGTGATTATTCATAATTTGTTTCTCTTTGTTGTTTCAGGTGTTGCAATTCTTCAATAGTTACTCCTCATCAATGTATTAAAGTCCGGATTCAGTGATTAATTGGTTCGTCTAGAAATTGAAATATTTCGTGAAAAATGTCTCGATTAGAGTGGAAATAAATACAATTTCATAGAAATGATGGAAATATTGTTCTATGGTGATGTGTGATTATTGGAAACTAGTGTATTGTTGTTCAGTTGCTGCAACCCTTCAATAATTTATAGTTGGTGACAAAGTCAGGATTCAGAAAAAATTCAACGAAGGAAAAAAATTAGGGGAAAATCAACAAAGTGGAAGAAAGTCGGAGAAAAGATTTGGAAAAAGTTGTTTAGAATTGTGGATCGTCGAATTTTAACCGTTAATTTGTAAATCACTTTTGATGGCTTTAGTATTTTGAGTTGATTTTTTGTGTAATTGAATCTTTTAAGTCATATAGGACAAATTTTGGCTCCCAATAGGTTGGCTACCGATGGTTACTGAATGCTACTCGATAAACCAATTGTAATATATGAGCTTTCATATTCAAAATGAATAAGTTCTTATATGTCTATTTAAGTCTCTTATAAATATTCTCTTTCGATCCGTAATTATTTCGATGAGTTCATCTATCATTTTAGAATTGTTTTTTTGACATTTTTTTATATATTATAATTACATTAATCACATTTCTAATTTTTCCTATATTTTAAAGCTTCTAACAATCAATTTTCTTAATTTATGCTCATTTTCATCTTGTTTATTACAATCAAGCTATTATAATTTTCTTTGTTTTCAATTTCATCCATCTCCTTTTTCAAAAAATAAAATAAAATTTGTTAATAAAAAAGTAAATTCGAGATTTCACAGAATCCCACATCGACCAACCACATTAATATCCACATGTATTAAGGCATCTCTAATTTACAAAATTACCCTCGTTAGACTTCTTGCGATTCATCATAACTAAATTTTTTTCTCATTTCTCTCTTTTTTTTTGGAAAATTTTTAAAAGTTGATTAAATATTGTAATATTTACACAAAAAAAAAAAATTATATATTTTTTTAAAAATTATCAAAAATGAATTAAGTCGTTGGATAGTCCAATGTTTTTGTAACTTGCTGGACTATCCAACGTTTTAATATGTTAAAATACATCGCGTAACCAAAAATGCCCACTAAATGATTAAAACGTTTGACTATCTGCAATTTAATTCTTTTTTGTAATTTTTGATTTTTTTTTAAATATTAAATTTGTTACTAATTTGCCTTTATTTATTTATTTATTTATAATTTCCACAAATTTAAACCAAACACTAATTTTTATTTTTTAGCAATTGGTAAACTATGATTTAATTTTTCAGAAAATGCTTTTCAAGTGGAAAACAAGTTCGGCAAGCACGGCCTTGTTTTTCTGCCAAATCTAAATAAAATATTTACTGATTTTCCTAATTCTTATTTTTTTTTTAATTTTTAATTTTTAATTTCCACAAATTTTAACCAAACACTAATTTTTATTTTTATTTTTTAGCAATTGGGAAACTAGGATTTAATTTTCCAGAAAATACTTTTCAAGTGGAAAACAAGTTCGGCAAGTTTTTCCGCCAAATCTAAAACCCTAAAAATACAAATTGTCCGATTGCGTAATACTTCCACTTCTACTGTTTCGATCTTCAAAAATTCCACAGATTCGGATTTCCATTATTTCTACTCGAAATTGGATCATCTGAAACGCTAAATCGATTAAAAATGCCATCTCTTCCTCCGCTAGGAACGATCACGATCTGCGAAATCAATCGAGAATTAAGTAAGAACTAAGAACAAGCCCCTTTTTTATTTTATTTTTTATTCAAATCTTATTGGCTGCTTAGTTGGTTTGATTTCGATTTCGTAGCTTTCTAGGGTTTCTAATTGTTGTTCTCAATCTCATTCTATCTGCACAGTCACTGTTGAGAACCTCTCGGATGATGGAGCTAGGGACACTTATGGAAAAATTCTTGGAGTCGTTTTTCCTCCTGTTTCTTTCCAACCCGATGTTCTCTCTCCCAATTCTGAGAAAGATAGTGGAGACAGAGACAGAGACGTTGTTCCTGGATCAAAAGAAGGTTTATTAGCTAATCTGCAATCTATCTTGTCTGATTCCATTAAACATCGCTTTTTCCCTCACAGTGATGTAAGTGAATCACCCCCCTTATAATCTTTATTAGTTCCTCTAGTAGCTGATAGAATCGTTTATGAGATTTTTTTAATTATTTAATTATGTTGAATTCTAGTAATGACAAGACTTACACTCTAACTACACAAAATTGGTTCATTTGCACGGAAAATCGTGAAGTTTGGTACAAAGTTTCCATCTTTGGTTATGATCATAGTAACCAATTTCGGCAACTATTCATTGTGGTTTCAGTTCAGTTAATTCGGATAGATTAGAGGAAGTATTGTAAAAAAATTTGGGTATTATACAAATGGTGATTTTGGGTTTCTTCCCAAAAATCATTATCTTCAATCTCCCTAAAAACTTTATCTTCATTTCAAGATTTGTAGATGAAATTTTGAGGTTGAAGGGTAAAAATGTTACTATATTCATTGAATAATCGATTTATTTTATTAATTCACCATTATACATGTTTTGAAAAATTCAGGGAATTTTGTGGCTATGGATGACACTGTACATGGTTTTTGTACACAAGTCTTTAAGGCTCCTATGGAGACAAACCTAGGGTCAGTTCTTTGTATGTATGGTTTCCACAAAGAGGAGATCAAACTCTAATGAAAATCGGAGAATTCTGAATCTTTCAACCATATCAAAAGTGTATTACTAGTTAAAGATTCCGAGCCGTCAATTTCTCCATTAAATTAATTTCAACTTCAGTTTCATAATGCTAAGAATTTCGGATGGATTGATTTTCTTTTTTTTTCTCTTTGCATTTGCATGTGCTTGGGTGCTCGATCTTTCTATACTTATCTTGATGTGGGTCCTGTCGGTCCATGTAAATTTCTTGTACTTAAAAAACCGTATATGAAGCATGGTTTTAAAACTCGGTTTCACGTTTCATCTCATCCATGCTAGATACCGAGTCGTCTCAGACAAGTTTTCTGATACGTTTGAGACGTCTCGTAAAAAAAAATAAAAAATGAACGTGGGGTTTAAGATCTCGTCCGAAAAATTGACTTGTCCGTCCGTCTTGTCCATGCTCGATACCGAGACAGCTCAGGCGATACGTCTGGGTCTCGGACGAGTTTTGAAACCATGATATGAAGACCTTGACCCTATATTGAAATTGTTCCTTTCCAAATTATACTAATTTTTACTACAGATTTTATCTATAACAATAGACATGAATATCCCTGTATTTCTCTCTAAAAATCTGTTTTGAAGGTTATCTGTTTTGGTTAACGTTATTAATGTGTTAATTTTTTGGTTCCAAGTTGTCATAGTAGTTTATAATAATGGACAGGTTTTCTGGTGTGATACTCCATGATTCTTTTGGAGTGACAGATATTTCTAGCATAGGGCAGTTGTGATGGTAGGCCCAAAATTGTCAAATACAAATTTCACTTAATGCCTCACTCTGGGTTACCGAATTCGTAAAGTGGTACCGAACCACGAATTAGTTTGATCCAAACAAGTTTGTGGTACAATTCACTCTCGGTATGTGAAGTTAACGAACCAAACGAATTACTTCTTTTTCTTTAATTTCTCCACACCCCCTTCACATGTTGATATACTGAGATATCTCCTAAATATTTAAATTGATAGAATACCCTTTTGACCTTGTTCTTTATTAATAAACTGATGAAAGATGACCAAATACAGTCATCTTTTTTACCCTATCCATCACTTCAACCTTCAAATGCCCTCATCTCTATTTACCCCTACGAACCAGGTTCAATTCTCAAGTGGCAAACCACGAACCAGGTAACATAGGTCTCACTTCATTGAGAGTTTCAGTCCTATAACACAATGCCACATCTGAAAGAGTGGCATTTTTTCTTTTGATAAAAGTTTTCCAACTTGCAAGCTAACCAGCTAACCTAAATCCTATCCAAATAACTGCTGACAGTCATTTCCAATTCTGTCATTGTTTTTTGAGCAACTTTTTTTTTTTGTTGAAATTCAGAGTAATATCAATTGAAGATCTTGAATAGATTTTCCAAAGAAGCTGTGGATCATGAAAATCAAATGTTTGTCGCAGAAGTTATTCTTCCCAGTATCCACCGGAATTGAAGTACATGATGATGATGTTTCCTATCATTTATCTTTCTTTGAACTTAGGTTTCAAATTCGATCAGTTTTGAAGTCATTGATTCAAACCACTCTGGCCTTTGGTGGAACTTCATTTCACACCTATTGCAGACCATCAAGGGTCTTAAGTCTTGAGATCTGAGAACATCTAGTTTTAACATTTCCTTGTATTTTACATTATAAATGTGCACGAGTTATCTAAATTCACCAACGTTTGATGAGTCAGAGTTTGTTGACATTGACTTTGATTATTACATATGATTTAAAATCTGGATGACGAAAAGTGATGTTAGGAGCCTATTTGATGGTTTCATACTGAATTTTTTGTGCTTTTCTAACCTTATGACCTAGGTGAATGTGCTAGAAGAAGTTGATCTTAAAGGAGTAAGCTGGCACCAACATAAGCATATTTTAGCATTTATCTCTGGAAATAATCAAGTTACTGTACGTGACTACGAGGATTCTGGTGTGTAACTTATCTATAACTCAATACTTACTTGAAACAATGCTTCTTTGCTGATCTTATTGGCATTTTTTTTTAAAGTTTTATTTAATAGCTTTGATTACATGCAACCGTAAATTTCTATTCTATAATTCCTATTAAAATCAAACATGCCTCTTGTTACCAGATGGCAAGGATCCCTGCATTTTGACTAGTGAATCCCAAAGAGACATAAAAAGTGTTGAGTGGAGGCCAAATGGTGGGAAGACACTCTCTGTAGCATGCAAGCGAGTATCGTGACACCAAACATTCATTGAGATTTTAGTTACTTTGTGTTTACTATGTTAAATACATAAGTCATGGTTTTAGGTTTCAGTCTCAGCTCCTGGATCATTTGAGGCCAAGATTGTGTTTACTTTGGGTGATTTGGAAAATTTAGGTCCGAGTCATGGTGAGACAAAACTGGGACAAAGGCCAAGTTATGCTGAGCATGGTTGAGTCGGGCCAAGTCAAGGCATGCCAATTTCTGAGCCACACTTGGATCTTGGCCTGGCTCTAAGTGAAGCTGGGTTGATTTTTGTAAATCAACCTGGTCTAGCTCGAGACTTAAAATGTTAATAACTATAGAAGAAATATTTTTAATAATTGATTTGGATTTTCTCTTTTCAGAGGTGGAATTTGCATTTGGTCTGCTTCTTATCCAGGCAATGCTGCGTCTGTGAGATCCGGTGCTGCCTCTTTTGTGGGCACACTTTCTAGAGGGTCGGGGGTTCGATGGACTTTGGTTGATTTTCTTCGAAGCCCTAATGGTGAACAAATCAGTGCACTCTCTTGGAGTCCTAATGGAAGATATCCATTCCAACTTCCTTGGTTTATGTTAGTTATGCAAATAAATGTTTTACTATTCTCTCATAGGAGTCCTATATATTTGTGATATTGTTCTAGTTGTTTAAAGTTGGATGAAGTACACAGATTGCTGAATTTTAAAATTCAATTTCAAAGTAATGCTTTTAAATGCTTCAATCTGGAATATCCTTGACATTTCTTCACATATTTGGCATCTGCCTCACATAAGAGTTCGTCATTCACCATATGGGATGTTGCTCAAGGTACAAATTCTTTTTCTTTGTAATTTGTTGTGCATCAAATTTAGGCATATTTTTATGAGCCTATTCTTCTTTTACTGCCATTTGATTATCAAATGAGTTCCTTTTTTTACATCAGAACATTTTTTTAACTTTTAAAAATTTAACTGCACAACATGTAGAAATAAAGGCTAATGCCTCGTTCTATGTGTGTTTGGGAATTACATAAATCACTTTTGACTCTCATGTGGGCCGATTCAGCCACAAGTTTGCTTCACTTAAATTACGTGAGACCTTCACTTTCTTCATATTTCTAAAATATCTTCCACTTGGGCCCGCAGCTCTTCAGAACATATTTGACGAGGTACTGAGTCTCGTAGTAGGATGGGCATAGTTAACTATAGTCTTAAATTCTCAGTATCATTAGGTAATTTTGTAACTTGTTAGATGTTAAGTACTAACAAAAGGTGCATTTTGATTGAAATAAGCTGTTCTATATCAATTTCAAGAAGTAGCACTGGATTGGTAGGTGGAAAGCAATTTCCTCCATCAAATTGAACTTTATTGATCTGGGCTGTAGCTTTCCAAAGGTTGTTAATGGAGCAAATACTCACGTTCATTAAACAAATATTATAGGACTAAATTGGACTATGCTCAAGTGCTTTTAGTACATTTTTATGTTGTTCTGTGTTCATTTTGATCAAATAATAAAGAAAAGTTGTTTGTGAGCATTTGTTGATGCACGCCTATAAAAAAAAGCATTTGTTGATGCCTGACTCACATTTCTTATTGTTTAGCTTGTTGCAGTTATTAATTTTGAATTTTTCCCCCTTCATTGCTTTTATTGTTCTTGCCACTTTTGAAATTGTTTTTAAACCTAAACAAATTGTTTTAAAAACTAAATAGAAACTCTTCTTTAAGTCTTCAAGTCAACCCGGGTCAACCCATTGGTCCCTCTTACTCCCTTTTTTGGTTTGAGCTCCAAGTCAGATTTTTTTTTAATAATTGAAATTTTATTGAAGAGAAGTGGTTCAGCCCAGTGGTCTCACCTATCCCCTTTTGGTTTGAGCTCCTAGACAGATTTCAAAATACTGGATGTCATTATCATTAACATCCTTTCAGCCTTATTTCTACTAGCACAAGGAATTTGATGAGTTTAAAGTCATGGATGTCTTGAAATTAGAAATGCATGAATGCACCTGTTAACGCTTTATTTTCTTCAATAAATATTTTTTGATGCATCGAATAGTTGGGGATAAGACACTACGAATGATGATGGTATGATTTTGATGCATTGATTTAACTAATTGTATGATCCACAGGAATTGGAACACCTATTCGACGAGGATTGGGTGGCATATCAATACTGAAGTGGTCACCAATGGGAGATTATTTTTTCACTGCAAAGTTGTATGACTGATCACCAATGTTAATATCTATTTTCAGTTTCATATATGTTTGGCACAGTCAAGTTTATTTCAACTCACTATGTTTACTTTGATGGTCATATACTTTTACAGTGATGGAACATTCTATCTCTGGGAGACAAACACATGGACGTCAGAACCTTGGTCTTCCTCTGGTGGATTTATCACGGTAACTGAATATGATAAGTTTTGGTATTTAATACATATATGTTTGGTTAATTGAATTTTTTTAATTATTTTTATGAGGTATTTTACTAGAATTTTCTTTCCCCAAGATTTTGAAAACACATTAGCATGTAGCCGATTTGACTAGTGGTCAACATCCTTTTTCCTCGCCAGAGGGACTGATTTATTTTCATTATGAATAATTTCCTTGCAATTTTGAGGGCATATAGTTTCATTTATACATCTCTGCATTAGTATTCTGTACCTTTGTACCAACTTTGACATCATCATTATCAAAGCCTTATCCCTAAAATTCGGTGTATTAAATTTTGACATATTTTTTACTAATTTAGTAATATACCAAAATATTTTCATTTCCATATAGACCGAAGGAACGCTTTTGGTACATTTCCATTTTCATGAAATATGTTATCTATTTTATAAACTTAAACATTATGTATAATGCATAACAACAAAAATAACAACAAAGCATTATCCTAAACATGTGGGATCTGCTAAACGAATCTTGTCACTCCATTCCTCCTTGTCATCTGTCCAAAGCCAAGTCTCATGTTATTGAAAGTGAGTTCATTTATGCTTTCATTATCTCCATCCACCAAATAATATGTAGTATTAAATAAGAATGTAGTATCAAGTGACCCTGTTACACATTATTTTAAATAGTTAGTATATATGAACTCCAATGGGTTAATCACATACATATCTACTTTTATATCTAAGTTGTAAGTTAAAACTATTTTTATTAAAAAAATTAAAGAATTAGAAAAAAAAAGGATATCGAAGATTGTAAGACCATGTGATTGGACCTTCATAGGTAGTGAGTTAATTGCTTTTGATTGTCTTTTGGAAGCGGATATCCTACTTCTGCTTTAATATCCTAAACATTTGAGATTCAATTTGCTTACATTCAGTTTTGTTCACTTTGTCCATTATGATCTGTCTGTTTTTTATTTTTATTTTTTTGAATTTTGAATTTTCATCAGGGAGCAACTTGGGATCCTGATGGGCGTATGATATTGATTGCTTTCTCAGAATCTGTAACATTGGGTTCTATTCACTTTGCATCAAGGCCTCCTTCATTAGGTTTGTGAAGTCTTGTTTCAATTTTTAGTACTTCCAAGTTTCAAGTATTACGGTTTCTTAGTTTCTTGACAATGCTTATTCATTGCTAAGCAGAATAAAATTTTCATCTTCTGTATGACATGGGCATTGTTGTCTTCTCTCCAAGATTTATTTTTATTTAGTTATTTTTTGGGTTTTTCTTTTTTTTTTTTTTTTTTTGGGGGGGGGGGGGGGGTGGTCTAAGCTAAAAGGGATTTATGACCTTTGAATGCAGTTCATATTCCACTCTTGAAGCTGTGTCACATCATTTGGTGACTGGTCGACTTTTATTGGGATCTATGGGTTCTCAGGATACTGGAGCATTTGAATATGTCACCATAATCAACTCCTTATCCCAAAATTTGGGGGTCTGCTGGATAGGTCAATTTACCTTCAAAATTGTGTGTTTGAATATGCACAATCAGGGCAGATGAAGTTCTTTAGTGGGGTCTTTAGGTGTGGTTCTGCTTCAGGAATGGGGGAACATGGAAACTGTAAAGAGTTGTACTTTGCCTTGGATAAGTTAAGTAGGGTTTGTGTGCCCATTTTCAGTCCCATAAAGGGGACTCAGTGAACCCATTAAGAATAGCAGAGCGAATTTACCCTTTTTAAAATGAGATTGTTTCTGGTCTGTTCCAGGCCAGACCTTATCTGCATAGCTAGCTACCTTATTTTCTACTTCTCTTATAACCATGCTGATCTAATAACCTTGTATGATTGGGAACCTTGGATATTCGTGCAAAAACATTTATAAGCCGAAAGCTGTTCAACATATCATAATATCACTTTGAGATTTCCTATTATCTTCTTTTTCATAGAAAATGCTCAGACACCTATATCATGTAAAGAATACATCATCTTAGATGGCAAAGTTTAATCCAAGTTTCTAGTTAAATACATCATTTAAAGTAAAGGTATAATGTAAAATCTGACCACTTCTTAATTCCTGTAAACATTTCTTTTGTGACCATTGATGCTTTCTTCTATTATTAATCTTAAAGGTTTTCGGTCCTTGCTGTTTTTTTTTTTTTTTTCACTTCTTGATACGTTGTCAGGCACAGTTTTTTGCTTCTCAAGTTTACAGAAATACATTAATTGCTTAGAAACATGATACATTTTTGTTGCTTCCCATGGTTGATGTTCTGCAGATGCACACCTATTGCCGGTTGACTTGGTAGAAATAGCATCCTTAACTGGGAGGTAGGGGCAATATTACTTTCTTCCTCAATATTCTTTTTTTTTCCCTCTGCTGGTTCCCTTTTTGATCACAAAAATGTTGCAGATATATTTTCATCATTCTATAATATACTATATGTTGCATCAGGGGCGGATTTACAGTGGGGGCAGTGGGGGCAATTGCCCCCACAGAATTTCTAAAATCCATAGGGAGGTATAATAAATTTAAATTTTTTTTAACATTCTACTGCTTTGCCCCCACAAAAGTTTTGAAATTTTTTTATTTGTAATTTGCCCCCACAATTTTAACATTCTACTACTTTGCCCCCATAGAAATCAGAAAATTTTTCTATTTGTAATTTGCCCCACGAATACAAAATCCTGGCTCCGCCCCTGTGTTGCATGTAAACTGATTCACGGACTTACCAATCCAGCTTGGTAGGTTGGTAAACCCGTGAGTGTTAATATCACACACTCGAGTTCTAAACCTGTCTTCTTCTGTTTGTTACATTTGATAATCCCCATCAATTTATACTTTAAAAAAAAAACCGTCATCTTCAGCTTATCTTTCTATGAAACTTTTGAATTCATGTAATCGTGACCAATATTACTTTTTCTATTTTTTTTTAAAGTAATTGTCGGTGTCTTGCTGGCTGACAATGTGTTCATGCCTCTCAAATGTTATTAACGTACTCGAAATCTGTGAACGTGCATAGAGTTATGTAATGTATCAAAATGTCCTCATTGCATTTGACATTCTCTCATAAGAATGTAATTTTGCAGTTCTTGCGTTGCTCAAGATTGTCAAATGATGGAATGTAAAATTGCAAGCTTGAGAAAAATTAAAGAAAATAAGAAAAAAACGTAAAAGACATCAACCATTAGAAATTAAAAAAATAAGCTGCACATACTGTGTTTACATCCAAAATGCAATGTCATACACACACAAACCTAACTATCGAAGTATGTATTATGCTGACATTTACATTATTATGATTTATAAGACTATAGGAAGATAATCATGGTACTTTTAGTTCTTGATATAACAAGTTTCCCCTATGTTATGCAGCCGGGGCATTGAGAAGATAGCCTGGGATGCTTCAGGAGAGCGATTGGCTTTGTCATATAAAGGAGGCAATGAGATGTACAACGGTCTTATTGTCATATATGATGTTAGAAGGACTCCTATCATTTCTGCATCTCTAATGTTAGTTTCTTTTTTTCTTTTTTTTAAACTGCCAGCAACTTTCTCCCTTTTCTTTTTGAGCACACTTTTGTTTCTTTTATCTTCTATCATATTTTCTTAATTATACCTTTTCGCTAACTTTTTTCCTTTGAAGTATTATATGTAAAAAAAAATCTCTAGGTTTTCTCTAATCCATTGTTTTGTGGTGAATTAATACAGTGGGTTTATTAGAGGGCCTGGAGAGTCTCCTAAACCACTTGCTTTTGCCTTTCACGACAAGTTCAAACAAGGGCCGTTGCTTTCTGTGGTAAGATCTGATTACTCTTTTACATGTTCTTGTTATCTAAGGCTTGTTCACTCTTTATGTCCCTCAAGAAACCTCTACTAATCTACACACATACAATGACATACTATTACAGTCATATATGAATAATGCTAGATGGACCCCGGCAAAACATGAAACGTTGAAATGTTGCAATATTTTTATTTTTATTTTAATTTTAATTTATTTTAGAGAGCTGCTATTGGCACTGCAACTTTTACTTATTACACATTTACACCCCAATTAAAGATTAAAACACACATTTTAAACATTAGCAAGGTTTGGTTCAGATTATGATCTCAACATTTAACACTCGTTCAAACAATTTCAGTAGTTGTTTACCATTATGACTAGGCACATATAAAATCCTAAACCCCCAAAAGAGGAATCTAGCAAAAAAAAAAAGTCATGCTAGGGTAACATTAAAATTGACATTGATTCACATGGAGGTGAGCACAGAACCATAGATGCTTCACTCATATCTCAATGAAAAGCATCTATGGCTCCGTACATACAACCACATCGGCAATATGTGAATCGATGTCAATTTCAATGTCACTTCAGCATTTTCCAGAAAAACAAAACAAGATAGCTTCTATTGGCACTCCAACTTGTCCTTAAAGAAATTAAGTGAATGGAGGGGACTGCCTATAATTCTTTTTCTTTTTCATTTTTAACTTCGGAATATAATGTCTCTAAACATTTTTCCCTCCATTATTATAGGTATGCATGTATATGTTCATGTATTTTATGTTGTTTTTACATTATTTTAAGTCACACTTTGCTTCTTTTGCAGTGCTGGAGCACTGGTTGGTGTTGTACTTACCCTCTCATTTTCCGATCACATGTACTTCCATAGTCAAGGTATTTGTTTCCTCTGTTCGAACTTAGAATTGAAGTCTGCTCTATATGAAATAAATTTTCTGCTTTGTGAAACCTTTTGATATGAAAACAAATTTCACTTGGTAAGAACTGATAAAAAAGAATTAGAGAAAAAAAAACTAAATCAGATGCTTGAGCAGATGAGCAACATGAGAAATAACATAGCTGCCTTGATAGTTTGCTTTGCTGTAATTTTCACAAGGGCTTCTGTTGCGACACCAACTTTTACTAACGCCACCCCACATGTATGCTAATTCTTTGGTAATGTACATATAAAAGTTGGTGTGTCAATATAAGCTCTCATTTTCATTTCTATTTTCAATAATAATAATAACAAATCATTGATTTGCATATTTAGCTCTTTTATAGGTTGAATTATTCGCCATCAATAAGAGGAACTACAGTTTTGGAGATTAGCTGTCGAGGAAATTACTTGCAAATGTTTACGCCTTTGTAAAAGATTAAAAAAACAAATATGATCTCAAGTTCTAGTCAGTCAGTTTGTTCTCGTTGGATCTTCTATTATTATTTATGGTTAGAATTGTTTAATGAAAATCAAGAAAAATTATATGTATTTGTAATTATGACCATTTGAATTAATAATGTTCGTTATTTGAATGTCTGGTTCTTTTGTTTCAGGATCTTAAATTTTAAATTTTGAGATACGACTTTAATGATAATCGACGAGGAAATGAGAAATATATTAAACAAGATTATAAAATGCGTCAATCCAACGGCCCAGATTGTTTCTCAACTAAATATGTATAAACAAATAAAGTACTTCCAAGATTGGTTGACTTAAACACATTTTCTAAAACGGTATTAACAATATGGACAGCACCAAGACAGTGATCATGCCATGTTTCCAACTTCAGCTGTGCACAACTAAAGCAAACAAAATTGCAAAAAAAAAAAAAAAAAAAATTATAAAGGAGCACCTCCTCCATATGAATATTAAACACATGTACTGTTTCAAATCCTTTAATTTTCTAATGACCAGAATACCCCAGTTCTATTTGTCAAATTACAGTTTCAATCCTTGTATTTTTTTTTTTTTTGTTGCTAAACATAATCTTTAAAGGTAAGGTGACTTAAACTCAAGACCTCTCTCTTCTTATCTTTGTTTCATGATGTTCTGGCGAAAGAATGTCATAGATTAAATAGTTTTGATCTTTCGATAGGATTGATCATTTTTGTTTATATATAAATAAACTATATGGGCGCATGTGATTTTATAGAAAATGTTTTCAAGAAACTAAATCTTGTAAAATATATTTTTTCTCCCCAAGAAAGTAGATTTCATCAGAAAATGTTTGCACCTATGATAATGTCAAACGGTGATTTGGTTTTTTATATTTAGAAGTTACGGGTAATTGTGAGAGAATAACATTTGGATTTTCCTGTTCTAATAAGAAAATCATTTTTCTTTGGTTCATATAATCTTTTTTTTTTCTCCCTAAAATACGTTCGTCATCTGCAAATCACATTTTCAGGTAATCCATTCGATCGATGATTTTCCCTCGCAATATACAAATCCTAAGAGTGATTTTCAGAAAATTAATTTTCCACCTCCTAATATTGTTCACTAACTATAGCTATCTTTAAAAAAAAAATTCCAAGCGTAATCAAGTGGCGGAATTTATATTCCCACGACCATTTTCCCGAGAAAATCATATTCTCTTGAAAACGAATTCCCTACAATCATATCAAATAGATAATTTCTCCGTAAAGTCCATCAAATAGTGTACTTCATGTTTCGTAAACAGAATTGGATTAACATTTGTGCAATTTGATCCATTATTAGGAGTCAATGTTGATCCCGACGAATCACTCAATTTCTTAATGTAGAAAATGTGGGATTTTGCCAAATCCAATTCTTATAAAATCTCAAATCAGATTATTAAACCTTATTTCAACATCTAGAGAATTTTTATTTTTATTTTTATTTTTTTTAGGTTTCTATTTCAATATTAAACAAGTTTAAATTCAAGAGTGATGGTTTAGTCAGGGCTATTTTGGTCAGATAAAAAATCTAGACAGGTTTTAAAGAATTTTTTAAAATCAGGACAAATTAACAATTCGATTGCCACGTCAGCTTTTATAATATGTCCACGTGGCGTTCTCTTTGGTTTATACGTCGTGATGGCTACTAAGGGGTTGTCTTCGTCTTCATGTAGTGAGAGAGAGAGAATATCCTTCCATGACACCAAGACATCAACCGTTACTCTAAAATATCGTTATCGGGAATTTATCGTTAAACATTATATCGGGAGAAAATGAATATTTGTTGGTCTTTTTACATTTTATTAAAAATTCAGCTATGATATTGTTGACTGAGTGGCAAGTGAAAAACTTCTAAAGTTTACTTCATATCATCTCGAGAGAAAATACAATATCACAATGTGGGCCCTGATCAATCATCACCATCGATCAGCTTCATGTTTTTTCTTTCTTTTTCTAATAGAGAGATTCTATTGCCACACCAATTTTTGCTAACACCCCCTCAATGCATATGTAAATCATCAAATAATTAGCACATCTTGGGGTGATATTAGTAAAAGTTGGTGTGGTAATAGAAGCTCTCTTCTAATATTAGGTCGATTGGTTAAGAAATTAAAAAAATAAAATAATAAAGAGAAAATTACTTAAAGGACTCTGGCTCCCTAAGTTTGCGGTGGTCTCTTAATATTCCATTTAGTAAACTCGACAATAAATAACAAGTGTCGAGTTCAACAGTAAATAGTGGTGAGTTCGAAGGTAAAATTTGTGAACTTGACACTAGATGAAAAAGCGTAGAACTTGACAATAAATAAAAAGTAGTGAGTTCACTAATAATGAGGGACCATCATGAAATAAAAAGTTTACTAAATGTCCTATCAAGCTATCACGCAAAACGTAGGGATTATTTAAAAATAAATCCCTCCGTCAAGGTCCATTGAGTAATTTTCTCAATAATAAACGGTACCAAAGAATAAAATAGCAAAATCTAAACGGACAATAACATAAGTTTTATAAATAAAGTAATAAAGAAGAGCAAAAATCAGGATCCAATCCAATGACCCAGGAAGAATAACTCATGAAAAAACACGAAGTCCGACTTTTTGGAATAGAGCATGTATTCCCGATGATATGTTGTGTACCTTATGGTAAATTTTTTTTTTTACCTTTTATTATCAATAAGTGTATTTTTTAATGAGTTCAATGACTTAGTTCTAGTGGGATTTAAACTCAACTCCCTTATATTATCATCCAAAGACTTTACCAACTAAATTAGTTGACGCCTGCACCCTTATAATAAATATTGATTACGGAATATTGTATTTTAACTATTGGGAATTTGTATTTTTTTTTCACAAGTCGTGATAATCTGACACCCCCCTTTGACATATGTCTCAATCATAAAATCGTAGATCATTTGCCTCAAGATACACAAGATTTTTTTTTTAATTTTGCATATCTCGAGGCAAATGATCTACAGTTGTGTGAGGGCGTTAGAAAATCATTATTCTTTTTTCACAAGTTAACGAATCCCAATTAAGAAAGGGTTAAAGGGTGAAAGTTTTAAGCAACTAGATTATGTTAGATTTATCAAGAGCAATGTCTTGAACTAAGCTATTCAAATAATATTTTGAGGATTAAAAAGGTTGGTGAATTAAAAGCTAAAGAAGATATCATATTACCAAGAATAGTGATTTTCTAACACCCCTACACTGCCATCACAGAATCGTAGATCACTTGCCTCGAGATATGTAGAATCACAAATAATTTTCTTGTGTATCCCGAGGCAAATTATATATTGTTATGTGACGGGGGCGAGGGGGGGGGGGAGGGGGGAACTCATAAAAAACAAAAAAGACATACAAATACACAAAATATTGAAGCATCAAATTTGCTTGTCATAGTGAAATTATAGAGGAAAATAGTCAGCAGGAATTTAAGATTAAAAAACAGACAAAGGTATCAAAGAATCAATTTGATTTTATGCCTAGGAGGTTAATTATCAAGAATTTTTTTCTTAAATAAATGGTAGAGACAGATGGGATGATTCATAGTTCCTCCAAACTAAGTCTAAGGTCATTAAATCAACGCTTTGTTGATGAACAAGAATGATATAAATTACAAAGAGGAGGAGGATTCAAAGGAGGGGCACGTTTAGAGGAAATAATTAATGCTGGAGTGACCTCCTCAGTGGGGGATACACAAGGGATATCTTGATGTGGTGGCGCGCGCATGCCCATAGATACGTTTTCTCTGAGATATGAGTAAAATGTATCGGGCATACACACACTACTATGTCTAGGTGTCCCCCACTGTGGTCACTCCAGCACGACTTAGAGGAAAATCATTGAGAGATCTTACTTTTTGAATTTTTTTCCTGTTTTGGGTGACTTTTTAGATTTGATTTATAGAATTGTGGAATGATATGTAATGACGACAATGCTCTCAATGTATAAATAAATAATATTATTGATGATGATGTGCATTAAGACTTCGTTATTTACGGTAAATATTGGCATGATTAGTTGAATATGATATGTTATCGGCTCTTCTTGTCTCTTGATGTATCCTAATGTGTCATTTGATCATGTGAGCCTAATTCAACAAACAAGGTTTCTTTGTTTAATTTTTGAAGTATAATACTGAATGAGTTGTGATAAAATGACTCACCAGGTGGCATACTCAATCAACTTATTGATGTGACAAGTTTGGAACCGTAGATCTATACGTATTGGTATACACAATTGCACATTCCCATAAAAAAGTGTACCTTGAGGGGGGCCATGTATCCCTAGGTGGGAAGATCTACGGTTTCCAAACTTGCCCACATCATTGAGTCGATTGAATATGCCACTTGACGAGTCATTTTATCAGGACTCATACTAAATTGGGTGATGTAGCACACTCAAATGCACTCAACTGACATGTATGTGCACAAAAAACCATATATTTTCCTTGTGTATCTTGAGGAAAATCTATGATTATGCGCACATTTTATGCTAGTTGAGTGTCTTTTTTTATAGTTAGTTTAGCACGACTCATTTTCGGGCTATGATTTTAACGGGACAAAACAAAATCTAAGGAATCTAAAAAAGGCAAATATTTTAAGAGAGTTGCTATTGGCACCCCAATTAAAAATAAAGAAAATAAGTGAATAATTGATAATATGTAAAAGTTTGGATTCCAATATGAGCCAAACCTTTGTAATTTTTGAATAGTGGGTTTTAATCTTTAATTGGTGTATAATAAATAATTGGGACCGAATAGTTCCACACCACCTATTACCAATTACACTCGATCACTTAAAAAATTATCCTTTGCACTCCATTTAGATGATTACACTTTGAAATTAATTTAAAAAGGTGTTGCACTCATTTTGTAATTTTTCTTCTTCCTCAACTATGCTCAGAGAAATAATTGTTGGTTCAACAATTTTTGCAAAAAAATACTTTTTGGTTTCGAAACCATATTTACAAAATTACGTTCTCTTGAAAACATAGATTTATTTTAATTTTTAAACAAATATTAGGAAATTATTACCTTAAGTTAGAACCAAAGAAAGCGAACAAAATCAATCACAGAACATGAGCAAAGTGTAGAGGCAGAAAATATAAAACTACAAGAAAAAATAAAGGTTATGTATTGGAGTGCAAGCCATCAGATAAAATAGAGATTATAAAAAAAGAGCTACTATTGCCACACCAATTCCTATATAAATCACCAAACGATTGTGCACAGTTGGTGTGGCAATAGCAACTCTAAAAATAAAGGATTTTTATGTTGGTGTGCTATCAACAATTAGTGGTGTGCAACTAGTTGGTCCCTAAATAATTTAAGAAATTAGGGTGTAATAAGTTAATTTTGGGTGCCAATAGCAGCTCTTTTTATTTTTTTTTAAATCTCTTACGTATTTAGTAGAGCTGACACTAAGAATGACATTGTTGTTTTCCCGCGAAAAAGTCGCGGGAAATTGGAAAATCCGCCGAGTCAGTCGTTACGAGAGAGAGAGAGAAAACAATGAAGAAGACGTCCTTGGATTGATCCGTTAGAGTATTTTGAGCAAAGGCAGCTGGTTTTGATCGACAGAGACAGACGAAGAAAACACCAACCCATTACACTTAAAAAAAAACAAAAAAATTCTGTATCTTTCTTTGAAGAACAAAAGTTCAAATTTTATCTTAGATGGGTCTTTGAAAAAAATTCAATCTTCGATCTTATGATCGAAAATCAAGATCAGAGTCTGGGTATCTGTTATAAAGATATGGCCTCGCCCATACCCAGGATGGTTTATCAAGAATGGAAGGGAAGCAATGTAAGGTTTCTTCTCTTTTTAAAAAGTTCATGTTTTTGCCCCAAATTTCATTTCTTTTTATTGCTTTAATGCTGTTGTTTGATCATAAATTGAATTTTGAAGAATGAATTTGAGAAGGGATCAATGTGGGTCTTCCTTTGGTTATGTCTTATTTTGATTTCTTATATCATGGATTTGATTTGTTTGATCATTATATGAATTAGTTTTTATTTTATTTTACTTGTAAAGGATGGTTTTGGAAAGAAGGCTATGTGGGTCTTCATTAGATTATTTCAGAATCACGAATTTGGTCTCATCGGATGATTTTCTTGATTGGGAGTGCGTGTTTGATCGTAAAATGAATTGGGTTTTTGTGTGTGTGTGTGTGTGTGCACTTATGAAGATTGAATTTGGAAAAGAAGCAAATAAGTAATGTGGGTCTTCATTAGATTATTTCAGAATCACGAATTTTGTCTCATCGGATGATTTTCTTGATTGGGAGTGCGCGTTTGATCGTAAAATGAATTGGGTTTTTGTGTGTGTGTGTGCACTTATGAAGATTGAATTTGGAAAAGAAGCAAATAACCAATGTGGGTCTTCATTAGATTATTTCAGAATCACGAATTTGGTCTCATTGGATGATTTTCTTGATCGGGTGTGCATGTTTGATTGTGAAACGAGTTGGTTTTTTTGGTTTTTGTGTGGGCACTTATGAAGATTGAATTCGAAAAAGAAGCAAATATGCAATGTTTCATTCATTAATTTCATGTATTTTTGTTAATCGTGGATTTGGTATTGTTGGATAATTTATTTAATCATGATATGCTTGTTTGATCCCAACAATACTTGTATTTTTAGTTCCCCTAAAACAAAAGAAATACAAATTGTAGACTCCCTGATTTTTGCATATTTGATCATTAAATGAAAGCATGGGATTTTCCATTTATTTTTAAATAAAGTAAATCGAAAATGAAATTCCAGCAAATTAACCTTCACAATCAAATCTTCGTTTGTTTTAAGTTTAATACATAAATTTTGTTTTTTTTAATTGCTTTTTTTTTTTTTTTTTTTTGGGTTTGTGTGTGCTTGTTTGGTGGTATCACGGTAAAATTATAAAAATAAATTGATATTGGAAACCAACAATTTATTTTAGTGTTTAGGAAGTGACCTCAAGATTGGACCTCACATCGCACACCCTGACGTGAAAGTGCATGGGAACCGTAGATGCTTTTCACCAAGATACGAGTGATAAAGCATCTATGGTTCCTATCCACTTTCACGTCAAGAAGTGCGATATGAGGTCACTCGAGTACGACTCTTTTTCTTATGTTTAAGGAGATCAAATCTGTGAGGTTGAATGTGAGTTTGAAAATTAGTGTTCAACTTGTTGAAAATATACTATAGTAACATAATGACTTTATGCGATTCCGGATGATTTATATTTTGTAGACCAACTAACACTAACAAAACTTCTTTTGTTATTATCAGAGATTTATTTGTGGTGGGAGAATTATCTTTGGTCCTGATGTGGCGTCGTTGTTCTTATCGACACTCCTAGTAGGAGGTCCTTCATTAGCATTTTGTTTTCAAGTGATTCTGAAGATCAAAGAGAATGGTTATCTTCTTGGGTATCCTGTACTCTTTGTGGGAGTGATTGTCACCATTTTGGTTAGTAATTCTTTCTCTTTATCTAAACCATAATATATAAAGGAACGGTTATTTTATAAGTCATCAAGGCCTATAAAATCAAATCTTTCTCTATTACTAATGTCAATTAAAAGTAAACTAATCCTTTATATCGAGAAAAAAATATATATATCGGTCCTACTCATCTTAGATTTTGGAGAGAGAGACAATTTTGATTTAAGATTTTGAAGAATATTTACCAAACAATTAAAAATAGACTAATCCTTCATATCGAAACAATTAAGTGTAGGGAAACATTATAAAGTATAATTTGGCAATAGAACATGATTTAACATATTTCATCGATTTCTTATGTTTTGAACTTTCCAATTTCTATTAGCATTGTGTTTGACACTACACATCTATGTCCAATCCTACATGTTAGTATGGAGGCTTGGGTGTGTGTGTTTGTGTGGTTGAAATAGAGATAAGTTTGTTCCAACATGCAAAATAAAATCACGTCTCCTCACTAATCTATCAATGGTTCAATTTGAAACCACTAAATCTAATGCTTTGATGAATTATGCAGGAATTGGTGTTTCTTTTCTTGACATCTGGTAGAGATCCGGGCATTGTACCTCGAAACTCACGACCCCCTGAATCGATTGAATCATTTGACATAACTACCCCATCTATGGAATGGGTCAATGGGAGAACCCCTCATTTGAAATTACCTCGAACAAGGGATGTCATTGTAAATGGTCATGCGATAAAAGTGAAGTATTGTGACACTTGTTTCCTATATCGACCACCCCGTACATCCCATTGCTCGATCTGTAACAATTGTGTTCAGAGATTTGATCACCACTGCCCATGGGTTGGTCAGTGCATTGGAGTAGTAAGTAATGTCAAAATTCAAATACAATGTTGTTTAATTCTTAAAAAAAATTATCATGATCATTTCCAATGTTATGTGTTGATTGTATATTTTCCTCCACTCTTGGGTGTGTCATACCCCACTTAAGCCCTGTGACCCTCTTATAATCATAGTTCTCCTCTCCAAGAGATCCGTCTTTTGGAGTAGTTAGTTGGTTAACATGGTATTAGAGTGTTAGGTTCGTAAAAGTCACAAGTTTGATTTTTTTCCATCCTTATGGGTGAGGGGGAGTGATGGGTGTATATTTTCCTCTAAACTTGGGCGTGTCATACCCCAGTTAAGTCCCATGACCCTCTTATAATCATAGTTCTCCTCTTCAAAAGATCGGTCTTGTGGAGTAGTTGGTTGGTTAACATGGTATCAGAGTCCTAGGTTCGTATAGGTCACGGGTTCAATTCTTTCCATCCTTATGGATGGGGGGAGTGTTGAGTGTATATTTTCGTCCAGTCTTGGGTGTGTCATGCCCCAGTTAAGCCCTGTGACCCTCTTATGATCATAGTTCTCCTCTCCAAGAGATTGGTTTTTTTAGAGTAGTTGGTTAGTTAACATGGTATTAGAGTGTTAGGTTTGTATAAGCCACATGTTCGATTCTTTCCATCCTTATGGGTGAGGGGGAGTGTTGAGTATATATTTTCCTCTAGTTTCGGGTGTGTCATACCCTAATTAATCCCTGTGATCGTCTTATATTCATAATTCTCCCCTTCTCCAAAATGCCAGTCTTTTGGAGTAGTTGGTTGGTTAACATGGTATCAAAGTGCTAGGTTTGTATAAGTCATAGGTTCAATTCTTTCCATCCTAATAGGGGAGGGGGGGGGGAGTGTTGAGTGTGTATTTTCCTCCAGTTTTGGGTGTGTCAAACCCCAGTTGACTCGGTTAAATTGATTTTTTCTTAGTAATGTTTAATTGGTTTTGCTAGAAACTGACGAGCCTCCTACATGTTGTTCTTTGCAGCGTAACTATCAGTTCTTCTTCTTGTTTATATCAACCTCGACTTTTCAGTGCATCTATGTCTTTATTTTTTCTTGGGTCAACCTAATTGAGCAAAAGCATGACAACTCTATAAGGACAACAATGTCAAAACAAGCCATATCAGTTTTTCTCATAGTATATTGCTTCATAGCCTTTTGGTTTGTTGGCGGGCTCATGGTTTTCCATTCCTATTTGGCTTGCACAAACCAGGTGATCTTCATCCTCCTCAATTGAAAAACTTAATGATGGAAATAAGTGAACATTGATATATGGTACTAAAGAGTGATAAATAAATATATGGTGTTGCTGAGCACCATAGATTTTGATAATGTTTAGGACTTGTGCCAAACATTTTTCAATATATGGGCTAGAAGTTTCGGAATAGGCTGCTTTTTTGTGAGGATGAACTCTATGGTGAATAGATCATCTTCACAAGAAATTAGCTCATTCCGAAACTTCTAAGCCCATCAAAAGTGGTTTACAAATAATTGACAGTCTACGATTATTCAACTTGTAAATTGGGGCAAGACTTCTAAGCCCTATATTGAAAAATGTTTGGCTTTCTTTAAGACTTACGAATGCTCTCTATATATATTTATAGGGGAATGTTAACGTCCAAGACCTTATGAGGACGTTAGCATTCTCCAACACTTTATTTTTCTAATAATACCCCTATTCATTTTATTTTTTAGTGAAAACAAATAAGGGTATGTTGGTCTTTACATAATAAATGCTTGTTTGCATTGATTGCCAAATCATTTATTATAACAAAACATTTAATTCTAAAGATTAAATGCCCTTAGCATTTATTATGAAAGATACAAGTATTCATTACATAAATAAGCATTTTTAATGTAAAAAAAATTAATATACCTTTGTCTTTTTCACAAAATAACAAAATAGATAAGGGTATTATCAGAAAAAAAGTGTTGGAGAATGCTGACGTCCCCATGAGTTCTTAGACGTTAGCATTCCCCATATATATATATGGGTCCCATTCCACAACAAACATTTTGGCAAAACATTTTTCAAAACATGGGTTATAGGTTTTGGAATGGGCTGATTTTTGGTGAGGATGATCTCTACGGTGAGGAGATCATCCTCACCAAAAATCAACCCATTCCAAAACTTTTAGCCTCAGTTTACAAGTTGAAAAATTTTGGACCGTCCATTTTTTGTAAACCATTTTTGATGGGGTTAGAAGTTTTGGAATGGGCTGATTTTTGGTGATGATGATCTCCTCACCGTAGAGATCATCCTCACCAAAAATTAGCCCATTCCAAAACCTCTAACCCATGTTTTGAAAAATGTTTTGCCAAAATGTTTGTTGCTGAACATTTCCCTATATATATGTTTTTTTTTTCAAAATGAGAAAATTGGAGCAAGCCACCCTCTCTGTCCCCGCCAAGCATGTGGCTCACATTCATGGTGGTTTGGTCTTGGGGCGCACCATTTGATGATTCGATCTACACAGATTTTAAAAATAAAATAAAATGTACTTAATCGATCAGCTAACTGTATATACGTAATTTTTTTTTATCTTGTTGCAATTATTATTAATTTTTATAGATTGTTCAAAACAATAGAGAGAGTTGCTATTGGCACCCCAAAATTTTACTTATTACACTCCAATTTCTTAAATTATTTATCAAATCCCAATTAAAGATTAAAACACGTTCTTCAAACATTACAAAAAGGTTTAGCTCAAATTATAATCTCAACTTTATAACACTCGTTCAAACAATTTCAGTAGTTGTTTACAATTATGATTAGGCTCATATAAAAACCTAAACCCAAAAAGTTAAAATCTAGCAAAAAAAAAAAAACAAAACAAAACAAGAAAGTTTCTATTGACACCCCAACTTTTACTTACTCTCAACCATTCGCTTATTCCTTTATTTTTAAGTGGGGTGTAATAAGTCAAATTTGGGGTGCCAATAACAACTCTCAAACAATAGATAAGTGAGATAGTCAGGAATTAACATTATTGATTGGGTTGGCTTCTTCATGTTCCCATATTCTAACTAAGTTCAATACTTAGATCTAAAATAACTATACTTAATGTGGAATGCTAACATCTAAGATTTTACGGGACGTTAACAATTTCCAACACTTTATTTTTCTAATAATATCCCTTTTTATTTTGTCTTTTAGTAAAAAGAAATAGGGGTATGTTGGTCTATTACACAATAAATGCTTGTTTATATTGATTGTCAAATCATTTATTATAATAAGACATTTAATTCTAAAAATTAAATGCCCTTAGCATTTATTATGAAAGAGACAAGTATTAATTACACAAATAAACATTTATTATATAAAAAGACTAATATATCATTGTCTTTTTTACTAAACAAAATGGGTAGGAGTATTATTATAAAAAAAAAAGTGTTGGAGAATGCTAACATCCCCATGAGCTCTTAGACGTTATCATTTCCCATACTTAATTTACTCATATATTCTCATCCTTGCTTCTCTTGCTCAATGCAGACAACTTACGAGAACTTTCGATATCGATATGATAAGAGAGAGAATCCATATAATAAGGGAATACTTGAGAACATTAAAGAAATATTTTTCTCAAAGATCCCACCTTCAATGAACGATTTTCGAGCATGGGTATTGGAAGATGATCATATAGAGATTGGGTCCACTACTCCAAATATTGGAGGTGTAATCAGCTCAAAAGAGAAAATCGACATAGAAATGGGACATAAACTCGTAGAGGATGGAAGTATCCCGATTAATGATATTTTGGAAAATTTGGATTATAATAGTATCGAGGCCAGCTTGAAGAGTAAGGATGGAGATGGTGGTATTGTGGTTGATCCATATTTCTTTCCTACAAACCAAGAATCAAGAGACTTGGAACAGAGTTCCAACAACGGCGAGAGAACCATTGTAGATGCCAACGGTGATGAAGGTAGTAGCTCCCACCAAACTACGACTACGACTTCGAATTCGAATATGCAATCATAAAGGTAATTTGTCTTTTATTTCACTTTTTATTAATGTAATATTGCTCAAACTTATGGTTGGAACTTGGAAGCTTCTCTTGATTAGAAGAAAAAAAAATAGTTTGTTTATAACATACAACATACGTTTGTCAAAATCATTGTCACCAAATTCTCCGACTTACTGACAAAATCGCAATTAAATTGTGACCTTTTCCTTCACCGATTTAATCACGACTTTTATGAATTTCTCGATTAAATCATAAACTTCAAGTTTACAATGCATGGGCTTTCTAGTGAGAAGGATATAGTTAAAAAATGCAAATCTAGGTCATGTGCAACATGAATATATGTTTCATTCACCCCAATGAGTCACGATGAACTACTTAATAGATTCATTTTCTGTTTCATTATTACATTTTTTTCTATAAACCAAAGATGATAATCACCCCAATTCATATGTAAATCACCAAAGAATTAGCACACATCTTGGGTTGGCGTTAGCGAAAGTTCGTGTGGCAATCGAAGCTGCAAAGCTTGCATCCTAGCCTAAGTTACGAGTCAATTTAGGTGAATTAGTTGTTATTCTATTATGACATCACGAGTATTAAAGTGAATTATGCATCTTGAAGCCTAACATGATCATTGAATACGATTGAGTGTTCCATAGCAGCCATTGATAGTTCGATACCCATTTGTGACACTTTCTTCAAAGTTTAATTCCTAGCTCAGCTTCATAATCTAATTATAAAGTAAACTCATTTGCACCTAAAATAGTAGGATTCGTAATTTAGTTTCATTTTTATATGGTTGTTTCTTTTAATTCTTCGTCTTTTAACAGGTACTGCCACAACAGATCTTTGCAAATGTCGGATTAGTCATGATGCACGCACGTCGAATGTTAAGCTCGTTGTTAAGGATGCTTTGAGTTAGTTCTCAACTGTAAAGGACAAATGCCAAGCTCAAGAATGTCATTTATACTCTATTTAAACAAACAAAAAACAAAACAAAAATTCTTCTTCTGTTCAGTTAAAACTTTAGACTTGCAATTGTTAGCTAGTAAAATTACATGTTTGAGTGCAAATTAGGTTGTGTTGATGCTCTCTTTTTTGGGGACTAATTAGTTGTATTCATTTTTTTATTTTTGGTGTTTTCTCTCTTTATAGAACATGAAATAATTGTCAAATTTATGGTAAGAAAGTGTAGAATTTTGTTTTGGGAAATAGGAACCTACTTAGTGTCCCTTGTCCATGACATCCCGTAGTGTCACTCATGAACTTTATTGGTCGAGTATGTAAGATCACTGTCGTTCACTCTATATCGAAGTCATAAACGTGTTTGCTTGATAACTTCGAGGACCCGTTATTGGAACGGCTCATCTCTCGTCACCCATTTAACTTGCTTAGCTTGATTCGGTGATCAACACTCCCATGTTTGGTGTTTGTTGGTTCGGACCAACAATGTCGTGTCCCCATGTCACTCTATTTTCCCTTGTTGACACATAAGGCTAACCGACACACGTGTGCATCACATTATCCACACTCGCACAGACGATAAATGCCTTAATTACTATAAATTCTGACAATGTCGATCAACCATAAGAGAAGTTGGATCAATCAAAGTGTTTAGGATCAAATCATCTTTCTCATTTTGCATGCCCTTTTTGGATCATGAGTCACGACTTGATGACACAGTTTGTGAACTTGTTCGAGACCAAGATGACTTGGGCGAGTAATTTGGGTCACAAAGACAACTAAGTGAAATATTTAATATGAAATGTCGAAGATGAGTTGCCTGATATTTTGAAAATCTTAGCTGAGTCAGTTATAGAATAATTGATTTACGATGATTTAAATGCTTGTGATTTATTTAAAAATAATAATAATCGAGCATCTACTAATCCATTTTATAGTAAAAAAGTAATATATATGGATACAAATTTGGGGGGAAAAAGGAAATTTTATTTAAAGGACCATAACAGAGGGATTTATTTCTAAATAGTTCCTTAGTTTTGTGCGGTAGTTTTTTTATTTATGGTCGAGTTCACAATTTTTACTGTCGAACTCACCACTATTTATTGTCAAGTTCACCACTTTTCATCCAAAAACTATGAAAAAAAAAGTGAAAAAAAACCTTGATTTTTTTACATTTATCTTTAAAATATTTGAAAATGACTTCTTTTTCTTGCTTAAATTCTTTCTAACGGAATGAAGTCTCTGAAATTCGATTAGGATGTCAAAAATCTAAAAATTTTCGATGAAAGTGATGAGTTCGAATAGTTAGGACATTCAATCGTGAGAAATGTGGGAGATGAGGTCCAGGGATTATTAAGAAAAGAACACTTACTATATGAATTCGTAAGAGCCGCACCAAAACTTAGGGACTATTTAAAAAAAAAAGGTCCCTCCAATAGGGTCCTTTAAGTAATTTTTCTAAAAAAAGAACACATTTTCAGTGGTGCAAAAATCAATTCATACTGTAATAAAACGAAGGCCACGTGTCATCATATTAACCAATTATGTTAATAGCCCAATTGGATGAAGGGTGCAACATGATCAGCTTACACGTGTCAAATTCTCATTTAAACTCATAGATTTCCTTGGATGAGATGAGATCCATAAAAACCCCAACGTGTCATCATATTAACCATGATAACATAGGACAGATGCTATTTGCACCTCAATTTTTATTTATTACACCCCGATTTCTTAAATTAACATTAGAAAGACTTGGTTTAATAATCTAAACCTTGGAAAACATTATAACACTCGTTTAAAAATAAAAATCTAATAAAATAAAATAAAAGATGAGAGAATTTTTATTGACACCCTAATTTTTACTTATTTTTAATCATTCATTTTTATTATATTTTTAGGAATGAATCTCTAAATTGTACATTGAATATGTTGAAATTTCGATTTTGATACACTGTTCATTTTAATTCCCAAGACATGCACGTGGTACACTATTCATTTTTTACGTGTCTGCAAACTCAGTAATTCGTCACTTTTAATGTTTATAAATTCATAAATTCATCACTTTTAAATTTACGAGTCCATAGATGTGTAAAAGTAAATAATTTTTACTGTGTACATGTTTTCATAAAGAGTCGTGATAATATGACGCCCCATTCTAAGAAACGCACCCATCACAGAAGTGTAGATCATTTTCCTCGAAATACATAGAATCATAAATATTTTTCTTGTGTATCCCAAGACATTTGATCTACGATTCTGTGATAGGGGCGTTTGTCACAGGGGTGCATCATATTATCACGGTTCTTTTGTAAATAACATGAATGACGTATCAAAATCATAATTAGAACAAAAGTTGTGCATGTTTCTATAAATATCGAACTATTTTAATGGGATGTAATAAGTAAAAAGTGGGGTGCCAATAGTAGCTCTCTTACATACACCCATATTGGATCATGAGTGTAATATGATGACTTACACGTGTCAAAAACCCATTTAAACTCATAGATTTCATTGGATGAGATGAGATCCAATAAAGCTCACTCTTTCATTCCTTCCCACTCCCACCATTATCTCTCCTCTCCCTCTCTCTCTCTCTCTCTCTCTGCTAAAACTTCCTCCAAAAATGGCTACAGAAATGGCCCTCATAAAACCCATCTCCAAATTTAGCAGAACCACCCCTAAATTTAGCAACCCAAGACCCACAACTCTCACTAGGCCTTTTTACTCCAAAATCAAGATGGCTTCCTCATCAGTTACTAGAAAGCCCAAGAAAACAGGAATCAAGGAAACCCTCTTGACTCCAAGATTCTACACCACAGATTTCGATGAAATGGAGACTCTATTCAACGGTGAGATCAACAAGAATCTGAACCAATCAGAGTTTGAAGCACTTCTCCAAGAATTTAAAACTGATTACAATCAGACCCATTTTGTTAGAAACAAAGAATTCAAAGAAGCTGCAGATAAGCTTCAAGGGCCTCTTAGACAAATCTTTGTGGAGTTTCTTGAGAGATCTTGTACTGCTGAGTTCTCTGGGTTTCTTCTCTATAAAGAGCTTGGTAGAAGGCTTAAGGTACGTCGAATGATCACCACCGTTGATTTCTTTAAATGGGTGTTTCAATAATCCATCTCGAAGTTGAAATCCAGTGATGGATTTTTCGATTTTGACTTTTTATTTATTTATTATAAATAGAGAGTTGCTATTGCCACACCAATTGTGAGCAATTCTTTGATGATTTACATAGGAATTGGTGTGGTAATAGTATCTCTCGGATGACAAATCCATCTAGAAGTTGGATATAATTAAAATTTTGACTTTTTAAGGCTTAAACATGAGCTAATCTACCTTAAAATAAGAAAAAAAATTATAATTATTTAATATAAATATATATAATATTAAAAAAAATAGAGATTTTATTGCCACACCAACTTTTGCTAACGCCATTCCAATTCATATGAAAATCACCAAAGTGTTAGGCTACATCTTGGGGTGGCGTTAGCAAAAGTTGGTGTGGCACTAGAAGCTCTCTAAATAATAATAAAAAATGCAATCTTTTTAAAAATTGCGATTAAATCACGATTTTAATAGTTATTGATTAAATCGATTTTTTTTTTTTAATCAAAGTCAGGATTAATAAACGATTCTTGGAAAAAAAGAATTTACAGGTTATTTTTAGCATTTTTTTGAATGTTATTTTATAGTTTAATTAATATATGAAATGCACATATATTTTTTACATTTTTATGAGAGTTGCTATTGGCACTCCAACTTTTAGTTATTACACTCCAATTAAAAATAAAGAAAATAAGTGAATGGTTGAGAGTAAGTAAAAGTTGGGGTGCCAATAGAAAACTTGTCGAATTCTTTGCTTTATTTTATTTATTTATTTATTTAGGATTTTATATGAGCCTAATCATAACTGTAAACAACTACTGAAATTGTTTGAGATTGTTATAATGTTGAGATAATAATTTGAGCCAAACCTTTGTAATGTTTGAACAGTGTATCTTAATCTTTAATTGGGGTGTGAGAAATAATTTAAGAAATTGGAGTGCCAATAGCAGCTCTCTTTTTTATTATCCCCAAACCCCAATTTTGTCTCTATGATTTATATACCTTACAAATAAAATCAGTTTTATTTCATAAATTCACATTTTAATTCTTAAAATATATACCAAATTATAGATTTATGGCTATTTTTCTTCTTTCTCAATTTCCATTTAAATTAATATTTGGGAGCATTATTTTTACAGAAAACCAATCCCGTGGTGGCCGAGATTTTCTCGCTCATGTCCAGAGACGAAGCTAGGCACGCCGGGTATGCAATTATATATGCATTATTTCTTTTTATTTTTATTTTTGCACCACTAAATTATAAAATATATATGTTTAAGAATATAAAGATTAGCAAATAAAAATGTTAATTTAATTTAATTAAAATTTTTTTTTTTACACAGATTTTTGAATAAGGGTCTATCTGATTTCAATTTGGCATTGGACTTGGGATTCCTCACAAAAGCTAGAAAATACACATTTTTCAAGCCCAAATTCATTTTCTACGCTACGTATTTATCCGAGAAAATTGGGTATTGGAGATACATTACCATCTATAGGCACCTTAAGGCCAACCCAGAGTTCCAAGTTTATCCAATTTTCAAGTATTTTGAGAATTGGTGCCAAGATGAGAACAGACATGGAGATTTCTTCTCTGCATTGATGAAGGCGCAACCGCAGTTCCTCAACGATTGGAAGGCCAAGTTGTGGTCTCGATTCTTTTGCTTATCGGTATTTTTCTCATTTCTAATTAATTTACATGCAATGTGTGTGTGTTTACCGTCTGAATCAATCATATACAAGGCAATGTTATTTGGATTGTCGAATTTTTGTAGGTGTACGTGACAATGTACTTGAACGATTGCCAACGAACAGCATTCTACGAAGGCATCGGACTTAACACAAAGGAATTTGACATGCATGTCATCATCGAGGTAATCGTGCTTTTTTTTTCTTCCATCTTCTTCCCTGTGACTACCCTTTCTTGCACCGATGTTTTACGCTTATAACTAACATTTCACGAAAGCCAAACTTCACGGGCTTCTCTATGTCTTGATTATATGAGAAGCAGCAACAACAACAAAGTTTTACGACAAAGGTTTTGGGTTGGTTAAATGAATTTGTTCCTCCATCCCACTCTGTCCAAAGCCAAGTCTTCTGCTACTGAGAGTGTATTTATATTTATTTTCATTGTATCTATGCACGTTCTTTTAGGTTCTCCTCTCACTCTTTTAGAACTTTCAACTAGAATATTTCTTCTAATTAGGACTGTAATTGGATTTCTCGAACAAGCCCAAACCATCTCTTAATTTATATTTCCTAGTCATATTTGGGGTGGTTAACTGGATTTTTTTCCTCCATCCCACTTTGTCCAAAACCAAGTCATCTGATACTGAGAGTGAATTTATATCACTTTCACTATATCCATTCACGTTCTTTTAGGTCTTCCTCTCACTCTTTTAAGATTTTCAACTCGAATATTTCTTCTAACTGAGACTATAATCAGATTTCATTGAACAAGCCCAAACCATCTCAGTCAACTTTTTCTTAGTTTATCGTTTATCAGAACTACTACTACATTTTCTCAAATGCGTTCATTTCTAATTCTCTCTTTCCTAATCCTTCCGCTCATCCATCTCAACATCATCTCTACTATACTCATTTTATTATTAATCCATTGATGATAAAAGTTGGGTTGCTAAAATTTTGATTTTGCAGACTAACCGCACGACAGCTAGGATTTTCCCAGCAGTGCTAGACGTAGAGAACCCGGAATTCAAGAGGAAGTTGGATCGGATGGTAGAGATCAACGAAAAGCTTCTTGCCGTTGGGGAGACCGAAGACATACCCTTGGTGCAGAACTTAAAGAGGGTACCACTCATTGCGGCATTAGCATCTGAGCTCTTGGCAGCTTATCTCATGCCTCCTATTGAGTCTGGCTCCGTAGATTTGGCGGAGTTTGAAACGCAACTTGTTTATTGATTTCTGTATGAGACATCTGCGACTTTGTTTCAACGATGCAAACCTTGATTACAATTGTTAATTATTACTATAAGGATCTTGTATGAAACTGATATGAGACATTTATTTGATGAGTGTAGCTATTGTTTTTCAAAATTTGAGCCAAGATGATTTCGATCTCAAATGAAACGTTTAGGAAGCAATTCCCAATGAAATTCTGGATCGTATACTTTAGAGATAGAGATGAGTTGCCCAATCTTGAATGAGTTTTTAGAGTTCATGTCTTGAATCCACAATGAAAAACAATTCTCTGAAAGAGTTGAAATTAAATTGATAATAATAAGGATGAACAAAAAGTGTCTCTTACAATGTCTTCAATAAACTTTTAGATTCCTAATTTGATTCTACTTCCAACTGCATCCGTACTTACCAAAAAATCTATTTTTTTCCTAAAATAGTAAAGAAAACTAGAAACTGAACCCCCTTTCCACCAAAAATAAAATAAAAACTGCTACGGCCAAAATAATATAGACCTAACCGAGTTCAACTTCAAATAGAAATTTAAACTGCGAAATAGTCTTCTTTTTTTTTTTTTTTAAATGTCTGTGGTTAATGTTGTAGGTCTTATCGATATCTTTCTAATGGTGCATTACAATATCACTAGAGTTTGTCAATGCCTACAACATGGGCACCCTCTTGGGGTTAACAGGGCAAAAGAGAAAATTAATAAAGTTGAAGGGGTATTATTATTATTATTATTATTATTATTATTATTTTTTATTTTGTAGGGAGGGGGGGATAAGGGAGTAAAAGAGGAAAATAATAAAATTGGAGAGGTATTATTGATGAAGGTGTAAAATTAGGGGTATTTTTGAAAAGTGGAAGAAGAGAAAAAGTAAATAAGATAAAACATGCCCTTTAGATATGTTATTTATGGGATATAAATCTAGAGACAAAGAGAGTGGGATCCAACCTGATTATATAGATTTTTGATTATCGACAATAAAATTGTGCTTGTGGAAAGCTAAGATGTGCGGAGATAATGTTTATGCTTTGTCAACTTCATTTTTTCTTATCAATCGATTGTAAAGTTGTGCTTATACAAAGCTACGGTGTATGGAGGTAATGTAATTTGCTCTTTCAAATAGATTTCTTTTGATCCAAGCATGTTAGAAATTCATTTGTAAATTGTCTTACAAGAACGGCCCTTGTTTATCTGAATACATCTTGTGCTTGAGCTCAACTCGCTTTAAATAACGCCATCGGGAATCCTAGAATGATGCATCAATATATCAACCATGAGGGAGCCCACAAAGAATATATATTTTCTTCTTTGGCATGTAGAAGGCAAGGAAGAGTTGGATAAAATTTGCAACAAGGGTTGGCCCCTCTTATCGTGTGTTCAAAATTGTGTGATTTCCTAACTTACTCTGTTGCACATTGGAAAATTTTCGTGGAGTTGAGGCATATGAACATAGGGATTATTAATTTACAAAAATGCCCTTCCATGATGTTAAATGACACAACAAATTATAAAGCTAGACTATTTATTTTCAATTTTTAAAACAAAAATTTAAATTAATGATAATGACAACTCTAATTCATAAATATTAAATTTTTGTCGATTTTGGTTCTAGTTCCAAAATAAACGGAATCAGAACCACCAAAAATCATGGGTACCCATTTCTAGTCCTCAAGAATTGAATGAGAAAAAAAAATGCAAATCATTATATATATAAAAAATTAACATATTATCTAAAAAATTATTAACTTAATTATAATTTTTTATACTAAAATATAAATTAATGATTTTTTTTCAAAAACACAAAATTATCTTCTTAAAAAATAATAGATTTTTAGAAAAAAGAGCGCATTTTAAGCACTAATCCATAATTTATATGAAAAATTGAAGAAGATTATATACCATGCATTAATTTTGAAATAAAAGGATTACGGAAATCATTTAAGGTATAAAAAAATTTGACAAAACAAATCGATTCTGAGTACTTGCGGGTACCCATTGGATAGAATATAACAGCTACAGTTCCATTTTAGACTTAACTCTAATCGGTTCCAATAAAAAGGGACCAAAATAGAGATTTTCTATTTTGATTCCAGTTTAGTTTGATTAAATGAGTACCTATTGACACCCCTAAGGCTAGTATTGGGTTTGAGGTCGGGCTTTAGGAAAATCAGGCAATCCGATGTCTATGCCCGACCTAATCCGATTTGATTTTATAAAATAAACAAAAAAGCCCAAACCCAACCCAAACTAGCTAATCGTGACCAAACCCAACCCAAAATCGGGTTGAACCCATCGGGTTCGGTTTGGCCCGCCCAACACCATCTTCTACTCTCATTTTCTTTGTTTCTTGTGATCGAAGAAAGCTTCTTAGGTTTTTGGGTAAATTTTGAGTGATTTAAGAACACAAAGTAGAAGAAAAAGAAGAGAAGAAGAAGAAGATGAGTAGCATAGGAACCGGTTACGATCTGTCAGTCACCACATTCTCTCCAGATGGTCGCGTTTTTCAGATCGAATACGCAGCCAAAGCAGTCGATAACAGTGGGTACGATCGATTACTCATGATGGGTCTTCTGTTCTTCAGTTTTATATAACTGGGTTTCTTTCAAAATTTCATTTTTTTTCTTCGATAATCTTGTTTACAGGACTGTTATTGGGATCAAATGCAAGGATGGGATTGTTATGGTAAAGCTCCTTTACATTGGGTTTCTCTAAATTTCCTCTTTTTTTAGGGTTTAATGTTAGCTTTGATGGGGTTTGTTTAGGGTGTAGAGAAGCTCATAGCATCAAAGATGATGTTACCTGGTTCGAATAGGAGAATTCACTCGGTTCATCGCCACTCTGGCATGGTAATTTTCTTTGGGTTTCCTTTTTTATTGTTTAATTTTAATGCTTTATTTTTATTTTTGATTAATTTATCTTCTCTTTAAATAATTCCTGATTTTGAGGTTTTGGAGAACACATTTTTCATTTACAAAGACTTACCTAGAAAAATTATCATATATGTATGTATTTATTTCGAAATCGATAAATTGGCTTTAAATTATAGAATTTTTGTATGTTGGTGTAAAATGGCACTTGTCATTGTTAAACAACCAACTACTCCAAAAGACCGATCTTTTGGAGAGGGGGAGAGCTATGAATATAAGAGTGTCATGGGGCTTATAACTGGGGTATGACATACCCGAGAGTGGAGGAAAATATACATTCTACTCTCCTTACCCATAAGAGTGAAAAGAATCGAACCCATGACCTATATGAACCTAGCACTCTTGATACTGTGTTAACTAACCAACTACTCCAAAAGACTGATCTGTTGGAGAGGGGGAGAGCTATGAATTTAAGTGGGTCATTGGACTTATAATTGGGGTATGACACACCTGAGAGTGGAGGAAAATATACACTCAACACTCCCTCTCACCCACAAGGGTGAAAAGAATCGAACCCGTGACCTATACGAACCTAGCACTCTAATACCATGTTAACCAACCAACTACTCCAAAAGACCGATCTGTCGGAGAGGGGGAGAGCTATGGATATAAGAGGGTCATGGGGCTTATAATTGGGGTATGACGCACCCGAGAGTGGAGGAAAATATACACTCAACACTCCCTCTCTCCCTCTCTTTCTTAGGGTGAAAAGAATCGAACCCATGACCTATACGAACCTAGCACTCTGATAGCATGTTAACCAACCAACTACTCCAAAAGTCCGATCTGTTGGAAAGTGGGAGAACTGTGAATATAAGAGGGTCACAAGGCTTAACTAGGGTATGACACTCCTGTGAGTAGAGGAAAATATACACTAACAGTCAAGTGACCTTTTAAGGTTGTTATGGATCCTCCACTACTTGTATTCGGATAGAATGGATGTTGAATGCATGTAGAGCTTAGGAAGTAGTAATTATGTTAGAAAAAATGGGTTTAAAAACAAAACTAGAACTATTTCAAGAAATGATTGCCAAATATGTTAATAACCATGCTACCAGCTTTCACCCTGTAAAGGCAGGCTTGAAAGCTGGTTCCATTTGAACGAGTGTTCCAACCATTTCATTTGTAGGGGTGGCAGTGGACCTCTACCCAATCTGCTCGAATTGCCGATGATAACCAGCCTAGCCCGAACTATAGGATTTCATAAAGCACTGGAACTCAACTTGAACCGCTTAAAAATACTGCTACCCAAAAAGGGAAGCTTTATCAAAATAGTGTGGATTAGCTTGGTCTGAAGCTGTTCGGAATTCATTGGCTGTCTCACTAGACCATTACAATGTGGATATGGAATTTATGCTTTATATTGTATTGAAACTTTAATGTATAAGGATGTGTGGAGTTTGAGTGAAGTATTTTGCCAAGGATTCCACTATTATAAACTCCTTCGAAGTTTCTTTTTCTATGGAAGAATATTTGAATGGAGGTTTCATTCTCACAGGAAAGAGGAGGTATATGATATTAGAGTGTTTATCTTTGGGGAGGGGAAGTTGGCGTTTCTTGTCATGACTTGTTCTTGTTCTTTGATACTTTTTGGGTTCTTATTTGAATATATATTTATCATGTTTCTATTTCCTAAACAAGTTGCAATAGACAAAGTTTTAAATCTTGATCTCGTTAGGTTTTTCAGTAGGTTAACAAAGCAAAACGTCTCAACTGAGACAAAATGAAGGTGGAATGAATTTGTTTTTAGAAAAAACAATACAAATCAACACACCCATTAGGGAATTGGGAGGATTGTTTGTTTCATGCATTGTTTGTAATGGAAGTTGATTCTGAATCAAAAGCAGCTTTGCCCTTCTGTTTCTCTTGTTCTCGTTTGCTTGTAAGTGTCTAAGCTTATGGTGCTTTGCCAATCGCAGGCTGTGGCTGGATTAGCAGCTGATGGGAGGCAAATTGTTGCACGAACCAAGTCTGAGGCAACTAACTATGAAAGGTTAGCATTGTGAAATCACTTGTCAGCATTAATATGAATATCTGACGAAACCACCCATAAAATCTAGAACATCCCTGTGTACTTCGAGGCATCGAGCTTCTGAATTGTCTTGTTTGTTGTCGCCGTCAGTACAGTAGATTACCCACAAAAGTCGGTATCGGTCAAGACCGATATTGACCACAAAACGTTGAATGTTTCTGGAATGTATCGGTTTATATTGAATATATCGGTCGATACCATATCAGTTTTTTCATTAACTGAAACATTCAATCGATACACATAACACACACATGTCATAAGTTTCATATTCGAAATAAATAGAACAGAAAAATATGTGAATATGGGAAATAATTCGGGGTTCGGATATGTGAATATGGGAAATAACACATAAAAATGCTAAAATAAAAATAATCTGTGATTTTTTGTTTAAAAAAAAAACGTCTATTAAATCTGATTAATCGTGATTTTTTTTGAAAACTTCACTATTTTTTTAATCGAGAACAATTAAAATAATGATTTTTGGGACAAATCGCAGGTTTTTGTCACTATGAGTATAATGCATCTTCCTGTCTTTGCATATGCAAAGGGGACCATAATTGTTTCATTGTATCAGTTTTCATCCTGTATGGTACGTTTCATTCCCTCAATTTATCACCATGTTAATCCATACCACTATTTTAAAATATGGTTGCACGCCCATCTAAACAACTTCATGATAAACTTAGCTGGACATCTTGGACAAATTCATTCACAAAAACCCAAAGATAAATTGCATCATAGTGACTCATTTACATTGTTCCATATGTTCTTCTATAGTTTGTGACGTTCTCATTTGCAGGGTTTATGGGGAACCAATACCTGTTAAGGAACTCGCTGAACGTGTTGCTAGTTATGTGCATCTGTGCACTCTTTACTGGTGGCTAAGGTTTGGGAGCATATGGTCTTGCCTTGTACCTATTGAAACATTTTCTTTCTTTCTTTTCCTACCATACTTCCCCCCCCTTTTTTTTTTTCTTGCAGACCTTTTGGGTGTGGAGTAATTCTTGGAGGTTACGACCGAGATGGACCACAATTATACCTCGTTGAACCTTCTGGTGTTTCCTATGTGAGTTAGTGCCATCAAAACCGAAGCCATTAGGGATACTAAGAAAATTCAGATTTTTTTTACAAATAAGTTTCATATTTTTGTAGTCATGTTTTATGTGATTCTTTCTATTTCTTAATTTTACTTTGGGAAATTTGTTGTAGAGGTATTTTGGCGCTGCGATTGGAAAGGGAAGGCAGGCTGCTAAAACGTAAGTACTTTGTAATCTATTCCTTTCTCAGGAACCTAAGCAAACGCATTGCTTAGGCCCTTATACCATATGGACAGTTTACCGATGGCATAGTGGTAAATGCGTACATTGAGGGGAATGGGACTTAATGGACCGAAAAATAAGGATAGAACAACCATAATCATCTTTTTATATAATAAAAATCCTAAACATGTTCTTCTTTGGAAATTTGTTGATTGTTTGCCCTGTTCTTTCTTCTTTTTTTAGATGGGTAAAAACAACTAATAAAATGTGGTTGACATGACCAACAAAGAAGTACAAAACAAGCAAAAACCCCAGAAAACAATCAAGAAAGCCTACAAACCCAATCCCAACGCCTAATGAAATCCTCAAAGAAGACTCCTTTGAACTCTTCAAAGGCTTTACACCAAGAATATAAAAAATCTTTAATTGACACAATAATATTATTTATCGAAAGCTTCCTTTCCTTCAAAGACCCGTTGGTTCCTTTCTTTCCCAATACCCCTGTAAATGGCAAAAGGAGTAAGAACCAGAAAATGCACGTAGTCAAGGAGAAAAAGATTCCGAAACTATCCAAGACTCGAATTGGTCTCTGACCGATAGAGGAAAGCAGCCCAAAATGCCAAAAATGTCTGCATCCCATTGTTAGACTGTTATTGTCTACTTGGTGATTGCTTATATATCCTCTCCTTGCACTTGTTAAGAAAAATTCACTCCTTTTTTTATTGGTGTGTCACGTGTTCTGAACTTGGAAATAAATGAATGATGATTTTATTTGTATGTTAATTAATGGTTTGAAGGAAAATTATCCACATCTCACTTCTACTATTGAAATTTCTCTTGTTGCATGTAATTGTCTTGATTTTACATTCTTATGCTGACACATTTAGATGGTTCTTCTGATATTGTAATTGGATGCTATGGACAGAGAGATCGAGAAGTTGAAGCTTTCCGAAATGACTTGCAGGGAAGGGGTTATTGAAGTTGCCAAGATGTGAGTGGTTATATTTGTCATTGTTTCTTCTGTTCTCTTTTCTGCAATAGTTGTCCTCGAATCACTTTGATTACTTGTAGAACTTTACAATTCGATACTCTTTTAACTTTGATGCATGTTTTTATTTTTACATATGAAGCACTGACGTGGCCAATCTAGACTGTCCATCAGATAGATGACCCTCCAAATTGGCCATTTTGGTAGTGGTTGAAGTTTAAAAATCTGGATTGTACATTTAAACCGATATTTAAAGTAAACTTGTTTTATACATATGTGGAGCATGGACTAATTTTTTTATGACAATAATAGTCATGTTGAGCATGATCTGCTGTTCGGTTGGATTGTCCAACATCAAATCCCCATGAGCCCACTAGCAGGAGTAAGAACTTATCAACTCATGTATATATAATATATAAATGTGTTGATGTGCATATATCAACATATAGGATCACTTATTATTTAGTGCATGTTTTTCTTATACAAGAGTGTAATACATCCTCTTTTTTTATAGGTTGTTTAGCTAGATTTTTTTTTCTTGTATTATTTACTTTTTGCACTTATATTTATACAAGAATAATGGTTTTCTGACACCCCCCCTAGAATCATAGATTATTTCCTCGGGTTACACTACTGCACATATTTATGGGGATGTACAGTTGTGTATCCCAAGGGAAAAATCTATGGTTCTAGCCCATGCCATGTCAGGGGTGTATGTCAGAGGGGGTGTCAGAAATTGCGTCTCTTTATACAATAATGCATGTATCGCTGGTAAGGACAGTGACAATTTTATCAGGTCAAGAAAAAAAGTAATAAGGATCAGGGGAAGAGAACTCCCTATTTTTTTATGGTAAACTGGACTTGAACTCACGACCTCAAAGTTGCTTTGCAATGTATGAAACCAACTGTGCTATGGGTCCAAGCCCAACATTTAGATTAATGTTAATTGTCCTTGGAGTGAAAGCTGAGTCATGAAATGAGTAGTTGTGAATCTTGTGACAAAGATTGTTTTGTTAGAATGGTGCAATTTTTGGATCCAAACTTTTTGACAATTTCTTCTACGCCCTATTTGTAGCGTTACCAATCTAAAATATTGTTTTCTTGGAATTAGTTTGTTAACTTTCAACGGTATATATATTTAAAAAGTTGCATTGGTTGCAATTATCTTTTGATGGGTAACATTGTTTGCAATTCAGAACAGGTAATTTTTAAACACTTCAAAAGCTTGTAAATAGTTAGCTTTGATACTTGAAGGAAGCATTCTTAGTTTTTCATGTCATTTGGGTCAATCTTTTTTTCCTTTAGATTTTCTTTAAATTTTTAGACAAAAATTATATAAAAATGACACATTTTCTTTTTCTGCCACACAGAATTTATGGGGTACATGATGAGGCAAAAGACAAGGCCTTCGAATTGGAAATGAGCTGGGCTTGTGATGAGTCAAACCGCCAACATCAGAAGGTAATCTCATTGTTCTTAAGCTGAGGAGGAAACCTTCCTTATTTTTAGAGAGCTCTATTGCAACACCCAACTTTTTGCTAACATCACCCTAAGATGTGTGCTAATTCTTTGGTGATTTACTTATGAATTGGCTTGGCATTAGCAAAAGTTGGTGTGCCAATAGAATTTCTCTATTCTTTTTAATCTTCAAGGCCTTCTTAATCTGAGACTTACATTGTCAAGCAACTACTAGTCTAGTCATATCCACGATTAGTAGAATAGATGAGTAGTGGGTGGGCCTAAAACATTTATGATTTTGCATGCACACGTGCCATGTTTACGACTCAACCCGCAAAAAACTTGAGGGGTCATCTTCCAAAAACGCAAATGTTCCTGTACATATTTAGTGCTATATGTAGGAATCAACGTTGATGATTTGGACCCGTCCCATACATATAAACCATAATTTGAGGCTTCTCAATTAGGAATTTGTAGGTCAAAATTTGTTCAAGAGAACTGCTATTGGCACCCCAATTTCTTAAATTATTTAGCACACCTAATTTAAGATTAAAATGCAGTATTCAAACATTACAAACGTTTGGTTTACTTAAGTGCTTCAACATCACAAAGTGTTAGGGCGCCCCCCCCCCCCCAAATCTGATACATGCCTCCATACGCCCCTTGACGTGGCATGTGCTAGAATCATAGATTATTTTCCTCGGGATATACAACTGCACATATTTACGGGGATGTACAGTTGTGTATACCAAGGGAAAAATCTATGGTTCTAGTCTATGCCACGTCAGGGTGTGTGTCAGAAAATCATGATTTTTTATATATATTTTAAATGGGGGCGTAATAAATAATAGTTGGGGTGCCAATAGTAGCTCCTTTTGTTCACTGGATGATCATAACCTTCCTAAGAATCACATGCTTTTGTATCTCTTGGATTGTCCAAAAAATGAAACAGAATTAAATGGCTCAGAATAATTTTCTTTGGCTAATTGTTTCTATAATCTGATCAATTTGAGTTTGAATCATTGAGAACCCCAATATGATCAAAGTGGGCAAACTTGCATTTTCGGTGATTGAAACAATGAGAAAAGTAGGAATTAGAGTTCATTTTTATACTTATTTGTATTTTATTGTGATATTTCTCAGGTTCCAGAAGAGCTTTTAGAGGAAGCAAAAGCAGCAGCCAAAGCAGCACTTGAAGAAATGGATGCAGATTGATAATTTATCGCCGAATTCTATTTCGTATTATTACGCTTTTGTTACAAGTTATTTCTTCAGATTTTCTACTTAAAACTGAATGTCACCATCGAAGATTAAAAGGTAAAACTATCTGTTTGTCGAAATTTTCAGAAGTTATTTTTAAAAAAATTGAAAAATGAACACAAAATCTCTTTTTCAATGACATTCAAGTGTTGTGTTTGGATGCAAAATTTCCTTGAATTGGGCAACTCAACCCCAATTTTTTTTTCTTTCGTTGTCCACTTTCGTGCAATACGAGAGAAAAAAAGATCATTAATCTGATGGAACGAGTTCGTGGCACGATTCATCAAGGTTGGATATTATAGAAAATCATTTTTGCGAACCGAATCGTTGTGTTTTTTCTTATTGGGTTTAGTTTCTCTTCAGCCCAAAACATGGTTTTAAATCTCGTCCAAGTTGTCTTCATATCGTCCACTAACAAGACAAGTTGACAAGTCATCTCAAAGACATGATTTGTGCTAATTCTAAGGGTTTTTTTTTTTCAAATCTTGTCCGAGACAACGAAAATAATTCGGATGTATCGTCCGAGATAATTAATCAACAATTATATAAACCAAATTAATGCATAATCAGTGAATCATAATCAGACTGATTTACAGTTTAATCCAACTTCATAAAACCTATAAATCAGAAAACCATAGTTTTCTAGAAATTAAAAAAAAAAAAACTAAGAAATCAAAACTTTACAATCTACCATAAAAATCAAAATTCTAAGCTAATAAAAACTATATCAAGTGTGTTTGATTCCCTTAGAATCTAGTACTCCTGTGCATGATCTGAGAATCTTGATAATCAAAATGATTATCGAACGACTGAAGATTCATCTGGATCGATGTCCCTGGCGTCAGATACGGTGTGTACGGACACAAAGCTGATGTACCCATATTGGAGAATTCGATACCATTCAATGTCTTCATCCCCTGATCATAAAGAAATGGACGGTTCAGGGATGGATAAGAGAAGCTCCCAACGGGCCCACTATTGAAATCGTGGTAATTATAACCATTCATCGGCATCATCGGAGCCATCGGTGCCATCAGTGGGCCACTATCAAATATTAGTGATGGGTCGCTGAAATGCTGATCAAGTGGTTTCATAGCAGTAATTGGCTGCACATGCATAGAATCATTCCCAATGTTCCCAAGATAATTACTTTGCAAATGACATGGGTTTTGATTCTGTGTTGCATGGGAGTACTCAAACTTCACTGTCTCTCCTTCCATGATCCTTTGCTTGCCCTTCATCAGTCCAATTTTTTGGTTCATCATATCAAGCTTAGAATCTAATGTGAGAAGAAGTTGCCTCAATTGATTCTCGGTAAAATCATTGATTCGATCATCCCAAGTTGGATACTCTACCTCGTTCTTTCGACGCATTTTAGTGAGTTCATCTTCGATTTTCTTCTTTCGATCCTTAAACATGTCAAAGAGATCGAGATTTCTCTTCCTACGATCATCGCTATCTAATAATTGATATCGATTGATGATCCTATGAACTTCATCATAATTCTCTGGCCATATTTCTGGCTCAATCGGACGGTCACCTTGCTTGGGTCCATAGATGATCAAACACGCATCAACACTACATAATGTTGAGAACTCATAAGTTTTCTTCTTCAATCCTTTCTTTCTCTTTAGAAAAGTTGCATTTCTAGATTTCTCTTTGGCTATTAGTTCCATGTTGAGTTTCCCACGGCCCATCTTCTTGTTCTACAACAAAATTTAAAAAAATAATAAATAAATAAAAATAAATAAAAATAAATAAAATTAATATTTAATTCATTAAAAAAAACCTCTTAATAAAGAGAGTTCCTATTACCACAACAAATTTTACTATTAACACATCAATTCTTATGTAATAGATAAGGGTGTCAATGGATAGTTGAAAATTCTAATTCAATATCGAAAAATCGGATATTATCCAAAAAATTTGGATATCGGATTCAAATTCAGATAATTTATATATTTGGATCATTATCGGATACAGCTTCGGATAATAACATTTGGAATCCGATTCTAAATAATATATAATATATATTATTTTATTTTATTTTATTTATTATACAAATAAAATAATATATAATAAAAAAAAATTAATAATGAAAAATCAATTGGATAAGGAAAAATTATGTTTTTTATATATACAAATTATTCGAATTCTAATCAGATATTATTCGATATCTGATAGGATAATTGGATTCAAATTCGGATATCATATAAAAATTTTAGATTTTGATTCAAATATTACTTAATTCAAACTGATAAGCACCCATTGACAGCCCTAGTTATAGATGAACAAAGAATTGTACATAGTTGGTGTGGTAATAGTAACTCTCTAAAATTATTACAACAAAGAGTTGGGATTGGAGAATGTTTCTAGAGATTCCAAACAAAATAAACCCTAGAAAATTATCTCTAATGCCTAGAAAACGATTATTAAATTTTTATTAATAAAAATTAGAAAACAAATACTAATCTCTAGAAAAACATAAAATTTTAACCTCTTATCTATCTAAAACATAAAATTTTCCATAATTCCAAGATTTACTTAAAAACCCACAAAAAAATTTCATCCATTAAAGAATTTCTATCAAGTTTCCTAGGGATAAGAATTGGGTTTTTAGTGATCCCTAGGAATCAAGCTTCTTAGACACAAGTTGAACCGTGATGAATATGACTTCAAAACTCGTTCGAGACCGAGACGTATCGTCTGAATTAAGTTGGTATTAGGGCTGAACGATACAAATGCACAAGTCACGTTCAATTTTTTAAAGAAGACGTCTCAAACATATTGGAAAACTCATCCGAGACGATTCGATATCGGGCCTGGATGAGACAAGACGAGACGCGAAACCAAATTTTAAAACCATGATGATGAAATGCTGAGATGGGAAGAGATTGCATAAGTACTGATCCCTATAAAACTTCTCTCTCCATCTCAGCCGTCCAATGGACATATGTGTGTGTGAGTGAGAGAGATAGAGAGAGAGAGAGAGAGAGAGAGAGACATTAATGAACTAACCTTAGTTTTAATGAACTTTGTCTTAGAGGAGCAAAGCAGAAGAGAAGAAACTTTAATACCTTTTTAGTAAACTCTTTGACATTGGAGAAGTCATATTTAAATATAAAAGATAATTAAAAACTTACTGTTATGTAAAGATTTCAAATCAGAAAAAAGTTACTATTTTAATGTTAAGTTGCTTCTAATAAACAACGATCTTGATATAATTGTGACCGTTGATCTAATCATTTCCAGCTCATAAAAAATATTCTCTAATATTCTCATATCTTTCTATTTTGAAATGACGTAAATACCCTTCTTTTTGAGTCTTTAAGGATCAGTTTATATGTATATCCACGGCTCTTGTTCGTTGGAACGATAAAAAAAAAAGTTGTTGGACAGAGTGTGTCCAACGACTTTCTTACATGATGGTGGGAAAACATAGATTTCCTAGAGATTCGGACGGTTTTCTAAGATACGTTTTTTTAAGGAAATCTTTTAAGAATATCTTTCCATTTCAGACAACCAAAGCATTATATAACATGACAAAGAAAATAAAAAATCTGTCTAAATTTTAGAAACAAAATTAAAAAATCAAAACCAAAACCAGTTAAATTAACTATTTAAACAAAACCCATATTACGAATCATCAAAATCAATCTTGTAAAAAGAAAAAAAAAAAAAAAAAAAAAGGGAGATTTTATGCAAAATTGGGCGGGTTAACCCAAAGTCATCCGGACTCAACCCGATTGATGGGAGAGCCTGGCTTGGGTCATATTGAAAATGAGTTGACCTTGGACTAAGAAATCTCAATCTGACTCAATCAGAACCTGATGCTATATTTTTACATATAAATATATTTTTTTTAAATATTAATTTTCTCTTTTTAAATATATTTGTAAAATTAAGAGAAAAAATTATAATATAAAAATTAATGGATTTGGAGGTTGTGTGCAAATTTATTTACTGGTGATTTTATTTTTTTAAATTATATTTATTTTTTAAGATATAAAATAAAATTAATGTGTTGATCAAATAAAATTAGGTTTGCTCAATGAGCCCAACCTGATTTTGGGTTAATAAGCTCTAGCCTGATGGTTGAGTTGAGGTTCTTCAACTTGAGTTGACCGACCCTCCAACCCGCCTAGGTTATATCCCTAATTTTGCCTCGTGATATGTAGAAAGTGAGGATGAGATGATATTTAGAATTACTTGCTTTGTGGGGTTTGAGATTGTCTACGTGCTTCAAAATTGGGTCATGAGTCAAGCTAGCCTGACTAACTTAGTAAGATTTCAAATCTTACTAAGAATTGTTGGGCAACATGAGTCACCACTTTAGCAATCCAACACCACAGCCCTCTAGATTTTATATAGAAATTCTGATTTTATTTTATTTTTAAAGGAAAAAAACCATCTATGTTAATGTTATTATATAATAAAATAATTAATTTTTCAATTAAAAAGGGCTAGAAGCACATGAAATCTTAAGTATCATTTAATATATAAAATACATGTTTATTACATTACATCTTTTATAGTTAAAAAAAATATTTTTATTTTTTATTTATTCAAAGTTTTTCGAACTTTATAAACTTTTGCCGACTTTTTTCGAAGCTTTCTCTTTTTGAATTATTTCCAAACCCCAACTCTGTCATTGAAGAACCAAATTGAAGTCTCTCGATATATTAGTCTGTTTTCCTTGTACAATTACTCAACAAAGAAGAAATCATGAAAATTGATATTGAAACCCTAAGATGTTGAAAGATTGCAAGAAATTAACAAAGATAATTTATTTTTTTGAATTGGATGCTTGATTTTAGGTTTTTTTTTCCTTTTATTTATTTTGTTTTTAAAAAAAGGAAATCATAGTTGATGATATGGGTATCTTTGTTTTTAGAATAATGATTTTTTGATGCCCCCATACGCTCCTAAACGTGGTATATGCTAGAACCATGGCTGTACAATTATATATCCCGAGGAAAACATCTATGGTTCTAACCCATGCCACGTCAGAGAGTATTTGGAGGAGTATGCCAGAGGGGGCGTCAGAAAATCATGATTGATGTTTTTATTATTTTCTTTCTTTGGTGTAGCATATTAATGGGCAAATATCATTGCTTGTGCTTACTATGACGAAATTTCGAGATCAATAAACTCAAGGACGGAATTGGTGGGGGCAATTGCCCCCATAGAACTTTGAGACATCCCTATATTTTCAACTAATTGCATGCCCCATTTGTCCCCACTCCCTCACCTCTCTCGTCATTTGCCCCCACACCCTCACCTCTGTCCAATCCGCCCCCTCCCCTCCCCTTCAATTTTTTGTTGATGACATTGGCTCTTGATCGGGCCTTCTCATATACTACTTGAAAATGACCTAAATATCATTTTCTTCAACTTCTAATCAAAAACCTCTGAATTTCTCTTTAAAACCATTTATCTTCAAGTTCTTCAACTATACAATTAACTATAATTGCCCCCATTGCAAGAAAATCATGGCTCCACCCCTGAGTAAACTGATCATTTTAATTCTCAAAACATGTTTTCAAGTAAGCTCATTTTTAAGTATTTCAATTTAAAGTGACGATCTCGTTGATAAAAAAAAAATAACAAACTCACTAATAATTAATTACCAATGATCTTGTCGTTAAAAAGTAAGGATATATGTCTTTAAATTTATCATCGAGATCGTCACTTTAAAATCAAGGATATTTGTTCTTTAAATTTACCAGAGAGTTCGTCATTTTTTTTTTTATCAACGAGATTGTCATTTTAAATTAGAATACCTACCAACGAACTCACTCGAAAACATGTTTTGAGAATTAAAATGAATAGTGTACCTGAATTAGAATTTTTGCAAAAGTTGTACATGTTTTGGGATTTTTTTTTTCAAAAAGGATTGATGTGTTATAAGTAAAATTTGATGTGCCAATAGAATCTATCTTTATATACTTCAGACCCGATTATTAACGGGAGCATGATCGGATGATCCAATAAGACATTTAGTCGGTTCCAGAATAATCCACATATTATCGAATCGGATCTGAACAAACCCATATGCTTATTACAAGTTGGGTTAGGGTTAACCAAGACCCCGGCCTTTAAAATTTGATTGATCCGTTCCAAAAGCGTACCCGTCCTGACCCGTTTCTCAAATGTCCATGTCTCTGTCTCACCGAAAATCCCTAAAAAACAAAAAATTAAAATGGGGTTTTAATCTCTCTCACTCACTCTCTCTCTCTTCCCGCCATTATTACTGCAAATCAATCGTAATCTCTTCTATATGATCGCCGATTTCTTCTTCAAATCTTCTAATTGAAGCTCTGTTAACCAATCATGGGTTCTGGTGAGCACTATTTTTCTCTTTTGTTCACTTTTACGTTGTTTCTTCACAGCTTCAGTGAAATCTAGGGTTTCTGCAATTTCGTATTTTGTTGATTTTTTTAATTCGATGTGTGAATTGTTTTTTCCGATTATAGTGATGCATCGACGCTATCTGTTTTTTTTTTTTTTAAAATTGTTTTTTAGTTAATTTGTTGTTTTGCGGTTCTTGTTGATGGATTCGTGTTGTAATTTGTGGGCATTATATCTCAAATTCACTTGTGATTTAGGGTTTTGAACCTTTACACATCTCGAAGACTAGAATTCTACACGAAGAACAATTTGTTAATTATTTTAATTTCCCTGGCTTATTTGATAGACACCCTATTGTGGATTTTAGGTCAAGTCCGTAGGATTGTAAATCCTCAACATGTACAACCATGGTTTTAAGAATAATGCTGAAGTGACCTAAATCCTATAGACAGTTTTGATCCACTTCAAGGGGGATCTTCCTCCAAATTAATTAATTTATTTTTATTGATTGCTTCCCAAAAATGTATTACATCCTTCAATATATATAAAGGAATGATTTTGACTCGAACGTACAAATATTAGACTCCTAATTTAATATAAGTTCCTAAATTAGTAAAATAGAAAGAATCCTAAAATAATAAAATATCTAATTAGCAGTTAGACTCCTAAACTATTAAATAACATAGCCATATATCCTAAGTATACTAAAATAATGTATATTAACATCCATCCCCCCTTTAAAACGACTTGTCTTCAAGTTAAATTTTTTTCAAAAGCAACTTCGTCCTTAAGCGTGTTCGCATCGGTCTCCGAAATGAGTAGTTGAGGTTTCTTGCAATGATGTCTTGATTTGAAAAGTTCGTTGCAATTGAAGCAAAGACCTTTCGATCGCCGTTCTGCTTTCTCTGTCGGGGAAAGTTGATTAATAGGAGGAAGTCCAGAAGGTGCCGTTGGCTCAAGAGGTGCTGCACGGCACAATGAAAAATCTTGGGTTACCTCAATTGTTTCTTCTTGGTAAATAGCCAAGTCGAATGCTTCGGTTAGTGAACCATGTCTAAATAACTGAACTCCAGCACGTATGTCATCACGTAAGTCCGAGACAAAACAACTAATTAAAAACGATTCAGGTAAATCGGTAACTCGATTCACAAGATTTTCAAATAGGCCCTGCAATTCATGAACCGTATTAGTTTGTTTGAGTTTAGATAATGTCGCACCTAGATCCGCGAACTCTCAAGAGCCAAAGCTAGAGCATAGCACCTGAGTGAATTGGGTCCATGATATTAACTCAATCGAACAAATCATCCAACGATAGCATGCTATAGCGTCTCCAGTTAGGTGAATCGAGGCCAAGGAAACCATTTGTTCAATGGGCAAGCCGTTCAATTGTTGATATTGTTCAGTCCGAAAAATCCAGCCTTTCGAATCATATCCATCATACCTTGAAAAATCAATACGAAGCGGACGACCTTGTATTGGTATGCCACCACGTTGATTTTCTACTCTTTGTTGTACATTAGCAGGAGCGCGTGGTACTTCCTGAATTGGTAGTTGATTTGCAACCAAACGCTGCAGGGTGGTTTGAATCGCCCGCATCCCTTCTTTCGACTTATGAATATCAGTGTTTATTTGATCAAACCGAGGTTCAAACGAGTCGATTCTCTCACTCAACTCCTTAACAGTCACCATCTTTGACACCAAGATCTTTTGCTTTGATACCAGATGTTAGGATCCTAGATCCTATAGACAATTTTGATCCACTTCAAGGGGGATCTTCTTCCAAATTAATTAATTAATTTTTATTGATTGCTTCCCAAAAGCGTGTTACATCCTCCAATCATAGTATTAAATTTCGACATATTTCCACGAAATATACCAAATATTTCCATTTCCACAAGTTCCGACACGAAATTTAACTGACAATTTATTTTTGTATATATTTCGGTGGAAATCACTGTTCATTTTTGTGAAATATTTCGATAAATAGTTAATTTCGGCCGAAAGTATCATTTTTTAGGTATAAAAATGCAATATTTAGGTGGAAATATTTCGATAAAAGTAAATTTCGATCGAAATATTTCCTTTAAAAAAAAAAACTTATAATTGCTTTTAGGAAGAACTTGTAAATTACATATAGTATTTAATAATAAAAATTGCACAGAACGTTCATCCGTTAATATAAATGAATTATGATTAGTTAGTTATATATATCATCTTATTTTAATCTATTCTAAGCATATTAGTATGTTTATATAAGCACACATACAATCAACCATGTTTCAATTAGTTGGATACATTAGCAATTTATTCATACTTATTCAAAAAATAAAAGAAATATAATTACACATGAATGCGATACTTAATAGTTTCTTCATTTTAATGTCTTACATATTAAGTTGTATGTAGTTAATGCAACATTATTATTCTTATTTCCACTGTCAGCCTCTCAATACATGTGCATATGTGTAGCAAAATGTTGTTGATATTCAATTTCTCACTTCATATGGTAGTTTATTGTATTTTGATGACTTAATGAGTGTGTTTTAATGCCTATTTTATCATTTCCTACAGGGTTAATGAAAATTTCATCAATATTTCTGTCATTTCCAAAAAATGTATTCATTTCCACATTCATCGAAATATTTCCATTTCTATACATCAAAATCAAAATTTAATACCTTGCCTCCAATAAAATATATAAAGGAAGGATTTTGACTCCAACGTACCAATATTAGACTTTTAATTTAATAAAACCTCTTAAATTAGTAAAATAGAAAGAATCCTAAAATAATAAAATACCTAATTAGCAGCTAGACTCCTAAACTACTAAATAACATAGCCTTATATCCTAAGTATACTAAAATAACGTATCCTAACATGATGATAGGATCCTAGATCCTATAGACAATTTTGATTCACTTCAAGGGGGATCTTCCTCCAAATTAATTAATTTATTTTTATTGATTGCATGCAAAAAACGTATTACATCCTCCAATATATATATGAAGGAAGGATTTTGACTCCAACGTACAAATATTAGACTCCTAATTTAATAAAACTTCCTATATTAGTAAAATAGTAAGAATCCTAAAATAATAACATACCTAATTAGCAGCTAGACTCCTAAACTACTAAATAACATAACCATATATCCTAAATATACCAAATAACATATCCTCACTCCAGCACGACTCTGGTTTTAAATCTTGTCCAAGACTGAGATGATAGATGTGAATCATTCTTCACATAATATCATTTGAGATATGAGATAACTCACAAGATAAATCCTCTTTGTAATAAATAAATAAATAAACTATCTAGTGTTAGAAGAGGAAACCGGTGTAGAGATGTGGAGAGCAAAAAAGAAGATGATGCGGAGACATGGAGATAATCAGAAAAACAACAAAAGAATCCTGTGTGTGTTTGAGAGAAAGATGGGTTTGAAATTAAAATGAAAAAGTTAATAAAAAAGAAGAAATCAGCCAAAAGTCACATGTGTTGAAGAAGACGAATCTGTTTTTTTTTATGTCGAGGGAGATCAATATTGTATCCCCCCCTCTTTCAGAATTAGTTTTTCAGATGTTGTTTTTGGAAAATGGAATATGAAACTCCATATATTTTTTTTTCTAGATTTATTTTTTCAGATGAAACTCTATTGTCTCGTCTGAAACTGAGATAACTTGTCCAAGACGTGTTGACTTGTCTGAGATAACTCGGTCTTTTTCATGACATAAAACTGAGACTTAAAACCATGTGTGTATATATATATATATATATATATAATACATAATTGTTAGTTGGGCTTATTTGTGTCCATTTCTTCAATGAAATCTAATGATTTAAGAATGAGGTTTTTAATTTCTATGGGTTGGGATCCATCGACTCATGGAAAAAACACATGATCCCAACCGTGTAAACATGAAATCCAATGGTTGGGATTTATCCTCGAGATTTGTGTTTTCTGAATACGTATAAATCCCTAGCGTTGGATTTTATGTTTATAAGGTTGAGATCATGTGTTTTCTCATGAGTCGCCCGAACTGGACCCAATTTATTTAAGAGTCTCACCATTCAGACAAGATTTCCATCCTTAAGAACAAATGCAGAATGCAGTGAGTCAGGATTCAGGCCTTTTGATCTCTAATGTTTGACCCATTTAATTTTGGGTCCCAACCTTCTCCATACCAGCCTTATGTCCGTATGCTGTGCTCAAAGACTATATTTCGCTTATATATACATGTTGATTCATTTGGTTTCTGTCCATTTTTCTTGATCTGAAAAATTGAAATTATTTTACGCTGTATGGAACATTGGTGTTGGTGTATGTAGATGCAGATATGGAGGATTATGGTTTCGAGTACTCAGAGGAGGAACCTGAGGAGCAGGATGTTGACATTGAGAACCAATACTACAATTCTAAAGGTAATTCTAGAGGTTTATAGTTTTGGTGGTTTATATGGGGGCAAACTAGGCAATCACTTTTATTCTATACTTGTTTTTTATTTTTTTCAATAGATATTCTGTCAAATATTGCCCAGAAAATATAACGATTGCGAACATGATTTTTCATTTTGTTTTTTATTTGTGTTGCACAAGATATGGGTTTGATATAATGGAACTCTTTTCCTACAAATTCATCCATTTTAATCAATGCCTGTTGTCTCATATATTTATAACTGTTTTGTGCTTCAGCTTTTGGTACCTGCATCTGTCTTCAGAATTCAGTTTCTTATAGGCGTTATTGGTCTTCCTTTCTACAGGTCTGGTTGAATCTGATCCAGAAGGAGCACTTGCTGGTTTTTCTGAAGTAGTCCGCATGGAACCAGAAAAGGCAGAGTGGTAAGTTTTTAAAAAAGCCAAGTTTGCTGCACAAGGTTAACTGTAAATGATTCAAAAGATGAAGGAAACGACCATTTCCATATTATTGGTTTCCTTGTGCAATGCTTAATTTGTAATTTTTGGTTATCGACAATGAATTTATAAATCCAGTACCTAGAAAAGGCATATTTCTACTAAATTCATTTTCCATTAATTGTGTTCTTGTAATATGTGCAGAACTTATAGTGTAACTTCTCGTCCCCTTCTATGTGGTACCAAACGATAGATGCATTCTACCATCTAGACCCAAAATTGTATTAAAATTATTGTAATGTTACATAGTTTTATGTATATATTATGTGCCCTGAGGAAGACCGAACATGACATGGATTGTGGTATTAAGAAAACATCTAAAGACATAACTTGACCTAGGATATGAATCTCGCTATAATTCAGTGGCTAAATTGGATTCATGTTGGCAACCCTAGTATTTAGTAAAGGGTATAGATGATTATGGCATGATATATAGTTATGTATGTAAATGTGGCTACTTGTTGAAATTTTCAAGATATGGTTACCGAGAGTAATAGGTGGGCTTGTTACTTGTTGCTTTACTTCACATTTTTTTGCTTTTATCAGATTGTTCCAACTCCATTGTCTCAATTACTTCCATTTTGAGTTCTTCCTCACACAGTTTTCTCGAGTTTCCTTGTACATTTGTTTACCTCAATTTTTCTACAGTTGCATTTACCAACGTATTCATCCTCAGTTGTCTAACAGATTAACATACTTTGTCCATTTCATCAGGGGATTCAAAGCTCTAAAGCAAACAGTTAAGCTCTATTACCGATTAGGGAAGTTTAAAGAGATGATGGAAGCTTATAGGGTGATGTTAACATACATTAAATCAGCCGTGACACGCAATTACAGTGAGAAATGTATAAGCAACATAATGGATTTTGTTTCTGGATCAGCTAGCCAGAACTTTGGTCTTCTGCAAGAGTTTTATCAGACCACACTGATAGCCCTTGAAGAGGCAAAGAATGAGGTCAGAAATTTATCCTGGATCAGCCATCATTGTGTCAAATGTTAAAATCTGATATATTGCCCTCTTGTTCTGCAGAGATTATGGTTTAAGACAAATCTAAAGCTTTGCAAGATTTGGTTCGACATGGGTGAATACGGGCGAATGAATAAGGTGTATTGTTGCGTCAGACATTACATTCAGCAAATTCTCACATTAGTATATAATATCAATCAATGTAATAATTTCTTGGTACATTTAGATCTTGAAGGAACTTCACAAAGCTTGTAGAAGGGAAGATGGTACAGATGATCAAAAGAAAGGAACACAACTTTTGGAGGTCTATGCAATCGAGATTCAAATGTACACCGAAACCAAGAATAACAAAAAACTCAAGGTAAGTCATCATGTAGTGATTTATCCATGTCATTGATTTAAAACTAGGGTGATATGTTTCTACTTGACATCGTATGTTTGCCTGATTGGAACTTTTTAGTAACAATATTCCTGTCACCCATTGATACAAGGCATTTAAACCTTTGCCGTGATTAAAACTCAAGGATGAGTATTTCTCTAGAAGGGAAAATTGGTGTGGACGGGACCCATGGTCCCCTCATTAATGAAAATCAGCATTTGTCTCTAATTATATATATAATTTCTTTAATTGAGCTTATGATCCTTGTGATAGTGCTCTATCTAACCAGTTTACTGAATATTAGAGAAGATAAGTTATCCATCATCCTCATTGCTGTCCAATAATCGACTCTCTCCTCAGGGAAATCATGCCATTTCTTTGAAGCTCAATCAAAAGCTTTTCCCTGTTTGCACAATAAATCTAGAGAGCTGCTATCGGCACCCCGATTTTTTACTTATTACACCCCAATATCTTATATAATTAATCACACCCAAATTAAAGATTAGAACACACTCTTCAAATATTATGAAGGTTTGGCTCAAATTATAATCTCGAAATTACAAAGCATTATAACACTTGTTCAAACAATTTCAGTAGTTGTCTAAAATTATGATTAGATTCATATAAAATCCTAAAACCAAAAAATAGAAATCTAGCAAAAAAATAAAATACGAGAGAGCTTCTATTGGCACCCCCAGTTTAATTTATTCTCAACTATTCACTTTTTTTTCTTCATTTAATTAGAGTGTAATAAGTTAAAGTTGGGGTGCCGATAGCAGCTCTCTAAATCTATCTGTTGAATTGGTTCTGGCTTTTCTGTTATTTTTTGTTTACCATTTTTTCCTATATACAGTGTATCAGCCGAGTTTTCTGATAGTACAGATTAATTGCAGCAATTATATCAGAAAGCACTTTCAATCAAATCTGCTATTCCCCATCCACGAATCATGGGTATAATTCACGAATGTGGAGGGAAAATGCATATGGCAGAGCGTCAATGGGCGGAGGCGGCCACGGATTTCTTTGAAGCTTTTAAGAACTATGATGAAGCCGGGAACCAGCGGCGTATCCAATGTCTGAAGTATGGTCGAAAACACCTTCCTTTTTATAATTTTGTAGCATAGCATTGTTCAGTTGCAGCCCTTGTACATAAGAGATTATATATATAGCAAAACACACTGGTGGGTCCCTCTCTTTGTCTCAAGATTTATACCTATAAACAATGTATCTCAAGGACATGTTTTACCTTTTCTCTTTCTTCCTTTTTCCAAAAATACCCTCTCCCCAACTTCATTCTCTTTCTTCTGCTACCTTTTTCCAATATTACCCCTCCGTCTTATTGTCTTTCCTCTTCTCCCCCCTTTCTTTATAATACCCCTCCAACTTTTTTATTTCTCCTCTTTTACCCCCTTAATAACCCAAAGATTTTTTAATAATACCCCTCTAATTTTATTATTTGCCCTCTTTTACCCCCTTCACCCCAAAGAGGATGCAGCACAGGCAAATTCTAGTGTACCCATAAAGAAAAAATAAAATGGGGAATGCTAGGAATAACGCAAAGGTGCAGCTTCACGTTTGTCACCCCCTTAAAAGACGGAAAGTTGATTGCTAACCGGTTCATACAGTTGCAAATTTTCCTATTCAAGAATTTAGAACTATGTGTTGGTTAGTGAGTTTTTTTTCCCCCTCTAGTAGTATGGCAAAGATGATGATGGTGTTGAGTGGGGGTAAAACATCTTTGTGTTCCTTCCTAGCATCTCTTTTTAATATGTTTTTTCCTTATAAAATTGTTAATTTGTTATATCGAATCATTAATCTCCTTTCCTCATTTGTCACTATCTTTATGCTGCCTTGTATGGAAGATATTTGGTTCTGGCAAACATGCTAATGGAATCTGAAGTGAACCCATTCGATGGGCAGGAAGCAAAACCGTAAGTTCTTTATGAGTTTAAAAAAAAAAAAAAAAAAACTATATTTGAAAGTTAGTTTGCTTCTTTGGAATACCAGTTTTTGCCATTTTGCAGATACAAAAATGATCCAGAGATCTTGGCCATGACAAATCTGATAGCCGCATATCAACGGAACGAGATATTGGAGTTTGAGAAAATCCTTAAGGTTTGATTCTTATCAAATCCCTGATGCCATTGCTCTTTCTGTTATTTTGACTTTTCTTTTCTTTGTTTCCATTCTCATGTGGTCTACTTTTCAAAACTGTTGTTTTTTCCAGTGTAATAGAAGGACAATTATGGATGATCCATTCATCCGAAATTACATCGAAGATTTGTTGAAGAATATCAGAACCCAAGTATTGCTCAAGCTTATCAAACCTTATACAAGAATCCGGATCCCCTTCATATCAAAGGTGGTGTATCTAATTTTTTTTAGAATAATGATTTTCTGACACCCCCCTCTGACTTATGGGCACATGGCATGTGCTAGAATCATAGATCTTTTTCCTTCGGATACACCAATGCACATATTTATGAGAATGTGCAGTTGTGTATCTCGAGGAAAAAGGTCTGTGGTTCTAGTCCATGCCACGTCAGGGAGTGAATGTCAGAGGGGGCGTCAGAAAATCACGACTTTTTTTTAAACTCTATTTCTTTGCGGCGACCTATTTACTTTATAATCTTTATTTCCTTATTTTATTATGGTTCCTTCTGCTGTATTGCACACTTTTTAGATTCATAAAAATCATGTTCGTTATTTTGATTTTATTCCAGTAATCTGATCTCCAAAAAGTTCGTTATGATTAGATCTTTCTGTTTCTCACATTTTTTTTTCTTATCTAGTTGGTGATCCCTCCTTATAGAAGGCCAGTAAAGGACTTGTGTTTTTTTTTTTTTTAGTGTTTCAGTGATGAATCCTTTCACATGTCAATATCCTCGTCCTTCATTTTCACTGAATAATAATTATTTTTTATTCCCTTTTCGAAGAATTATCCTTTGGTTGCATCTAAAGGTCTCTGTGAGTTCCAGTCTTGATTTTACTGTGAAGGTGCCACATGATGAGGTGGTATTCATCAAACAGGCCTGGGATTAGGACTGGCAATGGATCGAATAATATCCGCTTGCCCGAGTTATTCGGGTATGGGTACAAATTTTTTATCCGATTAAGAATTTGGGTAAAACTTATCCGCAATTATTTTTATCCGAATATTATTAAGATCGGATATGGATATGCGTCTTATCCAACCCGAATTCCATTTATCCAATGTTTAATACAGTAAATTCAAAATAAAATATATGTATAACTCAAAATTAAGGTTTTTCCATCTTCTTCACAATGATGTATATATATACACACGACTTGGATAGCCGCTTGAAATTTGTGTACAAGTCAGATACAAATATCCTTTGAAAATAGCTGGATATGAATATCCTTAGCATAAGTGGGTAAAAAGTCGGATATAGATTTGGATAGGATATGGAAATAGCTTCATCCGACCCATTGCCAGCCCTACCTGGGATCAAAACCCCTCCTTCACAGTTAAACCTATCAATTTTTTTATTTTTTTTATAATAATAATAATAATAAAAAACTGAACCAATTGATATTCAGGAGCTCAATGTGCCAGAGAATGATGTCGAGCAGCTACTTGTCTCACTAATTTTGGATAACCGTATCCAAGGCCACATTGATCAAGTGAATCGGCTGTTGGAGCGTGGTGACAGGTCAGCCATTTTTTTTTTTCTTTTTTCTTTAGTTAAATTCTCTTATCTAATCCCATTAACACGTCCAATCATTAACCTTATTAATTATATTATGTTTTTGTAAATTCCCTTATAATGCAGATCAAAGGGTATGAAAAAATTTGCTGCGATTGATAAATGGAACACCCAGCTTAGATCCCTTTATCAAACTGTCAGCAACAGAATCGGTTGATTTATAAAGAAATCGAAAGGTACACTTTCTTCTCTATTCAAATAGTTCAGAGTTTTGGTTGAAAGTGGGGGTTTGATCTCATTCAGTCCAATTTGTTTAAGAGGGCAATAGATGGAAACAGTTTAATGTGTCTGCACACACATTCTAGTTGAACAATGGTAATTTGACAATAACTTTTCCAAAGTTTTAAATTAACGAAAATTTCTGTAGTCGTGATTGTGAGTCGTGATCTTTACTCATTGTTACATGGTTTATATCTTCTTTTTAGTTTTTGGCTGATCTCAATATTTATTTATTTACCTGACGTGTATATCTTTTGCGTGCGCTCGCTCGTGCAATAATGAGTTTTTTTTTTTTTTTAAACCTCTTAGACATCACAATTGTAGAAATAAGATTAACAAGAGAGGATTAAAGGGCTGCTGTTGGCACCCCAACTTTTACTTATCACACCCCAATTAAAGTTTAACACACACCATTCAAACATTAGGTTCAGGTTATTTCTTCCAACATTAAGAATTAGGATTAGGCCCATATAAAATCCTAAATCTAACAAATATTAATCTTAAAAAAAAGACAAAAGAGTGTTTCTATTGGCATCCCAACTTTTACTTATTCTCAGCCCATTGCCTTTTTTTTTTTTTTAATTTTAATTGTGGTGTAATAAGTAAAAGTTGGAGTGTCAATAGAAGCTCTTGAAGATTATGATTATAGATTCAGAAATTAGTTTTCAGAAGCAATAGGTAAACTATATGCTGGATTTTGGAAATCAGTTTCCATAATCTGATTCTGACAAATCCAAAATCAGAATCTAACAATCGGAACCAAACACCAATGCTTGATAATTGTTTTCTCATAATTAGAGACAAAAATTAGCTAAAATAACAAATGAGTTATTAACTTTAGAAACTCGAAATTCAAATTATGTACTTTAGATTCTAAAATCAGTTTCTAGAAAGAGTGTTTCCGAACAAAATCTTGAAATCTGAATATCAATTTTTACAGTTTGGTTCCCAGAATTCAAAATCAAAATCTTACAATATGTGAACCAAACCTCGAAAGCAAATTGATTTCAGTATCAATCTGATAAGATATTTATTAGACTCGGACCCAATCGGATTGGTTTCAAGCCCATTGTAAGATTGAGATAACTCAGGTGAGTCAAAATTGGTTTAAAGGGGGCAAAAGTAAAAAAAAAAAAAATCAAAATATGGGTTAGAAGTTTCAGATTGAGCTGATTTATTGTGAAGATGATCTTCTCATCAAAGTGATTTAGAATCTAGATCGTCGATTTTTTATCAATAATTTATAAATCACTTTTGATGTATTTAGAAGTTTCAGATTAGGCTGATTTTTTGTGACGATGATCTTCTCATCATAAAGATCATTCTCACAAAAAATCAGTTCAATCCGAAACTTACCCATATTTTGAAAAATGATTATTTTTACGAATGCCCCTTGAACTCCTCCAATATATATATAGATATATATAAATAAAATATGAATCCGACAAGCCTTACTATGATAGTGAGGAAAAAGGGCCTTAATAAGTCTCATCCACTCTCAAAAAGACCTCGTGATGTGGCTTAATAACAAATCTTGAGGTCTCATTTATGCATCTCGAGATTTTTTTATAATGGTGGATGAGGGTTACTAATGCTTTTTTTCTTCACCATGACAGTGTGGAAAAGGTTTCTCAATAAAACACATTTTTTAATTGGACAATATTTGATCCAAAATTGATGGATAGGTTATCAAATTGGATTGTTATCTGATTGGTACTCTATCCGAACTAAAATCCATGATCTGGATCTGTAATTATTGGATCGGATTTTGGGCTGTTTTGATCCATAGGCAGCCCTACCATTTGACAAGACTTGTAATCATCACATCTCTCTCTAATAATTAGGGGTAAATTACTCTTTGACCCCCTGTAATTTGGCAAAATTCTATGTTGACCTCCTAAAGTTTGGGTAATTCCAATTACCTCCCTTTTAATTATCTAAGGACCCCTCCATCTATAGGGGTGCACATGGTTCGGATTGGTTCGGATTTTAGCAAAATTGGAATCGAACCAAACATGATCGGTTCTACAACTTTGGAACCGAACCAATCCAATCCAATCTTGGTTCGGATTGGTTCGGATCGGTTCTCGGTTTTCATACTTAATATTTTCAATAGTAATAAAAATCATTAAAAAATAATGAACTAATCTAATAGTAATAAAAATCATGAATCAATCCAAAATACTTATTATTTTTAACACATTAAAAATAAAAATCATGAAAACAATAAGAGAAAATTTCTATTTCTATTTTGAAATTTCTATTTCTGTTATGAAATTTTTGTTATGAAATTTCTGTTTTGAAATTTCTGTTATAAAATTTCTATTCTAAAATTTTTGTTCGAATAAAAATGAACATCAGAAAGTTTCTATTTTATTCCACCTCTCCATTTCTCTGATTCATCGAAAATATAGAATTAAAAATTTATGTTTAAAATTTCTAATCTATTATTTATGTTCGAATAAATAGGAACATTAGAAATTTCAATTAAAAATTTATGTTCGAATAAAATTAAAAATAAATTTTCTGTTCTGAAATTTCTAGTATTCTAAAATTTCTGTTCGAATACATCAGAAATTTATATTCTTGAATTTCACACAGAGAATCCGAGCGAAACTCACACACAGTTAAATTTATGTTCGAAGGGAACATCCGAGCGAAAACGAAGTCGTTTTCGAAACGAGCGAGAACAACGGCAACAAGAGAAAGAGAGAGAGAGAGAGAGAGAGAGTTACCTCTGTGTTTTCCGACGAGGTGAGGTAAGGGAGGGAGACGACCGAGAACGGCGGCGAGGTTTCAAGAGAGAGAGATCTCTGTGTTTTTCGACGAGGTGAGCGAAGGAGACGGCGGCGAGATTTCGAGAGAGAGAGAGAGTCCTCTATGTTTTCCAACGAGGTGGAGCGAGGGAGACGACCGGGAAGACGACGGCTAGGTTTCTCGATTTACAGATTTCCCCCAAATTCGATTCGAAGGAGAAGAGAGAAATAAAGAAAATAAATTTTTTTTTAAAATCATTATATATATATATATATAATATATATAAATATATTACGGTTCGGATTTCGAATTGGTTCGGTTTGTTATATTCTTAATCCGGAACCGAACCGAATTAACCGGATTTTTTTTCTTTCAAACCGTACCCGAACCATGGGTGTATTTAATCCAAACCAATCCAATCCAAAAGCTTCGGATTGGTTCGGTTCTCGGATTTATCCAATCCAATGTGCACCCCTATCCATCTACTTGCCTTCAACCAAACATTTAAAAAATAATTTTTATTTTTAAAAAGATTATTTTACATTTTTTTAAATATTATTTTTCTTGATAAATAAAAATATCCCTATAAAAAATGGGTTCATATTTAAGAATGTGATTTTGCTTAGACAGGGCATTTTCAATTATCATTTTAAAAGTATTTTTTTAATAATAAAGATAAAATAGTAAAATAATATTTGAGTTCTAACACTGTTAGTGAAACTGAAAGCGGAGGTAAGTACAATTATCAAAATATTAGGGGGTCAACATGGCATTATGCTAACAATAAGGGTCAACATGTAATTTACCCAATGATTAGATGAATACAGATAAGAACACGAGAGAAAGATAAGAAATTCTAATAAGAGCTGTTATGACCAGGGTTGTATTTAATAGGACCAGGACTATTTTTTTTCTATGTGACCAAAATACCCACCAGCGAAGAAATGTAAGTGGTACCATAAAATCAGAAGTAAAAGGGGGGTATATTGGTCACATTGGAACAGAAATTCTCTGGTGGTATCATATACAACCTTGGCAATATCAAGTGCCAATTCTTTTAAAGCAAAAGTCTTACTTTTGTTCCCCAAACTTTTAAATAAATATAAAATCTTTAAGTTTGAATTTCGAATCTCAACCTCTTCTACTGATTGGATCACATCTGGTCCGTCCATTTGTTTGCCAGCTGGCATTGTTAACGGCTACCTATTTTCTACGAACTCTCCAACGGTCACATAGCGTCGGTAGAACTCCACCCGACAAGTCCCGGACCTGAAACGCACCTAATCAACTGTTTCTCATAGTGAGTTTCAAATCCGACTTACTCAACTCAAATTACGAGATTGTCCTTTAATTTAACTGAAATTCCCATTGTCTCCCTCTCTCTACCTTATAACCTCGAATTATCCTGAAGTGACTTAAGATTGTACCTCATATCTCACTTTCGTGATGAGATGTGGAAGTGTGTAAGAATCATAAATATTTTTTAATAGTATCTCGATGAAAAACATCTATAGTTCCTACACACTTTCACTTCAGGAAAGTGAGATATGAGGTATAATCTTGAAGTCACTCTATAACATCGATTGTATAAGTCTTATTATCTGTTCATGTTTATTGTCAATTTATTTAGTTTTGAATAATATTGGAGTGATTTTAAAATTTACATCGATTCACACTTCTATGATTTCGTGTGCATCTCTCCTCATCAATAAAGTGAGAATCGATGTGAATTTTAAAGTTGTTGCAGCACGACTCTTTAACTTAATTCAATAAAAAAAAAATAAACTCAATTATGTGGACATTTTAAAGTATGTCGGTGTCTACAAAATCATTCACTCATATTGAAGAGAAAAATATAAGTTTCCTCGGGATCAATATATTTTTTTTAAGATCATCTCAAGATTAAGGTGTTTTCTTTTGCTGATTAAATTATTTTTTTCAAGTCATCTTTATTATTATAAGGAGAGAATGTTGATTATTTTTTAATCTTATATATTAAAACGTCATGAAATTAGGCAGTTTATATGAAAATTTTAAAATAATTATAAAAATAAATATTATTTTTATAACCCATGTACAAATGTAAATATTCTTTTATAGACATAATATGTTAAAATAATTTTATTTACAAAATTATAAAATAAAAATATATATTTTTTCGAAACATGGAAGGGTAAATGTTCATGGATTTAATAAGAGTCATGTTGGCTTGGCCTCAAGATTGTACCTCATATCGCACTTTTACGAATCCGAAATACTTTTTTATTCGTATCTCGATGGAAAGAATTTATGATTCTTTTTGACTTTCATGTCTGGAAAAGTATGATATGAGGTACAAAATTTGAGGTCACTGAGGCTTATACGTTTATTACAGAAGTAGGGTCAATTTGGTCATTTAATATTTTAAACGGTCGGTGAAAGTGTACCCCTCTTCAATAGTTTCGGTTTGAAACCCGCTGCAACGTAACAAAAATTATTGGAACAATCTGGAATGACAGTCCATACTTCTTCACTAAACAGACATGTTTGCATTTGCAATATAGAGTAATGATGTAGACCCATCTAAGCCTTCCATTTGATTAATAACCCCCACCCATCTTCATCCGATTCGAATACCCATAGAGTCCTTCTCAATATGAATCATTAATTTAAAAAAAAATAAAAATAAAATCAAAAACTGATAAAAGAGTTTCTCTACATTCCACAAGGATGAGTGGTGATTGAGTTTGTTATCTAGAAGGAGAAGAAATTCACATAAATTTTTTGAATAATGATTTTCTAAGTAAAAAGTCTTCATTCAATTGATGTGGTACAAACAAGAAATCATAGATCTTTTTTCTCAGGATATATAATTATATATCCTCATTAAAAAAAGAAGATGCAGTTGTGTATCTCGAGAAAAAAGAACTATGGTTCTATGTACATGCCACATCAGCCAAGAATGAGAAGGCTTTCTAATTAGAAAATCAGGACTAAACTTTTTAAAAAATATTTCTATTTTCCAGTGGAGAAGTCTGGACTGCCACTTCAGAAAATCCCTACCCAAATAATATAATAAAATAATATAAATTAGGTATATAATGACACGTCATTTCCTGTATTTATTTTGATCTCTATTTTGGTTCAAAACTTAAAATAGGGATTTTTTTTCATTGTTCCCCCAATCATTCGATTTCGAAGAGAGATCACTTTAGCCTTCAAGATCTCTCTTTTTCTCTGTCTCTCTCTCTCTCTCTGTTCTTCAGGTTTGATCTCTCTCTCTCTCTGATGTCGTCGCTTTCAATCTATTTGATGATGCTTTACTTTTTCGTGTTCAAATAGAGATAGAGAGATGCTTACATAGTTTAATTACTGTCTTAGGGTTTCTTTTGTTGTCCTTTCGTGACTATTCGATGAATATTTGCCGGTATTTGGGGTAAAAATCGGATCTTATGTTCTTTATTGCTCGAAAGATCTGTGTTTTTTACTGGTTAAGGGTTTGTTTGGATCGGTATTCGTGTTCCCAGAAAAAATTTTTTTTTGAAGAAAATTGGGGATTTAACAAGCCTCATCTTCTTTGTGTTTCGAGTAATTTAGGTTTGATTTTCTTTCTCAGCTTTTAGCTAGTTTGTGAATGTTTCGATGAATATTTCTTGGTAATCTAATGATCTTGTAAAAAAAATTGAAACTTTCTTTATTTAAGTGTTATTAGTGGGAGTTTAAAGAATGGGATAATTTCATTGTTGTTGGTGTTACTGCTACTTTTTTTTTTGTTGTTGCAAAATGGGTCTCTGTTTCAATGGATTTATGTGGTTTATTTTTACTAGATAATCAGAGTTATAATGATAATCTTGTAGTGGTTTGGCCACTTTTTCGAATATCTGTACTTTAATGTTACAATGGCATTTGTTTCTAAAGCCTTGAATGGAAATTTGAAGAGTGGAAAGGTGTTTTTTTTATGTTTGTTGGTTGCAAGTCTATATTGCAATGATAGTGGAACCAAATGCCGGAATCAGTAAACCCCAAAATTTTAATAAGGTTTTTGGATTCTGGATAATAGGGTTTTTTAATTTTGCAAAATGGGTATCTGTTTCAATGGACATATGTGGTTTATTTTTACTAGATAATCAGAGTTTTAATGATAATATTGTAGTGGTTTTACAACTTTTTCGAATATCTTTACTTTAATGTTATAATGGCATTTATTTCTAAAGCTTTGAGTGGCAGTTTGAAGAGTGGAAAGGTGTTTTTTTATATATGTTGGTTGCAAGTCTATATTGCAATGATATCGGAACCAAATATCGGAACCAGTAAACCCCAAAATTTTAATAGGGTTTTTGGATTTTGCAATATGTTGGATAATGTAGAAGAAAATAATTATCTTCATTCAGTAGTCTTATATTGGATTATAATAGATATGTTATAATTAGGGCATGCATGACTGCTATATGTTAGTTAACCTTGGAGGTTTCCCTAGGAAACTTAGAATATTCTTATAGTTGATGATACATTTTAATTCTCATAATTTTTTGGTATATTTTAATTATGTTGGGGAAGCGGATCAAAATCTACCACGATTACTTATTCTGTTTGAAGAATCCATGCAATTTTACGGGTATTATTTGAAAGAAAGGCTACTAAGTACAGAATTTTTTTCTTATGAAAGGAGTGGAGCCATTTGCAACTTGTGTTTGTTAATCTTACTGAAGGGCTACACACAGATGTGTCTTGACGTCCCACATTATGTCTCTATTAAGAAATCATTGTACGAGGTTTTGTGGCACTTGTTTGTCTTGATTGAAGGAACTTTCTTCGCAAAAGTACTTTATTTAGAAACTTTCTCGATATTGGAGAACCTGTTGAGGTCTTGAACTGAGTTCAGAATTAGTGATTAACACATTGAGAGTGATGGGGAGCATATGATGTAAGCTCATACCTCATTATTCGATTTTCTAAATAAATGATCTTTTTGATCGAGCTTTTGTTTTACTTACTGTCGTTCAACCTCTTGTTAGATAAAAGTGTGTCATGAAACTATTATTACTTTTTGTCATATTCATGAAAAATAATTTTCAGTGTATTCAATGCCTTGATTTTAATCAATCAAAAAAAAAAAAAACCTTGATATTAGTTTTAGGGTAGTTGGAAATTTTTAAATCCAGTGTTCTAAGTCATTCTTATGAAGGAATGTAAGCAGATTCTTTTGTTTTGGGGTTTTTAATTTCTGAAAGGCCATGATGACAAATCATTCTCTTTAATTATTCATTTAAGAATGATGTCCAATGTATGCTTATTTCAATTTTTTCAGGTCTGGTAGATTTTGAGCGGAGCTTGGTGCTTGGTTGGTAGTCTGTTGGGCTTAGTTTGGCATCACTGAAATTAGAGAATATTTTCGTGCAAGTCCTGATTTCTAATTAGAAAACTAATCTGAGAATTTTCAGCCTCATCTTGTGAAAAATACCTTTTGTCATTTGGGCTATGGTAAACGTTTGAATCCTTTTAACTACTTTTTCTGTCTTGGTAGTTTTACATTTTATGCAAATTATCTGTACAAAATTAATGTCCGAGTTGTGTAGATTGCACATATGGTTCTAAAAACATCATATCCATGCATGTAGTTGCTCTGTGGGCAGTCCTAGCTACAGAAAACTAACCTAGTTGGGGTGGCTTTAAGCATCCATTTAATCACATTTGTTTGGATAGTCGGAGAAAAATTTCAGTGAGTAGTCCTGAAAATATTTGTAGGGCAGGTTGGTCACAGGGATCTAGTGGGTTGGTTCATGATGTTGGAGATCTGGGAAGCATTGAACATGGAGTCACCCCCTCCGCCCTTGTATTTGTGGCAAAGTGTGCAGCTTTGGCATCTATAAAGCTTAGTTACGGACTGTAGGTCTAAGAGAATGCTGTTTGGCATTCAACTTGGTGCATTTATCTTAACTGTTTGCTTTTTTAATTCGTTTAACATCAGTGCAATTTATAATTGTTATTAACTTATTATTATTTTTATGACAGGCAACTAATGAAAATTTTCCACCAAACGTAATAAAGCAACTTGCAAAGGAATTGAAGAATCTTGATGAAACACCACCCGAGGGCATTAAAGTAGGCATCAACGATGATGATTTTTCCACCATATTCGCTGATATTGAGGGTCCAGGTATGTGGTCTTCTCATATTTCTTGCCAACCCAATGAATTTTCCTGGCTACTTGGTACTGAATGGGAAGAGAACCTTCATTTGCAGCTGAAACTCCATATGAGAACGGTATTTTCCGAATGAAGTTGTTACTGTGTCATGATTTTCCCCAATCCCCTCCCAAAGGTGTGTTGTACTCATAAAACCTCACAAAACGTTGTTTATGAAATCGTAAAATCTTTACCAATTTAAGACTAGCCTTACTCTTCAATTTATTCAAAGTTTCACAATTGCTATAGAAGAGAGCCTCCTGGATGGGAGTCGGTGCTTGATGGACATTCATTTGTCTTCTGCCGGGTCTTGTTTTTGGAGATTCTTGGCCATCGACTGTTGTGAAGATTTGAATCATTGTCTTTGCAATGTTTATCTACTAGGTGCTCAATACATGTCTTCTCACCTTCCTTGAATTATGATTTTGTAGGCTATTTCCTGACAAAAATCTTTCATCCTAACATTGCAACCAATGGTGAGATTTGTGTCAACACACTGAAAAAGGACTGGAATCCAAGTCTTGGGTTGCGCCATGTTCTCCTTGTAAGGAAGATTGTTTGTTTTCATCCTATATTCTTTGTCTCTGTCTTATCTTTTGTTTCAATTTCTTTGGGTCTTCTGCGCAGCTACGAGGAAATATCTTTCAGAACTCTTGTTATAATTGGAGAGCTACCCAAACCCTCTATTTTTTTCCAAATAAAAAAAAATCCAACTAAATTTTTTTTTTTAAAGTACTCTTTACTTTTGTACCACCAAACCTCCCTATTTTCTTCCTTTTTTTTCCCAAAATGGGGGTTTCAAGGATGTGGTGGTGGTAATGGTGGTGGGGTGGCTTACTTATCTTTTTACTGATTTGTGTTGAGGATAACAGGTGGTCAGGTGTCTTCTGATAGAACCATTTCCAGAGTCTGCTTTAAATGAACAGGCTGGCAAGATGTTACTTGAAAATTATGAGGAGTACGCCAGGCATGCCAGGTTAGCAATTCTTATCTTGTTTGTTTGTTTAACCCCATGAGCTTTGATGTATTATTTTTGGCATGGAACCTGGGAGGGACACCAACCCCCCCACTATGTAAGGAACACGACCTCTCATACAAAAACACAGACTTATTGTTGTGGATGGACCCATGAAATTGCCATATTTAATTTTGGGAGCCATAGTAAGTGACCATCTTTGCATCACGTTTAAGTTTCCAAGCTTAGTATTCCTTAATTGTTATAATTCGTTGTCAATGAAAAGAGATGGAGTCGGCCAACAATTGTACTATCGAATTGATTACTCACTTGTTGATGGGTCCTGACACCCCAAATTGTAACGAGTCGTGCTGGAGTGACCTCAATATTAGACCTCATATCACACGTCTTGATGGGAAAGTGGATAAAGAACCATAGATGCATGCTTTTTCACTCATATCTCCAGGAAAAGTCCAGGAAAAGCATCTATGGTTTCCATACACTTTCACTTTAGGGTGTGCGATGCGAGGTCACTTTCAGCATTATTCAATTGTAATTTGCCGACTATGAAACCTGCCTTTGCCACTTATCTATATAAAAAATTAAAAAAAAAAAGAAGAAGAATTGATTACCCATTTCTTTTGGTGGGTTACGGCCACCCCCCAAATTGGAATTGTGGTCTATGAAACCTGCTTTTGCGACTTATCGAGGCAAAGAAAGGGTAGAATTATTATTGTCAATGAAAAAGAGGGGCGGGCGTTAAAATCGAATTGATTACTCACACTCACTTCTTGGTGGGTCCCGACCCACCCCCCACCCCACCCCAATTGTAATTGTTCTCTGTAGAACTTGCCTACGCCAATTATCTATCAAAAAAGAAGAAAAGGAAATATTGTAGTTGTCAATGAAAAAGAGAGGTTACAATCAAATTGATTGCTCAGACATTGGTGGGTGACCCCCACACCCCACCCCAATTTTAGTAACACAAAAATTGGACTGGACATTATTAGATTTTTTATTACCAACTCATGTAATCATCTTCTTTTATGCAGGCTTTACACAGGAATTCACGCGCTCAAGCCAAAACCCAAGTCCAAGACAGGAGCTATATCAGTGTCCACTACTGCCCTGAACGTAGACCAGACGAAGACCAACTCTCTAAATGTCGATCACACCAATGCTGTCTCCAGTGCTACTACACCACCATTGTCGTCCTCTCTTCTGTCTACTTCTGCAGCAGCAAGTAAAGGAGGAGGAACCACCACCAACTGTCAGGATCAGGATCCAGCAACCAAGACCGTATTAATAGGTGGGTCCGTAACAACATTACTGAAGAAGGAAGGTGGTGGTGGTGCCGCCGCGAAAGCTCAGGCAGCAGACAAGAAGAAGATGGATGCTAGAAAGAAAAGCTTGAAGAGATTATAGAGAAAAGAAATGAAACAACAAGCATTCCTAAATCATTAGGACGAACTATAGAGGTTGGCCAAAAAAGAATAATTGAACATGGGCTGGAATTGTGGTTATGTACACTGGATGTTTCTAAGTTGGAATGTGATGTTTCTTTGGCTATTTTGCTTTTCTTATGAAATACAGTAACCTTATTCATGATTTAAATTTTCGCTCCGCTCAACGTTTTCTAAAGAATATTTTGTTTTTGATCTTAATCTCATAAAACAAAATGAAAATCCATATTGGAAAATTTTAAACTCATTAAATAAAGAATCTGTTAATTCAGATTTTGAAAAATTGTGGTCTAAATGATGAGTTACAAAAAACCAAAATTTCAAACTCTTAACATCCTCTCCAAACATTTCCCAGCCAATAACAACCATGATTTTAAAACTCGTCTGAAACCTAGGCGTATCGCCCGAGTTAACTCATCGGAGTTGAATGAGACCAACTCACAAGTTGCTTTTTTGACCTAGATTTGATACCTAACATTTAATTTTTTGAGTTTTTGAATGAGACGTCTCAATTGTATCAAAACACTAGACGAGAAGCGAAACTGAGTTTTAAAACCATGATAACAACCACTGAAGCTTTGATTTGTTTGCACCAAAACACAAGCTAATAATGTATTGAGCGTAGCAATGTCCAAACCACATGTCAAGAAGATCCATTTTAGAACAAAATTCAAAGCTTTTAGAGAAATCTCACAATACAAGGAAAAATAATTAGGATTTTAATAAAATTAAGAGTCAAACACAATGGACGACAACCCCAATCCTTAAAAAAGTCTGCAAATTTAAAGAAATAAAAGGGAAGAATACTAGGAATCCATGCTACTACCCTACAAGAACAAAGCAGGCCGAGGCGAGAAGAACACAACTAACAGAACCAACCATAAACAAACCTCCTACCAATATATAGACACTACAATAGCTTTTTCACTTTTCTTCCACAAACTAACACAATCGAGAATTTAAATACCTGAACAAACATAGAAATCTCATTATAATTTTCTGCCTTGTTCCCTTCTTTTTTTTCTTCCTCCCTTTGTCTGTTTTCTCACTTGGCCATCATGACTTTGACAAACTCCTCATAGTTAATCTGTCCATCACCATCGACGTCTGCCTCACGAATCATCTCGTCAACCTCCTCATCAGTGAGCTTCTCGCCAAGGTTGGTCATGACATGACGCAGCTCAGCTGCAGATATGAAACCATTCTGGTCCTTGTCAAACACACGGAACGCTTCCTTGAGTTCCTCCTCAGAATCGGTGTCCTTCATCTTCCGTGCCATAAGATTGAGAAACTCTGGAAAGTCGATTGTCCCATTTCCATCAGCATCCACCTCATTGATCATGTCCTGGAGCTCTGCCTCTGTTGGGTTCTGCCCTAATGAACGCATCACGGTTCCCAGCTCCTTGGTTGTGATGCAACCTGTGGCAAGGTTCAACAAGCTTTGTTAAAACAGTGTCTTAAGTTTTTCTTTAGTTAGGCGAGGTCAATGGGGTCTGCCATGAGTATTTTACATGTAAACGAAAACATGGGGGGATCCGTAAAAATTACTCTAAATAATAAAGGATCCACCAATTTCTGATCAATGGAGCACTCTTCCTGTGAAATTAACACAAAGAATCTCAAAAAAAAAAAAAAAAAGGTTTTTTTTATTTTTATTTTAAAAAAGATGGAATCTTGAATAATAAATATATATAAGTATTTCATACACATTTATATCGAATATCAAATCAGAAATAGAAACATCAAATCAAAAGCAAAATCTAAACAGTCAGATCACGACGTACTTTTCTACACGATTTATGCGGATCGTAGACGAATTAACGACATATAAGAACCAAACAAAATTTCCGCATAGAAACAGAACCAGATCTATACTATTCAATAGCATTTGCCATAAAAAGACGCAATCAAACCCTAAAAAATCAACAATCTGTATCAAAACAGCACAAAGGATTTGAAAAACAACAAATCAAGAGCTATATCAGACGAAAAATTCTCAAAAAAATTGAGATGAACCAGAAAGCCTAAAAAATGCATGAATCGAGATGAAAAAAAGGTGAGAAATTTAAGATCGAAAGAATCTGACCGTCTCCATCCTTATCGAACAAGCTAAACGCCTCCTTGAACTCAGAGATCTGATCTTCTGTGAGCTGATCCGCCATTTTTTCTCAAGAAATCAAGAAAATGAACGAAGAAATTCTATTCGACAGAAACAAAGAGAGATCTTGCTCTTGTCTCTCCTCCGTACAATTAGGGTTTTATATGAGAAGCAACCTTCCGCAATTGATTTATCGAACTGAAAACATCTACGATTACAAAATTACCCTAACCTTTCATTTTAATTACTGCTGTATCCTGATCTATTTTCTTCTTTTTTGTGCTATTAAAATGACAATGTTACCCTTCACTTCCTATATTACAATACATGATTTCAAAACTCGTCCAAGACTGAGATGTATCGCCTGAGTCATCCCGATATCGCCCAGCAACAAGACGGATGGACAAGTCAATGTATCGAACAAAATTTAAAACCCACATTCATTTTTTCTTATTGTTGAACGAGACGCCACAAATGCATTAATGTGTTGTAAGTAAAAGTTGTTTTGGCCTCATAGAGTTTGATAAATATTTGATGTACTATGGTGTTTTTTAACTCATTACATTCCCTTTGACCTCGATCTTTCTTAATACAAATCTCTAGATGTAATTTCTGCAATCATTTCGAGATCCGCAACCTCCCCGCTAATATTCCCTTGCTCCTATGATTCCTCTTTAGGTGTACCTACACTACAGAGCCTTTGAAGCTTAAGTCAGTCCACAATTTTTATTTTTATTTTTACAGAATTTTAAGTGCAAGGGATTTGTGTACCTTTCAATGGCATAGATGTACCCCTTTTATAGATAATGTTAGATGTTCTCAAATCCAACTTTACATCACTTAGTAATCGTTTTAATTAGAATTTTCCTATTTTAAAATCTCTATCCTTTTAGAATCCTTCTTGTAACAAGTTTCATCTAAATGTACTCCCAAATCCCTAGAAATAATGATCTAGTGTAGTTTGAAATATCACACTATTTGAAGGAAGATTCCCTCAACCTCATGTCTTATGGTATCAAGCCCATTAACTTTCGAGCCTCTGTCCTCTAACTTGTCATACTTTAAATCATCTTCCCCTAGCTTACCAACTTGGTGTCACCCCTCTTTTGACGACTTCAACATGTCTCAAGGTGACATGTGTTGCAGTCTAAGAGCTTGTAGTTTGACCCTCCACAAAATCCATATTAAATATTAACCTATTTTTTCTAATTAAGTTTTGAGTCGACAAATGCATCAGGTAACTAAGACCTCTAACCATTATAGAATCTCCCCCCTCGACGCTTGGGCTTATGATGCCACTTATTTTGACACTTTGATATTTGTCTCCAAAATCGATTATCTTCAACTTTAGAATTACATATCTCCTTAAACCTTTATACCTCAAAAATAAGATAAGATTCTAAGGAAAGTTGAAGAGATTATTTTTTGGTGAAAATAATTAAACGTTTTCGACAAAACGTTGAAAAGAAGGTCTAATAAGATTAAAATATAATTTATCATAGAAATCGAAGAGTTTAATAATAATGGATTTTCATGAGAAAATGAAATCTTTTTATCTAAAAGTTAAAAAGAAAAAGACATGTAGGACATTTTCTAAATCACTTATATAAGACTCAGGTGTTTTACTTCATTCTATCTCAAATATTTCACCAAAACCCCAAGAAGTACAATTAAATCACTCAAAAAGAAAGGTTTGTAGGGGTGTTTTTGTCATTTTAAAATTCTGTTAACTCTAAAATAAGTTGAATATATTTTCGGGTCAAAAAGATCTTTATAAAAGACATAGTGGGCATAACTGTAATTTCATATAGGAAATAAAAATGATAAAAATAACTATAACTTTAGAACGATTCTTTAAGCTACGCGGTCCTCACGCGGCATGTCCGTTGACCACATTAAAGGTCGGCCACGTCATCACCCGTTGCTCTCGCAGTATTCCAACCGAATCAGAGGGTAAACTGACCAAAATACGCTTTTCTTACAATCTAAGCATAGATTGCTTCGTATGGGCCGGGTGTCAATGGGTCGGATCAGGGTCCATCTGGACCTAACTAAATCCAATAAATATATATGCGATTGGATTTTTTTTCAAACATCAATTTTAGGATCCAAATCCGATTTGATTCACATAATACAAATAAATTTTTTAACAGTAAAACAAAATAATTTCTATTTTTTTTCTCACCCAATCTCTCTTTATCTTTTTTATTTTTTATTTTTATTTTTTCACAATAGTATATCATCGCTACGATTTAATCTCAAAAGTAGTTCAAGTCAATGTTCTTCATTGGGTCAGTGGGGATCCATTCATCCTTTTGAGGTAATTATCCACCCAAGATCATGGTTTTAAAACTCGTTTTGACATCTCGTCTCGTCCATGAATGAGACTGATCTGAGTCATCTTGGACGAGATATCCGATTTATTTGAGTTGTCTCATACAAAATTTAAAAAAAAAATGCCTTTGAATTAGAACAAACTATGTTTTTTAGAAGACTTGTCAACTCGTCTCGTTGGGGGATGGTAATGAGACAACTCAGACAAAATTTAAAGCCATTTTCAAGATGAAGAACAAAATAAATTAATGGAGAAAGAATTACTTTTTCCAATTGCCCATCATATTTATAGAAAGAAACCAAATCCTATTCTAATTACATCTACTATTTATAGTAACCCTCAAAAAAAGTAAAATCATAATTACTTCCTAATTGGATTAAGAATCCTAAGTACATTAAAACTCTCTTTTGCCACAACTTCAGAATCACAATCATGTTAAGTTATGTACGACAAAGTTATGCTTAAATTACTATAGGCTACGTATGTAGCTCCTCTTAGATCATAGGTGGATCTGTCCAAATAAAGAAAATGAGGTCGTTGCATGAATCAAAGGAGAAAGAGAGATTCTCTAGAGAGATGGATGAGAGAGAGAGCAAGAGAGTGCTCAAGTAAAGGAGAATGTGTTGGCCTTCGAAGATCCCTCATTTGTTGTCCTAATAGCATATTTATAGGCCAAGGGATAGAAAATGACTGAAAGGGCCCCTATCATTTGACATCCCGTAATTTAACATATTGGTTTGATAAAAATGTGTCAAATAAGCAATCGTGTGAGTTGACTAATTTATTGACCTTCAAACCTATGTCATATTTGTCCCCATATTGATTGTACTTTTATCACCTCACTCACGACCTGTCAAAGTATTTTGTACCATTTATAGTTGCATTAGAGAAAAATAAACCTTAATGTTTTAGTTAGAAGGAAAGTAAATGTTGGGAAAAAAATTACAAGAATTTGGATAATGTCAACGATATGTATGAACACATTTTCAATAACAAAATAATTGGCTCTAGATAAGTTGAATAGATGAATATTTCGTTCAATCGATCATACACCTTTCAGATATTGTTTTGATCATGATGGTGATGATTATTAGAGATTTAAATATTGCCAAATCAACATTTTTGTCTATTATTAATGTATCCCTTAGTTAAGACGCTTTTTAATGCACTGATGTTTTACATTTTTTTACCATCATAAATGTGGAGGCTTTTTAGGATTTTCACTCTTCGAGATGTGTGAGATTCTTGAATAAATTGATTGATCTATGATCCTATGACTCTACTTTATGAATCCTTGATCTCCCAAGCTTTCTCCCTAGACGTCGTTGACGAAGTGTACTCCTGATTCTTTGAAGGTTAAAGGAAGAAAGATGAGGCTCCAATATGACGCCTACAAAAGGTCCTCCAAAGTTTAAGTTAGTAAAAGATATGGAAAGTAGAAAAAATGATGGAAGTTGGAGATAGGGAAGACAATGAATAATGAGTTGCAAAGGGATTATTTGTTTTTTATGTGTGAATGAATGATTTTTCTGAACCCTCTCTTAGTCTTTGAGATTTTATAGTTCTGAGTCTAAGATGTGTGTCACCACGTTATTTTGATTTTTGTCACCTGGGGATCTAAGGTGGATGGGGGCTTCTGCTTCTGTCCTTGATTGTTGTGCCTCATGCCTCATAAATGATAATACTTAAGTTCGACAAGTAGTGCTTTGATGTATTAATTCCTGAGTTGAATTGATTTCACTTTTTTGGAGTTAGTGAGTTAGAAAATGCCACTGCCAACCTTATTCTAATAAGTACCTACGGATATCGGATTTAATATAGAGATTTGACGCATGATCAAGCCCTGATCGTCATAAATTCTTTATTTTATTGTTCTCGAGTTTTTCCCACCCCAAACTAACAAAATTTCGTTATGAAACGCTCTCTTGATTGATCAGACTCATTAACCTCTGAGCTATGTCTTTTACATTAGCTCAGATGATTTGATGTCTGGACTAACTTAGATGTTCTTTGATTATAATAATTTGCTCAATTAATGTTATATCATCCAACTCATGACAATCTTCGAATCTCGTTAGTTGATGTTTGATATTTAGCCCAGACCCACTGAATAGAAATGACACCTATCCTTATCCCAAAGTGTGAGAGAAATGAGTTCCACATTAATGTGTGCTCTTACCATGTTAAGAGAATCCAAATGTTTAATTACATTAAATTAACACATCTTTAAATGAATAATTTTTTAAAGTCGAGCCAATGCACTTGACTAATAGTTGAAAAATATGCGATAGACCATTTAAGTATCTCGTTTCATTTGGAATTACAAAAATAACCCTACAGATTTTATATTAGACTAATAAATAAAATATATAGCTAACCTTCATCTGCGGGGATAGCTCAGTTGGGAGAGCGTCAGACTGAAGATCTGAAGGTCGCGTGTTCGATCCACGCTCACCGCATTTTAGTTTTTTTCGCACGTGTCACCCAAGGTCTCATGATGGAGAATACTTGAAAAAGCATATATTTAGACCAAATGATGCTCACAAGACACATATCAATTTGTCTTGTTTAATTTTTTATTTTATTTTAAATAATTAATTTTTTTAAAATTTAAATATTTATTATAAAATAAAACAAGGTTTTATCATTAAATATATTTTATTTTATTAAAGAATTATAATTATTTTAATTTAAATATGAATATTGCTGCAATAACCTCAAAATTGTACCTCATATCTCACTTTCTTGACATCGAAATACGTAGGAACCTTGATTCTTTTTCACCAACACAAGAGTGAAAGAAAAAAAAAAAAATCTATGATTCTTATATACTTCCATGTCATGAAAGTGAGATATGATGTACAATCTTGAGGTCACTCCAAGATGATTCTTTAAATATAGAATCGTGATAATATGACTTGTCAGGCGGCATATTCAATCGACTCCTTGAGATACATGATTGCAATTCTCCATAAAAGTGTATCCCAAGACATATAAATCTATGGCTCTCGAAGTTGTCCACCTCTAGGAGTCGATTAAGTATGCCACTTGGTGAGTCATATTAACAGGACTCGTAAATATAAACCTCATATCTGACTTTGCCTGATGTGGAAGTGAGATGTGAGGTACAAATCTTGAGGTTAGTTCAGCATTATACATCTATGAATATAAACCGAGTTGAATGAATTGTCTCGTGCGAGACGAGTTGACTCGTCTAGACAACTCGTCGAGTTTTGAGCTCCAGTCGACTCATATGAACCCATTGCCGTTCGTCTTCTCTCCCTAATATTCTCCTCTCTCAGTTCAACTCTGACTCAAACTGCAATCATCTCTCTCTCTCTCTCTAATCTTCTCTTCTCTATCTCACATCAATTCATCGCCCCTTTTTTCGATTCGAGGTTTTCTATTTGATCTCTATTGAAGTCGTAGGCGATTGCGAGGTGATTTTTCGAACGAAGTTGTATTTCTTTTAGGGATTTATTTATGAAATCTGAAATACTCATAACACACATGTTGTTTGACAAATTGCTTAATAGTAATTAAAATGATTAGTTATAATTCTTTATTATTTTTGGTGTGGTAATAAACTTAGGGTTTTTAGGGGTTGAAGTCTTAATCTAATTTCTTTCTTTAAAAATTCTGGTTAATGTTGTTGTTTTGGTTTGCCCTCAAATGGTGTGGTTAGTGCCTTCATTACGTATTTTTTCTGTTAAAAATTTCAGTTATTTATTAAAAAAAATAATCTTTGGGATCGATTATGTTAAAAAAAAATCAAAATTCCTTGAATGGCTGAATCTATCTCATTATATTTGCTTTCTCTTTCTTTCCTTTTTAGAACTGTTTGAGCTCTTTTTTCCCAATCAAATTTGGGATTTTCACGATAAGATCTTTTATTATTATTATTATTATTATTATTATTATTATTATTTAATTTACTGATATTTAGTAATTTTCAGTTGAATAAGTAGATACCCAATTGTTGAGTTGACTAGATACTATGTAGAATTATGGTTTCTAATGTTGATATCATGTTTGTAGAACTAGGGGGGATTCCTGTTAGTGATTTGGTGAAATTCTACAGTACTAAGAGTAAATTTCAGGGAGTTTAAGCCGATACCCAGTTGTTTATTTTGCAAAACATTCTAAGGAATTTGAATTTGCTGAAGCGGATTCTTAAACATTGGTTCAATATGATGATTTAACTTCAATATCAATAAGAATTAAGAATGGTGTTTCATGGGCTTTGATCCATAGCTCAGTTGGTTTGACACATTGCAGAACAACTTTGAGGTCGTGGGTTCAAGTCCAGCTTACCTATAAGAGAGAAAAGAATGGTGTTTCATATTGGAATTTGGATTGTTAACTTCCTGTTTGCAATGATAATATGATAACATAGGTGAGAATGTGAGGTCACTATGTACAAAAATATTTTCAATTTCAAATTCTTGTTCTTTTTCTCTTGATAATGGATGTTGCGACATTTTGTGATTCCTTTGCAGAGTGTTTTGAAGTTGGGGTAAGGAAGAAATCCCGGTTCAATTATCATCAATAAAGCTGCACCTTAGTTGTTACTTTTCCGGGAACACTTATTAGAGATTAAAACTTATATTTCAAATATCTCTTGTAGCCTTCTCTCTTCATTTGCTATGATTATGCACCACATTATCTAGCCTACAACAGAAGGGATGGAAGTTCTTTCATGTTTTATGCCACCCCCTGCTCTCCCTCATGCTTCACTTAAAGCCAAGGGTTCTCCAAGCTGTATATGCCATTCTATTGTTAATGGTAAGAATCAATTCCTCATTGTGAGCTTGCGCTTCGTGCTTGTGTAGAAGTATGTTGTTTTTTCCCCTTTCTTGTAAAAAGTTAGGTTTGTTCTTTTTGAGTGTATATTTTCCTCCACTCTTAGGTGTGTCATATCCCAGTGAATCCCCATGACCCTCTTATATCATAGTTCTCCCCCTCTCCAACAGATCGGTCTTTTGGAGTAGTTGGTTGGTTTTTTGGTATTAGAGCACTAGGTTCATATAGGTTACAGGTTCAATTCTTTCCATCCTTATGGGTGAGGGAGAGTGTTGAGTGTATATTTTCCTTCACTCTTGGGTGTGTCATACCCTAGTTAAGCGCCATGACTCTCTTGTATTCATAATTCTCTCCCTCTCCAACAGTCTTTTGGAGTAGTTGGTTGGGTAACATGATATCAGAGTGCTAGGTTCGTATAGGTCATGGGATTCGATTTTTTCCACCCCTATGGGGAGGGGGAGTGTGTATATTTACCTCTACTCTCGGGTGTGTCATACCCCAATTAAGTCCTGCGACCCTCTTATATTCATAGTTCTCCCTCACTCCAGCAGATCGGTCTTTTGGAGTCGTTGGTTGGTTAACATTTCCTTTTCTTTTCTTGCTTCTGTAGTTGTTCCGAGAAACACTTTAGGATTTCTGAGGAAACATGGTGGTCAATTGTCGGATGGATTCAACCAAAGATCTTTTTGGAGAACATATCGTGAGATCAATTTGCAAAATCGGCATCCGATTCCTAGAAATATTATTGTCAGATCCGACTTTGCCGGAGCTGGGTATCCTGATGCTGCATACTCATTGACAGGTTACCAAAAACTTTCTTATTATCTTTTAATGTTATTATTTTAGCTTTTTTCACTAGTAAATCCTTTTTGATTTGCAGAACTTCGGTTGGGATTGAGATTTCGAGGAATTTGTTTTTATGCTGTAACTTCCTTTGTTGCCATTTTTTTGTTTGTGTTGATGTTGGTGCTGCATCCTTTTGTGCTACTATTTGATCGATACCGAAGAAAAGCCCATCACCTTGTCGCAAAGATTTGGGCAACTTTAACTGTTTTTCCGTTCTATAAGGTTGAGTTTGAGGGATTAGAGAATTTACCTGCACCAGATATCCCAGCTGTATATGTTTCCAACCACCAGAGCTTCTTAGATATTTATACTCTTTTGATTCTTGGTAGAAGCTTCAAGTTCATTAGCAAGACCTCGATTTTTGTCATTCCCATTATCGGATGGGCCATGTACTTTCTGGGTACCATTCCTTTGAAGAGAATGGATGGCAGAAGTCAATTGGTATTGTTCTCTCTTACTTTCTCTTAAAATTTGATGTAATTAAGCAATTATTTGGTTTTTTATTTTTCTTTAAATTGAGTTTTTGAATCATGTATAGGATTGTCTTAAGCGTTGCATAGATCTAGTGAGAAAGGGAGCATCCGTTTTTTTCTTTCCGGAGGGAACTAGGAGTAAAGATGGGAAGTTGGGTTCTTTTAAGGTAAGATCTTTATTAAAATTCTTATTTCCATATCCATATGTTTGTATATGTTGATTAGAAAAGATGATAAAGAAAGAGAGCTTCTTCTTTTATTTTATTTTTGCTTGGTGGGTTTGGTGGTTAACAGTTAGCATTTAGTATAAGAAGGGGTTCAATGGGCTTGAGCCTAAGTCTTTGGGAACAATCTCCACAAGGTCTTACCACTTAGCTAAGTGGTCCTTCTTAAGAAAGAGAGCTTATATTGCCACACCAACTTTTACTAACGCCATCCCAAGATGTGTGCTAATTATTTGGCGATTTACATATCAATTGGGGTGGCGTTAACAAAAGTTGGTGTGGCAATAGAATCTCTCTCAAGAAAAAAAAAACAAAACAAAATGGAATTCTCAAATTTGCCTACTTTATCCTTTTGGGTTTCTACTTTATTTCCTATGGGTATCAAATTATGGCACATGAGGGGAGAAAAAGAAGGTTGCAGCTCCATTCCTTGAATTTAAGGAGGATCAACAAAGGAGGAAACCCTATGGCGTACAATGTGCCCATTTAGAGACAATGAAAGTCACCCACCCGTTAATGTTGTCCCTTTTAGCTATCTAGGTTTGTTAACATTATCATCGTCAAGGAGTTTGTATGTCAATTTGATGTCCCTCCATCCGGGTATGGACAGTCAATGTTACCCAATCCTCATGGGCCTGAGTTTGTTAATGTTATTACTGAAGTAATATTTAAATGAGCTGCTATTGGTGCCCAAACTTTTACTTCTTACACCCCAATTAAAAATAAAGAAAATAAGTGAATGGTTGAGAATAAGTAAAAGTTGGGATGCCAATTGAAGCTCTCTCTTTCTTTGGTTAATTTCTATTATTTTTTGGGTTTAGGATTTTATATGAGCCTAATCATAATTGTAAACTACTGAAATTGTTTGAACGAGTGTTGTTATGTTTTGTAATGTTGAGATTAGACCTCTTCTCTTCTCTCTTGTAATTCAATGTTTGTTCTTGTCCGTGACATGTAGAAAGGTGCATTTACCCTTGCGGCAAAAACTGGAGTACCGGTGGTACCAATTACTCTCATAGGAACGGGAAAGCTAATGCCTTCAGGAATGGAGGGTACATTGAATTCGGGGTCCGTAAAAGTTGTTATTCACAAGCCTATAGAAGGAAATAATGCAAATATATTGTGCGATAAAGCAAGGAATGCTATAGCAAATGTGCCCATGCTTCATAGCTAAGAACCACTTTTGTTTTCTAATTTCCCATCGATGATGTCTGTGGTGCCGAGGGGGTAAAGTTCTTAATTAAAAGGTACAAATCTTTCCATTTGTTGAAGTAGTTACGTAATGTGACATTAGTTCATTTTCATCAATTGGGTACCCTTCTTTAATTGATTAAAATATCTGAATATGCTTTATGTGGTGAAGCTATACTTTGAGATCGAGTTGGAGGAGCCCTACTTGTAACATGACACATAGCTTGTGCGTGCGCGCGTGTGTGTGTGTTTTTTTCATGCCCCTACCTTTTCGTTAATATTTGGGACACCTCCTTGGACACACCACGTGCAATCTAAAGGAGAGGGTTCTACGGAAATTTTGAAGTGGGATGGGCACTTCAAATTTTTTCCCGTTGAGATCTACCTAAATTGTTTATAAAAAAAAAATTATTAATGTGTGAACCTAAACAGTCCGCCAATTTGCAGATTATGTATGGTTGAAGTGCTCTCAAACGATAATTGCTGCCACTGGATTTGTTTCTCGTGATCCAACTTGACAATTTCTTGCATTATCGGTTGTATTTTCAAGTAGAATTGGGCTTCCGGCTTTTGTTTGTTGCTTTTCTTCAGAACCCTTTGTCAGATCTTCTATGTTTCTTCGTTCTCGAGTTTGTTATTTTCGATATTATTAAATAAGATTGTAAATCTGTGCATGTTCTTTAATAATAGTTCATGGATTTCATGACTGTACAAAGTTGGGGTACAAATAGCCACCACTAATGGCACTGTAGTCAATTTTTCATGAATTATTTATAGAAAGAGAAGCAAATATCAACTCTTCGGCTGCAAGTGATTATCGACATTTTGACTTCCCATCGCTTGGTAACGTCAATTATGTGTCCATCTCTAGAATTCAGAAATTCACCTGGAATCCTAAAGTTTGATTCCAATCAAACTGAAAATATTAAATATGGTCTGTTTTCTAAACATCACCCACTATTATAACTTGAAACCAAAAATAAAAAATAAATAAAAATTGTGTGGTTGGTCCACCCTTGAGTTTGATTTGGGTGACTTGATTCATCAAATTTTTGGGATGAAGATTTGAATAGGATGAATGACATAAATGTACAAAAAATAGTTTTTATGGATTGGGAGCTGGAAGTCTCTTTTTAAATAGCCAAGAGACAATTCTTTTCTTTTTAGGGAAAATTACTTATAGGTCCTTGGTGGAGGATTTTCTTTCTTGATAGGCCTTGAATTTTGAGCAGTAGTTTGATAGCCCATTTAGTAATTTTTTCTTCTTCTTAATGGTCCCTCGATAGTGTCGAGCTCACTACTTTTTATTTATTTATTGTCGAGGTCAACATTTTTATTGTCGAACTCACTATTTCTTATTGTTGACAGTGACAATTTTTAAAATTGTCGAACTCGATGTTGTAAAATCTTCTCGTTTTTTTGTGTTATTAAAATACATGAAAAGATCGACTAAAAACTCGATGTAATGACTTGTCTAGATGATTTCAAACCAAAAGAATCATCTTTGATTGATTTTCATCTAAAAACAAAGTAATTAATTGAAAAAGTCCTAGTTTTTTACATACATTTTAAAAATGTTTGAAAATGATTTTTTCTTCCTTCTCAAATCCTTAACGTCAAAATGAAGTCTCCTAAACTCGATTGAGATGTTTAAAATTTAATTTTTAGGATGAAAATGGTGAGTTCGAACAGTTTGGGCATATTTGACTTTTCTATCATGAGAAATGTGAGGAGTGGGGTTGAGGGAATAATTAGAAGGAAAAGTTTTACTAAATTAACTATTAAAAGAAGTCCTAAAAGTTAGGGATTATTTAGAAAAAAAGAAAATTCTTTCACCAGGAACCTTTAAGTAAATTTCTTTCTTTCAAGCATTACTACAAGATAATATTTACGTGCACACCAACTTTTGCTTATACCACACTGATCAACAAAATTAAGGAGAGCAAGAAAAATGAAAGGAAATTGAATTTGATTTCAAAGATACTAGATTCTTCAATAATGTCTTTGAATAAAGCATTTAGAGGAGAAGAAATGGGTTCTCTATCTCTCCTTCTTAGGTTTCAAAAAGAGTAAAGAAATGAGTTTGTTAGTTTTCTAAACCAAGAAAATAACAAAGAACGACTATCCAAATAGACATTATTTAATTTGAAAAAAATGATATATTGCAAGTATAAATTGGTGTGCCCCTCCAAATTTTGGATGAATATTGGAGATGCCCTTTAATTTTTAAATTGACGATATAACCCTTGACATCTGATGTTTTCTCAGTGATTAGTATAAAATGACAACCAATAGCCAAAAATCGTGAGTTTCCTCCAAAAGTCTCATCCTGTTTAATCTCCTCAACTTATAGAGGTTAACTTTTAGGAGCAAAAATGAGGATTTTTGTTGGAGGTTGAAGAAGAGGATATTTATGTATCAGAGAGGACTAAGGTCAAGGGTGTACCTTCATTTTGAAAATATCGGGTATTTCAAATATGTATCTAAACTCAGACTAGGATTGCAAATCGGGCAGGTAGAGGAGCAACTCACACCCAATCCAACCTTTAATATATATATGGGAAGCGTTCGGAGGCCATAAAGATAGCCGAACATTTTTCAAAATAGGGGTTGGAAGTTTTAGAATGAGTTGATTTTTTTTTAGGATGATCTCTATGGTGAAGAGATCTTCCTCAGCAAAAACCAGTTCATTCCGAAACTTCTAACCCTAGTTTACAAGTTGAAGAATCGTGGATCGTCCGATTTTTGTAAATCAATTTTGATGGGGTTAAAAGTTTTGGAATGGGCTGATTTTTGGTGAGGATGATTTCTTCATCATAGAAATCATCATCATTAAAAATCAGCGAATTCCAAAACTTTTAAGTCATACATTGAAAAAATATCCAAGACCTTATAGAGATGTTAGTATTGTCCAATGTTTTTTTATTCCAACATTATCTTTTATTATTTTATCTTTTAGTGAAAAAAATAAGGGTATGTTAATCTTTTATACAATAAATACATTTATTATACCGATATTAATTGTCAAAATATTTACTATAACTCGATGTTAGGATACATATTAAAGAGCAATAAATACACTTGGGAAATTGGAATCTAAGGGTATTTTGATAAAAATAATTTTTTAAAGGGTATTTTTGATACAAAATTCAAGTTCCCGAGTGTATTTATTACACTTTAATGTGTGTCCTTAACAAGGCCCTTAAATTATAATCATATTAAGTTTGGGTTTGGGTAAATTGGGCAATCCGATGCTTATTTCCGAATCCAATCCGTTTTGATTCGGTCGAAACCCTAGCTAATTGTGCCCAAACTTGACCTATGGTTGGGTTCAACCCATTGGATTCGGGTTTGACCCGTCAAAGTTGCAGCCCAAGAGACAGTTCATTATCACTTCACTCCGCCTTATCCACACCATTTCTGTTCCAAAACCCTGCAACAGAACCCTACCCAAAAACCTCCATTAATGGAGACCCAATTCTGAATCTCTAACCCTAAAAAACCCATCCTTGATCAACATGGGTTTTCAAATATTCACCAACCAATCTCTCCAAACAGACCCTACAACTCTTCTCCATCCATCATCCATGGAACTCTCTTCTTCCTTCAAACATCTTACCTCACCTTCTGATCTTTCCTTCTCTTCCTCTGTGTCCCCAATTTCCCTCCAAACCCATTTCAAAAACCCTAATTTTTCCAGATACCCAATTTCACAAAATTCACATATTCTCGCGGTTGCGTTAAATCCCCAAGAACACCCCAGAGGAAGCCCTCAAAGACTCCTTAAAGAGCTCGCAGAGCGTAAAAGAGTCGCCTTTCCGAAGAAAAAAGTACCTCCTAAGAGATTCATCCTTAAACCCCCCTTAGATGATGCTAGATTAGCTGAAAGATTCCTAAATAGTCCTCAATTGTCCCTCAAATCCTTTCCTTTATTGAGTTCTTGCTTGCCTTCGTCTCGCTTCAACAATGCCGACAAAACTTGGATCGATGAGTACCTTCTTGAAGCAAAACAAGCCCTTGGGTACCCACTTGAGCCATCTGATCGGTTTGGTGACGATAATCCAGCTAAACAATTTGATACCTTGTTGTACTTAGCATTCCAACACCCGTCATGCGAGAGGACAAATGCTAGACATGTGAGGTCTGGGCATTCGAGGCTTTGGTTTTTGGGGCAATATGTGCTTGAGTTAGCGCTCGCTGAGTTCTTCTTGCAACGTTATCCAAGAGAATCTCCGGGCCCAATGAGGGAAAGAGTGTTTGGGTTGATTGGGAAGAGGAATTTGCCCAAGTGGATCAAAGCTGCTAGCTTGCAGAATTTGGTTTTCCCCTTTGATGAGATGGATAAGTTGATTCGGAAAGATCGAGAGCCTCCTGTAAAGTAAGTATGTTTTCTTTTGCGAAATAAGTTCGAGTTTTGATTTTGAAAATTTATTTGTTTTAGTTTTGACAAATGGGATTTGAAAGGTCCATGCTTTAGGAGATGATATGGCTCTAGATAGAATTGAATGGTGGAATTGGATTACCAACAAATATGATGAATGTGGTAGTTGGCTTTCTAGCTATTTTGTTCTTGAGCCTCTATAATGGGTGCTGAGAAAGGATTAGAATGTTTGAAGCTAGAAGTCAATCTTTATGATATTTTCTTAGTCCTTTTTAATTTGAAAATTTCAATTTGTGGCCTTTTTGGTGAATAAGGTAAGTGATGAACTTAAGAAAAGATTGAATTCCGGTTTTCTTATATTACTTTTTTTTGTTCTTGGGAAAACAATCATATTTGTTGGCTTGTAAGGATGAATAAAATTCCATATCCATTACAAATAAATAATGGTTGGTCTATAAGATTTTGATTTTTATACTTTTAAATTCATTCGAAATAATGTTAAATTGTCATTACTGTCATCATCATCTTCAAAGCCTTATCCCAAAAAATTGGGGTTGGCTGAAAGAATCTCACCCATGCCTTTGTCGATTGGGAAGAACTAAGTCTGACAAAAAAATGGGCTTAGACCCATAGCTCAGTTGGTTTGATTCATTGCAAAACAACTTTGAGGTCATGGGTTCAAATCCAGCTTACCCATAAAAATAAAAATAGAAAAAGTCTGACAAAAATTCCCCCATGTTTAACTTTTCTTTTAATCTAGAACTGTGCTAAAGATTTTTTTCTTGGCATACTAGATTAAATAGTATTGTCTATGCTATTTGATACAAACTGATACCTGTTTTTCCCCCTTTTGTTTTTTGCTTGTGATATGACCAGGTCCGTATTCTGGGCTTTATTTGGGGCAATATATCTGTGTTTTGGCATGCCAGAGGTGTATCGTGTTCTTTTTGAGGCATTTGGAATGGATCCTGAAGATGAGAGCTGCCAGCCAAAATTACGGAGGCAACTGGACGATGTTGATTATGTTTCTGTAGAATTTGAAGGAAAAACACTCAGTTGGCAAGATGTTGCTACTTATAAGGCAAGTACAATTGACTTACTTTCTTCATTTTTGCTTAAAAATGAAATTTTAAGTGCCTCTTGGGTAGTTTCTTCTTTCCGCTACCTTAGTTCTGGAAAGTTGGAATTTTGAAGACCAGATTAGCATTTCCTTGCTATGCCATGCAACCTCTATAAGATGCACCATATGCACAGCCAAGGCTTAAGCAATTGCTAATAGTATTTAATTTGGTTGGAAATTTTGTCATCTAATGGATGGGGTTTTCATAACTTGGATACTTCACTATGAGTGTCATATTCATATCGGCTAATTCAGTATTAAGTGCAAATTTCATATCTATCTTCAGTCATGGCTGGATCCTTGCAATATCTGTGTTACACGATGTAGATGTAGGGGTAGTTTTAGAATATATTGCGTTGATGAGTTTGTTTTCGAGAGCTTCTATTGCCACACCCACTTTTACTAACAGCACCCCAAGATGCGTGTTAATTAAAATTTTATAATTTTAATTTCCTAGAGTGACACCTTCTTTGTGTGCAGCCTCCAGATGATGCGCTTTTTGCACACCCAAGGCTTTTTAGGGCATGCGTTCCTCCAGGTATGCATCGATTCCGAGGGAACATTTGGGACTATGAGAGCAGACCCCAAGTCATGCAGGCATTGGGATATCCCTTACAGATGACTGATAGAATTCCAGAAATAACCGAGGCGAGGAACATCGAACTTGGACTTGGGCTTCAGGTAATCTTCCTGATAAAACCTCTTTTTTGTTACTCATTTTGTATTCTCGGAAATATAAGTTGGATGCTGTTATGTCCATCAGTGCCGGACACAGAATGAATCGGTTGGAAATAATGAGATTTGCAATGGGTGACACAAGATCTATGCTTGACCTTCTTAGACTGCTCCAGGAAGGAATAATCCATGGAGCTTGGAAAGAAAATTAAAAAACCTTAATGGAGATTGTAAATGTTATGTGCCTATTTGTAGGGTTAGGATTAGAGTAGTTTAGAGTACCTACGGCCTATGAAATTAATTACTTTTAGGAGTAGGATAGTTAAAATAGGTTGGGTGCATGGGATCATACTCTTGTGTTATGGGAGAAGTTGAGGGTAAAATTTTCTTTATAGTTTGACTTTGGAGGTTTGTTTTAGAGATTACTGATAGATAGTAGGGCTTCATGAAGAGGTGTGTTGTCTCGGGCATTATTGGCTAATACATAGTGTGATTCAGCTGATACAAAGTGATTGATCCAGTTTTGATTTTGACAACATTTTAAATGTGCAGCTTCACTTATTTTACTTTTTCATTGATTGCAGTTATGTTTCATGCACCCATCAAAATACAAGTTCGAACATCCTCGGTTTTGTCTTGAAAGATTGGAATATGTTGGCCAAAAGATCCAGGTACTCTTTGTTTTCTAGGTCTTAAACTATTTTCCTCTAGTTTTTTATAAGCATAATTTTATTAAGAAAGAGAAAAGAGAAAATGGGAGGCTGAGTTAGCCCCCCTAAAAAGAAAAAAAAAAAAAAAAACCACCCACAAACAATCAACCAACCCCAAACTATACACTACAAAGTAACTCCCATTTGAATACAAAATCTTAAAAAAAAATACCCCTTCCAAGCATATTCACAGAGTTGGAGTACGGGTTTGAAACGGCAAGGGAAATTTCGGAAAAAACGTTGAAACAGGAAAAAAAATGATAAAAAAGGGGGAAAAAACGATAAAAAATATATTAAAAGTTATGAAAATATATATATCTAATTAAAATTCATAAAATCAAGTTATTCTCATCAAATCCAATATTTTTACATTTATGAATCATCAAATTCTATTATGTATCAAATCCCACATTAAAAAAAATAAGAAAGTGTTAAAATTTTTTTTTTCCTTGTGAAAAAAAGGGGGAATAAAACACGTTTTTTAATCGTTAGAGATGCAACATGTTTTTTTTTTAATACTATGCTTCAAAGTCCTTACAAAGCTTACTCCACAGAAACAAAAAAAAAAAACCCAAAATTTCCAAATTCACAATTTCCGAAGGCCTCTCCACTCTCTGAAACACTCTTCTGTTCCTCACTTTTTACACATCCCAACACATGGCAAAAGGAAGAATAGCCCACAAGTATCTTTTTCTATTGGAGAAATTGTTTAGAGATCACCCAAGGAAAAAGGGCCAAAACAGCTTTACTTTCCATCAATTAAGATGCATGATTCATTTATACGAAATATAGTTTTGCTGTTATATACCGTCTAAACCCTTATTTGCGGTTGAAGCGAATCTCCAAATCTTTTTCCAATGCCAACCTCCAAGTTTTCTGCCTTTATTTATTTATTAATTTTTAAAGGTTTAGGTGGGAGTCAATCTATTAATTACCCTTTTAGTGCTGAAGGAGGAGAAGAAAATTGGAAAACTGCCATTACACAAACATGACCAAATCAAGAGAGCTGCTATTGGCACCCCAACTTTTACTTATTACACTCCAATTTCTTAAATTATTTATCACACCCCAATTAAAGATTAAAACACACTATTCAAACATTAAAATGGTTTGGCTCAAATTATTATCTCAACATTACAAAAATTATAACACTATCAAACAATTTCAATAGTTTACAATTATGATTTGGCTCATGTAAAATCCAAAAACTAGAAATCTAGCGGGAAAAAAAAACAAGAGATTTTATTGGCACCCTAACTTTTACTTATTCTCAACCATTTACTTACTTTTTCTAATTGGGGTGTAATAAGTAAAAGTTGGGGTGCCAATGACAGCTCTATCAATCAACTATAGGTGCCATTGATATTTTGTCAATCTTCTTTATATGCAGGATCTTGTGATGGCTGAGAGGTTGCTCATGAAGCATCTTGATGCACCCGGAAGATGGTTAGCAGAGAGACACCGTCGTCTTCTGCTCAACAAGTTCTGTGGGAGGTACTTACGTGACAAGAGCCTCCATCGCTTCATCATCTATGATGAACAAGTCCAAGACAAATACGAACACAACCGAAGACTCAGGAACCCAGTTACAACTGCAATTCAACAAGCCATTCATGGGCTCTCATATACCGTTTATGGGAAACCGGATGTTAGGCGCCTTATGTTCGAGGTTTTCGACTTTGAACAGATCCAACCGAAAGCAATGTGAATCGTAATCCTTGGAATCTGATTTTTGTTGAAATACTCCTACAAGTGCCTGCTTTTATTGTAATTTTTGGATTGAGTTTTCTAGTTGAATCCTTCATAATGAATTAAAGATGGTGTAAAATTTACAATATCCATATGTGATGGGAAATGATGAGAAGCAATGTATCATGATGACATGCTTTGGAGGGATGATTGTTGAGAATGCTCAAAGATTATGGTTCTTTTAGAGAGTTTCTATTGGCACCGCAACTTTTACTTATTACAATCCAATTAAAAATAAAGAAAATAAGTGAATGATTGAAAATAACTAAAAGTTGGGGTGCCAATAAAAGCACTTCCAATTTTATTTATTTTTGTTGGCTAGATTTCTATTTTTTGGATTTAGGATTTTAATATAAGCCTAATCATAATTGTAACAACTATTGAAATTGTTTGAAGAGTGTAATAATGTTTCAGATTATAATCTGAACTAAATCTTGATAATGTTTGAAAAATGAGTTTTAATCTTTAACAGGGGTGAAATAATTTATGAAATTGGGGTGTAATAAGTAAAAGTTGGGATGCCAATAGCAGCTCTCTTCTTTCATTTGAACAAGACAATTTTTAGAGCTGCTATTGCCTCACCAACTTTTACTAATGCCACACCAATTCCTATGTAAATCACAAAAGAATTGCACAGAGTTGGTGTGGCGTTAGTAAAAGTTGGCGTGGCAATAATAACTCTCAGTTTTTATCCTCGGACAAAATTCACATTCAAAACTCACATTTTTGTGCATTTCTGGTACAGTCTTGACCAGGAGTAGGTCATGAAGGACTCTGTATATCCAAACACTCCCTGACTAAAAAACTTCGGAAAATAATTCATAACTATTGTGCCATGCCATTTGTTTCCTTCAAGATTTTTGATCCACAACATTTCGGATCATTATTCTCTTAAATCATATTAGCTCCATCTTAATGATGTTTGTTAAGATATCGATTTTGATACAAATTTACATTAGAAAGAAAAGAATATATACTAATTAAGTATGCGAAACAAGATTCAATAAAGGAAATCAAACCCATTGAGGCCATCATCTAAGTTTGATACATTTAACTCAGAGGTTAAGCCGTACTCTACTATTCTCGAGGTTGTGCAAGAAAGGGTTTGAAGGTCAAGACGACTCCGATAAGATGGACTATATTTAATATGAAGAAAACCATATGATCACCTGCATTTAGATGAACTAATTTCAATCAGTATTTGATTATAAAGAGGAATGTCTATATGGATACACTTTGACACCATAATTTTCCAAAAATTTCGCAAAAATATTTCCATTTCTCTAAGTCCTGACATCATAAGGCACCGACATTTCTTTTCCACAAAAGTTCGGAACACATCATTGTCGTGGCACAACATTTACATGCAAATGAAAATTTTGAGTCTAACTATGACACTAGTTCATAAGTGCCATGGTAACATATTAATCCTTAGAGAGAAAAAAAAAATGGAATTTTCCATGCTATAATTTTATAAGTTTTATAGGTCGTTGTGGAAAGATTGAATGAGACTTCATACCTGGGAGGAAGGAAGCAACTTGACGCTTTTGTGCCCAAGAAAAGCTGCAAATTTTTTAGAAGTAGAATAACTCAAAGGGTGGAATTGGTAGAACACAATGCGTCTATAGATTCTAAAAACACAGCCACAAACTCACCCACACAAACAAAACAAGTATATGTGCTCACACATTGATATGTGTTTGTCTGTCTGTCATATTGTCGTTAAACCCATGGTGACATTTAAGAACTCGTGAATTAGTAAGCAGTTATGTTGCATGAGACAATCGACAGAATTTTGACTTTGTCTGTCTGTCATAATTCTATTTATATACTTACAGAGCACCTCCTCCGGCAGGACCAAATGCTTTGAAAATGGACATTGCAGTCATAGATATGCCATTTGCCGATCCTCTTTGATGTTGGGGCTGCCATTGTAGTGTCAGATCGAACAAACGTTCAATTATATGAGTTGTGGTGGAAAATTGAGGTGAAAATTTAGATTTAAACGTAAAAGATCGAGTTGGAAAGGGTGGTAACTTACGACAGAATTATTCATCAAAATGAGTACTCCTGTGTTAATTGACACCTAATTTCCATCCAAAAGAATATTTATAAGATTTTAAGTACCTCAATGGAAAATGTAGAACATGATAATGCAAGGACTAATGTTAAATCCATTATATATATATATATATATATATATATATAGAGAGAGAGAGAGAGAGAGAGAGAGAGAGAGAGTCGTGATACTTTGACATACGCCCCCATCACAGAACGGTAGATCATTTGGCTCGGGATACACAAGAAAAGATTTATGGTTCTGCGAATCCTGAGGCAGATGATATATGGTTCTGTGATGGGGGCATATGTCAGAGGGTGGTGAAAGAAAATCATTATTCATATATATAAAACCCTAGTTAGATTTCCTGGGGTATTTATATTTCTCGTTTTTGGTGAAAGAGTGCAATCTGTAACTGTGAGTTTTCTCTTCATAGTGGAATCGGTGTGATCTGTGGACATACCTCAATCTCGAGGGAACCACATAAAATTCTGTGTTTCTGTGCGTGATTTGTGTTTTGTTTCGATCCATTTCTTAGTTCGATTGTTCCTCTTTTTCTCAACACCTTATTATTATTATATTAAGATTATAACAAAAATATTATATTACAATTGACATTTTAGTGCTTCAGGTTTCCCAATTTACTAAAGAAGAATTTAGAAAAGTAATTTGCAAGCCTCATAATGAAAGCTTGACAGATATATATATCTAAAGTGTGAATGGACATAAATGCCCTTACATAGAATAAAAACAAGAAAATAACTACTGCTATGTGTGGAAAGCATTAGACTTATATGTAACCTACTTTCATCGAGTGCACGCTTCCATTGAAAATATATCAAATAAATAGTAATTTTTCATCTCTTCTTAAAGAAGTATTATTGGGGATTAAAAAAATAAAATAAAGTTTCAAAGTTGAAAATTACTTACAGAGAGAACATTCTTCAATATGGAAGCACAATTGATTATCAATTGAAGACTGAGGCCCGATAGCATAGCTATAAAGGGGTAGCATGATAATAATGGTATCGAAAAAAGCTGCATATTGGAAGAATCAATAAAATATTAGTGTCTAAATGACATAAATAAAATGCAAAGACACTAACTTTAAACAAAAACCAAAAAAGGTGTTGAAAGTATACCCCTGCAAGGCGAGCAACCATGACGGGCCCAAGGATCTTCTCAACCGGCGCATATAGAAAAAATTGAAATAGTAAAAGACCAAGACCTAACAAGTCCACAAGTAGTCAGTGAATGTGTTATCGACTTCAATTTGAATAAGCCTCTTCAACAATGCAAGCTTTTCCAATGTGATTGTGTTAGTTATTGACCAAGAGCACAACATGCTTTTATCTTTTTCAAAGGTGCCAAGATGGAGACATGTGACACATGTCCGAGACAATCTACATCTAAGTAAACTCAGGACAAAGGAGAGAAAGATCGAGTCTATTCCGAGTTCGAGTATAAAATGCAAAAAAGACGAGTCAATCCCTAGTCAGGCAATGTCGAGGTTGACTCAGGTCAACGATACAAGGCTATTGTAGTTGCAAGCGTTTTTTGACCCAGACCTGATCATTTCAGAGTTGCTTGGGTGTGCTTAAAACCACGTTCATAAGAGCTCTAGATGCTTAGAATGAACTTATATGACTTCCATACTTAATTTAGCTTGGTGAAGAACAATTTGATTCATGTATGTGTGTTTATGCACCTGAGATTGCAAGAACTTCACCGACATCTTGAGACGTAAAGCTCAATCCGCCATACTTTTTGTCACTAACAGCCCATAGTGAGAATATCTGTAAAAAGGAAAAAAAAAAAGTATCGGACCAACACTCCTTGAGCCTTACCAAAAACATAAATGTTTTATGTTATTCTGCCACAATAACGCAAGCTTGTCTAGACAAAAACCAACAGTCGTAATAGTTTATAATAATATACTAAAACGGGAAAACCGTGTATCAACTATTATATCTTGAATTAGAAGTAATATACTCAAATTAAAAAGAGAAATGTTACCTCTGAATAGGCTATCTCATGGAGTGAGATAACACAATATAAAATTATAGTTGACATTAAGGGCCAATTCTTTAAGAGGCTTATCTTAGAAGACGACTCTTTTCGTTGTTCTTCTATATCATCCTTCTCATTAGATCCATACGAAGAATGTTCCAATGCATCCGATGTGTTGCATTGTTCATTTTTATTTTCAACATGCATGTGCATTGTTTCCTACACCGATAATTTAAAAGGCATGAGACAACTGACAAAATCAAACGATCAGCTTGGATGCTGTTAATAATCGTTTTAAAACTAGCCCAGACATCGATAACTATAGTGCAAGATAAATAAGTTATTAGTTATTGAGAATTATATATTATTTTGAAAAGATAAAAATGAAATACAACGTAACTGTGAAAATTAGCATAAAGCATGAAGCCTACCCGGAAAATAAAGCACGGAACATAAATTCACAGCCGAAACACAAATAAAAGTGAAGAAATAAAATAAAATAAAACTTAAAAATAATACCAAAAATATAAAAATACAAAGGGTTTCATTTCCACAAATTGGTGTAGAACGAGGAAGAACTTGTGAGCATTCCCCAAATTGATCAGGGCTTAAGGAATAAAGAGAAACAGAGGATTGACTACCCTATTCATGCTTGCGTGAAACAAAACTTTAAACTTGCTAAGAAAACAGGTGCAATCAAAACAAGAAAACGAATTGAAAAAATAAACACAAGATGCAATTACACAAAGAAACACAGGGATTTTACGTGGTTCCCTCAAGATTGTGGTACGTCCACGGATCACACCGATTCCACTATGAAGAGAAAACTCGCAATTATAGATTACACCCTTTCACCAAAATAAGAAATATAAACACCCCAAGAAACCTAACTAGGGTCTTACATAATATTAGTAAAAATTACAAAAATACCCTTGGGGACTCTCTTTCTAAGGACCGGTCATAAAATTTAGATTGGTGATCGACAAGCTCATGAGCTTTCCAAATGAGTCAATATTGGTAATAATTTGAAGGAACCAATGTTTCAATCCCTTATAACTTAATTATCATTGGTGTCCTTTCTTGTTTCATAGTTTTATTTGGCAGAAAACCACTATCTTCCAACCAAGAAAGAACAGAAATATTTTGAAATTTCTCTTCATGAATTAACTCAACCACCAATCCCGGGAACATGAAAAATTAGATAAAAAGCATCGGTACTAATGATTGAAAACAATCACTCTAATACTTTCTAACTTAAACAATTTAACATACCATCGACCTTAAACCCGTTACGATTTTTTATAACTTTAAGAAACTTACGGGAAGCCAACAAGCAGCAATGGATACACCCAATGCTAAGAGTGATATGAGGAGGCAGGGTAACAAGTACGGAAACCTACAACACAATGTGCATATGTTAACATTATGAAATCTCAGCATGAGTTCAGCAATATTTACTTAGAAATAACTGATTGAAAGCTAAATTTTGCAGTATATATACCTCCCAAATAGAGATTCTTCAGAAAATATAGTGGGATATTTCTCTGCGGGCTAAAACACAATCAGAACAACAGAAATTAAATTTACATCCACAAAATAAATTATATCGCGTCCTATATGATTTGGGCTTGGGATTCATCTTAGGAGATGGAAACGTGTTTCATCGGTTGCCAACCATGATTCGGGCTTGGGACAATCAAGTAGTTTAAAAGCAACACTACGTAGGCAGTGTTGCATGCGGAAAATATTGTGACGGGTTTTCTATTATGATAAACAACTTTCATGAAAATCAATGCAGAATGTAGTATAATGGTCCCGAGTCCTGACCAAATCATGGTGGGTAATGTAGTTGGGAGTTTCTCCCATATGTTGGTAAATCTCCACTATGTAAACCTTTTTCTATGATGGAAGGGAGTAAAAAAAAAAGAGAGGGAAAGAAAATATAAGTACAAAGTAAATAAAAATTAATAAATTAAATATGAAATTAAGTAGAAGAAAAGAACCCAGATTACAAATAAACAAATTAAAACTCAAAAAGGATCTTTCTAATTCTCGAAGAATGAGGGAATGTTCTCTAACTAATGTCTTACATTTTCTGGCCTATCTTTCAAGATCCAGCCTACCATATGGGGTCAAAAATCCAAAATAAGTGATCTTAGCCCTTGTAAAAATAAAATGAATTCTTGAACCTCTTTCATGCTCATGTCACGTCAAGGTACAACAGAAGAAAAAACTGCAAAATCAGATCCAATTTATCGTAAAATTGTGTATTTTAATTTTAATTATTGGGTTTTCTGTGGATGATCTAGAAATGGGGAAATTGCTTTAATAGGTTCCAAACCATGAGCCAGGATATGGGTTCGATAAAAAGGTCTTGGGGTTCAAAACAGAGAGTTTCCATTGCGCCGAGATACTTTGAATGAGAAACTCATTTGACATAGGTTGGCCACATTGGAGGAATGTTTTTCGTTGAGAAAAAAGTATATAAAGCCCCTCGTAAATAGTCATGGTCCTTAATGAGTAAAGTTCCCACAAAGGGTAACCACGGCAAGACCAATCTGTTGGAGAGGGGGAGAAATATGAATACAAGAGGGTCACGGGGAGTGGAGGAAAATATACATTCAACACTCCTCACCCATAAGGGTGGAAAGAATCGAACTCGTGACATATAAGAACCTAGCGCTCTAATACCATGTTAACCAACCAACTACTCTAAAAGACCGATATGTTGGAGGAGGGGGGAACTATGAATATAAGAGAGTCACAGTGCTTAATACTAATAGGGGTATGACACACACGAGAGTGGAGGAAATTATACACTCAACAGATATTTGAGCCTCTTTGACAATTGAAAAGGGGCAGATAATGATAGTTATTCAATGGGACAAAAAGGTCGTTGGTTGGGAAACAAATTTGACGAGGGAGAGACTCCACAACCTACATCAACTCTTGTATCCTTGATTTTAATGGCTTTGGAGTAAGACACCAACAACATAAGTTCACTCCTTTTGTTTCTCTTTTGTTGAACATCTATCCAAGTAGATTCATCTTTTAAAATTATATTATATTGAGTAGATACAACATTGCATCATAGATAACATAGGTGAGGGGCTAATGACTTGCATCTCTTTGAATGTTGGCCTAGTAACATATAAGAAAGTCAGTCCAATAGCTTTGTTGCCCATCCATACCTGTGCAAAGAAGCCTCCAATAGCTGGACCAATAACTAGTCCTATTCCCCTCGATGAACTAGACTGAAATGAAATGTGAACTTAATATTATTTATTTCAAATGTTTCATCAGCAAAAAAACTATTTTGAATAATGCCACATAAAAGATAAATTTCTGATAAAAGTCATAAAGGAAAGTTTCTTACGACTGATTGTGCTAGAGCGCGATATTCTTTTCGACAAACTTCTGAAGCATATGCCTGGGGAACACCCAAAGGGTTAAGTTGTAATTTGTCTAAACAAATAAAAAAGGAAAATGAAGGAGAAAATAAGAAGAGAGAGAGAGAATATTTTTTGGGAAAGAAAGTGTAGCCTTGACCTGGCTACCTTTCTACCTTTCTACTAATATAGCAAATATCTTGACATTTACGCGATTATTTACCCATATACACTAAAAGGCATATCTACCCTTACATATATGTGACACCTCACAACATGTTAAGGTATCAATAGGTGAAGAATTAAGTCAACCAACTATGATTGTTTGAAACCATTTTATTGGTAATCGACACTTAGTAACACTTTAACATTGAAGGAAAGCATACCCTTATCGGGCCTAGTACACCATTGAAACATCCAAGAAGAAACCTCATAGAAATTGCCATCCAAAAGCTTGTACTGAATCCAAAGAGAGTGTTGAATACAACCCTGAGATGGATATCAAACTTCATTTCTTGAACAATACGTGCTTCAAGCATAAATAGAAAGGTCAAATGAAATATGTTATCCTACTGACACTGAAATAGTCCCAATTAATATAATTGGTTTGCGACCATATCGATCGGCTACCACTCCCCAAAACATGGAAGTCAAAGCTCTTCCAACCATATATGAAGATCCTTCAAGAAATAAAGTAGTATCACCAGAATTGTATGTAAAGAAGTAAAATGAAAGTGTTGAAGTAAATACACCACAATTAAAATGTCCCTAGTCTAAAGCACCAAATATATTTTTATTTTATTTTAAGGCAAAAGCCCATATATTCTCACCGATAAATCCCACGTAGAAACCAATATCTTCCTCTCTTTTCGCAATATTGAAGTCCCTGACCTGAATTCAAATGAAAAAGCATGTTGAAATAGTGAATATAGGCAAAATTTAATAACTTGTCTTGATGCAATGTTTTGTTCAGGAGAAAACTAAGAGAGTCTCGGCCGAAGCATTCCAAGACATGTCGGAAAATAATGGGAATAATTTAAACTATTTCCATATTTTCTGGTTATTTTAAGAATATAATGGGAATAATTAACTATATGAGAAGATCTTATGACAACATACGCACCATGAAGTATATGAATGGAAAAAGAGATGATATTGGCAAAGCTGAAAAACAAAACCACAAAATATAAAAGAGATTAGTACACAATTATATGGAAGCCATGCCTCAATAATCTATTTTACGGGGAACAATGAATTAGTTGCTACTTTTACTATTATAGATCTCATGAACTTTAAAAGTAGATCCATTGGACGTAATTTTTCTTTTACTTGTACTAAGTGCAATAAAATTAGTCTTCTTTTGTAATTATGAGATATGTAGATTACTACCACATTTCTTCTCCCCCTTACCCCACACCCCCCATTGAGTAACCTTTTCCCACTAAACTAACAGAGGATTTGGCCTCTTGAGGTATTTTTGGCTCTCAAATTCTTTAGTATCAAACAATTAAATGTGCCCATAAGCTTGAATTGACAAACGAACCTGGATAAGCAAGTTCAATTGGTTGTTTAGAAAGGAAGAATGAAATTCAGTTATACAACATTTGCTAGTAAAAGGACTCACAGTTGTCATCATGACTATTTCAACAACAAAATCAATTTCAGTTTCTTTTTTTTTTTTGAGGGTAAGCTAGACTTGATCCCACGATCTCAAAGTTGCATTGAAATATGGCAACCAACTGAACTATGGGTCCAAGGCCTTAGAGATTCATCTATATCTCGAGCTTCCGAAAGCTACCGATTGCCACAACCTCGAAAATCAAAAGCAGCGGCACAACTCAAGATAAATATTTGACACAAAATGTTGATAACTTGGTAAAATTTTATAATTTAGAAAATTAGACTGACAACTAAATCAACTTCAGTGAAATTTTTTTTTTCCTTGAATGGTAAGCTGGACTTGAACCCAACATCTCAAAGTTTCATTTCTATATATCAACCAACTGAACTATGAGTCCAAGCCCTTAATGATTCATATATATCCCCAAATTCCCAAAGCTAAGACGTTACATAACTTCCATAACTTCATCACGATAACAATCCAATACTTCGTTGTTCACCTTAATATGACACTCCATAATCTAGTACTTTAATACCCTCCTGCAATCGCATGTTCCTGATTGATTACAGAATATCAAATCAAAGACTTTGATGTCATGACTCAATTGTTGCCGAATAGCATCGGTCGTGCTCCTTGGAAAAATGTTTGGTTCTGAAACTGAGTAAACTTGATTCTAAAATTTTAAAAAAGAAAAAAAATGAAAAAAAAGAAGAAAAAAACATAATCCAATTTAGACAAGTAATCATACATGTTGTTAATAATTTTATAACACTAATGAAGAACTTAGTCTAGCAAAGAAAGGCTACTAAGCCAACTATCAAAACCTCAAAAACCCAAAGAAGGGTAGCAAAGCTTAGTCCATGACATAAAAGCTGTCAATAATTGGCGAAATTTTAGTCTAAAATTGTTAGAAAATAGAAGAAAGCTGGTGCAAGTAAATACCTGTACATGGTAATACAAGCCAACTATCAAAACCTCCAAAACCCAAAGAAGGGTAGCAAAGCTAAGCTAACTAAGCTAAGTCCATGACATAAAGCTGTCAATAATTGGTGAAATTTTAGTCTAAAATTGATAGAACATAGAAGAAAGTTGGTGCAAGTAAATACCTGTACATAGTGATACAAGCCAAATATACAATAATTCTTTAAAGGGTATCCCTTTTTGAGTCTCTTTACTTTGATCAACCTTACAACCAGGGCAATTCTCATAGTAAACCTTTTTCTTCAACAAAATTGCTGTGTTCTCAGACATTTTTTTATAATGATTTAAAAATTGAAGGATTGGGTTGGTTTATATGTATGAGAGAAAGAGAAATCTAAATTGAACTTTTCATCCTTTATTAAAGTTTTGTTTTCTTCATAATTGATTTGGATTAGTTGACTTCACAGTTCAGAGAGAAGTTGATTTTCAAAGGAAGGGAATGAAATTTCATTTTTAGTAAAACTTAGAGATACCCTTTGTGTTTTCATATTGATGGCACACCCCTTTGACTTTGGTCTTTCATGAGAGACTCACCTTCATCTTTTGCAAAAGACTTGCTTTTATCAAAAGCCCATTGTCTTCGGCTTCTATGGTAAATTTTTTTCTTCCTTGTTTTCAACATAAAGATGATAGATTTGGTTGGAGATGATGTGTTCAAGTCAAGCTTGAAGAGATTCAATAGTTTATTTTTTATTTTTTATTTTTTTATTTTTCATTCTAATATACATATATACACTATCACAAGGCTGAAGATGAGGGCTTTTGATGTTTATGTTAGTCTCTCATGGAAGCCCAAAGTCAAAGGGTGTGCCACCAATTTGAAAAATCTCCAATTTTCACCAAAACAAGGAGGGGGTAACTCAGAACCATATTTGAGTTGTTTACCCTTCCAACTGAAAAAAGTGGACAAAAAAAAAATGGAGCATTTTTAGAATGGTGTATAGTTATTCTAAATTGGATTAATAATTTGGGTATTTAGGAGAGGCCCAAGAGCTTATAAGGAGAGAGACAAGGTAATGAGTGTCCGATGTGGGACTAAACTCAACAGTATATGTATTTCTCCACTTGTAACAATTTTAAGCTATGACTTTGGATGTTGGAAGTGTTTTTAAGTGATTGTTTGGGGAAACATCTTTGCTTACCATCAATTACAAAACATGATTCACATTTTAAGGATATTGTTCTATTGTTAACTACTTTCTAGAGCCATATCTTATGTCAAAGCGTGTCTCCAAATTCGGTTTAGAGCCTTATGTTCGAGGTTTTCGACTTCGAACAAATCCAACCAAAACCAATGTAATAATTTGTAATCCTGGAATCTGATTTTCATTTAAAGGGTTAGCCTAATTTTTGTCCCAATACGTACAATCACTTCAAATCCCAACTTTTATTATAATTTAAACGATGGGAAATGTTGAGAACCAATGTATCAATGAAACACATCATTGTATGATCGGATAATACCAACCATTCGATTTTAACGAATGCAATCGTATTTTTGTCGTATGCAGAGGTCCTTAAAAGACCCGCTTTTCGACCGAATTTGAATAGTTCTCGAGATTGAACCAAGTCACTCTAAAATATGTTTGTGCATTTTTGCTATTCTTGACCAGGAGTGCACCATATGGATGACTCTGTACCTAGACACTCCTTAAGTATACTTGGGAAAATAATCTATAACTAGTATGCCATGCCATCTACTTCCTTCAAAATTTTAATTTTCTCCTTGGCCTCAAATCACATATCAGTGAAAATTTTTGTTGGCATGAAATGCCTTAAACGATGTTTTATAAAGATCGCTACTCAATATTACAACAAACAAGTAATCACATAACATGATTTTGATAGAAATTCACAAGAGAAAGCATAGTACATATAATAAATAAGTCTGAGAAACATAAGGTCTTTTCTTTCTTTAAAATGTAATTCGAAAAAGGAAATCAATTGGATGATCATGGAGGCCATCATCTAATTCTGATTCACTAGAGGTTGTGGCAAAAAGGGTTTGAAGGTCAAGAGTACTCCGATCAATAGGATTAGATTTAACACGAAGAAAACCATCTGATTACCTGCATTTAGATTAGCGAATTGGAATCAATATCTGATTATGAAAAACGAAAGTCTATATAGATAATCTTTGCAACAATATATAGATATAGTCGTTCTAAAGTTATATTAACAAGTGACAACTGTCTTATCACAAGTGCAAAATTAATGGAAAGATAAGTCAAATGTTCATAATTTTACTTCATTAAGTCCCGACATCAAAAGACACCCACATTTCTTTTCCACAAAATTTTCCCGATGAACAATGTATTTCAACCAAAAAGTTAAAATCTCAATATAAACCCACTATTTCCCCAAAGTAATGTAATTGTTTTCTTCATAAATTGATTCCCGCGTGCATTTAAGTTAAAAAAAATATAATAATCATTTATATTCGAATAACATGCACTTAATAGTTAATGGTCTAAACGTAGTACACAATATGTTGAATGAAGTGATTCTACAAATGTGGGACTCCTACAACTACAAGGAAACTAAGGAACAACACAATCAAAGCCTAATGATCAATAAAAGTTTTCTCGAGAAAAGTTTTCCACTTCTGCCCAAAATCAATTCTTAACTTTCTCATTAGGTGCTAAAACTTGCATGAGAAATAAGTTGGTACATTTCACTGGTAGATGTGTATAATGGAATTGATTTTGAGTTACAATCTTGTCCAAGAGTTCACTTATTAAATGGTTTGGATCAATGCTTTCAAAGTCATTAGAGGATTAGATGAGGCACTCAAAAAAGATCCCAAGGCTTTAATAAAATGCTCTTCTTTTCATCGAGATATGAGTCAAAAACCATCTATGGTTCCTACACACTTTCACGTCAGAATGTGCGATATGAGGTACAATCTTGAGGTCAATCCTGCACGACTAATTTAAAAAAGATGCCTTGATGAGGTTGACACCTCAAGGCTTTGGTTAGTAAAGGACCTTACTTCACACTTTTGAGTTTAAAAACACTATTTGGATTGATGAGCTAGTGAAACTAGTATGGTTTGGGGAATATATCTCAAGCCGTCAGAGCGTAAAACGTTACAAAATTTTTAGGAGTTTCTAATAAACCTTGAGGTGGCAGATAAGGCCCCATTTTTATTTTTTATTGAAGGTTTTTCTATTTATGTATTTAAAAAGATATAACCAGCTTATACTAAGCAGGAACTAATTACAATACCATCAACAATCACAAAAAAAAATCCTACAATGTCCAAAATAATGCACATAAGCATATCCAAAGAGTAAAATCTGACACTTTACGATGGGTTTTGGTAAGATTGAACGAGACTCCATACCTGGGAGGAAGGAAGCAACTTGACGCTTTTGTGACCATGAGAAACTGCAAAATTAATAAGTAGAACAACTTAAAAAAAGTAGGAATTGCAAGAGCACAATGCAGCTAAATATACTATATACAACCACAAACCCATTAAGAAAAACAGAACAAGTATTTGCGTGCACTCAGTGGTTTGTGTTTGTGTGTCATACTTTTGTTAAACCCACAAGTAACATGCAACAACTCGGGTTTAGATCCATAGCTTAGCTGGTTTGACACATTGCAAAGCAACTCTGAGGTAGTGGGTTCAAGTCCAACTTACCCATAAAAAAAAAACATTTAATAACTCATAAATTAGTAAGAAGATATGTTACATGGCACATTATTCTAAAAGAGTGGAGTACCTGCATCAAATCTCAATACTCCATGGATTCTGTGGCAGCATTTTGTTAACCAACCAACTACTCTAAAAGAGAGATGTTTTGGAGATGTGGAAAACTATGAATATAAGAGGGTCACGGGGATTAACTTGGGTATGAAAAACCCGAGAGTGGAGGAAAATATACACTCAACACTCCCCTCACTTATAAGGTTGGAAAGAATCGAACCCATGACCTATACGAACCTAGCACTTTGATACCATGTTAACCAATCAACTACTTCAAAAGACCGATCTATTAGAGAGGGGAAGAGAACTATGACTATAAGTGTCTCACGAGGATTAATTTGTGCATGACACACCCGAGAGTGGAGGAAAATATACACTCAACACTCCCCCTCGCTCGTAAGGGTGGAAAGAATTGAACCTGCGACCTATATGAACCTAGCACTCTCATATCATGTTAACCTACCAACTACTCCAAAAGACCTATCTTTCGGAGATGGGGAGAACTATGAATATAAGAGGCTCACAGGGATTAATTGGGGTATGACCCACCTGAGAGTGGAGGAAACTATACACTCAACACTCCCCCTCACCCATAAGGGTGGAAAGAACCGAGCCCACGACCTATGCGAACCTAGCGTTCTGATACCATGTTAACCAACCAACTACTCCAAAAGACCCATTTTTTGGAGAGGGGGAGAACTATGTATATAAGAGGCTCATAAGGATTAACTAGGGTATGACACCTGAGAGTGGAGGAAACTATACACTCAACACTCCTCCTCACCCATAATGGTGGAAAGAATCGAACCCACGACCTATATGAACCTAACACTCTGATACCGTGTTAACCAACCAACTACTCCAAAAGACCAATCTTTTGGAGATGAGGAGAACTATGAATATAAGAGGGTCACCAGGCTTAGTTGGGGTATGACATGCCTAAGAGTGGTGGAAAATATACACTTAACATATTCCACATTTCTTTTCTTTCCTTGCATTGATTAGCATTTAACATGGGTATTAAGTTATACCTTTGCCAACCGATTTTTCTTCATAAAAAAACTTAGGTGCAATCCAAAGGTCAAAAATAATAAGAGTCTCACTGTGAGCACATACTGTGTTGTTTTCTCTCTCAAGAACATAATCACGCTGTATAAGAAATAAACAATTTCATTAGATACTTACAGAGCACCTGCCGCGGCAGGACCAATGGCTTTGAAAACGGACATAGCAGTCATAGATATGCCATTTGCAGCTCCTCTTAGGTGTTGGGGCTGCATTGCAGTTTCAAGTCAAAGATATGTTCAATGATTATGAGTTGTGGTGGCAAATTGAGGTGGAAAAGAATTGAAGAGTGCAGGAATTTTTATTTTGAGTTGGTAAGGGTGGTAACTTACAACAGCATTGTTCATCATAAGGAATAATCCAGTGAGAATGGACACCTAATTTCCATCAAAGAATCTTTATAAGATGAAGTATCTCAAGAAAAAAATAAATTTGGATATGGTCTAAAGAAAGGATGAACATGTTAAATACATTGATGCAAGTATATATGTGTGTGTGTGTTTGTGTGTACAAGAATATGGATACCATGTTGGACGAGACAACATCAATTTTTCATCTCTTCTTATAGAAGTATATTGGAAATTAAAAAAAAAATAAAGTTGGAAATTGAGATGTGCTTACAGAGAGAATATTCTTCAACAAGGAAGCACAATTGATTATTATAAATTGAAGATTGAAGCCTGATAGCATAGCTATAAATGGGTAGCTTGCTAAGAGTGGTATTGATATAAGCTGCATAATGTAAGCATCAATAAAATATTAGTGTCTAAAGAGCGTCAATAAAATGCAAAGATACTAACTTCAAAGAACGATGAAAAAAAGGTGTTGAAAGTATACCGCTGCAAGGCGACAAACAACGATGGCCCCAAAGATCTTCTCAACCGGCGGATATAGCAAAAGTTGAAATAGTAGAAGACCAAGTCCTAATAATGCCACAAGTTTTCAGTAAAATAGAGTTAAAAATGTTTAAGTCTTCACATGGCCTCATTTATACATTTTTATTGGTTCTAGATAATATGAAAAATACAGGACTTTAGAAGATAACTAACGTATGATGGGGGTAAAGAACTGTTTCCTTAAAAGTATTTATGTGATCTCTAATAACAACATTAGTTTCCTATTGTGCATATGTGGTATACTTAGTAAATGGAATATGAATTTATCTTGAATACTTGGTTTGAAAATTTGCCTAATCATATTACAACAATGTAAAAGTTTGCAAATTACTGGAAAGATTTAGGATGTTTAAATCTCATTTTGGGATCATTGGAGGTAGATAAAAAAAAAACCATGCACTGCCACACTTACTTTAGAATGATGAAGAACAATTTTATTCACATAAATATGCCAAAATAATGGGCTTCAACCCATGGCTCAATTGATTTTAAAAATTGCAAAGCAACTTTGAGGTCGGGGGTTCAAGTCCAGTTTACCCATTCACTTTCCAATAATAATCCTATCCATTTTGTCTTTTAGTGAGAAAGACAATGGCATGTTGGTCTTTTACATAATAAATATTTGTTTACATAATTAATGCTAAGGGCATTTTAGTCTTTGGATTTAAATGTTTTATTTGTAGTAAATTCTTTGGCAATCAATAAAAGACAAAAATTTATTATGTAAACAAGCATTATTATATAAAAGACCACTATATCTTTATCTTTTTCACTAAATGACAAAATGGGCAGAGAGTATTATTGAAAAGTGAATGTGATGGAGAATGCAAAGATCCCCATGAGGTCTTTGACGTTAGCATTCCCTTATATATATGGCAAGATAATTGTATTTTTCATATAATAATTTGTGCTTTTACTTAAGATATACAAGCACCAAGAATATGCTTTTTGATGTTATTAACATGCATGGGTATTTATGCACCTGAGATTGCAAGAACTTCCCCAACATCTTGAGATGTAAAGCTCAATCCACCATACTTTTTAGCACTAACAGCCCACAACGAGAATACCTGTAAAGATATAAAAGATTGTAAGAGGAGTATTTTATAGTATTATTGATGTAGAGATTAAAACTTGGAATTCGATTGTGTGGATTTGAAGTATGTAGAGTTCTACTTTAATATTCTTTATTTTTCCAATTATAATCATTTATATATGCTATATTATTTATTTAAAATTTCTACGCATGTGAAGCCTATGCCTTATGGTCTGAAAATGTTGGTCCATACTTGTTAAAGCCCATGGGCTTAACTCATCCTTGAAAATTGTCTTGCAAGGAGAGGGTTACCCCACTTTATACATTGCACATCCTAGGAGTATCCAAGCGATGTGGGACTATGTTAACACTCCCCCTCAATGCCAAGGTTGGAAACACTCAACTTTTCCCCTCCACGCAGGGCTGGAGGTACTAACCCGACCCAACCCTAAGGCACACCTGCTCTAATGCCTAACTCATCCTTGCAAACTGGCTTGCAAGGAGAGGGTTGGCCCCGCTTTATACATTGCACATCCCAGGAGTATCCAAGTGATGTGGGACTATGCTAACACATACTACATAAAATTTTCAGGAAATAAATTGGTTAAGCCTGAAATGAAAGATTTATCTTTTGGATTTGTCACCATGTCCTCGTGCATCTTTTAAGCCGCATTAATTTATTCATGTACGTAACCAAAGGGGATATTTGGAATGGAGTCATGATAATCTAATACCCCCCCTCTCATCCGCCCCCATCACAAAATCATAGATCATTTGCCTTGGGATACACAAGAAAAGATTTATGGTTCTGCATGACCTGAGACAAATGACCTACGGTTCTTTGATGGGGGACGTATGTCCAAGGGGGGCGCCCGAAAATCATTATTCTTTGGAATATTATATGTTTTATGATATTCAGCCACAATAATGCAAGCTTGTCCAAACAAAAAACAAGGATACATAATAGTGTACTAAAACAGGTAAACCATGTAGCAATTATTATATCTTGAATTAGAGGTAATATACTTCACATTTAGAATTTAAATCCTTCAATCCAAATTCCAAATACCAAAGTTCTAAAGAGAAATGTTACCTCTGAATAGGCTATCTCATGAAGTGAGATAACACAATATAAAATGATAGTTGACATTAAAAACCGATTCTTAAAGAGACTTCGCTTAGAAGATGACACACTTTCTTGTCCTTCTATATCATTTTTCTCATTAGTTCCACACGAAGAATCTTCCAATGCATCCGATGAGTTGCAACTTTCGTTTTTATTTTTATTATGCATGTGCAATGTTTCCTACAACAATAATCCAAAAAGTGTGAGATAACAAATGAAATCAAATGATCAACTTCGACGTTATTAATAATCGTTTTAATACTAGTCAAGTCAATGATATAATGCTATACATTTATATCTACGTCGCATACATAAATAAATTATTTAGTTATTGAGAATTGTATATTTCATTTGAAAAAAATAGCAAGAAACTTGACACGTTTGGGGGTCCAACTCAAAACCAATTAGCAATGAGTGGAGAGGCCTAGGAGCTTATAGGGAGAGATACTAGGCAATGAGTGTCTGATGTGAGACTAAACTCAACATGCCCCCACACGTGTGAGCCGGACTGGGCCAAAGCACGTGGAGATATGAACTAGGTGACGTAGAGGAGAGAAAGTCCCGCTCTAATACCATGATAAGTTTGGGGGTTCAACTCAAAACCAACTGGCCATGAGTGGAGAGGTCCAGGAGCTTATAAGGAGAGAGACAAGGCAATGAATGTCTGATGTGGGACTAAACTCAACAAAACTTTGGAAGATAGCATGGAATTATAACCCCCCAAAAAATGAAGAAATTAAAAAAAGATACGAAACTTGAAAATAATATGAAAAAAAAGAAAAGAAAAAAGACATAATATTAATAAAGAAAGCAATACTCAACAAGAAAGAGAAGCAACGGGTTGTGGTTAATTGGCCTAGACCAAGTGAAAACTTGTGAGAATTCCCCTTGAGGAATGAAGAGAAACAAAGGATTGACTACCTTATGAGTTTATTACCAATTTAATTCATGAATTAACTCAATCATCATTCTAAGAAACATAAAAGCATTAGGACCATTTCCCAATCCTCATGATCATATTTAACATACCATCGAACATAAACACATTAAAATTATTTAGACCTTTAAGCAAACTTACTGGAAGCCAACAACAAGCGATGGTTACACCCAATGAAAATAGCGACATGAGAAGGCAGGGTAACGAATATGGATACCTACAACAAAATATGCATATTATGTTAACATTATGAAATTTTCAGCACGAGTTGTGTCACATCACGATCTCCAAGATTCGTTACCCGATCCATGATCCGACCCAACTCGGAGTGTGAGATTATTAATGTAGATGAATTAAAATGTTATTTATTTTCATAATTTAGAATGGTCACGATGTACCCAACAAAATGAAAGTTTTCGATTTGATAGAATTACTATAAATTTTCCTCACACCCCGTGTTCTGGATTGCGGATCTTAGAATTTGAGGCATGACAAGTTGAGTAATACCATGGAAGGATGAAGTGGTGCAAAAGAAAATAACTAAAAGAAAGCCAAAATTTTGCAATACATACCTCCCAAATAGAGAATCTTGAGAAAATATATTGGGATATTTCTCTGCAGGCTGAAACACAGTTGCACATCACAAATTAAATTCATGTATTATATGACTTATGAGAAACAACTTTCATGAAAATCAATTCATATTGTAGTATAATGGTCTTGAACAAGTCATGAATCATTTAAAATTCATATTTAGTATATCAACCATGAATCATAGATATCATTGTGTAATAATCCCGTGATTCTGCTGAGGCACTTACGTTGAGTTTTGTCCCACCTCGGACACTCATTGCCTTGTTTCTCTCCTTATCTTCGGCCTCTTCACTCATCGCCAATTGGTTTTGAGTTGGACCCCTAAACTTATCATGGTATTAGAGCGGGCCTTTCTCTCCTCTACGTCACCTAGTTCATATCTCCACGTGCTTTGGCTCAGTCTGGCCCACACGTGCAGGGGTGTGTTGAGTTTAGTTCACATCGGAGACTCATTGCCTTGTCCCTCTCCTTAGAAGCTCTTGGGCCTCTCCACTCATTGCCAATCGGTTTTGAGTTGGACCCCCAAACTTATCATGGTATCAGAGTGGGCCTCTCTCGTCACCCAAATCATATCTCCACACACGTGGGGGCGTGTTGAGTTTAATCCACATCAGACACTCATTGCCTTATCTCTCTCCGTAAAAGCTCTTGGGCCTCTCCACTCATTGCCAATTGGTTTTGAGTTGGATCCCCAAATTTATCATGGTATCAGAGCAAACCTTTCTCTCCCCGTCAACCAATTCATATCTCCATACACATGCGAGGGCGTGTTGAGTTTAGTCCACATCAGACACTCATTGCTTTGTTTCTCTCCGTAAAAGCTCTTGGGCCTCTCCACTCATTGCCAATTGGTTTTGAGTTGGACCTCCAAATTTATCAACTTATGATTCACACCTCTAAGTGTTGGTCTAGACACATATAAGAAAACAGTCTAATAGCTTGGATGATTATCTACAATTGGGTTTTAGTTACAAAAAAAATCGATCCATACCTGTGCAAAGAAACCTCCAATAGCTGGACCAATAACTAGTCCTACTCCTCTTGATGTACCGGACTGAAATGAAATGTGAACTTAATATTATTTATTCCAAATGTTTCATCGTAAAAAATAGTACTATTTTTAATAGTGCCACATAAGATAATTTTTTTTTATAAATGTCGAAAAAGAAAAGGTTCTTACGACTGATTGTGCTATAGCACGATGTTCTTCTCGGCAAACTTCTGAAGCATATGCCTGCATTACACTTAAGTGAGCAAGTTGTAGCCTATCTAAACCAATAGACAATAAAAGAAAAAAAATTTTTTTTTTTTTAAAATTCTTTTTAAAGCATTCCAAACAATGAAATGTACATGAATAACTTGATATTTACATTATTACTCATACACGCTAAAATGACATCGACCCTTACACCTCATAACATGTTAAGGATGTTAACCAACAAACTAGTTCAAAAGACCGATCTTTTGGAGAGGGGGAGAACTATGAATATAAGAGGGTCACGTGGCTTAACTTAGATACACCTGATAGTAGAGGAAAAAATATACTCTCAACACTCCCCCTTACCCATAAGGGTGGAAAGAATCGAACTCGTGACCTAAACAAACCTAGCACTCTATCACCATGTTAACCAACCAACTACTCCAAAAGACCAATCTGTTGGAAAGGGGGAGAAATATGAATATAACAGGCGTAACTGGGGTATGACACACCCGAGAGTGGAGGAAAATATATACTCACCACTCCCCCCACTCGTAAGGGTGGAAAGAACTGAACCCATGACCTATACAAACCTAGCGCTCTAATACCATGTCAACCAACAACTACTCCAAAAGATGATCTGTTAGAGAGGGGGAGAACCATGAATATAAGAAGGCCATGGGGCTTAACATAAGTATGACACACGGAAGAGTAGAGGAAAAAAAAATACTCTCAACACTACTCCTTACCCATAAGGGTGGAAAGAATCGAACTCGTGACCTATACGAACCGAGCGCTCTGACACCATGTTAACCAACCGACTACTCCAAAAGATCGATCTGTGGAAAGGAGGAGAAATATGAAGGGCTTAATCGGGGTATGAAAAACCTGAGAATTGAGGAAAATATACACTCAACAAAGGTATCTATAGGGAAAGAATTAAATCGACCAATTGCAATAGTTCGAAACCATCTGGATGGAAATCCAACTTAGTATCACTTTGAAATTGACAAAGTATTTTAGATTAATTTTATTATTTGACATAAGGAAAGCGTACCCTTATCGGGCCTAATACACCATTGAAACATCCAAGAAGAAATCTCATAGAAACCGCCATCCAAAAGTTTGTACTAAATCCGAAAAGAGTGTTGAATACAACCCTGAGATAGATATCATTTGGTCAATATAAACCCAATCAAACTTCATTTAGAAAGATAAAATGATATTTCTAATACTACTTACACTGACATACTCCCAAGTAATATAACAGGTTTTCGACCAAATCGATCGGCTATCGTTCCCCAAAAGATGGAAGTTAGAGCTCTTCCAACCATAAATGAAGACCCTTCAAGAAATAAAGTGAAGTTACACAACATGAAAAAAGCCCATATTTGACAGGCCAAGGCCTTTGAAATTCGATTACTAAAATTCATCGACCTTGGCCCGTTGAATTTTCCAATTTTCATGTGGTGTTACTTGAATTGTATGTAAAAGAGTAAAATGAAATCGTCAAAATAAATACACAACATTTGTAAAGCATTATATATCTCACCAACGAATCCCACGTAGAAAGCAATATCTTCCTCTATTTTTGCAATATGGAAGTCCCTGACCTGAATTTTGAAATAAATAGGTCTTTAATGTTGAAAGACTTTAAATATATGATAATGTGCTTCAATTCTAGTAAAGTTTGGAAATTTTTATTCAAAAATTTTGTACCACAATCTTGATCTCACAACATATTTTTTTAGAACTAGTAACCCCTCAATGATTCTAATCAATATAGCTTTCACACTAGTTCCTAGCTTCCATTAGAAAATATATCTCATTATGATGTTGTTGGCAAGTGTAACACATCTAAGACACATAGTTCAATATGAACTTTTCATCATTAAGGCCCCGTTTGGAAGCTTAGAATTTTTTGTTTTTCACAGAAAAATAAAATTTTCCTCTTATGAATATTCCAAAACCATAAAAATTTATTTTTTAAGGAAATACTTAAGCAAATAAAATTCAACGAAATTTTTTCTAAGCTTCCATGCAAGACCTAAGATTTTTTTAATTTTTTTACTAACCGATGAAACATAAATAACAGAACCCTCAACAAATTTCTTATTACTTTTTAATTTGCTCAATGAATCTGTTGATTCGGAATCATGTGATTAGTAGATGTCAAAGATGATAAATCAATCTCCTTTTTTTTTTCCCTACGTTTGTCACTCTATCTTTGTTAGTGTGCTAAATAAAAATATTTATATTTTCTCTAGTTATTTTAGGGGTGCAATTTGGTTCGATTTGAGGTCAAATTGGAACCGAACCAACATGGGTCGTTCCACTAAATAAGAATCAGAACCAAACCACCCCAAACCGAACTAAAGTAGGTTTGGTTTGGTTCGGTTCTATGGGTTTCCAATATTCTATAAATTGCAAGTAATATTTTTTAATGAAAAAATAAACATATAATAAGCATAAAAATTCATATAATAAACCACTAATCTATTAATAAAAAACCATTAGTTAATCCATAAAAGAGCACTAATCTATGTCCTAACCCCTAAAATAATTCATAATAATTATTATATACACATATATTTATTTATTGCATAGGGCGTCAGTTCTCGGTTCTATACAAGCTTGATCCGAGTACTAAATCAAATTGACCGGTTCTCCATTTTTGTAACCTGGAACCGAACCACAACTTGTTCCAAACTGAACCTAACCACCCTAAAGCTATCGGTTTGGTTCGGTTCTCGGTTTGAACTGGACCAAGTTGCACCCCTAGTTATTTTAAGAATATAGTGGGAATAATAAACTATATGTGAAACTCTTGTGACAGAATACATACCATGAAGTATATAAATGGGAAGAGTGATGATATTGGCAAAACTGAAAAACAAAACCACAAAACCAAAAAGAAATTAGATCACAATTATATGGGAAAACCACATGTTAATAAGCAAATTTATTGATTACTAGAGCTAAGCATATGGAAAAGAGTCATGGTAATCTGACGCCCCCCTCTGACATACACCCCCCATCACAAAACTGTAGATCATTTGCCTTGGGATACACAAGAAAAGATTTATGGTTATGCGTATCCCGATGCAAATGTTCTACGGTTCTGTGATGTGAGGGTAGGGGGGCATTTGTTAGAGGGGGCCGTAAGAAAATCATTATTCTTATAAGACATGTTCATTGACATGACACATCACAGCTAATGTTACCTTTCAACTTCCAAGAGCTTAGTTGTCAAACAAAAGGATACTATTTAAAAATACTAAAAAAAAATTAGTCTTGGGACCCAAAACGGTGTTCCGTTCCGATAAAATTGGATAGGTGTCTATGTGGCATGCTTTAATTGGAGTTTAAAACATCTCGGGTTCCTAATCAAGCCATTCATGCAGCCTAATATGTTTATTTTCTAATCAAATTATGCCACATAACACCGATCCTTTCTATAGGAATGGGACACCGTATGGGATCTCGACTCAAAAAATATTCTTCCACAAGAAAATCAACTCTAACATAACAAAATCTATCTCCCATATGGATTAAGAACATATAAAGCGAAACAGTGACATGATTCGACGAAATAATGAATCGGTTGCTACTTATAATATTAAAGAATCTCATGAAACTTGAAGTAGCTCGATTGGACGTAATTTCTCTTTGATTAATGCTGGAGTACTGACCTCAGTGGGGGGCACACGAGGGATATCTCGACATGGTGGTGCGCGCATGCCCATAGATGTGTTTTCTTCAAGATATGAGTAAAATGCATCTATGGACATGCGCGTGCCATCATATCAAGGTGTCCCCCGTTGAGGTCACTCTAGCACAACTCTTTCTCTTTTACGTATAATTTTGAATGTCAACATATTATGATAAATATGTACTTTGATTGAGGGAAAGAAATAGTGACTAATACCCACCTACATTCTTCTATTAAGTGCACTTAAATTTAGGGCTGCAACTTGGTCCTGTTCAAACCGAGAACCGAACCAAACTGATAGCTTTGGGGTTGTTTTGGTTTGATTTGGAACAAGTTGCGGTTCGGTTATGGGTTATGAAAATGGAGAACCGATCAATTTGATTCGATTCTCGGATCAAGCTTATGCAATAAATAAATATATATATGTATATAACAATTATTATGAATTATTTTAAGAGTTAGAACGTAGATTAATGATCTTTTATGGATAAACTAATGACTTTCTATGGAAAGATTAGTGATTTATTGAATGAAATTTTATTTTTATTATATGTTTGTTTTTTCATTAAAAAATATTACTTACAATTTATAGAATATTGGTAACCTATAGAACCAAACCGATTTTAGTTTTGTTTGGGTTGGTTTGATTCTGGTTCATATTTAGCGGAACCAACCTATGTCGGTTCAGTTCCAATTTGACCTCAAATCGAACCAAATCAAACCAAGTTGCACTCCTACTTAAATTAGTCCTCCTTTATAATTATAAGATGAGTTGTGATAAGCTCAAGCCCCCCTCTGACATATGCCTCCATCACAAAACCGTAGATCATTTGCCTCGGGATACACAAGAAAAGATTATTGAAAATTAAAACAATCAAATGTGTCTACAAGAGAGTACAAATGGTTGTTCCTTAAGGAAAATTAAAAAGTGATTTTACATAATTCAATTGTAAAAGAACTCATAGTTGTCGTCATTCTCCTAATTATAGAAATTAGTTCCCCTGCTAAGGTCCATCGAAGAAAAAAAATTTGACAATGAAAAATTTGACGCCTTTGTCCGTCAAATATAGGCTTTTTTCATGTTGATAGTGATTTCTTGGTCTAACCAAGAAACACAATGTTAGTGATTTTTTTGCCTTGGAGGGTAATTAAGCTGGACATGAACCCACACCTCAAAGTTGCATTGAAATACTTCAATCAACTAAGCTATAGATCCAAGCCCTTAATGATTCATATATATATACCCATCTTCCCAAAATTACCTTGTGTGGTAGGGAAGTAAGAATTCGGTTAGTAGTCAGTTTGTGAAAAATGTTTCTATTGAAAGTGAGTAAACCTGACTAAAATATGAAAAAGATGAAATTGAATCCAATTCAAACAAGTAATCATTCATGTTGTAAATAATTTTATAACACATTTGAAGAACTTACTTAGCAAAAGAGCCAAAGAGACACTAATAAGCACTAAACCAACTATCACAAGTCACAACCTCTAAAATCAAAAGAAAGGCATCAAAACTAAGCTAACTTCATTACATAAAGCTACTAATAACTTAATGAAAATTTAGTATAAAAATGGTTAGAACTTACAACAACTAAACTTATATTTATATATATATGGTTCAGGATCAAGGGACACATGAAAAAACATATGTAAAAACAATGTAACATTAATAAATTTTCAAAATATGGGTTAGAAGTTTCGAATTGAGCTGATTTTTTGTGAGGATGATCTCTATGATGGGAAGATCATCCGAAAAAAAAAACAGTCCAATCTGAAACTTCTAACCCCATTAAAAGTGATTTAGAATGTGGACCGTTGTTTTTTTGTCAATTTTTGTCAATAATTTGTAAATCACTTTTGATGGATTTAGAAGTTTCAGATTGAGCTCATTTTTTGTGAGGATGATCTTCTCATCATAGTGACCATCCTCGGAAAAAATCAGCTCAATCCAAAACCTCTAACCCATATTTTGAAAAACCATTGTTTTTACATATGACCCTTGAGCTGCCCCTTATATATATAGGGGGGTGTTCGGCTGACAATCTAAGGATGACAAAATGCTTACAAAAGTTTTGTCCTATGTGACTTAAAAGTTTCGGATTGGGATGATTTTTTGTGATGATGATCTCTATGATGAGGAGATCATCCTCACCAAAAATCAGCTGAATTTGAAACTTCAAAATCCATCAAAAGAGGTTTACAAATTTTCGGAAAAAAATCGACGGTATACAATTCTAAACCACTTTTGATGGACTTAGAAGTTTCAGATTGGGCTGATTTTAGGTGAGGATTATCTTCTCACCATAGAGATCATCCTCACAAAAAATCAGCTCAATCAAAAATTTCTAAGCCACAGAGGACAAACATTTTGGCAGCGTTTTGTCATCCTAAGATTGTCAGCCGAACACCACCCATATATAGGGAAGCGTTCGGAGGCCCTAAATAGAGCCAAACATTGTGCCAATGGAGAGATCATCCTCACCAAAAATCAGTTCATTCCGAAACTTCTAACCCAAGTTTACAAGTTGAAGAATCGTGGACCATCCGAATTTTGTAAATCACTTTTGATGGGGTTAGAAGTTTCGGAATGGGCTGATTTTTGGTGATGATGATCTCTAGCTCATTTATTGAAAACATGTTTAGCACAATGTTTGGCTTTCTTTAGGGCATCCCAACACCACCATATATAAATAATCATGCATTGTTGTTAATAATTTTATAACACATTTGAAGAACTTGGTTATCAAAAGAGCCAAAGAGACACTAATAAGCAATAAGTCAACTATCACAATCTCAAAAACCAAAAGGAGGGTAGTAAAGCTAAGGTAAGTCCATTACATAAAACTGTTAATAACTTAGTGAAAATTTAGTAAAAAAATGGTTAGAACTTAAAACAACCAAGTTCATAAAAAAATAAAATAAAAATAAATAAAAACTTAAAACCACATGAAAATAAATCAAAGAGCTGGTGCAAGTAATTAAGTAAACAATGTTAAAGGTAGCAAAGCTAAGCCAAGTCCATCACATAAAGCTGCTAAAACCATAGTGAAAATTTAGTATTAAAATGGTTACAACTTGGAACAAAAAATTTATCAAAAAATGAAAGAAAAAAAAAAAGAGAGCTTAGAACCTCCAAAAAATCGAGGGTGAATTTCCATTTCGTGAGCTGAAAATGAGTTATTTACGATTCCGGCTAACTGTTCATTTTAATTACCAAAACGTGAATGATCACATTTTCGTTAAAAAAAAAAAATCAGAATGGTAATGAATTCGGCATTTTTAAAGTGCCTATTTCCAATTAGTCACTTTAAACCTGTGAAATAGTCACTTTAAAAACCTCCAAATTCGTTATCTTTCACGTTTTGATAATTAAAAGAACAGTGAGCCAGAATCGTAAATTTGTCAAAAGTTCATCACTTTTTCGTAAATATCCCAAAAATCAAAGAGCTGGTGCAAGTAAACAACGTGAAAGAGGTAGCAAATCTAACCTAGGTCCATCACATAAAACTGCTAATACCTTTGTGAAAATTTAGTATAAAAATGGTTAGAACTTAGAACAACAAAATTTATCAAAAAATGAAAAAAAAAAAAAAAAAGTGCTTAGAACCACCAAAAAATCAAAGAGCTGGTGCAAGTAAACAATGTGAAAGGTAGCAAAGCTAAGCTAAATCCATCACATAAAACTGCTAATACCTTTGTGAAAATTTAGTATAAAAATGGTTAGAACTAAAAAACAAAAAAATTTATCCAAAAATAAAAAAAATAAAAAAAAAAAGTGCTAGAACCACCAAAAAATCAAAGAGCTGGTGCAAGTAAACAATGTGAAAGGTAGCAAAGCTAAGCTAAATCCATCACATAAAACTGCTAATACCTTTGTGAAAATTTAGTATAAAAATGGTTAGAACTTAGGACAACAAAACTTACAACCACCACAAAATCAAAGAGCTGGAACAAGTAAACAATGGGAAAGGTAGCTAAGCAAAGTCCATCACATAAAGCTGCTAATACCTTAGTGAAAATTTAGCATAAAAATGGTTAGAACTTAGAACAACAAAACTTATCAAAAAAAAAAAAAAAACATAAAAACATAAAAAAAAAAACAAAAGAAAAAACTATGTGAAGATAGATTATATACCTGTACACATTGAGACGAGCCAAATATACAAGAATTCCTTGTAGGGAATCCCTTTTCTAACCTCATTAATTTGATCAATCTTACAGCCTGGGCAATTCTCATGGTAAACCTTCTTCTTGATCAACAAAGTTGCTGTGTTCTCAGACATATTTGTTTATGCTTCTATCTATGATTCAAAAAAAAATGAAGGATCGGGTTGGTTTATATGCATGAGAGAAAGAGGAATTAATGATGGGTACTTCATAATTCAATGAGTCGTTTTCTTCATAATTTGAATTATTTTACCTCATAAAATAAAAAAAATAAAAAAAATAAAAATCTAAGGAAGAGAACGAAACTTCAAAGTACTCAAAAGTACGCATTGGTGATGAAGTACCACACCACCTGCAATTTGCACCCCAACTTTTACTTATTACACTCCAATTAAAAATAAATCACACCTAATAAAATATTAGTCTACGAAGAATTTTGAAGATTTTTTTTATGAAAAATACCTAAAATACCCTTTTAACAACTTTATAAAGTATTTGATCTAAAAATATAAGGAGTTAAATAAAATACTTGACTAGTTTATTTAGTTATTAATATTTTTATAAAAAATAAAAATAAAAATTTTATTTTTTTAAAATTAAATTCAATATAATTTTATTTGACTCATTTATGTCTACTTGCTAATTTTTGAGTCGAACCAATTTGATGAACATTCAAGTCGAATTTTAAAATTATGTATATATTTTAATAAATCTAAAATACATAGACTAAATCAATTTGATGATAATCATGCTCATCTCCATCATTATCATTAGTGTAGTCATCACCATCTATGTGATTTAAAGATTACTAATTTTGATAAGGGAAACGAGTTTTTTTTTTTTTTAATTGATCTATAAGAAATAACCATAGTTAAAGAGCATGTCATTAATTATAAAACATAGAAGTAATTCAAATATTCTCAAGTAAATATGCTTATTTAAACTTCAAAAACCATTGAAAGGGTATAGTAATTTTGCTTCAAAAATCCTTTTTACAGATCTATTTGTTGTATTTTATTTTAGAATCTTCCTTATTAAATGAGAGTATTATAAATATTTAATCATTTAAAATGTTGTAGATCCCACCCAAGATTTGTTAAATAACAAAGTTGATAAAATAAGAGAATTTTTATAATAAAAATATAATAGTTAGGTCTATCTAATAAGGAGAATGTTAACATCCAAGATCTCATGGGGACAACGGATTGGGCTTGTATTGGAGTTTTGTCCAGTCAATAGACCATGGTCTTATCCAAGGACTAGTCCTGGTACATATACATTTTATCGGTTCCGATTCTTGTCGGTTCTGGTTCCGATTTTAAAATAAGTGGAATCGGAATCGAAATCATTAAAAATCATGGGTACCCATTGGTTCCAGTTTTCAAGAATTGAATAAGAAAAATTATTTCAAAATCATTATAATAAAAAATTCCTTTTAAAAAATAACATATTATTTGTAAAGTATCAACTTAATAATTATTTGTTCAACTAAAATGATGTTTTAATGACTTTTATTTTCAAATATTAAAATGTATTTCCTTTACAAGTAATAAATTTAAAAAGAAATGACTCATCTTAAGTTAAAATATTTAGTTTATATGAAATTTGAAGAACTTTATATCGTATATGCTAATTTTAAAATATAAAATTAGCTTGAATCATGTATAATGTAAAAATAAATGACAAAATAAATCGGTTCTAGGTACCCATTGGATAGAATCTAATGGTTTTGGTTCCTATTGGTTCGGTTCCATATTAGACCCGACTCTAATCGGTTCCAATAAAAAAGGAACCAGAATCGGGGTTTTCAGTTTCCATTCCAGTTCGATTCTGGGTAAATGGGTACCCATTGACACCCCTAATACTAGGTATAGAACTCATGATCTACGGGCATTAACCGTTTATCAGTCCGAAATTGCCATTAAACCAACCTCTCGAGGTTTCAAAGAGTATATCTTAACGTGAAAAACTTTTCACTAAGATTGAAGGTGGATTAAATATTTTTTACATGATTAAATTATCTTCCTAAAAACAAGTCTATATCAATATATAATAACTAAAACAAGAAATTTATATGAAACATGTGAATATCAAGATAAAAGATTGTATCAATCATAATTAAATAAATATAACAAAATCTCCATACAATTTTGATTTAATGTTCTAATTGCAAAAATGAGTTAAATATTGAGCCTTATGGCCATTCTCCCCCTCCCTACTTATTTCTTTATTATTATTAACTTTTTTTTTTTTTTTACTTTTAATTGAATAGGTAAAAGTTGGAGTGCCAATAAAAATTATCTCATTCTATATTTATCTTCAGAGTGCTGATATTCTAACTATAAAGTCTTCAATCTGTCAATATTCGATTGACGTGGCATGAACATAGAGTCATAGATCTTTTTTCTCGGGATACACAACTGCACATCCTCTTAAAAGATGGACAGTTGTGTATCCTAAGGACAAATGTCTATGGTTTTGTGTCCGTGCCATGTCAGTCAAGTGTTTAGTCAAAAAAAAAATTTAATGTTGAGTTTAGTCTCACATCGAACACTCATTGCCTTGTCTTTCTCCTTATAAGTTTCTAGCTTCTCATTCATTATCAATTGGTGTTGAGTCAGACTCCCAAATTTATCATGATATCAAAGTGGGTCTTTCTCTACTTCATGTCATATAATTCATATCTCCACGTGTTTTGGCCCAATCTGGCCCACACATGCGGGGGTGCGTTGAGTTTAGTCCCACATCGGACACTTATTGCCTTGTCTCTCTCCTTATAAAACTTATGAGTCTCTCCACTCATTGCCAATTGATTTTGAGTTGGACCCCCAAGTTTATCATTTAATCTATCCCAAAATGCCCCCACATTTATATTTAATCTTATCATCATTAAGGTCATTTTCATATATTAGAATCCTCGATCCATATAACTGTTGTTGGGTTAGTTCCTTTCCAAAGATTACAAAAATATCTTTTCTATTATGTTTTCAAAATCCCCTCAGTCACTTTGTTATTTTAAATTACAAAAAGACTTTTATAACATCAAATCTCAATTCCACAAAGTTAATTAGTTTTCTAAAATTATATATATATATCTATATATATATATATATAATTTTAAATTATTATTTTTTATATAATATATTTAATAATAAAAGATGATTTAATATTTTTATAAGAAATTTTAATCAAGCATATATCCTAATTTTTGTAATGAATTGCAATAACGGAGTAAAAAAAAGTCCCTCGTTGACATGGCATGTGCACAAAACCATTGATCTTTTTGTTTTTTTGGGATACACAAAGAAAACATCTATGGTTCTGTACACACATCCACGTTAGCCAGTGAATTTCGTATGGCTTTTTCCGAGTCAGATTATCATTAGTCTTTGGTAATAAACTTGCATGTATCCTATCAATATATAATGTTAAATAAAGCAGGAGTAATTTGGGAATACGTCGTGATAATATGACTCCTCCATGTGGCATACTCAATCGGCTCCCTAACGTGGGTGTCCCAAAATCATACCGTACATCCCCATATACACAATTTCACAAATTTATGAGGATGTGTGCTTGTGTATCCCGAAGCATAAAGTTTGGTTTTGACACACCCCACGTCAAGGGAGTTAATTGAGTATGCCACACGTGGGGAGTTTCATATTATCACCACTCTTTGGAAAATGAAAAAATAAATAAATTTGGGAATTACGATGGTTCCACGAACTATCCTAACCCTGCAAGTATGCAAAAGCAAACAAAACGTTGGGATTTACGATATTTCGAGGAACCATCCTTGATCTAGTAAATAAGACAAAGAGAAAAATGGATCTGAGCTGCTTCTTATAACCTTTTGAAAGGAGTGGTACGGAACATTTAAGTTTCTTGTAACGTGCCTTTCATATCAAAATGCAAATATTTGTGGGGACGAGAATATAACAAACAAACGCCAATATCAATTTGCCCACAAAAAAAACCAAAATAGTTAACTTGGACGGTTTCAATTGACAAACCAAACGTACGGCCGTTATTTGTATTGGACCTACCATCATGAACTTCATTGTACCATTAATGGTTGTCTCGTACGGCGTTGGCAATCTGAACCACATGAAAGTGGATAGCAGTCATAGACGCTTTTTCAATCGCTCGTAAAAAAGTGCGATATGAGATTCCAATTGGAGGTCACTTCATTGTGATGTTAATGCTATTGATTTTGTCAAATAGCGAACAAGTACACACTTGTTATTAATAAATTTCTATGTTAAACTGATGAACCAATGGCATGAAGTGATGTGTATTGCGAAAAAACAAGTGATTGGTTGGTGGAGAGAGTTTCTAAATGGTTAAAGGTTTTCATTTTGAATTATGGTAAAGTGATCGCAAGTTGAAATCTCATATTGCACTTTTTGACATGAAAGTGAATAGGAATCATAGATGAAAAAGTATCTATGGTTACCATGCACTTTCACGTCAAGATGTGCGATATGAGATTTCAGTTTGAGGTCACATTAACATTATTCCCATTTTAAGTGATTTTCAATAGAATTATGGTAAAGTGATCTCAAGTTGAAATCTCATATTGCACTTTTTGACATGAAAGTGGATAGGAATCATAGATGAAAAAGTATCTATGGTTACCATGCACTTTCACGTCAAGATGTGCGATATGAGATTTCAGTCTGAGGTCACATTAACATTATTCCCATTTTAAGTGATTTTCAATAGAATTATGCTGGAGTGACCTCAACCTGGAGCTTCTTATCGCACTTCTTGACATGAGGTCACTTCAACATTATTCTTTTCAATACACGTGACTCATGTTGTTCGGTTAATGAGTTCTAACCTGATGGTCAAGTTGAGGGTTCTTTAACTTGATTTTCAACGTGCCCATATTACAATCCTATTACAAACCTTTACTTAAAGTACTAACATATTTATCAGAAGAGTCGTGTTGTAGTAACATCGAAATGTACGACGTGAGGTATATTTCTGACTTGAATGCATGTCAGAACCATAAATGTTTTTCATTGAGATATCGATGAAAGCTTCTATGATTCTGATACACATCGACGTCAGAAATGTATATTTTAATGTTACGTTACCATTGTCCTTATAAGAATGTTAATTAAATAAAACAGGGGTAATTTCGGAAATGTAAAAAAATGATGGGATTTACTAGTTAGGATGTTTCGAGGAACCATCCTATATATCCCTCCAAGGCAGGGGTAGTCTTTTTCTTATGTTATTTCGACGAACCATCCTTCGTACATCAAACACGAAAAAGACGAAAATGGGTCTGAACTTCTTACAAAGTTATGGGACCAAAGATCAATTTGTCAAAGAAGCAACCAATGATAAACGTTGACAGTTACAATTGACTAAACAATCGTACGGCCGTTATGTGTATTGGCCACACAATCAAATGTTTTTTAATGTAGTGCATTAGATTTTGCCACAAATTGAGGGATACCATTCCAAGTCCTTCCACCCACTACTCTTTCATCAAATTTGAAAAAAAAGACTTTGAATCAACCATTCTCTTTCAAAATTTTGGAGTAACACTCCTCTTCATCTGTTTATGATGACGACGATGATGGTGATGGTGATAATATCGAGACTCTTTTACAAATAATCGATTAAGGATAAGAGGGCATATCATTGATTTGAAAGTAGGGTTGGCAACGAATTGGTTCTGTATCTGATCGATATTATTTTGAAAAATTTTAACCATGTACTTGATCTGATCCGAACAGATGAATAAATATGCGACTCGAATCTGATTCGAACGCATGCCTTATTTTCAAATGATCAATGTTCAAAAAATTTAAAAATATATAATCGTATAAAATTAAAAAAAAAAAAATATTTTCCAACTATAAATATAGAGGGAAACATAAATTAAAAGACTAAAATATTTTATTTATATGTATTTATATGAAATTAAGAATAATAAAAAGGTATTAAAATATATTCGGATCAGATTTTTTTGGGAACTGATTGGAATAGGTTTGAATCTGATATGAAAATTCGATTTTTTATGTTTTTTTCGGAACAGATCGATTTGAACATCGGGTATATTTTGGAACATTGTTGGCCCTACTTGAAAGCAGAAGGAGAGATATCTCAAATATTCCCAACAAAGTAAGAGCCATTTCATTCGTTTAAAAAAAATTAGGGAATCACACATCATATATGTATAAAGAGGTCACCCATCTCATTTTATGTAAGAGTTTATAATCATTGAAGCATTTGTTTTTGAGAAGTAATATTGGCAACCCAACTTTTACTTATTACAACCCAATTTTTAAAATTATTTATCACACCCCAATTAAAAGTTAAAACATGCTCTTCAAACATTACAAAGGTTGCTCGAATTATAATCTCAACATTACAAAAATCCACCATTGTCAACTTATTCAATCATTAAGGGTGAAAATTTTAATTTATTTGCCAATTATGAATTTATTTTTTCATGCAAAACTGTAAATCCTTGATTTTCCCTTGAGAAATCATTGTCTACAACTGTTGATTTATTTGTCAAAGTTATTTAGGGAAAAAAATTATTTATTTTCTTCACATTGGTTTAAGGATAAAATAGTATAAAAAAATTAAGTAATTAATCAAGTCCGCGATCTTATCACCAAAACCCAAGGTTGAAGATTGAGGTTTCTGGAGATAAAAAACCAAGGGTTTTTGGTGAGAGATTGAAGACAAGGGTATGTTGATCATTTTCTACTTGTCTCTCATAAAAGACCACAGTCACATCCTAGTGAATAGTGATAGAGCAAGTATTTCTCTAAGAATCATGATAATCTGACTCCCCTGGCGTGGCAGTGCATAGAATTAGGGGTGCAACTTGATCCGGTCCAAATCGAGAACCGAACCAAACCGATAGCTTTGGGATGGCTTGGTTCGGTTTGGAACAAGTTGCGGTTCAATTCCGGATTAAGAAAATGAAAAACCAATAAATTTGGTTCAGTTCTCAATCGAGCATGTATAGAACCGAACCAAACGATAACCGAACCCCTATGTAATCACATAAACAAGTAATCACATAACATGATTTTTGATAGAAACTCACAAGAGAAAGCATAGTACATATAATAAATAAGTCTGAGAAACATAAAGCCTTTTCTTTCTTTAAAACGTAATTCGAAAAAGGAAATCGATTGGACGATCATGGAGACCATCATCTAAGTCTGATTCACTAGAGGTTGTCGCAAAAAGGGTTTGAAGGTCAAGAGTACTCCGATCAATAGGATTAGATTTAACACGAAGAAAACCATCTGATTACCTGCATTTAGATTAGAGAATTGGAATCAATATCTGATTATGAAAAAAGAAAGTCAATATAGATATACTTTGCAACAATAAATAGATATAGTCGATCTAAGGTTATATTAACAAGTGACAATCGTCTCATCGAGTGAAACTTAATGGAAAGATAAGTTGAATTTTCATAATTTTACTTCATTAAGTCCTGACATCAAAAGACACCCACATTTCCTTTCCACAAAATTTTCTCGATGAACAACGTATTTCAACCAAAAAGTTAAAACTCAATATAAATGCACTATTTCCCCAAGTAATGTAATCGGTTTCTTCATAAATTGATTCCCGCGTGCATTTAAGTTAAAAAAAAATTATAATAATCATTTATATTCGAATAACATGCACTTAATAGTTAATAGTCTAAACATAGTGCACAATATGTTGAACGAAGTGATTCTACAAATGCGGGACTCCTACAACTACAAGGCAACTAAGGAACAACACAATCATAGCTTAATCATCGATAAAAGTTTCCTCGAGAAAAGTTTTCCACTTGTGCCCAAAATCAATTTTTAACTTTCACTGTTGGATGTGTATGATGGAATTGATTTTGAGTTACAATCTTGTCCAAGAGTTCACTTATTAAATGGTTTGGATCAATGCTTTCAAAGTCATTGGATGATTAGATGAGGCACTCAAAAAAGATCCCGAGGCTTTAGAGGTGGCAGATAAGGACCCTTTTTTAATTTTTATTGAATTTTTTTCTATTTATATATTTAAAAAGATATAACCAACTTATTCTAAGCAGGAACTAAATACAACACCATCAATAATCACAAAACAAATCCTACAATGGCCAAAATGATGCACATAAGCATATCCAAAGAGTAAAATCTGAAACTTAAGATGGGTTTCAGTAAGATTGAACGAGACTCCATACCTGGGAGGAAGGAAGCAACTTGACGCTTTTCTGACCACGAGAAACTGCAAAATTAATAAGTCGAACAACTTAAAAAAAGTAGGACTTGCAAGAGCACAATGCAGCTAAAGATACTATATACAACCACAAATCCATTAACAAAAACAGAACAAGCATTTGTGTGCACTCAGTGGTTTGTGTTCATGTGTCATACTTTTGTTAAACCCATAAGTAACATGTAACAACTTGGGTTTGGACCCATATCTTAGCTGGTTTGACACATTGCAAAGCAACTTTGAGGTCATGGGTTCAAGTCCAACTTACCCATAAATAAATAAAACATTTAACAACTCATGAATTAGTAAGAAGCTATGTTACATGGCACATTATTCTAAAAGAGTGGAGTGCCTGCATCAAATCTCAATACTCCATGGATTCTGCGGCAACATTTTGTTAACCAACCAACTACTCCAAAAGAGAGATGTTTTAGAGACGTGGAAAACTATGAATATAAGAGGGTCACAAGGATTAACTTGGGTATGAAAAACCTGAGAGTGGAGGAAAATATACACTCAACACTCCCCCTCACTCATAAGGTTGGAAAGAATCGAACCCGTTACTTATATGAACCTAGCACTCTGATACCATGTTAACTAACCAACTACTCCGAAAGACCGATCTATTAGAGAGGGGGAGAGAACTATGGCTATAAGCAGCTCATGAGGATTAATTTGGGCATGACACACCCAAGAGTGGAGGAAAATATACACTCAACACTCAAAAGGGTGGAAAGAATCGAACCTGCGACCAATATGAACCTAGCATTCTCATATCATAACCTACCAAGTACTCCAAAAGACCTATCTTTCGGAGATGGGGAGACTATGAGTATAAGAGGCTCACAGGGATTAACTGGGGTATGACACACTTGAGAGTGGAGTAAACTATACACTCAACACTCCCCACTCACCCATAAGGGTGGAAAGAACCAAGCCCACGGCCTATGAACCTGGCACTATGATACCATATTAATCAACCAACTACTCCGAAAGACCTATTTTTTGGAGAGGGGGAGAACAATGAAAATAAGAGGCTCAAGAGGATTAACTAGGGTATGACATCAGAGAGTGGAGGAAACTATACACTCAACACTCCTCACCCATAAGGGTGGAAAGAAGCGAACACACAAGCTATACGAACGTAGCACTCTGATACCATGTTAACCAACCAACTACTCCAAAAGACCAATCTTTTGGAGATGGGGAGATCTATGAATATAAGATGGCCACGAGGCCTAATTGGGGTATGACATGCCTGGGAGTGGTGGAAAATATACACTCAACACGTTCCATATTTCTTTTCTTTCCTTGCAAGATATTTATACCTTTGCCAACCAATTCTTCTTCATACAAAAAACCAACTTAGGTGTAATCCAATGGTCAAAAGTAATAACAGTCTCACTGTGAGCACATACTGTGTTGTTTTCTCTCAAGAACATAATCATTCTGAATAAGAAATAAACAATTTCATTAGATACTTACAGAGCACCTGCCGCGGCAGGACCAATGGCTTTGAAAACGGACATAGCAGTCATAGATATGCCATTTGCAGCTCCTCTTAGGTGTTGGGGCTGCATTGTATTTTCAATGATTATGAGTTGTGGTGGCAAATTGAGGTGGAAAAGAATTGAAGAGTGCAGGAATTTTTATTTTGAGTTGGTAAGGGTGGTAACTTACAACAGCATTGTTCATCATAAGGAATAATCCAGTGAGAATGGACACCTAATTTCCATCAAAGAATCTTTATAAGATGAAGTTTCTCAAGAAAAAAATAAATTAGGATATGATCTAAAGAAAGGATGAACATGTTAAATACATTGATTAAAGTATATATATATATGTGTGTGTGTGTGTACAAGAATATGGATACCATGTTGGACGAGACAACGCCAAATTTTCATCTCTTCTTATAGAAGTATATTGGAAAATTTAAAAATATAAAGTTTCAAATTGAGATGTCCTTACAGAGAGAATATTCTTCAACAAGGAAGCACAATTGATTATTATATATTGAAGAGTGAAGCCTGATAGCTTAGCTATAAACGGGTAGCTTGCTAAGATTGGAATTGATATAAGCTGCATGATGTAAGCATCAATAAAATATTAGTGTCTAAAGAGTGTAAATAAAATGCAAAGATGCTAACTTCAAAGAACGATGAAAAAAGGTGTTGAAAGTATACCGCTGCAAGGCGACAAACAACGATGGCCCCAAAGATCTTCTCAACCGGCGGATATAGCAAAAGTTGAAATAGTAAAAGACCAAGGCCTAATAATTCCACAAGTTTTCAGTAAATTAGAGTTAAAAAAGTATAAGTCTTCACATAGCCTCATTTATATATCTTTATTGGTTCTAGATAATATGAAAAATACAGGACTTTAGAAGATAACTAATGTATGATGGGGTAAAGAATTGTAGAAGTATTTGTGTGATCTGTAATAACAACATTAGTATCCTATTGTGCCTATGTGCTATACTTAGTAAATGGAATATAAATTTATCTTGAATAGTTGGCTCAAAAATTTGCCTAACCATATTACAACAATGTAAAAGTTTGCAAATTACTGGAAAGATTTTGGATGTTTAAATCTCAAAGATCCCCATGAGGTCTTCGACGTTAGCATTCCCCTATATATATGGTAAGATAATTGTATTTTTCATATAATAATTTGTGCTTTTACTTAAGATATACAAGCACCAAGAATATGCTTTTTGATGTTATTAACATGCATGGGTATTTATGCACCTGAGATTGCAAGAATTTCACCAACATCTTGAGATGTAAAGCTCAATCCGCCATACTTTTTATCACTAACAGCCCACAACGAGAATACCTGTAAAAATAAAAGTGATTGTAAGAAGAGTATTTTATAGTATTATTGATGTGTAAAGATTAAAACTTGGAATTCAATTGTGTGGATTTGAAATATGTAGAGTTCTACTTTAATATTCTTTATTTTTCCAAAAATAATCATTTATATATGTTATATTATTTATTTAAAAATTCTACGCCTGTGAAGCCTATGCCTTATGGTTTGAAATGTTGGTCCATATTTGTTAAAGCTCATGGGCCTAACTCATCCTTGAAAACCGTCTTGCAAGGAGAGGGTTACCCCACTTTATATATTGCACATCCTAGGAGTATCCAGGCGATGTGGGACTATGCTAACACTCCCCCTCAATGCCAGGGCTGGAGGTACTAACCCAACAAAACCCTAAGGCACATCCGCTCTGATGCCTAACTCATCCTTGAAAACTGGTTTGCAAGGAGAGGGTTGACCTTGCTTTATACATTGCACATCCCAAGAGTATCCAAGTGATGTGGGACTATGCTAACACATACCACATTAATTTTTCAGGAAATAAATTGGTCAAGCCTGAAACAAAAGATTTATCTTTTGGATTTGTCACCATGTCCTTGTCTTTTAAGCTGCATTAATTTATTCATCTAGGTAACCAAAGGGGATATTTGGAATGGAGTCGTGATCATCTGAAACCCCCCCCCCCCCCCTGACATACACCCCATCACAAAACCATAGATCATTTACCTCTGGATACAGAGGAAAAGATTTATGGTTCTACATGACCCGAGACAAATGACCTACGGTTCTTTGATGGGGGGCGTATGTTAGAGGGGGGCACCCGAAAATCATTATTCTTTGGAATATTAAATGTTTTATGATATTCAGCCACAATAATGCAAGCTTGTCCAAACAAAAAAAAACAAGGATACATAATAGTGTACTAAAACAGGTAAACCGTGTAGCAATTATTATATCCTCAATTAGAGGTAATATACGTCACATTTAGAATTTAAATCCTTCAACTAAAGAGAAATGTTACCTCTGAATAGGCTATCTCATGAAGTGAGATAACACAATATAAAGCGATAGTTGACATTAAAAACCGATTCTTAAAGAGACTTCGCTTAGAAGATGACACACTTTCTTGTCCTTCAATATCATTTTTCTCATTAGTTCCACACGAAGAATCTTCCAATGCTTCCGATGAGTTGCAACTTTCGTTTTTATTTTTATTATGCATGTGCAATGTTTCCTACAACAATAATCCAAAAAGTGTGAGATAACAAATGAAATCAAATGATCAACTTCGACGTTATTAATAATCGTTTTAATACTAGTCAAGTCAATGATATAATGCTATACATTTATATCTACGTCGCATACATAAATAAATTATTTAGTTATTGAGAATTGTATATTTCATTTGAAAAAAATAGCAAGAAACTTGACACGTTTGGGGGTCCAACTCAAAACCAATTAGCAATGAGTGGAGAGGCCTAGGAGCTTATAGGGAGAGATACTAGGCAATGAGTGTCTGATGTGAGACTAAACTCAACATGCCCCCACACGTGTGAGCCGGACTGGGCCAAAGCACGTGGAGATATGAACTAGGTGACGTAGAGGAGAGAAAGTCCCGCTCTAATACCATGATAAGTTTGGGGGTTCAACTCAAAACCAACTGGCCATGAGTGGAGAGGTCCAGGAGCTTATAAGGAGAGAGACAAGGCAATGAATGTCTGATGTGGGACTAAACTCAACAAAACTTTGGAAGATAGCATGGAATTATAACCCCCCAAAAAATGAAGAAATTAAAAAAAGATACGAAACTTGAAAATAATATGAAAAAAAAGAAAAGAAAAAAGACATAATATTAATAAAGAAAGCAATACTCAACAAGAAAGAGAAGCAACGGGTTGTGGTTAAAGGGTTTAATTTCCTCTAATTGGCCTAGACCAAGTGAAAACTTGTGAGAATTCCCCTTGAGGAATGAAGAGAAACAAAGGATTGACTACCTTATGAGTTTATTACCAATTTAATTCATGAATTAACTCAATCATCATTCTAAGAAACATAAAAGCATTAGGACCATTTCCCAATCCTCATGATCATATTTAACATACCATCGAACATAAACACATTAAAATTATTTAGACCTTTAAGCAAACTTACTGGAAGCCAACAACAAGCGATGGTTACACCCAATGAAAATAGCGACATGAGAAGGCAGGGTAACGAATATGGATACCTACAACAAAATATGCATATTATGTTAACATTATGAAATTTTCAGCACGAGTTGTGTCACATCACGATCTCCAAGATTCGTTACCCGATCCATGATCCGACCCAACTCGGAGTGTGAGATTATTAATGTAGATGAATTAAAATGTTATTTATTTTCATAATTTAGAATGGTCACGATGTACCCAACAAAATGAAAGTTTTCGATTTGATAGAATTACTATAAATTTTCCTCACACCCCGTGTTCTGGATTGCGGATCTTAGAATTTGAGGCATGACAAGTTGAGTAATACCATGGAAGGATGAAGTGGTGCAAAAGAAAATAACTAAAAGAAAGCCAAAATTTTGCAATACATACCTCCCAAATAGAGAATCTTGAGAAAATATATTGGGATATTTCTCTGCAGGCTGAAACACAGTTGCACATCACAAATTAAATTCATGTATTATATGACTTATGAGAAACAACTTTCATGAAAATCAATTCATATTGTAGTATAATGGTCTTGAACAAGTCATGAATCATTTAAAATTCATATTTAGTATATCAACCATGAATCATAGATATCATTGTGTAATAATCCCGTGATTCTGCTGAGGCACTTACGTTGAGTTTTGTCCCACCTCGGACACTCATTGCCTTGTTTCTCTCCTTATCTTCGGCCTCTTCACTCATCGCCAATTGGTTTTGAGTTGGACCCCTAAACTTATCATGGTATTAGAGCGGGCCTTTCTCTCCTCTACGTCACCTAGTTCATATCTCCACGTGCTTTGGCTCAGTCTGGCCCACACGTGCAGGGGTGTGTTGAGTTTAGTTCACATCGGAGACTCATTGCCTTGTCCCTCTCCTTAGAAGCTCTTGGATCTCTCCACTCATTGCCAAGCAGTTTTGAGTTGGACCCCCAAACTTATCATGATATCAGAGTGGGCCTTTCTCTCCTTGTCACCCAAATCATATCTCCACACACATGCGGGGGTGTGTTGAGTTTAGTCCACATCAGAAACTCATTGCCTTGTCTCTCTCCGTAAAAGCTCATGGGCCTCTCCACTCATTGCCAATTGGGTTTGAGTTGGACCCCAAATTTATCATGGTATCAAAGCAGGCCTTTCTCTCCTCATCACCCAATTCATATATCCACACACATGCGGGGCGTGTTGAGCTTAGTCCACACTGGACACTCATTGCCTTGTCTCTCTCGGTAAAAGCTCCTAGGTCTATCCACTCACCGCCAATTGGTTTTGTGTTGGACCACCAAATTTATCAACTTATGATTCACACCTATAAGTGTTGGTCTAGACACATATAAGAAAACAGTCTAATAGCTTGGATGATAATTTACAATTGGGTTTTAGTTACAAAGAAAATCGATCCATACCTGTGCAAAGAAACCTCCAATAGCTGGACCAATAACTAGTCCTACTCCTCTTGATGTACCAGACTGAAATGAAATGTGAACTTAATATTTTTTATTCCAAATGTTTCGTCGTAAAAAATAGTACTATTTTTAATAATGCCACATAAAAGATAATTTTTTTTATATTTATAAATGTCAAAAACGAAAAGGTTCTTACAACTGATTGTGCTAGAGCACGATGTTCTTCTCGGCAAACTTCTGAAGCATATGCCTGCATTACACTTAAATGGGTAAGTTGTAGTCTATCTAAACCAATCGACAATGAAAGAAAAAAAATTTTAATTTTTTTTAAAGCATTCCAAACAATGAAGTGTACAAGAATAACTTGATATTTACATTATTACTCATACATGCTAAAATGACATTGACCCTTACACTTCATAACATGTTTAGGATGTTAACCAACAAACTAGTTCAAAAGACCAATCTTTTGGAGAGGGGGAGAACTATGAATATATGAGGGTCACGGGGCTTAACTTAGATATGACTCACCCGAGAGTAGAGGAAAAAATATACTCTCAACACTCCCCCTTAACCATAAGGGTGGAAAGAATTGAACCGTGACCTATACAAACCTAGCACTCTATCACCATGTTAACCAACCAACTACTCCAAAAGACCAATCTATTGGAAAGGGGGAGAAATATGAATATAACAGGCGTAACTGGGGTATGACACACCCGAGAGTGGAGGAAAATATATACTCACCACTCCCCCCACTCGTAAGGGTGGAAAGAACTGAACCCATGACCTATACAAACCTAGCGCTCTAATACCATGTCAACCAACAACTACTCCAAAAGATGATCTGTTAGAGAGGGGGAGAACCATGAATATAAGAAGGCCATGGGGCTTAACATAAGTATGACACACGGAAGAGTAGAGGAAAAAAAAATACTCTCAACACTACTCCTTACCCATATAGGTGGAAAGAATCGAACTCATGACCTATACGAACCGAGCGCTCTGATACCATGTTAACCAACCAAATACTCCAAAAGATCGATCTGTTGGAAAGGGGGAGAAATATGAATATAAGAGGGTCACGGGGCTTAATTGGGGTATGACACACCCGAGAGTGGAGGAAAATATACACTCAACAAAGGTATCTATAGGGAAAGAAATAAGTCAAACAATTGCAATAGTTCGAAACCATCTGGATGGAAATCCAACTTAGTATCACTTTGAAATTGACAAAGTAATTTAGATTAATTTTATTATATGGCATAAGGAGAGCGTACCCTTATCGGGCCTAATACACCATTGAAACATCCAAGAAGAAATCTCATAGAAACCGCCATCCAAAAGTTTGTACTAAATCCGAAAAGAGTGTTGAATACTACCCTGAGATAGATATCATTTGGTCAGTGTAAACCCAATCAAACTTCATTTAGAAAGATCAAATGAAAATTCTAATACTACTTACACTGACATACTTCCAAGTAATATAACAGGTTTTCGACCAATTCGATCGGCTATCATTCCCCAAAAGATGGAAGTTAGAGCTCTTCCAACCATAAATGAAGAACCTTCAAGAAATAAAGTGATGTTACACAATATAAAAAAAAGCCCATAGTTGACAAGCCAAGGCCTTTGAAATTCAATTTCTAAAATTCGTCGACCTTGGCCTGTTGAATTTTCTTGTCGAATTTTGCAATTTTTACGTAGTGTTACTTGAATTGTATGTAAAGGAGTAAAATGAAATTGTCGAAATAAATACACAACATTAGTGATATATCTCACCGACGAATCCCACATAGAAACCAATATCTTCCTCTATTTTTGCAATATGGAAGTCCCTGACCTGAGTTGAAATAAATAGGCCTTTAATAGGAGTTCAAATATATATGATAATGTGCTTCAATTCTAGTAAAGTTTGGAAATTTTTATTCAAAATTTTTGTACCACAATCTTGATCTCACAACATATTTTGTTAGAACTAGTAACCCCACAATGATTCTAATTAATATAGCTTTCACACTTGTTCCTAGCTTCCATTAGAAAATATATCTCATTATGATGCTGGTAAGTGTAAAACATCTAAGATTTTAATATGAACTTTTCGTCATTAAGTTCCTGTTTGGAAGCTTAGAATTTTTTTTTCTTAGAAAAATAAGTTTATCCTCTTATGAATATTCCAAAACCATACAAATTTATTTTTTAAGGAAATACTTTTAAGCAAAAAAAATTTCAACGAAATTTTTTCTAAGCTTCCATGAAAAGATCTAAGACTTTTTTTTATTTTTTTACCAACCGATGAAACATAAATAACAGAACCCACAACAAATTTCTTATTACTTTTTAATTTGCTTGATGAATTTGTTGATTCGGAATCAAGTGATTGGTAGATGTCAAAGATGATGAATCAATCTTTTTTTCTTTTTTTTTTGTGCGTTTGCCACTCTATCTTGTTGGTGTGCTAAATAAAAATATGTATATTTTCTCTAGTTATTTTAGGGGTGCAACTTGGTTCAATTTGAGGTCAAATTGGAACTGAACCAACATGAGTCGGTTCCACTGAAATAAGAATCAAAACCGAACCAAATTCCACTGGAACCAAACCAAACTAAAGTCCGTTTGGTTCGGTTCGGTTCTACGGGTTGCCAATATTCTATAAATTGTAAGTAATACTTTTTAATGAAAAAACAAACATATAATTAACAAAGCCGTTAGTTTATCCCTAAAAGAGCACTAATCTATGTCTTAACTCCTAAAATAATTCATAATAATTATTTTATATATATATATATATTTATTTATTTATTGCATAGGGGGCCGGTTCTCAGTTCTATACTAGATTGATCCGAGAACTGAACCAAATTGACCGTTTCTCCATTTTTGTAACTTGGAACCGAACCGCAACTCGCTCCAAACCGAACCAAACCAAACCACCCTAAAACTATCACTGTGACAGAATACATACCATGAAGTATATAAATGGGAAGAGTGATGATATTGGCAAAACTGAAAAACAAAACCACAAAACCAAAAAGAAATTAGAACACAATTATATGGGAAAACCATACGTTAATATGCAATTTATTGATTACTAGAGCTAAGCCATATGGAAAAGAGTCATGGTAATTAGACGCCTCCCCTCTGACATACACCCCCATCACAGAGCCGTAGATCATTTGCCTTTGGATACACAAGAAAAGATTTATGGTTATGCATATCCTGATGCAAATGTTTTACGGTTCTGTGCTGTGAGTGTAGGGGGTTGTTTGTCGTGGGGGAGGGGTTCTCAAAAACCAAAAGAAGGGTAGTAAAGCTAAGGTAAGTCCATTACATAAAGCTGTTAATAACTTAGTGAGAATTTATTATAAAAATGGTTAGAACTTATAACAACCAAATTCATAAAAAATAAAAATAAATAAATAAATAAAAACTTAAAACCACATAAAAATAAATCAAAGAGCTGGTGCAAGTAATTAAGTAACAATGTTAAAGGTAGCAATGCAAAGCCAAGTCCATCGCATAAAGCTGCTAATACCTTAGTGAAAATTTAGTATAAAAATGGTTACAACTTAGAACAAAACATATATCAAAAAATGAAAGAAAAAAAAAAAAGTGAGAAAAAACAAGAGCGTAGAACCTCGAAAAAATCGAGCATGAATTACCATTTTGTGAGCAGAAAATGAGTTATTTACGATTCCGGCTAACTAGTTGTTTTAATTACTAAAACATGAATGATCACATTTTCGTTAAAAAAAATTCAGAACGGTAACGAATTCGGCATTTTTAACGTGCCTATTTTCAATTAGTCACTTTAAACCTGCGAAATAGTCACTTTAGAAACCTTTGAAGTCGTTATCGTTCATATTTTGATAATTAAAAGAACTGTGAACCGGAATCGTAAATTCGTCAAAAGTTGATCACTTTTTCGTAAATATCCCAAAAATCAAAGAGCTGGTGCAAGTAAGCAATGTGAAAGGTAGCAAAGCTAAGCTAAACCCATCACATAAAACTGCTAATACCTTTGTGAACATTTAGTATAAAAATGGTTAGAACTTAGAACAACAAAACTGATCAAAAAATGGAAAAGAGAGAGAGAAGAGCTTAGAACCACCAAAAAGTCAAAGAGCTGGTGCAAGTAAACAATGTGAAAGGTAGCAAATAAAGCTGCTAATACCTTATTGAAAATTTAGTTTAAAAATGGTTAGAACTTAGAACAACAAAATTTATCCCAAAAAAAAGAGAGCTTAGAACTACCAAAAAATCAAAGAGCTGGTGCAAGTAAACAATGTGAAAGGTAGCAAATAAAGCTGCTAATACCTTAGTGAAAATTTAGTATAAAAATGGTTAGAACTTAGAACAACAAAACTTAACAACAAAAAAACACTTAGAACCACCACAAATTCAAAGAGCTGGTGCAAGTAAACAATGGGAAAGGTAGCAAAGCTAAGCCAAGTTCATCACATAAAGCTGCTAATACCTTAGTGAAAATTTAGTATAAAAATAGTTAGAACTTAGAACAACAAAACTTACAAAAAAATAAAGCAAAAAAACAAAAGAAAAAACTATGTGAAGATAGATTATATACCTGTACACATTGAGACAAGCCAAATATACAAGAATTCCTTATAGGGAATCCCTTTTCTAACCTCATTAATTTGATCAATCTTACAACCTGGGCAATTCTCATGGTAAACCTTCTTCTTGATCAACAAAGTTGCTGTGTTCTCAGACATATTTGTTTATGCTTCTATCTATGATTCAAAAAAAAAATGAAGGATTGGGTTGGTTTATATGCATGAGAGAGAAATCAATTATGGGTACTTCATAATTCAATGAGTCGTTTTCTTCATAATTTGGATTATTTTACCTCGTAAAATGGTGTTTTTTTAAATTAAAAAAAAAAAAATCTGAGGAAGAGAACGACACTGCAAAGTGCATTGGTGATGAAGTACCACACCATAAATATAGAGATCTGCAATTGGCAGCCCAACTTTTACTTGTTACACTCCAATTAAAAATAAATCCCACCTAATAAAATAGTAGTCTATTAAGAATCTTTTGAAGATTTTTTAAAGAAAAACACCTAAAAAAATAAAATAAAAAATTTATTTATTTAAAATTAAATTTAATATAATTTTATTTGACTCATTTATGTCTACTTGCTAATTTTTGAGTTGAACCAATTTGATGAACAATCAAGTCGAATTTTAAAATTATGTATATATTTTAATAAATCTAATATACATAGACCATATCAGCTTGATGATAACCATACTCATCTCCATTATTATCATTGGTGTAGTCATCATCATCTATGTATGTAAAGATTACTAATTTTGATTAGAGAAACAAGTATTTTTTTAAATTGATCTATAAGAAATGATCATAGTTAAAGGGCATGTCATTAATTATAAAAAAATAGGAGTAGTTCAAATATTCTCAAGTAAATATGTTTCTTTAAACTTTTAAAATCATTGATAAGATATGGTATTTTTGCTTAAAAAATCTTTTTAGACTAATATTTGATAAATTAGGTACTAAAGAGTCCATGTTTTTTTAGAAAAGACTTTTTGGTACATATTTTCAAAAAAATAAGTTTTTACGACCATTGTCCCAAGAAAATAAGTGAATGATTGAGAATAAGTAAAAGTTGGGGTGGCAATAGAAGTTTTCTCAATTTTTTTCTAAGCTGAATCTCTATTTCGTGTATTGAATATGACGAAATTTAAAATCTAATACACTATTCATTTTAATTCCCAAAACATGTGTTTTCTAATGAGTTCATTACTCTTATATTCAACGAATTTGTTGATAAAAAATCAGTGATTTTACCATATCAACTTTCTCATTGATCATTTATCAATGAATTCGTTGATTATAAAAGTGACGAATTCACTAGAAAAACATGTTTCAAGAATTAAAATAAATAGTTATAAGATATAGAATTTTGTCATAAGTTGTGCACGTTTTGAAAAAATAAAAATTAACAGTGTATGGAAACCCCATCCATTAATGAGAGTATTTTGGTATAAAAAATTATTTTTTTAAGGGCATTTTCGGTATAAATCCAATTTCCAAAGTGTAGTTATTGCATTTTCAAGATAACAAGACCCTATTTTTTTATGATTCGAACCAATCTTTAATGGGTGGGGTTTGGATTATTATTTTGAGTATTATTTAAGGAACTACCCATTTAAAAAGTCCAAATCCTTAACTCTAGATATGTCAACTATCAATTATTTTTATGGTTCATGTCACATGTGACAAATATTTAAAGGTTTTGTTAACGTGCGCCCTAAGGGCCATGTTAAAGTACAATAAATACACTCTGGAAATTGGAATCTCGAGGAGTATTTTGATAAAATATAAATTTTTAAGATGCACTAATCTCTTTATTTAGGGAACACGTTAACAAGACCCAATAGTTAATGTCTCACTCTTTATTAAATACTAGTCAACAATGTGAATGATATTAATGTCCTTCACTTTATTAAATACTATTTCTTTGTAAAAAATAATAGAGAAAATTTTTCTTTATTATTTATTTGAGAGATTTACAGTGCAGATCTATTTGTTCCATTCTATTTTAAAATCTTTGTTATTAACAAAATTATAGATATTTAATCATTTAAAATAGTGTAGATCCTTCTCAAGACTTGTTAAATAACAAAGTTGATAAAATACGAGAATTTTAACAGTTAGGTCTATCTATTAAGAAACATACCATTTAAAATAAGAATTGACATTTTCATATAATATTATTTTCATAATACACCAATAGAAATTGCAAGAGATTGAAACGTTACACACTGTCATTATTCACAATAACTCATTCAAAGAGTATATATATATATATGGGTCCCGTTCAGCACTCTAAGCTTTACCACACACTTTAACAAACGTGTTTTGTCTTACATGGGTTAGAAGTTTTGGAATGGGCTGATTTTTGGTAAGGATGATCTCTATGGTGAGGAGATCATCCTCACCAAAAAATCAGCACATTCCAAAACTTCTAACTCCATAAAAAATGGTTTACAAAAAATGGGCGGTCCACGATTTTTCAGCGTATAAACATGGGGCTAAACATTTCGGAATGGGCTGATTTTTGGGGAGGATGATCTTCTAATCATAGAGATCATCCTCACCAAAAATCAGCCCATTCCAAAACTTCTAACCCATGTAGGACAAAAAACGTTTGTTAAAGTGTGTGGTAAAACGTAGGGTGCTGAACATTTCCCTATATATATATATATATAACAACAATGGACTGGGCTCATATCTGAGCTTTGCCCTGCCCATAGACCATGGTCTTTTTCAAGGACTAGTCTCGGAGCATGTGCAACACCCGCACATCACACGCACCAAGTGAGTGAGGGTGCGTTCTCATGAGTAACCCCTGAGGAATTAATATTTATACTAGGTATCGAACTCACGATCTACGGGCATTAATTGCTTAACGGTCAGAAATTGCCATTGAGCCAACCTCTCGGGATTTCAAAGAGTATGTCTTAACATGAAAAACTTTTCACTAGGGTTGAACATGGATTAAATATTTTTACATGATTAAATTAATCTTCATAAAAACAAGTCCTTATCAATATATAATAACTAAAACAAGAAATTTATATGAAACACGTGAATATCAAGATAAAAGATTGTATCAATTATAATTAAATATAATCAAGATCTCCATACAATTTTGATATGATGTTCTAAGTTGCAAAAGTGAGTTAAATATTCCCCACTTATTTATTTATTATTATTAACTTTTAATTGAATAGGTAAAAGTTGGAGTGCCAATAAAACTTATCTCATTCTATATTTATCTTTGAAGTGCTGATATTCTAACTATAAAGTATTCACTATGTCAATACTCGATTGAGGTGGCACGATCACAGAACCATATATCTTTTTTCTCGGGATACATGATTGCACATCCTCATAAAAGATGGACAATTGTGTATCCCGAAGAAAAATATCCATGGTTCTATGTCCATGCTATGTCAGCCAAGTATTGATCGAATGAAGACTTTCTAGTTAGAAAATCATTATTCTTATCTTAATAACATAATGAGAGAGGCCGAGTAAGTGTTTGGTCACATCAAAATTCAATATTTTCTATTATGTTTTCAAAATCACCTTGGTCAATTTGTTATTTTAAATCACAAAAAAACTTTTATAACATCAAATCACAATTCCACAATGTTAATTAGTTTTCTAAAATTATTTTAAAATATAATTTTTTTAAATAATATATTAAATGATAAAATATGATTTAAAATTTTAAAATATTGATAAGAAATTTTAATCAAGCATATATCCTAATTTTTGTAAGGAATTTTGATAATAGACTAAAAAAATAGTCACTCAAAATTCACTCGTTGACATGGCATGTGCATAGAACCATAGATCTTTTTCTTCGAGATACACAAGGGAAAAGATCTATGGTTCTGTACACACATCCACTTTACAAGTGAATTTCATGTGGCTTTTTCCGAATCAGATTATCATTAGTCTTTTATAATACACGTACATGTATCCTACCAATATAGAATGTTAAATAAAGCACAAGTAATTTGAGAAGGAGTCGTGATAATATGACTCCCCACGTGGCATACTCAATCGACTCCCTAAGATGAGTGTGCCAAAATCATACCGCAAATCCCCACACACAATTGCACAAATTTATGAGGATGTGCAGTTGTGTGTTCTGGCACATCTCATGTCAGGGGAGTTGATTGAGTACGTCACGGGTTCGATTCCTCTCTTGGGTTTTCTCATGATTTAACTGGGGGGATCATGGCAGTGGGTTGCTGTGGTAGTCTTTTCCGAGATTAGTCGTGGTGCACGCAAGTTGGCTTGGACACTCGGTTAGCAAAAAAAAAAGAGTATGTCACATGGGGAGATTCATATTATCATCACTTGTTAAGAAATGAAAAAAAAAACAAAAAAGTGGAAATTACGGAACTATCCTAACTCTGCAAGTATGCAAAAGCAAACAAATTGTTATGATTTACGATCTGAGATGCCTCTTATAACCTTTAGAAAGGAGTGATACGAAACGTTTAATTATTTCTAACGTCTCTTTCGTATCAAAATGGAAATATTTGAGGGGACGAGAATCTAACAAACAAACACAATTATCAATCTGTCCACAAAAAACCAAAATTGTTAAAGTGGACGACTCCAATATTGACAAACCAAACGTAGGGCCAACGCATCATGAACTTTGTTGTGTACCATTAATGGTTGTGAGCCACGTGAAAGTGGATAAGCAAAAGCAACCATAGGCGCTCCTTCAGTCGTTACTATTTACTTTCAGGTTAAAAAAAAAGTACGATATGATGTCGAGTTGGAGGTCGCTTCATTGGGCCTACCATCATGGATTTTATTGAATCAATAATGGGTGTGATGTTAGTGCATTTGATTTTGTCCAAATAAGGAATAGATACGCATTTGCTATTAAAAAATGAAAAATGCTGAAATGACAAAAAGATTTTACTGCGATTCTCACATGTCTGACGTCGGATGTGCACATAACCATAGATGTGTTTTCTTGTGATACGAGTAAAAATCATCTATGATTATATATACATGTGCACGTCAGAATTGTGAGAATCACAATAAATCCTGTGTCATCCCAGCACGACTCTTAAAAATTTTCTATATTAAGTTGATGAACCTATGGCATGACACCATGCGTATTGAGAAAAAAACAAGTGTGATTGATTGGTGGAGAGAGAGTTTCTGAAGAGTTAAAAGGTTTTCATTTTGAGTCGTGGTTGAGTGACCTTAAATTGGAATCTAATATCACACTTCTTGACATGAAAGTGGATAGGAATCATAGATACTTTTTCACTCGTATCTCGATGAAAAATATCTATGATATCTTACATACTTTCACGTCAAGATGTGCAATATGAGGTTCTAATCACATGATTTTGCCACATTGAGGGAAACACTCCACTATTCATAATGGTGATGACGACAATGATGATGGTGAAAGTGATAATATCAAGGTCTTTTTACAAATAATTGAGTAAAGAAGACCAAGGATAAGAGGTCTTATCATCAACTTGAAAGTAGGGTTGGCAACAGATCGGCTCAGTATCAAATCAATATTATTTTGAAATTTTTTAAACATTTATCGAATCTGATTCGAATAGATAAATGAATATGTGAACAAAATACAATCCGAACACATGCCTTATTCTCAAATGATCAATCTTCAAAAAATTTAAAAAATATATAATTATATAAAATTAAAAAAAAAATCTATTTTTCAACTATAAATATAAAGGGAAACCTAAAAGACTAAATTGTTTTATCTGCATGTATCTATGTGAACTTAAGAATAAAATTCATATGACTTCGCCATATGATTGAAGATTAAAAACAATATACTATTTTTAGACTTCGCCATATAATTGAAGATTAAAAACAATATACTATTTTTAGAAAAAACACGTGTTGATGATATTAAAACAAATAAAACTTTTGACTTTGCCAAATAATGGAATATTAAAATAAATAAAACCTTTATGACTTTTGAACCAACCATTCTATTTCAAAATTTTGGAGGAAACCTCCTCTATTCATGATGGTGATACTCGATTGACGTCATAAGTGCACAGAATCGTAGATATTTTTTCTTGTGTATCCCGAAGAAAAAGATCAATGATTTTGTGCACTTGACTCGTCAACCGAGTGAAAATTTTCAAATCAGAAAATCAAGACTCGTTTTCTTGGTGTGGGTGGGTCCAAATATGACTTTTCTCGATGATTTAGTTATATCGGTAGGAGCATGGATGTAACTCTCTACAAAGTTAGGACATGTCACGTGTATTAAAAAAGGATTACACGTTGCAGTGCATTTGGTTTAGGTGTGTGGATGGGTCCAAACTTGACTATTTAATAATTTAGACATTGCCCCCACCTCATTTTTTATTTAGGAATGCTAGCCATACAATAGGGTGATCGTAGCTCTCTATAAATAAATAAAAGAAGTTTGATTTTGTTTTGCCCTGCATTTTTGTGAATATTTAAGATGTCTCCTTATATTTTAAAATTAGTTACATACCTCTTGACCTAGGTCTTTCCCTGTGGATTAGTGAAAAAATGAACTAAAACCCCTTAATTTTCCTTCCCAAAATCTATTAAGAAAATTTGGAACGGTATTGTCATTTTCTCTTTGGACGGGAGCTATGGGTCTAAGCCCAATAATAAGATAATTGATATTGTTTCACGCATTATTGACGTGGAGGTGCGCATAGAACCATAGATGCTTTTCACTTGTTTCTTGATGAAAAACATCTATGACTTCATACATGCATCCACGTAAGCAATGTGTGAAACGATGTCAATTGTAATGCCACTTCAGTATTTTCCTTAACTTTTTTCACCTTTTGAAAAAGAGTAGTGCTGGGGTGACACAAACGAAGACACAAAGGTGACAAAATGATGTGGTGTTGCGCACATTACAAGTAAATAGCATCTATGGTTATGTATGCACTATCACATCATTTTTGTCACCTTTGTGTCTCTATTTGTGTCATTCCAGCATTTTTCTTTGAAAAATGATTGTTGTAAATAAGTTATTTCTACAAAGAGTGTAGAATTAATGATGGTGGAAAAGAGAAAAATACTTTTCAAATGTTGTGCACATGTATCAATTTTAAAATATTTAAAAAAGGAGAAAAAAAAAATGGGAGGTGGCGGGGCAATGGGGAATAGAGACAAAAAAAAAAAAAAAAAAGAATAATGATAAATTGACTCCCACTCTAAAACTCTCCCCATGTGATTGTGCATAGAACCATAGATTTTTTTCTTAGGATACACAATTACACATATTTATGGGAATACATAGTTGTGCATCTCGAGGAAAATCTATGATTCTTTGCATAGTCATGTGGAGAGAGTTTGGGGCGGAGGGGGGAGTTAGAAAATCACGACTCAAAAGAAAATCATCAATAGCATCATCATAAAACATCATGTAAATGAAAGGAAAATAGTGGAAATGAGGATGAAATTGATTATGACTTGTTGGGGATAAAAAGGAAAAACTCATAAATGAATTTGTCTAAATCCTATACACTTGAAACCCTTGTCCCACACCTCAATACATGCCATATAGTGACAATCTTAGAAATTAAAACCTAAAATATCTCTTTTTCATAATTTTCTTGAATCGCAGCTTATGTGATATGTATTGAGTTGTGGGTGTAGGGTTTCAATACTCCACCTAGGATGTGCATGAGGTGTTTTAGCTTATACTAAAAGAAGTAAGATCATAAAGGAGAATATGAGTCGTGATTTTCTAATGCCACCTCTAACACACACCCCTGGCATAACATGGGGTAGAACCATAGATTTTTTTTTCTCTCACGATACCCAATTGTACATCCCCACAAATACGTGCAGTTATGTATCCCGAGAAAAGAATCTATGTTCTAGCACATGTCGTGTCATGGGATGTATGGGGGGGTGTGTTAGATGGGACTCTCCGAAAATCGTTAATCTTTACAAATAGGGTCTTACCCAATATAAAGTGCTAGGGCGACCATTATTAGGGCGACATCCTACTCTCAGGTGCTCTTTTGATCTCCAATAATAATAGGTCGGAGTTTTATTGCAAACAAATAAAAGACAAAAATATATTCTACATTATTAAAAAACATTTACATCACAAGTTTGATGCGATACCATACTTGACGATGGTGATTTAAAGTTGGAATTGGGTTTACCCCCCGATTGTGCAGACTTCCTCTCTCCTATGTTTGTGCAGGAAACCATTTCTTGGTACAAGGTACAAACTACAAACTACAAAGAACTGAGTAAAAAACAGCACAGTCACGAGAGGCAGTCTCTTATTCAAGCATATTCTGGGGTGACACATCAACACAGGGAAAAACAAAGTCCCCTGCCTCGACTATTTTTAAAAAGAAATTACAAAATTATGAGAATAAAAAAAAGTTAAAAATGAGAAAAAGGGTTAATTTTTCCCTTTGAATTTTAATTTTAAGTTTGAGAGTTCGATAGCCATCAATTTTTAATTTCTAAGATCAAGCCCAAAAAGATTTTTGTTTTTTTGTTTTTTGGTTTTTTTTGAATTTTTTTATCTTAAATATGAGTCTTTTCTATGAAGTCTACGAGTGTGTGTTGTTAGATTGTTAATCCATGTGGGGCCAAAATACCTTAGTAAGATTTAAAATCTTACTATGTTAGTCAGGGTAGTGTTATTCATAAAATAAGGTTTTTCAAGCCGAACTTGATAAAGTAAATGAGTTTTTGTAATAAAATGGTAACCTATAGGCTTGCCTGGTAAATCTCTCAATTTAAAAAGAATGGTGATAATCTGATTACCCCATGGTTTCAAAACTCGTTCGAGATTGAGACGTATCGTCTGAATTGTCTTAGTCTCATGCATGAACCAGACGAATAAATAAATCAATTTTTTGAACAAGATTTAAGAGCCCACATTCATTTTTTAAATTTTAGAATAAGACATCTCAAGCTCATCTGAGACAACTTGATATCTAGCATGGATGAGACGAGACGTGAAATCGACTTTTAAAATCATGGATTACTCCTGTGGCACACTCAATCGACTCTCTTGACATGACAAGTAAGAATCTATCGCCACGTCAGGAGAATTGATTGAGTGTGCCATGTGGGGGTAGTCAGATCATCAAGACTCATTTAAAACATGTTTTTGACTTTTATTTTGTCGTAGTGGGCCTTACATATACGATGCACATGCAGGATCTATTATTATACAGAGTAGCGTTGATTGTGGGGTCAGACAATGCTGGAGGCCAACCTGTTATACAGCTAATATGAAGCTAATTTCCAGTACAAGTAAAATGAAATTAAAATTCTAAACCACACAAGTAAATTAAAGTTGAAAAAAAAAAAAACAGGAATTTTAGAGAGATATTCCAACTTTCGAGAAATAGAAATTAATTTGAATAATGACAAAATGACTCCACACGTGACATACTCAATCGACTCCCTTGACATGACATATGCTATAAATATACAATTGCACATCCCCATAAATATATCTAATTATATACTTCGAAAAATATAAATCAATAATTCTAACACATGTCACGTCAAGAGAGTCGATTGAGTATGCTAGTTGAGGAGTCATTTAATCACAACTGAATTAATTTTGCTACTTGAAAAACACTATACATATGTAATCAATTTTGGAAAAAGAATTGAAAGAGTATTTTTTTTTTTGTTGTTGTTTATTATAGGTATCTCCACCCTTCGAGTGAGACTACTCTTATGGTCAGATGCATTGTTCCCTTGAAAAGTTCTACGTGTATCTAGTTGAGTTGAGGGTCAACTGGACCTTGAAAGGATGGCCCCAAGGGATTCATTGCTTTGTGGGGTTTCAAATACTTCACCTACCCTTTCAGAGGAGTTTATCAAGGCTCAACTTGCCGCTAGGCCAACCCCTTGAAGTTAATTGAAAGAGTAAATATATAATAATAATAATCCTTCAAAATAGAAAATTTCAAATGACTCTTTGGTTGTGCCGTTTTAAGGTATAGGAATAGGAACAAACATGAATAAGAAGAGATTTCAAATGACCACACAAGACCTCCTTTTGATTAAAAACACAATAGTAATGAATTAACAAGAAGAGTCATGTTGGGGTGACTCAAGAATGAACCTTCATCTTAACCTTGGGCTTTGACAAAAAGATGCATGTTTGTTCTTTGAACAACTTGATTAATTATTCAATTTTCTCAGTTATTCCATCTTCTAAATCAATGAGAAAAAAATATATAATTTTTTCATTGTAGCCAATTTCATTAAACAAATAAAAAAAATGATAGTTTCATTGATTAATCACACCCTGGGATCATCAACAAGAAATTTTTTCTTCAAAATATCTTTTGTCGACTTCAAGGCAGAGCCAAGTGGGGACAATTTCCCTCTCCCTCTTCAATTTTTGAAGTAATTTAAACACTCTCTCAACATCTAATCGTATTATATAGCCAAGTTGGGGCGGGAAGGGGCATTCCCCACCCATCTTTTGTCAACTTCAGGGTGGAACCAAGTGGGGGCAGATTCCCTCCCCCTCTTCCATCTTTTGCCCCCATCTTTTTGTCAATTCTTTTGCCTCTCACCTTAACTTTTTGGTAATTTAAGACTCCACTACCTTTTGGTGAATATTTTAGAGACCATTATTTTTTAAAAACAATTTCATGCCCCCCTTTCACCTTATTACCCCTTAAATTTTTTTGAATGATTTAGTCAACCCTCTAAATTTTGGTGAATATCTATAATACCCCTATTTTTTCAAACTATGACACACCCACTTTGACTTTGTTCTTTCATGAACTAATGAAAAATAATCTAATCAAATTCCTTCATTTTCCACCTCTAAATCAATTTTTCCCTACAACCAATTATCTTCAAACTCTTCAACCTCTAAAAGAAATCAACTTTTATTATGTAACTTTATCTTCAATCCATCATTACTTCTCCTTACTCTCTTATAGAAAAACCTTAGAATTTCTCTTAAAAAATACATCATCTTTTATTTCAATATTCCTAGCTTCTTATTTAGGTTTGAAGGTTGAAGTATATTATCAAGGTTGAAGATCATAGTAAAATTTTACCCAAAAATAGGATCGCGATGATTGATTTTGGGAAGGAAAATCATAGAGATTTTATTTTTAGATTGTAAATGAGAGTAATGAGGTCATTTTACATTAATTTATTAGAGGATATTATGAACAAAGACTCGTGTAGGAGTTTTGGTGCATATTTGAGACACCTTATCTTTTTAAATTTATGATCCTTGATAGCCAGCAGGGGATTCGGTATAGCAACTCACGTACATTTGCACTGCGTGTTCTTGGTGGATTAGACACGTGTTAGTTGTAGGAAGTATGATTCCAAAAGTGACTTTGGTTTGCTAGTTCAAACTCAACTCCTCGCTTTATGTTTGCGGACCTAAAAGTTGCTCCCTTGACCTAGGTCTTCTCTCATAAACTAAGAATTACTGGCCTAAATGGCTTTTTTCCTTAAACTTTTAAGAGAAAAAAAAAAGCCTTTGAATTATCTCAAGTATTTTAGAAACGGGTAAGGATCCATTGACTCTTAAGAATGACTCATGAAAAAACACATGATAAATGTAAAATCCAATGATTGAGATTTATCCTTAGGATAAGTATCTCCAAGATTTGTGTTATCAAGATACTCATAAATCTCAACCATTGGATTTTTTGTTTAAAGGGTTGGGATCATGTGCTTTTTTCATGAGTCATTCTTAGGAGTCAATGGATCACAACCCTTTAGAAATACCCCTTGTTAACTCAGTGATATTAGGTTTACTCCCTTGAAATTGCTAGATTAGATTTACCAGCTTGACTGTAAGTCAAGGTTGTGTTTTCTTGATGATTTAATGGCAAAATTTTGTTATTTAAAATATTAAAAAAAAAAAAAAAAATTCTTCAAGTATTTAAATTACTAGATCAAAATTTGAAAAAAAAAAAAAAAAAATATATATATATATATATATATATATATATATATCAAAATTTCACTGTTAAATTAAGAAAAAACAACATTGACTTATGGTTAAGGGGGTAAACTTAATATCACTAATTTAACATGGGGGTATATCTAAAATACTAAATTATCTCAAAATAAGTCCTCTTCAAGTTCTTCAATCTAGATACTCTATCCCCCACCCCCAAATGAAAATCATGGCTCCGCCCCTAGTCGACATCGATGTGGTACTGCTAAGAGACTTCAATGTTTAAGTTAGAAAACATATTCTCTAAATCAATATTTACCTTCTTATAAAAAATTAATATACTTACCTTTTCAGAAGGTAAAAAAAAAAAATCACAAATGAAATTCAAAATAAGGATGACAAAGTACAAAACCTTAAAATAACTATACAAGTTACCCAATTTTTTAATACAAATAAATATCAAATTTCCCTTATTCCCCCCTTCTAAAAGTCTAGTTTTTGTGGGAACATATATTCCGGTAGAGTTTCCTTTCCTTGACTTCTTGAAAATAAAATTACATCACATGTTACCGCACGGCAGGGCAGGGCAAGGCGGGGCGGGGCGGATTTTGAAGTTTCTAACCCTACTTTATAAGTTGAAGAATCGTGGACCGTTACCATTAGTTTGTAACCACTTTTCATAGGGTTAGAAGTTTCAGAAAAAAAAATAAAAAAAATCAGACCATTTAAAAACTTTTTTACTATATAAAACAAAACGTTGTCCAGAATGAGAGTCTAACTGCCACTGAATTTTATTTATTTATTTATTTACTTTTAAAAGAAAGAGATTTAGTGGGCACCCTTACAGTTTGATTGATGTTAGAGTTATCATGTGATTTTTAAAGTGACAACATTAAGGTCCCATGAAGTTTTTGATAAGAGACATTTACCTGACAGAGTTATTGTTGCAATTTTATTACAAAAACTCCCCTTTAACAAACCTTACTTTATGAATCAAGCTATCATGACCAACTTAGTAAGGGTCATTGGACCGACATGGATTATCAATTTGCAATCCAACAGCAAAATAGCCTTTTCTATTTCATGGAAAAACTCTAATTAAAAAGAGAGAAAAAATGTAAAAAATAAAAAAAAGCTAAACTCACTTTTTTGTTTGATCCAAGGTTTTGAAATAGATGGCTACAGAACTTTCAAATTTAAAACTAAAATTCAATGGTGAAAATTAACTTTTTTTAATAAAAAATTTTTCAAGGTTATTAGAATTTTGTCCTCTATAACCCTATGGCATCATATCATGTTTTTGTATGCCACAAATTGATGTGATTAGGATCCATTTCGTTGAGTAACAAATTACCCACATCAATTTGAATTTTATGACATGATCGCCACTTCGAGCTTTGTTGGGTAACAAATTAAGGACCTCATCTTCAACCTCTACTCAAATATACCTTTGATTATATCCCAAAAATCAGTCATTTTCAACATTAGGGTAAGATTTTTTTAGCCGTGAATGTCTTTCCTTTTCAACCTTCAAACATTACGTTTTGATTTTTAAAGAAGTACCTTAATATTTTATAGGCAAACCCAAAAAAAAAAAACAATGATTTCTACAAGACATTGAAGATAATGAATTTAAAATGAAGAGTAAAGAATTTTAGGGTAAACTCTTCAACCTTAAGATTTTCTCATTCAACCTTCAAAATGAAGATCAACATTAGATTTTTGGGAAGGAAAGAATGTGTTTTGGAGTAGAAGAAAACCAAGATTATCGATCGACCATCGATCATCATTAGAACTTAGCCCCCATTGACCTAAAATTTTGGCTTTGCCCCTGTGTCAAACAAACAGGGGCGGATTTACAGTGGGGGCAGTGGGGGCAATTGCCCCCACAAGAATTTCTAAAATCCATAGGGAGGTATTAATAAATTTAAATTTTTTTTTAACATTCTACTGCTTTGCCCCCACAAAAGTTTTGAAAATTTTTTTATTTGTAATTTGCCCCCACAAAATTTTAACATTCTACTATTTTACCCCCATAGAAAATCAGAAAATTTTTCTATTTGTAATTTGCCCCCACGAATACAAAATTCTAGCTCCGCCCCTGCAAACAAAGGGTGGTACATGGTATGAATGGTCACTTTGTTGAGGGGGCCAACAGGGGGGGGGCTGAGAGTGGAAACAATTTTATGGTGGTAATAGCGACATATTTTTTATCCGTCATTGATATTTGTCACAATAACTCATATATCCTTATAGGTTTTTAGGCCATCACAGATGAGTAGATGCTTGGCTTCGAGATATACAAGAAAAAGATTTATGATTATGTAATTGCTAGGTCAAATAGCGTATAGGGGTGTCTGAAGAAAGAGGATTAGATTATCATTAGCCTTTTGAAAATTCTATGTCCATACCATGTCAGCAAAGTATTGATCGAGTGAAGACTTTTTAGTTAGAAAATCATTTTTCTTATCTTTATAACATAATGGCAAAGGTTGAGTACGTGTTTAGTCGCATCAAAATTTAATGTTGAGTTTAGTCCCACATCGAACACTCATTGCCTTGTCTTTCTCCTTGTAAGCTCCTAGCCTCTCTACTCATTGTCAATTGGTATTGAGTTGGATCTCCAAATTTATCAAAGCAAGCCTTTCTCTACTTCACGTCATCCAGTTCATATCTCCACATGCTTTGGTTCAATCCAGCCCACACGTGCGGGGGTGTGTTGAGTTTAGTCCCACATCAGACGCTCATTGCCTTGTCTCTCTCCTTGTAAACGTATAAGCCTCTCCACTCATTGCCAATTGGTTTGGAGTTGGTTACTCCCAAATTTATCATTTAATCTATCCCAAAATGCCGCCACATTTATATCAAACCTTATTATCGTCGAGGTCATTTTCATTGATTAGAATCCTCCATCCATATAACTGTTGCTGGGTTAGTTCCCTTCCAAAAATTACAAAAAGACTTTTATAACATCAAATCACAATTCCACGACGTTAATTAGTTTTCTAAAATTATATATATTATTTTAAATTATAATTTTTTTTATAATGTATTAAATGATAAAATACGATTTAAAATTTTAAAATATTTTTAAGAATATTTAATCAAGCATATATCCTAATTTTTGTAATGAATGGCGATAACAAATTAAAAAAAATCACTCAAAATTCACCTAAACCATACCACACATCCTCATAAACACAATTGCACAAATTTATGGGGATGTGCGGTTATGTGTCAAGGTATAAATTCTATGGTTCTGGCACACCCGAGTTGATTGAATATGCCACGTGGGGAGATTCATATTATCACCACTCTTTGGAAAATGAAAAAAAAGATCAGAATTACGATGGTTCGACGAAACATCCTAACCCTGCAAGTATGCAAAAGCAAACAAATCAATGGGATTTACGATGCTTCAAGGAACCATCCTTGATCTTGTAAATAAAGAAAAAGACGAAAATGGATCTGAGCTGCTTCTTATAACCTTTTGAAAGGAGTGATACGAATATTTAAGTCACTTCTAACGTCTCTTTCATATCAAAATGCAAATATTTGTGGGGACAAAAATCTAACAAACAAACACAAATATCAATTTGTCCACAAAAAACCAAAATAGTTAACGTTTACAATTGAAAAACTGTATGGCCGTTATTTGTATTGGGCCTACCATCTTGAACTTTGTTTTACCATTAATGGTTGTGTTGTACGGTGTTAGCAAGCTGAACCTCATATCACGTAAAAGTGGATAAGACCGTCAAACGCTTTTTCACTCATATCATACGAGTAAAAAAGCGTTTACGGTTCCTATCCACTTTCAAGTAAAAAAGTGCCATATGAAGTTCCAATTGAAGGTCACTTCATTGGGCCTACCATCATGGATTTGATTGTACCAGTAATGGTTGCCACATTAATGCATTGATTTTGTCAAACAACAAATAATTACACATTTGCTATTAATAAATTTTTATGTTAAACTGATGAACCAATGGCATGATGACATATGTATTGTAAAATAAGCAAGTGTGATTGGTTGGTGGAGTGAGTTTCTGAATGGCTAAAGGTAGAGTGACCTTGAGTTGGAACCTCATATCGCACTTCTTGACGTGAAAGTGGATAGGAATCATAGATGCTTTTTCACTCATGAAAAAGCATCTATGGTTACCATGCACTTTCACGTCAAGATGTGTTGATATGAGATTCTAGTCTGAGGTCACATTAGCATTATTCTTCCATTTTAAGTATCATAGATGCTTTTTCATGCCATGGACTTTCACGTCAAGATGTGCGATATGAAATTCTAGTCTGATGTCATATTAACATTATTCTTCCATTTTAAGTGATTTTCAATAAAGTCGTGTTGGAGTGACATCAACCTAGAACCTCTTATCACACTTCTTGACATGAAAGTAGATAGAAATCATAGATATTTTTCACTTGTATTTCGAAGAAAAAACATTTATGGTTTCTCACACACTTTCATATCAAGATGTGCAATATGAGGTTCTAACCTGAGGTCACTTCAACATTATTCTTTTCAATACACTTGACGTCATGCTATTAGGTTCAGGAACTCTAACTTGATGGTCAAGTTGAGGGTTCTACAACTTGGGTTAACCCTCAAACTCGCCCAAGTTGTAGTCCTACTATAATCCTTACTTAAAGTACTAACATATTTATCAGAAGAGTCGTATTGTAATACCATCTAAATGTACGTCGTGAGGGATATTTTTGACATGCATGCATGTCAGAATCATATATGTTTTTCATTGGGATACGAGTGAGATCTAGATGAAAGAATCTATTGGTTTTGATACAATGTACATTTTAATGTCACTTCACATCCTGATAAGAATGTTAGGGGTAATTTTGAAAACACGAAAAAGATGAAAATGGATCTGAGCTGCTTCTTATAAAGTTATGGGGACCAAAAATCAATTTGTCAAAGAAACAATCCGTGATAAACGTTGACAGTCACAATTGACAAAACTAACGTATGGCCGTTATGTGTATTGGCCCTACAATCAAATGTTTTTTTAAAGTACGATTAGAGGTGTGAAGTTAGTGCATTTGATTTTGCCACACATTGTGCGAAACCATCCCTCCACTCACTACTCTTTCATCAAATTGGAAAAAAAGACTACCATTCTCTTTCAAAATTTTGGAGGAACACTCCTCTAGTCATGATGGTGATGGTGATGGTGACGGTGATAATATCGAGATCCTTTTACAAATAATCGAATAGAGAAGACCAAGGATAAGAGGGCATATCATCGACTTGAAAGTAGGGTTGGCAACGGATCGATTCGATATCAGATCAAAACTATTCCAAAATTTTTTAAACATGTACCCGATCTGATCCAAACTAATGAATGAATATATGTGAATCGAATCTGATCCAAACACATTCTTTATTTTCAAATGATCAATGTTCAAAAATTTTAAAAATATATAATCACATAAAATTTTAAAAAAGATTAAAATATTTTATCTATATGTATTTATATGAAATTAAGAATAATAAAAAATTATTAAAATATGTTTGTATTAGATTTTTTTAGGAATGGATTGGAGTAGATCTGAATCTGATCTGACAATTTGATTTTTTATATTTTTTTGGAACAGATTGATTCGAGCATCGGGTATATTTTAGATCATTGCCAACCCTACTTGAAAGCATAAGGAGATATTTCAAATATTCACAACAAATAAAGAGCCATGTCAATCATTTTAAAAAAGTTTAGGGAATCACACATCATATGAAGAGGTCACCCACCCTTCAAATTACTCATCTCACTTTGTATAAGAGTTTATAAACATTGAAGCATTTGTTTTAGAGAAGCAATATTGGCAACCAAACTTTTACTTATTACAACCCACCTTTTTTAATTATTTATCACACCCCAATTAAAAATTAAAAGACACTCTTCAAATATTACAAAGGTTGGTCGAATTATAATCTCAATATTACAAAACATTATAATACTCATTTGAACAATTCCATTAGTTGTTTTGTTTATAATTATGATTAGGCTCATATAAAATTCTAAACCCAAAAAATTAAATTCTGGCAAAAAAAATGAGAAAGCTTCTATTGGCACCCGAACTTCTACCGTTTTAATCATTCACTTATTTTCCTTATACATATAATTGGGGTGTAATAAGTAAAAAATTGGGGTGCCAATAACAGCTCTCTTGTTTTAGGGTGAGTGGGTCCAAACTAATGTCATACCCCTTGACTTTCAACCTTTTGCCTCAACCCAAGGTTGAAGATTGAGGTTTTTGGATATTAAAAAAAATGCTTTTTCGTGAGATATTGAAGACAAGGGTATGTTGATCATTTTCTATTTGTCTCTCATAAAAGACCATGGTCACACCCTAGTGACTAGTGATAGAGCAAGTATTTCTATAAGTCATGATAATCTGACTCCCCTCCGATCTACTCCCCTGGCGTGGCAGTGCATAGAACCATAGATTTTTTCCTCAGGATATAAAATTACTCATTCTCATAATTATGTGTATCCCGAGGAAATATCTTGTTCTATGCACTGCCACGTTAAGGGAGTATTGGGGGGGGGGGGGGTAAAAATCATTATTCTTTGACTCGTGATTTTCTGGCATACACCCCATACTCTCCCCGCGTGGTTGTGCATAGAATCCTTGATTTTCCTCGGGATATACAACTACACAAATACGCCACGTGAGGAGAGTCATTAAATCATTATTCTTATTCTTTCCATAATATAATACCAGTCCACTCCACTTACATCTTGTTATAATCAGTCAATAGATTTAATGCTTTATTGAAAAAGTTAAGATTAAATTATGTTTTCTTTCTCTTTTATCAATTTCATTTTGAATTTTTATTAGAGTCGTGATAATCAGACTCCCCCAAGTGGCATACTCAAAATACTCTCCTGACATTTATTTCTTTGAAAGGTCAACAGGATTAAGGCAGACCCAGAACAAAATACTCTCCTAACATGACATGTGTTGTAATCATAGATTTTTGCCTCGAGATACACATGCACATCCCCATAAATATGCGCAATTGTGTATTATGAGATACAAAGATTAGTCTAAAAAGGATTTTTGAAGCGAAAATGTCATAATTACCCTTTTAACAAATTTTGAGATTTAAATAAATGTGTTTATTTGAGAATATTGAAAGTAATTTAACGTTTTAAAATTAATGACATGCCCCTTGACTATAATCATCAGTTATATAACAATGAAAAAAAAGATCTAAGTTAAAAATAAAAGAAAAAATCTTTGTTTTCTCTTCACGAAACTAGTGATTTTTAACTCACGCAGATGATTATGATGATGGGGATGAGTATGGTTATTATCATCATCAAACTAATGTGATCTATGTATAATATATTTATTAAAAAATATAAATAATTAAAACATTATTTTAAAAGTCAACTGCAATGTTCATCGAATTGATTCAACTCAAAACTTAGCAAGTGTACTTAAATAAATTAAATAAAATTATATTAAATTTATAAATAGATTTTAATAAATAAAAAAATTTATTTTTCATTTTTACAAAAATATTAACAACCAAATAAATTAATCAAGTTTTTTATTTGAATGCATGTATTTTTAGATTAGACCACTTTGTACAGTTAAACGGGGATTTCAGGTATTTTTCTTAAAAAATCTTCAAAAGTCCTTAACAAGTGAATAGTTTATTAAGTGGGATTTTAATGGTCCCTATTCTTTTTTAAGGGACTAATCAGTACATATTCTCAATAAAGAGTCCTTCATAGTCATTGTCCCAAGAAAATAATAATGAAAAAATGGATTTTCGGATGGATTTTGATGTACCCCATTCCACTCCGAAAAAATTTGATCTGAACATATTTTAATAAATTTTTTATATTCTTAATTTCATATAAATACATATTGATAAAATATTTTAGTCTTTTTGACTTCTCTCTATATTTTTAGTTGAAAAGTGGATTTTTTTTTTAAAAAATTTAGGAACAATGACCACAAACCTATTTTTTGAAAATATGTACGAAAAAGTCCATTACAAAAAAATATTGACTCTTTAGTAGCCAAATTATCATATATTAATCTAAGAAGGATTTTTAAAATGAAAATACCATAATTACCCTTTCAATGATTCTTTAAGTTTACAGAAACATGTTTTTTTGAGAATATTTGAGTTAATCCTATGTTTTATAATTAATGACATGCCCCTTAACTATAGTCATCTCTTATGGATCAATTTAAAAAAATATATAAATAATTAAAACATAGTTAAGGGGCATGTCATTAATTATAAAACATAGGATTAACTCAAATATATAAATAATTAAACTGATTTGGTCTATGTATATTAGATTTATTAAAATATATAAATAATTAAAACATAATTTTAAAACTTGACTTGAATGTTCATCGAATTGATTTGACTACTTATATTTTAAGATCAAACACTTTGTAAAGTTGTTAAAAGGGTATTTCAGGTATTGAAAAGATCCTTAATAAACTAATTTGAAAATAAGGCATATGCTCGGATCGGATCAATTTCGGATTAAGGATGAAATGAAACGGATTGGATTCAGTTTACATATTCATTAATCGAATCAAATCTGGTACATGTTTAAAATTTTCTGGATCAGTATTGGAGTGGTATTGATCTGATACCGAACCGATCCATTGCCAACCTTAGCTATTTTCAACAAAAAAAATAAAATAAAGAGTATTGGTATAATTTGGAAATTATTAATTATGAAAATGACATATATATTTTTAGGTTTTGTGTCGAGATGTTTCCTTGGCCTCAACCAAGATACGTACAAAATATTGATCGTGAAACATTGACCGTTTTTATTGTCTCAGTCGAGGTAGTCTCGTTTTTCTCTTTGATCGATACCATGCCTTGAGGAGAGATTTTAATCCCTATGTCTAGTAACATTCGAAAATTACACGAAATTGTGTAGAGTTCCCGTAAATAATGGTCAATATAAATAGTAAATAAAATTAAACAATACACTTCTACATCCCAACATCGAATTGAAACAAGGACCAATATGAGATTGTAGATACATCGGACAATTATAAAATTCCATCATCATTATAACTCTATCATGCTATCATACTCAATTTGAAGAAAAAAAATAATCACCTGACTATATCACCATTATAATCATATAATCAAATCAAACGATCATGAGTTGTCAATGGATCAGATCAGGTCAATTTGGTACAGATTTAATAAGGATCGGATCTTGGATTGATCCGATAAGTATTATATCCTTATCGGATCTTAATATTAAGATCCAGATCCAATCCATTAACAATCGAATAAGGAGAAACTCAATTTTATGTACAAAATCTAAATAAACTCTATATATCTCGACAAATATATCATGCAATTTATATACTTTCTAATATATTATCGAATCGGGTCCTTATCAGATTGGGACATGGTTGATCCAGATCCAATCCAATAAGATATCAAATCGAATCCTTATCATAATCCAAAACATCAATCAATACCTGAAGTTATCTGATCGGTTCCATTGACAACCCTAGATCCTATAGCTCTAAAAAATCACAACATGACAAATGCAGAAAAATTAAAATATATAAAAACAAATTGGAACTCTAATTAAACACACCATAAAGATGTGTACGACGTTGTTATTCCTTTATCTTATATCGATATCATACTAACTTATGACCATGACTATTCCACTTGACAAAACTAACGTACAATTATTATGTGTAGTGGGCCATTGGTCCTACGATCACATGATTTCTAGCATATGTATTATTACGGGTGTGATGATAGTGCATTTGATTTTTCCATATATGAGGAAGACGAAGCAATCATTCAGTTTTAAAATTTTGGAGGAAACCTCCTCTTTTCATGAGATGATGAAGATCATGGTTTTGAGATCATTTTTCATTGATCCGTAAGAAGGTAAAGGTTAAAAAAGGCATATCATCTAGGGGTGCAACTTGGTCTGGTTCAAATTGAGAATCGAACAAAACCGAGAGCTTTGGATTAGCTTGATTCAATTTATAATGAACTTCAGTTTAGTTCCAAGTTAACAAAATAAAGAACCAACCAATTTGGTTCGGTTCTTGGTTCATGTCTTGTAAGAACATAACCAAATTGAAAATGGAATCCTTATATTATTAAAATAATAAATAAATATTAGTAATCTATTTAATAAATTATACCTATTTTTTATGAATAAATTATTTATTTTTGTATGGATAGATTAATGACATTTTTTTTATGGATGAGATTAATGACTTATTATATGAGATTTCATATTCATATTTATTAAAACTATATTGATTCAATTAAGTTTTTAAGTTATTGACAATTCATAGATTTAAATCGAACCAAATTGACCTTAACTCTGTTTTGATTGGTTTGGTTCTATGAAAATTTGGTTCGGTTCCGATTCTCATTTAATGAAACCGACCTAGGTCATTTCAATTCTTATTTGGCCTGAAACCGATCCAAGTTGCACCCTTAATATCATCAGCTAGAAAGTAAGAGGATTCTACTAAAATTTTAAAGATCACAAACCTCTACAAAGAAAGGACGCGTCACCTGTATGTTTAAAAAAAAAAAAAAAGGTTTTTTTATATATAAATTATCTACTGTTGGAACACTAGTGCATTTGTTATAGTGGGTAGGCCCTAACTTAACTTTAGACCCAATTTGTTGGTACAAGTCCATCCATCAATTCAGTATGGTAGAAGTACTTTTTCTAACCTTTACCACAAACACCTCAACAATAGCCTTAATTGTGAGTTTGCCTTCCTTTGGGCCATGCCCCTTGCCCGTTAGGGTCCACTCCCAAGGGATCAAGCCAGAGTCATCGAATCAAATTTTTTAGGATTATAAAAGGAAAAATTGTATAATATTTTCTTAAGGATTTTTTTTTTAGAGAGAGATTGTATATTTTAGTAACTTCTGATTTTATAAATAGAGATCTATAGGTTTGTAAATGTTTGAGAAAATAATAATTATTCTTGCTCTGATTCGTAGATGTAAGCACATTACTGAACCGCAAGAATCTTTGTGTGCGATTTTTTCCTCTTTGTTTTTTCATTTTTCTTATAAATACATGTCAAACACCCTTTGACACCTAAGTTAAAATGGAAATGTAATAAATATTGACTAGCAAAGTCGAACATCTTTCTAAAAATCCTTCTTTTCACGATCACCCCTACCAATATGTAGGCTTCCCTATTTCCTTAACCACCTTGTTGGACAAGTCATCCCTTTCCTTGTTTTGGGGGATTTTGGATAATCTCTTTTTTAAATGAAAGCTTAGTTAACGGAAAGTTTTCACATAATAGCAAGTTATCCACTTAAGCAAAAATGTGAGTGATATGGTCAATCACTCTTATATTCTTGAGATACTTTCTCAATTGAAAATATATGATAGTTGAGCTAGTCTTGATTGAGTACCTACTCTGCTATGCTCTTCCAAATAGGAAATCAATTCAATTCAACAACACTGAGTTGATTAGCTCCTCAAGTACGATGGGATTGAGCTGTGTTTGGGTATGATCCTAACCAACCCCTCTCATATCAAGCTCAAGAGACAACTATTTGTTACATTGATTTTTACAATGCCATCAAATGTCGTCAGATCTTGTAAAATGGATGACATCTAGGCTTTGTAAAATTTGTTGTATATATATACTATCTTTAAACATAATGTAGATATGCGATTTTTGAATTTGAAATATCGACACTACGTGGATTGGAATCGTTACCATTCATTTTTTTAAAGGGTGTGAATGACCACCCAAATAATAATTTTGAAAACTTGATTTGAGACCTCGTAGTGACTATCAAATCTTGGGTAAAAAATTCAGTTTACTAAAAGTCTAAACAAGGGGGTCGATTAGAGATTGGGGAAGGTGTTAGGCACTCATCTCTCTCAACCTTAAGTACTTACCTTGAAAAATAGTAATTTAAAAGAAAACAAAATAATTAGAAAATTCGACAAAATGATGATTTTGTACGCTTAAACGTAAGAAGATTTAATGTTGGCTTAGATAATGAGGATCACCTCATTGAAAGAGATAAACCCTACTCATGTCTTACCATAAGAACATATTTTTTGAAAAGTATAGGCTTCGATTGTTATAAGCCTAATCTCATAGAATGAGGAGGACCCAATTACCTTTAGCCTCAAGACAATTTTAATTGTTAGTCCACATAGTGTATGTAATTTAAAGAAAATAAAATTTTTAAAAATGGTTTCAGTCTTTACACTTTCAACCGACACGAAACTCAATCTATTGGGAGTAGGGGATGGTGTTCATTGCATCCTAACACTTTTTAAACTTAAATTAAAGAAGAGAGGGGTGAGATAGGAGAGGGGAGGGAGGGAAAAATACTTAAATTCTTACTCTAACCCACCTTGAAGCTTGAGTTTCTCTTCTTTCTTGTTCTTCTTCTTAAGTCCTTAATGATATTTCATATTAGATCTTTTTTAGAAGAGAGAGAGAGAGAGAGAAGGTAAGCATGAGTAGAAATTTGTGTAGAGTTTGTAGGTTAAGAGATGATGATTTAATAAAATGAAATTTTTAATGGGAGAGGGGGGATTTTATAGAAGCTTAGGATAGCTTTTGAAGTCAAAAGGATGCAAGATAGTTTTAAGAATAAAAAGACATGAGATTTGGGAATAAAATGCTTAAAATTTGAGGTTGGTGAGGAGTAAATGTGGTAAGAAGGGTAAATGATTTTTTCCCCCATACCCATGGATAAAATCCTAATAGGTTGATTTGACAACCTATATCATAGATTGAGTGGTGGTTAAGTTATGAGGTGCATGTAGTTATTTGATTTTAGAATGGTGAATGCGGTGGTGGTGACATGTGAAAAAACAATGGAGGTGTGCGTTACATAGGTTGATTAAGATAATGGGATGTGGTGTAATATAATGACAACATGTGATGAGATTTTGGATTAAGTGAGGTTATGACATGTGGTGTGTGGTGTTGTGTATGACTTTTCGAGGGTGATGAGGAGGTTGGTTGGACTGGATTTGAGAGGTTGATTGTGGTGGTGACGTGTGACAATCTAATGAGAATGAGTTTTTAAGTTCTTATGAGGTTTTGACTTAAGTCAATGGATCTTGAATGAAATAAGGTTGGTTGAAATGAAGTAGGCTTTGAAATGAGACAGTGTTGGAAGTAGTTGTGTCAAAGGCATAGTGATTAGGGCCTAGAAAGTTGTTTTTAGGACCCTATTTACAGAGATTTTAAAGGTGAATAATACATAAAATTCCTTAAATAGACATAATAGATTCATAATCCATAATTATTATTGTTTTTGAATAAATTGTGAATTTTCGGACTAATTATAGTTATTTACGTGTAATAGGTCAAAGTCGCGAAATCCAGATGGATAAACCAGGACGAATGAAGAAATACATTGCAATCTAAAACCTAAGACAAGATTATAGATCAAAATCCAGACACATTGGGCCCACAAGCATCGCGACACAGTGAAATCAATAAGATATTCATCGAGATTCATGCACTATTAAAGAAGTGTGATGTGTATCGTAACAAGTTAAATTTTTGAGTCCTTGTAAAGTACGAAAGTATTTCAAATTCAAAAGGAACCCTAATCTGACCTTTATAAATAAGAGGTCAGACAATAGCTTAAAAAATCATCTAATATCTCTCCTCTTAATTCTTCCATAGTTTTCTAATTTTTAGGTATACTTTTTGTAAGAGCTTTGTAAATAAAAAAAGTATTTTACCAGATTCAATTCAAGATTAATAAAAGATCATCATTTTCTTCCTTATTCTATTCTCTTTTATTTTTACTTTGTTTTTATTATTCTTATTATAATATGTAGCTAGACCTCCATTAAAGAGGTCGATGAAGTCCAAACAAGATCAACTTAAATAATTATTTATTTTAATTATACTTGAATGCTTCATTATGATACCAATTTCTTAAGTAGTGATCATGGAATAGAATGTTTATTCTAATGATTTTGATAGTTTAATCTTAGATAAATTCAAGATAAACTATTCTTTGTTAGAGATGTAATGTTTTACCATTGATTTTGTCTTACTAAATATTATCATAAAATTTAAGATTGATAGTTGGATTGATCGGTTTTATATATCAATCCAATAACATTAGTTTTGTTAATTGGATCAAGATAAAAAATAAACAAATTAATTAATATGATAACTTGTTTTAGTGAATTTGACTGATCTAATTTTTTTTGTTGCATTGTGATTCTCATTCATGTTTATTTTAGAGTAGTTTTAATTTAGTTTCCTATAATTCTTCGAACCTGATTAATTGTTTTAAATAAAAAAAATAAAAAATTATTAGATCAATATTGTCTTTCTGAATCAACCATTTCTTACCAAGGTTTTATAGATTTTTGTTCTCTTACTTTTATTGATAATCTACACTGAACACGTGGGGTTAGACTTGGATTTGGTTGAGGATTTTGGGATTAAAGGGTTGGTTAGGATCGATTTAATGAATTTTGAAAAAAAGAGGGTAAGGTTTAGAACTTGTTTTGAATCAAATGCAGTGAGAAGCCATATAAAAAAGAAATAAAAAGTTATTTGTGGGCCCATGGGCCATTTAAAGGTCTTCGACCATTTTACTAGCATAAAAAATGATTATTTCATATACTAGGTCCTTAGACCTTTTGATTGACAAATCACTTAAATTTCCTTTTTATGGGCCTTCGCGAGGTGAGCCCATGCAAATTAGGGTGCTTACACATACGAAGTTCCACTTCATTAGATGAACCTACTTTTTGGCGACGATCACAAGTTGCAGATTTTCAAATCTTTTTACTTAGAAATTTGTAAGAGCTTGTGTTTCAATCTCAATGAACATAGTTAGCCCATTAGAAATTTATAAGGATGATTTTAGTCTGCCCTCACTATTTATTGATTGATTAATTGAGTTAAAATAATTTTCTTTAGTGAAAATTTGTGTTGATCCCTTAAGAACCTAATATAAAAAAATAGTCATCTTTTTTGCAAATCTCTAAACCAATAATAACTTTTGAATAATGATTAAGTGGCCTCGAGATTGGACCCCACATTGCATACTTGTCACGAAACTGAATGGGAATCATAGATGCTTTTCATTATGAATTTTTTTTTATATTATAATCGCAAACATCATGTTTAAAACGAAATATAGTCATCTATACATTTTAAAAATTTGGAAGAATTTTATATAAATATAAGGTTTGGTGATTTATTTGATTATACAATATCAAGAACATAGGACCAACAAAATCATTAATCTTAAACCCAACATAATTTTTTATTTTAAAATTTACCCTTTTTTTTACGAATCCTCTCCTTGCCGACGTATTTCCAAACCCCGACTTGGTGATTTTGGTTATAACAAACCCTTTCAGAACCTTAGATGTCTCGCTGGCCTCGACCAAGATTCATACAACATATTGATCCTGAAACATTGACTATCTCGAGCGAGACCATGACTAATAAGTAATAACTTCCTAAAATAACACATCAAAGTGGACAATTCATGGTTGATATAAATAATAAAAAAGAAAAAAAATATTAAACCATTTGCTTCATCCCAATCCCAACATCAAACAGAAGCAAGGAATGGTTTGAGACCGAAGATCCATCCAACGGTTATGAAATGCCGACATCATTATAACACTTGACCATATTGTGATTATATATAATCAGATAATCAAATCCAATGATCATGCATGTATCCCTAAAAAATTACAACATGATAAATGCACAAAACTTATTCATGTGTATACATATATATAAAACATCGAACTTGAATTATACACATTTGAAGATGTGTCACAATGTGAAAAAAGCCCAAATTTGACGGCCCAAGGCCGTCAAATTTCATAAAATTCTACGGACCAAGGGGTTGAATTTTTCATTGTCAATTTTTTTTCGATGGACAAAACCATCAAATTAATGAAGAATGGGAGAAATTTGATTGCTATAAGCTGTCAAATTTTCAAGAATTTCGACGGCCTTAGACTATCAAAATTGAGTTTTTAAAATTCATAGGCCTTGGCTCATCAAATTTTCCAGTTTTCACGGTGACATAATTTACAACTATGGCGTAATGCTAGATCAAGTAATTAAATGATGATGATGATGTAGTAATTAGGTAGTTCAAACTTGAGATCTAACCTTTTTTTCTATCCAAATCAATATTGTGCCATGGTCCGCTCAGGTGGTAGGGCTAGAAATGGCTTGAAGGTCATTGCCAATGCAATCGCTTCAATCACATTTAAGAGAAAAAAGACCATCTGAACTCCTGCATCTCAATAATAAAACTGAATTCAATATTTGGAAGGAAAGATTTTGAAAATTTAAGTTTAGAAAGATTTTTGAACAAATGATAAGTTCGGGGGTCCAACCCAAAATCAATAAGCAATGAGTGGAGAGGCACAAGAGCTTATAAGAAGAAATACAAGGTAATGAGTGTCCGATGTGGAACTAAATTCAACACACCCCTGCATGTGTGGGCCGAACGGGGCCAAAGCACGTGGAGATATGAATTGATGACATAGAGGAGAGAAAAGCTTGCTCTGATATCATGATAAGTTTGGAGGTCCAACTTAAAACAAATTGACAATGAGTGAAGAGGCCCACGAGCTTATAAGAAGAGAGAGACAAAGCAATGGGTGTCCAATGTGAGACTAAACTTAACAAATAGACTTTAACATTATTTGGACTAGGAGTTGTCATGGAAAATCACAACAGATGATGGAACAACCAAATGAACTAATCTCGTCAAGAAACCAAGATGTTTTCTTAAGAGTTAATAGTAGGTGAAGCTTCGTACCTGGGAGGATGGAAGCATCACGACGCTTTTGTGCCCAAGAAAACCTGCGAATAGAAGCCATGAAAAATTAGATGGCACGATTAAATCATAGATACAAATTTTTAAGAGTGAGTCTAAAAGCAAATTTGATTCACACGCGTGAGGTATCGGATATCGTTATAAATTTCTACTGCTTGGCTAACTCAATTCAATGTCACAAGGTCCGCTTTCTATTAATCTTAAACTTTAGGATTGCATGATAGAAATATTCTTGAGATATATGTTCATGTGTGGAATGATTTTGAATATTGTAAAATCTCACATTGCATTGTTTGTTCTACGACAAACCATCAATGATTGATCACGGATGCCAAATACAGATTCCAAGACTAACTTGTATCACAAAGATATGCCTAACAGTGAATTGGCATGAATACGTGTTTTTGTTTCATCTTCAATCAAACAACTTAAAAGCCTAACACTTGGAGATTCAAATTTTCTTGGCCGATATACCAAATCATTTAGGAATTTATTCTAAGACGATTAGGCCGTGGTGGTATTATAAGCACATGAGCACAATTGTTCCTCAACCACCATAACAAAAATGTAAAAGAAATGTTTATAGGGGGAACTTACAGAGCGCCTCCTCCAGCTGGACCAAATGTTTTGAAGAGAGACATTCCGGTCATAGAAATGCCATTTGCGGCTCCTCTTTGGCTTTGGGACTGTTGTAACGATATTTATAACAAATAAGCATCCATAACAAAAATTACAGTTAAATACTGAGTTGAAAATTTTCACTTTAAAAGGGAAAAAAGAAGAAAAACAAAAACCAAACAAGATGAAAAACATTACCACTGCGTTGTTTTGTAGCACGAATAGTCCAGTGACAATTGAGACCTGATTGATTTTCAAATAATAAATTAAGAGAATTATTTCTTGAAAAGACAAACATTTAATATCCAAAAGACTAAATTACCCTTACCTTTATCACTAAAAGATAAAACAACTAAAGGCGTTGTTGACAAAAAAAAGTTATTGAAATTTCTCTAGGTAGAAAGGTCTTTGAGTCACATCGATTCTTGATTCCTACACAATGTGAAAAAAACCCAAATTTGACGGACCAAGAGGTCGAATTGGCGTCGAATTTTTCATTGTCAATTTTTTTTTTTCGACAGGTTAAATCTGTCAAATTAATGAAGGAAGAGAGAAATTCAACAACTCTAAGCCGTCAAATCTGGGAACATCAAGAATTTCAACGGTCCTAGATCGTCAAAATTCGGTTTCTAAAATTTGTGGGCCTTGACCCATCAATTTTTTCAATAGAATTTTCCAGTTTTCACATAGTGCTACCCTTTAAATCACAGGTGTCCCAAGGTATGGAATTTAAATCGATATGTTTTGAATGTTGGCGGATCTCTTCCCCACATATCTCGAGGTTTATTCTCAAGTCTCGAGATTTGGGACAAGGTCAAGTATCCCCCAATCACGTTGCCAAGTCGACGTAGTATCGGATTTTGAGGCATGATAGAGTTTAAGGTTAGCATACATAGACTTTAGGGTTGTAGTATCATCAAGGAGTAGACCAAACATGCCCGCACACAAGGACATGTATGATATTGGCAAACATGTTTGAAAATATCTGTTATTTAGAACACAACGCACGATCATATATGTCCATGTGCTGGTGTATGCAAGTACATCACATCTTCTTGTCTTAATTTTTGAAAATACAAGAAAGAAAATCTTTGAATTTAGACTTACAGAGAAAAGATTCTTCAGCATGGATGCACAATTTAATAGCAGTGTAAGGCTGAACCCAGATAGCAAACCTATGAAGGGGTAACTTGAAAGCACCACTATGGATAGAACCTTCATATATAACCATAAAAAGTGGAACCATCAGTCAAATAACATATATCAAATTCAAAGAGATTAACTTCAAATTATTTTGTATGTATTAAAAAAAAAAGTGAGGAAAGAATACCGCTGCAATGCGCGACACCATGATGGGCCCAATAATTTTCTCAACAATTGGATATAAAGAAGTTTGAAAGATCAACAGGCCAAAACCTAATAGTGAAATAGGTAGTCAGTAACTCAACTCCATGAATGGATACACTCGACAAAATTTATTAGACACTCAACGAATTTCAATTTACAAGCAAAACAAATGCACTTCTTATTCTAAGGACAAATGAGATTCTGTCGAAATACCTGTTATTGAAAGAACACCACCAACCTCATCAGTCGTATAGCTTAATCCCCCCAATTTTCTAGGACTGACAGCCCATAATGAGAATATCTGTGAAAGAAAATTTGGTCATCAAATATAATGCATTTACAACTACATAAATAAATAAAAGTTCTTGTCATTACAAAAGCATAGTTAATAGATTGAAAAGAACAAAATTATTCTCCATTGATGCCAGCCTAAATAAGATCATGATGTAAATCAAACCATAACACCAAAAGTAAAACATGAACACATTACCTCAGCGTAGGCCATATCATGAAGCGAGAAAACACAATATATAATGATAGATGACATTAATGGCCAGTTCTTAAAGAGATTTGGCTTAGGATCCTGTGGTCTTCCGTCCGTCTCTTGAATATTCTCTCTCACATCACACTCATGAGATGAAGCTTCCAAAGCTTTATATGAATCAGATCCTTCCGTGTTTCTTCCATGATGCTTGTGTAACGATTCCTACAATCCCAAAATTAAAGAACATCAAATCGTAGTAAAGAGGCACCTCAATCGTTGTGAACAACATTGTAAGATTGCTCAAATTAACATGCTAATATCATACCTAGTGCAAACATAGCACAAAAAAAAAAAAAAAATTGTCGATACTGTACGGTATGCATTTCTCTCCCAAATATAAAAGGATGGAAAATAAAATATTAGAATAAGTGGTTCATGCCCACATATTCACTGAGGCCTACCTTCTGATGAACATTTTCAGGCATTTTTTTTTTATGTGGGTAAATACTAGAACTTGTTTATCCTTGCTATCAAAGGAAGGATAATAAGATGTTTCTTTCGATGAACTTCTATTGGACATTTATTTAACTAATCTCCACATAGTAGCATATTTTGACATGCATGAACAACCAAAACAAATAAAACTAAAGGTTTCAAAATGTTAATTTTCTTTTCAAGCAAAAAAAAAAAAAAAACGATGTCATTGAACAGAATTGCAGATGATTAATCATTAAAAAATAGAAGAAAAAGTATTAGTTCACTACTTTACTGTTCTCGATTAAAATTTTGATCTAATTATGAACATTACATCCTTGTGTTATGGAAAATGGGTTTGTATATGATTTGAAATTAATTCTAGGATTCTAGATGCAATTACAATTATGTTATGAGAAAGTAAATAGGGACAATAGACACTCACTTCAAATTGGTACTTGTTTCCTAAGTGGCGCAAATCGTTTATTCAAAATATAGTTGTTTTGGAGTAAGGAAAGCAATGTATCTCATGTGAAACTGATATTTATCTTCAAAACTGATATTGGTTAAAATTGTTGTATCATGCAATTTTCATTTGTACAAGTCTACAAGAACTAGTTAGTGTTTACCAACCAACTACTCCAAAAGACCGATTTGTTGGAGAGAGGGGGAGAACTATGAAGATAAGAGGGTCATGGGGCTTAACTGGGGTATGAAACATCCAAGAGTGAAGGAAAATATACACTCAACACTCCCTTTCACACATAAGGGTGGAAAGAATCAAACCCGTGACCTATACAAACCCAATGCTCTTATACCATGTTAACTAACCAACTACTCCAAAAGACCCATCTGTTGGAGAGGGGAAGAACTATAAATATAAGAGACTCAAGGGATTAAGTGGGGTATGACAAACCCGAGAGTGGAGGAAAATGTACGCTCAACACTCCCCTCACCCATAAGGCTGGAAATAATCGAACCCATAATCTATACGAGTGCTTTGATACCATGTTAACCAATCACCTACTCCAAAAGACCAATTTCTTGAAGAGGGGAAGAACTATGAATATAAGAGGGTCACGGGGCTAAACTGGGGTATGACACACTCAAGAGTGGAGGAAAATGTACACTCAACACTCCCCTCACCCATAAGGCTGGAAATAAACGAACCCATGACCTATACGAGCGCTTTGATACCATGATAACCAATCAACTACTCCAAAAGACCGATTTCTTGAAGAGGGGAAGAACTATGAATATAAGAGGTTCACAAGGCTAAACTGAGGTTGACACACCCAAGAGTGGAGGAAAATGTACGCTCAACACTCCGCTCACCCATAAGGCTGGAAATAATCGAACCCATAACCTATACGAGTGCTTTGATACCATGTTAACCAATCAACTACTCCAAAAGACCGATTTCTTGAAGAGGGGAAGAACTATGAATATAAGAGGGTCACGGGGCTAAACTGGGGTATGACACACCCAAGAGTGGAGGAAAATATACACTCAACAATTATGAAGGAAGTTATCAGATAGATTAGGAAACATACCGGAAGCCAAAGACAACAAAAGCTTACAACCAATGCAATGGCTGATATGCAGAGGCAAGGTAAGAAGTATGGGAACCTGCACAAAAGTTGTTTGTGTTTCACAACATCAGCTAAAATTAAACAAAAGCAAAAAAAAGAATGCTGAAATGACACATAAAACAACACTACAATTGGAAGTAAAAAAAAGTTGACATAGTAATGCTTACCTCCCAAATAGAGATTCTTGGGAAAATATATTTGGAAATTTCTCTGCTGGCTAGGAACATAAAGTCATTCATAGACACTACATTCATTAGTTGAATTCACATGTAGATCAAAGATTAGAAAAGGAAAAATATCTGATAGAGATAAAATTTATGACAATTTATCATATATAAATCACAATATGCAGTGAAAATGAAGTAATTTTTGATTAGTCTTCTCAACTGCCTAGTACTATATTTATAAATAAAAAAATTCCACTTCTCTTATTCATATATAGTACCCAACAAGAAGAAAATGAAAGGTTCTCATAAACAAATTGCTAAGCTACCAATACCTGTGCAAGGAAACCTCCAATAGCTGGACCAATGATCAATCCTAAGCCCCATGCTGTACTAACCTGAAATGAAATTTGGCGTTGACTCCATTATAAATTACTGGAAAAGATATAGAGATGGGGTTATATGGGTCGAAGGATAATCTATCTGTATGAACCACATGCCAACGTGGCACCCAAAAACACCATCGTGTGCTACATGTATGTAGAAAATAAAAATTTATGAAAACGAAATTGAAAATATATTTTTTTTCACTATTGGATTTAAATTTTAAATTTTGAAGTTCAGTGGCCATCTATTTTCATAATTAAAGAAATGGCCCAAAAAAAAAAATTGGGAGGGGGGGGGGGGATTTTTTTTTTTTCAAACCAAATCTAGACCACAAAAAAGATGGCTAAATGTCATTTGGATCAACGGGGAAGTCCACATGGCCCTAATGTGAACCTTGGTTTAGGCTCTACATGGTCCTTCGGGCCATGCAACCTTTTCCCTACACACACACACATACATGATAAACTAATGCAAACAAAATGTTCTTACAAGTGATAGTCCCAAAGCTTGATCTTCTGGATGAGAAACTTCGGAAGCATATGCCTTAAATACAGTCAAATAAAACAGCTTAAATATGTATAGGAGAAACAAAGGTAGTGAAAATAAAGAATATAAACAAATACCATTTATAGATATGTGGGAGAGAGTTTAAGAGTTAAACATTAATCTACTTGCGTTTTCGGAGTCGCCACCATTCAAGATTTAAGGTGTGAATGGACACCCTAAAAAATGATTTTGAAATCTGATTTTAGGTTTTTATAGTGACTCTCATCAATGGTAAAGGTAAGGTCCACCTAAGAACTAGGTAGGGAAGTTCGACTGTGAGACAAGGAAGGTGTTAGGTACCTTGTCTCACCCACTAAGGTGCTGGTTATCAAAGAATGACCCACTATGAAGTTTCATTTTTTAAAATCTTTTTTATAGTTTAAAAGCAAAGTAAAAAAGTCAAGAAACAAACAAAGTATAGTTCAACCTCTAAGTGGAAATACGTGCTTGTTGGAATTTTTTGTGAGATTGAGGTTTGGGTGAAAATTATCATAGATCTCTTACCCTCTAGGTCTCTAAGCACTTGTCCTACACTTATGCACTCACTAAGGAGTGTTTTTGTTGGTTAGGTCCTAAGGACATGCTCATGGGTTGAACATATTCTTGAGAGAACCCTTACCTTATGCATGAAGTGTATGTCCACTTGGGACTGTTTTTCTTAGTTTAGAGTTATAAGTATGATTTCCATGGAGCTTTCATAGTTTTGACCCATAACTTCTTTAAGATAAAGAAGCAAAGTAAGCTTAAATAAACAGAAAAATCAGTAACTTAAGTCTCCCACCCCACCTTCGTCTTTTCTTTCTTTCTATCTTCTTCTTCTAGTTTTAGGCTTCCAAAAGGGATGAGCCACAAGTTGGGCAGAATTTTGGACTTAGAAAGGCTCTTGAGAGGGTATTTTGACAAAATTCTCTTATTCCAAAAACCTCCTCCTCTTTAACCTTGAATAGACCTCTATTTATAAGCTCTTGGGGGGACCTTTGGGGGCAAAAGAGTCATATTCTTCTCAAGTACACAATATTCCCAAGAATACCTCTATGGGTGATCCTTCTTTCCTCCCATACCCTTGTCCTTAATGGTCATTCTCAAGCTCTTGAGTCTCACCAACCAAGATCTCTAAAGGGCAAAAGGGTAAAAGAGCATGAAGTTCCAGAGAATTCTCTTTAGAGGGCAAGATGGGCAAAATCCCTTGGCTTTGGTTAATTTACCTTGAACTGAGTGGGAAAGAGCTTTAAAATGTGACATGGTCGGCTATAAAGCTAGTCTTAACAAAAAAGGGGGTATGGTTGTCATTGTTCACTTGTCGTCTGTGGGAACCAAGGTCAAAGCTAAAGGAATGAGCCAAATTACTTTAAGATCATGGTATATGGTGTTGGGAGAGGATAACGTAAGATTACAATGGTAAAAGGCTTATGGTCCCCAAAATAAAAAGGGGTTAATGGGGTGTGAGGTAGCATGGAAGAGATTCCAAATTGAGAGTGTAATGCCATGAAATTTATTACGTATATCAAGGAATTAAGTAAACTATATTGACATGTTTTCCTATTAAAATAATAAATAAATTATAAAAAAATCATGTTATTATCAATATAAAATATTAATTTCTAGAAGGAGAATTTATTAAATGAAAAGTACAATTCGAAGAACCTTATCATAATTATGATCGAAGAATTAGAACATTGAATCGAAGTAGATAAAATTAAAAAATTTATAGGAAACTCTTTTGATCAAACAAACATTATTGTTGAATTCAAAAGTATTGAAAAATATAGTTTAGACTATCAGCATGCTTAAATCCAAGTTGAATATGATAAATTATGAAAAATTAACGTAAGGGTATTTTAGTCAATAGAAAAAAATTAGTGAGGGATTTCGATAATCCGAGATACACAGTTTGAATTGGTCTAATGTAATGGATATAATGGAGAAAAAAATATATATGAAAAAAATAATATTATTTAATTATTTTTATATTATTAAAATATTAAAATAAATTATTTTATTAATATTAGGTTTAATTATAATTATTTTTATAAAAAGAAGATATTTGAAAATTTTGAAATGTTAAAGGGATAAAATGTAATTAAAATAAATATAAATATTATTATATTATATTATATATTATTATATAATATATTATAAGTTAAAATGTGTTAGAAAATGTGACAAACAGCTGTATTCGTTTATATATTATAATATAAAATATTATATTATTATAAAGTACAAAATAAAAAATAAATTGATGTTTATTATACCCATGAGATTGAAATCGAAACAAAAACGAGTGAGTTCGAAAGTAGATTCGCGAACGTTGCGTTCAATCGAGATTTAAACGTGTTTATAATGTGAATTAAGATCTGGCACTGTAGAAGAAAATATCCACAACTTCAAATTTTACTTAGTTACTAGATTATTTGGTCGAATCACTGATGAAATTAATTAAAAAAATCATTTTTATGTCATAAGAACGTGTAAAACCTAATTGTAAAGGTAGAAAATTTATAATTTCAAAATCGTAATATAGTTTTCAATGAAATATGTTTTATTTCAATTTTGATAGTTAGTTTCAAATTTATTATGATTTGCATTTAAAATTCATGTATCGACTTATATAATAATTCACTTTATATATTTTTATGATATTTAAATATTGCGAAATAAAAATAAATAAATTTGAGTGGGTGTAACAAGAAAATCTATTTGTTTAACAAATTGATTTTCATAGTAATTTCCGTATAATGTTCATTTTAAAAATTGTTAAGATGTCATGTTTTGAAAATATATTTTCATTAGGTGATTATCTATTTAAAAAAATGAAATGTTTAAGTTTAAATTTGAAATCGAGAATGAAATTCTTGATTGTTTATAATCGAGAATGGGATTCTCGGTTGTCTGTACTTGTATTGAGGAATTTTCAAGTTTAAAATGCTTTTTAGCACTATGTAATAGAGCATGAGATGTAATTATAACAGTAACCGTAGGACAGTGTACTTGCATGTTTACTGCTTTTTGATTTATTACTTTCAATATCTACTGCATGTTTATAATTCTAGAATACCTGAAAATATCGTTACACTTGCAAATTTATTTTAAATAAATTTTAAAAAATATAATTATTATTTTTGTTATCCATTAAATGGGTAATGAATGCCCATAAGATTAATCAGTAGCTCTTTCCGAAAACAACTAATTAATTGACAATAATAGGGGTTTGATATTCTCTCCGGTAGTATGGGATACCACTTGAGAATATATTTATACTTACTATTTTGGGAATTCCTATCTTATCTTTATTGGAAAATAACAAATTAGACTGTAAAGATGGTTGGTGGATGACTAGATTGATTGAGGACACATGCATATCATAGAGGTACAATGAACCTAATTTGTCAAATGATCATTTGTAGTCTATAGTAATCAAATGATTTATCTCCGTTAGAGATCAATGGCCAACTTGAGCTAGAAAACACGATCAACCAATTATGGTAAATTGTCAGACCGACTATAAAATTAAGAATTAACGGTAAGTTCTACACTAGTTAAGTATTGGAGCATCGATATACAGATCGGTACGTTTGTATCAGTCATGTATCTCGTCATTCTTATCAAATACACCACCATGATTAATATTCTTATGACATATTTATGTTTATTTTTTTTCATTTTGAGATGGAGATATTCCGTTATCATTTTATTAAAGATTAATCTATTTTGAGTGTTATTCATTTTGTTATTTATTTAAAAATATGTATTATTTATAATATATTAGCTTGTTTATTCATTCATATTATGATTATTAATTTGAAATGTGAATTTACTATTGAGTAACTTTCATGTTACTTATCCTACCAACAAAATATTATATATGTCTCAACTACTGAGATGCTTATTCTTGATGAAGAACATTATGTAGAGGGATCGTAAAATCAAAATGATGAACACTATATTGTGTTACATTTGAACTGAAATTTGAGTTTAGTAGAACTATTAGTGTAGTTTTGGACTTCCTTATATATATTAACATCATGTGTTTTGTATATATATGTTCAGAGAGTAAGAGTTAATATTTATGACGTGAACAACTGTTGATTGATCTGAGATGTGTAGTTGATTTATGTACACTTTTGGGTTGTAATTATAGTATGTTTTTTGAAGTGATGTATATTCGTTATGATATGGTGGTTGGAATGCAGTGAATATATGGATTTTGATTATACAAGTATATTTCTACAAGTGAAAATTTTTCATTAGTCTAACTTTTAGAGAAAACTCTGTCTAAATTATTTGGAAGAAATTCATATCGTATTTAAGCTTTGAAGATCTACATTTGAATATTTTTCAATTTTTTTTCACTCCACCCTCGAGATTTGAGAAAATTTAGAACCTAAAACAGAGGCGTGACAAAGAGACTTGGCCAAATTACCTTGGACCCAAATGTGAGGTGCTAGATGGGGAAAAAGTGAGTCTAAAATGGTAAAAAGGCTTGTGGTCCCCCCCCCCCCCCAGAATGTTCTATGTGCACGTAGGTGAAGTGGGGAGATGAGAAAATTAAAGTTTTCAAAAGGTGGGGTGTTGGGAGGCTAGAAATTAGCCCTTCCACACCTTAGCTACGGACAAGCCAAATTTGGCCTGTCCACACATAAGGTACAAACATGCTGGGCTTTGCCAGGCCTCTAGGCCTTGGTTCTTTCTGGTGGTAGGCCTTTGAGCCTTCTATGCAGTTTCCTTGGACTAATCCTTCTTCCGCATGATTTTTTAAGCTTTTGGGTTCAATCAAGACAAAGTGAAGTGTTTACACCATCTAACCCACCATTAAAGCTTAATCCCAATAATTTCGGGTCACTTGAATGAATTATGTTCCTCCATTCAATTTTATCTAAAGCGATGTCTTCTGTTAATTCAACACTCACTACTTCAATCCAAATTCCTTTTTTCCTTACTCTCAATCTTTTTGAGCATTCAATTGGCACATAACCCAAAATAACACCTATTGGAACTTATATATGTTAACAAACCAACTGCTCCAAAAGATCGATCTGTTGGAGAAGGGAAGAACTATGAATATAAGAGGGTCACAAAGCTTAAGTGGGGTATGACACACTCGAGAGTAGAGGAAAATATAACCTCAACACTTCAAACTACGAACTTAGCACTCTTATACCATGTTAACCAATCAACTACTCCGAAAGATCGATGTGTTAGAGAGAGGGAGAATTATGAAATAAGAGGGTCATGGTGCTTAATTGGGATATGATTCGTATACCCGAGAGTGGAGGAAAATATACACTCAACAATATATAGTCCCACGCATGCTCGTACACACACCTTTATTGTACCAAGTAGACCATTCATAGATCCAAGAAGAAACCTCGTGATAAGTGCCATCCAAAAGTTTGTACTGAGGCCGAAGAGAGTGTTGAGTATGACCCTGAGATGTATTATTAAAACAGAGTAAATGACAAAAATAGTTTTGAGACTACAAATCAAGTTTAATTATATAGGGAACTATGTCAAGCAATACTAACACTGAAATTGTACCAATCACTATAACAGGTTTTCGACCATATCGATCAGCTATAACTCCCCAAAGAATAGAAGTTAAAGTTCTTCCCAACATATATGAAGCTCCTACAACACATTAAACGTATTACAAGCTTTGTATTGTGAAGTACTCAAGTGAAATACCATCATTAGCACGTGCTCACCCACAAAACCAGCATAGAATCCAATATCTTCTTCCCTTTCCGCAATATGAAAGTCTCGTATCTACAAAAAGTGAAAATGAAATTTACTTTATAGGAATATTTAGCACAGATTTGACATGAATATGAGCAAATTGACAGGAAGAGAGTGATGAACAGAATACAATGAAGTAAATTACATACTTACCATGAAGTAAAGAAATGGAAAGAGAGACACAATTGGCAAACCTGAAAATGTATATTACATAGAAAGGGAGGTTAAGGGTTCAACTATATGATTAATGAACATAGAATATTGTTCTTATAGGTAGAGCTAACCAAAATATTAAAGAGAGATTAGTGAACAATTAATATAATACAACATCATCAACTATTAGATGTGTTTTAAAAAGTCGAAAAACAACAACTTTGATAAGATTTTGTCAACAAGAACATCTTAAAACATCAGCAACCCACTGAGTTCCCATCCATTAAAATTTCTATAAATAAAAAAAAAGCAGAACCCAAACCAACAACAATATATAATCTACTATGTGGCAGCTCAACTTTAATTCAATCTCATAAACAAAAAATTTGAAAATCACAAGTTTTCTTAGTTCTTACCAGTACATAATACTATGATCGATATAAAAGTGAATTCTCTGTAAGGGATTCCTCGATGGGAATCCTTACGTTGGTCCAACTTGCAACCTGGGCAATTCTCATAGTAAACTTTCTTATTCTTCGACAATAATGTTTCTTTATTATCCGCCATTATCAGCACCACACTTAGAAGAAAAGAAAAAAAAAAAAAAAAAAACTCAAGTTTGAACTAAACTGTGGTCAAGCTTTGTTAAATCCTTCGTCCGGATCTTTCTTTCAAGCAAAGAAGAAGAACTACTGGCTAAGAAGAAGGAGAGACAATGGGTTGCAATTATGGGTACAATGGGTTACTATTTATGGGTATTTCTGGGGTGTTAACTACAATCATGCCACCAATAAAATCCTACCTATAAATTTTTAAATATTTTTTTAATTAATGTAGGATTTAAATTAGTAAAAGTTGGGGTGCCCAACAACAATAAAAAAGCATGTAAGTTGGTGTGCCAACAGCAGCACTAATTTAGGGTGTAAATAAGTAGGGTGCCCAACAGCAATAAAAAACATGTAAAATTTGATATGGCAACAACAACACTAATTTGGAGTGTAAATGAGTAAAAGTTGGGGTGTCAATGAAAAACTCCAATGATTTTTAATCCCTCTTGGTTTTCTTCACCAAGAAAATGCAAAACCAGTCGAGAGCGAGAGAGAGAGATAGAGACCTAAGAATCCGAATCCATAATTCCAATCGGTGTGTTGGAACTCAATGAAGAATAAAAATGGAAATTTCTAATTTTTAAAGTTTTAATTTAAAGAAATTTCCCTCCAAAAAATGAGTAAGTTGAGGGAAGTACCAATTTTTGGTATCGGTATGCTCAGAACCAATTTTTTTTTATTTAAAAATGGTCTTGCGTTGGAGTCGAAATTTTCGGTGTCCATTACCCATTTTCGACAATTGGGATCGAGCTCATGGGTATAGGGAAGGGTACCACGTTGGAGCTTCTCTAACATATGCAAAAAAATTAAAGAAAGTGAAAAATTACTAAAAGGATAATTATAAAAGCAGCCCACGAATTAATAAGGGCAACCCACACATAACCGAATTGTTTGGTCTTATATGGGTTGAAAGTTTCGGAATGAACTGACTTTTGGTGAGAATGTTCTCTATGGCGAGGAGATTATCCTCACTAAAAATCAGCCCATTCCAAAATTTATAACCATATTAAAATTGGTTTACAAAAAATGGACAATTAACAATTCTTGACAAAACAATACGGCAATGTGGGTTGCCCTTATTAATTTGTGTGGTGCTTTTATAATTATCCATACTAAAACAACTATATATTTTGTGGAAATTATTGTATCAGTCATATTTTATTAATATTTTCTAACATGTAACATAAGTTTGATGAAATTACCTGTATACCCTTGGGTTGGGTGTAGATTCTTAGGGCCCGTGTGGATACAGGAGCCAGAAGTACTTAGAACATAAGTACTTTCATAAGTACTTTTTTAAGTACTGTCTGGAGTAAGTGGATAACTGTTGTGTGTTAGGATGCAGGTTCTGAAAAGTACTGTTAGAAGTACTTTTGATAGAGTTTTGTGTTTGGAAACTATTTTGAATTCTGTTTAAATGATCAAAATGCCCTTATAAGTATCAGTTACTATTATTAACATTATAACTCAACAAATTATTCTTCAAAAGAAATAAAAGTTATTGTTTTTATCCATAAAAACTAATATAAACACCCAACAATTATAAATAAATAGAAAATATTGTGAGCAAATATATACAACCACTAAAAATATGAAGAAGCTTTCACCACATCAATGGATAGTAAATTTGTGTGTAATTGTTCACATCAATTTTCCAATAAGAAAATTTCAACCATAGTTGGAATGCTCATGGATAAATCATTGAGTAAGCAATTGGGGAGTTAGAAATTCAAATTCAAATGCTACACTAAAAGACTACAACCACATCAATGGATAATAATAAAATATTATTTAATTGCATTTTTTAGGGTATGCTTGTAATTTTCAAAATTTATGATGGACATACTTGTCCCAAATGCTATACCAAAAAGCTACCACCACATCAATGGATAGTAATATAGTATTACTGCAATTGCATTTTTAAGGGTATGCTTGTAATTTTCAAAATTTATGAGGGGTATACTTGTCCCAAATGTTACACTAAAAGGCTACCACCATATCAATGGATAGTAATATAATATTATTTCAATTGCTTTTTTGAGGGTAGATTTGTAATTTTTGAAATTTATGAGGAGCATACTTGTCCTAATCTCGTCATTTTGACAATATTTTGTAGCTCCGCGCAAGAGTAGTTTAGAGAAGTAGCACCATCAGTACTCCGTAAAAAAGCACTAAAATGACTCCACAGTAAAGTAGTTCTTCTAGGAGTAATTTATCCAAACACCTTTAAAGTGCTTCTGACTCCCCGCAAAAGTCAGAAGTACTTAGAAAAGTCAATCCACACAGGCCCTTAGGAAATATAAATAAGTAGCTAAAATATACGGGGGAGGTTCGAGGGTTATACCCAAATCATAGCAAAAGACGAAACACAAGATCTGGTGGATCTGGACCAATTAACGGTTGAGAAGCCTTTTAACTAAAACAATGCTTTACATTTGTAAAGCAAAATCAACTTTCTTTTTTTTTTTTTTTTTGTTTAATATGATATTTGCAAATTCCTCCCAATAAAATCATAGAACGCATTTACAAAAATTTAAGTACAAACTTTTGTGCAATATGGTGGCTTTTTTTTTTTTTTGTATGAAAAGAAAAAACTCTATTCGCATGGGTAGGAAATGAATTCTATTTAGGGAAATGTTCAGCACCAAACATTTTGACAGAACATTTTTCAAAACATGGGTTAGAAGTTTTGGAATGGGCTGATTTTTGGTGAGGATGATCTCTATGGTGAGGAGATCATCCTCACCAAAAATCAGCCCATTCCAAAACTTCTAACCCAAGTAGGACAAAAATGGTTGGCTAAAATGTTGGCCCAAATGTTTGGTGCTCAACGGGATCCTTTTATTTATGAAGATAGTTGCTATTGGCACCCCAATTTTTACTTATTATATTCTAATTAAAAAATAAAGAAAATAAGTTAAAAGGTTTTTGTTTTGTTTTTTTTTTTTTTTTTTTTTCTTTTATTAGAAGGGTATCTGGGCCAACTTGCTCGCACCAACTATTCCCTCCTCCCCGAACAAGACTTGCGAAATAGGATTTTAATCCTGCGGTCCGTAGTCACTAATATTAGTAGCCGGTGGGAATCAAACTTGAGACCACAGGGGGAGTACACCCCTTGATCCCGAAGTGCTAGCACTCGGCCACCCATCTGGTGGTTAATAAGTTAAAAGGTTGAGAATAAGTAAAAGTTGGGGTTCCATTACAAGCTTTTTCTTTATTTGATAAACATTTTATTTTATAGATTTAAGATTTTATGTGAATCTAACCATAATTATAAACAACTATTGAAATTGTTTGAATGAGTCTAATGTTTGAAGAAGAGAGTGTTTTAATTGTAAATCGTGATAATATGACTTACTCTCACTGCATACTCAATCAACACGTCTGACATGATAGGTTTGAGAATTGTAGATTTGCTTTCCTTGAGATACAAAACTACAATTCTCCATATAAAGGTATAATTTTGTATTCTCAAGAGAGCAGATCTATGATTCCCAAGCCTATCATATCAGGGATGTCGATTGAGTATCCCATGTGAGTAAGTGAGATTATCAAGACCCTTTAGTCTTTTAATTAGGGTGATAAATAATTTAAAATATTGATATGTAATGAGTAAAAATTGGAGTGCCAATAGCAACTCTAGGTATCATAAGACATAATACATTTTGGAAGACCTATTCACAAGATTTTATTGTGTGCACGTTGCTATTATTACTAGTCTATCTCATCCCCCTCAACCCCACCTTTGAATGGTACTCGGTTTGAGTAGTATCGTTCACAATTTATTATAGTTTGGAATCTTAATACTGTAAATTGATGTTTTTCTCAAAAGTCTCAAAAATTCTTTCATTGCAAAGTTGACTTAAATCCTCTTTTCTTAAAGTCGTGCAGGGGTGACACAACGGTGACACAATAATGTGGTGGTGTGCACATAATCATATATGTTTTTTTACGAGATTCGAGTAAAAAGCATCTATGATTATATGCGTGTCACTAAATCATTTTTATCACCTTTGTGTCTGTGTTATTCGACCATTTTTCTTTCTCTAATTTGATTTCGGTTACTCTTGTGGATGATTGTGTTGATATGCCTTTATTATTTTGGAGCATATGGGTGGAGATGTGGTGATTTTTTTTTTTTATATATATTTTTATGAAATTTTTCGTAAAGCAATCTAAGATTTGAGAGTCAAAAAGATTTTCCTTAAAATAAAATAAAAAAATGGATAAGATTTGTGAAGTCATGTGCAAACAAAATCCATTTTTTTTTTGGAGAGAGAGTGCTAGTGGGGGTGAGAAGTGTGTCATTCATTGTACGGGCAGTGGGAGCAAAGAAAAGAAAAAGTGTAAAAAGAAGGGGTTTACCTTGAAGACTTAAGTAGAGGTTGGATCCACATAATTATCGTTTTTTAACAATCCAACCCCACATGAGTTTTGGAAAAAATAACTAAAATGCAAAATTCAATGGTTGAGATTTATTCTCAAGATAAATATCTTCGAGATGTGTCTCATGGAGATATGTATGAATCATGAATGTTGGATTTTGTGTTTTCACGGTCGGGATCATGTGTTTTCTCATGAGTCAACGGATCCCGACTTTTAAAATATTTCTCAAAATGGTTATAATTTTTTTACAAAAATGGTATTTTACTCACAATTTGATCAAATTAAACTTTATATATGCCATTGAATTGAATGTATACAAATGGACACCTTTTTTTTTTTTCTTCGAAAGATGCCATTTTTTTCTTATATAATTATGAAATAAGCAATGCTATATAAACCATCCATTCTTTTCTTCTGAGAGTGCACACGAGTGGTCGAGTTAAATATGATATTTTTGGGATTTTTTTTTGTTGGGTCTTTATCAAGACCTGAGTCATCTCGGTATCATCCAAAAACAAGTTAGATTTACACAACGTCTTAGACTTCACATCATCTCACCAGATAAACGACCCAACTCAAATTGATCAAGATCCTTATCATAATTCAAAACATCGAACCAAACCCAAAATTATCTGTTTATTCTGATCCATTGACAACCCTAAGTCCTGTAGCTCTAAAATATTACAACATGACAAATGTACGAAAATTACATGAATAAAAAATGGAACTCTAATTAAACACACCTATGACGTCGTAATTCCTTTATCTAATAGCGATATTATGTTAATTTATGATCATGAATATTCCAATCGACAAATATACATACGGCCATTATTTTTATTGGCCATTGGCCCTACGATCACATATTTTCTGTTGTATGATTACAGTGTGATGATAGTGCATTTGACTTTGTCAAATATGAGGAAGACAATTCCAATTACTCCACCCACCCGGCCCCTTTCAAATTGAAAAAGACTTTGAAGGCTCTAAATTTTGGAGGAAAGCTCTTCTTTTCTTGAGATATCTCAAATATTCGTTTAAATAAGTTAGTTGGACCATGCGCTATAATTATTAAGAGAATTTCTAAAGTTTTGAGGCGGCCAGGCGGGTAGGCCACTTCAAAGTCACATCACATCATAGCTTTAAAAATTGGTTTCACGTCACATCTCGTCTCGTCCAGCAAAGATACCAAGTTAACTCGGATGATATGTCTCGTCTCGATCAAGTTGTCTCGTTTAGCATTGAAACAATGATTTTTAACTATTTAAAAAATCTGATAAAAAAATCTTAAAAACTAAAGAAATGATTCCTATTACAAAGGGAAGCCAAAAAGAGAAGATGAAGAAAAATCGATTTGGGGTGAGAGCATAGGGTTTCAAACTTGAAAACATGTTTTCTTGTTTAACTTGGACGAGATTGTGCAAAATCTCGTCCGAGACGATAAATTGTTGTCTGGATTGTCTCGTTTGTGTCAGACGAGATTTTGCAAAATCTCGTCCAAAACATCTCGTTTATCTCGCGATACCCGACTATCTCAAATGGGTTTGTGCGTTTGTCTCGTCCCGCCATGATACCGAATTAACTCGGACGATACATCTCAATCTTGAATGAGTTTTAAAACTATGCATCACACCCCCTCAAATTGCTCTCTTTATATTGAGAAATGCAATCCACATTCCTTGGTAGGAGGAGCATGACCACAACTCTCTAAAAAGTAAGGACACGTCACTTGTATTTTAAAAACGAGTCACGATATTTTGACTCGAAAATTTTCATTTGTACTTGGTCGACATGGCTAGTGTGTATAACCATAGATATTTTCAATCTTTTTCTTCGAGATACAAAAGGAAAAAAAGATCTTCGGTTCTATTCACTTGCCACGTCAACCAAATACAAACGAGTGAAAAATTTTGAGTCAGATTATCATTAGTCTTTATAAAAAAAAGAGTCATGATAACCGGACTCATTTTTGTGTACTCAATTTGACTCCCCCTTCACATCATTGTAAATCCTTTTGCTTCAGATACACAGGTCCAGATGTTTATAGTTTTGTACGATGGTGTGAAGGGGGAATCAAAGTGCGTACACAAAAAAGAGTCAGTTATCTGCAGGACTCTTGGAAAAAAAAAAAGATTTTTCACTTATAATTTACCTACCAGTGCAACTTTTTGATGGTTAGACCTATGTTACCCAATTTATTGGTACAAGTCCATCCAACAAATGTTCTAAAGAGTAATGATTTTCTGATTCAAAAAGACTCACTCGATCTATACCCAATTGACGTGAAAAGGGTGCAAAACCGTGGATCTTTTTCCTTATGTATCTCGAAGAAAAAGATCTATGGTTCTGTGCCCTTGCCATGTCAAACACTTACAAGCCGAGTGAGTCTTTTCGAGTTAGAATATCACAACTCTTTTCTAAACATACCACCAACACCCCAACAATAGCCTTGTGTGAATATGGTAGTCTTGTGTGAATGTCTTGTATTTTGTTGGCGTTGCAGGGGTGCAAGGGGATACTTTCTCAATTGAAAATATAGGATAGCTGAGTTTGTCCCGAGTATCTACTCTACTATACTCTTCCAATAGAAATCAATTCAGCAATATTGAGCTGTTTAGCTCCTCAAGTACAATGGGGTTGAGCTGTGCTGGGGTATGATCCTTCCCAACCACCCAACAACTCTCAAATCATGCCACGTATAGTGGTTAGGATCGAGGGACAACTATTTGTTACAATGATATTTACATATGTGCGACGTTAAAAATGTTGTGACAAATAATTGTCTCTGATCCCAAATAGAGATCATCCTCACAAAAAATCGGCCAATTCTAAAACTTATAACCCCTATTTTGAAAAATATTTGGCTCTCTTTAGGGCCTCTGAATGCTTCCCATATATATATACTATCTTTTAACATACAAGTTGCACTTCATTAGATGAACCTATTTTTTCATCTTCCCCAATTTACTTGTGTTCTTTTTTGGCGACAATCGCAAGGTACCATGCATTTTTCTAAACTTTTTAATTTAGAAATTTAGAAGAGCTTGTGTTTGAATCACAATGAATGTAGTTAGCACATTAGGTCATGAAGCTTATCACATATCATCTCTTTCTCTCAAATGAAAGGATTCACTATTTATTGATTGATTAATTGAGCTAAAATAATTTTCTTTAGCGAAAACTCGTCTTGATCCATTAAGAATCTAATAATAAAAAATAGTAATCTGTTTTTTTTTTTTTTTGCAAATCTCTAAACCACGAATAATTTTTAAGGGCATGTTTGAGATGGAAGAATAAAAGAAGGAAAAAAAAAAAATAGCAAAGGATTTTCATTATTAGGCCGTGGTGGTATTATAAGCACATGAGCACAATTGTTCCTCAACCACCATAACAAAAATGCAAAAGAAATGTTTATAGGGGGAACTTACAGAGCGCCTCCTCCAGCCGGACCAAATGTTTTGAAGAGAGACATTCCGGTCATAGAAATGCCATTTGCGGCTCCTCTTTGGCTTTGGGATTGTTGTAACGATATTTATAACAAATAAGCATCCATAACAAAAATTGCGGTTAAATACTGAGTTGAAAATTTTCACTTTAAAAGGGAAAAAAGAAGAAAAACAAAAACCAAACAAGATGAAAAACATTACCACTACGTTGTTTTGTAGCATGAATAGTCCAGTGACAATTGAGACCTGATTGATTTTCAAACAATAAATTGTAAGAGAACTATTTCTTGAAAAGACAAACATTTAATATCCAAAAGACTAAATTACCCTTACCTTTATCACTAAAAGATAAAACAACTAAAGGCGTTGTTGACAAAAAAAAGTTATTGAAATTTCTCTAAGTAGAAAGGTCTTTGAGTCACATCGACTCTTGATTCCTACACAATGTGAAAAAAGCCCAAATTTGACGGACCAAAAGGTCGAATTGGCGTCGAATTTTTCATTGTCAAAATTTTTTTTTTCGACAGGCCAAATCTGTCAAATTAATGAAGGAAGAGAGAAATTCAACAACTCTAAGCCGTCAAATCTGGGAACATCAAGAATTTCAAAATTTGACCGTCAAAATTTGGTTTCTAAAATTTGTGGGCCTTGACCAGTCAATTTTTTCAGTAGAATTTTCCAGTTTTAACATAGTGCTACCTTTTAAATCACAGGAGTCCCAAGGTATGGAATTTAAATCGATATGTTTTGAATGTTGGCAGATCTCCCCACCGCATATCTCGAGGTTTATTCTCAAGTCTCGGATTTGGGACAAGGTCGAGTATCCCCCAATCATGTTGCCAAGTCGACGTAGTATCAGATTTCGAGGCATGATAGAGTTAACATTAGAGGTTAGCATACATAGACTTTTGGGTTGTAGTATCATCAAGGAGTAGACCAAACATGCCCGCACACAAGGACATGTATGATATTGCCAAACATGTTTGAAAATATCTGTTATTTAGAACACGACGCACGATCATATATGTCCATGTGCTGGTGTATGCAAGTACATCACATCTTCTTGTCTTAATTTTTGAAAATCTTTGAATTTAGACTTACAGAGAAAAGATTCTTTAGCATGGATGCACAATTTAATAGCAGTGTAAGGCTGAACCCAGATAGCAAACCTATGAAGGGGTAACTTGAAAGCACCACTACGGATAGAACCTTCATATATAACCATAAAAAGTGGAACCATCAGTCAAATAACATATATCAAATTCAAAGAGATTAACTTCAAATTATTTTGTATATATTAAAAAAAATAAAGTGAGGAAAGAATACTTCTGCAATGCGCGACACCATGATGGGCCCAATAATTTTCTCAATAATTGGATATAAAGAAGTTTGAAAGATCAACATGCCAAAACCTAATAGTTAAATAGGTAGTCAGTAACTCAACTCCATGAATGGATACACTCGACAAAATTTATTAGACACTCAACGAATTTCAATTTACAAGCAAAACAAATGCACTTCTTATTCTAAGGACAAATGAGATTCTGTCGAAATACCTGTTATTGAAAGAACACCACCAACCTCATCGGTCGTATAGCTTAATCCCCCCAATTTTCTAGGACTGACAGCCCATAATGAGAATATCTGTGAAAGAAAATTTGGTCATCAAATATAATGCATTTACAACTACATAAATAAATAAAAGTTCATGTCATTACAAAAGCATAGGTAATAGATTGAAAAGAACAAAATTATTCTCCATTGATGCCAGCCTAAGTAAGATCATGATGTAAATCAAACCATAACACCAAAAGTAAAACATGAACACATTACCTCAGCGTAGGCCATATCATGAAGCGAGAAAACACAATATATAACGATAGATGACGTTAATGGCCAGTTCGTAAAGAAATTTGGCTTAGGATCTTATGGCCTTCCGTCCGTCTCTTGCATATTCCCTCTCACATCACACTCATGAGATGAAGCTTCCAAAGCTTTATATGAATCAGATCCATCCGTGTTGCTTCCATGATGCTTGTGTAACGATTCTTACAATCCCAAAATTAAAGAACATCAAATTGTAGTAAAGAGGCACCTCGATCGTTGTGAACAACATTGTAAGATTACTCAAATTAACATGCTAATATCATACCAAGTGCAAACATAGCACACAAAAAAAAAAAGGGTCGATACTATACAGTATGCATTTCTCTCCCAAATATAAAAGGATAGTGTGGACACGGGATTTTCATCATTTTGAAACGTCCCTCCACTTTGGGGTGTTTTGGAGTCGCCACCATTCATATTTGGAGATGGGTGTGAATGGTCACCCGATGTCATATTTTTGGAAATCATGTCATTTTGACATTTGATGACTCTCGTAGGATAAGGCTCACTTAGTCCAACCTTTGATTCAAGGTAAGGGGGTCCATTTATGGAGTAGGGAAGGTGTTAGGCACCCTACTCCATCCACCATAGGTAATAACCTCGGATTCGATCCTTTTTTAAAATAAAAAGAAAAATAAAATCGAAAAAACTCAATGTGTGCCCTCAAGTATGAGGGGCTTTAATGTTGGTTCAAACCATTAAGGGCACCCTTATTGAAAAATGGGCCCTTTGATGATTCAAACCATTGTGGTGTGTGCAAATGTGTAGAGAAATGGAGAGTAGAAGAGGGAAGTTGGGGGGGTATTTTTTTTTGTCCAAACCCACCTTGATCCAATCTTGATCTTCTTTTGGCTTTCCTTGATGAATCTTTTTTTTTCTTTTCTTGATTTGTTTGAGAGAAGGTTGAGAGTTGAAAGTTGTGAGATGAGTTGAGAGTTGTGAGATGAGTTGAGAGTTTGGTGTTTTTTTTTGTCCAAACCCACCTTGATCCAATCTTGATCTTCTTTTGGCTTTTCTTAATGAATCTTCTTTTTTCTTTTCTTGATTTGTTTGAGAGAAGGTTGAGAGTTGAGAGTTGTGAGATGAGTTGAGAGTTGGGTGTTTTTTTTTGTCCAAACCCACCTTGATCCAATCTTGATCTTCTTTTGACTTTCCTTGATGAATCTTCTTTTTTCTTTTCTTGATTTGTTTGAGAGAAGGTTGAGAGTTAAGAGTTGTGAGATGAGTTGAGAGTTGGGTGTTGAGAGTAGAGTAAGAGTTGAGAGTTGAGGGTTGGGAATAGTAAGGTGAGTTGAGGGTTGAGAGTAGTGAGAAGAGAGTTATCTTTTTTAGAGGATTTTTTGTCAAATTTTTATTAGGGATTGAGAGTTAAGAATGATGGGGTTTTTATAGAATTTGGGAGTTATTTTGAGGGGTAGAGTTGGGTGAAATGATGAGAAGTGATAGAATGGTGTGGGGTTTAAGAGAGGGGTATGTGTAAATTGATGGGGTTTGAAGGGTATTTGTGTAAGAAGGTTAAATGGGTGAGTTTTGACCCAAATGGTTTGGATCTTACCCAACCCATTTGGGTGGAGTGTTTGGTGAGGTGAGTTTAATATGGTGGTTGTGATTAAATGGTATTTGGTTTAAGAGAATGGAGGATTAAGGAAGTGGTTGATGATATTTTGGGAGGGTGAGGGAGATGATGCCATGTGTCAAAGTGGGTGGAAATGAAGGATTAAGATAAGTTGATGGGAAATGATGAGTGTTTGATTTGAGAGGATGGGTGTAGGTTTAGATTGTAGATGTAGGTTTTGTAGGAAATGATGGGGATAGATTAGGGAGAGGTGTAGGTTATAAGTGTTGATTTGAGAGAATGGATAGGATAGGTTAGGGGGGAGGAGTAAGTTGGAGGTGTAGGTAGATGATATTTAAAGAAAAGGTGATGGGATAGGTTGGGGATGAGGGGGTTGAGATGGGGTGATGACATGTGTCACACCTTAATGATTGTGGTGATTGGTTGTGATGTTGGATTGGGTTGAGTTGGGTTCGGGTTGAATGATTTGGGCTTGGGTAAAGTGTTTGGTTGGGCTTAGTTGTTGGTTGAATAGAAATGGATTTAGGTTGAGTTGAATAGGCTTGGATAATGGGTAGAATAAGAATGAGTTTGCGCTTATGTTGGATTGATTGAGGAGTGTAGAATGATAGCAAGGGATTTGGTCCGTGGGCCACGTGACAAGCCTTGGGCCATTTATTGAAAAATGATTACAAAATTTATTGGATTTTTGTAGGTTTGGGCCTCGGAGCCCATTCCAATTTTTACGATTTTTGGGGTATTTTGCGTCGAGGGCCCGGTCAAATTTGGGTATCTACAGATAGAAAATAAAATATTAGAATAAATGGTTCATGCCCACATATTCACTGAGGCCTACCTTCTGATGAACATTTTCAGGCATTTTTTTTTATGTGGGTAAATACTAGAACTTGTTTATCCTTGCTATCAAAGGAAGGATAATAAGATGTTTCTTTCGATGAACTTCTATTGGACATTTATTTAACTAATCTCCACAAAAATATAGGTATAGTAGCATATTTTGACAAGCATGAACAACCAAAACAAATAAAACTAAAGGTTTCAAAATGTTAATTTTCTTTTCAAGCAAAAAAAAAAAAAACGATGTCATTGAACAAAATTGCAGATGATTAATCATTAAAAAATAGAAGAAAGAGTATTAGTTCACTACTTTACTGTTCTCGATTAAAATTTTGATCTAATTATGAACATTACATCCTTGTGTTATGGAAAATGGGTTTGTATATGATTTGAAATTAATTCTAGGATTCTAGATGCAATTACAACTATGTTATGAGAAAGTAAATAGGGACAATAGACACTCACTTCAAATTGGTACTTGTTTCCGAAGTGGCCCAAATCGTTTATTCAAAATATAGTTGTTTTGGAGTAAGGAAAGCAATGTATCTCATGTGAAACTGATATTTATCTTCAAAACTGATATTGGTTAAAATTGTTGTATCATGCAATTTTCATTTGTACAAGTCTACAAGAACTAGTTAGTGTTAACCAACCAACTACTCCAAAAGACCGATTTGTTGGAGAGAGGGGGAGAACTATGAAGATAAGAGGGTCATGGGGCTTCACTGTGGTATGAAACATCCAAGAGTGAAGGAAAATATACACTCAACACTCCCTTTCACACATAAGGGTGGAAAGAATCAAACCCATGACCTATACGAACCCAATGCTCTTATACCATGTTAACTAACCAACTACTCCAAAAGACTATCTGTTGGAAAGGGGAAAAACTATGAATATAAGAGACTCATGGGATTAAGTGGGGTATGACAAACCCGAGAGTGGAGGAAAATGTACACTCAACACTCCCTTCACCCATAAGGCTGGAAATAATCGAACCCATGATCTATACGAGTGCTTTGATACCATGCTAACCAATCACCTACTCCAAAAGACCGATTTCTTGAAGAGGGGAAGAACTATGAATATAAGAGGGTCACGGGGCTAAACTGGGGTATGACACACTCAAGAGTGAAGGAAAATGTACACTCAACACTCCCCTCACCCATCAGGCTGGAAATAAACGAACCCATGACCTATACGAGTGCTTTGATACCATGTTAACCAATCAACTACTCCAAAAGACCGATTTCTTGAAGAGGGGAAGAACTATGAATATAAACGGGTCACGGGGCTAAACTGGGGTATGACACACCCCAGAGTGGAGGAAAATGTACACTCAACACTCCCCTCACCCATAAGGCTGGAAATAATCGAACCCATGACCTATACGAGCGCTTTGATACCATGTTAACCAATCAACTACTCCAAAAGACTGATTTCTTGAAGAGGGGAAGAACTATGAATATAAGAAACTGAGGTTGACACACCCAAGAGTGGAGCAAAATGTACGCTCAACACTCCCCTCACCCATAAGGCTGGAAATAATCGAACCCATGACCTATACAAACGCTTTGATACCATGTTAACCAATCAACTACTCCAAAAGACCGATTTCTTGAAGTGGGGAAGAACTATGAATATAAGAGGTTCACGGGGCTAAACTGGGGTATGACACACCCAAGAGTCGAGCAAAATGTACACTCAACACTCCCCTCGCCCATAAGGCTGGAAATAATTGAACCCATGACCTATACGAGCGCTTTGATACCTTGTTAACCAATCAACTACTCCAAAAGACCGATTTCTTGAAGAGGGGAAGAACTATGAATATAAGAGGGTCACGGGGCTAAACTGGGGTATGACACACCCAAGAGTGGAGGAAAATATACACTCAACAGTTATGAAGGAAGATATTAGACAGATTACGAAACATACGGAAGCCAGAGACAACAAAAGCATACAACCAATGCAATGGTGATATGCAGAGGCAAGGTAAGAAGTATGGGAACCTGCACAAAAGTTGTTTGTCTCACATCATCAGCTAAAAGTAAACAAAAGCACAAAAAAAAATGCTGAAATGACACATAAAACAACACTACAATTGGAAGTAAAAAAAAAGAGTTGACATAGTAATGCTTACCTCCCAAATAGAGATTCTTGGGAAAATATATTTGGAAATTTCTCTGTTGGCTAGGAACATAAAGTCATTCATAGACACTAAATTCATTAGTTGAATTCACATGAAGATCAAAGATTAGAAAATGAAAAATATCTGATAGAGATAAAATTTATGACAATTTATCATATATAAATCACAATATGCAGTGAAAATGAAGTAATGTTTGATTAGTCTTCTCAACTGCCTAGTACCATATTTATAAATAAAAAAATTCCACTTCTCTTATTCATATATAGTACCCAACAAGAAGAAAATGAAAGGTTCTCATAAACAAATTGCTAAGCTACCAGTACCTGTGCAAGGAAACCTCCAATAGCTAGACCAATGATCAATCCTAAGCCCCATGCTGTACTAACCTGAAATGAAATTTGGCGTTGACTCCATTATAAATTACTGGAATAGATATAGGGATGGGGTTATATGGGCCGAAGGATAATCTATTTGTATGAACCACATGCCAACATGGCACCCAAAAACACCATTGGGTGCTACATGTATGTAGAAAATAAAAATTTATGAAAACGAAATTGAAAATATAAATATTTTTTCACTGTTGGATTTAAATTTTAAATTTGGAAGTTCAGTGGCCATCAATTTTAAAAATTAAAGATATGGCCCCAAAAAAAAAATGGGGGAAAGGGAGGGGGGGGGGCGATTTTTTTTTTTTCAAACCAAATCTATACCACAAAAAAGATGGTTGAAGTGTCATTTGGATCAACAACGAAGTCCACGTGGCCCAAATGTGAACCTTGGTTTAGGCTCTACATGGTCCTTCGGGCCATGCAACCTTTTCCTTACAAACACACACACACACACACACACATGATAAACTAATGCAAAGAAAATGTTCTTACAAGTGATAGTCCCAAAGCTTGATCTTCTGGATGAGAAACTTCGGAAGCATACGCCTTAAATACAGTCAAATAAAACAGCTTAAATATGTATAGGAGAAACAAAGGTAGTGAAAATAAAGAATACAAACAAATACCATTTATAGATATGTGGGAGAGATTTTAAGAGTTAAACCTTAATCTACTTGGATTTTTAGAGTCGCCATCATTCAAGATTTAAAGTGTGAATGGACACCATAAAAAATAATTTTGAAATCTGATTTTAGGTTTTTATAGTGACTCTCATCAATGGTAAAGGTAAGGTCCACCTAAGAACTAAGTAGGGAAGTTCGGTTGTGAGACAAGGAAGATGTTAAGTACCTTGTCTCACCCACTAAGGTGATGGTTACCAAAGAATGACCCACTATGAAGTTGAAAAGTCATTTTTTTAAATCTTTTTTATAGTTTAAAAGCAAAGTAAAAAAGTCAAGAAACAAATTAAGTATAGTTCAACCTCTAAGTGGAAATACATGCTTGTTGGAATTTTTTGTGAGATTGAGGTTTGGGTGAAAATTTTCATATACCTCTTACCCTCTTGGCCTCCAAGCACTTGTCCTACACTTATGCACTCTCTAAGGAGTGTTTTTGCTGGTTAGGTCCTAAGGACGTGCTCATTGGTTGAACATATTCTTGAGAGAACCCTTACCTTATGCATGAAGTGTATGTCCACTTGGGACTGTTTTTCTTAGTTTAGAGTTAAAAGTATGATTTCCATGGAGGTTTCATAGTTTTAACCCATAACTTCTTTAAGATAAAGAAGCAAAGTAAGCTTAAATAAATAGAAAAATCAGTAACTTAAGTCTCCCACCCCACCTTAGTCTTTTCTTTCTTTCTATCTTCTTCTTCTAGTTTTAGGCTTCCAAAAGGGATGAGCCACAAGTTGGGCAGAATTTTGGACTTAGAAAGGCTCTTGAGAGGGTATTTTGACAAAATTCTCTTATTCCAAAAACCTCCTCCTCTTTAACCTTGAATAGACCTCTATTTATAAGCTCTTGGGGGGACCTTTGGGGGCAAAAGAGTCATATTCTTCTCAAGTACACAATATTCCCAAGAATACCTCCATGGGTGATCCTTCTTTCCTCCCATACCCTTGTCCTTAATGGTCATTCTCAAGCTCTTGAGTCTCACCAACCAAGATCTCTAAAGGGCAAAAGGGTAAAAGAGCATGAAATTCCAGAGAATTCTCTTTAAAGGGCAAGATGGGCAAAATCCCTTGGCTTTGGTTAATTTACCTTGAACTGGGTGGGAAAGAGCTTTAAAATGTGACATGGTCGGCTATAAAGCTAGTCTTAACAAAATAGGGGGTATGGTTGTCATTGTTCACTTGTCGTCTGTGGGAACCAAGGTCAAAGCTGAAGGAATGAGCCAAATTACTTTAAGATCATGGTATATGGTGTTGGGAGAGGATAACGCAAGATTACAATGGTAAAAGGCTTCTGGTCCCCAAAATAAAAAGGGGTTAATGGGGTGTGAGGTAGCATGGAAGAGATTCCAAATTGAGAGTGTAATGCCATGAAATTTATTACGTATATCAAGGAATTAAGTAAACTATATTGACATGTTTTCCTATTAAAATAATAAATAAATTATAAAAAAATCATGTTATTATCAATATAAAATATTAATTTCTAGAAGGAGAATTTATTAAATGAAAAGTACAATTCGGAGAACCTTATCATAATTATGATCGAAGAATTAGAACATTGAATCGAAGTAGATAAAATTAAAAAATTTATAGGAAACTCTTTTGGTCAAACAAACATTATTGTTGAATTCAAAAGTATTGAAAAATATAGTTTAGACTATCAGCATGCTTAAATCCAAGTTGAATATGATAAATTATGAAAAATTAACGTAAGGGGTATTTTAGTCAATAGAAAAAAATTAGTGAGGGATTTTGATAATCCGAGATACACAATTTGAATTGGTCTAATGTAATGGATATAATGGAGAAAAAAATATATATGAAAAAAATAATATTATTTAATTATTTTTATATTATTAAAATATTAAAATAAATTATTTTATTAATATTAGGTTTAATTATAATTATTTTTATAAAAAGAAGATATTTGAAAATTTTGAAATGTTAAAGGGATAAAATGTAATTAAAATAAATATAAATATTATTATATTATATTATATATTATTATATAATATATTATAAGTTAAAATGTGTTAGAAAATGTGACAAACAGCTGTATTCGTTTATATATTATAATATAAAATATTATATTATTATAAAGTACAAAATAAAAAATAAATTGATGTTTATTATACCCATGAGATTGAAATCGAAATAGAGACGAGTGAGTTCGAAAGTAGATTCGTGCACATTGCGTTCAATCAAGATTTAAACGTGTTTAGGATGTGAAATAAGATCTGGTACTGCAGACGTAAATATCCACGACTTCAAAATTTACTTAGTTACTAGATTATTTAGTCGAATCACCGATGGAATTAACTAAAAAAATCATTTTTATGTCGTAGGGACGCATAAAACCTAATTGTAAAGGTAAAAAATTTATAATTTCAAATTCGTAATATAATTTTCAATGAAATCTGTTTTATTTCAATTTTGATAGTTAGTTTCAAATTTATTATGATTTGCATTTAAAGTTCATGTATCGACTTATAGAATAATTCGTTTTATATCTTTTTATGATATTTAAATATCGTGAAATAAAAATAAATAAATTTGGATGAATGTAACAAGAAAATCAATTTGTTTAACAAATTGATTTTCATAGTAATTTTCGTATAGTGTTCATTTTAAAAATTGTTAAGATGTCATGTTTTGAAAATATATTTTCATTAGGTGATTATTTATTTTTTTTAAATGAAATGTTTAAGTTTAAATTTGAAATCGAAAATGAAATTCTCGATCGTTTATAATCAAGAATGGGATTCTCGATTGTATGTGCTTGTATTGAGGAATTTTCAAGTTTAAAATATTTACGAACACTATGTAATAGAGCATGAGATGCAATTATGACAATAACCGTGGGACGGTGTACTTGCATGTTTACTGCTTTATGATTTATTACTTTCGATATCTACTGCATGTTTATAATTCTAAAATACCTAGAAATATCGTTACACTTGCAAATTTATTTTAAATTTGAAAAATATAACTATTATTTTTGTTATCCATTAAAAGGGTAATGAACGTCCATAAGATTAATCAGTAACTCTTTCCGAAAACAACCAATTAATTGAGAATAATAGGGGGTTAATATTCTCTCCGATAGTATGAGATACCATTTGAGAATATATTTATACCTACTATTCGAGGAATTCCTATCTTATCTTTATTGGAAAATAACAAATTATACTGTAAAGATGGTTTGTGGATGACTAAATTGATTGAGGACATATGTATATCATAGAGGTACAATGAAGCTAATTTGTCAAATTATCATTTATAGTCTATAGTGGTCAAACAATTTATCTTCATTAGAGATCAATGGCCAACTTGAGCCGGAAAATACGATCAACCAATTATGGTAAATTGTCAGACTAACTATAAAATTAGAAACTAATTGTGAGTTTCATACTGATTAAGTATTTGAACATCGATATACAGATCGGTACATTTGTATTAGTCATGTACCTCGTCATTCTTATCAGATACACCACCATGATTAATATTTTTATGACATATTTATGTTTCTTTTTTTTCATTTTGAGATGGAGATATTTCGTTATCATTTTATTAAACATCAACCTATTTTGAATGTTATTCATTTTATTTATTTATTTAAAAATCTGTATTATTTATAATATATTAGCTTATTTATTCATTGATATTATGACTATTAATTTGAAATGTAAGTTTACTATTGAGTAACTTTCATGTTACTCATCCTACCAACAAAATATTATAGATGTCTTAACTACTGAGATATTTATTCTTAATGAAGAACATTATGTAGAGGGATCGTAAAATCAAAATGATGAACACTATTTTCTGTTACATTTGAGCTGAAATTTGAGTTTAGTAGAACTATTTGGTGTAGTTTTGGATTTTCTTGTATACATTAACATCATGTGTTTTGTATATATATGTTCAGAGAGTGAGAGTTAATATTTATAACGTGAACAACTATTGATTGATATGAGATGTGTAATTGATTTATGTACACTTTTGGGTTGTAATTATAGTATGTTTTTTGAATTGATGTATATTCGTTATGATATGGTGGTTGGAATGTAGTGAATATATGGATTTTGATTATACAAGTATATTTCTACAGGTGAAAATTTTTAATAAGTCCAATTTTTAGAGAAAACTCTGTCGAAATTATTTAAAAGAAATTAGTATCGTATTTAAGCATTAAAGATCTTCATTTGAATATTTTTTAATTTTTTTCACTCTACCCTTGAGATTTGAGAAAATTTAGATCCTAAAATAGGGGAGTGACAAAAAGACTTGGCCAAATTACCTTGGACCCAAATGTGAGGTGCTAGATGGGGTAAAAGAGTCCAAAATGGTAAAAAGGCTTGTGGTCCCCCCAGAATGTTCTGTGTGCATATAAGTGAGGTGGGGAGATGAAAAATTATAGTTTTAAAAAGGTGAGGTGTTGGGAGGCAAGAAATTAGCCCTTCCACACCTTTAGGTACAAACATGCTGGGCTTTGGGCTTGTTGGCAAGACCTGTAGGCCTTGGTTCTTTCTGGTGGTAGGCCTTTGAGCCTTCTATGCGGTTTCCTTGGACTAATCCTTCTTCCGCATGATTTTTTAAGCTCTCGGGTTCAATCGAGACAAATTGAAGTATTTACACCATCTAACCCACCATTAAAGCTTAAACCCAATAATTTGGGATCACTTGAATGAATTATGTTCCTCCATTCAATTTTATCTAAAGCGATGTCTTCTGTTAATTCAACGCTCACTACTTGAATCCAAATTCCTTTTTTTCTTACTCTCAATCTTTTTTAGGATTCAACTGGCACATAACCCAAAATGATACCTATTGGAACTTATATATGTTAACCAACCAACTGCTCCAAAAGACCGATCTGTTGGAGAGGGGAAGAACTAGGAATATAAGAGAGTCACAAGGCTTAAGTGGGGTATGACACACCCGAGAGTAGAGGAAAATATAACCTCAACACTTCTCCTTACTCATAAGGGTGGAAAGATTCAAACCTGTGACCCATGACGTATACGAACTTAGCACTCTTAAACCATGTTAACCAACCAACTACTCCGAAAGATCGATATGTTAGAGAGAAAGACAATTATGAAATAAGAGGATCATGGTGCTTAATTGGGATATGATTCGTATACTCGAGAGTGGAGGAAAATATATACTCAACAATATATAGTCCCACGCATGCTCGTACACACACCTTTATTGTACCAAGTAGACCATTCATAGATCCAAGAAGAAACCTCGTGATAAGTGCCATCCAAAAGTTTGTACTGACGCCGAAGAGAGTGTTGAGTATGACCCTGAGATGTATTATTAAAACAGAGTAAATGATATAAATAGTTTTGACACTACAAATCAAGTTTAATTATATAGGGAACTATGTCAAGCAATACTAACACTGAAATTGTGCCAATCGCTATAACAGGTTTTCGACCATATCGATCAGCTATAACTCCCCAAAGAATAGAAGTTAAAGTTCTTCCCAACATATATGAAGCTCCTACAACACATTAAACGTATTATAAGCTTTGTATTGTGAAGTGCTCAAATGAGATACCATCGTTAACACGTGCTCACCCACAAAACAAGCATAGAATCCAATATCTTCTTCCCTTTCCGCAATATGAAAGTCTCGTATCTACAAAAAGTGAAAATGAAATTTACTTTATAGGAATATTTAGCACAGATTTGACATGAATACGAGCAAATTGACAGGAAGAGAAGTGATGAACAGAATACAATGAAGTAAAATACATACTTACCATGAAGTAAAGAAATGGAAAGAGAGACACAATTGGCAAACCTGAAAATGTATATTACATAGAAAGGGAGGTTAAGGGTTCAACTATATGATTAATGAACATAGAATATTGTTCTTATAGGTAGAGCTAACCAAAATATTAAAGAGAGATTAGTGAACAATTAATATAATACAACATCATCAACTATTAGATGTGTTTTAAAAAGTCGAAAAACAACTTTGATAAGATTTTGTCAACAAGAACATCTTAAAACATCAGCAACCCACTGAGTTCCCATCCATTAAAATTTCTATAAAAAAAAATATATAAAAAAAAAAAAAAAGCAGAACCCAAACCAACAACAATACATAATCTACTATGTGGCAGCTCAACTTTAATTCAATCTCATAAACAAAAAATATGAAAATCACAAGTTTTCTAAGTTCTTACCAGTACATAATACTATGATCCCTATAAAAGTGAATTCTCCGTAAGGGATTCCTCGATGGGAATCCTTACGTTGGTCCAACTTGCAACCTGGGCAATTCTCATAGTAAACTTTCTTATTCTTCGACAATAATGTTTCTTTATTATCCGCCATTATCAGCACCACACTTAGAAGAAAAGAAAAAAAAAAAAAACTCAAGTTTGAACTAAACTGTGTTCAAGCTTTGTTAAATCTTTCATCCGGATCTTTCTTTCAAGCAAAGAAGAAGAACTACTGGCTAAGAAGAAGAAGGAGAGACAATGGGTTGCAATTATGGGTACAATCTGTTGCTATTTATGGGTATTTCTGGGGTGTTAACTACAATCATGCCACCTATAAAATCCTATATAAATTTTTAAATATTTTTTTAATTAATGTAGGATGTAAATAAGTAGAAGTTGGGGTGCCCAACAACAATAAAAAAGCATGTAAGTTGGGGTGCCAACAGCAGCACTAATTTAGGGTGTAAATAAGTAGGGTGCCCAACAGCAATGAAAAACATGTAAAATTTGATATGGCAACAACAACACTAATTCGGAGTGTAAATTAGTAAAAGTTGGGGTGTCAATGAAAAACTCCAATGATTGTTAATCCATCTTAGTTTTCTTCACCAAGAAAATGCAAAACCAGTCGACAGCAAGAGAGCGAGCGAGCGAGCTAAGAATCCGAATCCATGATTCCAATCGGTGTGCTGGAACTCAATGAAGAATAAAAATGGAAATTTCTAATTTTTAAGGTTTCAATTTAAAGAAATTTCCCTCCAAAAAATGAGTAAGTTGAGGGGAGTACCAATTTTTGGTATCGGATCTGCTCGGATCCAATTTTTTTTATTTAAAAAAGGTCTTGCGTTGGAATCGAAATTTTCGGAGTCCATTACCCATTTTCAACGGTTGGGAGCTCATGGGTATAGGGAAGGGTACTATGTTGGAGTTTCTCTAACATATGCAGAAAATTAAAGAAAGTGAAAAATTATTAAAAGGATAATTATAAAAGCACCCCACAAATTAATAAGGGCAACCCACACATAACCAAATTGTTTGGTCTTATATGGGTTGAAAGTTTCGGAATGAACTGATTTTTAGTGAGAATGTTCTCTATGACGAGAAGATCATCCTCACCAAAAATTAGCCCATTCCAAAATTTCTAACCCTATTAAAATTGGTTTACAAAAAATGAACAATTAACAATTCTTAACAAAACAATACGGCAATGTGGGTTGCCCTTATTAATTTGTGAGGTGCTTTTATAATTACCCGTACTAAAACAACTATATATTTTGTGTGGAAATTATTGAATCAGTCATATTTTATTAATATTTTCTAACATGTAACATAAGTTTGACGAACTTACCTTTATACCCTTGGGTTGGGTGTAGATTCTTAGGAAATATAAATAAGTAGCTAAAAGATACACAAGATCTGGTGGATCTGGACCAATTAACGGTTGAGATGCTTTTTAACTAAAACAATGCTTTACATTTGTAAAGCAAAATCAACTCTTTTTTTTTTTTTAATATGATATTTGCAAATTCCTCCCAATAAAATCATAGAACGCATTTACAAAAATTTAGGTACAAACTTTTGTGCAATATGGTGGCTTTTTTTTTGTATGAAAAGAAAAAATTCTATTCGCATGGGTAGGAAATGAATTCTATTTATGAAGATAATTGCTATTGGCACCCCAATTTTTACTTATTATACTCTAATTAAAAAATAAAGAAAATAAATTAAAAGATTGAGAATAAGTAAAAGTTGGGGTTCCATTATAAGTTTTTTCTTTATTTGATAAACATTTTATTTTTTAGATTTAAGATTTTATGTGAATCTAATCATAATTATAAACAACTATTAAAATTGTTTGAATGAGTGTAATGTTTGAAGAAGAGAGTGTTTTAATCGTAAATTGTGATAATCTGACTTACCCTCACTGCATACTCAATCAACATGTCTGACATGATAGGTTTGAGAATTGTAGATTTGCTTTCCTTGAGATACAGAACTACATTTCTCCATAAAAAGGTGTAATTTTATATTCTCAGGAGAGCAGATCTACGATTCCCAAGCTTATCAAATCAAGGGTGTCGATTGAGTATCCCATGTGAGTAAGTGAGATTATCAAGACTCTTTAGTCTTTTAATTAGGGTGATAAATAATTTAAAAAATTGATATGTAATAAGTAAAAATTGGAGTGCCAATAACAACTCTAGATATCATTAGACATAATACATTGCAAGACCCATTCACTAGATTTTATTTTGTACACGTTGCCATTATTAATTACCAGTCTATCTTAGTTTGGAATCTTACTAGTGTGAATTGATGTTTTTGTTTTTCTCAAAATTCTTCAAAATTCTTTGCATTGCAAAGGTGACTTAAATCCTTTTTTCTTAAAGTCGTGAAGGGGTGACACAAAGGTGACACAATAATGTGGTGGTCTGCACATAATTGTATAGATGTATTTTTACGAGATTCGAGTAAAAAGCATCTACAATTATATGCATGTCACCACATCATTTTTATCACTTTTGTGTCTCTGTTTGTGTTGTTCGAGCATTTTCCTTTCTCTAATTTGATTTCAGTTATTTTTGTGGATGATTGTGTTGATATGCCTTTGTTATTTTGGGGGCATATTTGTGGAGATGTGGTGATTTTTATTTTTATTTTTTAAATATATTTTTATGAATTTTTTTCGTAAAACAATCTAAGATTTGAGAGTCAAAAAGATTTTCCTTAAAAAAAAATGGATAAGATTTGTGAAGTTATGTGCAAACAAAATCCATTTTTTTGGAGAGAGAGAGTGCTAGTGGGGGTGAGAAGTGTGTGTCATTGTACGGGCAGTGGGAGCAAAGAAAAGAAAAAGTGTAAAAAGAAGGGGTTTACCTTGTAGACCAAAGATAGAGGTTGGATCCACATAATTATCGTTTTTAACAATCCAACCCCACACAATGAGTTTTGGAAAAATTAACTAAAATGTAAAATCCAAATGATTGAGATTTATTCTCAAGATAAGTATCTTGGAGATGTGTCTTATGGAGATATGTATGAATCATGAATGTTGGATTTCGTGTTTTCACGATTGGGATCATGTGTTTTCTCATGAGTCAACGGATCCCGACCCTTAAAATATTTATCAAAATGGTTATACATTTTATTTAATTTTTTTTACAAAAATGGTATTTTACTTAAAATTTGATCAAATTAACCTTTATATATGCCATTGAGTTGAATGTATACAAATGGACACCTTTTTTTTTTTTTTTCTTCGAAAGATTTCATTTTTTTCTTATATAATTATGAAATAAGCAATGGTATATAAACCATCCATCCTTTTCTTCTAAGAGTGCACATGAGTGGTCGAGTTAAATATGACATTTTTGAGATTTTTTTTTTTTTTGGTTGGATCCTTATCAAGACCTGAGTCATCTCGATATCGTCCAAAAACAAGTTAGATTTACACAACGTCTCATACTTCACATCATCTTACCAGATAAACGACTCGACTCAAATTGATCAAGATCCTTACCATAATTCAAAACATCGACCCAAATTCGAAATTATCTGATCAAAAAAGATCGGATTTCAAGTTTGTTCTGATCCATTGACAACCCTAAATCCTGTAGCTCTAAAATATTACAACATGACAAATGTACCTAAAATTACATGTATAAAAAATGAAACTCTAATTAAACACACCTATGACGTCGTAATTCCTTTATCTAATAGCAATATTATGTTAATTTATGATCATGAATATTCCAATCGACAAATATACATACGGCCATTATTTTTATTGGCCATTGGCCCTACGATCACATATTTCTATTGTATTATTACGATGTGATGATAGTGCATTTGATTTTGTCAAATATGAGGAAGACAATTCCAATTACTCCACCCACCTGACCACTTTCAAATTGAAAAAGACTTTGAAGGCTCTAAAATTTTGGAGGAAACCTCCTCTTTTCTTGAGATATCTCAAATATTCGTTTAAAAATGTTAATTGGACCATGCGCTATAATTATTAAGAGGATTTCTAAAGTTTTGAAGCCACCGAGTGAGGCGGCCAAGCAGGTAGACCACATCACATCATGGTTTTAAAATTCGGTTTAACGTCACGTCTCGTCCAGCAAAGATGAGTATGATACATCTCGTCTCATTCAAATTGTCTCGTTTAGCATTGAAACAATGATTTTAACTATTTAAAAAATCTGATACGGATTCACTATTTATTGATTGATTAATTGTATTAAAATAATTTTCTTTAGTGAAAACTTGTCTTGATCCATTAAGAATCTAATATAAAAAATAGTCATCTTTTTTTTTCAAATCTCTAAACCAAGAATAATTTTTAAGGGCGTGATTGAGATGGAAGAATAAAAGAAGGAAAAAAAATATAGCATAGGATTTTTAAATGATGGAGTGCAATTGGTGACGGGTGGTGTGCAACTAATCAGAAGATTTTTTCGTTCCCGCAAAAATCCACCGTCTTCAACTTCTTGAATCTTTAATAAAAGTGAAAATTTTAATTTATTTTCCAACCCTAGATTTTTTTTAATTTTCTTTATGAAAAAATTCCAAATTCTTGATTTTCCCACTTGAACATTATCTTCAACTGTTGATTTATTTGGCAAAGTCATTAGGGTATATTTTTATTTATTTTCTTCTCATTTGTTTAAGGACAAAACTGTAGAGAAAATTAAACAATCCATCAAGCCCACAATCGTATAACCAAATCTCAAGGTTGAAGCTGATTGATTTTTTCGGAGATTGATATCAAGGGTTTTTGGCGAGAGATCGAAAACAAGGGTAAGTTCATAATTTCTACTAGTCTCTCATAAAACATAGTAACAAAAACTGTCATTTTTTAAAGAAAGAAAAAAAAAAAAAATAACGTGTCTTGTACCTCTAGCAATTAAAACGATAACAAATACGTGACTTCTTATTATTTTATATTGATAATTAAATAATTAAATACGTGACTTTTTATTATTTTATATTGATTATATTGAAAACATAAAGTAAATTAAAATAATTTTCTTATGTACTATTAGTGTGGACACGTGATTTATTCAATTTTGAATATATCATCCACTCTAAGGGATTTTAGAGTCGCCACCATTCATATTTGAAATAAGTGTGAATGGTCACCCGGATTGCATTTTTTTGAAAAATCATGTTTTTTAATATTTGATGACTCTCGTACAGATATGGCTCATTTGGTCTAACTTTGATTCAAGGTAAGGGGTCCATTTTATGGAGTAGGGAAGGTGTTAGGCACCCTACTCCATCCACTGTTGGTGGTAACCTCGAACTCGGTCTATTTTTGAAAATAAACATAAAATAAAAGGAAATCGAAAATATCCGATGTATGTCCTCAAGTTTGAGGAACTTTGATGTTAGTTCAAGCCATTAAGGACACCCTTATTGAAAAAGAGGCCATTTGATGACTCAAACCATTGTAATGTATGTGCAAAAGTGTAGAGAAAATGGTGTAAGAAAAAGAGGGAAAGTTAGAGGGGAGAAAGAAGAAGATCCTTGTGGAAACCCACCTTGAACTTGATTTGATTTTCTTTATCCTCCCAAAATATGAGTCTTTTTTTCTTAATCTTGATATGATAATGACTTAGACTTTTGATGGTTAAGGGTTGAGCTGATAAGTTGAGAGAATTAGAGAGTTGAGGTTATAGGGTTAAGTATAATAATGAGAAAAGATTTTTTTTTCTTATTAGACTTGGGGGTTTTTTCTTAAATTTTTAGTAGGTAGTGAGAGTTGAGAATGAAAGGGGGTTTTATAGAGTTTGAGAGTTGTTTTTAAGGTAAAATTATGTGAAATGAGGAGGAATGGTGTGGGGTTTAAGAGAAAGGTAGGGGTAAATTAGAAGTGTTTGGAAGGTATTTGTGTAAGAAAATTAAATGGGTTGTTTTACAACCCAAATGGGTTGGATCTTTCAACTCATTTGGGTTGAGTGTTAAGTGAAGGATAATAAATGGTGAGGATGGGGTGTAAGAGAGTGATGGATGGGTTGAGTGTTTAGGGAGTAGTGTTTGGATTTGAGAAAATGGTGGGTGGAAGAGGGTGATCGATGATATTTTGGGAAGGTGTGGGAGATGATGCCATATGTTAATTTGGGTGAAAATGAAGGGTTGAGATGAATTGACGGGAGAGTATGAGTATTTGATTTGAGAAGAGGAGTGTGGGTTTAGATTGTAGATGTGGGTTTTGTAGGGAATGATGAGAGTAAATTAGGGGGAGGTATAGGTTAGGAGTGTAGGTAGATTAGATTTTTTTAGAGAAAAGGTAATGGGTTGATATAGGTAGATTAGGGGGAGGTATAGGTTAGGGGTGTGGGTAGATGATGTTTAGAGAAAAGGTGATGGGATAGATTGAGGATGAGGGAGGTGAGTTGGGGTGGTGACATGTGTCCCACCTTGATGATTGTAGTGATTGGTTGTGATGTTAGGTTGGGTTGAGAATTGGACTTGGGTAATGAGTTGGGCTTGAGTAGAGCGTTGGGTAGGTATAGTGTTGGATTGGGCTTATGTTGTGAGTTGAATATGAATGGATTTGAGTTGAATGGGCTTGGGTAATGGGTAGAATAAGAATGTGTTTGGGGGTTGAGTTGAATGGGCATAGGTGAGGTGTTGAATAATAATGGGTTTGGGTTGAGTTGAATGGGCTTAGGTAATGGGTATAATAAAAATGGGTTTGGACTTATGTTGGATTGAGTTGAAGAGTGTAGAAGGGTGGTGAGGAATTGGGGTCAATGGGCCACGTGGGAAGCCTTAGGCCATTTATTGAAAGAAATAGAGGACTTTTGGAGGTATGGGCTTTGAGGGCCCAATCCGTTTTTTACTATCTTTTTGGGCATTTTGCGTCGAGGGCTTGGTCAAATTTGGGTGTCTACAATTAGATATATACATTATGACGTCCCAAAATTCGAATCCACGACCTGACCCTTTACCTGTGAGGAATAATGTACATCCGGATATTAAAGGTCAAAAAATTATAAATCCCTTACGATATAAAATATGTGTAATTTTTTTTTTTTTTTTTTTTGACAAAAATATTTCATGGTTAACACTTAAAAACTCTTTATAATAGTCAACACTAGTAGTAAACATTGGCAATCCAAAATGTTTGACTTTATTCAATTATTGAGACATCGAAATAATGCATTATCTAAACTGTTAGATTTGTAATTCAATTTACTTTTCATAAAAAAATATAATAGTTACACATTACATAATAAGATTTCATAAAAAATTAACAAATGTATATTGTTTCATTATAAACAAAACAAACACATTTTAAAAAAATGATCACTGCAGATTATGCGCTCATTATTTTTACAAATGGTCAATGGGGTTGGAAAGCTAACACAACAACCTAAAAGTTTCATGTTTTGACTATTTTCAGAAAAAGAATATTTCTGAGAGATAAACGGGTCAAAACATAGCCCATTTGCAAAGACAACATAAATTCAGATTCACATAATTTATTTCAAAAAAAAAAAAACATCTAAAATTTTACACTTAACCAATTTAGATGATTTTTCCCATTTTAAAAAGATATTCTTGACCTCTATCAAATCACAATGGAAGAATATTCTAAAATTAATAGTTTACTGAATGAAATTCAATTTATATCCAATCTACTAATAATCAAACATAACATCAATCCATTATTTAAAGAAGTGAATAAAATCAATCTAAGATACCTCTTTGATGATTCATTACATAGAGTTCATGAATAAAATAAAAATAAATAAATAAACCACTACGTATTTATTAATCTTTCCATCATTTATTTCGACATGAATTAAAATTGAAATAAGAGTAAAGTAAAAATGAAATTTTCTAAAATTTGACTAAGGCACCTCCTCTGGATGAATATCTGGAAAAAAAAAAATTGAATAAACAATGTGAAAAAAATCTCAATAGGTACTATTATACTCATCCATTACTTAATCGATATAATAACCCTATCAAATAACAAAAGGATAATGTAAATCTTCTATTGAGTATCAGAAAATAATATGCAATATAATGAATATTGTATGCAAAAGTTTCACCTACATAACATTGGGCATACATTACTAGGTTATACACTCATATAACACAAGATCTTCCACGGGACAATTGGGACCTTTCACCCTAGGGCATTTTGTCTCCTTCTTGCTCACTCGGGATTTTACTAATTCGTTATGCCAATGAAAAATATCATTATCATGATCCATTCATCATTAATGAATTATTCTATCATAAATAATATATAGAAAGAAACACACATAATTTTTTTTAAATCAAGAAAAGATGAACAAAAATCTTCAAAAAAACAAAAAAAGATCAAGAAAAAATATTAAGTGTGCACTTACCTAATAATTTAATCTGGAAATGAAATATGTTTTAGACTTTGATTAGATGAACTTTCGTGTTTCGTCCAAGAGCAAACGATTTTTTCATATAAAAGTTTCATGGGCTTCTACGATAGTATCTTTCTAGCAAATAATGGTATTTTCTAAATATTTTGAAGTAGGGTGAGGTGAGTACAAATTTGGGAAGACCTTTAGAACTTTTAAAAGCTCAGAAGTTTGTTTTTCTAATCCCCCAATAGTAATCTAAGTTCCAACAAATTGGTGTGGCCTTGATCCTACAGTTTGTACCTATTTAAACTAAGATACTCCCTATTTTGTCATGATTATTGATTATTGATTTTTGAACCACATAGAAACACCTTAGAGTTCAATGTAATCAACCAATAGGACTAAAATACATTTCAAAAAAATAAGATTTCGAGCAATAAAAAGCAACACGTGACATGAAAAAGTTATACAAATTCAAAATTATCAAATTTATAAGATAAGCATCAATTAACCACCCTATTCTCTCCCACAATATAACAACAATTTAAAATTCAAAATAGAATATTTTGAGATGCCTTTTGACTTTTGAAAATTTCAGAAAAATCCCTCCTCATTAAACCTCACATAAAAAGATCAAAATACCATTTTTCAAAAATTTATCAATTTTTAACCAATAAGACAATCAATATCATCAAATTATTTTTAAATCTTTATTATAAAATATAAGATTATCACAAAATAAATTATATAGAAAATAAAGAAGACAAAAAATACGTGAAGGGCAAAATAATCCAAAAATGTCATATTTCCTAAAATTTAGGAAATGTAATATGTTTTGTAAAATTATATTTTAAACATCTTTCATATTTTGGCCGATGTAAAATGTTAACATTTTGGTGCCCAAAAATATAAATTACTCAAATGCAAATGAGGAGTACATCTAACATAAAAATATTCTTATTTTTTGACCAAGTTATGATTTCCAAGACTTAAAAGAGTTTTTCAAATTCATGTAAAATGATAAATATTTTCCTCATAGTTATATTTTCAAAATGACTAAACTACCTTGAAATGAAATTATATTTTTATCCTTAAAGAGAAAAAGATTATAAACGAAGAAAATGATAAAATAAACTTTATATCCATATGCTATCAACTATATTAACCAAACATATCTTTTTACATATATATAATATTATATTTATACATTTCATTATTTTTCAGGGTTATTACATATATATTTTTTTATCTTTTATTTTCATCCTTTTTTTCCATTTTTTCTAAGGTTTTCCCTTGTCGTTTTAAACCCATACTCCAACTTTGTGACTATGTCATAGAAGACCACAGTCACCATGATCCACCCAATTGATAGAGCAAATATTTTCATTGGATGCACAATTCACTATCATGATAAAGTGTTTAGACATAAAAACCAACCCATTGCCATGTTGTAATCATGATAAAGTGTTCATTGGATGCACAACTCTCTATCATGATAAAGTGTTTAGACATAAAAACCAACCCATTGCCATGTTATAATCAATCACTCAATTTGTCAAAAAAGTCACGATTAAATTATGACTTTTTACCTTTATCATTTTGATTATGAACTTTTTTTATAATCTCGAACTTCACCTTAAAACAAAATAGACATCTATAGCATTTTTTAAAAATTGGAAGAATAAAACTCATATAAATACGAGGTTTGGTGATTTATTATTGTATAGTTAAACGCATAACAACTTTTTATTTTAAATGGTTGTTATAACAAACCCTTTTAGAATCTTAAGATGACATCTTATTTTTCCATCAAGCAGACCAAATGACACTTAAATTTGACCTCCATTGTAGCTATTTTAAAAAATAATAATAAAGGCCATTACTACAATTTTGAATTATTAATTACAAAAATCTCAGGCCAAATCATATTTTTTTAATTTTTTGTATCGTCTCAAAATGGGCCCGGTCTCGATGTCTCCTTGGCCTCGACCAAGATTGATCCTGAAACATTGACTATCTCGAGTGAGACTATGCCTTGAGAGATTTTAAGCCATATGTCTAATAAGTAATAGCATTTGAAAATAACACAAGAAAGTGGACAGTTCATGTATATAATCGTTGATATAAATAGTAAAAAAATAAAAATAAAAATATTAAACCATACGCTTCATCCCCATCCCAACATTGAACGAAAGCAAGGAACGGTTTGAGATTGTAAACCCATCCAACGGTTATGAAAGGCCGACGTCATTATAACTCCACCATATTGTCATTATATATAATCAGAAAATCAAATCAAATGATCTTGCATGTAGCTTGATCAAGGCCTAGAAAGTCGTTTCTAGGGTCATATTTACAGAGACTTTAAGGGTGAATAATACATAAAATCTCTTAAATAAACATAATACGTTGATAGTCCATATTTACGTGTAATAACCCAAAGTCGCAAGATTCAAAAGGATAAACCAAAATAATTGAAGATGCGCATTAAAATCCAAGACCCAAGACAATTCCACAGACCGAAGACCAAAGTCAATGGGCCCACCAGCACTACGGTGCGGTGAGCACCTTAGGTGGTGTGGTGACGTCATTAAGACTCATCTCGAGATTCATGCAATATTGAGGCGGCATGATTTATAATGAAACGTATTAAGTTTCAGAGTCCTTATAAAATACAAAAGTATTTCGAATTCTAAAGATACCCTAATCTAACCTCTATAGATAAGAGGTCAAACAAGAGCTTAAGGGAATCATCTAATATCTCTTATCTTATTTCTCCTATTTTTCTAGTTTTTAGGTTTATTTTCTGTTCAAGCTTTGTAAACAGAAGGAGTATTCTGCCAGATTCAAGCTAAGATTAATAAAAGGATCATTACTTTTCTTCCCTATTCTCTTTTCTTTTTATTTGCTTTTATTATTCTTGTTATGATCTATAGCTAGAATTTCGTTAGAGAGGTCAACGGAGCCCAAACAAGATCATCTTAGATAATTATTTTTTTCAATCATGCTTCAATGATTTATTGTGATACCAATTTCTTAAGTAGTGATCATTGGATGGAATGTTATTCTCATGATTTTGATAGTTTAATCTTAGATAAATTCAAGTTAAACTATGTTTTGTTAGAGATTCAATGTTTTACCTTTGATTTTGTCTTATTAAATATAATCACAAGATTTAGGATTATTATTTAGATTAACAGATTTCATATTCCGAACCAATAACATTAACTTTGTTAATTGGATCAAGATAAAAAAAGTTAACAAATAAATTAATAGGGTGACTTGTTTTGGTGGATTTGATTAATCTAATTCTTTACATTGTGATTTCTACTCTTGTTTATCTTAGAATAGTCTTAATTTAGTTTCTTCTAATATTTCAAACCGGGATTGTTTGAAGTCAAAAAAAAAAAATTGTTGGATCAACGTTGTATCTATAGATTGTCAATGTCTTTTTATATTTTTGCTTTCTTATTTTTATTGATAATTGCACTAAACAGAACTCTAAAAAATGACAACATGACAAATGCAGGAAACTTGTACATGTTATATAAAACATCAAACTTGAATTATACACATTGTAAGATGTGTAAGACGTTTTTGTCTTTATCTAATAGCGATATCATACTAATTTACAACCACGACATAATGCTAATTAAATGATGATGATGATGTAGTAATTAAGAAGTTCAAACTTGAGATCTAACCTTGTTTATCCAAATCATTATCGTTTTGTGGTCTACTTAGGTGGTATAGCTAGAAATGGCTTGAAGGTCATTACCAATGCAACCACTTCAATCACATTTAGGATAAAGAAGATCATTTGAACACCTGCATCTCAATAATAAAATTGCATTCAATATTTGGAAACAAAGATTTTTGAACAAATGATAAGTTTGGGGGGTCTAACTCAAAATCAATTGGCAAAGAGTGGAGAGGCACAGGAGCTTATTAGGAAAGAGATTAGGCAATGAGTGTCCGATGTGGGACTAAACTGAACACGCCCCCACACATGTGGGACAGACAGGGCCAAAGCATGTGGAGATATGAATTGATAACATGGAGGAGAGAAAGGCCCGCTCTGATACCATGATAAGTTTGGGGGTACAACTCAAAACCAATTGGCAATGAGTGTCCAAGTGAGACTAAAGTCAACAAATAGATTTTAACATAATTTGAACTACGAGTTGTCATGGCAAAATTACAACAAATGGTTCCACAACCTAATGAACTTAGCTCAACAAGAAACCAAGATGTTTTCTTTAGAGTTATTAGTAGGTGAAGATTCATACCTGGGAGGAAGGAAGTATCACGACGCTTTTGTGCCCAAGAAAATCTGCGAATAGAAGCCATGAATAATTAGATGGTACGATTAAATCATAAATGCAAATTTTTGAAGGCGAGTCTAGAATCAAAGCTAAAGGTGAATCAAATTCGGTTCACACATATGGGGTATTAGACGTTCATTGTACAGGTTTTCTATTGCTTGGCGGTTTTTTATTACTTGGCTAACTCAATTCAATGGCACAATGTACGCTTTCTATTAATCTTGAACTTTAGGATTGCATGATAGAAATATTCTTGAGATATATGTTCATGTGTGGAATGATTTTGAATATGGTAAATGTTAAAGCCCATGGGCCTAACTCATCCTTGAAAACCGGCTTGTAAGGAAAGGGTTCCCCCGGCTTTATACATTGCACATCCCAATAATACCCAAACAATGTGGGACTATTCTAATACTCCTCCCAAGCGCCAGGGCTTGAGATAGTCAACTCTCCCCCTCTACGTAGGGCTGGAGATACTAACCCAACCCACCCTTAAGGTACATCGTTTTGATACCATGTTAAATCCCTTGGGCCTAACTCATCCTTAAAAATCGGCTTGCAGATAGAGGGTTGCCCCCGCATTATACATTGCACATCCCATTAGTACTCAGATGACATGGGACTATTCTAATAGTAAAATCTCACGTTGCATTGTTTGTTCTGCGACAAGCCATCTATGATTGATCATGGATGCCAAATATACGGAGGATGGGTGATCCAAGAGGATCTACATGCATAGTCTACAGTAAATTTGGCATAATTCTGTCATACGGACTCAGAATTCGAAGATTCCAAAGGCGTTGGAAAGAGGACTTAGAGGACTACGTGATCGAATGCTCAAGCTCTTATTCCATGGAATGAACGTAACTTACTAAAGCATTTCAACATCATTTACCCTTTCGAAATCATAATCAAAGTTGGACTTTCTATTTATAGAATCTTTGACTGAAAATAACTCAAATTCGATCGTGATTCTAAAGTTGTGGCAGAAGAGAGTTTTAATGTACTTCAGATTTTTAATCCAATTAGGAAGTAATTAGGACTTTACTATTTTTAGGCTTACTATAAATAGTATTTACTATTTATAGTACGCACGCAATTAGAACTCTAGAATTAGAATAGAACTAGGTTTTGTTTGTTCTTTCTTCTCTTATAAACACCATTGTAACTCCGTTTTGGAGAAAGATATAAGCACTTTCTTCTTCTTCAATTATTTTGATTTTGTTCTTCATTATCGAGGATTGTTTGGATTAATGGGTGATTGGAAATTCCAAGACTGACTTGTATCACAAAGATGTGCTTAACAGTGAATAGGCATGAAATAGTGTTTTTTGTTTCATCTTCAATCAAACAATGTAAAAGCCTATCACTTGGAGACTGAAATTTCTTGGCCGATATACGAGATCATTTAAGAATTTATTTTGAGACGATTGGGCCATGGTGGTATGTATAAGCACATAAGCACCATTGTTCCTCGAGCACCATAACAAAAATGTAAAAGAAATGTTCAAGGGGTAACTTACAGAATGCCTCCTCCAGCTGGACCAACTGCTTTGAAAAGAGACATTCCGGTCATAGCAATGCCATTTGCGGCTCCTCTTTGGTTTTGCGTCTGTCATAATGGTTAAATAACCAATTGGAAATTTTCACTTTAAAAGGGAAAAAAGATGAAAAGCAAAAGCTCAAACAAGATGAAAAACATTACCACCGCATTGTTTTGTAGCACGAATAGTCCAGTGACAATCGAGGTCTGATTGATTTTAAAACAATCAATTGTAAGAGAACAATTTCTTGAAAAGACAAACATTTAATATCCAAAAGATCAAATTACCCTTACCTTTATCACTAAAAGACAAAACAACCAAGGGAGTTGTTGGAAAAAAAAAAAAAAGGTATTGAAATTTCTCTGGGTAGAAAGGTCTTTGAGTCACATTGACTCTTGATTCCTACCTTTTAAATCACGGGAGTTCCTAGGTATGGAATTTAGATCAATATGTTTCAAATGTTGACGGATCTATCTCCCACATATCTCAAGGTTTATGCTCAAGTCTCGAGATTTGGGGCTGAGTCGAATATTCCCCAGTCATGTTAGCTTACATAGACTTTGGGGTGTAGTATCATCAAGGAGTATACCAAACATGCCCAAACACAAGGACATGTATGGTATTGACAAACATGTTATTTAGAACACGACACACAATCATATATGTCCATGTGCTGGTGTAAGCAAGTACATTCCTTACTAGAATGAACATGGTTTATATGAGAAATTATAAAGTACCATTTTGGGTATTAATGAAATTTTATCAAGATAAATGTCCCATACTCATAACCAATGCCCATCTTCTTGTCTTAATTTTTGAAAATACAAGAAAGAAAGTCTTTGAATTTAGACTTACAGCGAAAAGATTCTTCAGTACGGATGCACAATTTAATAGTAGTGTAAGGCTGAACCCAGATAGCAAAGCTATATAGGGGTAACTTGAAAGCACCGGTATGGATAGAGCCTTCATATATAAGCAGAAAAAGTGGAACCATCAATCAAATATCATATATCCAATTCAAACAGATTAACTTCAAATTATTATTATATATATATATATATATATAATAAATAAAATAGTGTGGAAAGCATACCGCCGCAATGCGAGATATCATGATGGGCCCAACAATTTTCTCAATCATTGGATATAAAGAAGTTTGAAAGATAAGAAGGCCAAAACCTAAAAGTTAAATAGGTAGTCAGTAACTCTACTCCATGAATAGATACACTCGACGAATTTCAATTTACAAGCAAAAAAAATGTGCTTCTTATTCTAGGGACAAATGAGCATCTATCAAAATACCTGATATTGCAAGAACCACCCCAACCTCATCAGTCGTATAGCTTAATCCCCCATATTTTTTAGGACTGACAGCCCATAATGAGAATAGCTACAAAAGAAAATTCAATCATTAAATATCATAAATTTACAACTACATAAATAAATAAAATTTAGAGGATTTCATGTGTATTTAGCATCATTTACTCATGTTTAGATCATGGATCAACTAGCACAAATTTGTTGAGGACAATTGACAAATCGTGACATAAATCGAACCATAACCCAAACACCAGAAGTAAAACATGAAACACATTACCTCAGAGTAGGCCATATCATGAAGTGAGAAAACACAATATACAATGATTGATGACATTAATGGCCAATTCTTGAAGAGATTTTGTTTAGAATCTACTGGTCTTCCGTCGGTCTCTTGCATATTTTCTATCACATCACACGCATGAGATGAAGCTTCATATGAGTCAGATCCTTCTGTGTTGCTTCCACGATGGTTGTGCAACGATTCCTACAATCCCAAAATTATAGAACACCAAATTTTAGTAAAGAGGCATCTCAAATGTTGTGAACAACACTTACGTAACTGATCTCCACAAAAATTTAGGTATAGTAGCAGATTTTGAAAAGCATGAACAGCCAATACAAATACAACTAAACTGAGGCCACTCGAGAGTGGAGGAAAATATATGTTTAGTCCCACATTGGACACAAATTGCCGCGTCTCTCTTTATTAGCTTCTGGGCCTCTCCACTCATTACCAATTGGTTTTGAGTTGGACCCACAAATTTATCATGGTATCAGAGCGGGCCTTTCTCTCCTCCATGTCGCCCAGTTCATATCTCCAAGTGCTTTGGCCAAGTCCGGCCCACACATGCGGGGGCGGGGGCGTGTTGAGTTTAGTCTCACATTGGACACAAATTGCCTTGTCTCTCTCCTTATAAGCTCTTGGGCTTCTCCACTCATTGCCATTTGGTTTTGAGTTGGACCCCCAAATTTATCACCCAAATTTAGCAATATACACTCAACATTCCCCCTCACCCACATAAGGGTGGAAAGAATAGAACTCGTGACCTATACCTAGTGCTTTGATACCATGTTAACCAACCAACTACTGCAAAAGACCGATTTGTTGGAGAGGGGGAGAACTATGAATATAAGAGGGTCACAACACTTAAACGGGGGGGTATGACACCCAAGAATGAAGGAAAATATTCACTCAACAGTTATGAAGGAAGATATCAAATGGATTAAGAAACATACCGGAAGCCAAAAACAACAGATGGTTACAAACAATGCAAAGACTGATATGCATAGGCAAGGTAAGAAGTATGGGAACCTGCACAAAAAAAATGTTTGTGTTGCACAAAAAATGCTGAAATGACACATAAAACAATGCTACTGTTGGAAGAAAAGTTGACATAGTAATGCTTACCTCCCAAATAGAGATTCTTGGGAAAATATATTTGGAAATTTCTCTGCTGGCTAGGAACATAAAGTCATTCATTAGTTGAATTCACATGAAGATCAAAGATTAGACATGAAAAATATCTGAGAGAGAGAGAATTTTTTTGACAATTTCTCATATAAAATGATCACAATATGCACATAAGTGAGAATGAAATACTGCTTGGTTGGTCTTCTCAACCACCTGATACTATATTTATAAAAATAAAAACTTTTTTCCATCTATTTGATACTTCTCCGAGAGGAAAAAAAATTCCATTTCTCTTATTCATGTATACTACCTGACAAGAAGTAGATGAAAGGTTCTCGTAAAAAAATTGCTAATATGTAGTAAGTTATGTCATTTTTTGTGGCATTATGCATTTAAGAAGTAAGGTACCAATACCTGTGCAAGGAAACCTCCAAGAGCTGGACCAATGATCAATCCTAAGCCCCATGCTGTACTAATCTGAAATGAAATTCGGCGTTGAGTCCATTATAAATTACAGGAATACATATAGGGATGGGGTTATATGGACCAATGGATCATCTATGTCTATAAACCACATGTCAACGTGACACCCAAAAACACCATCGGGTTCCACATGTATGTAGAGCATAAAATTTTATGAAAACAAAATTGAAAAAATCAAATATTTTCACTGTTGGATTTAAATTTTAAATTTAGGAGTTTAGTGGCCGTCCACTTTCAAAATCAAGATATGGCCAAAAATATTGGGGGGATTTTTTTTTCAAACCCAATCTAGACCACATAAAAGAGGGTTAAAGTGTCATTTGGACCACCGGGGAAGTCCACGTGGCCCAAGTGTGAACTTCAGTCCAGGCTCTATATGGTTTTTTGGTCCATGCAACATTTTCCCGTGTGGGAGGGGGATGTGGGCGTGCGTAGGGGTGTGTACATGTGTGTGTGTGTGTGTGTGTGCGCACGCGCATGCATGATAAACGAATACAAAGTAAATGTTCTTACAAGTGACAGTCCCAAAGCTTGATCTTCTGCTCGGGAAACTTCGGAAGCATATGCCTTAAATACAATCAGATAGAAAAGCTTAAATATGTATAAGAGAAACAAAGGTTATGGAAATAAAGAATCTAAACAAACGCCATCTAACCCACCATCATCATTAAAACCGTATCCCAACAATTTGGGGTCAGTTGATTGAATTATGTTCCTCCATTCAATTTTATCTAAAACTATGTCTTCTGTTAATTCAAGTGTGTTCATCAGCTCTTACTACTTCAATCAACATTCTTTTGGTCTTACTCTCAATCTTTTAGAACCTTCATCTGGCATATAACCCCAATTAACACCTATTGAAACTCATATATGTTAACCAACCAACTATTCCAAAAGACCAATCTGTCGAAGAGGGGTAGAACTATGAATATAAAAGGGTCACAGGGCTTAACTAGGATACGACACACTTGTGAGTGGAGAAAAATATACACTCAACACTCCCCCTCACCCACAAGGGTGGAAAGAATCAACCAACTATAACCCCAATTAACTCCTGTTGGAACTCATATATGCTAACCAACCAACAACCCCAAAAGACCAATATGTTGGAGAGGGAGAGAATTATGAAATAAGAGGGTCATGGTGCTTAATCGGGATATGATTCGTATGACACACCCGAGAGTGGAAGAAAATATGCACTCAACAATATATAGTCTCACGGATGCACGTACACACACCTTTATTGTACCAAGTAGACCATTCATAAATCCAAGAAGAAACCTTGTGATAACTGCCATCCAAAAGTTTGTACTGAGGCCAAAGAGAGTGTTGAATACAACCCTGATATGTATTATTAAAACAGAGGAAATGACAGAAATAGTTTAGAGACAACAATTCAAGTTTAATTATATAGGGAACAATGTCAAGAAATACTAACACCGAAATTGAGCCCAACACCATAACAGGTTTTCGACCATATCGATCAGCTATAACTCCCCAAAGAACAGAAGTTAAAGCTCTTCCCAACATAAATGAAGCTCCTACAGCACATTAAACGTATTATAAGCTTTGTATTATGAAGTACTCAAATGAGATACCATCGTTAAAACGTGCTCACCCACAAAACCAGCATAGAATCCAATATCTTCTTCCCTTTCCGCAGTATGAAAATCTCGTATCTACAATGAAATTTACTTTATAGGAATATTTAGAACAGATCTGACATGAATATGGACAAATTGACAGAAAGATAAGTGATGAACAAAATTCAATGAAGTAAAATACACACTTACCATGAAGTAAAGAAATGGAAAGAGAGATGAAATTGGCAAACCTGAAAATGCATATCACATAGAAAGGGAGGTTAAGGGTTAGACGGATCAAGTCATGACAACCCAGGCCACATAGGGGCTGGTTTCATTTTTTGTGATGTGGAGAGTGAGTTGATCAAGGTTGGCTATAGTTATTTGGTTGGCTCAAATAACTTAGCAGAATCCAATGCTCTTCTGTTAGGATTAGAGCTTATCCCCCTCTAAGGCGTTAAGCTAATGGTTGAGTCAAATTCAAGTCTTCTTGTTAATGCCATTAAGGGTGGGATCTAACCTTGGACGTTGGAAAATTCAATTAAAAAGTGTTTGTCTATTTTGGCTCAGATTGAATGGAATATTAGACATGTCTTCAAGGAGGCGAATGGGTCAACGGATGCTCTGGCGGTTTTTGCTTCTAAAACTAGATCTTTTTTTTTTTTCTTTTCTTTTTTCTGCAGATAATTTGCCTTTATTGGCTCGTAAGGAGTTTCTTGGGGACAAATTAGGTCTCCCAAACACCGGGCGTCTGTAATTTTTTTTTTTTCCTTTTTCTCTTAATAAAATACTTGCTTGCTTATTAAAAAATATATATATTAGATGTGTTTTAAAAAGTTTTAAAAAAACTCTGAGCAAATTTTGCCAACAAGAACATTTGATCAGGTTCAATACCCATTTGTTCATTTGCAAAGAAAACAATTTTCTCAAAGATTTTCTCAGAAAACAAACGTATAGTGAGATGGGTTTCTTTCTTTATTGGGAAAAATCCATGGGAAAATCAAGTTTCTTAGAAACCTATTTGTTCATTTGGAGAGAAAATAATTTTCTCACAGATTTTCACACCAAACAAACAGATGGTAAAAAGTAATTCCATTTTCCTCCAACTTATTTCTTAAAACACTAAAAACTACTTAGTTCCAATAATTTAAAATTTCTAAGTAACAGAACTAAACTAAAAAAATTATATAATCTACTAAGAATCAATTCAACCTTAATTCAATCTCACAAACAAAACAAAAGAAAACAAGAAAATCATTCTTAAAGCATCTTAAAACAACAAATAAACAAACAAAGAGTTCTCATCCATTAAAAATTCTAAAAAACAGTACCAAACCAACAACAATTATATAATCTACTATGACTCAACTCAACTTTAATTCAATCTCATTAATATTTAAAAAAAAGGATGAAAGTCATCCACAAATTATCTTAAAAAACAACAGCCCACTGGGTTCTCATCCATTAAAAACTTTAAAAAAAAAAAAAAAAAAAAAACAAAAAAAAAAAAAAACCAACCACATTATATAATCTACTAAGAATCAACTCAACTTTAATTCAACCTCAAAAACAAAAAAATATATATCCTTCTCAGTTTATCTTAGAACACCAACAACCCACTGAGTTCTCATCCATTAAAAAAATATCTGACGGGCTGAGACCGTCAAATATGGGCTTTTTTCACATAGTACCAAACCAACCATGTTATATAATCTGCTAAGAATCAGTTCAACTTAAATTCAATCTCACAAACAAAAAAAAGAGAAACAAAAATCATTCTCAAATTATCTTAAAACACCAACAAATACTGAGTTCCTATTCATTAAAATTTCTAAAAAAACAGAACCCAAACCAACACATTATATAATCTTCTTCTTTTTTTTTTTTTTGGCTAAATAAAAGGGGTTTTTATATAATCTACTATGTGTCAGGTCAACTTTAATTCAATCTCATAAACAAAAAAATATAAAAATCACAAGTTTTCTTAGTTCTTACCATTACATAACACGATGATCCATATAAAAATGAATTCTTTGTAAGGGGTTCCTTGATGGGTATCCTTACGTTGATCCAACTTGCAACCAGGGCAATTCTCATAGTAAACTTTCTTCTTTTTCAACAATAATGCTTCTTTATTATCCTCCATTATCAACCCCACTCTTAGAAAAACAAACAAAAAAAAAAACTCAAGTTTGATCTAAACCCGCGTTCGAGTTTTGTTAGACTTTCTTTCAATCAAAGAACAAGAACTAATGAAGAAGAAGGAGAAGATGATGAACATATAACAATGACAACATGTACGAAAATTTTAAGAAAGTGAAAAATTACTAAAACAGCCATATATTTTTCGAAATTACTGAATCAGTCATATTTTATTATTATTTACTAAAGATCATGTAACATAAATTGAACTTGACTTTATAAGAGAGATTCTATTGCCACACCTACTTTTGCTAGTGCCACCTCAATTCATATGTAAAGTTTTTGTCCCCTTCATACCTTTTAACTTCTTTTTTTTCTTGTTCTTTTTTTTAAGCCTTTTTTTTATCTAAAGGGGCATAGGTCTAGTCCTTTTTTGATACTTAGACAGGGACTAGGGATTGTCAGGGAAAACTTATGGCTACACGTGCATTTTACTCTTGATTAACAAGAAGGTACTGTAAATCAAGCCATATAAAATCTTATGTGTTCTTATACCCCAACTTTTGATGAAAGACTGTAATTTGTAACTATGAATTTTTCTTTATAGTGAAATCGGTGTGATCCATGAATGTACCTCAATCTAGAAAGAATCACATAAAATCTATGTGTTTATTTGTGTGATTGCATATTGTGTTTGATTTTTTAATTTGTTTTTTTTGTTTCAATTGCACATGTTTTCTTAACATCAACCTCTAATTAAAATCCTACCTAAAATAAAAAATAGACAAATTGAAAGAGAAAAGAATTAGCTAACAATTATAATGCGCATTCAACATAATTATTCTAAATACCAAATCCATGAATATAAAAATTCAACAAAACTTTTGGGTTTGTTTACAACAAAGTATCAATCCTATGTTCAAAATCAACAAGTAATCAAAACCTATTAAACTAATTGAACTTTTGTAAATACCAACAAGTGCACGGTCCTACATTTCAAGATTGGTTATGGATCAGTAGAGTGATAATTTGCTCAGAGCCCAACATATGTTTGACATATAACATTGATGACATAAACAATAAGAGAGAAAATTTCTCTCTCATGCCCATAGTAAAAAAACAAAATTTCCTAATTAGATCATATCATGAGATTTGTAAATCATGGGTATTTTGATCACAATTAGTATGGGCAATTAGGTAAATTTATACATTATCTATTAAAGAAGAGAGTCAAGAGAGGTCAAAAGGGTAAATTTCACAGTTAAATTGAAGAAATCCTTCAAAAATATTAATAATGGGTGGTGCTGGAGTAACAATACAATTGACAACGTTTGGGACACTGGTGTGCACAAAACCATACATGCTTCTCATTCGTATCTCGATGCAAAGCATCTATGGTCTATACACGTTCAGGTAAAATGAGTGATTGTTTTTGCTGATAGACTCAAATACCCGTTTGACATATGCGCAGATGATGTAAGTAAGAGAGAGAAAATTCCTCCCACCTCACAATTTTAGTTTTAAATTTTCAAATATTAAAAAGGGTCGTGGGACCCAAATGGATTATCATATTGGCAATTGAAATTGTGGTTGAAAAAAAAAAAAAAACAATTAATTAGAATACCACAACATTATGAGAAAAAAAATCACTCTCGTAAAATTTGCTATTTTTGTTATTTTATGAGATTTTACAAGAGCGTCAAACGAGAACTATATAACTACAAGGTTCGATATATTAACAGAGCCATCATGATTTTAAATCTCGTCCAAGTCATCTCGATATCATTCAAGCAACGAGATGAGTTTACATGGCATCTCAAACTTCACATCTTCATGCTTGATAAGCGATATGACTCGGATTATATATAAAAATCTTGGTCAAGTCAAGTAAGATTTTGTATATTTTAATTAAAATAATTAATTTTTTAAAATTTAAATATATATTATATAAATAAAGTATGATTTTATGATTAAACATCTTCTGGCATACCTTATTTCATAAAATCATTATAACTCAAGTTAAATGATTGATCTCCAGTTGTACAATTTGTCTTATTCACTGATAAGAGGTCAAATCAGATTTTGAACACATGGTTCCCATTGAGTGGAAAAACACAAAATACAACTATCATAATTAATGTATATATATGTATATATATATAATTATTGGGAGACTCATGGAAAAATACAAAATGCAACTATCATAATTAATGCAAATCCCTAATAAATAAATAAGGGTCCCGTTAAGCAACAAACATTTTGGTAAAACATTTTTCAAAACATGGGTTAGAGGTTTTGGAATGGGTTGATTTTTGTGAGGATGATCTCTACGGTGAGGAAATCATCCTCACAAAAATCAGCCCATTCCAAAACTTCTAGTCCCAATTTACAAGTTGAAATATCGTGAACCGTCCATTTTTTATAAACCATTTTTGATGGGATTAGAAGTTTTGGAATGGGCTGATTTTTGGTGAGGATGATCTACCGTAGAGATCATCCTCACCAAAAATCAGCCCATTCCAAAACCTTTAACCCATGTTTTGAAAAATGTTTTGCCAAAATGTTTGTTGCTGAACATTTCCCTATATATATAAATTATACTAATTCCAATGCAACTATCATAATTAATGCAAATCCCTAATTAATGTAAATCTTGATTGATGGATTTTATGTTTTAATGATCAGATCATTTTCTTTTCGGTGAGTCAATTTGTTTATATTATTAGTAAGCCTATTTTTAATGAGTTCAGTAACTCAGTGATGACAGGATTTGAATTTAGGTCTCTGATATCATCACCTAAAAACTTCACCAACTAATCTAGCTAGCACCTGCCTCTTAACCTTATTCTACTAAAATATGATGTATAGAAAATGATGTAAATGCCCTTATTTTCAATCTTTAAGTAAAAAATTCTTCGTTTTCCTCTAAAAAATAAACCATCGTCAATCTCTGATGAGATAAAAGTTAAAAAAATAATAATAATACTAATAAAAAAAAATCTCTTCTTTAATTTTAAGATGTTGCTGTCTTCAAATTCCATACGTCAAACAACAATATAGGTCTTCAAATTTAAAAGTCGGACCCACACATCAATCATTAACATTCCGCCTTCAATGTGATTTGGTGCTAATCTAACCATAATAATGATAGAGTAGGGATCCAGTCAAGTGTCTCGTTCCTAACCAAGGTCAGGTGACACCCCATTTTTATGCCACATGGCATTTTTGTGTACCTACTGACCGTATGGATATCTGATCCTCCCTTGGTGATCCTACACGCCAAAAATTATAGTGTTTGATAACTTGTAACCACTAGATCTAATCTCCTGAAAAAGAACTCCAATCCAACGATTAGAAATCATTCTTAAGAAAATGTGATAATAAATGGATGCACATCACCAATAAAACTTTTTTTTTTTTAATTCACCAAGGGATGGAGCACATATCCATACGGTCAGTGGGTCACCAAAAATGACACGTGGCATAGAATGGGATGCCATTTGACCTTAGTTATGAACGGGACACCATTGGATATCTTCCAAATTGTATGCACCTTGTGTGAAAGGTTGAAATTCTCCTCCCACACCCCAATACACGTCACGTAAGTCATAATCCAAGGAATTACCTCCTAAAATATCTCCTAAAAATTTTCTTGTATTATGATTTACATGGCATATGGTAGGTAATTGAAAGGCAGATTTATCAAAACATGCACAACATTTAAAATGTTTATCAAAACGGTGCACTGTAGCAATTAATTCCGAATTCATTTTAAAAACTGTACTGTTTTGATAAATTATTCTAATTTAAATACAGCCCGCACATGGCTGTATGGTTGTTGATGGAGGGGTTGATTGTATGGCCCAACATGGCTGGAAGCCTACCTGCATTTTATGTGGTATCTAAGTCTCCACGATGCAGCTGAAATAACAACCATGAAATAGGAATGTCGTACTTCGACAGTGTGGCTGGTTTTGGCAGCTTACATGAAACTAACTTTTCCACACAAGGAAAATGAAACTGAAATACACAAGTAAATTGAAGTTGAAAAACACCAAGTATTTTAGGGTGATTTTCAACCTTTGGAGAAATCGAATTTAATTTTGAGAATAATTACTTAAAGGATCTTGGTAGAGGGATTTTTTTCTAAATAATCCCAATGTTTTGGGAGGTCTCTTAATAGTCTAATTAGTAAACTTTTATTTTCTTAACAATGCCTGGACCTCATCTCCTACGTTACAATGTGAAAAAAGTCCAAATTTGACTGTCCCGGGCCGTCAAATTTCATAAAATTCGACGGACAAAAGGGTCGAATTGGCGTCGAATTTTTCATTGTCAAATTTTGATTTTTGACAAGTCGAAATTGTCAAATTAATGAAGGATGGGAGAAATTTGACAACTCTAAACCATCAAATCTGAGAACATCAAGAATTTCGACAGTCTTAAACCGTTAAATTTTAGTTTTTAAAATCTGTTGGCCTTGGCCCATCAATTTATTCTGTCGAATTTTCCAGTTTTCACGCAGTGCATTTCTCACGATTGAATGCCCTAATTGTCAAACTCATCGATTTCATCTCGAAAAATTGAATTTTTGGCATCTCAATCAAGTTTCGAAGACTCCATTATGCCGGAAAGGATTTAAGAAGGAAGAAGAAGTTATTTTCAAGACTTTATGTGCCATCCTTGAAAAAGGAAAATTCAATTGCTGACTTTTTTGAAGTACTCTCGGTTAGGGATATCTTGGGATTTTGGCTTTAGAATGGATTTTAATAATTGGGAGATTCTAGAGTTAGCAGAGTTAACTTTCAAACTTGACTAGACAACATTGGAGCTGTCAGGGCTTGGTAAAAGGGTTTGACTTGCACAAAGGACAAAAACTTCACAGTAAGTTCATTCCACGATTCTCTCTCTCTCCCCCGAGGATTCTTTCATTCCCAGTTGGTCCTATATAGGACCATAAAATACCTTCGAAAGTCTCTTTTTCATATGGTTAGCAGCGTCGGGTAAAATTCTTACTTTTGATTATCTTATGATTAGAGATTTTGTTGGTCCAAACTATTGTATCATGTGTAGAAGGAATGAGGAGTCTGTTTGCCACTTATTGATTCAATGTCCATTTGTTCGTAGTTTGTAGGTTCATTTCTTATGTCTCTTTAACTGCTTATGGGTGTTTCCAAACTCAATTTTTTCTTTATTTCAAGTATGGAATCATAACGTGTTTTTAGATAGTCACTAGTCCCTTTTGAGTTATGTTGGGTTACATGGAGAGAAAGGATTCATAGAGTCTTCAATGGGCATGTTTTGAAAATCCAAGATTTGATTTTGGAGGTGTTGGGGTTCTTATTCTTTTGAAACAAATTGGATTCGGACTTCAAAGGGGTGTTCCTTGATGAGTTTGTATTTAAATGAGAGACCTTATGTTCTAATTAATTTCGTTGCTAGTTTTTTAGTTGTTACCTAACTCTTGTATGTTGGTTGCTTATCTCAACCGGTCTGTTTCTCTCTTTTTAATATAATTCAATTTACTTATAAAAAATAAAAATAAAAAAATCATTTTCAAAGAGATTTTTTCAAACATTTTGAAGATATATGTAAAAATCTAGGGTTTTCATTTTTTTTCTTAGTTTTTGGATGATAATCAATTAAGAATGGTTCTTTTGGGTTGAATTCATCTAAACAAATCGTTATCTCAAGTTTTTAGTTGATCTTCCAATGTATTTTAGTCGAAAAAACTTGAAAATTGAAAATGGGTGGGTTTTACCAATGTGTGAGTTCACCACTTTTTATTTAAAAAGTGGTGAGCTTGATAGTAAATAGTGGTGAGTTCGACAGTAAAATTTGTGAACTCGACACTAAATAAAAAAACGTCGAGTTCGACAATAAATAAAAAGTGGTGAACTCGACAATAAATAAAAAAACAATGAGTTCACCAACAATGAAGAATCATTAAGAAATAAAAAGTTTACTAAATGTCCTATCAAGCTACTGTGCAAAACTTAGACACTATTCAGAAATAAATCCCTCTGCTAGGGTCCTTTAAGTAATTTTTCTTCAATTTTGTTACTTGAAAAAGACTATACATATGTAATTAACTTCGAAAAAAGAATTGAAGTGTAAATATATAATAATATATATTGAATGGCTCTTTGGCTTGTTCCGTAGTAAGGTATAGGAATATGAACAAACATAAATAAGAAAAGATTTCAGTTAATGAATTAACAAGAATTATTTGTTGAAAATTCCCATACACATAAATGAATATGAGTTCAAATCCAATACACCCAAGGTAAAGAATTGAAATCCTTTTGCCACACCCCAATACATGTCATGTAAGAGAAAATCTTAGAAATTAAAACCTAAAATATCTCTTTTTCATAATTTCCTTGGATCGTGGCTTATGTGGCATGTGGAGGTTTTCAATACTCTGCATAAGGTGTACACGATTTTTGACTCAATGAATATAATCGAAAAAGTTTAAGAGCATAAAATAATGAAAATTGTAAGAGGTTTTAAATTATACAAAAGAAAGTAGTACACCAAGGAGAATAATAATGTAATGGATGAATAAGGTGGTTTTATAAATAGGGTTTTCCCCTTTAAATAGTGCAAAGGTGACCATTATTAGGGCAACATCCTACTTTCATGTGTCCTTTTGGTTTTGGTCAGTCGTCCTCCATGCGCGTAGTACAACCATCTTCGCCCATTGCATTGTTGGCGGCATCACTGTCCCTTGATCTTTCATACACCATCTGGCTTTGACGTTGTCCACCTGGTAGCTTGTGTGGCACCCCTAATTTTTAGGCTTACTTTTTGTTCAAGTTTTGTAAACAAAATGAGCATTCTGCCATATTCAAGCTAAGATTAATAAAATGATCATCACTTTTCTTCCACATTCTCTTCTCTTTTTATTTGCTTTTATTATTCTTATTATGATCTATAGCTAGATCTCCATTAGAGAGGTCGATGAAGTCCAAACAAGATCATCTTAGATAATTATTTTTTTCAATCATGCTTCAATACTTCCTTGTGATACTAATTTCTTAAGTAGTGATCATTTGATGGAATGTTATTCCCATGATTTTGCTAGTTTTAATCTTAGATAAGTTCAAGTTAAACTATGCTTTGTTAGAGATTCAATGTTTTACCTTTGATTTCGTCTTATTAAATATAATCACAGGATTTAGGATTATTATTTAGATTAACAGATTTCATATTCCGATCCAATAATATTAGTTTTGTTAATTGGATCGAGATAAAAAGTAAACAAATAAATTGATAGGGTGACTTGTTTTGGTGGATTTGACTAATCTGATTCTTTACATTGTGATTTCTACTCTTGTTTATCTTAGAATATTCTTAATTTAGTTTCCTTTAATATTTCAAACCGTGATTGTTTTAAGCAAAAGAAAAATTGTTGGATCAACGTTGTCTATGTGGATCGACCCTTGCTTACCAACGTTTTTTTTTTTTTTATTATTGATAATCTACACTAAACAGAACTCTAAAAAATGACAACATGACAAATGCAAAAAACTTATACATGTTATATAAAACATCAAACTTGAATTATACACATTGTAAGATGTGTAAGACGTTTTTTTCTTTATCTAATAGCGATATCATACTCATTTACAACCACGACATAATGCTAAGTAAATGATGATGATGATGTAGTAATTAAGAAGTTCAAACTTGAGATCTAACCTTGTTTATCCAAATCATTATCATTTTCTGGTCTGCTTAGGTGGTAGAGCTAGAAATGGCGTGAAGGTCATTACCAATGCAACCGCTTCAATCACATTTAGGATAAAGAAGATCATTTGAACACCTGCATCTCAATAATAAAACTGCATTCAATATTTGGAAATAAAGATTTTGAAAATATAAGTTTGGAAAGATTTTTGAACAAACGATAAGTTTGGGGTCTAACTCAAAACCAATTGGTAAAGAGAGGTGAGCTTATTAGAGAGAGAGTGTCCGATGTGGGACTAAACTAAACACACCCCCGAACGTGTGGGACAGACTGGGCCAAAGCACGTAGAGATATGAATTGATGACATGGAAGAGAGAAAGGCCCGCTCTGATACCATGATAAGTTTGGGAGTCTAACCCAAAACCAATTGGCAATGAATGTTCGATGTGAAATTAAAGTCAACAAATAGATTTTAACATAATTTGAACTAGGAGTTGTCATCGAAAAATTACAACAAATGGTTTAACAACCGAATGAACTTAGCTTGACAAGAAACCAAGATGTACTCTAAGAGACAATCTTAGAAATTAAAACCTAAAATATCTCTTTTTCATAATTTCCTCTAATCATGGCTTATGTGGCATGTATTGAGCTATGAATGGAGGTTTTCAATACTCCGCCTAGGGTGTAGACGATTTGAAATTCAATGAATATAATCAAAGAAATTTATGATAGAACATAAAATAATGAAAATTGTACGAGGTGTTTTAAATTATACAAAAGAAAGTACTACACCAAGGAGAATAATAATGTAATGGATGGATAAGGTGGTATTATAAATATGGTTTTTCCCTTTATATAGTGCAAGGGTGACCATTATTAGGGCAACATCCTCCTATCATGTGTCCTTTTGGTATTTGGTCAGTTGTCCTTAAGGCGGGTAGTACAACTATCTTCGCCCCTTGCATTGTTGGCGGCATCATTGTCCCTTGATCTTTCTTGGAGTGACAACAGCACGCCATCTGGCTTTGATGTCGTCCACGTGGTAGCTTGTGTCACAACGTGAAAAAAAATCTATATTTGACGGAATTTCATAAAATTTGACAGACCAAAACGTCAATTTTTTTAGTGTCAAATTTTTTTTCGACAAACTGAAACCATTAAATTAATGGAGGATGGGAGAAATTTGATGGTTCTAAGCCGTCGAATTGGGGATCATCAAAATTTTCAACGGCCATAAGCCATCAAAATTCACTTTCTAAAATTTGTGGACTTTGGCCTGTCGAATTTTCTTGTCAAAATTTTCAGTTTTCACATAGTGTGTGGCACCTCTTGTCACGTGTCATCAAGCCTCTCTTTGCCCTTCTAGAACCTTCCTAATTAATGCACTCCTTCCAAGTTGTTCCCTCGTGATGCTACCTCGTATGGCCCATTCAAGAAGTGTCATCTCAACAACTTCATCATGAGAAGGCATCTTGTCTTGAGGCATGTCTCGTCGTAGATTGCGCCATCAACAAATAACTTTAATGCAAATCGAATGCCTGTAAGTAAGAAAAAATATTAAAAATGACGTGGACGAAAGTAATAATAAATTCTTCAATTCTCAAAATCCATTCAATTTAGAACCCAATATTTATTGCAAACAAATAAAAGATAAAAAGATATTTGACGTTATTAACCCATGTTTTAATTCAAATATACTTGATGAAATCAAATCCGTTAAATTCATATTCGGATCACTCGGATTTTAGATAAATCCGTACCATTTTAAGCATTGTTCAAGCATAACACGAACGTTTACACTATCAAATTTACAAAATAAGTCTTCAAATTCAGAAGTGGGACCGACAATAATAATTATGTCCAGTGTCCCGTTTTTAACCAAGGTCAGGTGACACCCCGTTTTATTCCTCGTGGAATTTTTTTTTTGGACCCACTAACTGTATGGATATGTGCTCCATCCCTTGGCGATCATACGAACCAAAAATCATAGTGTTTGATAATTTGCATCCAATAGATCTAATCTCCTAAAAAAGAACTCAAATCCAATGATTAGAAATCATTCTTAAGACAATGCTATAATCAATGGATGCACATCACCAATCAAACTGATTTTTTTTTTTTTTTATGTAGATTCACCAAGGGATGGATCACATATCTACACGATTGGTGGGTCACCGAAAATGTCATGTGACATAGAATGGGGTGCCACCTGACCTTGATTATGAAAGGGACACCAGAAATGATCCCACTCGATAATAATTATTATGGTTAGATTAGCATAAAGGTTGAAGGTGATTGATTTTCCATTAGTCTCACATAGAAGACCAGTCACAATGTTCCACCCAACTGATCGAGCAAGTATTTTCATTGGATGCACAACTCACTATCATGATAAAGGGTTTAAATATAACACCAATTCATTGCCATGTTATTATAATCAATCACTAAATTTGTCAAAAAAAATTGATGCAAGACGTTGATTCTCAAAAGAATATGAGCAGGACGAAGAACAATTTTCCAATTAATTTGTTGATTATCAAGAGTTTGAGACCGCAAATCCATCCAACGATTATGAATAACTCATAGTTGAAAATCGGACTTGCAAGGAGAGAGTTGCCCCCGCTTTGGTACATTACACGTCCCAATAGTACCCAACCGATGTGGGACTATTCTAACACTCCCCCTCAACACCAAGGCTGGAGACGCTCGGCTCTCCCCCTGAAGATACTAACCTCAACCATTATTAAGGTACTCCTGCTCTAATACTATGTTTAAGCCCATGGGCCTAACTCATCCTTGAAAATCGGCTTGCAAGGAGAGGGTTGCCCCCACTTTATACATTACACTTCCCAATAGAACCAAGGCGATGTGGGACTATTCAAACATTCCCCCTTAGCGCTAGGGTTGGGAATATAAATTTTATGATCTGAGTAATGCTTAATTATCCACTCTATAGATTTTTATCACTAGTTACATCTTTGAATGATCATGACAATTGTTCCCCAAATGGCATTAATATCTCAATCGAGGAGTTGCTCTAATCCTATTGTGGGTGCTCGTGTTCACAGTACGACATTTCCTATTTTTACTACTTCCTTTTGCTCAAAATTTTCTCTCATCTTATCCAATGCAGATCCCAAGGTACTGATGCTTATATTATAGTCACAAAATAAATTGAATTTTCGAGTAGGGTTTCGTTATGTTATTTATTTTTTTTCTTTGTGAGGTTTCTTGCTGTTGTGGATAGAGAGTCGATAATCTTTATCATTGATAGTGGATTTTTCTCCATCTCCTCCGTAGACACAGTCAATTTGTCAAGTAACGTAAATCTTGTGTGTTCGTTTTTATTCTTGTTATGCTTATGCACAACAGGACTAATTAGAAAAAAAAATCCCTCTACCAAAATCCTTTAAATAATTTTCCTTTTATCGATTTCATTTTAAATTTTTATTATAATCGTAAACGTCACGTTTAAAACGAAAAAAAGAGAGCCATTTATAACATTTTAGAAAATAAATTTTGAACATCTCTCTCTCTCTCTCTCAAAAGTTTATGTTCTTAATTCTCTCAAGTGAAGAAAAACTCCTCAAAGGTATTTAAAAAAATTGAAAGAATAAAACTCATATAAATATGCGGTTCGATATTTTATTATTGTAGTTAAATAAGGAATTTGATAATATAATATGAGAACATCGCTTGAATAGGAACAATAACAAAACCTTAACCCCCACACAATTTTTTTTCATTTAAATTTATCTTCTGTTTTTTTTTTTTTTCTTGAAATTCTTTCCTTGTTGACGTAATTCCCAAGCCAATATGTCAAAATTTATCGGACCGAGACCACTTGTCCAATATGTCTCATTATCGTCCACCAACAAGATGGATAGACAAGTTAGACGTATCGAACAAGATTTAAAATCATGTTTCATTTGTCTCATTGTAGAAAAAGAATACTCAAACACATTGAAAAACTTGTCCGAGACAACTCAGTCTCGTTCATAAACAAGATGAGACGTCAAAACGAGTTTTAAAACCATGGGTATATTTGGACTCCTTTAGAATCCAAACAATAAAAAGACAGGTTTTATAATAATTTAATCTCACTTACAGTCTTGGCTCCAACAAACTCCTCTTCCAACCATTTTTCTAGTTAAACTCCATTTTGCGTTCAAAGAAATTCAAATTCTCTCACTTGACTCATAGCCATGAACGGGGCTTTCAATGGGCCATATTTTGGACTGGCCCATTATGGAACCAGTATGGGTAGTCTTACTAATTTTAGTTATAGGCCATGATTCGGGCCTATTGTGCAGCCCACAGGGCCCAATAAAATCTACAAATAAAACTCCTGATTGAGCCATTGTTTATAGAAAGTGTACCCATCTCTAACGAATTGGATGTGCTGCAAAATTCACTATTGTCCATGCCTATCTGTACTTCTCATAGTGGAAATTTATTCATGAGTCATGATTTTATGACTCAAAAAATTTCACTCAGTGTGTATGCGGCTGACATGGCAAGGACATAGAACCATAGATCTTTTTCTTCGGGATACACAAGGAAAAGGGTCAACAGTTTTGTGCCCTTGCCACATCAGTCAAATACAGACCGAATGAAAATTTTCGAGTCCGAAATTCATTAGCATTGTTCCATTTCTTAAAGCAATATATATGTTATCATTTATTTTAAAACTAGAGTTTGGGCATCCTTTTTGGGGTTGAGGGGGTAAGATAGGAAAAATAATAAAGTTGGAGGGGTACTATTAAGAAAGGAGAGTAATAAAGTTGGAGATGTATAATTAAGAAAATGGGGAGAGGAGAAAAGACAATAAAGTTGGAGGGGTAATTTTGAAAAAAAAAGTAAAAGAAAAAAAGATAATAAAATTAAAAGTATTTTTGGAAAAAAGAAGAAGAGAGAGATATAAACTATCCTCGAAATACATTATTAATTATGAGTATAAATCTTGGGACAAAGAGAGCGGGAGCCACTTTTGTATTTTATTATATAGATGTTTTAAAAAAAATTAAATATTTACATAATTGACATAACTTTATTTAACTTGTCCAAATCTACTCGTTAATTGTCGATTTGATTCGTCTCATTTGAAAAAAAAAAAAAAATCAAGTATTACAACTTTGACTTGATGAGACCTTTCAATATTTGTTATGTTGAGAGGCTTGGAAGGTATGTTGTTGAAGAATCTTGACGACGAGGTAATTAAAAAAGACTCTTTCTTAATAATAACAATAATAATTATATTATTATAATTATAATTATTATTGATGTTGCGAGAACTTACCTTCAGATTGTTCTCATTTTTTGTCTCTAAAATTTTCCTCTAATCAAGGTTGTACATGTGAACAAAAATGAATAAGCATTTGAAGTAGGACTAAACCGTATCACCTTTAGAATTGGATACCTCGTCCAAATCCACAATACCCCACAAACCACACATATCAGGCAAGTTAGGATAAATCCCATTAGGTAGGCAACGAGGGGGTTGAACGTGCATTTCATATGTTGATAAAACATTTATCTACAAAAGAGCTCATCATAAAGTTTGATATTTGTACTATTTGTTCTACCTATCGATAATTTCCACACTCAGAAGTCTAAATCTAAATTAGTGGTTACTGTGAGGGCAATGACCAAAAATTCGTTCCCTTCAAAGTTTCATTTAAACGTAAGAAACATGATTATATATCTACATGATAAAACACAATGGTGAGTCCCACTTTGTTATATTTTTATGAGATATAAATATCTCATTCCAGCTATAGTGGAGTAGGGGTCCATTACGAGAAAATTGGAACATTCGATGAACTAAAGCCCTTGAATTTTAGAAACAAAATTTCGACGGCTCAAGGTTGTTGGAATTTTTTATTTTCCTTAGATTCGACAACTTAGAGCCGTTGACTTTTTATCATCCTCCATTAATTTGATGATTTCAAGTCGTCAAAAGAAAAAAAAACGACAATGAAAAATTCAACGCCTTGATCCATCAAATGTGAGCTTTTTTCACATTGTGGTCCTGCATTTTATTGTCTTTCCTCTTCACTTCTTTCAATTTTATTGTCTTTCATCTCCTTCCCCCACCCTCATTTTTTAATAATATCCCTCAAATTTTACTATTTTTCCTCATTTTTCCTTCCCATTTTTCAATAATACCTCTCTAACATTATTATCATTCCTCTTTTACCCTTTTAACTTCAAAGAGGTCGCTCGTGCCGTAAGCACAAACAAACTCTAATACTTATACATAAATGGAGATATATGGATAAATATATAGATAAAGACACCCTTTATAATCCTTATAGTCATGGCACACTGCCAGTGGTAGACATTGAATTGACCTAATAGTACGCAAATAATCATAGATTTATTTTCTCGAGATACAAGTTAGAAAATTAACGATTCTCTATGCACTGCCAAATCAACTTAGTGTTGGGCCCACTGTCCAGCGCATGCAGTAAAACATTTTCCTAATCCTTATTTTATAGCTTTTCCTAACCATTGTCAGAGATATCATATTATAAGTACTTATACCTAGATATTTATACTTTTTTTCTTATTAACAAGTGGAAACGTAGGTGATTAATAACATAATCTTATTTTTATATACATTTTTAAAATTAATTATTTTATATAAAAACACAATACCCAGTTGACTCAGCCGAGTATCATAATTGGGTTAATAAATTCAAAATATTGAGTGACTAGTTCGACAAGTAGAAATTCAAAGGGAATAAGATATAAATGAAATAGATTAAGACATGTGGCCTATTGAGAATATAGTTTTGCTTGAGGGTACACTTACCAGGTGGAATGTCCTCCCTTTAGGGAGCTGCTTTATCACATATAAAAAGGGTTGGAGTGTCCCAACCCTTTTATAAACTCTACTTTAGACCGTTATATTGGACTCTTTTAGAATTCAAATCTATGTTACCTGGTTTGTGAGTTCGAATTCGGGTTTGGAGTTCGTGGTTCACCGATCTAAAATAAACCCGGTTCATAGGAGTAGGTAGAGAAAATTCGTATTTGGGTTCACTAGCTTGGTTCGCTTGTGCATATATATATAATTCAAATGTACAAATTTTAATTACAATTATAATATTAAAAAAGTCTAAGTTAAACATAAATAAATTAGTAAAATAATATAAACAATGAAAACAAATCAATTAAAAATTTATTTGATTCGTCAAACCCGACCAAAATTCAGTGGTTTCATGGTTCGCTTGATTTTACGATTTGATTCGTTATGATCTGATTCGTTTTATACCAGTTCGTGGTTCGGACTAGTAGAAAAGAATTGGGTAATATAGATCCAAACAATAAAAAGATTTGGTTTTATAATAATTTAATCTCAATAATAATATTGGATCCAACAAACTCCTCTTCGAATCATTTTTTAAATAAAATTTATAGTTTTCATTTGATGTGTTATAAATGTGTAGATGAAATTAAATTTGATGATGAACAATTAAATAACATTTTTCTTTAATATAGAATATCAAGATTTCTTCATAAATTGGACACTGTTAATGCATCTTGCAACTAATTATCAATCAAATTTGGCATTAAAAACCAATGTTTTGATTAAAATTAATAAATGATTGGACCTATGTTACCTAGTTCATGGGTTCACTCGTATCGAATTTGGATTCACGTTTTTTTGATTAGCTACTCTAGAACAAACCTGATTTGTAGGGATAAACACAGATAAGTGAGTTTGAAATGAAGAGTAGGATACAAAAGAGGTTGAAGATGGTATATTTTGGAAATTGAAAAAAAAAAAATCTCCTTTTAATTTTAGATTGAAGATGAGGGCATTTGATCGTTTTTGATTAATCTATAAGTAAAGATTAAGGTCAAAGGCATGTTGTCTGTTTGGGAGTTTAAGGGGTTATCTCAAATATTACTAGCATGGGAGGGGTATATAAAAACAATTTATGTTGTACAATAGGAGCCGTTTGGAAGCACATTAAAAAGTTTTTTTTTTTTTTTTTCTTTTCAAAGTAGAAAAGTGAGAAAGTTAGTTTGGATGTATTTAAAAAATAACTTAAAAAAATTAAAATCATAACTTTTAAAAAGGTAAAAAAAATTTTGTTTTTTTATTTTTAAAAGTAGGAAATTAAAATTAAAATTTTAAAATCCGATTTCATCTCTTTCTCTCTTTTGTGCTTCTGAACCATAAGAAAAACACTTGATTTCTTCACTATGGATCCTTTTCTCTCTGCACCTCTGATATGTCTCCAATGGTATTTCCGTATAGAAGCAATGGCAACAATGTTGAGAAAAAGATGAAAAATCAAACCAAAAAACAAACACAAATCAAGCATAGAAACGCAAAATTTTACGTGATTCCCTCAAGATTGAGGTACGTCCACAAATCACACTGATTCCACTATAAAGAGAAAACTCGCAGTTACATACCACACTCTTTCATAAAAAACGAGAAATATAAATACCCCAGGAAACCTAACTAGGATTTTACATAATAACAGTGAAATTATGAAAATACCCTAGAAAATTTTCTTTTTGGGCTTTGCTCCCGAACCCCCCAAGGAGCTTACCATCGAGTTCAACCAACATGGCTTGATTTACAGTACCTTCTTGTTGGATCAATAATATCAGGATCCACAAACCACAACAAACGATGGATTGCAACATAAGGTTTGTTCCATGCGAAGGTACGCCTTTAAGAAAAGGGATGGTTCTGGTGATTGAAAGATTGTGATGGATCAGGGTTTCCGATACTGGTGTGAAGTTTTTGACAATTTGGATTGGTGGATCGAAGGTTTTAAAGAGAGTTTGATGATGCTATGCGATTAAAATGACGGTTTCGAAGGTGTTTAATGCCATTGATGCAACTTTTGTAAGAGGTTTTGGATTTGGGTGTTTGATTAAGTCTCTTTGATGGAAATTGGAGATTGTTTTGGGAATGGAGAGGATTGCAAGGTAGAATTGATTTGGGTTTTTAAGGGTCTTGGATTTTGAATTAGAGAGACCAAACTCCATTAATGGAGGATGAAATGAAAATGAGAGATTGGGCTGATTTAACCCCTTTTAGTAGAAATAGAAGAAGAAACCATGATTTTGCATCCAAAAGAGACAGAGACTCTAGCTTCATTGTACTTCACAAATCAATGGGCAAGTATACCATGAATTGGTTCAATTTGAATCAATTGGCGATTTGGTACCTCAATAATAGATAGGGTAACCCTAGATTGACTGGATATTTGTCAAATTGGTGGCTTGGATCCATGTCGTGATTACGATCCATTAAGGATGTAGATGGGTACCCAATTACCTGATTATCCAATGTGTCCTAAATCGATTAATCAATTTTGGGTCTTTCATTATGGACTTGATCATCTTTGTGTTCAATTCTAAGTAGCTATCTTAAGAACACAATAAGAAGTCGGTCTCATTCAGGAACCTGACCAGTAAATTTATTTTGTTGGTAACATTTATAATAAAATTAATAATCTAATTAAATATTAACAAAAAGATATTTTGAAGTAAATGTACCTAAACTAAAACTAAAATATAAAGAGAATGGAAAGTGTTTAGCGTTTACTTTTTATTTATTTATTATTTATGTGAACGTCTATTCATTTTTCACATATTATACAATTTCAATAACAAATAAATAATCCATACGATAATTTTCTACTATTATATTATCAAAAGTTTGATTTGCCTGAAGAATTTATTGTTGATCTTAACTTTCAATTGAGGAGTTTCGAATTAAATTATCTATATTTATGAATAATGATTTATTTTATCATATATTTATATGTTTTCTCATTAAAAAAACATCATCTATGTTAATGGGTACTCGATGAGTATTGGGAATTTGTATGGTCGGTTCTGTTTCCAAGGATATCATACGTTGAACCAATATCAAATAAGAATTGGAATCAAGATCTTATTTAGGTCCCAGTTCTAGGTATACGTCAAATCGACTCGGAATTGGCTCATTAATACCCTTATGACCCATGTAAGATTATTTAAATACTTAATAGTATACACCATTTTTTTTTTTTTCAAAATATCTCTATTTGTAATCATGTATAAAATAAAAAGGGCTGATTTTCTAACTAGAAAGTCTTCACTCGGCCAGTACTCGATTGTTGTGGCATGAACATGAAACCATATATATTTTTCATTGGGATACACAATTGCACATATAAAACACAACTGTAAAACACCTAATTTGCTACAGTTTTGTGGGTCTACCTCACTTGTTGTATTGCCTTTCCTATTCATCTACTTTAATTTTATTGTATTTCTTCTTTTTCCCCTCCTTTTTTTTTTTGATAAAATCCCTCTAATTTTATAATCTTCCATCTTTTACACTTTTTCAATAATACCCTTCTTAACTTTCTCATCTTCAAATTTAATTTTTTTTCCTTTTAATCCACTTTATTGTCTTTTTATCTCCTCCCTTTCTTTTTAAAGTGTCATTAATGTGTGCCCTAAAAGCATATGTTAAAGTGTAATAAATACACTTTAAAAATTGAATTGTATATAAAAAAATACCCTTAAAATATTACTTTTTATCGAAATACCCCCAGATTCAAATTTAGGACACACATTAACAAAATCCTTCATGTTTTTAGGAAAATGTTGGAATGACACAAACAAAGACACAAAGATGACACAAATGATGTGGTGGCACACACATAATCGCAGATATTTTTTACTCGTATCTCGTAGAAAATCATCTACAATAATGTGCACGACACCACGTCATTGTGTCTCCCCTATGTCTTCGTCTATGAATTTGTGTCACCCCAGCACATACTTTTTTTTTTTTACCATCTTAACCTCAAAGGTTTATAATACAATTTTATTGTTTTTATTCCCTTAATATTAAACGTTTCGTTCCCCAACCAATTTAATTACTAAATCCCGTCAAAGTAGGTGGACCATCGGTTCGGTCCGGTTTTCAAAACACTGACAAAGCCGTTGAAGCGGGTAAAATAAACAAATTATTAAAGCCAAAATGAAAATACCACGTGGCATTTTCATCGACGCGGGTAGTGGGGTCATGGTCATCCTTTTAACGCACCGGTAAGAAGATACCGGTAACTTAGGTAATCAGTTGTCTCTTTTAATTTTTTCTCATTTTATTATTAGTATAATTTTTGAAATAATAACAGGTAACCTGGGTAACCTGTAATTCCCTAAGCACATATCACTGTCCTAAGAGCACGTTAGAATTGGATATTGTGTCCCAACCCTATAAAAGTATGCTTAACTGAATGACACACTAGTCAAACAATCCAACGGTCAGTTTTTCATCGAAAAACACATCAAATAATTCAAAAACAAATTAAACGCTTGAGATTGATTCAATTAAAAAAGAGTCAACTTGGTGGTTTTCGGTAGATAGAAACACGTCACAATATTTCACAGCCTATGTCATCGTGGGGATGATATTGTCATTTAAAAATCTTATACTGTGTTACACGAAGTAACATTGATAAGATAGGTGAACACGTGGCACCATTATCCCACCTGGAAGACTCTGTCCGTACGATATGCGAGTACTTAAGGGAGGAGCACGGACATTAGAGAGTGAGAAGCAGGTGAACACTTTTAGTTGAGAAACTCTTTTTAAGCTTCGAAAGAGTTTTTTAGGGTTTCGTTCTTCACTTCGAGTTCCAGAAGAAGTTTTTAGGGTTTTTCTGCAGTTCTCTCTGGTAAGATCGGTGAGTTTTGAAGCTTATTTTCTTTGATTTTCATGTTTTACTTCATTTTTAGGTTAATTTTGTGTAGATCTTTTGTTTCTTGTAGTTTTGTTTCATATTTTAGTGTGATTTTGGTCGTTTGAACTCGAACCTCCAAATGCTGCTCCTAGTTCTTCTCATTTTGAAGTTTTTTCGCTGTTTTCTACGATTATTTGTTGGATTTAAGCTAGATTTTGCTCGAATAATGGAGATTTCTAACATGCAAGCTTAGTTTATGATGCTCTGTTGTTTAAGTTCGTTTAGAGTAGGTTTTGTTATGATTTTCTTACTTGTAATCTGATTTATTACCTAATTGAAGCTATTTAAAGTAATTGGAGCGTTCTAGGTTTGATTTCTCTGGTTTGATCTTTAGTTTTGAAGCTATTTTTAGCAGTTTGAATTACTGTTACGGTTCTGACTGTTTACAGTGTTTTTTGTTCTGTTTTTGAGTGCTTCGTTGTGCATTTTAATGTGTTGTTTAGGTTTTAAAATGTGTTATTTACTTAGTTTAAGATATTTTAGTTTGGATGATATTTTTCTCTTAGTTTGCTCTTAGTTTTGAAGCTATCTTAGGCAGTATGAAGTTATTGTTGCAGTTCTTACATTTTAAATTGTTTTTTTGTTCTGTTTGTTACTACTTTGTTAAGCATTTTGATGTGTTGTTTAGGTTTTTAAATGCTTTATGTTCTTAGTCGAGAAAGAGAGTTTTTAAGCTTTGAAGGACTTTTTTAGGATTCTGTTCTCCACTTGGAGTTCCAGAACTATGTTTTAGGGTTTTTCTGAGTTAATCACTGGTAAGATCGGTGAGTTTAGAAGCTTGTTTTCTTCTATTTTCATGTTTTACTTCAATTTTTGGTTAATTTTGAGTAGTTCTTTAGTTTCTTGAGGTTTTGTTTCATATTTTAGTTAGTTTAAACTCGAAGCTCCAAATGCTGCTCTGTTTCTCTTCATCTTGAAGTTTTTCACTGTTTTCTACAGTCATTTGAGAACGATCTCTGTCTATTTCTTGAATTTAAGCTAGATTTTGCTTGAATAATGGAGATTTCTAACAGGCAAGCTAATTTTATGATGCTCTGTAGTTTAAGTTTGTCTAGAGTTTATTTATTTATTTATGGTTTTCTAGCTTCTAATCTGATTTATTACTTAGATGAAGGTATTTTATGTAGTTTGAGTTTTCTGGTTTGCTCTTAGTTTTGAAGCTATCTTAGGCAGTTTGAAGTTACTGTTTCAGTTCCTACTGTTTAAAATGCCTTTTGTTATGTTGTCGAGTACTTTGTTGAGCATTTTGATGTTGTTCATGGCCATGTTTTAGTTTGAATGAAATTTTCTCTTAGTTTTGAAGTTACTTTAAGGGCATCAAACTTTTTTTTTTGTTTGGGCGAACTCTTGTTTTGTTTTCTTGGTTCAGCCATGAGAGCTTTACGAGTGGTTTGCTATAGGTTCCTGCCATTGTTCTTCTGCTATTTTAGTATATTTTTAGTTTTCTTTCTTTAGTCTGTTTGTTTCCATATGGAAGGTTCTATGCTGTAGTAACTGTTGGGGCATATTCTATGCAAGTGTTTGGCCGCATTTTTTTTTTTAATGTTGAAGCTCTTGGAAGACTTTTTGTTAGGAAAAAGAGTTTTTTTGCATGCAAAAGTTTTAAAAAATTAATACTGTTGAGTCTTATTTTACTTGTTGAAGATGTTTTTGTTGTAACATGGTTCTAATTCAATCATTCAAAAGTTCCTTTTAATTGGTGGAAAACTTTTGTCATTGAATGGTCTTGTTAGTTATGCGTATCGATCTTGATAAGTGGCATTGGCTTCATAGTTACTGCAATTTCATGGTGTTTTAGGTTTTCATTTGACATTGTTGCCGTGCTTTCTTTTCTTAGGGTTTTGGAGATGGATTCTCCTGGAGTAGATGGAGCAGAAGCACCAGAAGCTTTGCCACCACCACCACCCATTCCACCAAATGTAGTTCCCTTGTTAGCTGAACCAGCCCACATCCCTGAGCCAGTGATCAAGGTCTCCAAGCCGAAACGTTTCCCAATGAGTAGGTCTGGTTATGGGCGTAAGGGACAAGCAATTCCATTGCTAACCAATCATTTTAGAGTTAATACTACTAATGGAGACGGCTATTTTTTCCACTACAGTGTATGTATCTGTCTTTCTCAATGTCTTCTATTTTGGGTTGTTTTGATGTCCCTCACCTAATGATAGTCTTGTTCTTTTCATCTCCATTGGAGTAGGTTTCCTTGTTTTACGATGATGGTCGACCCATTGATGGGAAAGGTATTGGGAGAAGAGTAATCGATCGAGTTCATGAAACATATGATACTGAGCTTGCTGGAAAGGACTTTGCATATGATGGAGAAAAAAGCTTATTTACTGTTGGTCCCCTCCCGCAAAACAAGCTCGAGTTCTCTGTTGTGCTTGAAGATATCTCATCGAACAGGTACACATGTGTGGGTCATAGTTTAGATTTTACTCAAGGTTTCATGATATTAAACTTTCTGGATGATTTTGTACATAGGAATGCTGGGAATGGCAGCCCTGGTGGCAGTGGATCTCCGAATGAGGGAGATCGGAAAAGGTTAAGGCGTCCATATCAGTCCAAAACCTTTAGAGTTGAGATAAGCTTTGCAGCCAAAATCCCAATGCAGGCCATTGCAAATGCTCTTCGTGGTCAGGAATCAGAGAACTCTCAAGAAGCTTTGAGAGTTCTAGATATCATTTTAAGGCAACATGCAGCAAAGCAGTAAGTTAACTTTTGTTTGGGATCTTACCGTGCTTGATTTATTCGGTGTTGTCTTGCTAAACTGAAGGTCTTTATATTCAGGGGATGCCTTCTTGTTCGTCAATCCTTTTTCCACAACAACCCTAGGAATTTTACGGATCTTGGAGGTGGTGTTCTTGGCTGCCGAGGTTTTCATAGCAGTTTTAGAGCTACCCAAGGGGGTTTGTCTCTTAACATTGGTAAGTTTTTTGTCACTATTCTTAACACTGCATTATATTCCTTTCCGACTTTACTCACTGGTACTGTTCTGACCTATGTTATTTAATTTCGAACCACGAACCAGTACAAAGGAATTGGTTCAAGGTTCGGTTCGTTAAAAAACAGCAAATCTGACTTTTAGAGTTGCTCTGCCATTTTGGCCAACATTATAAATAACCCTTATTTTGAAATCCCAAGATTTGGTCAAAATTAAAGATACTCTTTTGTTTCAAACTAATGATATGCCCCCTTGACCTGAGTTTTCTTCTATGATATTAATATAAAGGACTTAAATATCCGTCTCGAACTACCTCTATGAACCAGATTCGTTCAAGAGTGACTAACCACGAACCTGAATTCGAACCGAGCAAACCAACGAACCAGGTAACATAGGTTCTGACCATTTGTGTCTCACTGTTGCTGTTACCATCAAGTGCAGATGTATCTACAACGATGATAATACAGCCTGGGCCAGTTGTGGATTTTCTAATTGCCAACCAAAACGCAAGGAATCCTTTCGAGATTGATTGGGCAAAGGTAATTACTCTCTACTTTGCTCAAGTTCTGGCATTGTACTGTTAGAACTTTTCCCCATCAAAAGCTGTTGTTTCTTTGTTTGTTTGAAGGCTAAAAGAACTCTAAAAAATCTGAGGATAAAAGCTAGTCCATCTAACATGGAATACAAAATCACGGGATTAAGTGAGCTTCCCTGCAACCAACAATTGTAAGCTTTTCCTGCACAGAAAATGTGGCTTTCCATACACTCGAATATGATTATGTGTTGGAAAAAATGTTTTATTTTGCATATTGTTGCATTTTGATTAATTTAAGTTGTTTCATTTTTTAGGTTTTCTTTAAAGCAGAGGAATGGAAAGGATGCAAATGGGGATAGTGAGTTCCAAACGATTGAAGTGACCGTCTATGACTATTTTGTTAACTATCGCCATATAGAGTTACGTTATTCTGCAGAGCTTCCATGCATTAACGTTGGGAAACCGAAGCGACCAACTTACTTCCCACTTGAGGTGAACTGGATATGATTTTTGGTATTGCGATCATACAACTATGTATGTATGTATTAATGTTGTATAGTAATTGAATTTTCTTGCTCGTCTTTGTAGCTTTGTTCGTTGGTTTCCTTGCAACGTTACACAAAGGCACTATCCACCCTTCAGCGATCTTCACTGGTTGAGAAATCTAGACAGAAGCCCCAGGAAAGGATGAAAGTTTTGACTGATGTAGGTCTAATCATCTACTTTTGTCGGTGATCGTCACCATCTTTAGTTTATTTGTATGTGCTCAATTTGTTTCTCTTCACACTGGCTGTGGTAGGTGTTGAAAAGCAGCAGTTATGATGCGGACCCAATGTTACGGGCTTCTGGCATTTCAATTAATACTCACTTTACTCAAGTTGAAGGCCGTGTTCTTATGGCTCCAAAGGTATTTATTTATTTATATTTATTTATTTTCCATTGCCATGCATGGGTGCTATTATATTAGTTTTAATAGCTGGTTCCTTTTATTTTTATTCTACGTTAGTTGAAAGTGGGCAACGGAGAGGACCTTATTACACGAAATGGCCGTTGGAATTTCAATAACAAGGTGATTTGTGTTCTTTAAACCACCACCTTAAATTCTTTGGCATTGCTTGTACTGACAATGAATTCATGCACTTGCATAGAAACTTGTGGAGCCAGCAAAGATTGAACGTTGGGCTATTGTTAACTTCTCTGCTCGCTGTGATGTACGCAAACTATGTGCTGATCTAATCAAGTGTGGAGAACAAAAAGGAATTGTGAGTTTTGTTTTTAATGTATTTGTTTGCAGGTTTATGATCAACTCTATATTATTATTTTTCCCTTAGATCTTACTTTTAGTAATCTTTACAGATCATTAGTGCTCCATTCGATGTGTTTGAAGAAAATCCTCAAGCAAGACGGGCACCTCCTGTTGTTCGGGTGGAGCAAATGTTTGAACAGATACAGTCGAAACTTCCTGGGGCCCCCCAGTTTCTTCTCTGTCTTTTACCTGAAAGAAAGACCTCTCTTATATACGGTTGGCTATTTTGCTCTGTTACTTTACTAACATCAATTTACTTTCAAGTACATACCTAATAGATGAGTTTATATATGATTAAGGCCCATGGAAGAAGAAAAATCTTGCTGAACACGGGATTGCAACTCAATGCATTGCTCCAATGAGAGTTAATGATCAGTATCTTACAAATGTTCTCTTGAAGATAAATGCAAAGGTGAATTGTCTCAGAAATATTTGTTTCATGGATGTATCCCTATCTGTTCCTTTTAATTTTCTCTTTTTTTTTTTCTCTAATAATTTTGATATTATTTGTTCATTTTTCTTACTTTTATATAGCTTGGTGGCTTGAATTCCTTGTTGGCCATTGAAAAATCCTTTTCTGTACCTCTGATTTCCAAGATTCCTACCATTATTCTTGGAATGGATGTATCTCATGGCTCGCCAGGCCAGTCTGACGTTCCATCTATTGCTGCGGTAATGAACATTGACTTGCTCATCTATTAATTAATGTTATCGAGTCTGCTTGTAAATTTTGTGTATTTTTCACTGTTTGGTTCGGTTTATATTTCCATAGACATGGAATATACTTGATTATAATTACATTTTGGTACTATTTTCAATTTGTGGAAAAATTCTTAGGTTGTCAGCTCAAGGAATTGGCCACTGATTTCTCGTTATAGAGCATCTGTGAGGACACAATCACCAAAGGTTGAGATGATAGATTCTTTATTTAAGAAAGTTTCTGATACAGAGGATGAAGGCATAGTTCGGTAGGCACAGTTCTTACAAGTTTCTCTTATTTTTCTCAAATTTTAACAGCAAAAGCTTTTTAAAATCAGTTGATATCTTCTGCAAATTATTATTTTTTTATCATGCTCTACAATTTAGTTTTATTATATGGATTGATGTGAGGGTGCATGAGTTTTTTCAACTTCAGGGAGCTGTTGGTGGACTTCTATACTAGTTCAGGGAAAAGGAAGCCCGACCAGGTTATCATTTTCAGGTACTTTTTTTTGTTTATTTATTTATTTTTTAAACTTTTCTGTTTAGCATTTGTGAAATATTTCAAAGATGATTAATAATGTGTTCTTGTAAAGGATGAGAACAAGGAATGATAATAAAGTTAAAGTTGTTCTTGAGATTCGTATTTAATATAATATTTTCTTATCACTTGTTTGATCTTTAATGACTGCAGTAGAATTTTCTATCTCTAGCTATTCTATTTATCTTTCTTATTTGTTGATTAATAATGTGTTGTGTGTCTAGGGATGGCGTCAGTGAATCCCAGTTCAATCAAGTTTTGAACATTGAGTTGGATCAAATCATTGAGGTTATCTTTTCTATAACAACTTCGCTTCCATTATAATGTCTGAAAAAAAGAGAGTAAATTTTCATGGTAAATTTCAAAATTATGTATTGGTTCCATTTTGTACAGGCCTGCAAGTTTCTCGATGAGAAGTGGTGTCCAAAATTCACGGTGATTATTGCTCAAAAGAATCATCACACAAAGTTCTTCCAGACTAGTTCTCCAGAAAATGTTCCACCAGGTTGGTCCCTTCTGCCATGGAACACATTCCAGCAATTAGAGAACACTGATTAAATTATAGAGTTTCTATTGCCACACCAACTTTTGCTAATGCCACCCCAATTCATTTGGGGTGCTGTTAGTAAAAGTTGGAGTGGCAATAGAAGCTCTCTTAAATAAATTATTTGATGTTAAATTATCTCTTTTGTTGTCTTGTTTGCAGGAACGGTCATCGATAACAAAATTTGTCATCCGCGAAACAATGATTTCTACATGTGTGCACATGCCGGGATGATTGTGAGTTTTTACATTCCTTTTATATATCCATCATGGTTAGCAGTTTTGATCATCATTCTCTGGTGTTGGGTGGGGCAAATTATTTGCACTATCAGACTCCATACTTCTCTGCCCATTCAATTTTTGGTTCTATTGAGGTGTATTGGACAAGTGATGAGAGATTAGCCTAATCTTTCGACATAATTTGGTTAGGGTTTTCATGGAATTGATTTGCTGACTTGGATTCACTTTTTTTTTGGGTGCTAGGGAACAACTAGGCCTACACATTACCATGTTCTGTACGATGAGATTGGCTTCTCAGCAGATGATTTGCAGGAACTTGTTCTTTCACTTTCCTACGTGTAAGTATACGGTACTCCTGCTTATGTTAACAATGTTTAAGGTGGTGAAGTAATTCTATGATTTTTCCAAACTGTGCAGGTACCAACGTAGCACTACAGCCATTTCCATAGGTAATTATGTTTTATTTTTACTATTATAATGAGAGAAGCTGGAGTTGTCAAAACCAACCCCCACCCCACTTGTCAAAAACCAAGAAAATTGCAAGAGCTGATCCCCAATTTGTCGTTCAAATGGTTTTTAAAATTACAAAAATATCCTTTTTATTATGTAATTTTCAAAACTATCATTTATTTAATATTTTAAATTACAAACAAGCCCTTAAGATACGTGCCGTGATCTTCTAATATTTCATTTCACCCTTCAAAAATCTCTAATGTAAGTAGTGGAAAATATTTGAGACATGGGGCTCGTGCATTGGTACAAGACTTGACAAATGGAGAGTGATTGTGTTGCAGTACTGAAAAACTCAACTCAATTAAATTATTTTCATAGATATTGATAATTTATTGTTCTCATGCAGTTGCTCCAGTATGCTATGCTCACCTTGCTGCAACGCAAATGTCACAATTTATGAAGTTCGAAGACATGTCAGAAACTTCCTCTGGACACGGTGGACTTAGTTCTGCTGGTCCTGTAGCAGTCCCTGAACTTCCAAGACTCCATGAAAATGTGAGTAGTTCCATGTTCTTTTGTTAAGGGGAGGGAGTAGTAGTAGTAGTAGTAGGTTGGTATGTATGTATAAATGCAGTCTACTCTTTTTTTTTTTTTTTTCCTTCTTTTTCTGGCAAGGGTTTTGAAAACTATAGTGAACAAAAATGGGGGAATGTGTATAAGTTTGCTTGCCAGCTTTGGATGTGGCCGCTTTGGCTGAAGGAGGTAAACTTCGCTACTTCTTTGGATGTTTTGTTAGTTAGTTTTGGAGATCTCATTTTGCACCAATACATTTCCTTTGACTAATGATAAAACAACCGAGGCATACGAGGTTGACGTGACAAGGGTACAGAATCGTAGATCTTTTTTCCTTGTGTATCCCGAAAAAGAAAAAGATCTATGGTTCTGTCCCTTTACCACATCAGCCGTGTAGAGACTGCTTGTACGTTGTTTATAGCCTTATACCCAAAATGAGGGGATTAGGTCTGTATTCTTATTCCTAAAAGATGTATAGGGATTGAGATTTAATCTTTTGTTGAATTTTAATTTGTATTTTTGTTTATTTATGGATTTTAATTTGTATTTTAGGATGCAAATCTTAAATCTAGTTAAGACCAAAATAAAAATTTCATGTATTTAAATTTATTTCAAATATATTTTAACAAAATATGGTTTACACTTTAGACAACTGTTCAGATTAGTTATGAAATCCAAAATTATTGGAACCTAAATCTAGACCTAATGGTAATGGATTGGGTTTTTGATCTGATCCATTAAAAGCTCCACTCTGAAAAGATTGAAATAAGCCTACATAATGGTTCAATGTGTAGGAAATAAATTGTTTTTCAATGTGTAAAATTAATTTAAGGTTACCGATGTAATAATCTTTTATTTATTTATGATTGTTACCAATGAAATAATCCATTTATGAGAATGATTTCCAAACAGCTCCTAAATAAACATAATTGATAAAACATCAGGATTTGTTTGAGATTCAACTTTGACTTATCTCATATTGTTTGATTTTAGTCCCAAACAAATAATCCATAGGATACAAATTGCCTTGTCTCTCTCCGTAGAAGATATTGGGCCTCTTTACTCGTTGTCAGTTGGTTGTGAGTAATTTATCTCATTTTGAGAGCATTGGTTGAGTTTGTAAAAATAAAAATTAAACTGCTTTAAACAGTTTGACAATAAATAAAAGTGGTAGGAAATAAAAAAGTGGTGAGTTCGCGTGTCCCTTTAGAAAAGAAAAGTTCATTAAATGTCCAGTCAAGCTAACATGAAAAAATTAGGGGTTATTTAAAAAGAAATCCCTCCACAAGGGTCTTTTAAGTATATTGAATACGAAATTGTCATTGAGCTAACCCCTTGGGTTAATATGATTCAAGTTTGGTTATTGATACCAACACTAGATACTTTATAGAAATTCAAAAACATCAATATTATAATGAGATAAAAACGCGATGGAAAGTTCTAATTGTGCTAATTAATATTTTAAATTACAAAAAATTCTCTTTCAATATATTAAATTATAAATTATATTATAAAATTAGCTTAGTTATTCAATTTTTTTAAGATAATTGTTTAAATTAAGAGGGTTGATTTGTAACTCAATCTAACAGATAACTCAAAAACTCATTGACATGGTAGCTGCAAGAATCATAGATATTTTTTCTCAAGATATACAATTGCACATGTTTTACTGGTTTTACGAGGATGTACAATTGTGAATCATCAAGGGAAAAATAAATTATTCTTATAGGGTACACCTTAGTTGAGTTTTTGAGTTATCTTGTCAGGTTGAATTACAAAATCATTATACACAAATTAATTATAAGGGTGCACGTTAAAATACAATAAATACGCCTTAGAAATTAAATTTTGTATCAAAAATGCCCTTAAAAAAATTCCTTTCTTACCAAAATACCCGGGATGTTTATTCCACATACTTATTTATTGAATTTTAATGTATACCCACAGGGCTAGGACACATGTTAACAAAACTCGCTAAAGATAAGTAAGTTAGTAATTAGTGTTTTATATGTAAAAGATGGTGTGCTAATATAATTTTTCTTACATACATATTTGTGCACGGGCCCACTTCATAGGAAAAGATGTCTAGATTTTGGATGATTTGAACGTCAACAGCATGTGTAAGATACAAAGGATCTACACCGTAAAATCATTTCGTTACAAACCCTCGTCTCTTTATCTTCCAAAGACCAAACCCTAACCCTAACCCTAACCCTAGATAAAGCTTTCTCTGGTTTTGATTCAATCTTCGCTTCTCCGCCATGGCCAAGAAGCGAAAGCTCGAGAACAAATCCGAAGCTCAGCTCACCGACTCAACAGAAGAACAAGAACAAACTCAGTTCAACGAAGAAGACAATCTCGAACAAGAAGAAGAAAATGATGTTGAAACCCTAGATACTGAAGAAAATGGATCCAAATCTGAATCTGCACCTGCTATAACAAATGGAGATGAAGAAGATGATGAAGATGACGAAGATGACGACGCTGATGAACCAGTACAGAAGCTTCTAGAACCTTTCACGAAGGATCATCTCGTAAATCTCCTTAGCGAAGCCGCGAATACTCATCCCGATGTCCTCGATTCCATTCGAAAGATAGCCAATTTTGACCCTGTTCATCGCAAGATCTTCGTCCATGGTCTTGGTTGGGACACTACAGCTGAAACCCTAATCGAAAATTTTAAAATATATGGTGATATCGAGGATTGTAAAGCTGTTAGTGATAAAATTTCGGGAAAATCTAAGGGTTACGGATTCATCTTGTTTAAGCATCGTAGCGGAGCACAGAAAGCGTTGAAGGAGCCTCAGAAGCGGATCGGTAATCGGATGACGTCGTGTCAGTTAGCTTCTGCTGGTCCAGTCCCGACCCCTTCGAGCGCCGCCGCACCGCTTGCCGCTCCAATGGTGTCGGAGTACACTCAGCGGAAGATTTACGTGAGCAATGTATCGGCTGATATCGATCCACAAAAGTTGCTTAGTTTCTTTGCAAAGTATGGAGAGATAACGGAGGGTCCGTTGGGATTGGATAAACAAACGGGGAAGCCGAGGGGGTTTACCCTTTTTGTTTATAAATCAATCGAGAGTGCGAAGAAAGCATTAGAGGAACCACACAAGAGCTTCGAAGGGCATATCCTGCATTGCCAGAGAGCTATCGATGGTCCGAAGCCAAACAAGTCATCGTTTTATCAATCTCATCAGCCGAACCACCAATCAGGTCATGGTTTCGGGCGAGGTGTGGGCCATGTTTCGGCCACTGAAGTGGGTGTAGGCCACATGATGGCGCCATCGGCGGCAGCGACTAGTGTTTCATTCAACCAGGGGGCACAGTTGAATCCTGTTTTAGGGCAGGCTTTAACAGCATTGATTGCAAGCCAGGGTGGTGGATATGGACTGACGAATTTGCTGGGCACACTTGGATCTACCGGGATGGTGCCACCTATGAACCCGTCTATGCCATCAAGTGGTCATGGAATGCCGGGTGCGTATGGAAGTCAGTCTGCCGCGAGTAATATAAGCCCGAACTTGATGGGTGGTTATGGGAATCAGCCTGGAATGCAGGGTGGGTATGCAAACCCTCAGATGGGGCAAGCCAATACTGGGAGGTCACAAGGTGCGGGTCACATGGGCAGCGGAGCTCCTTACATGGGTCATTAGGTAAGGTGACCAGGTACAATGGGTGTGTGTTTATATATTCTAATTTGCTATAATTTACTACTCTAGAATGCTTATTATAGAAGTCACATTTCACATATTTGCAGTCATTGAGAATGAAAGGAATAGGATGTGTTGAAAGGTCTATGAGTTGAAAGTATATATTTTAAGATTTATGACTAGTTTTTCAATGGTGAACTTCTTGGACGACAGAATTTCAAAAGGGGATTTCTAGGTAGTTTATGCTTAAACAATCTTCTTGCTTAGATGAAAGGTGGAAAAGTTTAGGAAAAAAAGAGGAAGAATTTCCACATTGTTTTTGTTGACTAAGCATATGAAAAAAAATGTTGATAGTTAATTTGGTGGGTATTAGGTAAGAAATGACTCTCAAGACGATATATCAACAGGGTGAGAATACCTGTTGAGAAGATATGAGTTTTCAGGTATAAGTAGTTTACATCAGGGATGAACCTTGAGACCACGATTGTTTGTTCTAGTTGTAGATGGAGTAACTTCTCATATTCAGGGCCAATACCCTTTGTGTATCTTACTTTCAGATGTCACAGTGCTACTTGAGTGGGGGGAGAGTGAGAAGAATGAAGGGATTGGGCAGCATGTTGTCATTAATATTAGAGTTAAGTGTGAACTTTGAAAAACTAACAACTATTTAGTTTCCTATAGTGGTCATCTTAGCTTGGTTCGTGTGAAAACTGCAGACAGTCATTTGCGGTTGGAAGTGCTTAGTGATTCGGCTAGAAGTCCTAAAGTACAAAAAATCAACGGTGGCAATTGTGTGCAAGGAATTTAGCAAGAGAAAGAAGTGGATTACCAAGCAAGGGCTTGTCATCTATTTTTAAGTCCCAGAAAGTGATATTTTTGGTTAAGAAGAACATGTGTACAACCTGATCAGCTTGTTTTTATAACGTTAAAGGCAAAAAATCCAATGACACCATTGATAGAGGAAAATAACCCAAGGAAGTAGTACGTATCGAAACTAGGATGAGTAAGGTTGTATAATTAGCCCCATTTATCCATTCTTGCATTCTGATAGAATTCTAGGGTTTCTGTAATTTTATTTGTTAATATAGGATAAACATCTGTTTTTTTCTACTTATATTGAATGATATCTTATTCTCTTTCTATTAGACAAACTTTATAGTGCAGAGAAAGAATCTGGGTCTGGTCTAAATCTTATTTTATATTTGTTTGATATGTATACACTCATTTGTTGTACAATCAAATTCTTTTTATATGTTATTTATAGTGACAATAGTTTTGTCTGCTTTATTGAATCTGCATATATTAAAATTCTAAGGAACGATCTTAGTAGTTGAGTGGGTGATATAGACAATCTTACCGTCTTCTAGTTGACGGGAGTAGTATCTTTATGATGGATTGGGAACACAACCAAGCCTTGAGATTAATGATTTTTCAAAACACAGGAACTAACTGCAGTTTTAGTTCTCATTATAGTTATTACGGTTTGTGTTGTATCATGAACATCCAGTCCTGCTTCATAGTTGTTTATCAGATGAGAAATTACGAAAGATTTTGAAGCTTGATAAGTACAATTGAGAAAGCTTCTCAAAGAAGTATATGGGTTTATTAATTAGCTTCTCAAAGAGAAAGCTTCTCTTCTCTTTTTTTCATTAATATAATTTATATTTATCAACAAAAAAAAAAAAAAAACTTAGCTAAGTGGTAAGATGTGTGGAGTGTTGTTCCCACATCCTAGGTTCAAACTCCCTTGAACCCAACTTCATTTGCTAACACCACTAACCCTATACCTATTAAAAAAAAAAGATGCCGATACTGATATTTTCTTGTTTTAAATATTGTGATATGTATAACTATCGATGGTTTTAATTAGCATTACCGTCTGAGAGAGGTCTTGTGGAGCTGCTTTGCCAGGGGGTAAGTATTGGTTTTCTCATGATTGACTGCAAAACGATTTTAGTTGCTTCATTGTTATTCTTGAACGTCCCGAATGCACCTTTCTATGATTGATTCCAAATTTCCAATAAAATATAATGTTGATATAGCATGAGTAATTACTGTAAGGTTACAATGCCTTAATGGGTTGGATGCTGAAATGGAACTAGGATGTAGAATTACTTGGTTGGCATACTTATTTCTAATCTTCAGTGACTACAATGATGTTCATATGGAAAATCCTCAAATTTGCAAACATCTTCAATGTCCAGTCCTGACTTTGATAGATAATAGTCCCACATTGCATTTTGGTCTGATTCCACTTTTAATTGATAACAATAACAATGGGATTTTGCAAATTGTTTTGGATTGTACTATACTTTAACTCTGGTATGATTTTGTTCAGATCTTATTATTATTATTATTATTTTGTATTGAGGTGCTGGGTTTCTTAACTTTTTTTTCATTATTTAAAATGCACACCTTTATTTGTGACAAAGCAATCTTTCTTCTGCATGTTGATTTAGGATATTGTGAATCTTCTACTTTTGAATAAAAGAAAAAAAATACATCATGTCTTTCATTCCCTTGTATTTGTTTTCCACTATCATGCAAGATTTCTAACTTAGAAGGCCTTTGTTTTTAAAACTGGGTTTTTATGTTTTATTCATTCGTTGTGCAGATCCCTTATAGGTGCATCAATCTATTTAGTTCTGGACTGGTGATTCTTCTGAAGTTTCAGCTGCTCTTGCAAAATGCTGTCTTTATGTTTATGATGAAAAGTTACTATTTGGTTTCGAAAAAAAATCCCAGAATCTAAGTCTGTTAAGTGAAGTTATGGTTTTCTATTTTTTTCCTTCTTCAAAACTATGTAGTATTTTGAGTTTCTTTAAAACTTTGACAAAAATATTGAACCATTCAGTGTAGAACATCAATAACTTTAGTGGAGTCAAGGGGGTATTATTGGTAATGCTTGTCCTGTTCTTCGTCTTTCTGGTTTGATTAATGCCTGCATTTAATAGTTACGTATGGCACATTAGCAAATTTTGAATATCTTTATTTTGTAAGTGTTCATTGTAGATAGTTCGGTTAACTAACTTTAATTATTTAACATAGGGTATGCTGTTAAGTAATTGTTTCTTCTAAACTGGATCCGGTTCTTAGTAAATGCTAGTTTCTTTAACTAGTTATATACTTGACTCAAAATGTCCACATTGCTTAGTTGATTATTGTGATTTGCTGTTAAAATGATTAACACATTTGTTACTGCAGATGGTTTTTGAAGCAGTGTAATCAGCCTTTGTTTACTTCCATAACTGCATTCATGGTATTTTCATTATAAGTCCGTTACGATTATGCTTTGTTTTATTTGCGGCATATAGTTTTCTTAAAATATATCCCACTTCCCTTTTGGGATGGTACTAGTCCCTTGATGGTCCCGATCATTTCCTATCGTGCATCAATGTAAATCAGGAGGCCTCCTAGTTAGTACATTTTTTTACTTAAATAGAAGAAGGAACAAATGATTTTTTTTTTTTTTTTTTGTTGTTGTTGCAATTTTTATAATAACTGTATAAAAGGATTTTTGTAATATTTTATTATCAATTTCTCTATAACTTTTTATCTGCATGTTTAATACATATTTAAGAATGCATAAACACAAATATTTGAAAAAATTGAATTTTTATTAATTTATTTGTGATTTATGATTATATATACGAATGTATAATGAATTATCTAATACAAATATTAATACTCAGAAATTTCCAAAAGAGGGTTAAATTTTTTTATTAATTACAAAAAAGATTCTATTTTTTGATATATGTTACTAAAACGATTTAAAACATTGGACCGGTCAGTGTTGTAATTACTTGTTGGACAGTCCACAACTTTTGCAAAAGGTAATGGGTAATTCAACTTGCTAGACTGTCTAGCATTTTAGTAACTCGTTAGACAGTCCAACATTTTAATCTTTAAATGGTTTTAAAACGTTAGACAGTTCCGAGAGTTACTAAAACACGGGACAGTCCATTGACTTTAAGTTGTTTTTTATAATTTAAAAAAAATTAATTGAAAACTACAAGTTAAAAGTCATTTGCTGATTTCTATTGGTATTGGTAAGGTGAACCTCTTCCTTTTTGTACTTGCACATTCATCGTTAATCCATTGTGGACATCTCCACCATTAGTGTCATCATCATCAACATCATCCGAATCTTTTCCTTCTTCAACAGATTCTTCTTCTCTTCTTTTTCTTCATTAGTGGAATACGTCAGAATGTGTAATATTTTTTTAGCTTCTTCTTTCGCTTGTATTTCATTCCCATAGCTTCTAGTTCTACACTTTGACAGCTACTATGTTTCAATCATCATCTTTTCATAAACGGTCTCAATGTGTCCTATTGAATTTGGTCCCATGTTAGGTCTCCTCCCATTCAATTCTTTGAGTAAGACGGGACTATAGAATCTTGAACTTTTTGCTTATCCTAGGCATCGTTTGTTGTGCAACCTATGGTTGTACTTGATGAATACCATGTCATTGAGCTTCATTTGGGTTTCAAGAGAATATTGATCAACATATGCCAGGTGAAAGTTCTGCTCTCTAGGAAAGTATGATGGGTGCAACTCATTATTCAAGCTTCCAAGGTTAAAACACTAGGACTCATTGGGGCAAAGCTGACTTGAGCGAGATTACGAGATTAGTTCAAGTAATGTGACGTAAAGATGAATACATTCTCGAGAGATGGTTGAAACCAATGTCGGTAGCTTAGTGCTTTGATTTCTGAGTCTATAAACACGTTGGCTGTTAGGCTAGTTGACCTCGGATGGTCATTTGCAGTCTGGGTTCTGGTGGAATCTTTGTAATTTTCTCTACCTTTCGTGGGTGACATCGGATATAACTGTCATTATTGGTCTCCATCATTGAAGTTGTCGCTGTTCTTCTCTACTATCCTAAGCTTGTGAGCTCTCACATGGCAACATCACCAGAGATTTTTTATGTTGGGAGTACCTTTTCTCTTCTCAGAGGAGGAGAAAAACGTCTTCGTTATACATGCATTAACAGTTTATTTATTTTTTTATTTTTATCTTTTGTTGCAAATGATAGCAAGGGCTACTCTGAAGCTTTGCTGCTTGAGTTGATCTTTGGTGCAAGCTTACTTATCAACCGATTGAAGGTGATGATAGCCTTCTCCAGGCCTTGCAATTGGTGGGGCAGTTAAATGGTTGGTTTGTCTGGCAAGTTGTTTCGATGATTGCATACATGGCCTTGGTTTATGTTATATGGTTTGATAAAGAGGGATTATTTAAAACTGCTTATTTTAATGTGTTTTTAAATTCATTTTTGATTATATATATATTTTTTATTTTTGGTTGGTAATTATTGTTTGTTTCTTGTTCTTGATTGCATTTACTTTAGATAATCCAGGTTTATGATATTTTCCATATGTTTGTATGAAACTATTTACATTAGAAAATATAGGATTTTGTTAAGCAAGATAAAATTATACCAAAAAATTTCTTATTAAGTTCTGTCTTGCCTTGAAAACCTTTCAATAGATAAAATCTTAAGATATATGGTTAAATTTCTTTTATTCAAAGAGGTTGAAGATGACTGGTTTTTAGAATAAATTTTTTTTTTTTTTTTGGTTTTTTAATTTTATTTTATAAAGGTTGAATATGAGGGTGTCCAAATCTTTTCTCCTTAGTCTATGTAAAAGACAAAAATATAAAATTATCTTCTTAACTGTTCAACTAATAATTTTAGTTTAGATCTCAATTGGTCAATATTTAGAAATAGAAATAATTCAACCAGAAGTTTCTATGATTCGATGCGTTTTGTTGCCCTAATTTACATTTATATTTTAAAAAAATTATAAATGTGTATGCTTTACGTCATTTTTAAATTACCATTTGTTTATTTTCAATGGAACTGGTTGGACAAACATGTGGCTGGAGTAACATTGAAATTGGCATCGTTTGGGACATTGGTGCGTACAGAGCCATAGATGCTTTTCTCTCCTATCTCGATGAGAAGCATTTATGATTTTATATATGCATCCAAGTCAGCAATGTCCCAAGCGATGTCAATTTCAATGTCACTTCATCATCATTTTCCTCGGCCACGCCCTTCTACGCTTTGGTCAATATTATTGATACCCCCCTCTTTTTTTTTTTTTTTGTCAAATTGATGACATAGGCTTTGTCTAAGAGATTAATTTTAAATGATCTAATTGCCCTTATCTTTAGAAGAAGCAAGACAAGTCCTTGATTTTTTTTATAATATAATTGTTTTCTTCTCTCTTAAAATTTAGGGTTTAAAGGTAAAAATCTTTCGTCTTCCAAGTTATTAGCCCTTTTAGGCTAAATTATTTATAATCTATTCAATGTCTTGTAGAGATTTTTTATTTTACTATTTCTTCTAAAATTATATCTTGTTCTTAAGTTCTTAGGATCAAAGAACATAGATTCTTAAACATGAAGAATAGGGTAATAAATTTAAGGAAAATGCTGAAGTAAAGTATCCTTATTGAAATTCACATTGTTTCAATCATTATTGGTGTGGATGTGTCTATACAACTATATATGCTTTTCATCGAGATACAAGTGAGAAGCATTATGGTTTTGTGCACACAAATGTTTGAACTATGTCAATTTCAATGTTATTCTAACATGACTATAAATTTTATCCAACAATTAAAAAAAAAAAAAAAAATTTCAAAAATCTAAAATTAATCTCCATTGATTCAACCTTTCACAAAACTTACAAGAAAAAAGAAGTGGGGTTTTTGTTTGATAGGTGGTGAAGTGTGTCATATCTAATAACGAAAGGAAAAAATCAAAGTGAGTGATAAAGAAGTTGGAAGACATGGGAATAAAGGTATCGTTTCCAAAATTTTGCCAATACAAGATATCTCTTATTTGCAAGATGGAGTCTTCAACCCAATAGGAGTACCTTCTCGAATGAATGTAGGGTAGATATTTGAATGCTCGCTTGGGTTAGCGAGGGATCTGGTAGACAAGCATTATTGAATAGCACCCTTTGATGAGAGATATGAGCAAGAGATTTCTAGAAAACTAGTGTTTTCTAAATTATATGAAGTCAGTAAGCAAACAACGAATCCATGGGTATTTGAAATTGATTCTCTGGGAAAAAGCATGATATTTGACGGAAGAATGAGAGATCCTACAATCTATCATAGTAGGAAAGTAGTTTATCCTGAAATTCATTCATCAACTCCAACTCATCTATCTCGGCCCTATTACAACTTAACTCAACTCTAACGTTGACGGGAAAGGGATCCTTTTTTATTACTCAAACTCTAACAACTTAACTCAAAAACTCACTCGAGTAGTATGCGCAAGAACCACAGATTTTCCCTCGGGATACACATTGCACATCCCCGTAAACATATACAGTTGTGTATCTCAAGAGAAAAAAATCTATGATTCTTGCAAATGGCACGTCAGTGATTTTTTTTTTTTTTTGGAGTTATTCTGTAAGGTTAAGCTAAAAAGAGAATTTTAAGTTCTAAAAATACTTTATCCATCTAAAAGTAGTTGATAATTGCAAATCTAAGGTTTGTAGGGTCCACCAACCAATTGCCGGATGAGAGCTTCTTGTCCACGTGGCTGATTCTCAGTGATGGATCTTCAATCTTCCACTTGGCTTGAAGCACTTAGACGAAGCTCGTTCACTCAAAACAAATCCATTAATCACCCCCCCCCCTCTCTCTCTCTCTCTGAAACTACTGCTTATCTTTCAGGGTACACCATAATAAACTACACCCACTAATCAACGGTGGAGATGGAACTATGCCAATCATCTTCTTCTCTCCCTAACTCTCGAGCTCTCACACTCTCCTCTCACCGTATTACAGTAACCTCAAAATCTGCTTTTCATCGTCCTGTTTCATCGCAAACCAATCACCAGAATCAGAAACAGAAGCAGAAGCAGCAGATTTCAGCTTTTCTTCGTTTCTCAAATTTGGCTTCAACTTCTTCTCCAACTGGTTCAAAGAAATTGACCAAATTGAGGAGAAGAGGTAGCAGTGGAGACGACAACGAAACCCTAATTAACTCCAATGGATTACTCGAAAAATCAAGTAGTGCAATGGAGCAGCTTGACATTGAGCGCGGTGTCTGCGTTCCATTTCGCAAATACACGCCACAAATGGTATGGGTTTCTTGAATTTTTGTTTAATTTGTTGAATTTCGCTCATTATCATGCAATTTTTTTTTTATTTTATTTTTTATGTAGTTCTTATTATTATGTAATTCGATTAGGTAAGAAATCAAGTTTTGGAATCTAGACTTGTGGCTATGTTGAAATTTCCCTCATTTTTTGTTTAGTTTCTTGAATTTCACCTCATCTTTATGCAAAAAAATTTATTTAGTTTTTATTTTTATGTAATTCGATTAGTAAGAAATCAGGTTTTGGAATCTAGACTTGCTATTATGTTGAAATTTCCCACATTTATGAGGGGAATTTGAATTTTTTCATTTAATTTGTTGAATTTCCCCTCCTCTTTATGCAATTTTTTTTATATAGTTTTCTTTATTATATAATTCGATTAGGTTAGGACTTAGAAATAAGGTTTTGGAAGCGGTTTGCAGATTGTTTGGAGCTTTATTATATGTTGAATTTCCCCTCACCCTTATGCAATTTATTTTAATATAGTTTTCTTTATTATATAATTCGAGTAGGTTAGAAATAAGGTTTTGGAAATGAGGGGAATTTGAATTTTCACTTAATTTGTTGAATTTCCTCTCATCTTTATGCAAAAAAAATTGTATAGTTTTTTAATTATATAATTTGATTAGTTTAGTAATAAGATTTTGGAAGTGGTGTGGAGATTGTTTCGAGCTTTATTGTATGTTGAATTTCCTCATTTATATGAGGGAAATTTGAATTTTCATTTAATTTGTTGGATTATATCGCAATTTATGCAATTTTTTTATATACTTTTCTTTGTTATGCAATTTGATTAGGTTAGAAATAAAGTTTTGGAATCTAGAGGTGCTATACTATCGCTTATCGGTCGCGGTGTAGAGATTGTTTGGAGCTTGGGTCTCTACTGGGCTTTTCTTACGTATGATTGCTTGGTCGGACGGGATCAAGAAGTTGTTCCCAAACGTGCACGGCAGCTCCGGAATCTTTTGTGTGATCTTGGACCATCATTCATTAAAGCCGGGCAGGTTCAATTAATTGATTGATTGTCGTTTTCTTAGTTTCAACTTTCAAATTCATGTTAATTTAGTGCATCTTCTAAGCCTTATTCTAAAAACAGGTTCTGGCAAACAGACCCGACATTATTAGGGAAGATTATATGAATGAGCTTTGCATTCTTCAAGATGACGTTCCTTCATTTCCGAATAAGGTAAAATTGAATATATACTTCCATCATCATCGTCAAAATCTTATCACAAGGATTTTTGCTCAAAGGGAACATTTTCTGTTTGAAGTAGTTAATAAATCAGTTTGTCAAATTTGCGTAGGTTGCCTTCACTATCATTGAAGAGGAATTGGGGAAACCCCTCGAAGCAGTTTTCAGCAAAATTTCATCACAAACAATTGCAGCTGCAAGTTTGGGTCAAGTTTATCGTGCTACTCTACGTGATTCAGGAGAGGATGTTGCCATCAAGGTTTTGTGATGTATCTGGTTTCTTTGTCTTTTACTTTTGTACCTTGTCTACTGGGTATCAAGTTTGAATACATATTGTAATTTATCATATCCATATGGTAACTCTTGTCTTCTAAAGGGGTATGGGTTGATACAGAAATTTTATCGCAATTTTTTGTAAAATATGTTGAATATTTAAATGTATCATTTTTTGGAGTCACCCTTTTGTACTAGGTTACAATATTTAGTACCATATTTGTCTATAATCGCTTCCCCAATGTGGACAAACCTTTTCTTCTAATTGTCTATTTGAGTCATCTATAACTATGGCTAGTAACAAGGACACGGACATGTGTCTTGGTGCCAAACATGGATACAGATTGTCAGATACAACGCCTTTGAGAAGACTCATCCATACATATGTATTGAAATATACTATTTTTGCTATATTTAATTTGAAATTTTAAAATAAGAATACGAGAAAATTGTACGAAAAGTAGATTTTCAATACCAAATCATGGTTATATTCAACAACTAAATAAGTTAGTGATGATGATGATGGACTACATCTACTCTCTTTCAGAAGTCAAAATTTTAATATAATTATAAATAGAGGGTGACGTTACGTGTTAGGATGTGTCTGATTGTGTTTGATACATGTCTGACTTGATAAAAATCCTAAAGGTGTCTTTGTTACCTAGAACTATTATAGTAATCTTGTTTTGGTTTCATCCTTCAAATTTAGTTTCCATGCATCCAAAGTAAATTACAATCAAATTCTAATATGGATAAATTCTTATGTTTACTTATAGGTGCAAAGGCCTGAGATAGAACCTATAATCTATCGGGATCTTTTCCTGTTCCGTACTCTTGCTTCATTCTTGAATGGTATCAGTCTACAGAAATTGGGATGCAATGCGGAGCTTATAGTTGATGAATTCGGTGAGAAGCTTTTGGAGGAGCTTGATTACACGCTGGTACCTTTGGAAACTTCCTGATATTTCGGACTCGCAAGTCTGTATTATATGCTACTGAATGATAAAAAAGCAAAGATGGAATTGGGGCCTTCACACTTATATTTGTGAGGCCTAAGTTTTTGGTGTTTTGATCTTAGTGATTGTATGTGTGGATACACTGCATATTTCTATCCTCAATTCTTCCAAGTAAATGTAATAATATTAGATTTTCTTTATTTTATGTTTAATTTGTATTGCTTTTGTTATTCAGGAGGCCCGTAATATTGAAGATTTTCTGGAGAACTTTAAAGATGATCCTACAGTCAAAATTCCCGGGGTTTATAAACAGCTTTCTGGTTCACGTGTTTTAGTAATGGAATGGATTGATGGCATTCGGTGCACCAACCCAAAGGTTAAGATATTAAAATAGATGATGCCATGTATATTATATCTCACTGAACCCCAGTTTTGATTCCTCCTCCCCTTTGTTTTTGTTTTCCATGGACAAAGCCTTAGTGAGGATAGAGTTCTATGTTAGTCTTCTAGAATAGGCGTATCTGTCTTTAGTATTTGAATTTACTTTATTTACATTACGCATAATTCCTTCTTTTTGCCGTGTACTGCAGGCTATTAAAGAAGCAGGCATTGATGTGAATGGGTTTTTGACAGTTGGAGTGAGTGCGGCATTAAGGCAATTGCTAGAATTTGGGTTGTTTCACGGAGATCCGCATCCTGGAAATATCTTTGCTATGCAGGATGGGCGTATTGCATATGTTGACTTTGGGAATGTGGCTGTGCTCAGTCAGGTGCAATATGTACTTCAGAGATACTAAGTTACTTACTAACACAAGAATGGGAAATGTTAATAATCATAGTGACAAAAATCTATGATTTTTTTTTTTTAAATTGCGATTAAAATCACGATTTTTTTAAAATGTCGCGATGTTTTTGAAAAAATCTTTGACTTTTCAAAATATAACAATTAATCGTGATTTAATCAACAATTTTTTGAAAAAAATGACAGATTATTTTTTTAAGTGTTATTATATTATTTAGTATATGAAATGCATTTTTTATAAATTTTTTTTTTGAATTTATCTGATGTTTTTCTGACTTTATCAATCTTTTGCCAACTTTTTCTGAAGCTTTTCTATTGCTGAATTATTCCTGAACCCCAACTTTGTCACTATGTTAATAATAGACTTTGTGCCCTTGGTCTATCTTACACATGAACGCTTGCCTACACACACACACACACTTACTTTCATGAAAGATGTGGGGAATAGGGTAAGCAATGCTATCCAAACTCGTATTGTTGGATTGAGTACTGTTTTTGGGTATTGGTACTTCCAGGGTACTTGTCCATCTTGTACCAAAGCCATCCAGTCAATTTCATTGTGGAACCTTAATTTCCAAAACGTTAATGTAATTTTAGAATATACTTACGACGTTATTTCTCTCCGTTAACTCAATTTTCTTAGTAGATCAAAGATTGTCTAGAAATACAGATAATAAAAAAATTGACTAGAAAAGGAACAAAAAGAAATGTGTCCTTTATTTGGCACGTTGATGCATTTAAGTATTGCTGTCATTGTTGAAATTAGCCTAATCCTACCTGAGTAAAAATAAGGAAGCACAAAATTATAATAAGAAACAAGGAGTCTAGCGAAACGACAGATAGTGTTCGTATTCAAGAGTAGGTCCCATTGTGTATATTATTTGAGCATTGGTGAGATTAGAAAGAGAGTCCATGCAAGACTAAAACTCTAGAGGGCTACTTTGGAGTCCGAGGCCTTAGAATAAGTAGAACCTAGACAGAGTATGTGGAATATGGCTTTAATAACAACACCCATAGACAGGAAGGGGCAGCAAAATAGATGGCCAAGAAGTACCCCACAGCAATCATTTTAATTACCCATTGTTCCATTGCTACTCAAGTGCAAAATCCATAGAGTTGTAACATTTATGGACATAAGTTTCCCCCTTTTTTCTTGAAGTTTTTATTGTGCCTTGAATGAAGCTTTTTTAGGTTGTTAGTCTGTTTGCAATCTCCTGAGGAGTTATATGCTTTTTTATCCCAGCAAAATAAGCAGATTTTGATTGATGCTGTTGTCCATGCTGTAAATGAGGACTATGTTGAGATGGCGAATGATTTCACCAGGCTTGGCTTTCTTGCTAGTGGGACAGATGTAGCTCCTATCGTCCCGGCTTTAGAGGCAATCTGGCAGAATTCATCTGGAAAAGGACTATCTGATTTTAATTTTCGGAGTGTTACAGGTAAACTTCATGTCCTGGTTTCTACTTTTCAGCAAAACGTGTCCTCTCTTACTCTAGCTTTCCTGTCAAACACTATTTTTTTAACTTTGTGCTTGAGGTATGTTCTCTAATGTTTACCTCCCACAGTAACTAGGGATATTTGTCATGCCTCCCTACATACAAACGATGTGGACTTACCTCCCTTGACCATTGACGGTGATAAGTTCAAACATGGACTGACAAGATTACCCCTTGTTTTCTTTTACCTTTTATTTCAACCAAATGTTTCTCTCCCATGGAAGGTAGTTTTGTCATTTCCTGTTAGGCATGTCAAATTTGCCTATTAACGAGGGAGCAGGCCAAAACCCCAAAAAATGTTGCACAACAGAATATTTTCTGTATGTTTTGCATGAATGAATTTAAAATAACTGATTCCCTTCGGCCAAATAAGAAGAAAGTTTGATTATGATGCAACACTAAATCTGTTTGGGATATTGAGGTCCCCAAATTTCAGTTGACAAAGCAAATATATGTTAGGCAAAATTAATTAATTAACCTTGACGGAGGGATTTCTTTCTAAATACCCCTCAACTTTTGGGCGGCAACTTGATAGTCCAGTTAGTAAAAAATTTCTTTCAATGATTCATTTCTTGAGATCAGCCTTTTACAACCACTAAAATCAACTTTTATAAATCATTGATCTCAACGTTTGAACATGAATAATTGAGATCAATGATTCAAATTGTCGAGATCGGCGATTTGAATAGTTCATCAGTACAATTTGAGTTTGATGTTTTATCGGGGAGAGGGGGCACTAAGAAATAAAGATTTTTACTAACTGAGTTGTTGGGACTTAAGATAATGCCCCAAAAGTCAGGGTGCTTTTGACCATCCATATTCATATTCTGTTTCCAGCCTCTGGGAAGTCCTATTCCTTAGTTGGTCAACCTTTGTCATTTATATTTTGCATGCATAGTTCATCTGATTCTTCCTATTTCTTACTCCCACCCCTTTTATGGGATACAGTTTAGGCACCACCCATGCTTTTGATAGTTCTCCTGATCAGTTATGTGATGTTGTACATATTGCAGGGAAGTTCAATCAATTGGTTTACCAATACCCCATCCGTATACCTGAGAGGTTTTCTCTAGTTATCCGTTCTTTATTGACCCAAGAAGGCATCTGCTTCACATTGGAGCCAAATTTTAAATTTCTTGAGGTAAAGAACCTTTTTTTTTTTTTGTCGTGCTGGAGTGACCTCAAGAATCAAGATTGTACCTCATATTGCACATCCTGACGTGAAAGTGTGTAGGAACCATAGATGCTTTTTGACTCGTATCTCGATGAAAAGTATTTAAGGTTCCTACATACTTTCACGTCAGGATGTGCGATATGAGGTACAATCTTAAGGTCACTTCAGCATTATTTTTTTATTTTTTATTTTGGCTTGATTTTTTTGTTTTATGAATAAATGTTATATAAAAGAATTGCATCTTTGCAGCATAAGTTCCAAAATACAGTTGACGGTTTCATAAGTTAATGATTGTAATAATCTCCAACAGTTTTGTGAAAACGGTAGGAATGACCATCGTTCCATTCTAGATTTAATTTCGGATTACTATAGCCATAGTTCCATTGTATATTTAATTTTTGATTACTTGTACAAACTTTGAAAAATTAATTTATTTAAAAAGTTTGCTACATCTATTAGTTATGGTTTTAAAAATCATTGTCTACGATAGTAAGTATAAAACGTGTCCACCATGGATATTAGTTATTTGAGTGCCTGCTACTTACATCTTCCATAATGTGAAAATCCATATTGAGTCGGGAATTGAAAATGATTCTGTTTTTTATGTGGATGTAACTGTGAAGAATTAGCAGTTTATGTATTAATTGATGGCTAGCTGTCTTTTTAGGTAGCCTATCCATACGTGGCAAAGCGTCTTCTAACTGACCCTAACCCTGCTCTGCGAGAGCGCCTTGTACAGGTCAGTTCCAAACTAATCTTCTTATGGACATATTTCTCAGTTATGTTGTTATTTATCTCTCCTCTCTTCATTTGTATGGAATATTTATGTATTCTGAGTTACATAGTTGGAGAACTTTTACACTTCATTACCTTGGCATCTTACGTAGTATTTTTCAACCATTTTAAATATCACTATCTTGTGTAACAAGGAAACGTTATTTTAAACACATCTTCTCACACACACAGATGGTGAGATGTATCCCTCACTTTGTGGGAGGTGGTTGTAGGTTCAAATTTTCTTTATTTTAACAAAATTTGCCAAGCAAATGTAATTTTGCTGGCACGGATGTGTTGGTATGGGTGTCAGGAAAAGAAAAATGTTACGTACTTCTATATACTGTTATACAACATTGAAAACATTTCTACTTAATTAGGGATTGGCTACCAGCCTTGAACAATCCTCTCTATACAACATTAATTATCTATACTATAGAAGGTGGCATGTGTAAATGCACATGTATCAAAAAGGCTTATTTGTAATTTTAAAATATTGAATAATTTTTTTTTTGAAGATTACATAATGAAAAAGATATTTTTATAATTTTGAAAACTAACCAACATGATTATAGGGTCATGGGTTGTAATTTTCTTGGTTTTTGATTAAAATAACCCTGGTTATATTTGTTTTAAATGTAAAGGTGGGAGCATTTAAATCAGTGGATTTCTGCTTCTTTGCTTTTGACGCCGATCAATTTATGTTTTAGGTTCTTTTCAAAGATGGAGTTTTCCAGTGGAAACGACTTGAAAATCTCATAACTCTAGCAAAGGAAAATGTGGCCAAGATGAGTAGCAACCCGGCATTGCAAGTGAATAACACGTCTGTGTCGATGTCTCACATTTTCAAATTTGGTGTTCCATTATTTATTTATTTTTTTGGATGTTTGCTAACCAACTACCCTTACACCAGGCAAAGTTCAAGAGATCGGCAATTTGAGAAGAAATTAGACCTCACTGACACCATCAAGGATGGAGCTCGCCTTGTCCTAGTTGATGCAGGGATACGAAGACAGCTTCTTCTAGCTTTAACCGAAGATTCCAAACTTCACATTCAAGAGGTTTGTAATCTCTCTCAGACAATTTTGACAAACAAATTTGATATTCAATCTGCGAGATTGCTGAAATGTGTTGATGTTTCTTCCATAGCTTGTTGATGTATATAGACTGGTTCAAGGTGACATAGATGTGCCCTCAGTAGCTTTGGAGGTCGCGCAAGGTAACACCCCCCTCCCCCACCACACACACACACACACACACGCACACACTTTTGTATACATACATTTTAGTTTATTTTGCTTAGTGTGAGTATCCCCACCCTCGGGTGAGACTAATCCCACGGTCACACACACCACTCCCTCAAAAAGTCCTATGTGCAACTGGTTGAGTCGAGGGTCAACCGGACCCTGGATGGTGGCCTCATGGAATTCATTGCTTTGTGGGGTTTTGAAAACTTGACCTACCCTTCTTGAGGAGCTTATCAAGGTTCAGCTTGCCACTAGGCCAACCCCTTGGGGTTCTTTTGTATACATACGTACTCAAACCACGAGTAGATTTAGTGGATTGACATGTTTAAGAGAAACTAAAAAAAAATATGTTTTGGTTGTATGCTTGGAATTGCAGGCATACCATCCGTTACACGAGACATCATGCTCTCGTGGAGTGATTCAGTTTTGGCAGATGGGTGAAGTCGCGGGCCGTGCAGTATCTATTTTTTTAAAAGTGGAATTAACAGGTGGACCTACTGAAGGCATGTAATGTTATTCTTCTGTATTAACCCTCCCTTCCCTCCTGGTTGGGGTAAGGATTTTATCCCAACCAAATGTTGTAATATTGGTATATAATTACAGTTCTTTGTATAAAAGATATTTGTGAAGGAATCCAAAGAAAGGAAAAAAAATAAGAATTATACTTGCTCAAAATTCTTGCTCCCTATTGGCATTCTCACTTTTTGGCTTGTGTACAACAATTTGGAATTGGTTCATTTTTTCATTAAAATAGTCTTAAATAAATCATTAAGATTCTTCAAGTATAAGCATGGTTTTAAATCTTGTCCGAGACCGAGATGACTTGTCCAATACATCTCAGTATCATCCACCACCGAGACAAATGGACAAGTCAAATGTATCAGACGAGATTTGAAACCCCAGTTCATTTTTCTCATTCTTGAACGAGACGACTCAAACATATCAAAAAACTCATCTGAGACGACTCTGTCTCGTTCATGGACAAGACAAGATGTAAAAACGAGTTTTGAAACCATGAATATAAGGCTATTTTTATATAGAAAAATTGAAATTTTAGGATGGACTGAAAAGTATGGACAATTCATCATGGCCCAAACACCAACATCATATCTAAGCATGAGTAACGTTTAAAATGTTGGATCGATTAAATGTTTCAGTTTATGAAAAATTGATATGGTATCGGCTAATACATTTGATACAAACTGATACAGACCCGATACATTGTTGAAATATTCAATGTTTCATATATGTATAGGCCGGTATCAATATGTTTTGGCCAATACATTCCAATATCTTAAACAATGACTATATATTGTTTTAATTGAACTTCTTCTGGCCCTAATGAAAGTACACATGTTGTTGGTTCATGAGAAATTCAAAAATACTTCTACTGGTTTTTATATCCCATAGAAATTCAAAAATACTGCTACTACATAAAATAATTTTGAAGTCCAAGCTTCCATGGGTCATGGAACAAATAACAATAAAAAGACTTTCCAACTTGATGCAAGGGCAAAGCACATTTGTTCTCGAAGCGTTTCAAAGGAGAGTTTCTTTACAAATTTGGGGAAGTGAATGGTGGTCAAGCACCCAATATAGTTCATGGGACCTCAAATTACTAGCACTGAAATTCTGCATCCATTCGTGAGACATATCCAAGTCCATGTTGGATCTGTTCCAGAAACATTCCACAATTAGATTATGCAATCAGCAAGAATAAATGAAACTTAGATGGTACACTCATTCAAGTGGTACAAAAAGAAACATTTGGTATGGTAGGATGGCCCTCATGTCTTAATCATCAAATCTCCGATGGCTCGTGTCCTTGCATGAAACAGGGACCTCATGTTCCCTTTGAAAACTTATAAATTTTTTTTTTTTATAACTTACTTCATGACTCCATGTAAGTTACAGAAAGAAAAATTCTATAACAAAAAGTACTAAAAAAAAAATTCTAATACAGGTTACCAATGGTTGATGCCAAAATGGAAAAAAAAAAAAAGAAGAAAGTATGCCATATAAGATAAAAGCACTCGGAAAGCTGAACAGTCTATCTAACATGGTGCAAAGACCTCAAACAAACCTAAAGATGGATCTTGGAACTTGTTTTTCACTTAAAGCAGTAAAATATTTCCAAGATTAAGCATGAGAGCTTGGCAGTCTAATAGTTCAGAACCCATTAGAATAAATACTACTTAACTGGTAACAACAACTAGTAATGAAAAAAATAAGGCTAGATTGAATGGTCAATACGGCCAGCTTTGTGTTTTTGAGAGAGGATTTAACATCAACTGGGGCCACAAATTGTGAGTGCTCACAAGTTTCCATCTCTTCCCAACAATTGTCTCATCAATAAATTACTCTACAAATACTCACTCAACAATACATACACCCATTTAGAAGTGTGCACTAGGGTTCCTTAATGCGAAAAAGCTATATTTTAGGACAGTAGAAGAAAATTTTAATCTGTTTTATTAAAGTCTCTGAGTGTTGATACCATGACCTAGCTTCGATACACTCCTTCACCTACTAATTACTGACCACTAATCTCGCTCGCCTAAAAAAAATCTGTTTTGGAAAGTAAAAGATGGTGAAGATTGGAATGGTGCAAGATGGACACGTGTGGTGTCAAACTAAGCTACATTCCACTATTTAATCCTTATAGCTAGAAAGAACGTTTTCTCAAAATACTTGACTTTGTTTTTAGTATAGAGTCGTGATCCGATAAAGTGTCCCACGGTGTCTACGTGGCACATTCTAATTGGAGACTAACACACATCGGGCTGCATGCCACGTAGAGAACAGCTCAATTAAGAGCCCGATGTGTTCTAATATCCAATTAGGACGTGCCACGTAGACACCATTCCTATTCTATCGGAACACAACACCTTATCCGATCATGATTCTTTAGTGTAAAATATATAAAGAAAGAACTTAGATAAGCTGATATAAACTAAAATCACCTTCAAACTAAAACTAATAGCCCGAAAAAAAAATATAGAATAACACCTTATGTTTGAAAGTGTGTCCATTACACGGAAACATTTTAACAAATGGAGTGTCATTGTTGCATAACTTCTGATTGTAAAAAAAATCGAATATTTAATTAGTAATGCAATTAAAGAAAAAAAAGATGGACTCAAGTCTCTGACCTTTTCACGGAACAGATGGGACTGTTGGTGTCGGTGGAGATTCCCTTCGAAGCTCCTTAACAAGAGCAGCGAGTGCCTCCGGGTTCAAACCCAGATCACATAGGGCAATGAGAATCGATAGAGTGTGTCGATCCAGCCCCGTATCAAGAATGTTCGACATGTGAAATGCTAGGTCCAACGATTCTCGAGCAGTCCTACTGGACTCCGGATCCATATCGAGGACCCCAAAAGTTTAGATTCTGAAATAAGGAAATAAAATTGGGCATCAAACTAACTAAGTGTGAATGAAATAGATCTGTACAAGTTCACTGAAAATTCAAATTATGATAAAAGGGAAGAAAACAACATAAATAAACAGAGTCAATATTGAGATTATTACTTATATTCGAACCCTAATTATTGGGATTAAAAATAACCCTAAAATTACGAGAAGAACACTCGGATCAAACCCTAATAACAACCGAAAATAACTACTTCTTACAGAACGAATTGTTCTACAAATTTAAAATCAAAAACTATAAATTAAAAGAACAAGAATCAAATTAAAATAATAAAAAACATGATTAAATCCAATCAAACATTCAAACCAATGTACAGAGAGAGAGAGACCGCACCTAGGGTTGGATGAGATTGCCGAATACACAGAGAGAGAGAGAGAGAGAGAGAGAGGGAGGTGCTTTTAAATTGAGAGCATTACCGGGCAGACCTAACTGTTTCATTTTATTAAAAAAAGCTCCCTTGAGTTCTGACAACTCCTAGAGAACCTTACTTTATGAAGTTTGTTACTCGCCAAACCTTACTTTTTCAAGTATCACCCACCAAACCTTGGAGTGGGAATCCACGTCATAAAATTCAAATTGATTTGTTAATTAGGATAAAATTCTAAGAATTTGTAAAAGAAAAAAAAAAAAAATTTAATTTTCAACATTGTATTTTAATCTTAAATTTGGGAGATTGTCGGTAGTCATCCATTTTCAACACTTCGATCAAGTTTAAAAGGGTATTTTTTTTTATCTGATTTTTTCCATGAATTTTAGAAGGATATGGTGTTGGATTGTCAATTTCATCATCCATGTGGACCCAACGATTCATAATAAAATTTGAAATCTTACTAAGTTACTCATGCTAGTCTGATTCATAAAATAAGATTTGTTAAATAAAAAACTTGATAAAATAAGAGTTTTTATAATAAAATTGTAAAGATAGGTCAGGGTCATCTCCAACCTTGACTAAGATCTAACATTTGAGTAAGAATAATGTTAAAGTGACCTAAAAATTGGAACTCACATCGCACACTCTAACGTGAAAGTGTATAGGAGCCATAAATGCTTTTCCTTGAGATACGAGTGAAAATGCATCTATGATTCTTATCCACTTTCACATCAAGATATGCGATATGAGATCCAACCTTGAGGTCACTCCATCACGACTCTTAGAGTAAGAAAAGGTAAAATGGAACTCCACTCTTTTATTCAAACTAATATCAAGTCAAATGAGACTTAAATCTATTATATTTTAACGGAGACTCAAATCTTTAGTCAGCAGAAGATTTCTAATTTTGCTACTGGAGTGCTCTTATATCAAATAAAACGTTTAATCACATTTGAGTCGTAATCGGAGAAGGCATTACAAATTAAAAGTCAAATTATTTTAAAAATCTAAAATAAATAAATAAAGGGAATGCTGACATCCAAGATCTCATGGGGACGTGAGCAGTCACATCTTTTTTCCAATAATACCCCCTTATACATTATCTTTTACTGAAAAAGATAGGGACATATTGTCCCTAACATTTAGAGAATAAATTCCAAGATCTTGTTTTACGCATCTCAAAATCCTTTTGACAATAGATGAGATTTAGTAAGATCTTTTTCCTTTACTATCATAATAAGGTTAGTTAGACTCTATTATTCATTATGTAAAAGACAAAGATTTATATTGTAAAAAGACTAATATGCCTGTCTTTTTAATTAAAAGACAAAATAAGAAAACTATTTAAAGAGGGCATTTATTTTTAAATAATCCCCAAGTTTTGAGTGATAGCTTGATAGTTCATTTAGTAATTTTTTATTTTATTTTTTAATGATCCCTCACTGTTGGCAAACTTACAGCTTTTTATTTATTGTTGAGTTCAAAACTTTTATTGTCGAACTCCCCACTTTTTATCAACGAGTTCACCACTTTTTATTCATTGTCAAGTCAACTTTTACTGTCAAATTCACAACCTTTTATTTATTGTTGAACTCGACAATAAAAAGTGGTGAACTCGACACTAATAAAACCAACTCATTCTCAATTTTCGAGTTTATCTAATTAAAATACATGAAAAGATCAACTAAAAACTTGAGATAATGACTTGTTCAGATAATTTCAAACCAAAAAACCCATTCTTGATCGATTTTCATCCAAAAACGAAGCAAAAAAAGTGAAAAAATTCTAATTTTTTTGTATACGTCTACAAAACGTTTGAAAATGGCTTCTTCCTTCTTAAATCCTAGTCTCTCCGAAACTCGATTCAAATGCCAAAAAATACAATCTTTTGGATGAAAACGATGAATTCAAATAAGTAGGACATTCAATCACAAAAAATAGGATCTAAGGATTGATTAGAAATAAAAATTTTACTAAATGGACTATTAAGCAGGACCTTAAGACTTATAGACTAATTTGAAACAACTCCTCCACCAGGATCCTTTAAGTAATTTTTCCTAAAATTAAATTTCATCAATTGGTAAACTCATCATCAAAACATTTGGGGTCTGCTAAAACAAAAAAATTGGTAAATTACCATAATAGAATCCACAACCCTACATTCAATTTCATTCTCATCAGCTCATCTACTAACATTAAATTTGCTCTTAAATTATTTCAAGCACTGAAGCTGCTAATGCATTGAATTGAGACCCCACACATATCATACAGCATACGAATGAAGAAACAAACGATGATTTCATTCTCTGTTTAAATAACCAAAAGAAGCTAAAGGAGGATAATAATGTATCGCTAATCCTGCCTAATAATTTATGAGCCACGCGGAACGTAAAAGATTTTTACTACAATTGTTTTATTGCACAAAGAATACAGACGGTAATGAAAGCTCGTAACCCTAAATTTCAGAGAACAGAGAATACAAAGGGAGATAATTAACCACATTGAAGCTTCCACCACCAACTGAGACTAACGTGAGCGTGAGTTTTACGCAAAAGGGTTCCCACCGAGAGATGCAACTGGGCCTTGTGGAGGGACATTCCTGTCAATTTAACAATGCTTTTAAATTAATAGGACTAGCACAAGAACTGAGACGAAATTGAATAACTGGTTATTATAGAACAAAATCATATTAGACAATCCACCATTTAATGATTTGTTCATAGTGTGTAAATCTCCCTCGCAAAGAATTCAATCTAATTATGGTACTCTCACGCTAGTGAAAAGTTTACTCAAATTGAAAATTTTGGGTTTTCAAGTAGGGCCGTAACTTCAAGAGAACTTTTCATAACAATTACGAAATTAGCTGTTTTTTGGTGATAAGATGGTCATAATATAAGTTTTGTAAGGGATAATCAATTCTAGGTCTTAACCTATTACGGGTTAAAGCCCTCCAAAAAGTAGGCTGAAGGCCATGAAGATGACAGACGATAGCATATAATGAGGGCACGAAGAAAATAAATACAAGAAGAACTCGGTGTATGGAACAACCCATTAAAAGAAAAACTCAGCACGGTGCGGCCTCCACAAGCGGGAGAAAGTATAGACAAACTCGTAGACTTAAAAAAATAAATAAATAAATAAAACCCGGAAAAACTCAGTGTATGATTACCATAAAAAAAAATGTGTAATTAGACAGGTCTAATCATTAAAGAGCCGTTCTAAACTGACATCCTAGGACACTGCAGTCAACATGACGGTGTGCACAGAATCAAAGATGATTTCATTCATATCTCAAGGAAAAACATCAATTGTTTTGTACAAACAACCACGTCAGCACAGTGTCGTAGGATGTCAGTTTAGCACATTTCATCATTAAATTCGGTAACTTCTGACATAAAACATAAATGAAGAGACCCACCCACTACATAAGCACATGTATGACTGCCATTAGACCAAAATAATGATTATGACCACAAATAACCATAAAAGGAATGTTGAGTAGGAGAGCAACTTACGGCAATTGAGAGGTTGGTGCTTCCCCTGGCATGTACGGAAAGCTTCCTAATGATTTTTATACCAAACACGGTTAGGATTGAAGGAAAATAAATAAATAGAAAGTGAACTTCTACCAGTAAGATTGGTTCGAGGAAACTGACCTTGCGGGGTGGCTGGAATATAGGGTGGGACTGTATTCTGAGGAAACCATGGTTGAGTAAGGCCACCCATGAAAGCAGGTGGCAATTGGGGATCTGGCAGCGCTGCTTGCAAAGAGCTCATATCGAAGAACTGCAAAATGAAGTGTATGCGGAGATTATGTTGCAGAAAACCTAAACCACACAAAATTAACCAGCTATCTTCTCTTGATTCCTTGCAAAAAAGAGACATTTTTTAAAAGAAATTTTGAAACCATGATTTGAAATGCACTAGCATAAAAATGGATCTGCTAGTACCGTGAAATCATTAATGCGTGTATGTGACATTGATGATGTAACCACAAATGTCATCATCATTAAAAATTTCTTCTCCCAACCATTTAGGTAGACAACATGAGTCTTGTACTCCTGTTCCGACATTCAAGTCCGTATCTTCATAAAGCTCGAGGTAAGTTACTTGTATTAATATAATGCCACTTCAATGTAACCCATTGCACATGAGAATAATAGTTGTTAAGAGCTTATAACATCGTTGTTACCATATTCAGCAGTTGGCATTAAAATGGCAGTATTTTAACCTCACTCAACTGGGCCTATAACAGTGATTTTCTCAAGGGGAAATTAATGAAGATATCATCTACCCAGAGATCTGCATTAAGTTTCATGAGAGGGGTTGTCATCATGGTATACACTTTATCTATCAAGATTTAGTGTTAAAATTTTAAAATAAATAGAACCCACTTTAAGCTAGGCATTAATTGATATTAGTAGACTTCCTATTTTGTGTATCTTGCACATGAATCTACTTAAACTGCACTCCTGATATATATATATATATATTTAGGGGGGGGGGGGGGGGTGTTAAAGGAGGATTCGATCAACACCACCCAAACCAAGGTTTGGGAGTCAAAGTCACACACCCATTTGGAGGTTCCAGGCATAAAATTATGAATGATGCTGAAGTGACCTCAAGATTGGACCTCACATTGCCCACCCTGACGAGAAAATGGATGGGAACCATAGATGCTTTCCTCGAGATACAAGTGAAAAAGCATCTATGGTTCATATCCACTTTCACGTCAAGATGTGCGATATGAGGCCCAATCTTGGGTCAGTCCAGCACGACTCTAAAATTATAACTCTAGATAAGGTATTCAAGTTGTCAAGATATATCGTGGAAAAATTAGCATTTGTTTTGTACCTTACTCAGGTCTTATGTGCAGAACTGATTTATATAGACTCTCTCAGTTGGGCTAAAAGCCTTCAATTTCTTTAATATCCTTTTCTAGATTATTCCAGGTTAGAAACACTTGATCTTATTTCAAAATATCAAAAAGGAGATCGGTGGTTGCAACATACCATACTGCTAGGCTCCAAATCAGAATCATATGGAAGATCAAATGGATTTGTAGATTTCCAATCAGTAGCATGTGATGGCATTTCTCCCTTAAACAGGGGAAAAAAAGAAATGAGAACTGCTTGTATGATTACAATCAGATGTATGGGCCTAAGGCAAGAGACAAGTAGAAACATAATAGGAAACACGGAAAAGTACAAACCTCTGAAACTTTAGAGCTCAAATGCTGATCAGAAGTTGAAGGAGGGTTATATGGTACAACTTGTGGTTCACTCTTATGTGGTGGCAGATTCTCAAAAGAAGCTTCAGGAAGGCTTCCTGGAGAATCTTCGAAAGCATTCCATGGCTGTTCATAAAAGTGAGCATTTAATCAGAATCCTCGCATGTATAGCATGCCAGCTTGCAATAGAAAAGGGGAGAGAGAGAGAGAGAGTTACACCCCAATTTCTTAAACTATTTCACACCCTAATTAAAGATTCAAACATTTCAAAGGTTTGGCTCAAATTATAATCTCTGCACTATAACACTTGTTCAAACAATTTCAGTGGTTAGTTTACAATTATGATTATGCTCATATAAAATACTAAACCCAAATAAATAGAAATCTAGAAAAATAAAAAACGAGAGCACTACTATTGGCACCCCAACTTTTACTTATTTTCTTGATTTTTAATTGGGGTGTAATAAGTAAAAGTTGGGTTGTCAATAGCAGCCCTAAAAAATTGGTATTACACAAATAATTGATAGAGGTGAATAATGATAATAATAAAGTCAACTCGCACACCAAATGACCCATCATGTATCTTTCTCAGAAACCCAGGATGGATGCTCAAATTCTCTAAATAGCATTGTAAGATTGCTTACCCCAGTACTAGTTGGACCAGTAAAAGCTTGAACTCCATGCCACTGACTATCCACCGATGGAAAAGGCCCCTGAGCTGTGGAATTGATCAATGGCTGCGGCACACTTGCATTTATGGAAGAAACTACATTGAAATTTTTGAAAGGTGCCACATCAGCAGAAGCAATACTAGCGGGATGTGGGTTTTTCGTTTCAGGAGCAGAGGCCCCATGTTGAGGTAAGTCAAATGTCGCCCATCCTTCATTTTCTGGGAAAGAAACTGCCAGCGGTTTTTGTTCCAAAGTGGTTGTAGCCGGGTGTTGATCAGTAATGTCAGCAAACAAATCTATAGGAGGAACATAGGAAGTTTCGGGTGGTTTGAATAAATCTATAGATGGAGCAGAGGAATTTGTTGGTTGTTGTTGTACAACTGGTAAACTGAAAAGGTCCAGGGCCACAGCATTAGCAGAAACAGACGATTGTGAGAACGAAGGAACGGAAGACATTTTGTCCAGTTGGGTCCCAACAGATTGTTCATGTTCTGAGACAATGTCAGCCAAACTACCTGAATTTACTGATTTCAGAGACAGAGAATTGCTATCAAAAGATCCAAAGCTGCTTAAAGACGCTGGTCTCTGAAGAAAGAAGTAATTAAGCATTAGTGAGTAAAATAGATGTAGTGAACATGAGATCAAACCAGAGAAAAGTACCAAAATAACAGCTTACTAGACATGCTGCACATGCAAGGAGGTGGGGCCCACCATACTATGGCTCCCACCTAGGAGATAACAAATAAAGAGTAAATCCAATCAAATTTTCGTAGGAGCGTGAGATCACTTTCTTTTGGACTGGCACAATAATCATGGCAAACTCCAAAGGAAAGTCAAAATAGCGAATTGAGAACTCCATAGTTGTACCATCAAGTCATCTTTCAATTTAGGAGACATCCTAGGTGGGTAGGGCTGGAAATGGGTCGGATAATATCTGCTTACCCTGACTCATCTGACCCAAGTTACTCGGGTATGGCTACAATTTTTTTATCCGATTAAGACTTTGGGTAAATTTATCAATAATTATTTTATCCAAATTTTTTTAAGGTATTCTTCCTATCCTATCCGAATATCCATTTATCCATGTTTAATATGGTAAATTCACAATAAGATATATGTATAACTTAAAATTAAGTCGGATACGGATATGGTAATCCAAATATCCGCTTGAAATTTGGGTGGGATACAAATATCCTTTAAAAATTTTGGATTGATAGTCGGATATGGATATCCTTTGCAAAAGTGGGTAAAAAATTGTTATGGATAATTGGATATAGAGTTGGATGAGGATATATATATCCAATTATCCATAACAATTTTTTACCCACTTTTGCAAAGGATATCCATATCCGACTATCAATCCAAAATTTTAAAGGATATTTGTATCCCACCCAAATTTCAAGCGGATATTTGGATTACCATATCCGTATCCGACTTAATTTTAAGTTATATATATAGGGTCACGTTCAATGGCAAACATTTTTCAAAACATGAGTTAGAAGTTTTGGAATGGGCTGATTTTTGGTGAGGATGATCTTTATGGTGAGGAGATCATCATCACCAAAAATCAGCCCATTCCAAAACTTCTAACCCCATCAAAACAGTTTACAAAAAATGGACGGTCCACGATTTTTCAACTTGGAAACATGGGTTAGAAGTTTTGGAATGGGCTGATTTTTGGTGAGGATGATCTCCTCACCGTAGAGATCATCCTCACCAAAAATCAGCCCATTCCAAAACTTCTAACTCATGTTTTGAAAAATGTTTTGCCAAAAAGTTGGCCATTGAACGCTACCCATATATATATGCTGCATCCGACCCATTGCCAGCCCTATAGGTGGGACCCATAAATTTGAAAGCCCGTCTCTCCAAACATGTTCTGCTCGTATCAGCATGCCATTAGAAGAATATCTGTGGGTCCATCCAACAGTTATTCCTAGATTCACTCTACAATATATCTACATAATGGCAACACCAACTTGACCTGTGTGTTTGAAATCCCATTTGCATCTCTCTTGGAAGTCGTCTCTGAATATGAACTCGTTGTTTGGCGTCGAGCATCCTCAACTAAGATATTCCTTACAGGATTAATGGGAGGACTGCTAAGTTTGTCCTGAAAATTAGGTGACTGGGTATCAGATCTGAATGGATCACCTGCGCTAGACGTAGAGTAGTCTGAAACTCTGGAACCAGAGCCCTCATTGGCAAACCTATCTTCATACATTTTCTCTCCTAAGCGGCCTGGGCTGTAAACAAAGCTAGAGATCTTCCTTTCATAGAAGCCTTTATCTGAACCGGGCTTTCTACTAAGCACACCACCTTGTTTACCATATTTTCGATCTTCATATTGATATTCATATGGCGGACTCTGAGAATAGGAGTGATATGAACTTGCACGTCTGGTGTCATCTTCATGGTTTCTAAGACTCTGTCAAAATACAAACACTTTATGTTATTTACACTTTTGCTTTTGCTTAAGAACAAAAGGGAAAAATAATGTGAAATGGAAAACATGATTAAATTCAAGGATAAATTACACTTTCACCCCTTGTGGTTTGGCATAATTCTATGTCGACCCCCTAACATTTTGACAATTGCACTTACCTCCCCTATAATTTTCTAATGGGCTGATATACCCCCCTTCCGTCTACTTGTTGTCGACAAAATAGTTTTAAAATGATTTTTTACATTTTATAAAGACTATTTTACCCTTTTCAAAATGTTATTCTTTTTTATAAACAAAAATATCCACGTGAAAAAATGGGTTCACACATAAAGAGTGTGAATGCTTAGACGGGGACATTTTTATAGTTTTAAAAATCTAACTGTTTTTTTGTTATTTAAAAAAAAAAAGACAAAATGAGAGGGTAAAATAGTAAAATAACATCAGAACATTAACATTGGCTGTGAAAGAGGAGGTAAGTGCAATTATCAAAATGTTAGGAGCAACATGGAACTATGCCAAACCACAGGGGGTCAAAGTGTAATTTACCCTAAATTCAAAAAGATTGTATGATGCAAAACAAAATATTCTTCAATTGTTGTCCCTAATCCAAGTATATATTAATTCAAAAAATGGATTGCCTGCATGTCTCTTGGAGGCTTGTCAGAGGCCTTTCCACCAGCATATTTCCTATCCACATAGACATTCTTTATAAACTCACGGACTCGGTCAACATTGCTGCAGAAAAAAAAAAAAAAAACATCGTAAAAAAGATTCATGTGTTTTGCAAGACAGAAATACTTAAGAAGTGTCACTTAGCTAAGTGGTAAGACTTGTGGAGGTTGTTCCCAAGTTCTAGGTTCAAACCCCTTGAACTCATATTTTTTATGCTAACTATTAACAATTAACAATATTCCTGTACTAACCAAGCATTTACCTATCCAAAAAAACAAAAGACAAAAATACTTGGTTAACAAGCAATGTATCCTCACCTGCTTTCAGGCAATCTCAGGCGTTGTTGATCCCAATCTTTCAAAAACATTTCCCTTGCACGCTAAAAAATGTAAATGTCTCATAAACACGAGAATGAGCAACTCCTCTTCCACCAAAGGGAAAGAAATTTCAACCACCATTATTACCTGATTACCACCTTTTTGAAGAGCTTCAACTTCTTGAGAAGTGAATTTTGCCATCGATACAGATTTCACCCGGTGAGTGAACTCACGACTAGGCACAAAAAGAACAAGAATACATTTATAAAAAAAACAAGAACTTTCAATTTTCAAGAAACCATGAAGGATAAAATATACACAAGAGTTATAATTGGTTTGAGGATTCAGACCAATTGTTTCAATGCATTTGATGCTTACACCTCGAGGCTTGCCCCAAGGTGGGACTTTCTCAAACCACTCTGCAACTCACTAAAAAATCATAAAGCACATGAGACATGCAGCTCATCCACAGAGGCTTTCAAAACGGGATACTTCACACCGTACACTACTCTTTTAATGCATCATGTTAGATGTGTGCACCTTACATGCATACAACGGTGGGGGCAGGTAGCATTTGCATAAAAAGCTCAATTTTATTATCTATTTTCTGCCCCCCTCCCCCAATCTCGGTCTCCCAAAACCTTAGTTAAATAAAAATAAGGTACTAAAAATTAAACAAAATCCAATAAAACATATCTTCTCCTATAGCAATGAGCTATTATAAATTTATAATACCAAATTCACACTTAAAACTATAAGAGAAAAAAAAATGTAAATGGTAACTATCTCAATAAGGTGCAAGACACGACAACCTAAAATCACATTGAAAAATTAAATAGGGTTCTCAAAGCATCAACTATATATCATAATTTACCATATTTTGTATCGTTTTCTGAGGTGTATGAAATGATACAATGCAGAAAATTTATCATCTTTGTCGATATCTATATGACGATCACAATTTAAATTGTTCAAACATTTGTAGTTTGAATTTGAAACTGTAAAGTCTAATAAACACTCAATAGGGTAAGTAATCTTAGCCTCACAAGTTAACAAAATCAAATTACTCTTCAGGAATCAAATATCGACATAAAATATCTTTCAAATAGTGTAAAAAAATAAATTAATTAAAATTACTCACTGTATTCCGCTGCAAGTAGTACAAACAAAGGTCAAGAAATTTGTGCAAACATACTGAGGACCCTGCACCTCAAAAAAAAAAAAAACTTTTTTAGGTTTCCATCACAGAAATTTCAAAACCCTAGAAAAAAAAAAATCAAAACTTTCTGCAAAATTTCTCTAAAAAATTCGACAAGTAAAACCGAAAAATTTACCAAACTATTGCAGTTGATGCATCTTCGATTCGGAGGAAGCTTCATGAGACCTCGAATGATCTTCTCATTTCGCTCTTCTTCTCTTTTACTACTCATCTTCTCCTAACGAAAACGAAGAACAAGAGATAGAAAAAAAGTTCGAGACTTGAACCCTAAAACCGTTAAATTTCAAACGATTGTCACCTCGAAAGGTCTGATCTTTCCAAGTAGAGATCGAGAGACAAAAGTTTCAAGCTTCGTCGAGGGATTTAGGGGGGAAGAAATCGAGTCTCGATTCGAAACTCTCACACATGAGACAGCTAGATTTTGATTTCTTGACACATTTTTTTAAATTAAATAAATCTCTCTTTAAAAATATTAAATATTAAATATTAAAAATTAAAATAAAAAAAAATCCAGCTCATATGCTCCCGGGTGTCGGGTTTTGAAACCCAACACCTTAAGAGAACTAAATACCACGTGTCCTACTAATAAGCTGTTTAATTAGATCTTAATATTGAATACATACGTGGCAGTATATCGTTAGAGGAGTTGGTTTTACTTACTATAGTAGAGAAACACAAAAGGGAATACACGTGGCTTCTTGTCGTCTTTCGGTAACTTACAGTGCGACTTTGACTAAGTGTTACCGATGATTTGATGTATCTCACCGGCTATAGACGGTGATTTCTTCATAATAACAGATAAGATCATGTGATAACGACTTCCCATATCATCCGTCCTCTGCTATGGTGTGGCAAGTTTCAGTCCAATGGCTTCTTTTCAAAGTCGTAATAGTCAAAAATTTTGGTCGCTTTGACCGGTAAAGATTTTCACTGATTGTGGAAAGAATAATGATTCTCGGACTCCCTTCTCCTGACGTGGCATGTGCGTAAAATCATAGATTTCCTCGAGATACACAAATGCATATATTTATGGGGATGTGCAATTGTGTATCTAAAGTAAAAAAAAAGAAAAAAAAAAAACATGATTTTTTGACAAAAAAAATTTCATTTGGTCGACATGGCAAGGGTACAGAATCAGAGATATTTTTCTTCGAGATACACAGGGAAAAGATCTACGGTTATGTGCACTTCCTACATCAATTGAGTGAAAACTTTCGAGTCAGGAAATCATTAGTCTACAAAACTCTATGGTTCTATGGGCATGCCATGTTAGGAGAGTATGGGGAAGTCAGATTATCACGACTCTTGTGGAAAATATTTCTTCAAAGTTAATGTAAAATATTTTAATTAAAATATAAATATATTTGAGTTGTATTTGTACATATACCGTCTTAGGATTTTCCTTAAAAACATTGTATGTATGAAGAAAGTTGAATGTTGAAATTTAAATGAGGTGTTAATCTAGAAGATCAACTCACACATGACAAACAAAAAGAGAGAGGTCTTGAGTTTAAGGCCCTCGTTGGGTCATGCATAAGGATTTATCTCGACTTGTCTAGTATGTGTGGTTTTTGGGTATTGCATGTATTAGGGTTGTTAGTGGATCAGATCAGACCCAAAACTTGATCCATTTCGATCAAATAACTTCAGATCTGGATCGATAGTTTGGATTTTGATAAGGATCTGATCCGATAAGGTTTCCATTTGATATCTTATTGGATTGGATATGGATCAATCATGTCCCTGGTCCGATAATATGTTAGGAAGTATATAAATCATATTATATGTTTGTTGAAATGTATGAAGTCTATTGAAATTTTGAATGTAAAATCAAGTTTGGCATTATCTATACCTGATCCCATAGATAATGGATCATATCTGGATCTTGATATTGAGTTCCTATATAAAATAAAATAAAAAATGATCTGATGAGGGTCTAATCCACCACTTATCAAATCAATTTCGAATCGATCCAATCCTTATTGGATCAATACCAAATCAACCTCGAGCGATCCAAACCCAGTCCATTGACAAGCCTAGCATGTATCAGAGGATTTGGGTGAGATATGATACTCTAAGAGACCAATTTCCTTGTCCGTACTAGTTGGGCCTACAACTCAAAAAACAACGTCACTGAAAAGAGAAATAACAATGCAATTATTAAAATGAAAAATAATCATAATTAACAAATATCTAGAAAGATGTTACAATGATAAATGACATAAAAAAAAATGATAAATTTTCTTTATGTTGTATTTGGATTGAGATAAATGGAGAGAAGAGAAAAGAAGTGAGTTTCTCTCCATTTCTCTTGTTTGAATTGTTAAGTGGTAGAGGGAAGAGAAAAGAATTAGAGAGAAGATAAGAGAAATAGAAAAAAACTCTTTTAAAATATTTTATAATTCCAACTCTGCCCCTATATCACTTTTAAGATATTTTAAAATTTCAAAATTGTCCCAAGTTCTCTCCGGTCAATCCAAATATGGTAGAGAGAAATTGAGCTTCCTTCTCTTCTCTCATAGAGATTCTCTTTTCTCCACTTCTCTCAATCCAAAGATAGCTTTAAGGAGAAGAGATAAATGAACATAGCATAATAGATTTGTTCATATTGTGTTGTGAATACTACAAACTAAACTAGTTTACAATTCAATACTCATAATAAGTTCTTTAAAAATAGGGAACATAGTGGCCTACATTCTATTTTGGTAAATTTTAGAGATGATTCCCCCATTTTAATCAATATTAAAGATAATTTATGTTAGGTCATTATTAAAGATACTGTATGTTTTTAAATTGATGATATAATCTCTTGACCTAAGTAATCTTTTATGAGATTAACATAAACGATCTAAATATTATCTAGGGAGACATTTATATGAAATGGGTTTGTTCTTGAGTGAGAACCACAAGAAAACGAACGAATGAATCAAATAGCAAGAATTGAACCTATTAAGCAGAGAGAATTTTACTTAAGACTAATGATAAATTGACGACGTGGTCTGTACACAGTTGATGTTTTAAGTGCACAAAACCGTTGATCTTTTTCTTTGTATATCCCGAGGAAAAAATCTATGATTATGTGCACTTGCCATGTCAACCAAGTACAGACCATGTCAGGTTATCACAACTCTTTTACTTAATATTTCAATGTAATTTTTACGTAAAGTATGTTTCTATGAATCTAATTTATGCATTTAAACGTAGTACTAGATCAATACTTGGAGTCAATGAAAATAAGAAAAAAAAATTCCTCCCAATTTCTATTTTTCTAATCCCATCTCATAGATGGATCATGATCTTTTGATTCATGAAAAAAAATGAGATCCTCACCATCAGGATACATTCAATAACTTCAATAAACGATGTATCTCGAGGATATTTTGTAAATCTTAATAGTTGGATTTTGTATTGTTTTTTGAGTCAATGGATCACAATCCTTCTAATTTAAAAGTCTGAATTTCTCATGTTTTATTAATATTTTAGGTATCTCCCTAAGTTTTCAAACCATTTGCATACCCCTTTTGACCTTGGTCTTTATTAACAAACCAATGAAAAGTCGTCGAAAGTCCTCATTTTCATCTTCTAATTAATTTTTTTACATTTTCTTCCCAAAATTAGTCACCTTCAATATGTTTTTCACCTTTACTCATCACTTCAATCTTCAAATGCCCCCATTTCTATGTGTACCCTGCGAACTAGATTCGTTTTAGAAAGGCAAATCACGAATCGTGAATCCAAATTCGAACTGCACGAATCAAATAACATAGGCCCTGTGTGGATACAACCTCTCCACACAAGAACATGAGCCCAAGCTCTCCTCGCAAGAGCGCAAACATCAAGAAGCTCTATCCAAACAGAGTGATAATTTCAGCTTGGGATGTAACTTGATTCGGTTTGATGTTAAATTGAAACCGAACCAACATAGGTCAATTCGGCTAAATAAGAATCAAAATACCAATAAAACCAAACCAACCCAAACCAAGTTAGATCTGTTTGATTTGGTTCTATGGGTTGCCAATATTCTATAAATTGGAAATACCATATTTTCAATGAAAAAATAAAAAAATATAAAATTTCATACAATAATATATCATTAATGTATGCATAAAAGTCATTAATTTATTTGTAAAACAAAAGTCATTAATCTATGTCCTCACTCCTAAAATAATTCATAATAATACATAAGGGTTCAGTTCTATACAAGCATGATCCGAGAATCGAATCAAATTGATCAGTTCTTCATTTGCTTAACCCGATGCTTCTGCTGCGGCTGATACCGGGAGACATAGATACCCAGCTAGAAGAGGAATGACTCGAGCTTAGGCCTGGCTGCTTTCAGAGAAGTGGCGGTCCGAATCTTATCTGAACTGCGATAATAACTGACGGAGCCTGACGGAACGGAACCCATACTAGTGAGCGCTCCTGCGCGAGACGGTGACGGTACTACATATAAATGAGTAGGCCCTGACTACACTAGAAAGGAGTAGGCTGAAAAGCCGTAGTGCGCTAGTAGCAAACTCCGGCCCCCCCAGCAAGCGGAGGCTGAAAGTAGCGCGCCAGTAGCAAGGCCCCTCCTACGCGCGTCAGGTTGTTCGGCTCTCTGCCATTTGGATCGGAGAATTTATGGAGGAAATCGGATTTTAAATTTCCAGAAACCCCACGATTATAGAGCCAAAGGGAATACGCTGCGCCTGAAATCATCCCAAGCGCTGCTAATGTGGCTACTAAGCTATTACCACCCCACAGCTACCGGTTCGAACCAAGTTGCGACCCTAGCTCCAGCCTATATCTATCTTACATATCCTTAAGATAAATCTTGACCGTTGGATTTCGTTTTTTCACGAGTCAACGGATCCCACGATTTAATCCTTTAATAGATAATCCCTCTCATTGTCTCTGTTTCTGTCTGTCTCTCTCTCTCCAATGGCCACAATCCCAAGAACTCCAGCCTATCTTCAACCTCAAACATCAAGCTTAAACCCCACATTCATGGAGACCCCAACACGTTTGTTATGTTTATCTTTCAAACTAAAACACATAAAACATTCTCAATTAAACCTCTCACATCTCTTCAAGGATAAATCAATTTTGCTCCCAAACTTTACCACATTTTCTGCCTCTGGAGAGGCTACAGAGACCACTGAAGTTGAAGAAACTCCAACCCAGGTATTATTTTTCTTGCCTTTTGATGTCTTATGTCACCTTGTTAATGTTTCTTTGTAAAAGGATTGTAGCTTGTGCAGTTAACTAGCTTTTGCTCAACTGAAGCTATATTGGATTTTTATTTTTATTTTTTATAAGGGTTGCTATTTTTAATTGTTTTATTAAATTGGGTTTTTTTTGTAATTATGATTAAGGGCATTGTTTGATGCAATTTTGCTCCCAAACAAGACATTTTTTTTTAAAGTGGGTTGCTGTTTTTGTCACTTGGGACTTATTTTTCAAAGCTACTGTTTATTTATTTTTACTAATGTGAGTTTTTTTTTCTTTTCTTTTTTTAATTATTATTATGGTAAGGGCATGTTTGAATCTCTGTTTTTTTGCAACAAAAAAAAAAAAAAAAAAGATTTTAAGCTGGTTTTTCGTCACTTCACATTGAATTTCAATGGCTACTGTGTTTAGATATTTTGGGTTTTTGTTATTATGTTCAGAACCTACTTGGATTTTAATTCTTGTGCCAAAAAACTTAGTTTTTTTTTTATCTGGGATTTTTTTCCCTTAGTTTTCATTTCTATAGCAAAGTTCCATTGAATTTCTATGTTTACTTAGTGCAATTGTTGTGTTAATGTGGGATTTATTATAACCAAGGTTTAAAATCTCGTCTTGATACAATGTTTCGATAAAATAAAAAAATGATACTAAATCATCCAAAACATTCAATGTATTGGGGTCAATGTTCGTATCGGTCTCATACATTCCAATGCCACTGGTCTAATGTACTTGTGACGCATTTATATCTGCTCTTGGTACGTTTTTTTCCCCCAAAAAACCATTATGAACTTTATTGAAAGAAGGCATAGTTGAGAACTTGAGATGACCATACACGTGTTGATTTTAGTCCCACATCGGACACTCATTACCTTGTCTCTCTACTTATAAGCTCCTGGGCCTCTCCACTCATTGCCAATTGGTTTTGAGTTGGACCACCCAAATTTACCAAGGTATCAGAGTGGGTCTTTCTCTCCTCCACATCACCCAGTTCATATCTCCACATGTTTTAGCCCAGTCTGACCCACACATGCGGGGGCATGTTGAGTTTAGTCCCACATTGGACACTCATTGCCTTGTCTGTTTCCTTATAAGCTCCTGGGCCTCTCCACTTATTGCCAATTGGATTTTTTGAGTTGGACCCCCAAATTTATCAACACAAACAGGACCTACAACATGACAAAAGAAGGAGAGAAGATTAATAGATCAATGCCTCCCCTCTCTATTACAAACCTACTCTCATCTACCTAAGAAATCCTCAAAAAATTAATAATTCAACGTTGAGGGTTAATATTTGAATAGCATTTTTTTTTTTTTTAAATTTGCAATTCAGGTCCAATAATTTTTAAGGACTAATGCAATGGACTTTAATGGGTTAGAGGGTTTCAGGGCTTTCAATGATGGATTAGAAGGGGTTAACATTGAAGCAAAGAGTTACTTTCAAGTACTATGCCTTCAAGTGTACATGTACCATCTTATAGCACATAAAAACCAAGAAGAAAATAGAGCGCATTTAAAAAAAATATATCTTTCTTTACTAATAGACCCATTTAACAGGAAATTTCAGATGATGTTCTTGTCGAAGATTCAAGTGATGGTCACATTGTCAATGCTGATGAAAAACCCGTTTCAGCCATTATGGGATCGGTGCAATCATATAAAGAAGCTTTAACAAGTAATGATGAGTCTAAGGTTGCTGAAGTAGAAGCTTTTCTCCAATCCATTGAAGAAGAGAAAAATTCTCTCGCTAAAAAAGTTGCAACTTTATCTGAAGAACTTTCAACGGAGAGGCATCGTGTTATTGGGATCACTGCATATTTTGAGAATTTTCGGAGGACAACAGACAGAGAACGGCTTTCACTTGTGACAAACGTGCAGGGAGAACTTATAGAAAGTTTGCTGCTTGTGTTGGATAATTTTGAGAGAACTAAAGACCAAAACAAGGTGGAGACCGGGGGAGAGGAGAAGATCAACAATAGCTATCAGAGTATATATAAACAGTTTGTTGAGGTTTTGGGATCATTGCGTATTGTTCCACTGGAGACAGTGGAGAACCCCTTCAAACCAATGGTTAGTTTTTCTGTTTTCTTGAGAATGTTATGTAGAAATCAAGATAGGATAACTGGATAAGAGGGTTGTCTTGAAATGTTTCGGTCATGAAGGCCTTGGTTTTTCTCCTGACCGAAACATTGCCTTGAGATGAGATCTTAAACCTTGGATGGGAGCACCTATCACAACATCCTTACATGAATACTTATATTAGAAAAACTAGCTCTCCTTCACTTACTAGGTACTACTCCTTTATATGATGCCTGATAAACTACCTGTTGCGAATTTGGAGATACCTGTTCAACACGATTACGAAGAAAATAGCAAAGAAAATCAAGAAACAAATCAAAGAACACAAAGATTTACGTGGTTCGACAACTTTGCTGAACGTCCACAGTCAAATCCAATCTTCTTTACTAAGCAAGCAAAGGAGAACAATACAAGAAAAAACACATAAGGTTTTAATCCCAAACACAAGCCATGGAACTCTTGTTCACCCCTCCCTTTCTCTCTGAAAACCTAGAAAAAGAAATCCTAATCCTTATAAAAAAATATCCCATAGCATTATATTTATAGGGTTCCTACAAAAGGAACTTATCCCAACCATTGAATTAAAACCTAATCCAACGGTTGAGATAAAGACACATAAATATAACATTCCAAAATCTCGTCACTTGTTTTTTCCCGACACTAGAAATATTCTTGATATTTCTTAAACACATATTCCCCAAAAGTGGAACCCTCTCTAATAGCTTCAAATAAATGAAATACATGCACTAAGATACGAAGGCTTCTTATTCCACAACTAAACACCATGAAATATTGTTGGTGTACATAACACATGATTCAAAATATTGGTTTTTGGAAATGTAAATATGATCTTAGCTAATTCCTAAGAGCATAAGAAATATATACTAATCATGCTTATTTTGTTTATTTTAGTTCTGAAATATTCAAGACAAACTTCCACAAAAGTGACAAATTGTAGAATAAGAGGTTTAGCTTCGAAAAAATTGTAAATTTGTATGATAGATTTTGAAGATTCAAAAAATGAAATATATAAGAACAAATGAGACACACAATTGTACAAAGCACTAACTATTAGAGTATCAAACTTATGATTCACACTATGAAAGAATTGTCAGAAAAAATACGAAACAGGCATTTTGTTATCATTGTTCTATTATCCATATGGATGGATAGATTGAGGAGGTTGTTGCCCATAGAAATATAATTGGATGGTAAAAGTGGTTGTGTGCTACTATAGTGCAATGTGATTGACATTTCCCAATCCAATTAAAAAGGGAAATATTATAAGACAATGGTAAGACTTACGACTTGTATGGAATTGAATATTGGGCACTCATAGACTCAATGTAGCAAAGATGACAATGTTGACATTGATGATTGTAAGAACTAAGAAAGACAAAATTAGAAATGAATTCACTTGCGAACGTAAGAGTAGCCCCAATAGGTGATAAACTAAAAGAAAACTGATTGAGATGGTTTGATGATGGACAACGAAGACCGATAATAATCCCAATTTGAAGGAAAATGAAAGTTGAAGGTTGTAAAAGAGAAACAGAAAGACCACAAAGGGCGTGGATTTAGGTAGTGTGAGCATATAGGAGGAACAAGATTCATTCAATCCCCTCTCCCCAATTTTTTTGTGAATAGATTTTGATGATGATAAATTGGGAGAGATTATCATACAAATTAAAATGGCGATAATATAAATAAATTAAAAAAACAAAAAGTGAAATATAGAATATCCATGGTTGAATTTTCCTCGACAACATCATGCCATTTTAGATTTCATGAAGGAAAATGTTTGTCTCTGCCCTCTCCATCAACATGACAGTTAGGATTTGAGGAAAAATGCAGATTTCTTAGAGATCAAGTAATATTACATACTACACAGTTTCTATACAGATTTTGTGACAAACCACTTTTCGTTTGATAAATGTTGATTGTTGTAAGGCTTTTTTAGTTGTTAGAGGCTCTCCATCAAATGATTGTTTATTTGATGCTATCTATCAAACGAACGACTGAGATGCTAGGATACTCTTAGGGATTCCCAAGAAAAAATTATCCCAACAAAATTTGTATTAATCTCCAGGAAAAAGGGATCGATCTCTAGGAAATGTGTTTTTTCTCTTATCTCAACCATTTGTTTAATGGAGTACCTCAAATGTCATCTGGGGTTAGAAAAATCCTTGTCTATTGTTAATAATTTGCCAGTAAGTTTTTATGGTTTCTGTGCTCTTTTTTTTTTTTTTTTTCTTTCAAAATTTTCAAACCGACTGAGCAACCGAAATTAGTAGAACACCACAAAATGGTAGATTGATTAGTACTTAAATGGCGAAGTGGGTTTCATGTTACCAACCCCAGTAATTAGTACTTAAACGAAGATTAGTACTGTTATAATGTGCCTTGTGTCCTTGGACATATGCAATCTTGCCAAACCACGTAAATTACGTTTAATTTGTGTTCTATTTATTTCTGATTTATGGTTTCCTATTTTGATTGTTATTTATCAGTATAGAAATCATGTCTTATTTGACCATCACCATGTGCAGGAGCAACAACACCGAGTCGACTTGAAACTCAGACAAATACTTGATGAGTTTTTTAGAGTACTCAATCGAGTTTATTCGGGTTTAATGAAGAGCTGATTCCTCTTTAATTAACTCAGACACTTATTTTGATCATTCAATCAAACCAATTCAATGAGTTTACTCTATTATTGAACTTGTATACTTGTAAGTGTGTGTACATTCTTCTTCTTTAAAGGAAGCTGAGATATATAACTTTTAAAATGCAAGTTTTACAATCTTGTTTCTAGGCTTGACTGAAACAAGGCCGATGAAGAGTGCAATACAACAGGAGAGTCTGCTTAATTCTTCTTGGTGTCTCAAATCAGACATTTTTGTTGTTGTTGTTGTAAAGGAAATAGTGTTTCTAAGGTTAGTGATGAGGACATGGGTTTTTTGTCATCACCTTGATTTGTTGTGTAATTTTTCTCGTATATAGTTCGATTTTAACTCATAATCTGTAATTCTAAACCCTTATCCCTAAAAAATTTGGTCGGCTCAACTAGTTCTTTTTAATTCTATCTAAAGCTGAATGAAACTTACGAAGTGGCGAAGTTTTTTACACTGACTGCGAACCTAACAACACTTCTCCTTTACTCCGATGTTTATTTTTGGGGCCAACGATAATAAAAAGAAGAAGAAGAAGCCATGGCTTTGGATATAGCTAGCTGAGAGTAATTTTTGTAAATATAAAGGGAATGGGTGGCGTTCGACGGCTCTAAAGAGAGCCAAACATTTTTTGAAATATATGGGTTAGAAATTTTAGAATGACCCATTCTAAAACTTCTAACACCATCAAAAGTGATTTACAAAAATTGGACGGTCCACAATTCTTTAACTTGTAAATTAGGCTTAGAAGTTTTGGCATGAGCTGATTTTTTATGAAGGTGATTTCTTCACCATAAAGATCATCCTCACCAAAAATCAACTCATTTCGAAATTTCTAACCCCTATTTTAAAAAATATTTGACACAACGTTTGGCTCTCTTTATAGCCTCCGCCTCCCAACACTTCCCAAAGGGAACAGCTTTTAAGTAAAATTGAAATTTGCATCGTTTTAGACATTGCTGACGTGGATGTGTCTATACAACCAAAAATGCTTTTCATCGACATACGAGTGAGAAGCATCTATGATTCTGTCCACACCAATATTGAAGAGATCATCCTCACCCATAAATCAGTTCATTCCAAAATTTTAACCCTTATTTTGAAAAATGTTTGGCTCACTTTAGGGCCTCCGAATACTTCCCAAAAGGGAATAATTTTACATTATTTAGAAATTGCTGACGTGGATGTGTCTATACAACAATCATATATGATTTTCATCGAGATACGAGTGAGAAGCACCTGTGGTTCTATCCACACCAATGTCCCAAACGATGTCAATTTCAATGTTACTCTAGCACGACTCTCATACTCAGACTTGTAATCGATTTCAAAAACTCGATCGGATTCAGAGAAAAAAGAAGAAAAGAAAGGAAAGTTGTTGTTGTTGATTTTGATTTTCTCATTAACACCATCATGTCGACGAAGAAAGTGATGATCACTTTGATTTGCAGTGATGGGGAGAGATTTGAAGTGGAGGAAGCCATGGCCATCCAATCAGAGATGATCAAATACATGATCGAGGCTGATTGCGTAGCAGATGGTATCCCATTGGCAAGTGTGAAAAGCAACACATTGCCCAAAATCATAGAGTACATGAAGATGCATGTTGGTGATTATTCTTCTTCTTCGAGTACTGAAATTGCTGAATGGGATTCTGAATTTATAAGCAGTTTTGATCAAGCTGTATTATATGAACTCATCATGGCTTCTAACTATTTAGAGATAAAGGGTTTGTTGAATTTAGTGGTTCAGAGAGTGGCGGACATGATAAAGGGGAAGACTGTAGAGCAGATTCGCCAAACATTCAACATCGAGAACGATTTCAATCCAGAGGAAGAGGAGAAAATTCGAAACGAGAATCTATGGGCCTTCGAGTAATCAAATAAAACTCATCCAACCAAATTTATTTTCTGATTATTATTATTATTATTTTTTTCTTTTTTTCTAATTATTATTCAATGACTCACTTTTATTTATTTATTTTATGAATGAATGTAATGGGTTTAAAGAGACGAATTCCAATATCTTTGAGAAGGAGAGACATACTTGTGTGACTATGGTGAATGTAATGGGTAATTTATGCTTTTGGTGTAAGTAAATGATTTGCAGTACAAAAGATAGATGAGTCGCATATGGGATTCGACCATGTCAATGATACTAACAGGTGGGTGTGGACTCTCAAACAGAAATTGTGAATTATGGACGAATTATTATGTCATTTGGAAAAGATGTATCAAAGGCAGATTCGTCCACAATTGAGAGGATGGATTTCAGGGTAATTCTTCTGATTTTGAAATTTTGTTATCTATTTCCTAAGAAACTGACTCAGAATTTTTGTTAGAAATTATCTTACTTTTGTCAATCATTCACTGTTGAGTCTTTTCCTTGTTTTATTTTAGATGAGTACGTAGTGGTAATCTAATTATTAAATGGAGCTATGTCATGCTTTATTCCGATTTGGTGCAAATACGTTACTGATTCCAACAAATTTTTTTCAGGTATATCAGGCTCATGAGGGCGTTAACAAATTCTTTGCTCTTGAATCTATACAGTCTAACCCTAAAAACAAAACAAAGAGGTGTGACATCGAGTTCAAGCTTGATGAGGGTTGCTTTATGTTAGTGCCATCTTCTTTCTTTCTTTCTTTTTTTCTTATTCTTTTTTTAAATCTATAATGGTTCCATCTTTTATTTTTCCCACGTTAAGCAAGTAAGATTAGTGGTGATTAGTAATTAGTAGGTGAAGGCCAGTATTGAACCCAAATTGTGGTATCATCACTTCAAAGACTTTAACCAATTTAACTAGCTGACACCTTCCATCTACAACCACCAAGGACCAAAAATATCAAAAGGGATTGGCTTTGGTGTTCTTTATCTTTATTTTTTCAATTCAAGTCTTTTAGAAAATGAAAACCAAGAGTGTTTTCAATGAACATATTTACTGACAAAAAAGTATATATATATATATATATATATATATATAGGGGTGGTTCAAGAGACATGTAAAAACAATGGTTTTGCAAAATATAGGTTTTGGATTGAACTGATTTTTTGCAAAGATGGTCACTATGATGAGAAGATCATCCTCACAAAAAATCAGCTCAATCAGAAACTTCTAAATCCATCAAAAGTGATTTACAAATTATTAATAAAAATTGACAAAAAATCGACGGTATATATATATATATGGGTGAGGTTCAAGGGACATATGAGAAAACATATGTAAAAACAATGTAACATTAATAAAATTTCAAAATATGGGTTAGAAATTTCGGATTGAGCTGATTTTTTGTGAGGATCATCTCTATGATGGGAAGATCATCCGAAAAAAAAAAAATCAGTCCAATCTGAAACTTTTAACCCCATTAAATAAGAAAAGTGTTTTTTAATTTAAAATAACACAGAACTAAGTAAAAGTAATATTTGCAAACAAACATATAATAATGAGTTTTTAAGTTCTGCATAAGCCGGTCAAAAGTATCTCACAAATGATAAAAAATAATAATAATAATAAAAGCAAAAAATCTAAAACAGGTTTACATAATAATGAGAAAGAGAAGGCATATCGAGTATCGCCATGCAACAATCAAAGAAGGTACAGAGCCTAAAAATTCAATGAGTAGTACTCATCACATAATTCCGAAATACTGCTCCAGCAATCCAAATGATTGTTCATGCCTGCAAAGAGAACAATTCCTCTCACTCAAATTGGTTCTATAAACATATTATTTATGAAAATACAATCTATGAACTCTCTCTCTCTCTCTCTCTCCAAACCATATAAAAGGTCTTATGTTGACTCACTAATCCAAAAGCAAGCATTTGTGTGTGTGTGTGTGTGTATATATGTATATATAGTGACAAAGCCGGGGTTCAGGAATTAATTCGACAAGAGAAAGCTTTGGAAAAAATCAATGAAGTATCGGACCAAAAAAAAAAAAAAAACAAGTATAAAAACGCATTTCATATATTAAATGATAAAATAACATTTAAAAATGCTAAAATAAAAATCACAGATAAAGATTAATCTCTGATTTTTTCGAAAATTTATCAATTTATCATTCATGATTTTTGGAAAAATCACAGATTTTTGTCACTATATTGGGATGAAACATAGAAATGCTCGATATTGTAGTGTCATTGTTTTCAAAAAATTTAAGTCATTACCTTGTTGGCAATGTTGTTGGAGAGCCAATCCAGACCTTCATACAATCCCTCGCCAGATGTAGCACAAGTACTCTGGATGTACCTGTGATATTAGAATACCATGACTTCTCAGAATTTGTAAAGAGAGCTCAGAGATGTAAACTGACAAGTTGATTATAGCTGATTAATTAAGTTAAAAAAATAAAACAACAAATTCTTTATTTTAGGATAGACCACTTGGCTCTTGAAGGGATGCAAGGCATGCCACAAGTGATGTAAAATGATCTTCAAATGATAAATAGAACATGTAAGCCATAATAAGTAATAAATATTTCCAGTGACAATTTTCTATCTTATTGTGTTAAAAGCCTTTATTAATGCTTCAACCATTTGTGACAAGGTGCAATCTTTTTACCAGTGTCGTTGCCGCAAGGAATGCAAACCGAGCTTATCAGTAATTTCAGCAGCGTTCATTGCATTAGGCAGATCTTGCTTATTAGCGAAAACAAGCAACACAGCATCTCTTAACTCATCCTGCAACCATCCAAATAAATAAATAAATAATTTTGCATTTCTATATGATATAACACTAGTGAAAATTAGACCCAAAGAATATCTAAGGGCATCAATTAGTAATGATTTTAAATAATAAAAAAATAAATAAACTACGACAGAGAGCAAGACTCACTCAAGCCACAATAAATTCCTACAATATCATAGAAACGAAACGAAATGAAACGAATATATTAAAATGTTAAAATGAATTAATCCATATAATAGATCTTCAATAAGCATATGAAAGTGTCATTAAACAAATGTCTGGTTTTTAAGGAAGATATTACCTCATTAAGCATCCTGTGGAGCTCATCTCTTGCCTCAACTACACGGTCCCTATCATTGCTGTCAACAACAAAGATGAGACCCTGTGTATTTTGGAAATAGTGCCTCCATAGTGGCCTGATCTGTTTTTTAACATTCATAAGAGGACCATGGCATCAGTTCAGTAGCAACAACAAAAAAAACTCTCTACAACTGCAGCAATTATGGTCAAAATATAAAACTTTTTTTTTTAATAAGTAAATATATCATTAAAGAAAAAGTGGTCGAGATGACCAACTACAAAGACAAAATGCCCAAGAAAAGCTAAGAGTCAGAAATACAACAAACACAATCCCCAAGACCCACAATATAAAACATCTTTGCTCACTACAACATCCATACATAAACAAACTTAAAGATATGGATGTCTTCTCCATCATTAGCAAGATAGAAGTTGCAGATGCATCGAAAGAATCATTATGAATAAAACAAATAATAGCAGCAAGAGAGTATAGGATATAATTACAAAAAATTAAAAAATTGCATCATTAATGAGCAAAATGAAAAGAGTACAATAAAGATAGAAATCATAAAAAGATGAGTCGTGATCTTCTGACGCCCCCCCTTGACATACGCTCCCTGAAATGGAATGGGCTAGAACCATAGATTTTTCCCAGGATACACAATTGTATGATCCCATCAATATGTGCAGTTGTGTATCCCGAGTAAAAACTAAGGTTATAACACATGCCAAGTCAGGGAGCATATGTCAGAGGGGGGTGTCATGATAAGGTGTGAATTGTTCCTTACCTTGTCCTGGCCACCAACATCCCAAACAGTGAAGCTGATATTCTTGTACTCCACTGTCTCAACATTGAAACCTGCATTTAAGACGTGCAAGGCATGATTTATTCAACTAATCCATATGTCACATAAAACTTCAATAGTATCAGTGGGAACTCAACATTTTTATATCAAACATTAAACGAGGGCACTATAATAAACCACCAGAACTGGATTCAATGGACTGCCTTTTGAGAAACACTTCCGAGTTTGAGATGACTTGTATATCCGTCTTGTTGGTGGACGATACCAAAACGAATCTGACAAGTCATCTTGGTCTCGGACGAGATTTAAAAACCATGGAAGGATAACATTGTGGACCCATCCATTTGATTGGAATTCCAAATCCACATAAGATAAAATGAGTGGGTGAAGTTTTCACCATAATCAAGGCCCTCCGTTAATGCAGAACATTTGGGGAACATTCTTACTTTATGCCTGTTAATCTAGCATCTAGTTTTATCATCACTATTAATTTCAAAATTTAAAAAACTTGCGTGTTTCCAGTAATATTTCCTAGATCTTACTATTAATCATCAAGTTTATTTTAACCTCAAAGTATCTCCAAAGGATCGGAATACTTTTAAGAATTTGGATATCTCTCACTTTGAAGAGATGTCTGGATCATACAAGCATTAAATCCTACAATATTGGAATTGAACTAGACAAATAGTAGATCCTCAACCACGGTTATCAGATTTTCATTTTTCTTATTCATTCATTTTTCACATGCAAGATCATGCAATATTCATATAAAATCTATCTAGGAATCGAAAACTCACATCAAAATCTCAATCAGATTCATCAGGAAAAATACACAGATCTGAACATAAATACAAATGGAATTAACAACTAAAAATGGCTATATTAGAAATCAAGCAACAACAATTATTTTCAATTTACCGTAAAATACATGCAAGAACATGAAATATTCATAAAACCCATCTAGCAATCTCAAACAGATCCATCAGGAAAAAAAACACACGGATCTTAAACATAATACAGATGGAATTAACAACTAAATATTGTAACATTAGAAATCAAGCGAAAATTGTATCCAATTTACCTTAAAATATGCGCAAGATCATACAATACTCATAAGATCTATCTAGGAATAAAAAAATTACAACAAAATCTCAAAAAGATCCATCAGGGAAAAAAAACACAGATCTGAACATGAATAAAAATGGAATTAACAACTAAAAATTGTAACATTAGAAATAAAGCAAAAATTATAACCAATTCACCATAAAATACAAACAAGATCATGTAATAATATTTTTTTTAAATCTATTTAAAAATCATGTCGAAATCTCAAACAGATCCATGAAGACGATTGAAATCGAGAGAAAGAAGAACTACTGACCGATGGTGGGGATGGTAGTGACGATCTCGCCAAGTTTGAGCTTGTAAAGGATTGTTGTTTTACCAGCGGCGTCAAGTCCAACCATGAGAATCCTCATCTCTTTCTTTGCAAAGAGACGACTAAATAGCTTTGTAAATGTAAGCCCCATTGTTATCGATCTTGTGTTCTTCGAAATCAAATCTGAAACAACAACAAAGCTATAATTTCGATCTGAGAGAGAGAGAGAGAGATTAGGGTTTCTTTATGTAAGGGACCGTAGATCTGTAATTGCTTGCTTACCAGAAGGATCTGATCTTCAAATGCAAATCGACAAGAATGAGAAACGAGTAGGAAGAGACCTGATCGATTCAGATCTAAATTAAAATTTTATTTTCTACTATATATAGTAATTGGAAGAAACCTGGGGTATTGCTTGTAAATACCTGTCACTCGTATCAGTTACGAAGATATTGCCACGTGGAACATTGACTTCTAACCTATTATGAATTTTGACGTATTAACTATTAATTAAGAAAGGAATGAAAGAATACTGAGATACACAAGAGAGATTCTATTATCACACCAACTTTAGCTAAGAGCACCTCATATTCAAAACTTCTAGAAGAGATTATATTTATATTCCCTAAAAATCTTACACGTAGGAGATATCTCAAGAAAAAATCCCTCTTGGTCTCAATGATTGTTCAATTCCATATGGAGAAAAATTGTTTTTAATCCTTTTAAAACCTAATCTAGACCACGAAGAGACAGAGCCAAAGACTGGGCCAAGGCGTGTGGGTCCCTTCCCCCCGGGCACATGCAATGCCTACATGTAACACGTACCGGATAAGTGAGGGTGTATCCTCACGGGTGCCCCTAAGGAATTAATGCTCATACTAGATATCGAACTCATGACTTATAGACTTTCACCGCTTATTTATTCGATATTGCCATTGAGCCAACCACTCGAGGTTTGACCACATATCGAAGTGCGATCTGGACCAACATGGTAGTACCATGACTTTATCACCTCAAGCCTGACAACACTGAGGCACCAATTAATCTAAGTCGGACAATACTGAGTCTCCAATCCTGAGCCCTAGAACCTAGATCAGAGGCTGATTCATCCACAATTGAGAAGGATGGATTTCAAGCTAATTCTTCTAGTTTTGAACCAGATCATGATATCATCACCTCAAAGACTTTAACCAACTAAGCTAGCTGACACGTTCCATCTACAACCACCAAGGACTAAAAATATCAAAAGGGATTGGTTTTGGTGTTCTTTTTCTTTATTTTTATAACTCAAGTCTTTTCAGAAAATGAAAATTAAGAGAGTTTTCAATGAACAAATTTACTAGCAAAAAAAAGATTATAAACAAAACGTGATCATGAGCTACAGATGCGTAGATCACAAATTTTAAGGATTCTAAATATCATTAGACATTTTTCACCATTGATAAATGCATTTTAAATTTGTTAGTTCAATGATCATCCATTTTAAACCTAATAAACGATGAACCCTAAAATAGAATTCATTTGCCCAATTGTGCCAACATCCATTTTCAAAACCTTTGATCAAGAGAAAAAAAAATTCTTTCTATTTATTTTTTTACTTTGACGGGCCACATGTACCAACCACTTTGAAATATGTTAAGTAATTAAATATAACTACTAATATGTGGAAGGGCATATAGAGATTCGAATGTATGACTTAAGAGCAAATCCAGTCACCCTTACCATCTCCATCTCAGCTTATTAAGATCATTTGGGCCAATGTCACAGTTCACATGTCCCAAAAGACGACATGGATCCATAAAACATTTTTCTTACCACATATCCTCCAAGCCAATGTGACCCATTGGATTTCATGTTTTAATATGCACGAGTTTCGATTTTCTCCTTTAAAACCTGTTGGAATTTAGAGGGCTGAATAGAAAACCCTTAATATTCATTTATTGCAACCATATGGTAAATCAATCTTTTAAACCATAGGGTATTTAAATCCCATGTTTGCTTTATGCTTTTTACTTTATGCTTTATGCTTTTTACTTTATTGCTTTATGTTTAGTTGAATGTTTTGATTTTGCCTTGAGAAATTTTAGTCCCACATCGACTAGGAGAAGACTTGATTGCATTCTTAAGTAGTTGTGCTTCTAATCGCTTAAAGTGGATAGAAGTAGTGGGTGGGCTCACGCGCGCAACACGGGGGTCCAAGAGGAAACCCATGGTTCTAATTGGATTTGGATCCACCGGTCCGAAAACCTTAATGCGCGCAGGGGGGGGTGCAAATTCTCGGATTTACACCTCACGTGGGTGCGTGCATAGGTCCGTTTTTATTAAAAATTCTAGACGTTTTTGAAATTTAATTTGAACCAGTGTGTCTATTCTGAACCAGCACAATGTGACTGTTCGGAACCACTTAATTTTCTCTGCTATTTCATATTCTCGAATTATTTAATTTGAACCAGTGTGTCTATTCTGAACCAGCACAATGTGACTGTTCGGAACCACTTAATTTTCTCTGCTATTTCATATTCTCGAATTATCAGTAATTTATTATTCGTTGTGAGAGCACACAACATTCGTTGTGAGAGCACACAACATCGTCGAGTTCGAAGTTACGTTCCAATTTAGAGTACCCTTTTGGATACGTGGGTTGTTGAATCCTGCAGAACGAACCTACAGACTGTGATATCGTATCAGGGGCGAATTTCGTTTTAGGACAGTGCTTTGTGCACGCCTCAACCATTTTCTTTTTAGGTAATATTTTTCTTTACATTCTATTTCGAAATTAAGATTTGTTTAAAACTTCTTCTTTCTTTGTCATAAGAAATCAGTATTCAGAAACAACAAAACCTAATCTAAACTATAAACCCGCAAATGAAGGGATCTCAGTCTAGGCATTTTTCGTGTTTTGCAACCATTTTCCTTCTTTTTTTTTTTAATAAAAAAACACGAACCCTTTCCATTATATATGAACAGGATAAAACATCCACCACGAATATGGACCCGACCATAAGATTTCATGTTCTAAATGTTAAATAATAAATAAATAAAAGGTGTTTTTTTTTTCAAATAAGGAACAGAGCATAGAATAACAAGTATCTAAGTAAAACTAATATTTGCAAACAAACATACAATAATGACTTTTTAAGTTCTGCAGAAGCCGGTCAAAAGTATCTCACAAATGATACAAAAAAATTTATAATAATAATAATAAGCAAAAAATCTAAAACAGGTTTACATAATAATGAGAAAGAGAAGGCATATCGAGTATCGCCACGCAACAATCAAAGAAGGTACAGAGCCTAGAATTTGATGAATAGTACTCATCACATAATTTCAAAATGCTGCTCCAGCAATCCAAAATGATTGTTCATGCCTGCAAAGAGAACAATTCCTCTCACTCAAATTGGTTCTATAAACATATTATTTATGAAAATACAATCTATGAACTCTCTCTCCAAACCATATAAAAGGTCGTATGTTGACTCACTAATCCAAGAGCAAGCATTCGTGTGTATATATATATACGGGAATTAATTCAACAAGAGAAACCTTCGGAAAAAATCAATAAAGTATCCGACAAATAATAAAAAATAAAAATAAAATCAAGTACAAAAATGCATTTCATATATTAAATGATAAAATAACACTTAAAAATGCTAAAGTAAAAATTACAGATAAAAAATAATCTGTGATTTTTTTTGAAAATTTGTCAATTTATCATTCATGAATTTTTGAAAAATCACAGATTTTTGTCACTATATTGGGATGAAACATAGAAATGCTCGATATTGTAGTGTCATTGTTTTCAAAAAATTTAAGTCATTACCTTGTTGGCAATGTTGTTGGAGAGCCAATCCAGCCCTTCATACAATCCTTCACCAGATGTAGCACAGGTACTCTGGATGTACCTGTGATATTAGAATACCATGACTTCTCAGAATTTGTAAAGAGAGCTCAGAGATGCAAACTGACAAGTTGATTATAGCTGATTAATTAAGTTAAAAAAATAAAACAACAAATTCTTTATTTTAGGATAGACCACTTGGCTCTTGAAGGGATGCAAGGCATGCCACAAGTGATGTAAAATGATCTTCAAATGATAAATAGAACATGTAAGCCATAATAAGTAATAAATATTTCCAGTGACAATTTTCTATCTTATTGTGTTAAAAGCCTTTATTAATGCTTCAACCATTTGTGACAAGGTGCAATCTTTTTACCAGTGTCGTTGCCGCAAGGAATGCAAACCGAGCTTATCAGTAATTTCAGCAGCGTTCATTGCATTAGGCAGATCTTGCTTATTAGCGAAAACAAGCAACACAGCATCTCTTAACTCATCCTGCAACCATCCAAATAAATAAATAAATAATTTTGCATTTCTATATGATATAACACTAGTGAAAATTAGACCCAAAGAATATCTAAGGGCATCAATTAGTAATGATTTTAAATAATAAAAAAATAAATAAACTACGACAGAGAGCAAGACTCACTCAAGCCACAATAAATTCCTACAATATCCTAGAAACGAAACGAAATGAAACGAATATATTAAAATGTTAAAATGAATTAATCCATATAATAGATCTTCAATAAGCATATGAAAGTGTCATTAAACAAATGTCTGGTTTTTAAGGAAGATATTACCTCATTAAGCATCCTGTGGAGCTCATCTCTTGCCTCAACTACACGGTCCCTATCATTGCTGTCAACAACAAAGATGAGACCCTGTGTATTTTGGAAATAGTGCCTCCATAGTGGCCTGATCTGTTTTTTAACATTCATAAGAGGACCATGGCATCAGTTCAGCAACAACTGCAGCAATTATGGTCAAAATATAAAACTTTTTTTTTTAATAAGTAAATATATCATTAAAGAAAAAGTGGTCGAGATGACCAACTACAAAGACAAAACGCCCAAGAAAAGCTAAGAGTCAGAAATACAACAAACACAATCCCAAAGACCCACAATATAAAACATCTTTGCTCACTACAACATCCATACATAAACAAACTTAAAGATATGGATGTCTTCTCCATCATTAGCAAGATAGAAGTTGCAGATGCATCGAAAGAATCATTATGAATAAAACAAATAATAGCAGCAAGAGAGTATAGGATATAATTACAAAAAATTAAAAAATTGCATCATTAATGAGCAAAATGAAAAGAGTACAATAAAGATAGAAATCATAAAAAGATGAGTCGTGATCTTCTGACGCCCCCCCTTGACATACGCTCCCTGAAATGGAATGGGCTAGAACCATAGATTTTTCCCAGGATACACAATTGTATGATCCCATCAATATGTGCAGTTGTGTATCCCGAGTAAAAACTAAGGTTATAACACATGCCAAGTCAGGGAGCATATGTCAGAGGGGGGTGTCATGATAAGGTGTGAATTGTTCCTTACCTTGTCCTGGCCACCAACATCCCAAACAGTGAAGCTGATATTCTTGTACTCCACTGTCTCAACATTGAAACCTGCATTTAAGACGTGCAAGGCATGATTTATTCAACTAATCCATATGTCACATAAAACTTCAATAGTATCAGTGGGAACTCAACATTTTTATATCAAACATTAAACGAGGGCACTATAATAAACCACCAGAACTGGATTCAATGGACTGCCTTTTGAGAAACACTTTGAGTTTGAGATGACTTGTATATCCGTCTCGTTGGTGGACGATACCAAAACGAATCGGACGAGTCATCTCAGTCTCGGACGAGTCGTCTCGGTCTCGGACGAGATTTAAAACCATGGAAGGATAACATCATGGACCCATCCATTTGATTGGAATTCCAAATCCACATAAGATGAAATGAGTGGGTGAAGTTTTCACCATAATCAAGGCCCTCCATTAATGCAGAACATTTGGGGAACATTCTTACTTTATGCCTGTTAGTCTAGCCATCTAGTTTTATCATCACTATTAATTTCAAAATTTTAAAAACTTGCGTGTTTCCAGTAATATTTCCTAGATCTTACTATTAATCATCAAGTTTATTTTAACCTCAAAGTATCTCCAAAGGATCAGACTATTTTCGAGAATTTGGATATCTCTCACTTTGAAGAGACGTCTGGATCATACAAGCATTAAATCCTACAGTATTGGAATTGAACTAGACAAATAGTAGATCCTCAACCACGGTTATCAGATTTTCATTTTTCTCATTCAACATTTGTTAAGAACAGCAAAGAAAAATACAGATCTGAAACATAGAAACTACACATAGTTATTGTGGAAATCAAGCAACAATTATATCTAATTTACCAATCTAGGAATCAAAAACTCACTAAAATCTCAACAGATCCATCAGGGAAATATAATTAACAACAAAACATTGAAATTGTAACATTGGAAATCAAGCAAAAATTATATCAAATTTACTGCAAAATACATGCAAGATCGTGCAATATTCATATAAAATCTATTTAGGATTCGAAAACTCACATCAAAATCTCAATCAGATTCATCAGGAAAAAAACACAGATCTGAAGATAAATACAAATGGACTTAACAACTAAAAATGGCTATATTAGAAATCGAGCAACAACAATTATATTCAATTTACCGTAAAATACATGCAAGAACATGAAATATTCATAAAACCCGTCTAGCAATCGAAAAGTCACATCAAAATCTTAAACAGATCCATGAGGGAAAAAAACACACAGATCTTAAACATAATACAGATGGAATTAACAAATAAATATTGTAACATTAGAAATCAAGCAAAAAATTGTATCCAATTTACCTTAAAATATGCGCAAGATCATGCAATACTCATAAGATCTATCTAGGAATATAAAAAATTTACATCAAAATCTCAAAAAGATCCATCAGGGAAAAAAACATAGATCTGAACATGAATACAAATGGAATTAACAACTAAAAATTGTAACATTAGAAATCAAGCAAAAATTATAACCAATTCACCATAAAATACACACAAGATCATGTAATAATATTCATAAAAAAGTCTATTTAAAAATCATATCGAAATCTCAAACAGATCCATGAAGACGATTGTAATCGAGAGAAAGAAGAACTACTAACCGATGGTGGGGATAGTAGTGACGATCTCGCCAAGTTTGAGCTTGTAAAGGATTGTTGTTTTACCAGCGGCATCAAGTCCAACCATGAGAATCCTCATCTCTTTCTTCGCAAAGAGACGACTAAAGAGCTTTGTAAATGTAAGCCCCATTGTTATCGATCTTGTGTTCTTCGAAATCAAATCTGAAACAACAACAAAGCTATCATTTCGATCTGAGAGCGAGAGAGAGATTAGGGTTTCTTTCTGTAAGGATCTGCAATTGTTAGCTTACCAGAAGGATCTGATCTTCAAATGCAGATCGACAAGAATGAGAAACGAGTAGGAAGAGACCTGATCGATTTTATTTTCTACTATATATAGTAATTGGAAGAAACCTGGGGTATTGCTTATAAATACCTGTCACTCGTATCAGTTACGAAAATATTGCCACGTGGAACATTGACTTCTAACCTTTTATGAATTTTGACGTATTAACTATTGATTAAGAAAGGAATGAAAGACATACTGAGATACACAAGAGAGATTCTTTTGTCACACCAACTTTTGCTAAGAGCACCTCATATTCAAAAATTCTAGAAGAGATTATATTTATATTCCAGATTAAAATTTTTACACCAAAGTAGGAGAGATCTCAAGAAAAAATCCCCCTTGATCTCAATGATTGTTCAATTCCATATGGAGAAAATTTGTTTTTAATCCTTTTAAAACCTAATCTAGACCATGAGGAGTCGGAGCCAAAGACTGGGCCAAGGCGTGTGGTTCCCTTCCCCCGGGTACGTGCAACGCCTTCATGTCACTTGTACCGGATAAGTGAGGGTGTATCCTCACGAGTGCCCCTAAGGAATTAATGCTCATACTAAATATCGAACTCACGACCTACGGATTTTCACCATTTATTTGTTCAAAATTGCCATTGAGCCAACCACTCGAGGTTTGACCACAAACTCTTTTACTCTAATAGTCAAAGGCGATTTGGACCAACATGGTAGTAACACGACTTTACCACCTCATACCCGACAACACTGAGGCACCAACTAATCTGAGTCCGACAATACCATATCTCCAATTTTAAGCCTTAGAACACCAAGACTGCCATTACTTCAAGTGTAACAATACATTATTTCCTATTGTTTGTCTACTAAAGTAGTATACGTGACCCCAAAGATTTTAACACTTCAGATAAAATAAAGTTTAAAATCATTAGATGCATCGTTTTGGTGACGATTATATATTCAATCCTATCCAAATGATAAATCAGGTGGTTTGGATCAAAATCAACACGAGGAAGATCATACAACCCACAAGTATGATGGAAATAATGCTTCTTGTCCATGAATGATAATTAAAAACCTACAACTGGATGTAAGTAATCAATGTACATTCCTTCAACTTTGTAATGGCCTATGAGACACTAGTTCATCTTCTGCAACTAAAACAGAAACAATATCTCACTTGGATGATTAAACAAAATACTGGAGACAATTTACAGATGCCCCCCATGAATTTCAGATACAAATATTTGTTTAATTTCTTTTAGTTCTATATTCTTCAATTCCTTTTAACAAAATTGCTGATATTTTCTCAGCCCTTGATGTCTAGAACTCTCTATAGTGTGACAGATTTCTCAGCGTGAACTTCAACATTGCCCTCAATTTCCTCGATTCCATCTTCCTCTTCTGTTGCTGAGATCAAAGAAGCCGATTGAATCTTTCCAGCATACTCCAGCCTCATCAGAATAACTCCCCTAGAAAACAACATGACACCAAGAATCCACTGAGATGCACAAAATAAACAACAGAAGAATAATATGAATTCAGGTGAATTGAGTTGATGACCAAAACCAAAACAAAAAAATTACTGCTCTTTCAAATGCTACTCATACTATGGGGCTTGGGTCCCTTTGCGGTACATTGGGGCATCTGGAAGGATAGAAACAATCACGTCTTTGTGGAAAAGGTGTTCATCATTAGCATCTGGAGTCTCATTTTCTATTGATGTATGTATTTTGATCCTACATGGCTTACAATTTCTTCAAACACTTCCCTTTCTTCTCCAAAATAAATCTCCAAACCCACCTAAACTTTGTTATATAGTCTAGTTTTTTTTTTGGGTTTGTTTTTCCAAGAATTATTGAGTCAAAATACTCCTCTATGTTTATTAGGGTAAGTGATCAATCCCAAATTGCCATATCACCATCAATAATGCCATTAATTGCATAAAATAATATCAGAGCCATGTTTTCATCTCACAACCTAACCATAGCTGATTGCACGGTTGTCTCAATTTTTAAAGCTAATGAAATCCCCTTAACAAGCAACGAGATCTACTCTTCAAGAAGTAAAGGGAATAGCTCTACTTTCGAATTAGATAAGAAAAATAGCACACAAAGGATAAACATATAACCTGCCCTCCCATATTTACCTTGCGAAGCGTGACTGTATAGAAATATCCCGAACCTTTATTCTGTTGATTGTCCCACTTTGGCTTACTAGAACTACTTGCTCGTCACTTTCACCATCTTCTGTTCAAGTAAATCAGAAGGTTATGTCATTAAGTAACAAATCTAGTTTGATCATAGTGACAAAGTCAGGGTTTGGGAATAATTTGGTAAGAGAATGCTTCAGAAAAAGTCGGCAAGAGATCAATCAAGTGGGGAAAATATCAGATCAATTTAAAAACAAAAATATGCATTTTATATATTAAATAATGAAATAACAATTAAAAATGCTAAATATAAAAATATACTGTGATTTATTTTTTCAAAAAATGGTTAATTCACTATTAATTGTGTGTGTTTTTTTTCTTTGAAAAAATCGTGATTTAATCGTTAACTATTAAAATTGTGATTTAATCGCGATTTTCTCAAAAAATCACAATTTTTTTGTCACTATGGATTGATGTAGGCCATACTACTAATACCTGCCAATGAAAACCCGACAACAAAGACAGCCATTAGTCGGTCCTCTGGAGAAAGCTACAAGGAAACAAACAAAGAGAGAAGATTAGAGCTAAAGCAAAGGACTATATCAGTGGATTATAGTAAATATAGAAAGCGATAAAAGATTCTAATGTACCTTGTAACCTATTAAACCAACTCTATTTAGACGTGACAGGTGGAATCTGCTAAGAGGGACCCGCTTTCCATGACCACTTTCAGACACAAATAGCAGCCACGGGGCACTGAGATCCCTACCCCTGTCAAAGAAACATGAATCGATGCATGCTTATGCCAACAGATTTTCTAAAAAAAATAAAATACAGAACTAAGTGATTGGTGCACAGAAGAGTAAAATCGATATAATTTGATGATTTATATCAATTGCTAACTCGTAGTATGGGAAAAAAAGCATTACTAGCTTTCAAAAACAAACAGGATTCACCCCAAAACTCGTGCCTTGAATGAAACAAGAACTGGTCAAGTTTGAAGGACCAACTCATTTTCCACAAAATTCAATTGACTGGTTGAACGGTTAGCATTTCAAATTCAGATAACACTTGATTAGGTAATATCATGAACGAACACTCAATTTTTGAAATAGTGCTCAAAGTGCTGAGAAAGTCCTGCAAAATCCAAAAAGGAGAAACGAATTTACCAATGCTCAGCCATTCTTAAAGATATAAAGGGTACTGAATACAATTTCATCGATCATGAAACCCACCTGAAGTTTTTTTGTTAACTTCGGTTTTGAGGCTTTTTGAACATTGAGGTTATTCCCCTTTATCTAATATGCAGTCATTAGTCCTTATGAGAGAATATATTTCTCAACTTGAGACACGAGAATGAGTATCCAGATCAGTAGAGTAATCAAGTCCATTGGACTTGGGCCACAACAACAAAGACAAACACAAACAATATTGCACGGTAATGGAATCATTTAAAGAATAACACAAAGTAAAGAAAGCTAATGATTAAGTTAACCAGTATCACAGACAATATATAATGATAAGTGAGGGAAGAAATTACTGGCTTTGAGGGTTTTCTAATGCCCTCTGCAAGTCTTTCTGCATGGAAGACGGTATTATGTCCATGCAAGCCATCTTGTCCTCTTCTTTTAGTCTCATGGCAACTGAACCCCTAGTATTTCTTCCAACAGATCGAAGCTGAACTCACAATAATTAAAATAAAATGGCGAGTCAAGATGCAAGGTTAAATAATTTTCAATATACTAAAATAGATTCCAAAAGTATCTAAGCTTAAAGAGTAGAGACAACATACGTCACATCTGAAGAACGACTTCAACATACATTTGCTTTATATATGTCCAAACCCAGCATGGTTAAATACTTTTTACTCATAAATTTGAACAATATGAAACACAAATTCTTTTTCTTCCAAGAAATTTTTGTGAACTTAGGAGAGCTCGGGTATTACTCGCTAATATTTATAACTTTTGAGTTCTTCTGTTGTATTGAAAAAATTCTCAGATTTAAATAAATAAAAATATCATGCAGTAAGGACAAGTCCATGCTTCAAGCTTCTTGAAGGCACTGCGCATCAGACAACTGCATCGTTGTTCGTATCATTGTTAAAGTCATCAAGACAATTTTCCTAATCAGACAAATGATGAAGTTTAGGGGGGGAAGGGATGAACCTCGATATGGATTTTATGGACATAGAGAAAGCAAACAACAAAGTAACCAAACAATCATTTAGTGGGTACTTGGACAAAAAGTAGCCCCCAAGTACATCTTGGCATAATTAAAGCCATGAATGAGACAGCAATGATTATCGTGATAACTACTTATGAGGAGACAAATGAGTTCTCAGGTACAAATGCTTTACATTAGGGATCGGCCTAGAGTTCTTATTGTTTGCTTTTGAAATAGATAAAGTAAGAACTCAAATCCAAGAACAACTCCCTTGGTGTAAGATATTTGCAGATGTAGTGTTAGTTGATGGGATTAAAGAGGGACTAAACGCAAAACTAGAACCCTGAAGAGCTGCTTTAGAACCCAAGATCTTTAATCTTTATAACAAGTAGGACCAAGACAGCATATGGAGGGCATCTCTACTAATGACACACGTAGAAAGTAATGGCCAGTAAAAACTAATTGCCCAGAAATACCCAAAAATGACGACTTTTGTTACCTTGGTTATATTGTCCATTAGAACAAAGAGATTGAAGAGGACGTTAGAAGAACTAGAGTGGATAGTTAAGTGGAGGTGTGTTATGTGACCAACACATTCCAATCAATTTAGAAGAAAATTTTAGTAATAAGACAGTAAGAGGATTAATGGAAAGATTAAAATGGAATTAAAGATGACCGAATTCAATAGGGTCAAGCCCCCATTTGTTTCTACGGTCCAAGTTACACTCCGAATTCAAAGGGATTCTCCTAAGAGATACTCTGAGGATTTTGTCTTTAAGTATGATTCTATATTGTTTGGGAAGAGTCAAGTAGAGGAATTGGATTGTTTTCGAGCAGGATGGGGTGGGGAATACAAAGTGTGATATGGGTATTGTTGATTCTACTAATGGTTTGCTTTGGTAGTTCATCTCAAGGGGAGAGTTCTGTTGTACTTTCCTTTAGCAACAACATGTAATGAACTAAGAAAAAGACAGTTGAGATGACGAAGACCAAACAGCCCTAATTGGAACACATGTGCAAATTGAAGATTTTGAAAGAGCGAGAGGAAGACCAAGAAGGATATGGATTGAGGTAGTGAGAAAGAGATAAACACACTTGCATTAACAAAACAGATGGCATGGAAAAAAGTTGACTGGAGGAACAGGATTCATTGTTATGCTGTGTTGAGTAGATTTTTCTTGATAGTCGCATTGATTTTACTTCATTGCCCATATGATGATGATGATGACATCCATATCTTTTCTACAAGATAGCTTTCATGCAGACACTTTGGAAACTATTTCAAGGCCTGGATTCCATATTCCATTTGTTACCTATAAGTTTGTAAAATATTTTCCTTCAGTTTAGCTTTCTATTTTCCTCTACCCCTATTCCTGTTTGGCATTCTGAATTCAATTGAGCATGAAGTGAAGAAAAGATTCTTCATGAGTGCAAGTCAAATCCATCGTGTATGAAACCCAACAATATTGTCCTGGTTTCAACAACATTTCCATCAAGTAAATGGCTAAAAAGCACAGTAAAAGGACTTACAGTCTCACAGGAACTCAAAATAACTTTTCCACTCTGAGAAGCCATTGCAATACGGTCATCATTCGTACAGCACCGGACCCATTTCAGCTCATCACCAGGAACCTATAAAGTTAGCTTTAGAATTGCGATCCAATATTGATTGCCTAGCATAGAGAAATTAAAAAAACAAAAACAAGGAGAAGGGGATAAACCAGCTGAATTGCAATGATTCCTGTTGTCCTGATTGCAGAGAAAAAATTCAAAGACACTTTCTTGATGTATCCATTGACAGTAAGCATTACTAGATACTGATCCCCAGCAAAGTCACTGACAGGAATGATTGAAGTTATTCTTTCCCCATCCGATAAAGATAATATCTGGCCATGGAATGAGGAAATGGAAATATTTTAAAATAAAAAAATTGAGGTTATTTTGGATAATCCAAAAGAAAAATAAAAAATAAAAAATCCGGTGCATACCTGGATCAGTGGTGTTCCAGCAGCAGTTCGGGTGCATTCTGGAATTTTATAAGCACGAGCTGAGTAAACGATTCCCCTATCACTGAAGCAGAAATTTAATTGTACATTATCTAATGCCCGAATAACCAAATTTACAAAAGTTTCAATTCCCAATATTAATGTCGGATAACCTAGAATATGTTTTGGGAATGAGGTGATCCTGAAAAAATGGATTGCAAAATAAATAAAAATAGCATGAAAGAATTCTATCATTCATCAAGAATGTGATTATATACAAAATTAGAAATAAAGCAAGTCTTTTTTCTGTAGCAAAAATAATTATGCAAGATTCATTTCTAAGAGTAATATGAGAAGTATCGACTTTATAAATCTAAGTACTCTTCTGTTCAAAAATAAATACCATTTCAGCCCAAAAGGAAAATAAAAATGACATAGAGACAAGATTGTATAAAAAGGATCTAAGCAACCCTAGGACAGGAATGGGGTACAATCACATCAACCATAAATGGATAAGAATATTTGTATTCATCTTCTAGCCTGCCTTTAGTATGCATAAAAGGTTGTGAGTAACATGGCATAAGCATAAATTAATGAGAATATAAAAATCCTTTGACTTTTGTATATCGAGGTTTGAAGATCCTAAAAGGAACCTACATAGAATGCAAGGTGTCGCACTCAAACATGTTAACTCGGAATCAAATCAGACAAATCTATATAATGCTTAAAGTAGAATATTAGCTTATCCGAGCATGACATACAGAATAAGGCATTTAGAATACAAAACCCTTGGAACAAATATTTAAATCGAAAAATAATAAAAGATATCGACATTTTTTCTAGTAAGTATGTCTGACACCTGTCTTAAACTGAATCTTTCTAAGACAGGTGAGGTTGCCCTTTTTATATGGCATCAATGCAAATTATAGTCTTCTCGTATAATGGCATTCCATTTAAAAAATGTTTGTGTGTTGAAAATAACAAAATTAGAGGTGCTTCCTAGTTAAACTATGATTGAATGATCTACAAATCTGAGCAAGAGATTAGAATCTACCAAAACGAAGAGGAAATAAAATGACTTGTGGCATTCAAGAAAAAATATCTAAAGATTTGGACTAGCTGTTAGTAGCAGATTAGTACCTGAAGTAAAGAACATGGTCATGTGCATGACAGACAACAAAGTCAGACATGGCATCATTTACTCTCATTTTCCCAACAGATTTTCCGATTGTTCCACGATGTTGAAGATTAAAAGTGTTAGGCTTTATCCGCTTAATGTAGCCCTTTTCACTGAGAGCCTGGAAATTACAACAACAAACCATTTGAAAGGATTTACTAACTGAAAATATAAATAAAATGAATAAACAATATGAATGAGTGAAAAAGAATTCAAAAATTAAAGGTCTGATTCCATATCCCAAGAGTTTTAGGTGCATACCAAAAGCATCTCTTCATTCGGGATAACATCTATGTCCTCTAGTTGGCCACTATCAGCCTCTTCCAACATTGAACGCCTTGGATTCGCAAAATTGTTCTTTAGCTCAATTGCTTCTTGTTCTATCAACTAAGAAGTAGCAAGAAAAGATAAGGTGCAGGTAATACATGCAGATCATGTTGCAATCTATGACAAGTTTATTGCTAAAATTATAGCAGTATACCACACATATGTCAGTACCAAAGAGGATACAAACCTAATCAGTACAAGCAGATAAAACTCTTTCTTTTGTTTAGTTATCAGAGGGTGGGGTGGGGGGTCCAAAACTTCATGTTTGCAAAATGTAGCACCATCTGACGAGGGTAAAGGCTCCAAACTTAAATAGATGATACAGATTACTGAACGTTGACAGTCTGTATTGAGTAATACACTACTGCATATGAATAATACATATATCTTTAATATTCTTGTAAAGAAGTGTCAACGTATCAACTCTCTGAGATTACTTGCATCCCATTTGTTTGTGTAAAAGTTTAAAAAAAAAATATTAAGTTAAAGAACCAGGGGGGTCAAGATGACCAAACTGAGGAGAAATACTGCAAATATAGAGGAAGAACCAAGAGCACAACTCAGGTGGACACTCAAATAGAAAGCTGAGAGAAACAATAAAGAACATTTAGAATTACGAATTCTTACCACAATGTGATTACATATAAGAGTGACATCCTGAATTAGAGATAAGAAATACTTCTGTATCGGTCACTACCTTTTTTTATTAGTAAAATTGAATATTATATAAATAAAACTTGAAAGGCCAATGTACAAAGAAGTGAGAGATCTCACAATGGAGCCAAAAACAACAGAACATATTTCCACAGCTCTCAAGATCGTTTTATTTAGGGCCTCAACAATGACAATGAAAAGGATGAGGGAAAAGAAGTCCCCTTGCCTCAAAACCCTAGTGCTCATAAACAACTGACCAGAAATCCATTCAAAATCATAAAAAGGGGGGGCAGAAGGCACATTTTTGGAAACAATGTCACAAAAAAAATCTCACTACGAAAGAGAGAATTCAAAGAACCCCAATTAACATGATCAAAGGCTTTCTCCATGCCAACCTTACCAGCCCCGTTATTTATCTTTGCAAAAAAAAAAAAAATTATTTGCAAAATCTGCCTATTTCTGAAAAAGGCCCTTTGTTCAGGAGAGATTACAAGGAGTTTCAGGATTCTAAATGCCAATGTTTTGGCAATGGTCTTATACTCTCCCATGAAACCAATGAATCATATCAGTTTGATACTACTACCCCCCCCCCCCCCCCCCCCCCCCCCCCCCACACACACACAAAATATATATAGTAGTCATAGAAAACAGAAGAATTTTTTTTTTTTTTTAAATAGTTAAATGCAATTCTATTACTGTGGTCGATATGACCAACAAAAGATACAAACAAAGCAAAGCCAGAAAAAATTACATGGGACGTAAGGAACAGACCCACTCCCAATTTCGTATAAATCCTCAAAAAAGACTTCTCTAAACTCTTTCAGAAACTTACACCAAAAATTTAGCTGATAGATTTATATATAGATGTTTCTAACCATATAACTAAAAAATCATTGAAACGGAAGGGATCACAAATTGAACTCTTCAGGATAATGTTTACCTGTAACATTTGTTTTTTGCTTGACAAGAGTTCACTAAACTTGGAAATTTGTTCTGTCAAGACTTTACCTTCCTCAACAACTTTATTACGCTGCAAAAGGAAGAAAACAGTGAACATTTGATTTAGAATGCATTACCACACCTAAAATAAAATATATATTTTATCGATGCGAGAGAAAAAAACGAAGCCAGCATATTGCACCTCAAGAAGAGTAAGCTTTCTCAGGGTTGTATGTAATAAAGCTTCAGCTTGTTTCTCAGATAAATCATACTCTGCACAAAATAAAATGTCATCAGTTTTTTTTTTTTGGATAAGTAAAGAAAATGCCATCAGTTATTTCATCCATGCAAATGAAATGCAATCCAAAATGGTAAAAGATCAGTCTTGATGCTTGTGGACTAAGTAATATAGAAACTTCATTGAGAAAATTACTATGCTGGGAACCGCATATATGTCCCATACGGATTCTAGCTAATATAATATCACTTTAAATGGTTTCTCATAAATATATAAATATTTCTCTGCGCGTATTGTTCACAACTTTATACATTGAGCATTTATCATCTATATAATGGAATATGCTTTAGCATTATCTAAACAGTCAACACAATGATGTTATCCGATCAGCATGGTTCAAAGGTTGGTTGATCCCGAGGTTAAATGGCCGAGGCTTATTTTCCCTTGGCAAGTTAAATGCCCATGCAACTCGGTGTTGAACTGGACTCAGGCTTCATTAAGGTATGATTCTACTTTCTTTTATGGGAAAGCTGGACTTGAACCCACGACCTCAAAGTTGCTTTGTAATGTGTCAAACCAACTGAACTACGGGTCTAAGCCCAGTATGATTCTACTTTAACTTGCATATTCCTCTTGAATCGGACATGACTCGGTAGAATGGTCTATCATAATGGTATTGTAGAGGAAAATGACAATAAGAGTGTTTACCATTCCTCAAAGCAGCAGAAGCCATTGCATTACTTGAACTTCCCCTGATTATTCGAATCACATCATCTACATTTTCAAGCCCCACTATGATACCCTGAACACATAATTTTAATATGTCAGCAGTCAATAAAGAATTATCTTTCTAAGATATTCTAAAGTCTTAACATACCTCCACTATGTGTTTTCTTTCTTGAGCTTGAGAAAGCATATGTTTGGTACGCCTTTCAATAACAGAGCATCTAAAATCCAGGAATGCCTGTGGAAATATATATTACATATATATACCTAATGTTACCGTTAGGATGAAAGACAGCTGAGAAGTTATGAAATACTACTTTCTCCATATTCATCAGCCAACATAAAGGGTACAAGTGATGTAGATAAACAATTTTCTACGTTCGCACTTAGGTTAACAAGTCAACATAGAACCATTGTCCCAGAAATTCAGGTAACTACTGGCATTACATACTGCTTTTTTAGTATTTTCATAGCCCTCGGATATCTTTTGTTGGGATTAAACATTTCTACATTTATGGAACAAAATGGAGGTTTCTCAAAGTGAAGTATTCCAGTTCCCTTTTCTTATTTGGTTTTAATTATCTTGCACTATTGTACATGACGCATAAAATTTAAAATGGGAAAAAAATACCTGAAGCAACTCTCTCAGACCCATTAGTTTTGGTTGTCCATCAAGAATACTGAAAAAAGTTCAATGAATATGGAAACATCAAAGCAAGTTGCAAGAGATGGAGTACAAAGTATCATCCAAACAAATATCAAAATGTCTATAAATAAAGCATGTAAAAGAATCCGTTATATCAGATGATAGACTCACTTGGCGATAAAGTACCAATTGCATATCTTAGTTACAATTATAACTAGCACGGTTTTATACATGGCATGCATGGACAAGGATTGCTCATCATTTCGTTAGGTCCCAAGAAGTTTAGATAAATTTGAAACTTAACAGACCAGGATAATGATAAGCACTTACCTTGGTACATTATTTTGCACAATAAAGTTGTATGCCAAAAGAACACGGTAAAATAGTCCACAAATCAGATAGTTACGTGGCTGTTATGTACTTATCTCAGTAATTTCCTTGAAGGAAACCGTAAAATAGATGAGACATGTGAATTCTGTCACACGTATGCCTACGTTTTTCATACATGTTATAGATAATATACATAAGATATGGGGCAACCGAATGTAATCTTCCTTGTATTTGGCTGCCTACATTTCTTAATCTATCCATCTACTTCAACTCTACAGATCAGGAGTTGATGTGAAGAATGCATTTCTTCACAGAGAATTGCAGGAAGAGGTATACGAGTCTCCTCCACCTGGTTTTCAACGAGATGAAAAAAAATTGTGCAGGTTGAAGAAGTCTTTGTATGGAAAAAAACAAACAAAAAAAGAACATAGTATGGTTTGAGATATTCAATAATGTAAAATGCAATGCTAAAGTTGGAATACGCGGAGTCTGGCAGATTACACATTATTCATTAGATGCATTGGAGGAATTACCACAGTTCTTATTATCTATGTGGATGACATTTTTGTGACAAAGAATATTGCAGAAGAGGTTGAATGGTCGAAGAGTTACTTAGCTCGTGAGTTTGAGATCAAAGATCTTGGACATCAGAAGTATTTAGGTATACAAGTGCCAAGATCTCAGGAGAAAATCTTTACAACTCATAGAAAGTATGTGTTGGATATGTTTCAAAAGTGTGGAAGGTTAATAGTTAAAACGATAGATACCCCTATAGAGCATAACCACAAACTTGATAAACAGAGTGATGAATCTTTGCAAGACATTGGCAAATTTCAATGATTGGCTGGATGACTAATTTATTTTTTTACTCACTAAACCTAATATTATACGCAATTAATATGATGAGTCCATACATGTGTTCCCCCTAAACTGCACATTTTGAAACAACATATCGAATCATGAGGAATCTCAAATACTTACTTGGTAGATGCATCTTATTTTTTTTTTAAATGGACATATACTGATACAGATTGGGAGGTCTTTATGGATGATAGAAGATATAGATCATGATAATGTTACTAATGTACTTTTGTGGGTGGTAATCTTACAACATGGAGAAGAAAGAAACATGTTGTAACCCATTCCACAGGCATCGTTTAGATCAATGGCCCATGAGCTCTGTAAAGGTTATGTTTGAAGATTCTTCTTCGAGAACTCGATTTTCGTATGGTTGAGTTCAAATTGTGATAACAAGCAGCAATAAATATTTGCTTAGAAACCTTGGAGTGGATAATATTCAAGCACCTCATATGTTCTTTGATAATAAGAGTGCCATTAATTTCTCAGCAAGTTCAATTTTGCATGCACATATTGAGATTTTTTTGTAACTTTTGTTAGAAATATTATTTTATTTTTATTATATGTTGTATTGAGCCTATAAGTTAATAACTTATTGTAAGTGGGTCCACACAGACACACACACACCCCATATATATAGGAGAAAATCTGCAGGAGGATACTGTAGGGGGCAGCTAGGTCAAATATACCAAAAAACACAGATTTCAGAAGAATCTGCAAAACCCAACCAGAACCCAGGAGATCAACTTCAACCAAAAAACCCTACTTGTGATCGGAAACCTCAAAAACCAAGAAAAAAAATGTTAGAATAACCTCTACGAACCACCAATAGGGGGCGGGATAGGGTAGAGAATGGATCCTCCTTCAGAATCTTGAGAAACAAGAAAACCCGAAAAATCTCTCCCAATGAGCAGAAAACTGAGAAATCCACGAACGGTCTTCAAACACACCAAGAGAAGTAGTTAAACATGGAAAAACAACTAAGCACACATAAATCACACCCTAGATAACCATCTACGGTTAAAAAAAACTTCAAACAACCAAACCCTAATACTTTGTTTGTGGCAAAGCCTTAGGATTTAGTAACCCAGAGTATACAAGGAGAAGGAAAATAAGAAGAATGGAAGAAAAGAAAAGGGAATCAAGAATCAAAATGCTCAGATACCATGTGAAGATGAAAACTTAGGATTAGGAAAAAGGAGAAGAGAAATATGGGAAAACGATGTGTGTGGACCGACTTTCAATAAGTTATGGGCTTATGAGAGCAATAATACATATAACAAAATAATATCTCTACAACTTCCATAAAAGAGAGTGAAGGGCCAGAGAGAGCATCTCACAACCTTTTTACATTTCACAATACTTTTCTATCGAGAAAGCTTTCCATGAAAAGAGCAACACTTTCAGCTTGAGGGGGCGTTGTAAGAATAAATAAGCGTTTAAGATAAAGTGATGGATTGTATGCTTTATGCAGTGCTGTAGGATTAGACCGATTCATGGATTGAGCAACACTTCCAACTTGAGGGGGAATATGAGAATAAATAAGTTTTTACGATGAAATGATAGATTTTATGCTTTATGCAGTGTGGTAGGATTAGTCATTTGATTTTTCACACATAATCCACTATAGCATGGTAGGACCAAACATAGAAGTAGACAATCACTCCATTTGGGAAAAGATTATGGCACAAGTGTACTCCATTTGTGAAGTCAGAGAACCAGCTCATTGATATTCTTACAAAAGGTATCAGAGGTATCCAACTACATGAATTCTGGGACAAGTTGGACATAGTTGATATATATGCACCAACTTGAGGTGGGTGTTGTAAGGGTAGAATAGTCTTTTCAACCTTTATTATATTTTATTGTATTTTTCTCGTCTTGGGAAACATATAAAAATGAGAACCCAAAGGATTATATCTCTCAAAATACAGTCTCCCTTCTTTCTTCTACATCTTTTATCCTTTCTTTCTCTCTTCTTTTCTTCTTTAATCTTACTTAATGCCCCCACTTTCATTAACAAGTCTTAAAAGGAAAGGGGTGCCCAATGGTAGCACTATATTAATGAAGGTCACTTTTCTCTCTTCATTTTATTCTTCTTGGTAAACTCCTATATTGTAGACCTTGTACACTGACTGAGAAACAGATTGCTTGCAAGCTTCCCTTGAAATCCTTATCAAATAATTGCCTCCAAAACAATCTATGCAAAAGAATAATTTTAGACTTATCTCAAGCATAAGAATATTCAAACTGTCATTGTCAAAATTTGGAGAACGGTAAAGGATAAAGGGAGATACACTGTTAAGGTACAGATCCAAAATGCAATTGCAATAGAAAATAGAAAGGTCAATCCATTCCTTAGCTTTGAGGTCAACTTACAGTTGAAGATTATCCCAAATCATCAAATTTAAGAAATGTTAATGTAACTAGAAATCAAAGGAAGTATTTCACTTGCTCCATATTAATACTTGGATACTTGAACCAAAATGACTATTTCACTCAATGTTCCGCTTTACAAAGATTTGTACATTAAATAAAGTAGTAAATCACAAATATGTTCAAGAAACTACTCACCCCACCATGTTGCAGCTAAAGCCGGACTGAAGAGCAGTAAGGCGATACAGATTATTGAGAACAATGGCTGGATCCGATCCCCTTTTAAGCTGGAAAAGGGATGACAATAGAAATAGTAAGCATCAACTGACAAAGAATACTTCTCACCAAATCATTTCTTAGGCGTCGGCTATTTAGCATATGTCACCCTAAAAGGAATCCACCATCATTTTACACACCTCAATGACTACGCGCATTCCAGAACGATCACTCTCATCACGAATATCACTTATGCCTTCCAGAATCTGCATAAAAAATAAAAGGATCATACCTAACACAAGATGTTAATCATGCTAGCATATCAATAAGACAATATTAATCATGCTAGCATTAATTGGCTTCATAACTTCAGAAATGAAATTGATTCATGGAACTACAATGACTAGCCGAACTGATTGAGGACATGAGCATAAAAAAGATGTTTACTCCTAACAAGTGAATGAGTTATATGACGGACAACACCATTCTAGTGACCCAAATGAACATGAGTACAGTGATGGAAAATATCATTCCAAAGAGAGCTGAGCTTAGTAACCTAAACTGTAGCACAAGGTGGGTGGACTCACTGGTAAACCATGGTTTGGTAGATTTATAAATATTCTTCGGGCTTCTCTAACAACAACAAAAAAAAATCTTTTTTTTTTCATTTGATGAATAAAAGATATATTAGTCAAAAGATTAGGTCAAGGACACTTGCCTCACTCAGAAGGACGATGAAAGGACCAAAAAATAAATAAAAGTAAGAATCAAAACATCTGAGAACAATAATACTCTCTCTTAGTGCACACCATCTCCCAAGTCCCAAGTAAAAAAAAAAACATAGAAGTTTTCAAAAAATATATCCTTGAACTAATCAAATTGCTCACATTGACTGAACAAGAGACCAAGAATGCTAATAATGATCCTGTGACGGTCATGCTCCTTTCCTTCAAAGACTCGGCTAATTATCTCCTTCGACAAGCCCCAACGGACAGCAAAAGGAGCCAAAGACCAAAGTATCATTATTGCAAAAGACCGCAGACTGGTTGATAGAATAGAGACAAACCTAGGTAACACCCAAAAAATACTGAAAAGCTAAATAAAATGGAACCAAATTGCATGAGAAAAATCATGATGGATTAATAGATGACTAACGGATTTGCCACTGGCTTTGCACATAATGTGAAATCAACCAAGGTGAAAACCCCAAGCTATGATATGAGCTGCAGACAAAATCCTAAGGCTGACAACTGAGAAAAAAATCATTTTGGATGGACTACGAGGACTCCAAATGAAGTGGACGAAAAATTTAGACAATGAGGTGGAACAAAGGATTGATAAATAAATAAAAAAGATTTAACTGAAAACATACCATCCCGAATCTGCAGGTACACTCTACAATATTTTTTTGATAGGCACACTCTAGGATCTTCATTAAGCAAAGATATGAAAATTGAAGACAATATGGTTAACAAGGCTAGCAATGGACTCAACTTCCCAGTCATTGATATTCCTCCTCATCCCAAGAATTTCCCTCAACCAAACTTGATCTTACAAATAGATCTTCGTATGCTTAAGCTTTATCAAATTGGGCATTCGGTGAAAAATTAAGTGCATAAATCAGGTATTGTATGGTGCCTATAAATAGAGATCGGAAGGAATCCAGTCTTAGTTGAATACAGGAGATAGGACTGACTAATTCCCTTGCACCTTTTGGGACGCTTCGTATCTTCAATAAACGCAAGTCCAAGTTGTTGATTCCATTTATTCGAAATTTAAATTAAACTGGCCATTTTTATAATACAAAAAACATTTCTGAAATTATTAAATTACTAACAGAGGTAATAGTGAAAACAAACTTTGTACATACAATCCTAATTGCAATCTACCACAGTACCTTATTTTCCACAAGGTCGGCAATTTTCTCCACCAGAGCAGATTTATTTGTCTGATAAGGGATCTGTATCACTCATACATCTGGTCAGGAAATATCAACCAATACAATGGTACAATCTTTTTTATAACAAAAACAGGTTAAGAGGAAAACATATTAGACAAACCCACTAATAAGGGTAGATATTACCTCTTTAATAATAATTGCACTGCGCTTGGTTTTAGAGTCCAGCAATTCTACATCAGTCTTTCCTCTGACTATTATACGTCCACGACCAGTTCGATATGATTCCAAGATACTTCATAAAACACACAAATATCATAAATATCAGTTGAATTAATGGGATGCATTAATATGTGCATAAACATAAAGAATGAGTACACGTGTGGAGAGAGGGATTTTACAGACCCGATGTTACCCATAATCACTCCTCCAGTTGGGAAGTCAGGTCCCGGCATGTATTCCAACAATTCTTGGAGCTTTAACAGAAAAACTAAGATCAGAATTCACACACTCAAAAAAAAAGAAGTAATGGTGAAATTCAAAATAATGAATTTAATTATGAAAAACTATGAATCTTCATCCCCAAAAGATTGAATCGATATCATCACCATCAAAATTAACCTTGCTTGCAACTTATCCTGTATATTAGGGTCGGCAACACATATACAATTTTCCCATTCCAGTCTATTTTGGACCAAATCTTCAACTAGGGCAGGTATCTTCAAATCTTTTATTACTACCCCCATCCATGCCATTTAGGGCCACCCTTCTGCCATTTTAGATCTGTTGATCTGCACCAAGTGCCCCTACTCATTGGTTCTGTTATTGGTTTTTTTCATAGATGTCCAAACCTTCTCAAGTGATTAACCTTTATTTTCTCCAATTCGAACTAAACCTAAATTCCCTTGAATGTTCCCATTTCTGAATTCCGGCTTTCATAATCTTACAACTCCATTTCAACCTACCCATCTCTGCAAGGCTCATTCAGTGGACATGTTTCTTGATTGCCTAATTGTTGGCTTGTAAAATTTATTTTTAGTCTAATTGGTACACATCAATCACATAAGCTCAACCCCACTTTATATGCTGAGCTTTAATTACATGAGTCATATCCTAACCAGTCTCTACATCACTATGGATAATTGAACCTAAACAGTGGAAATGGTCTCTTTGGGTATCTGCAATCAGTCAATATTAAACGGCATCTCATCCCTAGGAAATACTAACATTGCCTATGTATATTGTGTATTGGTCCTTTTCTTACACTAAGTTTCTAATGTGAGCCACCATAGGTTGCATTCTTAAAGATGACTTAAGGCAAACCTCTCTTCCAAGGACAGAAGAAAAGTTACTTAATTTTTTCTGTTTATCTTCAAGAAGAGCAACCCATGCATTCTTGAAGGAGGATACATTTCAAGAATATAGGCCTTTTTGTTTCAGAATTTTCATGCGTCTAATGTGATGCATGAAAATGTGACCGGCATTTTCAAAAGCTGGACAGTTCAGACTTGCTCCCCTGAAGGAAAGTTGATGTGGCACCTTTTTTTATCAAAAAAGATAAATTTATTGAAAGAAGAAAACGAGGGGGGTCGAGGGGACCAACCCAAAACAAAAAGAAACAAGACAAAAGAAAAGCAAACAACAAACGAAAACAAACAATGCTTTGGACTATTTGGAAGGTGCGTAATGATCATATTCAAAAATATAGAGGAGTATTTCTTTAGGGTGATGTTGAAGATAGAAGCTTTTGCATACAAATGGGTATCAGTATAGGTGCTTTTTTGGGGTGGTGGGATGCTTTCCAAGATCAGTGGAGCTGCTCTTTGCATAGTGGGATGAGTGGGGTGCCATGTTTTATGATGCTAAGGGAGTGATTTGGAGGCTTGTTCCTTTTGCAATTTGTTGGGGCTAGTGGAAGGAACAGAATGGTCGGTGCTTTAAAGGTAGAGAAGTAAATGCTGATTCGGTGGCTTTTTTTTTTATTCTTTCTTGTTTGTTTATTTGGAGTTCAGGGGTGTTTTCTTCGATGATTTTGTGGGTCGTTAGGAGTGGGTTTGTAGCATCGCTATGCCTTAACTTTGCTTGCCATGCTTTCTCACTTTTGCTTCTTGCTTGTACTTCACAGTTGGTCATCTCGGCCACTTCATCAATAAATTTAGTTGCTTATCAAAAAAAACAAAACAAAAATTTAGGTGCTTTCAGGGGTGGTTTTATGATTTTGTTTTGGTTGCAAAATTAAAATCTACCAGCCTATGATTGTTTTTAGTCAACCCCACCTCCCTCCCTCACTCTTTATATATGTACCTACCTCCATCTATTTTATTTTTCTGTCACATGCATTTCTTTTTTTGCCGTTAAAAAAAAAGCACAACAGAATATACAAATATAATCATTCACGTTATTCACAAGAATATATTCCTAGTGATTATATTAATTAAGGATAGCAAGGTGGGAAACTTAAACCGTAGCTTCTGGATTATGAATTAGCACAGAGAGCACATCCACCAACTCTCCAAGATTGTGTGGAGGAATGTTGGTCGCCATTCCAACCTGAGAGTATCAAGTAACAAAGAATTGGATATATCAGGACACATCTAAGAAAAAAGATAGAAACATTAATAAAGAAAAAAAACAGCTAAAAATTCAACCATAAATATACCTAAATTCATGAATGGGGGAAAAGAAGGGATTACCGCAATACCAGAAGAACCATTCAACAAAAGATGAGGAATCCGAGCTGGTAGAAGTGACGGTTCCTTTTGTGAGTTATCAAAATTTGGAACAAAATCAACCTGATGCAAAATGAATCCAGTAGTGCACAATGATATAAGAACAGAAGCTAAAGCATATGAAATATACAAATAGGAAATGTAGAAGAAAGAACTGACAGTATCTTGCTCTAGATCTGCCAAGAACATTGCTTCACTAAGTCCCTGCAAATTTAAAACTGAAAGGAATAATTATCTTTGAGATGCTTACAAATCATAGCAATGAAAACTGAAGCATTACAGCTAATTTTCTTGTTTTTTCTAAACATTCCACAGGTGAAGACAGCAAAAATCCCATGCATACTGAATGAAAAGAACAAAAACGGTCAAGTACGCAAAAAATATCCAGTTCTCATGGTTGACACTCGACAATACCATTACAAGATAAGTTATAGACTAAGAAAGTAAAAAAGTGACAAAAACCACTCAAAAATAAGATAAAAAATAATACAAGGGTCAATGACCAGGTCCAAAGTCATGTAACAGTGTTACCTTGGCACTTCCAGTTTCAAAGTTGTTGCAGTGCCGGCACGGCACGGCACACCTAGGAAAACATAATACCACAACACTATTCCCTTAGGGTGCCGGCACCTGATACGTCAAAAATGACGTGTCAGACCAAAAGGAGAAAAAGATTAAAAAAATATATTTTCAAACATTTACTTATTTTTTTATAAAGATATTTTTCCTAGTAAATGTGAAATTGAAAATTCAAATCAGCAATATCAACACAATAATCACATGCCTCATTGGTGAACCTACACACCCAAAATTAGATTGATTGACGATTTCTAGATGCTGCTGACTTTTGGCATGTAGGCCCACCAAGAGGTGAGTCCTGATATTCATAGAGTGATTGGATTTGATATAGGGTGCCAAATTGCATTTTGAAACCTATTTCTGCATTCATGGGGAAACATCTTTATCAATCCTAATTACCAACATGCAAACCCAACCTAGATGACTATCCGGAAAAAATTTAGTCATTTCAGAGGGTCCAAAATGACTAAGCAAATATATTCAATTTAGATGGCCAGCAACAAAGCAAAAAAAGAGTCTCAAGTGAAGGTGTGCTTGTAAGATGCATTGAATCACTCAATCAAACTAATTATTGTTCATATCTAACCTTACATGGGATCCGTTGATCCAATTACCCAGATCTGCGCAACTCTGCATGATAAGGCACCATGTACTACAATAAATACGGTAAAACAAATTTTCCCTGACTTCATTCAAATATATTGTACTCTAAGTAGCTGGGTAACTATCCAACTCCAAGTTTCCTTCATGTACACCACAAGTTACTAGAGGACCGCCTACAATATTTGCTCCACCACAAGTTAATATTTGTATGATCGTGCCATCATATTTGAATTCCTGAAGATTGTCCTGCTAAAGACCTTGGGCAACCTTGACACTTGTTATATGTGTGCCTCAAGATAACACTGCAACGCAAGCCTATATAGGCACATGTATGGACCATTTTAGTTGTGTTGAATTTCTAGAAGTTACCAGCAATTACATTCAGGGAGATGCCGTCGTGTAACGGCCATGTACTCTGACACCTAGAGTTTAGGTGTAGCTCGCCCCGGAGTCACCCGGGAGCCCCTATGTAACACTATGTAAGGCTCGTTATGAAGCCATGTCAGCCCCCGTACCAGGGCATATCTGTTAGCTTAGGGTACGTGTCAGCCCCGTGCCAGGGCATCCTTGTTAGCTTAGTGGCATTTTCGTAATAAGGGAGTATGACCGGCCTCTACTTTTGATGTTCCCTTCTGGAAATCTAGTAAAGACTTAGCATACACTTTGTAGGAAGGGTGTCAGTGCTGTCCCAATCCCCGGCCTACACCCACGTTGTTGAAGCCCTTGAAGCCCAGCTCCGTGGAGGTCCCGCGTGTCATAGGATCATCAATTGCTTGTAACGCATCTATTTGCTTTTATACCGCGTTACACCGTGTAATCAATATTATATCAACAAAGTTGCCTTCGGGCTTTATCTCGTGTTGCCTCGTTTACTTGTTTGCTAGCTACGTGTGTGTGGTGTACGATCATTTTACAGGCTTGCAAGTGGATTTGACCCCCTTGCGCCGCACGACCCCGCTTCGAAAGAATAGGGCCGTGACAGTTGGTATCAGAGCGCAGCAGTTGTTTGAGCAAGGTTGGTATTCCCCCTAGCTATTCCCCGGAGATCCCATTCAGTTCACGCGAACAATGGTAAGAGGAACTACTAGTACCGCGGATCAACCCGCTCCAAACACACCAGCACCACGTACAAACAAGGAACGCATTGAGGTATTAGAGGAAAAGGTAGGTATGCTATCCGGGATAGTTGATGGTATTGCGCAATTGGATGATCGACAGAACACGCTGGAGGAAAGATCCGAGACATTCCGAGCCAGAGTGACTGACCTCGAGGAAGATACCCGAGGATCCATAGCTACATTACAGGAACAGATCACGGAGCTCACTACTAAGGTAGGCCTCCTGGTAAGAGCCGTTGGTAACGAGCGGCCTACCGGTGGTGATGCTCCTCCCTCGCGCTTGCGAGTCCCCGAGCCACGCGCCTTCAGTGGTGCACGCGATGCGAAAGAGCTCGAGAACTTCCTGTTTGATATGGAACAGTACTTCCGTGCAGCTCGTCCGGATTCAGAAGAGGTAAAAGTAACAACTGCTTCTATGTATCTTGCAGGTGACGCTAAGCTATGGTGGCGAACGAAGTACACCGAGATGGAGAGTGGCCAATGCTCCATCGATACATGGGAAGACCTCAAAAGGGAGCTGAAGAATCAGTTCCTACCCGAGAATGTGGAGTTCATTGCCCGCAGGAAGTTGAGGCAACTCCAACATACTGGTACCGTGCACGACTACGTCAAGCAATTTTCCGCATTGATGCTTGATATCCGTGATATGTCAGAGAAAGACAAGCTGTTCTCGTTTACAGAAGGGCTTAAGCCTTGGGTTCAGACAGAACTACAGAGGCAACGTGTGCAAGACCTCACGACTGCTATCGCCGCAGCTGAGCGGTTGACGGATTATTCTCCCGTGGATGGGAATAAGAAGAAGGTATCCAATCAGTCGAAAGGGTACTCTCAGCAGAGTGAACGCACCCATGGGTCTTCCAAAGGTAAAAATGGAGGATCTAGACACAGTCCAAGCAGGAGATCCCATCGGGATTCCTCCCCTTCGAAGAACACCGGTACCCAGTCCAACAATCACCGCAACAAGATTCAGTGTTACTTGTGTGGTGGTCCTCATAAGACGTTCAATTGCCCGCAGAGAAGCAAGTTGAATGCACTGTTAGCTTCCCAGAGTGACCCTAGTCACGAGAGTTCAAGTGAGAAAGATGAGGATGAATCTTCTCATATGGGAGCTATGCATCTGTTGAATGCAATGAAACAGACCTCTGAGACTAAGACGATCCGTCAGCGTAAGGGTCTCATGTATGTTGATGTGGAGATTGGTGGTAAGACCACCCAGGCAATGGTAGATACGGGAGCTACGCATAGCTTCATTTCCCCTGCAGAGGCGAAGCGCCTCAATATCCGGCTCGAAAAGGATTCAAGCCGTATGAAAGCTGTTAACTCCGAGGCCACTCCTATACAAGGGTCGGCCAAGTCCGTGGCCATCAAGATGGGTCCATGGAAGGGTAAGCTAGATCTTCTCGCAGTTCCACTCGATGAGTTCCGAGTTATCATTGGGATGGACTTTCTGCGACAGAACAGGGCCGTTCCGATGCCATTTGCCAACACTTTGGGCTTGCTAGGTGAAAGTCCAAGCTTCATTCCTCTCTCTACAGGTAAAGAAGAGGGAAAGATGATCTCAGCCCTTCAGCTGAAGAAAGGGTTGAAGAAAGGTGAGCAAACGTTTCTTGCTACCTTGCGAGTTGAACCTGATGATCAGGACCATAGTTCAACTCCCCCATTGGTTAAACAGGTTTTGACTGAATTTGATGATGTTATGCCGGAAGAGCTTCCGAAGACCCTACCGCCACGTAGGCCGATTGATCATCAAATCGAACTAGTACCTGGTACCAAGCCTCCTGCAAAGGGGCCATACAGGATGAGTCCTCCGGAACTAGCTGAGCTACGCAAGCAACTTGATGGACTTCTGGAGTCTGGATTTATCAGACCTTCGAAGGCACCTTATGGGGCGCCTGTTTTATTCCAGAAGAAGCACGATGGGTCATTGCGACTTTGTGTAGACTACCGAGCGCTGAACAAGGTTACCGTCAAGAATAAGTATCCGATTCCACTGATTGCCGATTTGTTTGATCAACTTGGAGCAGCCAAGTACTTTTCCAAGTTGGATTTGAGATCAGGGTACTATCAAGTACGGGTTGCAGATGGAGATGAGCCGAAAACTACCTGTTCTACCAGGTATGGTGCTTATGAGTTCTTAGTTATGCCTTTTGGCCTTACGAACGCACCTGCGACATTCTGCACCTTGATGAACGACCTCTTCAGACCGTACCTCGACAAGTTTGTTGTGGTATATCTCGATGACATTGTGGTATACAGTTCTACCTTAGAAGAGCACGTTCAACATCTACGCAAGGTATTCCAAGTGCTTCGCGACAATCAGTTGTATGTCAAGCTAGAGAAGTGTTCATTCGCCCAAGAGCAGATTATGTTTCTTGGCCATGTTGTGGGTAATGGACAGATCCGGATGGACATGGAGAAAGTGCGAGCTATTGATGAATGGAAAACCCCTTCCACTGTCACAGAACTCAGGTCATTCCTCGGTCTTGTGAACTATTATAGACGTTTCGTCCAAGGTTATTCCAAAAGAGCCGCACCTCTCACAGACCTGTTGAAGAAAGATCACACTTGGTCCTGGTCGGACAAGTGTAATGAGGCGTTTGAAGACCTCAAGCTTGCTGTTATGCAAGACCCAGTCTTAGCTCTACCCGACATCACCAAGCCGTTTGAAGTTCAGACAGATGCATCTGACTTTGCTATTGGAGGAGTGTTGTTACAGGATGGGCATCCGCTTGCTTATGAAAGTCGGAAGCTCAATGATGCTGAGAGACGCTATACCGCACAGGAGAAAGAGTTGTTAGCCGTCGTCCACTGTTTGAGAGTTTGGAGACATTATTTGTTAGGATCACAGGTTCATGTGAAGACTGATAATGTGGCTGTGAGCCATTTCCTGACTCAGAAGAAGTTGACACCGAAACAGGCTCGTTGGCAAGAATTCCTCGCAGAGTTCGACTTGGCCTTGGATTACAAGCCAGGAAAGAACAATAACGTGGCCGATGCCTTGAGTCGCAAAGCAGAGCTAGCAGCACTTCAGCGACAAGTTTCTCAAGTTACCAGCACTTTACAGCAGAGAATTCAGAATGGTTTGAACAGTGATCCCCAGGCGAAGCCCATTGGATATGGTGCAGAAGGGGAAAGCACGCCGTTTCTGGCTTCGGGATGGGTTGTTATATACCACCAAGAGCCGCATGTTTGTTCCACGTGCGGACGGGCTAAGACGAGAACTGATGAGGGAGTGTCACGACACTCCATGGGCTGGCCATCCGGGCTGGCGCCGCACATTAGCTCTCTTGGAGCGAGGATACTACTGGCCGAACATCCGATGATGTGTTAGACTATGTGAGGACCTGCCTCATTTGCCAGCAAGACAAGATCGAGCGCGACAAACCTATTGGGCTGCTGGAACCGCTTCCAGTCCCCCAAAGGCCTTGGGAAAGTGTTTCTATGGACTTTGTCACAGGTTTGCCGAAGGTTGCAGAGTATGGGTCCATCCTTGTGGTTGTGGACCGTTTCTCCAAATATGCTACATTTATACCGACCTCGACATATTGCTCAGCAGAAGAAACAGCGCACTTGTTCCTCAAGCATGTCATCAAGTATTGGGGTGTGCCCAAGAACATTGTCAGCGACAGAGATTCAAGATTTACAGGGAGATTCTGGACCGAATTGTTCAGATTACTTGGGTCTCAGCTTGACTTTTCGACCAGTGGACATCCACAAACAGATGGGCAGACTGAAAGATTTAATGCCATGTTGGAGGAATATCTTAGGCATTTTGTCACTGCCAACCAAAAGGATTGGGCGAATCTCTTGATGTCGCACAGTTCTGTTTCAACCTTCAGAAGAGCTCTTCCTCCAACAAGAGTCCTTTTGAACTTATTACTGGCCAACAACCTTTAACTCCTCATACTATTGTTTCAGGATATCAGGGACAGTGTCCAAGGGCGTACAAGTTTGCTAAGTTTTGGCAGGACAACAATGAAATTGCCAGATCTTACCTTGAAAAAGCGTCAAAGCGGATGAAGAAATGGGCTGATGAACATCGTCGACCAGATCGTTTCAAAGTTGGTGACTTAGTTCTACTCAAGACAGATCAGTTGAGAAGGTTCAACCGAGTACAGCGAGCACACAGGGGTCTACTACAGCGTTATGAAGGTCCAATGCTCATCCTCTCTCGAGTCGGCAAGGTCTCCTACAAGCTGAAGTTACCGCACTGGTTACGCAACATCCACCCTGTCTTCCATGCCAGCTGTCTCAAGCCATTCCATGCAGATCCAGCGCGCAGCATTCCAACACGTTCACCTTCTCGTTCAACAATCCAGCCGGAACGTGTTGTCGACCAAGTTCTCGCCGAGCGTCAAGTCAGCAGCAGTTCAAGCAAGCAGCAGCACATGGAGTACTTTGTCACTTGGAAGAACTTGCCAGAATGTGAAGCCACCTGGGAAAGAGCAGAGAACCTACAACCATTCAAGCAGAAGATTGAAGAGTTTGTCAGGGACAATGCGACGAGGACGTCTGCAGAATAGGTGGGGGAGACTGTAACGGCCATGTACTCTGACACCTAGAGTTTAGGTGTAGCTCGCCCCGGAGTCACCCGGGAGCCCCTATGTAACACTATGTAAGGCTCGTTATGAAGCCATGTCAGCCCCCGTACCAGGGCATATCTGTTAGCTTAGGGTACGTGTCAGCCCCGTGCCAGGGCATCCTTGTTAGCTTAGTGGCATTTTCGTAATAAGGGAGTATGACCGGCCTCTACTTTTGATGTTCCCTTCTGGAAATCTAGTAAAGACTTAGCATACACTTTGTAGGAAGGGTGTCAGTGCTGTCCCAATCCCCGGCCTACACCCACGTTGTTGAAGCCCTTGAAGCCCAGCTCCGTGGAGGTCCCGCGTGTCATAGGATCATCAATTGCTTGTAACGCATCTATTTGCTTTTATACCGCGTTACACCGTGTAATCAATATTATATCAACAAAGTTGCCTTCGGGCTTTATCTCGTGTTGCCTCGTTTACTTGTTTGCTAGCTACGTGTGTGTGGTGTACGATCATTTTACAGGCTTGCAAGTGGATTTGACCCCCTTGCGCCGCACGACCCCGCTTCGAGAGAATAGGGCCGTGACACGTCGGCATGTGCCATATCCCAACTATTTGGGGTACGCAGCTGAATCCCATTTCACCTTCAACACTAGCGAGAGATATACCCTTTTCCCAAGGCATATGCTTGCATGTCTTTTCTTACTAATATAACCCACATCATTTTTAGCCTCCTTCTCATTGTCGTCATCACCGTATGTTGTATCCCAAGTTCCCAACTATTTGGGCGTGCAACAAGAATGACATTTCTCCTTCAACACTGATTAGAGTTATACCTTTTGCCAAGGCATATGTTTTTAGGTACTTCTTACTACCACTACCCCTATCACTTTTAACCTCCCTATCATCACCTTCATAGTCAGCATAGGATGTACCCCAAGTATTTGGGGTCTGCAATGCGAATCCCATTTAACTTTCGACATTAGGTAGAGCTATATCTTTTGCCAAGGCATCTGTTTTCAGGTATTTTCTTACCACCACAATACACATTATTTTCAACCTCTCCCTCGTCCTTTTAAGGCCATCAGCCTACACCGATCTGTTTTTTCTCATTAGCTTCGTTAGTGGTCAGGTGTCAATGAGCAGAGCTGAAGACTCTAACATTCCTTTATTCCACTACCCCAGGCCCCAGCAAACCGCAAATGGTAAAAAGCCCCGGAAAATGCTCTATCTCTAGAATGAAAAGTATGACTAACCCAACCTTCAATGAGAGATGAGATCGACTGAGGAATGTCTAACATACAAAACAAGAAAAAGAAATGGGACCAGATCTCAAACACCTTTGGGACAGGTCCTAATTACATTTTGAACATCAGCATTTGACCACCAAATTTTCCTCATTAAGTGGTTTTGACATTTAGATTACCCAAGAACCTCTTTAATCACTCTTTTAATATAGTTGGCCATTTAATCCCACATAACCTTATTCTAGCATTTGCTTTCCATTTTCATTTCTCCATAGACATATGTCTATCAACGCACTAGTTTGTCATTTAAGACACCACCACCACCTTACTTTTGGGACCTGTTTATCTTATAACTTTATCATCAATCTCTCAAAAGGATGCAACATCAATAATCACAAACCTATAGTATGTGGTGGAAATCTATCATGGGATAATCTTACAGGAATATAATGTTCCAAATCCTCTTTGGACCTAGGTTAATTTTAAACGCTACGTTCTTACCTTCCTGCCCCTGCTCCACACTCTAGCTACCTAGGTGCTGACTCCGCTTCACCAGAAGGTTTCTCTGGAGTGCTGATTCACTTGACAAGTGTTCTTGATATCTGAGTGCTGACTTCTTCTTTTTGCAATTTTCATTTCCATTATGTATGATTAACTTTCCTTTACCATTCTACCTTTAACGCCTATGCTTCTCCCAACATTTTACATAAACTAAAACTGAGATTTAAAACATAATTCCAGCACCATATTCTCTATACCTAAGTGCTGACTTCTTTTATTTTAATGTTTATTTCCATTATGTGTTATTAATCTTCCTTAGTTCCTTTACCTTTAACTCCCACTATATGCTTCTCCCAGCATTTTTTATATGAACTAACACTTAGTTTTTAAACATAATTCCAGCAGCATATTCTCAATGCTACATATTTCCTTAAACTTGTGAGTTTTGGTTTGGATTGTTAGATTCTGATTCCATATTTGATTTTGAAAAAATTGTCAAAATCAGATTATAGAAAATGGTCTCTAGAATCCAGAATTTCATTGGGAGATACTGTTATTGAAAATTTATTTTAGATTCTGGAATCAGAATCACCATTCATTGACCCTGGTTCCACACTTGTGATATGAGATATTGTATAACCAAGCACAAAAACATCACTTTAGCATAAAAAAACACAAGAAACATGTTTCAAAATCTCTTACAATCCAAACCAAATGTAACATCAGATTCTAAAATTGTACTATGGGAAAGAACAGGATTTTAAATTCCAACCAAACAATCCCTTAGTGTCGTGGTCCAATCTTAAACCCGGATTTTCACATTCTGACTCTACTCTCATTAATGTCCTACATCACATACTGTAGCTTATTATAATGACAAAAGACAGCAATAACTAAAATACAAGAATATATGAAACCTACATCCAGTCTGCACTCTGTATAACGCATCGCAGCAGGAGGATCTGCATCAATTGAACCAAAATTTCCATGCCCTCTAATGAGAGGACAGCGCATGGAGAAATCCTGGAAAAGAGCAGTAACATAATATAAGTTTCACAAAAGAACTAAAATCAGTATAACAACAACAGAGATTTGTATTATCCAACAATCAGAAAAATACATCAATTTCAACAAACATACAATTTACGAGGCAAAAAGGAATATGAAATGACTGATCGATCATATACATCATCAAAAAAGCACCACGAGATGACCAACCCACCGAGTTCTGAGGTGACAAAATAAAGAAAGCACTGTATAGAGGAACATGTGTCCTCAAGGCATAAGCCTTTTTAATGCTTCTTTAATTAAGGAGTAAGCCTTTGTGCAAATAGGGCAAGGTGTTTTACGAGAGCCTTGCCCTGAGGCGTGAGGAGTGAGGAGAACCTCAAGGCCTAAGCCTCCAACACCTTTGAAAACATTGGTTAAAATTTCAAACAACTGCAGTTGCTTTATAAGACAAACCCAATTATATTTATGGAATTATTTGATAGTGATACATGGAAATGTTTTTGTCACTCTACATATTTCTTTCCTTATTTTTATTTGAAAAACAAAATGTACGAACATGATAGTGCATCAGGATATTTGACTTGAATCCATGTCAGACACAGACACGTATGTACAAAAAAATTCATTTCTATCAATTAGAACTCTGCCCTGCCCACTACAACCCAAGTTTCCTTTAAAAGTATTATATAAATTTAGCTTAGGAGTAAAGACAGACAACAGATTAATTTCTTGCCCATGAGATCAATTGAGGAAAAGGGGCCTTTGTGGTCCAAATTATTGTTGTATGTGTGGGGCAGACGAGGAATCGGTGAATCACTTGCTTCTTCATTGTAGTGTGGCTAAGGAAGTGTGGGCCCATTTTCTATCTCTGTTTGGAGTGGTTTGTTGTGTGTCAGATACAATTAGAGGGGTCCTTGAAGAATGGCTTCATTTGGGAGGTAGTTTTCACCTTTCAAAAAGGTTGATTTGGAGCATAATGCTTTTTGCGATATGTTGGGGTATTTGGAAGGAGAGAAACTATAGAACTTTTGAGGGCAAGGTCCAATCTAAACAAGAGATCTTCATCTCGGTTCTTGGGTTTCTATTCTTCCGGTGCAAGGTTTTCAAGGAGTTCAAAGGGATTTTCTTTGAAGATTTCCTAGTTCAGTGGGATAGTTTTTGCAATATTGCAGAACCTTAAGTCTTTTGTCCTTCTGTTTTCTGTATTCTGTTTGGCTGTTTTCTTTTCTTGAGTCGGTCACCTCGACCCCTTCCCTTTTGTATTCTATTTTTCTCCTTCATCAATCAAAAAAAAAAAAAAAAGATAGCATACATCATTTAAAGCCACTTAACCCTTTGCCAAATAAAGTAAAAGTTCACCCAATTAATTATTTGTTTTGGCCTATGTAACAGAGGCACTCCATTTCCTAGGAATTTTCTTGTGTTGGATGGTCATTGGTTAGACACATGCCAAAATACTAATTTACACAACAACAAAAAATATTGTAAAATATATAATTTTTTTATAGATAATTTTTATTAGAGAATTATATGGTATCTATATATTTTTATAGGTTAATATGCACATATTTTTATAGGCATTAATGTGCACAAATTTATTACATGATAAAGGCATGCTACTTATATAATATTTTTTTATTATATTATACCCTCAACATGAACAAAGTATTTAAAAATTGCACCACTTGACATATTAAATAAATTGTACAGAGGTCTCCACTAATAGGGCTTGTGGGAGTAGGTGTGGCTTACATGTCCACAAGTTTGTCTTTGTTACATAAGATTTGGTTAGCATAATACTTCTTTTAGTGAGAATAGCATAGATTTACCTGTAAGTCAAGAGTAGGTTATAGTAATACGTGTTAAGTAATTTGATGTAAGACATCTACAATCCTAGTTAGAGTTTGACTAGGATTTATACTTCTAGTAGGATTTCTATTTCTACTTCTAGTAGGATTTATATTTCGTAGTTATGTTAGGAGTACAATTCCTTGTTAGTTCCTAATTTGTTTTAAATTCGTTTTTATTATTTATGTCATAATTAAAAGTGCTTAGAAGTGTCTAATTTGAGTTTTAATAGGATTAGAAAATTAATATTATGCTATAGATAGGTTAGGAATGTTAATTTTTAATATTTTAGTAGGATTATAAGTTGTTATGATGGAGTTATCTATATAAGGAACTTTAAATCCGAAAATCAGTCAATTATCTTTTCTCTTCTAATTATTTTTTAGCTTTATGCTATATTTTCTTTCAAGTTATTGCTTGTTTATCAATTGAATCTATTGATTCAAATTGATTTAGAGTGTTCCTTTGAACATAACCTATTGAATCTATTGATTCACACGCTTCCACTACGTTATACTTACTCTACAATCTACTTACCCGTTGAAATATAACGAAGAAAAAAGATGATGATCAATAAGAGCACAGCTCTTTTTAACAGTTAAACGAAATTCATATGTTTACCTGTGCCATCCGAACCAAAGAATCGTAAACGGCAGAGTCTCCATGTGGATGAAATTTACCTAGAACCTACAATGAAGGCATTAAATAAAGAGTTTAAGAAAAAAAACCAAAAATATTAAAGCACACTAACATTTCAGGTGCAAGTAAACGAACAGAACTTGCAAATAAAAACTAAATTTGGAAACTTGTATGAAACTAAAATCGAATAAACCATTAATTAAAATCAAATAGCAAGGGTCACCTCCCCAACAACTCTAGCACATTTCTTATATGGTCTTCGAGATGAGAGGCCCAATTCATGCATCGCAAATCTGCAGCCAAATTTTGAAGATGGAACCAATGAAGTGTTAGTTAATAATCTTAACAATCTCATACACTCAAATTAAGTAGCCTATGAACAATGGAAGCTCAAAATTAGTGCATAACATAAAATCAAGCCACATCAACTAGCTCATCTAGCCTTCCTTGTAGTCTGTTTTGCTTGGTCGGTCATCTCGCCCGACCTTGCTTTCTTCTTCAATAAATTATTAACTTATTTAAATAAATAAATCAAGCCACATCAATTCTTTGTCTTAACTTGCTCTAAGTCCCACTAGAACTGAACATGAATAAATTGAAAGAAAAAAGGTAGTATATGCTTAGTCGTAGAGAGTATCACTCCAAGATGTCAATGAAGCCGCATGTTTGTCATCTAAACAAAGGAAGAAACGGGTGAAAAATATATACAAAGGAACCTTAATATCCATTCCCAACTATTTTAAATAATGAAACTCAATCTCAGAAACCAAGGAATTCTTCGCATTCCAAATTGACCAAAAGAGAGCGAAGGGAGGGAGCATCAACAATAACTTTCCCTTGTAACTAAACTATGTAGCATTTCATTTCGTGAACATATCGAATACACATCCAGAAGCAATCTAAGTCAGACAAAACTGCTGGAGGAATCTTGATCAAAGATCCCACATAAAGGGGCATTGTATAGGAGGAGAATAATGCCTCTTTTACTCCCCTACGAATAATCAGATGATTAACCGCTAAACCCTAATTCATAACGGCCAATTACAATATACATATGTGTGTGTAGCCTCAACAAAATAGACGAACTACACACATGTTTCGAAGGAAAACCAAGGTTGTGGGATCTATATAATAAGTTGTAAATGGATTCACAAAGAAGTCAATTATTGCGGCTCGCACTACATTCAATCACTTACGCCTCTCAATGATTTAGGGAAGTCGAAATAAAAATAATTGCCTTTAATTTAATTTCCCAATCATTTAGGTTTCTCCAAAATCAATTTTTCCAAGACACCTCATCTAGAATATACCTACTTTGGTTGATTGGTGTCCCTATGAAATCTGGAAGCCTATAGAAAGCTTAAAAATCAATAAGTGGTGGCATATCTTCATACCAAATATCTACCAAAATCTAATAGCCACCTTGGCTATACCTAAAGGTAAGACCCCGAGAAGCTCCCAATGGATGTTTTAGATCCCTTCCAAAAAGTCGACCCATAAGACAAACTAAGACACCAACCATGCTCCCCACTCTCATATTTGAATAAATGATGATTTTTTATATATGTGTAAATTTTATTGACAAGAGAACACTGTGTCCTCGAAGAAATACAAAGACGGTGATCACTCCCTAATTACATTTTCCCATCTAAGCAAAAAGTATTCAAAGAACAACCCCATAAACTCCTTAAACTGCTTACACCAATAACATAACAAGCCAAGAATGTTGAAAATTAACTTCTATGTAGTTCTTTCCTTCCCATCAAACGTGCACATGTTCCCCTCTCTTTCCACAAACTCAGGCAAATTGCAAAGGGAGTCAACTTCCATAAAATCTTCAACCTGCCAGAAAAGGATGGGACTTCCAACCGAAAAGGAGAGCAATGGTGACGCCAAGAAACCTTAAACAACAAAAAGAAATGAGACCAAACAATAAAAACAACCTCACAATGGATAAGAATATGCTCCACAGGCTCCCCATTCACTTTACACATGCAACAATAATCAACCAAAACAAGGCCCTTACGCTTAAGAAGATCAACAATGGGAAGTTTATTCAAAGTCACTAACCACATGACGAATGACACTTGAGTAGGCACTTTGGATCCCCATATGGAGGAATAGGGGAAACAAACTTCTTGACATCCTTCGAACAACAAATAAAAGAAATGATGATTCACAATAGATTACCCTTTTCCTCCCCATATCTCCACAACCATTTTCCTGAAAGAACCACATTCATCAACTTAAATTGTATAATGCCAAGCCCTCCCTAGTTCTTAAGCAAGCAAAGCATTCTTCCACTTGATTAAGTATAAGCTAGGAAGTCATGACCCTTCGTTACATATTTTGAATTATGCCCCAAATACCTAGTGCCGACTAAACAAATCATGTTTCTCCATTCCGTAGTTCAGAGCCTAGTCTTATTTTATTGAAAGTGAATCGACATTTGATTTCAATATTCCATCAACGTTCTTTTGGGTCGTTGATGTAGATGGGCTTGCAGACACTTATCTCGATGCCTATGATCAGATTAAGATGCATCGAAAAAAGAAATCAGCAACATTGACCGAGTCAACTCGGTTTTACCATGTCAATCCGACCCAAGCTTTGACCGGTCCTCAAGACCTAATCCAACTTCTCTTAAGATTTTTTCTTATATTGATTTTCTATTTTTTAAGTTGCTTAAGTAGTCCTAGTTAGTTAGTTTCAATTTCAATTTTAGAAAGTTTATTTTCCTAGTTAGTTTCTAATTTTTTTTATGTTTTAAATTCATTTCTATTCTTTAGGTTAAAATTAAAAGTCTTTTTAGATGTCTAAATTAAGTTCTAATAGGATTAGAAGGTTAGTAATATGTTATAGATAGATTAGGAAGTTAATTTTTAGTATTTTAGAGGGTTTCTCAGTTGTTATAGAGTTATCTATATAAGGAGCTCCAATAAATAAATTCAGGAAGTAAGTTTTTTTTAAGATTGATTGATAAAAGAAAAGACTTTTCTTCCCTTTCTTTGTTTTTTTAGCATAACAGTCCGATATTGGTTCTTAATTTTAGTGTTTGCGATTAATTTCTATCAATCTCAAACCTAAATTGAAGTTTCTAGTCTGTTTTGCTCGACATAGAGATTCTTCATTACTCTTAGTTCTTGGGATTTCACCCTAGAACTAGATTTTTAACATAAACTCCAAGTTTGCATGTTCTACGCTATATCAATCTTCCTTACATTCTTTCAAGACATCTAATTTTAATATATATTCTAAAACCAATGGGTACTCATCAAGCACATGTGTAGTTATTACCAATAGAGCACATGCCAGTATACTTTCATTTGAACATAAGTCGACTTTACCAACTTGGTGAACTGGCACCTTCAATCAAATCTAAGGTACAAGCCTACCATCTTTTACTAATGTAATCAGCTTATCTAACTACATTCTTTCTTTTGGAGCGCCACTTCAGAAGACCATTTCCATATCTAACAACAAACTAAGCTCGCAAAGCAAATGATAGCACATTCTAAAACCAACATACTAATAAATTCCCAATTTTCTTCATCAAATTGAACAAGAGAATCTCATACATCATGTTTGCGTTACTGAAACCAAAGATTACTAAATAAGCTCGCAGAGCAAATGATTGAACATTCTAAAACCAAGACCCTACAAAATTCCCAATTTTCTTCATCAAATTGAACAAGTTTCAAATCTCATACATCATGTTCGCGTTCCAAAACCAAAGATTACTTACAGGATTCGACGATGAACCGGCTTCAATCCATCACGAACATCTGGCAATGCTCGACCAAGCAACACAGACATGGCGTATGCCATGTAAGCTTCAGTCGCCTCTTTATGAAGCTCTATAGGAACAATTCTTCCTTCTTTAACATCTCTCTCCTTCACAATCAAACTCCCATTCTCTTCTCCTTTATCATCTCTCTCCTCTTTCTTTTTCGCTCTCACAGCTCGAACAGATCGATTAGGAGATTTCGAAAGGAAACGAAGTTCAGAGAAACCGATACGTGATCTCGAGACGCCAAGGAAGCTTGAAGATAGAGGGAATGAGATGCGTCTGTAACGGATAAGAGAAGAAGTAGTGAAGCGGAGACCAGCTGAGAACGCCATGGATGGTGTTGGAGAGAAATGAGCTTCTGCAGTGTGGATGAACAACGAGGGTTTCATTTGGTTTTCGCCATTTGAGGTCGTTCTGTCAGCCTTTTTCTCTCCTCTGTCTGTGTAGATTTTAAAAATGGAGAAGGGTTTATCGCTGTGTTGTCTTAAAGGAGGGAAAATTGTAAAACCCTAACTCCTTTTGGGCAGATGGATTGGCGCCCTCTTTTAGATTTTTTTTTTTTTTGCATTTGGGGCACGTGTGATCTGCGAGCCTTGTTTTAATTTGAAATAGGTGGCGCTATTTGCACACACCTAAAATGTTGAGTGTACCCATATCTAGGGGTGTCGATGGTTTGGTTCGATTCGGTTCGGTTCGATTTCTAAGAAATTTAGAATCATAATCATGATATTTAGTTCCGTTTCAGTTCTTGTCGGTTCCAGGTTTAATTCCAAAATAAATGGAACCGGAACCGTCAAAAATCACGGGTACCCATCGATATCGATTCTCAATAATCCAATGAGAAAAAAAAGTATTTCAAATAATTATTATAAATAAATTCTTTCAAAAAATTAATATATTATCAATAAAATTATTAACTTAATTGTAATTTGTTATACTAAAGATATAAATTAATGATTTTTTTCAAAAATAAAAATTTATCTTTGTTAAAAGTAATAAAATTTTATAATAGCAACTCATTTTAAGATTCAATCAATAATTTATATGAAAATTTGAAGAATTTTATATAAGATGTATCTATTTGGAAATAAAAAATACCTTACATCATCTATAATATTGAAAGAAATGACAAAATAAATCGGTTTCGGGTACCCGCAAGTACACATTAGATTAAACCTAACGATTCCAATTCTTATTGGTTCGGTTCCATTTTAGACCCAACCCTAATCGATTCCAATAAAAAAGGATCCAGGACCGTGGTTTTCAGTTTTGATTTCAACTCGATTTCAGTTAAATAGGTACCCATTAACACCCCTACACATATCATGTAAAAACGTTTAGAATATATATATATATATATATATATGAGTTGCGTTCCGTGTACACATGAGGTAACTTATAAAGCAACAAATCAACATGGTCGTCGGATTAAAAGATGATCAAACGGCTCATGTTAAAATAGAGAAATTAAAGTATGTGATTTTAATAAAAACACTTATAATTTTTACTATTTGTAACTACCTCCCCCACACCCAATTCATCATCTTCATTGTCATTTTTCACTGTGAGTGTTTCATTGAAGAGAAAGAGAAGAGAGAAAAAACAATAGATCATCGTTTATCCCCTCTCTCTAAAATGTCATTTTTCTTCTTCTTCCTATCTTTCCTTCTCTCACTAACCTGACGGTAACTTGATCTTAGCGCTAAAGAATTCGTATTGATAAAGATCGGAAGAGATGAAACCAAACCCTGAAATGGTTAACGATAGCAGTAATGATACTGATGCATATGCCCCAACCACAATGAAGGATCACCAAAATGGTGGAAAATAAATTTTTTAAGTTTGTACGACGTGTCCCAAATTGAAACTTGGTTTCAAGAAATGTTCTTGGCGACATTACACATCAAGAAATTTCCTTCTTAAAACTCTGATTCCTATAAAACCCCACCTTACTCTTATCTTCTTTTCTTCATCTTCACCAAGCTTCAATTGATTATGTCTATAAACCCCATTTCAATGTCTAAAGGAAAATGTAAGATTTCAACCAAAGAGAAGACAAATCAAGCCAAAATTTTCAAGAAAATTGTCCTCTAAATCAAGGGTGATGGGGAAGAAGAAGAAGTTGATGAAGTAAAGCTTTGATTCCTCAATTGCAGCTCCAGATGACAATCTCCAAGTCCTAGAAGACCAAATCGATTGGGGTTTTCTGAATTGGGCAGATGTTGTTCTTATTGATGAATTGGGTGATATCATTCTCTATAAATTACAGAGAGAAGGTCTTGTAGTAGATGAGATATGATTTAAGCTCTAGAAGCATAGGTCTCTATTTTTTCATCACTTTTTTTGACTGTTTTAAAAAGCCTTAGAGAGATTGAAGATAAGCTGAACTCACGAGGAGGTAAAAGTAATTTTGAAACTTTTATATTAATATCCTTATGTTTTATGTGTACATTTCATCTCGACCATTGGATGTTCATTTAATCGGACGACTACTAAGCTTTGTGGAGATATGAGTAGATATTTGTGTACACGGAACGCTACCCTATATATATAGGGTCTTGTTCAGCACCAAACATTTTTGCCAACATTTTAGCCAACCATTTTTGTTCTACATGGGTTAGAGGTTTTGGAATTGGCTGATTTTTGGTGAGGATGATCTCCTGTAGAGATCATCCTCACCAAAAATCAGCTCATTCCAAAATTTCTAGTCCCATGTTTACAAGTTGAAAAATCGTGGACCGTCCATTTTTTGTAAACCATATTTGATGGGGTTAGAAGTTTTGGAATGGGCTGATTTTTGGTGATGATGATCTCCTTACTGTAGTGATCATCCTCATCAAAAATCAACCCATTCTAAAACTTCTAACCCATGTTTTGTCAAAATGTTTGGTGCTGAACATTTCCCATATATATATATAGGGATTAGGATCCGTATACACAGAGCTACAACGTGTTTTGTCTTATATGGGCAAAAATGTTTGGAATGGGCTGATTTTTTTGTAAGGATGATCTTTATGGTGAGGAGATCATCCTTGCCAAAAATCAGCCCAGTATGAAACTTCTAACCCTATGAAACTTCTAACCCCATGTTTACAAGTTGAAAAATTTTAGACCGTCCAATTTTTGTAAATCACTTTTGATGGGGTTAGAAGTTTTGAAATGGAATGATTTTTTGCAAGGATGATCCCCTCACCACAGAGATCATCCTCACAAAAAATCAGCTCATTCTGAACCTTTTTAATCATATAAGACAAAAACGTTATAGCTTTATGTGTCTACGGAATCGCACCCTATATATATATATATATGGTCCCGTTCAGCAACAAACATTTTTCAAAACATGTGTTAGAAGTTTTAGAATGGGCTGATTTTTGGTGAGGATGATCTCTACGGTGAGTAGATCATCCTCACCAAAAATCAGCCCATTCCAAAACTTCTAGCCCCATGTTTACAAGTTGAAAAATCGTGGACCGTCCATTTTTTGTAAATCATTTTGATGGGGTTAGAAGTTTTGGAATGGGCTGATTTTTAGTGATGATGATCTCCTCATCGTAGAGATCATCCTCACAAAAAATCAGCCCATTCCAAAACCTCTAACCCATGTTTTGAAAAATGTTTTGCCAAAATGTTTGTTGCTGAACATTTCCCACATATATATATATATATATATATATATATATATATATAATTATTTGTCCCCCAAATATTATGCGGGAATTTAGTAGAATCATGGTTGGCACCAGATCAGGTGTGTGTTGGGTAAGACTTCTATCAACTCCATACTCAAATTGAAATATATATTGAATTTTACAAAAATACCCAAATCCAACTTTTTACCCAAATTTTAGGTGGATAACCATACCTTATTTCTTAATCAATTATTGGGTCACCCAAATTTTCACCAACTCGTATGATTTATTTTTTTAATTTTTATATTTTAATAACAAAAATTATATAATAAAAAATTAATTATTTACATATATTTATATATAGAATATGAAATTATAACTATTGTCGGGTAAACGAGTAATCGGGTAGGATATTACCCAATTTTTTAATCGACCCTACAAAACTTTTGGGAAATGGGTATTGGGTAATATTACCCAAATTCTTAATCGGGTAGAAAAACCTTGCCCATATTTGATTTGTTGGGGTCGGATGATTCGGGTAGATGGGTATTATCCGACCCATTGCTAACCCTATGTTATTGTATTGGGGTGTATTAAGTAATTTTCTCTTAATCTTATCCTCGCTAACTTCCATCCTATACCCCTATCACAAAACCATAGATCATTTGCCTTGGAACACGTATAATCACGAAAAAAAGAAGTCTTATGCATTCTGAGGTAAAAGATGTATGATTCTATGATAGAACGTCATATTATCATGACTCTTTTATTTAACTTTTAAAGTAGAAATTTAGTTTTTATATATATAATTATTTGTCGCCCAAATATTATGGGGGAATTTAGTAGAATTAGGGCTGACACCAGATCGGGTGTAGGTCGGGTGAGACTTCTACCAACTCCATACCCAAATTGAAACATATATACTCAATTTTAGGAAAATACCCAAACCCAACTTCTTACCAAAATTTTAGTTGGTTAACCATACCCGATTTCTTAATTAATTCTTGGGTCACCCAAATTTTCAACATCTCATCTGGTTTTTTATTTTTATACTTTAATAACAAAAATTATATCATAAAAAACTAATAATTTACATATATTTATATATAGAATATGAAATTATAATTTTATTGTCGAGTAAACGAGTAATCGGGTAGGATATTACCTAAATTCTTAATCGACCCTACAAAACTTTTGGGTAAATGGGTATCGGGTAATATTACTTGAATTCTTAATCAGGTAGAAAAACCTTGCCCATATCCGATTTATTGGGGTCGGATGATTCAGGTAGATGGTATTATTCAAACCATTGCTAACTTAAAGTAGAAAACCCTATGTTATTGTATTAGGGTGTATTAACTAATTTTCTCTTAATCTTATCCCCGCTAACCTCCATCACTATAAAACCCCGTGTTTGGGTGTGTTAAGTAATTTTTCTCTTTATCTTTTCCTCACTAACCTCCATCCTATACCCCTATCATAAAACAATATATCATTTGCCTTGGAATACGTATAATACAAAAAAAAAGTCGTGTGCATTCTGAGGTAAATGATATACGATTCTATAAAAACCCGTATTAGGGCGTATTAAGTAATTTTCACTTAATCTTATCCTTGTTGACCTCCATCCTATACCCTTATCACAGAACAATATATATTTTCACTGGGATACGTATAATCACAAAAAAAAAGTCATGTGCAGTTTGAGGTAAATGATCTGTGATTCTATGATGGGGCATCATATTATCATGGCTCTTTAATTTATCTTTTAAAGTATAAATTTAGTTATGTATATATATATATCGCCCAAATATTATAGGAGAATTTAGTACAATTCGGGTTGGCATCAGATCGGGTGTGGGTTGGGTAAGACTTCTACCAACTCCATACCCAAATTGAAACATATACACTCAATTTTAGGAAAATACCCAAATCCAACTTTTTACTCAATTTTTATGTGGATAACCATACCCGATTTCTTAATCAAGACTTGGGTCACCCAAATTTTCACCATCATGTATGTTGTTTTATATTTATTTTATTTATTTTTATATACTTTAATAACAAAAATTATATAATAAAATTATATAGGAACTCAATTTTAATATCCAGATCTGATCCATTATCTATGGGATTGGGTCTAGATCATGCCAAACCAGATTTATATACTTCCTAATATATTATCGGACTGGGACATGATTGATCCATATCCAATCCAATAAAATATCAAATAGAAACCTTATCAGAATCCAAACTATCGATCCAGACTTGAAGTTATTTGATCGAAATAGATCAAGTTTAGGGTTTGATCCGATCCACAAACAATCCTAATACATGCAATACCCAAAAACTACACGTACCAGATAAATCGAGATAAATCCTTATGCGTGAGCCAACGAGGGGCTTGAACTCAAGACCTATCTCTTTTTGTTTGTCATGTGCGAGTTAATATTCTAGATCAACACCTTATTTAAATTTCAACATTCAACTTTCTTCATACATAGAATGTTTTTAAGGAAAATCCTAAGATATCGCATGTACAAATACAACTCAAACATATTTATATTTTAATTAAAATATTTTACAGTAACTTTGAAGAAATATTTTTCACAAGAGTCGTGATAATTTGACTCCACCATACTCTCCTAACATGGCATGTGCATAGAACCATATATATTTTTAGACTATTGATTTCCTTACTCAGAAAGTTTTCACTCGATTGACGTGGGAAGTGCACGTAACTATAGATCTTTTCCCTGTGTATCCCGAAGAAAAAGATCTTTGATTCTGTATCTTTGCCATGTCGACCAAATGAAATTTTTTGAGTCAGAAAATCATGATTCTTTTTCATCACTTCGAATACACAATTGCACATCCCCATAAAATATGTATTTGTGTATCTCAAGAAAATCTACGATTTTATGCACATGCCATGTCAAGAGAAGGGAGTCCGAGAATGATTATTCTTTCCACAATTAGTAGAAATCTGTACCGGTCAAAGCGACCCAAATTTTTGACTACTACGACTTCGAAAAGAAGCCATTGGAGTGAAACTTGCCGCACCATAGTAGAGGGCGGATGATATGGAAAGCCGTTATCACCGTCTATAGCCGGTGAGATGCATCAAATCACCGGTAACACCTCCTAGTCAAAGTTGCCCTGTAAGTTACCGGAAGAGGACGAGAAGCCACATGTATTCACTTTTGTGTTTCTCTACTACAGTAAGTAAAACCAACTCCTCTAACGATATACTGCCACGTATGTACTCAATATTACGATGTAATTAAACAGCTTATCAGTAGGACACGTGGTATTTAGTTCTCTTAGCTTCATTCTTATAAAACCACTCTACTTCAGCAAATCGAAGAACAGAAGTAGTAGCGGCAACTGAACAGTAATAGTTAGAGAAATGTTGAAATTTTCTCTTCGACGAGGTAACAAGAATCCATTCATCAATCCACGCCGAAATCATATATATATATATATATATATATTTAATTTTTCTATTTTCCAATATTTGTTCTTGTTTAGCGATCACTATGGACAATCTATTGTTGATCAGATTTTTTTTTAAAAATATTTTTAATTTTTATATTTTCTAATATTTGTTCTTGTTTAGCGATCATTTCCGACAATCTATTGATGATCAGATATTTTTTAATTTAATTTTTTTATATTTTATAATATTTGTTATTGTTTAACGATCACTTTAGAAAATCTATTGTTGTTGCAGGTAGTAGCTATAGCTATAAACCTCAGATTTCTGCTTTGAGAATCACACACTTCTCAACTGCCACGGATGCATCACCAAATCACACTAATCCTCCGGTTAGTTGGAACGTTAAATAAATTAATCGCTGGGTTTTCTTTTTTGGTTTCGTTATAGATCGTAAGATATATATTTTAAGTTATATTAAATTTGTTATTGAACAAGCTGATGAGATTTCGAAATCTTATTGGAGGGGAATTTGTGGATTCTCAAGCAACTACAACTATCGATGTTATAAATCCTGTAAGACTATATAACCCATTAAACCCATCTTTTTTCCCTGCTTTGTGTTTCTTTGAATTAATTAATTGTAGTAAATAAGCTTTTTTTTTTATTATCTATTATATATATATATATATATATATATATATATTATATATATATATATATTTGATTGTTGTTGGTTTGATTTGATAAAGGCGACCCAAGAAATTGTCTCCCAACTTCCATTAACTACCAATGAGGAATTCAAAGCCGCCGTAAGTGCGGCAAAACTGGCTTTTCCGTCGTGGAGAAACACACCTGTGGTTACCCGTCAGCGTGTCATGTTGAAGCTTCAAGAGCTCATCCGTAGAGACATTGTCAGTGGTCCATTATATAATGAAGTTTGATACATTTTGTTCCCCTTTTTATTCTTGTTGCTATTGATGATGATGATGATGACGACATGCTTGCCAACATAAATATGTTATCAGGATAAGCTCGCCATGAATATAACTATTGAACAGGGGAAGACATTGAAAGATGCACATGGAGACGTGTTCCGTGGTTTAGGTTAGTTCATTGCTCATCAAGTGATTTACAAGTTTTGAACTTCATATATGTGTTTAGTAGTTGTGTGAGTTCAATTGGCGCCTTATTATATGCTCATGGTTCTTGATTTTGGTCTTGTAGAGGTGGTGGAACATGCTTGTGGAACAGCAACTCTACAAATGGGAGAATATGTTTCAAACGTGTCAACTGGAATTGATACATACAGCATTAGGGAGCCGCTTGGTGTTTGTGCTGGGATATGCCCCTTCAATTTTCCGGCAATGATTCCCTTATGGGTACGCTTTTTCTTCGCTTTCGTCTTTTTCCATATGGAAGTAATTTTCCAGGAATGATTCCCTTATGAGACATATTAGCTTTTCTTCCTTCATTGTTTTTCTCCTTCATGCACTTTTACACGAACTTGCGTACATAAATTCGTCTATTTGATTTCTACAGATGTTCCCAATGGCAGTCACCTGTGGCAATACATTTGTTCTAAAGCCATCAGAGAAAGATCCAGGTGATTGTTACACCCTTTGCTTTGTACATAATTCCGAACCATCCGGTCATTATTCCTTCAGTTTGCATTTCACTTGCATAATCTCTTGTACGCTTAATCGTCTAAAGGCAATACTAGTGGGCATGTTGTTGACGTTGTTTTATTGTCAATTTTTCATGTTAAAGTCTATCTCTTTTAATCATTGATTGTTCTGGTGTTTACTTTTCAGGGGCTTCTATGATACTTGCAGAGCTTGCAACGGAGGCTGGTTTGCCTAAGGGTGTCTTAAATATTGTTCATGGCACCAATGTAAGCTTTAGCTTTTGAATTTTTCTTAGACACACTTTATCTGATGACCTTATTTTTGACATTATAAACTACATACAAAGAAAAATTAGGAATATTTATTTTGTTTGTCACGTATAAGCCGTGAAGTGTAATGAGATATCTTTCTATTGAAGTGGTGGTCACATACAAAAACACACCTTTACCTTTCTAGGACCAGGTTTGATTTTCTTTTTTTCTGTTTGTTCCCTCTGAGCACATTTACTTTTTTTTATTTGATGTTCCAGCCAAGGTGATTGTTGCATCTGTGATAGAGATTGCTTTCTTTTTCCGATTTGGGCAGGACACTGTTAATAATATTTGTAATGATGAAGACATTAAGGCTATATCATTCGTCGGTTCAAATATAGTAAGTTCAACCTTTCCTTACTGTTCCTTTTACGGATTTTTGAATAATAGTGTTGTACTTAGAAGTAAACAACTTAATGTCTTCCACATCTTCTTGCAATGTTACTAATCCGAACAAGATGAAAGCATCTTTGCTTTTATCTTCCTTCCTCATTAACTTTGAGTATGGCTTTCTAAGGTTTATTGTTTTGCCTCTAGTGTAATGTAGGCATAAAGTATGATATTGCTTGACTTTTAATGGTTATTCTTTTGTTCAAGGCTGGCATGCACATATATGCAAGAGCAGCAGCTAAGGGGAAACGTGTTCAAGTAACTATCATTCATTTGCTTTAGTAGTGGACTTGTGATTTTCTAATCTTAGAAATAAGCTTGTTATCATAAGATGTTGCCCATGAAATCAAAGCTAGGTGTTTAAAAAGAGGTGGTGCACAGTTCTAGAGTGCCATGTGACTGATGCACCAATCAACTAAAAGGAAAATTCTATAAGACGGCTGTAAGACTATGCTTTATAGAGATGAATGTAGAGATGGATGACACGAAACACTAGGAAAGATAACATTAGAAATGAACGCATTTAAGAAAATGTAGTTGCAGCTCCCATAGATGATAACTAAGAGAAAGTGAATTGAGATGGTTTGTGTAGATTTAATGGGGGTCAATGATGGTCCTAGTTAGAATAAAAATAGAAGTTGAGGGTACTACAGAGTGAAAGAAAAACCCAAAAGAATGTGGATTGAGACAGTGAAAGTGATATCAACACACTTTCAACATAGAAAACATGGCTCTAGACATAAATGAATGGATGAACATGATCCGTTTAGCTGACCCCAAATCATTATAGCTTTGATGATGATGATCTTAATATTATGATTTATGGCTAAATGAGTGTTTAACACCTCTTTTCTATACAATATACAGCAATTTTATTGAGGACCAAGACCAAATACAAATTACTTACCAATAACATTCATGCGTGGGCTTAGACTCGTGGCTCAGTTGGTTTGATGCATTGCAAAACAACTTAGAGGTCGTGGGTTGAAGTCCAGCTTACCCATCCGAAAAAAATAAAAATGCACGTGTTTTACAATCCCATATCTCAAAAAGAAACCTAACCGAGAAGTAACACCTTTAGCTTCAAAAAGAGAATTGTTTCTTCACTTTCCAGATAACAATATTTTTCGTTCCATTCACTTCATTTAGATCACATTTTCCTTGGTCCGATGAAGTGAGATAGAAACGGAAAAAAAATAAAATTTGAAAGAGAAATTTTTTTCTTAGGAAAAATCGATTCCTAAAAGCAGACGGTCATCTATCTTCCATCAAATAAAAAAGGATAATATAACACCAGTTTCTCTCAAAGTTTCAATCACCATAAAGATAACCACGATTCAAAAGAAACACAAGTGATAATGCTCGAATTATGCTCATTTGATTAAGTAAAACACAACTCATCTACAACAGTATTTGTATTTATATCCTCAAGAAATGAGTGGAAATATCAAAACATCATCAAATTTGTGGATGTCCCAACAACGAATGGCTCCATTAACAACCGTGTTAAGAAGTAAAACATGACACCCAATGTGATTGATATTGGGAGAGCAGGAAGAGCTTTATGACACAGAGATAACAATATAAGTGTGCACCCGAGTCCCGATATAATAGCAAGGTAACAAGCATAGACAGTCATCAAATCATACATTGCAGCTCTACCCACTAGAACACTATAGAAAACAAAGTCACCAAGACCTAGTTTTATACCTGGTGTCATGGAGACATCAAATCCTCCATTGCCACTCCCCCGCCTCGACGATTCTGTCTCGCTTCCCAAACTAATTATTTCAGAATCAAGTCGAGACCCAAAATTAGCCACCAATGGGGATGTCTCCTCATCTTCTCTCACATTATTAGATACGATCCCTACCCGATGATCATCGATATTCTGTTGTAATGGTTGAAGCTCGACAGAACCCGATGACGACGATGCACCCGTAATTAAAAGACCCATAGACCCACGACTTTCCGAATTACGAGATACGGTCGGCCGAGCCTCGTAGATCAAAGCCGGAAGCTCTTCGTCCCGATTCGAAGCCAATTCAACCAACATTTTCAAGGGTCCTCCCGGAGCCAAAACAGCAACTAAATCATACAAAGCCAATGCAACAAGTAACACCCATGTTGTCCATTCGGGCAATTTAGTAAACCAAGCGGCGACGATTATACCCAAAAGAACCATGTAACCTTGTCTCAAGAAAATAGGAATCCCTTGAGAGAAAACCGATAGAACACCCACAATAGTAAAATTGAATAACAGAATAAAACACGTAATCGAATCAATGGGTATCGAAAAATGTTGAATAATCGACAAAAATATCGATCCACCCATTGAACCCAGAACGAAAAATGCAGAGAAACGCATGTAGTTTTTCAAGAAATTTGTGAAATTGTAGTAGTAAAGGAGGACTAGAAGGAAAGTGACTGCAGCGATGAGGATAATGAAGACAGCTGCGTTGAGAAGGGCTCCCTCGAGTTTTTGAGAGGTTGAATCTGAAGGGGTTTCGAGGTAGACTAAGTTGGCTGCAGTGCGAATTGGTGTGGAAGAGATAGAGGTGGAAGAAGAGAGAGAGTAGACAAGAAGGACGACTAAGAACATACAGATCGAAACAGGGGACATGACACCTATGATTTCGATACCGATGGATTCGAGGATGCTGCTCTCCATTGTTGGTTTGGGAATTTCTTCAAACAGTTTGTGGGTTGGATCTGAGAGAGAGAGAGAATTTTCTTCGAGAAATGAGAATTGCGCGTCGTTAAGCGTAGACTTTTACCTTTCCAATCATGGTTTTAAAACTCGTCCGAGACCGAGACGTATCGTCCGAGTTAACTCGGTATCGGCGGTGAACGAGACCAACTCACAATGAGTTATAAGACGACCGCGTCTCGTGAGTTATGCGAGTCGTCTCGGACGATATTTTCGCAAAACTCGTCCGAGACGAACGAGATAACCGAGAAAATGCAGTTTTTTCATTAACTCGCGAGACAAACGAGTTGACTCGGACGAGATTTTCAAAATCTCATCCGAGTTAACCGAGTTTTACCTTTCTCTTCAATTATTTTACCCCCAAATCAATATTCTACATTATTTCTTCATCTTCTCCACCAAACTTCATCTTCTCCATCAAGTGAAGAACAAAAATCAAAGTTTTGAAAAAAAAATTATCCGATTCAAGAAGAAATCGAAGTGAAAGGTGGATTTACAAGTTTAGTGCATTTATGCAATGAAAATGAAACAACGTAACAATGTAAATATTTAATTTATTTATTTTGATATATATATTATTTTGATATGTAAATATCAAAATTTCGTCCAAGTTAACCAAGTTTTACTGAATATTTTTTAAATTAGTGATGGAACAATGATGCACATTGAATTAACACCGTTAAATTGTGGGTCATTTTCCTAAATCGCAAATATAGGATGCTTCTCAACTGCTAATTACTGATGTAATTGGATACTTAGGATCATAAATTACTATGATCCCCTCAATAGTAAGGCAATCAATGGGTCCAAAATCTGATTCATTCAAATTCGATAATTTCAGATCTCGATTGAAGATTTGGGTTTTGAAAATAGTTTGGCTGTCAATGGATCCAAATTCCAATTTGTGCCTATTAGATAACTTCATACATGGATTAAAGATTTGGGTTCAAATAAAAATTAGATCCGATAAAAATTTGATGCAGTAACCTATGGGATGGCATATGGATCAATCGTGTCCCTATCCGATAAAATGTGAGAAAGTAGGTCAATTGTGTTATATAATTGTGAAGTTTCTTTGTATTTTATTTTTTTGAATGTTGCTTCTTTGTATTTTATATGTCAAATCATACTTATAATATGATGAAAATCAATTGAAACATATTTGAATCATATTGAGATCGAATAAAAACAAATTTCAATACGGGTCGATCCAATTTTTATAATACCGATTTTTATCAAATTGAAATTAATGTTTTAATTGATATTTTTGATGGTAAGTTTGGTGCTTTTTAAATATTGTATTTGGAAAAAAATATTTAGTGCACTTGTGCAATGAAAATGAAACAACGTATCAATGTAAATATTTAATTTATTTATTTTGATATGTGTATTATGATTTTTTTTTTTTAATTTTATATATTTTTTTTAGGTTCATTTTTTAATAGGAATCAATTCTGATTTTTTTCTGAATTTTTCAGAATTTTTCATATTTTTTAAATGGTTAAAAACCATTGTTTCAAGGTTGAACGAGACGACTCGACGAGACGAGACGTATCGTCCGAGTCAACTCGGTATCAGCGGTGAACGAGACGATACGTAATACCGAGTTTTAAAACCATGTTTCCAATTGCGAAAGGTAACGGGAGAGATATTCTATTTTCACACCAACTTTTGCCAAGAGCACCCAATTCATATGACATCAAATCACTAGGATTGACAATGGGTCGGGTAAGGCCTTACCCACTCCATATCCGTAATTTTTAGAAAACTATTGTATTTTTTAAGTTATAGGTCATATTTTTCACAAGAAAACTAAACAACTATGGTAATAATTAAATATTTTTTTCATATATAGTATGTTTTTTTTTTTTTAAGTGTTAGATGGGCGTCACTTTCATATATACTACAAAAAATGTATTTTTTTGACATTCAATGTTCAATCAAACAACTACAAAATTTTACGATGCGAGGAAAATGAGTCTACCAAGCATTACAATTGCAAACAGTCATGAAAGACAGAAAATGCAAAAGATGAAAAATACAAAATTTGGTGTTTTCTTGTTTTTTACAAGATACGAAGCATGGTTTTGAGGTAAAAAACATGGTGATAATCTTTTATCCTAATACTTGAAGATTATGGAGAAAAATCAAGGTTTTTGTAAGAAAATAGAGACAAAGCTATTTAAACTATTTTATGTTAATCTCTAAGAGGATATAATGTTCAAGTGAAGTATGTCATCAATTTTAAATTTAAAGGGTGTGTCAAAACTATGCAGGAGATACGAAGACTTCTTATTCCACAACAACGAAAGCACTTTTTCACTCTTTCATATGTTAGGGGATTTTCACTTGGAAAAGAAAATGTTCCATCTAATGGATTCGAGTCCATAACCATGGGTTCCAATGTACGAGATCTTGTAACACTTACCAATAAGCCCCTCTCAATTAGTAATACACAAAAGAAATCTACTAAGTATGCTGCCAACATTCATCCTAAGATAGAATCGAACTCTCCATGAGATTCATAGTTGCATTACTTATAGCTTCCTTGTTCGTAGACAAAGCGGATTCGGAATTGTCTTTCATTCCAAGACATAACTTGTATCCATGCGCTTCATATTCGCCTGGAGTTCGCTCCCAGAAATATAGCCATCCCTACCCCCTCACGTCAATCCCACGAGCCTCTTATCCATTCTCATTCGATCACGGCGGGGGAGCAAGTCAAAATAGAAAACTCACATTTAATCTAAATAATTAAATTGCAAGTGACCTTATTCATTAACCCAAGACCATTCAAGAAAATAGAAATAAATCAATTGGGATTTATTTATTTAATCTTTTTGTGAAATTACCCTGAACTCAACTTCTAGCCAAAAATCAAAATTTCAATTCTATAAAGGCTCAAGATATCGAAGGAGATGGCTTTTGAGGGTGGGGAAGGGAAATAAAGGGTTTTTTGGCAAGAAGTTGAACGGGGGTATTGTAGTCATTTTCATTTCAGTCTCTTACAGAAGACCACTGTTGGGGATATTTCATATATTTACCAGAGTATGGAGGGGTACTTCTAAATTATCCATTCTTCTGAAGCTTAAATTTTTACGGTTTTACAGTTTTACAGTTTTACAATTTACACCTCTCTCTCTCTCTCTCTCTGCTTTGTTTCTCGACCTCTTCCAGTAACTCTCGAAGCTCTTCTTTTTAACTACTCTAGGGTTTCTCTCTCTCTCTCTCTCGCTCATCTGCAGTTCTTCGTTCCCATCTCTTCGATGGAAACAGAGACAGAAACGAAACCTAAATCAAACGAAGAACTAGAATCAGAAAAAGGAGTTGCAGAGGATCAAGTAGTGAATCCATGGGAGGTATCAGCGAAAGAAGGAGGTAAGATCGATTACGACAAACTCATCGACAAATTCGGCTGTCAAAGACTCGATCAATCCCTAATTCATCGTGTCGAACGCCTCACCTCTCGTCCTCCTCACGTATTTCTTCGTCGCAGCGTTTTCTTTGCACATCGGTCCGTAAATTTTATTTATTTATTATTCAATTGTTTCACCAATAATTGATTTTGATTTTTGAATCAATTTTTTCGAATTATTTTAGGGATTTTAATGAGATTCTGGATGTCTATGAGAAAGGAAAGAAGTTCTATTTATATACAGGGAGGGGACCTTCATCTGAAGCTTTGCATTTGGGTCATCTCGTCCCCTTTATGTTCACCAAGTAATTTCGCTCCCCCTTCTTGAAAATTTTTAAAATTTTCCTTGAAATTTATTGTGAGAATCGGTATAGAAATTAAAAAAATTTGAACTTGTATTTAGTAGTTCTCTACTTATTAATTTGCACACAAAGATATTAATAGAAGTTCTGAGAAATTCTACCATGGACTTGTAGTGGATATTTTGAAGGAAAATGCTGAACTGACTTCCTTTGACACTGCATGGACGTGATAGTGTGCATAGAACCATTCCACCAGGGGCGGTGCCAGGATTTTGCTCGTGTGGGGGCAACCAAGAGTAGAAAAAAATTTGTGGGGACAATTAAGAGTGAAAAAAATAGTTGTGGGGGCAACTAAGAGTGGAATTTTTTTTTTGTGGGGGCAATAGTGGCAGATTTCTTTATCCGCAGCTAAAATCTGTTTCAATAGTACATTAATCCATAGAATTTGAAAACTTTTGTGGGGGCAAGTGCCCCCACAGCCCCCACTCTAAATACGTCCCTGCATTGCACACTGCCATGCCAGCGAATTGTAGTTTGCGTGACACATAAAACCTAATTACATGTTTAAGTTCTCTAAGATCCAGACCATATATTCTATATTTTTTGATAAATATTCTTGTTACCATCATTTTTTTCCGCTCCCTCTCTTTAAAGTGATAATTTAAAAAATAATAATTAAGTGTGACTATATATTTCATCTCTCTGATTGTAGTCTTTATTATTAGTTCAAACAATACGGCCCTACATTTGCAAAGGTATCAAGATATTAATTTTGAAAAAAAATATTGACTCATTGATTAGAATTTAAGAAAAAATGTTGGCTCTTTATGGAAGATTAGAGAATTTTACGTTTTTGAAAGTTATGAAATAGCAACCATTTTTGTAAGGAAGAATTTTCTGTTGGAAAAGTTTTTAAGCTTCCATACCTTGTCTTAGTGAATTTTGTGGTTGGAAACAATTATTGGTTATCTCGCATTGAAAATCCTCCTTCTTTATTGTAATATTGTAATACATATATGATCAGATGCATATGTAGTTAAAATCCCCTGTACGTGTATGCGGAATCCTATTTATATAATCCTTTCATTATACGCTATATGAGATATGAGACCAAAAAGAAGAAATGGCAAGAAAATTTGAATTGTATATCAATGGAGAATTGTGGAAGTCTTTATTGTATTTCATTCTGTAGGGTGTATTGTAATCCATGGGACAAGTTCGTTTTTCTCTAAAATTTTGAAATCAAACCTTACATTCGCCATGCTCAGCTTGTGAGATTTGCTTCCCATGCTTGTAGATATTTGCAGGACGCCTTCAAGGTTCCTCTTGTCATACAACTTACCGATGATGAAAAGTGCATGTGGAAGAACCTGTCAGTGGAAGAGAGTCAGAGGCTTGCCCGTGAAAATGCAAAAGACATCATTGCTTGTGGCTTTGACATTACAAAAACTTTCATTTTCTCTGATTTTGATTATGTTGGTGGGTAAGTATTATTTACATATGTCATATTCTCTGATTTTGAGTGTGTTTGGTAGACCAAGTGTAAGATGGCTTATTGTACATTTGTTTGGAATTTTCTTTACAGTGCCTTTTACAAAAATATGGTGAGGGTCTCAAAATGTGTGACTTTCAATAAGGTGATTGTCAATCACGAACCTCATCAATGAAATGCTTGAAAACATCCTGTTTTTCTTTATTTTTCTCTGTTATCTAGAAAATGCAACATGTCTCTTAATTTAGATGTTTTTACTGAGGAGCAAGGCATGCCTTTTTTTTTATTATATGCAGGTTGTCGGTATATTTGGTTTCACTGCTGAAGATCATATTGGCAAAATTAGTTTCCCACCTGTGCAGGTAAGGTCATCTGCTTCACTATTCATTTATTCAATAAATTGAATGTGGGGACATGCATGTGCGGTTGTGTTTGTTATTCGCTTTTTGTCTTTTACATGTTCAAGGTTGGTTATCTTGGCATTTTTGTTACCATCATTTGAAGTGATGATAGTTTAGTATCAGTTACAACATTGCCTCAGGTACTGTAATTTTAGTTCCCACAACATTGAACCAAGTTGTCTAGTGTTCATTACCTCAGGGTGCTGTACTAGTACAAAAACAAAAATTGTGAAGAGTGCCTCAGAGAGACGAACTTATAATCTTCACTTGTTAAAGCCACTCCTAGCCAAAGAAAGAAGGTGTTGCACAAGTGAAAAATTACACCATATCGAACTGTTGTAACTCATATATCCTTTAAAAGTGTGTTTATTCTTTCTTTTTCAACTTCTGAGTGTGCATGTCTCTATATATAAGGCTTTGCATGGAACATCATTGGTTACCCGTTGAATTTCTGAACATGCTTAAGTTTCATGCTTGCAGGCTGTTCCATCCTTCCCCAGTTCATTTCCACACTTGTTCTCTGGCAAAGATGATCTCCGTTGCTTGATACCATGTGCTATTGACCAGGTTTAGCTTTCTTGATATAATTTTTTTTTATTCATTTTGAATCATGTTATTTTTCTGGATGCAAGTCTTAACAGTTCTCCTCTGAATGATTAAATTTGTACCAACAACTTGATTTTATGCTCTGGTTATGTTAATGGCGTAAACCTTCTATAAGTGTTATATGCTATTTGAGTTTATGAATTTGGTAATCATTAATTATACATATAGAGTTTAAATATGCAATGAATACCTGGGGTTATGGTCACCTTTCTTTTGGCAAGTGAAAGTGAATACATACATTATGTCATCCACCCTTTCCCAAATATATGTGACAAGACATTATATTTTTCCCATATAAAGTTTCGCTTGACTACAAGGATGTGTCTTAATACTGGGAATGTGTTTGAGACTTGAGGGTCTTCCATTTCTGCAGAAGCGTGTCGTTCTTCTATGGTGCTGAGGCAGTACACAGGAATGTTTTGTCATGTACTAGAAAATTAATGGTGGTAGATGGAATGATTTGGCAGAATTAAATGGAGGAATAGGATTTGTTTAATTGGCTTTGCTAATGATGTGATAGAAAACAATATTTATAAATCATTGTATCACATGTTATCAGCTTAAGTAAGCATTAGAAACACTTTTCTCTAGTGTAGTTTCAAGCCTCAATATCAAAGCATACTGTTGCTTATCCAAAGTATCATTCCATCTCGTCCCATATTGTTAAGGGACATTGTTCCAGAGTCATATCGAGACACTGAATGATGCAGATTTTCAACCATGACTGGGAACTCCATTTCCATTTCTTCCATTTGTTCATATAACATTCTCTATCTTTTTCATCAATAAATTCTTCTAGTCAGTGAGCTTATTCTTATAGCTAGTCCTAATGCTTCTTTCCCTGGTAGTTAGTTTTATAAAAAATAAAACTAGCTTCCAATATACAGAATGCCCATAAACACCTTTCTTTATCTATGGTGGTCTAAAGTTGATGGTTTCTTTTTTATTGGAATTCCATGGTGGGACGGCATGGTTTTCAATATCGGTTTCCTATTTCATCTCGTTATCTCAGACGAAACCAGGCTTTTTTTTTTTATAAGATAAAATTTATTGATGAGAGGACAAGGAGTCCTCAAAGAAGAACACACAATGACAACTACTCTCTAATTACATTCTCCCACCTAAAAAAAAAATCTTCAAAGAAAAAGCCCCTAAATTCCTTAAAACTGATTACACCAAAGAATAACAAGCCACATATGTCGAAAATGAGTTCTTCCAAATTACTCTCCTTGCTTTCAAACGTGCGTGAATTCCTTTCTTTCCACAAACCCCACAAATTGCGAATTCCATCTTTTTTGAACTCCATGAACCAGAAAAAAGCATAAGACGAAGAGGAAGAAGAATTGAGCAGGAAGAAGAGGCGGAAAAGGGGGTATCTCAGCCTTCCAGTATTGTTTGGTCTCGGATGATTTCCAAAACCATTCCCGGGAGATCTCATGTTAAAAAGTTGACCTGAGTGGATGGTTTATCGCACATGCTTGTCATGTGCAACTGCATGGACAATGTTCATGTACACCATATGAATGGTGATTCTCATCACGGAGGTGTAATAAAATTGTTCCAATTGGACGACAGTAGTAATCAAGTTCATCCATCTTTTTTAGAAGAATACTACTCATAATTGAATGCTTGAGAAAAAAAGAAGAAAAAAGGCCTTTATGATGGATGCTTATGATAATTTGATCTAGTTGATTTTTGAAATGATCTCGTAGCTTGTTGCTTGGATTCATCTAATAATGGATTTTATCCATGCATCACAATTAAAGTATGATTCTTAAAAATAAACTGTTGCAATGCAATGCGTACTTTAGATTCCTCCTTCCGAGAGAAACTGTTCTTTTTAGTATTTTTCTTCCTTTCATCTCCAAAAATTATTAATTTATCTCAGGAATGTGATAAGTGTACCTATTTTGCTGATATATACAGGATCCTTATTTCAGAATGACACGGGATGTTGCTCCTAGGATAGGATATCATAAACCAGCATTGATTGAGTCCTTATTCTTCCCTGCTCTTCAGGTATTTTTATGAATAAGCTTCTCTCTCTAAATTGGTTCGGTTGAGCTTTAACATCTAATGCCAAACAAGATAGCCTGAACTTTGTTTATTGGTTATATTCATATTATTATATTTTGAGATATTTCCATGAAATATACCTCCACAAGACACGACATGAAATTTAACTGACAGTTTGTTTTTATGTATATTTTGGTGGAAATAAAGTTCATTTTGTGAAATAATTTGATAAGGAAATGCTGAAGTAACATTGAAATTGACATAGTTTCACACATTGCCGAAGTGGATGCGTGTACAGAACCATAGATGCTCTTCATCAAGATATGAGTGAGAAGCATCTATGGTTTTGCGCACAACAATGTCTGAAACGATGTCAATTTCAATCTTACTCCAGCACGACTTTTTTGATAAACAATAAATTTCAACTGAAATAATCAAATTTCAGGTATAAAATACAAAATCCGGAAATATTTGATAAACAGTAAAATTTGCCAAAATATCCATTTTTTTTTTTGTAATATTGATGAAATTTATAAATAAACACGAAAATTATAAATGGCTTGTAAAATGACCTGTAAATTTTACATCATATTCGTTTATTAATATAAGTGATTTATGATTAGGTAGGTAGCTATATATCATCTTATAATGTAATATAAGCATTATAAGCACCTTACTCTACTTATCAATATATAAGCTTCTTAGTGTATCATATGAGCATGCATACAGTCATCTTAGTATATCATGAATGATTATATTATTTTTGTTGTACAAAAAAAAAAAATAAAAAAAATCAATCATCCATGTTCTAATTTGTTGGAAATGCTTGTAATTGTTCATATATATTTTGAAAAAAATATGCTTATTTACACTTTAAGTCCTTTTATAGCGATTTGGTGCGGATGTTAGCAACCTCTTTTCCTATGGTGGAGGTGTGGGGTCCTAAGGTTCCTTTTAAAGTTACTTTCTTTGTGTGGGTAGCTTCCTTGGGCAAAATCTTGACCATGGATAACATTATGAGAAGAGTTGTTTTTGTCAATTTTTGTGGGTTATGTAAGGAGGATGGGGAGTCTATTGACCATTTACTCTCATATATTGCATGGTAGCCGCAAAGATCTAGTCTCATTTTTTAAGCAATTCGGGGTAATGTGGTGCACTCTGCTGTCCTTTCGGAACTTAGTGGAAGGTTGGCTTCATATAGGGCAGAGTTTTTCTGCTTTTAAGAGAAAGCTTTGGAGCATCACTCCATTTGCAATTAGCTGGGAAATTTGGAAGGAGAGAAATCTTAGGACCTTTGAGGGAAAAGAGTCCTTGCTTCAAGGCATTATTTCTTCTATTCTAGGGACTATCTTTTTGTGGAGCAAGGTTTTTGATGAGTCAAAGGGAGTTTATTTTGAAGACTTCATAACCAAGTGGGATTGGGTGTGTAACATTGTTGTTTAGCCGGTTATTGTTCTTGGTGTTTCTTGGTCACTTTATATGTTTATCTTTTCTTTCTTTCCTTTGGTTGTTCTTAAGCTTCATGGTCTCCTCAACCATGCTATCGATAAAGATATTTGATTTATCAAAAAAGGAAAAGAAAAACAAACAAACAAATATAAGAAGGTGTGAATGCAGTACCTAATAGTTAGTTCATTTAAATAAGAGGTTATACGTGTACGAAGTTATTGATATTATTATTCTCATTTCCATGTAAAATATTGTTTTTGGTTGTCAAGCTCTCGGATACCAACACCAATGTGTATCTAAACATGACTATTCTGCACTCACCACTTGACATATGGCTGTTTATCATTGCTTGGTAATTTATGAGTGTGTTTTTCATGTATGTTTTATCATTTTATATAGTTTCAACTTTCAATGACAATTTCCTCAGCATTTCCGTCGCAATTGTATTAATTTCCTCTGATCGAGACCATTCCATTTCCAATTGACTGGAATAGACTTCGAAAAACTGAAATTTAACACCTCAGATGTATTTTTATATTTCCATTGGTTGAACATAGTTTTCGTGATTGTACTGATGAATACTGTCGTTGTGCCATTTTTTTTTTTAATTACCTTAATTTTTCTTTATTAATTTGATCTTTACCTTTCATAATCATGAGTTTTAAACTTGTTTTTTTAGAACTGATATACATTATATGCCACAATCATTTGTAGAACCTAATCCTAGCATGTTGTCCAAGTATGATTGGTGGTCATATCGTTATGGTTTTAGCCTTTATTATACATGATAATTGTTTTGTAGGAATAATGCACATTCAGTAAAATGAAAAATTTTAAGTTATGAGCAGAAGATTGTTTTCTTTGCCCCTTTATTTACCAATGAGCTTGACTAGTAAACTGGGGATATTGGTGCCCACTGCTTTTCATCTTTAAGCTTGCAAGGTTGCTTCATTGGCTATATGCTCGATCTAATTAATTCATTGGTTAGTGCAGGGGGAGACGGGGAAAATGTCTGCTAGTGATCCAAATTCTGCAATATATGTGACAGATTCTGCAAAAGACATAAAAAACAAGGTTTGTTCTCAAATTTCGTACACATTCTTCACGATTCTCTATATTTGGAGCACATGCCCATTTTATAGTATTTTGGCATTTCCTGAATTTATGGTTTGTATTCTATATTGTAAATTGGTAACCCTGGTTGTAAGTATAATATCATTTGTTAAGCAGAAATGGTTGTTCAGCAAGACTTTTAATTGGCACATATAAAAGAAATTGTTTATTTTTTATTTTTGTGGGTTGGGGGAGGGTAGGTTGTCAGAGATGTACATGTAGGAAACATTGTCCCATAAACATGCTTTTATAAGGGAGGGCTGCAGAGATTGTAATTGATTTTATGAAGGAAATATTGTAAAGTTAGACTAGTGAAAGAGAAATTTCTGCTTTCATAGGAAAGACTGCCCTTGCCTTGCAGCGGTGCACATGTAGAGTCAGTGCTGTTGGAATTTTGTGCTAAGGAAGACAGTTTCTCACACCATTTTCGCAATCTAACTCATATACAAATGCCAAAAATCCTATGTGGCTTATATTTCCTTTAGTGTTGAGGTGTCAGGACTCTGGAATTAACAAAATGCCTGAAATGTTTACACATATACATCAAGCGGTATTGATCATGATTTCAGACCTTCCTGAGTTGGTTCCCCCAAGTTAGCTCGGGGTTCTCACAATAACAGAAATGGTTGACACACTTAAATATATTACGGTCCTAAACAACCTCAATCAAGGCTGCACGGCAGCTTTTAATAAACCTCTATTGCATTCCTAGTTACTTATAAATCTGAGCTTCCTTAGTAATTTTCACGTCTTATTTCTTCAGTCAAAAAGATGCACCAGTTTATATATTTCTTTAATACTTTCTGGTTTCCTTCCTGTTTTTTTGGAAAAAACTGCTCAACCATGAACAAACCATTGTAGGCCTTGCAGTGGTTCATATATTTTATTTATTTCTTTGGCGAAAAAGTTGGTCTGCACAACATATAGAAAAGCCCATAGAGCTTTTATAAACATAATATGACCTTTATACTAACTTGGAGGTGTGTTCCCATTTGCAGGTAAATAAGTATGCCTTCTCTGGTGGGCAAGATTCTATAGAGAAGCATAGGAAATATGGAGCAAATCTAGAGGTATCATTTTGTTGTCTATTTGGTGCAAATCTTCGTACATGTTCATGATAGCTTGAACTCTCATGTTGGTAAAGATGCATGGTTACTTCATAACATGATAACAAATAAGCAAATAAGTTATGCTGGAAAAGTTTCTGAACGTGAATCTATGCAGCATTTCTCGGAAAATGCTCTTTCCTTCGCCCTTACATCTACTTTCCATTGAGATTAGTAGTATGTTAACTTCCTCCAATTTTCCTCGGGTGAAAACTGAAGAAACTGCTCATCTGTAGTCACAAAATTCTTCGATTTTTTCAAAAGATTTGTAAAATTCTCCGAATTAGGGGTTAGCCGATTAAATCAGCAAATTGAAGAATTAATCGACGGTTCCTGAATTAATCGTAGAACATGGTAACATTTTTACCCTTCACATTCAAACTCTTATTTTTTTTTCAACATTCAAACATCAAGAAGAAAATAGGGTTTTAGAGAGGTTGAAGATGATGATGGGTTTTGGTAAGAAACCTAAAATCATATTTTGTATAATCTCCGAAATTTTGCTGATTTTCTTATGAAACTTTCCTGAATTATCCAAATTTACCAAATTGAACCTCCACTGAAAAATTACCGAATCCAAACTTTGTTACTATGCTCATCTGTGCGTACTTAGTTGTTGAGCATTTGAATCCTGCCGGGAAATTAACTTTGTGATTGATATCTCCTCTTCGTATGTTTTTCAGGTAGATATACCAATAAAATACCTTTCCTTTTTCTTAGAAGATGATGCTGAGCTAGAGCACATAAGGGAGGTGAGATCATTCTCTGATAAATGTTCTCGTAACTTCTTGTCATCAAAGTGCCGATCTTGCACAAGGATAAATGGCAATTTATATTTCCAAGATTACTTACAAAAACATTTTCCAGGAATATGGAGCCGGGCGGATGCTAACAGGTGAAGTAAAGAAGCGTCTTATTGAAGTTTTGACACAGATAGTGGAACGACATCGCAAGGCTCGGGCAGCTGTGACTGACGAGGTAAGTGCCTGTTTTGTGAAAATTTAACCAAAGAAGCTATTCAAATGTAAAAGCTACTTTTGAAGGGATTTCGGACCCCCAACAAAAAGTAGACTGAAAATAAACTGTTTTGATTCCAACTCTTAATCCTACTTAAACCTTGTTCTAAAGGTTTGGTCAGCTAAATGAAATTTTCCATTCCATTCTGCTAGTCACCTCTTTCGTTATTGGAAGTGTGTTCACTACCACGTTTCTTGAATGAGTCTGTTTCTAGTTTTATCTTTCTAAGTCCTTCCACTTATCCATCTCGGCATCCTCATGTTTGCTACGCTCAATCTATTAACATTATACTTTCTTTACTACTCAAGATTCAACTCCATAAAACATAGATGGTTTCCGATTGACTTTAAAAATTCTCTCTAAATCAATAAAAACAATATAGAGATTCTTTCCCTTTTCTGTGAACTTCTTTTATCATTTTTCTATACCCGTTATTCATGTCTGAACTATTCTTATTGGACCTAGTAGTTTCCTGTTCAATACTATCCTTCTCTGATTCGCTCTCTTTCTCACAGATGGTGGACGCATTCATGTCAGTGAGACCCCTTCCGAGTATGTTTGACTAGACCAAGAGTTACGACAAATTGTACTTCGCTGCAGCCGATGAGACTTGTAAGTTATTTTATTTTTCTTTCTTTTTTGTTCATTTAAACGGAAAAAAAAGAATATTTATTCATCTCTCAGATTGAAATTATGGTGGAAACATTTACTTAGGACTCTCCAACTTTTTGTCTAATTAATGATTCATTTTGCTATTATGTTCATGAGGCCGGCCGATCATGATTGGTTCCTTGTTGCCAATGTATATAGGAAGGTAGTTTTGCTTGGTCTTGACTCTTAAAGAGATTTTATCTTCTTCAGATTTCTGAAAATGCAGAAAATCTTAAATTTATGATAAAAGAAAGAACATGAGAAGGGTAACTTGTGCTCTGTTGTTGAATTAGCTCGCATGAGGTGCTCTCTTTCTGATTCCTTTTTATTTTCATCAAGTATTTACTTCTTTTAATAATATTGTATAACAAAAAGAATAATGTATTTGTAAAAAAAAAGGACAAGTGAATGATAATTGACTTAAGTTAACTATTAAGAATTTATAAGTTACTTAGGTATTAAGTTAACTTAAGTTTGAAATAATTTTTTTTTTCTTTGAAAAAATTATCAAGAATTTATAAGTATTACAAAAATAAAAATAAAAATAAAAATAAAAAGTATTTGTGAAAAAAAGTTGTGTGCATGATATTTAAAAAAAAAAAAAAAGAAGTGTTGGGTGGCCCTAAAGAGGGCAAAAATTGTGCTAGACATTTTTAAAAATAGGGGTTAGAAGTTTCGGAGTAGGCTCATTTTTTTGTGAGGATGATCTCTGTTAACCCTAGTTTACAAGTTGGAGAATCATGGACCGTTCGATTTTTCTAAATCTTTTTTGACGGGGTTAGATGTTTCAGAATGGGTTGATTTTTTCTGAGGATGATCTCTATGATGAGGAGACCATCTTTACAAGAAAAATCAGTTATTCCAAAACTTCTAACCCATACATTGAAAATGTTTGGCTCTCTTTTGGGCTTTCAAAACGCCATCCATACCTAATAGCTTTTTATTTAAGTAGTTTACACATTAAGGAGGACGTGTGACTTTATTATTCTCATTTTTCTATGGAGTATTATTGTTTTTCATTGTTGGACTCAAATATTGGCGACTCTATAGTAGAATATTTTCAATCTTCAATTTTTAACAATTCCTATTGTTGTTTGGTGTCTTTTGACGATTTATTGTGTGTTTTAATGTCTTTTTTTTTAACCATCTTCTCTAAGTTCAAATTTTCTCAATGTTTTTGTCATTTTTTTTTAACATGTTCGTCATTTCAAAGTGACCAAATTATTTTCAAGAAATATTTTTATTTTTAGGTTGATTGAAATAGGCACTGAAATAAAAATTTAACATCTTGATTATAATAATGAAAGAAAAAAAAAAGTAGGCAACCAAATAGAAAAGTTTAATCTATAAATAAAGAAATAAAATTAGAGAAATTAAAAGAAAAAAAAAATAAATAAATAAAACCCTTAAACATACAATAAAAATGCAAATTTTCATAAATGGCTAAAGATTGTATCCCCGCTTTCACATTGGAGCACTTTTATCTTCAAAATAATTCAAAATGGCCAAGTTAAAAAGACAACCACTTTAGAGTGCAAAGAATGCCAAACACCTTGTCTAACTCTCTCATGGAACCTCTTTTCCTAGAATCGAGGTAAACCATGTACCTCACCCATTCAAAAGTTACTACAATTTTACAAAAAATTGATTTTCCAGAATTTTTTTTTTTCATTCAACTATTCACACTCATTTTAAAATTTGAATGGTGGTGACTCCAACCATGGTGGTAATGAGATTGAGATTTCGAGCACATATTAGGGATTAACGAATAATTTTGTTTCATTTTCTGTCGTTATTTGGAGTTGAAGGTTTGTTTCCTTCTTCTGTTAAAGATCTTTTTGGGTCCTAATTATTTTGGGGCAAATCCTTCTTCAAATCGAAGCAAATATTGTGGTGCTTGGTGCCTTTTGTTATTTGTTGAAGGATTTTACTATTTTCTTCGCTGGCTTTGTTGTATTTTTGATCTAAACTCTTCGAGAATTTTAGGTGGTGTTTTTTTTGAAGATTTTCTTATAAGACAAGCTAGTTATGTTGGGAGTCGTTGTGGGTGATTTTTTATTGTTCTTTTGCTTTCTTGTTCCTTCTGGTCGGTCATCTCAACCTCCAATTTTTTTTCTTTTTCAATAAATTATCTTCACTTATAGATAAACAAATAAATCAAGGATTTTTTACAAGAAGTTGAAGACGTGGTATCTTGATTCTTCTTTGATAGCTTCGTATAGAAATCCACGATCAAAAAGTAAATTTCATTGATTTGAAAAACCTTAGACTATCTCAAATATACACCAAAATCTAGAGGACTTTATCAAAGTTACTTATAAATTAAAATAAAACAACAATAATTTTATCGAATACTTATTTTACAAATATTTAATGTAAATATTGTGCATTGTCATCAACACAACTGTTGTAGATGTGATCTTGAATCTGATCACATTGGGGGTGCATGTAGGGTACTTACCAAAGCTTCGATGTTTAAGCCCGTAACTTTCATAGATTGATAAAAAAATCCTTGACTATTTATAATTTTTTTTTCTTAAACTCTAATTTACTAATTTTCTCAACCCGAGCTCAACCTGATTGATGGGCAAGCTTGAGCAACGTTATGTAGAAGATGAGTTGAGCCTAAGTTAAAATATTTCAACCCGGATCAGATGCTATATACTATTATATAAATACTTTTATATTAGTTATATATTTTTATTTCTTATTATTATTATTATGGTTTAATTGAAGGTTGTATGCGCTTTAATTTACTAGTGATTTTTTTTTTTGAAACAAGTATAATTTATTTGCTAATCTAAATGAATTAGGGTTATTCAATGTGCCAAATCCATCCACCCAATTCGATCCGATTGCTCAAAATTACTTAATTCAGGCTAACGAGAGCTCAACCTGATTTTAGAAGATAAAGTTCAAGTTAGTAAGCTTAGGTCTAATAATGGTCAAATTGAATTGAGCTTGTGTTGAGTGTTCTATTACTTGGGTTGAGTCTGGGTTTATCCTTCAACTTACCCAGGTTGTAGCCCTAATGATTCTCCTAACATAACCATCCAATGTCACTCTGGTCGTTAAAATCTTACTCAGACGATACTCCTTCCTCACGTAATACAAATCTCGAGACATAAGACATGTCTAATGAGGATTCATGCATATTATTCACTAATTCAATCATGATCAACAGGTAGAAATTGTACCATTTTAAAAATGATTTAAAATTTCATACTGCTATAAATAATTCAATTTCGATCGACACCAGAATAAAACATTGACCTTGAAACATTGAAAACAAATTTTTAAACCTTAATTTCAAAGGTTCATGATATAAACTAAGGGTCGAGTTAAGGTGTGCCCTAAGGGCACACGTTAAAGTGCAATAAATACACTTTCGAAATTAGATTTTATATAAAAAATACCCTTAAAAAAATTATTTTTTAACAAAAAAAAAAAAAAAAAAAAAAAAAAACTTCAGATTCCAAATTTTAAAGTGTATTTATTAACAAACCCATAAACTAGAATGGTATGAAACCTAGAAACTACGATAACGACAGAGATTTTTTTACATTAAATTGAGGGCTCCATTCGACCACATGCACCTGGCGGTATCAAATTATTGCCTGCATCGAATGCTACGTAAAAAGGGTACGCTGTCTTTGACTTTTATTAACACGAAGACACGTAGAACGTCGGTCACCGTCAAATTAATAGTAATCAAAAAGGACAAAAAAGGTGACCTACCAGCTTTGACATCAGACGTGAAACAGTAGAAGATGCTTTCGTGGCAAAATACAGTGGTCCCCACTCCCCCATCTTGATTTAAAGTTTAATTTCCACGTGATTGGTTGTAGTACCGCCACGTACTTATTGTCCTTCAACTTTTAAGGAGCCACTGGTCCCCCACGTGGCTTTATATAAGATGAACTGTCAATATCAGAGATGGAGGAAGGACACGGGTTTCTTGTCTTGATTTTTCTTTTTGTATTTTTTTTCTTCACCCTTCTGACTTTGACTTAAGTCAATCCAATCTAATTACCATTATATTCGTCCTTGTTAATCATGTTTGATTTTGCTGTTTTCTTTGTACAAACTGATTGATGTTATGTTATTTGGTTCGTCGGTTCGCTCTTTTCAAATTCAAAGTAAAAAAGTTAATTATATATAGTTTAGATTTTCAATCATTGATTTGATCAAAATTTTTTTTTTTTTTAATAATTGTTATAAAGCACTAATCAAACTATTATTATTATTATTTTATGATTTATAGATCTATCAGGATGATATCAGACTGTCAGAGGATTACTAAGCCTTATTGAATGCTTATTAATACTTTCTTAAAGGCCGAATTTCAACGTTTTATGCCAATGAGAATGACAAATCGTATAATAAAATGACAAATTACCTGACGCATTAATGATTTTTTGTGAGTATTAATGACTCTATTATTGGAGTTTTGCATAATTTTTTGTATGGAGGAGTTCATATCAAACTTGTTCTCCTAAAATAAAAAATTATTCTAAAAAACCCTCTTAATATTCTAATTGACTCAATTTAAAGGAAGAACACCAACAACAATCTCAGCCCATTAATTAAGGGGAAAGCAAAGTGTTTATTTTTAGAGTCGTGATAATATGACTCGTCAGGTGGATAGTCAATCAACTCCTTGACGTGACAAGTTTGAAAACCATAGATTTGTACGCTTCGAGATATACGATCGCACTTCCCCAAAAAAAGGGTATTCCAAGGGAGCTATGTATCTTGAGGCGTATAGATCTACGACTCCAGAACTTGCCCACGTTAGGGAGTTGATTGAGTACGCCACTTGACGAGTCATATTATCACGACTCTAATTTTTAATATAGTTTCATGTTTAGATGTGAATTACATTAAGCTAGAGTAACGTTACTTTGAGGGGGTGTCTTTGCATGGTTTTTAATCCTGAAAAGCCATCTCGTTTCATTTGTGAACGATTCATCGACATTTGTCTCATTATCTTAGACTAGACGACGATATTTTTACAAATCTAAGAATTTGAACAAAATAGAAGAAGTAGTAATAGAAAAGAAAAAAATGGATGACTTAGACTTCTGGTCTTATCTCGAGATAACTTAGACGAGTCATCTCAGTCTCGATCGATTTTCAAAATCATCGTGCTCGCGATTTGTCTTCCTTAAGGTCCACACCATTCAATGATCTTGATGGCCTGGTTCCATGCATATATGTCTAAAAATTCAAACCTTCACACAACTTTCCAATCTTGTACTATTTGTCTAGGTCAATAAAGGCCAAATGATGTTGTTAAATTGTGGAGGACATCCTTCTTAGGGTCTACATTATAAGATAATTCTCGACATACTCGTGGCCGACGTCGATGTCGTAATTAGAACAACAAAATAACTCTCCTAGTATCCAGTATCTCTCTTAGAAGATACTAAAGTGATGTCCACCCTAGGAATAAGCCGTTGAATACTCCTCGAGATGTTATCCAAATGCATACTAGAGTTCCTTAAAGAATATAATATCTATTAGGTAGTCTAAGAGCTTATAAATGGTCGAGAAGTCTAGTCATTTAATAAGATTGTCAGACCAGTGGAGCCCATGAGGAAGACTTCCTTCACCACAAAGGTCATGCTTGGATGCATTAGGTTTCTTTCAATCACTTCCAATCCTAATTGCCAAAATTTGATTTTTGGTGGTATTATTCAAAATACATTTTTGAAAAAATAATTTTTATTTGCAATTTTTTTGAAAATATATCAGAATTTTAGGTTTTTTTAGTCCATAAATTAATGAGTCGTGATAATATGATTCGTCAGGTGACATACTCAATCGATTCCCTAACATGACAAGTTCGAGAATCGGAGGTATGTACGTCTCATGTATTCGAAGGCGTACAGATCTACAGTTCCTGAACTTATCCACGCTAGGAAGTCGATTGAGTATGCCACCTGGCGAGTCATATTATCAAGACTCTAAACTAATACCCTAAAAATACTATTCAATTTCGAAGATTCTTAGAAATATCAAAGTAGGAATTTGATTTGGCAAGTTTTGCTTTTATCCCATTTTCAATTTTGTATTTTTTTCAAAAGTGTTTCAAAATGCTATCTTAGGGTTTGTACTCGTAAATTAATTAATTGACATATTGCGATACAACTCGCAGTCCTGCGTTCAAGCCCCACGTCCCGATTTATACGGCAAAAAATAAATATTGTTGCACTAAACCTTAGTACATTAATACCTTTTAATGTGTCTGTTGGTTTAAAGAAATAGGTACATACTATTGAAAGTATGGTAGCACAAGGACTGTCTCTTGAATGCCATTTATATATTTTTCAAGTTAAACTTTTTTTTTTGATAACGAAGGGTATCCGGGCCAGCTTGCGAGCACTAGACTAGTCCTTACGCCTCGCACTTAGGTTACACCCCATTACGTGGAGCGGTGCGTGGCCACCAAGATTTTTTATGGGTAGTGGGATTTGAACTTGAAACCATAGAAAGAGCAGATTCCTTGGCCCCAAGTTACTACCATTCAGCCACCCCCTTGGTGGTTCAAGTTAAACTTTTCAATGTGCATCAAGTTTGATCCTTTATATTTTATCTTATTTAGTTGAAAACATTACATTGATAAATCACTATCCTTGTCACATTTTGTTGGTCCTATATGATTGGGATGTCCATCAAGATATTTTTCTTCTTTTCTCTTAGTCAAACCAATTTTACTCTACACTTCCTTTTCCTTTGATGAATCAACATGGCAACTTCGACGTGGCATGGACAAAGAATCTTAGATTCTGTCCCTTGGAATATACAATCGACTTGACATTTGCAATTGTGTATCCTGAGCGAAAGAATCTAAAGTTCTTTGCGCATGACACTTTGGTGAGTTTTTGAGTCACGCTGTCAGCTTGAGCTCCAAAATTGTTAGTCATATGTTAACCAACCAACTACTCCAAAAGACCGGTCTATTTGGATAGAGGGAGAACTATGAATATTAGAAGGTCACGGGGCTAACTTGGGGGTATGACATACCCTAGAGTGAGGAAAATATACACTCAATACTTCTCTTCACCCATAAGGGTGGAAAGATTCAAACCCGTGACTTATACAAATGAACCTAGCACTTTGATACCAAGTTAACCAACCAGTTACTCCAAGAGACCGTTCTATTGGAGATGAGGAGAACTATGAATATTAGAGGGTCACGGGGCATACCTGAGAGTGGAGGAAAATACATACTCAACCATATATACGACTCAACTAACGATAACAATTGGATTTTCATGCATACATGAAATTAAAGTGTATAATACCTATGCGAGAACGAAAATATGCACTTAAGCTAGTGCACTAAGCAAGATGAGAGGAAGTCGCAAGCAAAGGGATATGGTAAAATAGAACGTGTGGTACCATTCAGTTCGACGACGCCTAATTATGAAATTACTCAAACTTACTTAATGGGTGGATATGAATGTTCTTCGAAGGATAAAAACATGTACTCGGAGTATTGAATGTCCTTGAAGGAGACACCAAGCATGGTTGTTCAAAGTCATAACTTGCGGTACAAATCCAGAGAGTGGGTAACAAGAAAACCTTATGATCATTAAATTTATTTGGGGAGAGACGTGTTATAACGAAATTGCTAAAATGAGATTTAGAAAAATAAAAGCTCTATAAATAAAAAATGGATTTTTTTTTATTTAAAAGGACTAACTTATGCATTGAAGTCTCTTTGACACATATCACATCAATGTTTAACAGTGATATAAGAACAGATGAAAGATAATTTAAAGAAACTTTGTGCCTTGTTAGTGAGATAAAGGAGTCATAGATCGATAGAAAAATTGCTTAATACATGTACTGATCATGGATCATATATATATCGTGATTTAATAGGATACCACGTTTCGTGCTTCATCTCATTAAAATGCAATGAGAAACTAATATTATAAAATATATTTTCTATTGACTTTTTGATTAATTAATGGATTTTTAATTAGCTAAACATTAAAATATGAAGAAACATTAGTCATCTAAACACCACTCACTATTGAAATAGACGGGCTAGAAACATGGGTGTGTATTACTAGTCCTTATAATCCATTATTATTTTTTAAATATGAATTTGATAGATTTGCCTTCATTGAAGTTTTATTTATTTGTTTCTAATATCGATCGTTGTAAACTTTATTTCTTGTATAGAGAGAATTTCAATTAGTTATTTTTTTAACTCTTTAGTAGGAGTTATATGTTGTTTCGCCCATACTCTTACCAATATATCTATATATAGGGGTTGCTTAACAGACCACTAAAAAACTTACCAAAAAAAAAAAAACATGCTTTTTATCCTATATGAGTTAGAAGTTTTGAAACGTGTTCATTTTTTTGTGAGAATGATTTCTATGGTGAGGAGATCATCCTTACTAAAAATCAGCCTATTATGAAACTTCTAACTTCAGTTTAAAGTCGGAGATCATCCTCACAAAAAAACCAGTCCATTCTAAAATTTCTAACCCAATTTACAGGTTGAAGAATCTTGGACCGTTCATTTTTTTACAACCACTTTTCATGGGGTTAGAAGTTTCAGAATGGACTGATTTTGGTGAGGATGATCTCTATGGTGTGGAGATCATACGCACAAAAAATTAGCAAATTCCTAAACGTCTAACCTTAGTGATCGAAGTGTGGAGCAGGTTCGAGGCTGAGAATGGGAATGCGAGACAACCAAGTTAAAAAATATCTTAGGGTGTAGAGAACCTCCAAAGCATAATATAAATAATATACTAAAATATCAATTTTATTGTTGCATGCTTCATTTGCTTACTTATTCTATCATCACTTACTCTTTGTTGCAAAAAAATACCTCTTTTACAATTTAGAATTAATAAATTTTAAGAAAACAAACCTATTTTATTCAATAAATTTCATATTGAACAATATAATCATGGATTCACTATTATTCATAGCTATTATATTTTCACTCGCCCATGTCCATGGAGAGGATGTATTTTTTTGTATTATTTATATAACTTGACTAGTATTGTCAGTATTACTATACAATTTCTGCCCTAGTTAGCTATAACAACACAATATTGATTATTATTAGATATTATTAATTTAATAATTTAAAATTATTGATTGAAGTTTTTTTTCCTTCGAAGGTTTTAGATTGATTCTATAATTATAGTGATATATATTTTTTTTCATCATTACATTATTGTTGTCTTCTAATTGAAGTATTCACCAATATTTCCTTGCAATGTTTATTTTGAAGACACATGATTAATAATTATATAAGAAATAAAAAATACTTAATATAATGGATAAAAGGGCAATCTTCATGAAAAACGGGTTTTGAACATCTTGGGAGCGGGTTCCATATTTTGAGAACGAGATTGAAGAATGATTTACTCCCAAAATACCAAAGGGGGGGCTGAGAGTAAGAGCAACACTCCTAACAGAAGGATTGGGTTAGTAAGCTTCTAACCCATATAGGAAAAAAAGCATGGGTTTCCTGTTGGCTGACGATCATTCCCCATCTATATAATAGAAAGAGCTTCTATTATCTCACCAACTTTTGCTAACGGGCTAAGATGTGTGCTAATTCTTTGGTGATTTGCATATGAGTTGGGGTGGTGTTAACAAAAGTTGGTGTGGCAATAGAATCTCTCATAATAAAATACAATGGCAGGTCCCACTCAGTTGTAATTTTCTAGGGTATAAAAATAAAGACAAAAGAGTGGGATTCACATAATCCCATTTTATTGTCTTTCATCTTCTCCCCCTTTAACTTTATTATTTTTCCTCTTCCCTCCCTTTTTTTTTTTCAATAATACCCTTCTAACTTAACCCCAAAGAAGATGCTCGTACTTACACTCTAGTATTTATATAAAGAGAGATACTATTATCATATATATATATGGGAGCGGTTCAGCAACCCTAAAATTTACCAAACATTGTGTCAAACATTTTTCAAAAGATGGGTTAGAAGCTTTGGAATGAGCTGATTTTTTGTGAGGATGATCTCTACAGTGAAGAGATCATCCTCTCCAAAAATCAGCTCATTTTTAAATTTCTTACCCTAGTTTACAAATTGAAGAATCGTGGACCGTTCAATTTTTATAAATCACTTTTGATGAGATTAGCAATTTTGGAATAGGCTTATTTTTTATGAGGATGATCTCCTCATCATAGAGATCATCCTCACAAAAAATCAACTCATTTCAAAGCTTCTAACCCATATTTTGAAAAATATTTGGCAAACTTTAGGACTGTTGAATCGCTCCCTATATATATATATATATTTTTTTTTTCTTAAGAACACCTCAATTCATATGAAATATCTGCAAAGAATTAGCACACATCTTGAGGGGTGCTCTTAATAAAAGTCGGTGAGACAATAAAAGTTCTTCTTATATAAATTAATTAGAAATTACAAAATAATATCAAACACGATCTTAATTATCAACTACAACATATGTACGAACGTAGGTGTATGCTATTTGGAGGACACGTGCCAAACATGCATGGACAAGACGTAGTACATATTCCAAGCTAAAATGTCAACTTGATTGATGATCCCAGTCATTTGGAGCCTATCACATTCTTTCATATACGTGGCTAAATGTAAGTGAGACACGTGGATTGGTCGATGGGCCTGGATACCTTACTTTGCAGGGGATGGTCCTAAGACTCTACCATGGCCACGTGTCCCTTTCTTTTCTTCATAGTTGTGTGATTCCATATTTCCTCTACTCCAGGAGTTGTGTTATGTTACCCAACTCCATGTTTCCTTGTCATATATATGTGGGATACTCTTTCTTGGTGACCAATGAACATTTGGTGATCCTACATAAAATGGGTTTAAATTCTAGAATCTGATTCTTGCTCATAATTTCGATTCTAAAAATCCGATTTTAGATTTAATTTAGATTTTAAAATTAATTTTCATATAAAAAAAATACGAACTAATATCTTAAATAAAAATCAATGTAGGACCCATTTTTTGTATTGTTTTTAGCTCGTGTGTGTGTGTGTTTAAAAAAAAAAAAAAGAAGAGATTGCTGACAATTGAAATCAATTTTGACAATCCAAAATCAAAATCTAAATGAATCTCGACTACATATCCAACAACAACAACCAAGCTTTATTTAAAAGATTTGATGTCGATTAAAAGAATCATGTTTCTCCATTCCATTGTATCGAGAAGACATAAACAAATCTTCTATTATTGAACGTGAGTTCATATTTACTTTCACTTTCTTTTTGTATCCATATTCTTTTGGGTCTTCCTCTCATTTTTTTTGAATCTTCAACTTAATATTTTTTTATAATTAGGATTGTAATAAGTTTTCATTGAATATATGGAATTATAACCGATCATTCTTCTACTAGTAAAAAAAATGATAAAAAAGGTCATCATTTGGAATCGATAAACAAACACGTGAAAAAAACCCATATTCGACGGTCCAAGAGGTCGAATTTCTTTTGTCGACAGGTTGAAACTGTCAAATTAACGGAGGATAGCAAAAATTCGATGGCTGTAAGCCGTCGAAATTGGGGAACATCAAGAATTTCGACAACCTTAAACCATCGAACTTCGAGTTTTAAATTCGTGACCTTGAGCTGTCGATTTTTCCAGTTTTCACATAGTGAAGGGTGGGTCATTCGTGGGCAAATGGACCCAAAATAATCGTTCCACATGGCGAAGAGGGAGACATGAAGTTGGGTATTAGTACACATTCTTGGAGTATTGTATGTACCCTACTCTTGGATTTTGAGGGGTTATGGATAGACCTCCAATCAATTTTCAATTTAATGTTAGCTTTGAAGAAGCCGAAGAAAGCAATCTAAAGCTCCTGCTCCATGGTCCCATGACTTAATTGCATTCACATTCATAAATCTTGAACTTTCTTATTATCTAATTTAATTTCAAGGTTGGCTACAGATCTACTTTCGTTGCATTGATCAAGACCACTAAATCAAATGCGATCATCGGAAATCCCATCAACACATGATCACGATCCAACGGTTGGGATGAATTGTAAAACTTAGTAAAAGCTTATTAATATTCAAAATTTTCTACCTTGATAGCATGTATATATGCACATATAAATACAACCATAAATACTTACCTACAAACAGAAAGATAATAAAACATATTTATATATCTGTCCATGGCGTGCACTACATAGCTCATATATTATTTGGTAAGCATTCAAGAAAAAGTAATCAAAGAGTTGAAGTAATATCAAATAAATCAGATAATTTACTATCATGCATCATGACCCTACATTTGAAAATGCCATGTGATGCACTTTGTTGATCTACATGCCGACATTTGATTTTGATTGTTAGTTTCCAATTCTACAAAAACCATAGATAAAAGAGTCCTGATAATACAACTCGCTAGGTGGCATACTCAGTCGACTCCCTGACGTGGACAAGTTCGGAAGCCGTAGATCTGTACTTCTTGGGATACACTTTTTTAAAATGGGGAAGTACAATCATGTATCTCGAGGCATATGGATCTACGGTTCCCAAACTTGTCACGTCTGGGAGTCGATTGAGTATGCCACCTGACGAGTCATATTATCATGACTCTAGATAAAAATATATGGCTTCAAGGGCCAAGATGAACAAATCCTCAAACCAAATAGGTGGAAATCATCAAAAGTTTTAACTATTAATAGTATTGGTTTATAGGTATATGAAATGGTGGACTGAACATTGATGGGTCAAGGGGTCTAAAAGAGTGCCATGTGGAATTTTTTTCTTTTGGGGGTGGGGATCAAAGACCCCCTAGATCATGTGAACATTGTCCTAATTCCAATATATAAACCCACAATAAACCACTTAACCAAAATTGAGAGATTAGAAGAATTTAATAGAGAGTGAGACTAAGAAGTTTTTTACTTTTCTAGGGGAAGATGTGTTGATACATGTGACCCAAAAAGAGAAAGAGAGAACTCACAAAGGAAATTCAACTTCACAGCTGACTTTAGTTTTATAAATTGACTATTTTTAAGAAAAAAAAATAAATAAAATCCAGGTGAGTCAGAGAGGTAGATTAGTGGGTGAAAAGAGATACTCACTAATAAGTCACCTTGTATATAAACACTCACATGTTCATTGGAAAATTTTGTCAGGTTCAGAGAAGAACTTAAAATAAGAGAAACATAGAGAGCCAAAGAAAAAGAAAAGGGGATTAAAGTATAAGCTATGGGAAGACCTCCTTGTTGTGATAAGGTTGGAATCAAGAAAGGACCATGGACACCTGAAGAAGATATCATCTTAGTCTCTTATATCCAAGAACATGGACCAGGAAATTGGAGATCAGTTCCAACAAATACTGGTAAGTTTCATAAACTAATCATTTTTCATGTTTAGTCTGTTTTTTTTTTTTTTTTCTTTAATGGGCAGTTGAGAATTCAATAAATCAAAAAATGGGTTTTTTCTGTTTTATGGTGAATTTTGTGGGATTTTATTATAATTATTTTGTTCTTGGGCTGTTTCAATTTGATCATAATGTTTGATTGATCAATTTTTAATTTTTTTTTTAATTTTTTGTGTTTTGAAGGGTTGATGAGGTGTAGCAAAAGTTGTAGGTTGAGATGGACTAATTACCTAAGACCAGGAATCAAGAGAGGGAATTTCACTCCTCATGAAGAAGGGATGATAATCCATCTTCAAGCCTTATTGGGTAACAAGTAATAATTCTCAAAACTCAATCTACCACAACTTTACAAAAAAAAAAATAGCTACTAAAATAATTTATTTGTCCCTTTATAGAATATGGGTCAAATCTAATTTCTTCTATATATTCTCTCCTAATTTTTTATTTTTTAATTAATGTTTTTTTAATAGATGGGCAGCCATAGCATCCTACCTTCCACAAAGAACAGATAATGATATAAAGAACTATTGGAACACTCACTTGAAGAAGAAGATTAAGAAGTTTCAATCAGCTTTAGATCCTCATCATATGGAATCAGATGCAACCACGTGTCATCAGCATGTCACTAAGGCCCACAGTGAGAACAGAAGCACAGATGTGAGCAACCAAGCTTCATCACTTCTCAGGTTAAATCAGACCACAACTTATGCTTCTAGCACAGAAAACATCTCAAGACTTCTAGAAGGTTGGATGAAGTCTTCTCCAAAAACACAAGAGAAAAATCAACAAAGCAACAACAGCAACAGCAACAACAATGTTGTGGGCCCAAGTCATAAAATTGAACAAACAAGTTGTGATTTCATCTCACATGAAGATTTTGATTCTCTTTTATCTTTTGAGAACATGAGTAACATAGCTTGGGAGAAGTCATCCTCTGATTCTACTCATTCCATGTTAGAGAGCAAGCAAAGATTGGAGAACCAACCACCATTGTTTTTGCTTGAGAAATGGCTCTTGGATGAAGCAGGAGGACAAGTAGAAGAAATGATGGAGTTATCTCCAATATCTGATGATCTTCCAAGTCTCTAATGATGATATGTTGTTCTTTATAAGCTATATGCATGAAGAAGAAGATCATTGCATGAGCTCTCTAATGTTTTTTTTTTTTTTTTTCCTCTTATTGGGGTTCTAAAAACTTGGGATCTCTTCATCAAATGTAAGATATATCTAGTATTAATCTCTATGACATATGAAATAAAATCTATTTTACTGTTCCTCTATTTAAGTTTTTCTAACATATATACTTTAGCACATTTTATTATCTATAATTTAGTTTTCTAGGCCTTAAGTTTTCATGGTCCCTTGTGGATGCAAAAAAGTCAAAATGATCTTCGAGATTTGTAATAAAATATGGGTTTTGATTTTTCTTAGATTTTTCATTCTATGAGCACCTGGGGTGTACCTACAAAAACACTCTGATGCCCAAATCACTCCAATGGATGGTAACAATGTTCGATAAGGTAATTATTTGGTGAGGGTTCAATTCGAATAGATTCGAGAAAATTTCAGAAATTATAATTTTTTTTATATGTTGGATTCGTTACCAAAACCAACCATATTCAACCTCTTTCTAAATCCTATCTTCTTCTTGATGTTTGAATGTTGAAAAAACTAAAATTTTGAAGGTGAAAGGTAAAAATGTTACCGTATTCCATGATTATTTGACGGATTGTCGATTAATTTGTTAAATCGGAGAATTTTGCGTCTATGGTCCAATGCAGCAAAAAATTATGGTTTGAATAACTGCTCTCCTTGATTTCAGTCTCTACTCACTTAGAAATTAATTATGGGTGTCCTGAAAGAATCACCTATATAAGTGAAAGAATCGACTCGAGAACAACAATTAGACCACACCATTTTCCCCTCAACCTTGGTAACACTCAAAGATTGGTACAGCCCGAGTCCGACTACAATATCACTGTAGAATCAGATCTCGGACTTGGGCCCTATACTTCCATTTTACTAAAATAATATACAAAGTGACCGTCTTGTATCTCAAGGTGACACAAATTACCAAAAGTTTAGGGATTGAAATGCCAAAAATATCTTCCACTTCTTAATTTTTGCTCCCCTTAATAACCATGAATTAGTATTGATTGTATTGGCTCCACTCATCATCGTGGTTGCCATCTATATATTATCTCAAATATTGGGTTCAACAACGTGAATTGTATTTCATCATTTAACTATATTTAGATACATGGTTTCATGTGTTTTTGGAGTCTTAATATCTTTGAGTAAAAATTTAAAATTTGGAGATCTTAACATACATGATTGACGTTAGTGTCCTCTACTAACATTTTTCTTTTTACGAGTGTTCCTAAAAAGGTCGATAAGGAATTTTTTTTTTTTTTTTTTAATTTTTATTAGAAGAGTATCTGGGCCAGCTTGCGAGCACCAACTATTCTCTCCTCCTCGAACAAGGCTTGCGAAACAGGATTTTAATCCTGCGGTCCGTGGCCACTGATATTAGTAGCCTGTGGGAATCGAACTTGAGACCATAGGGGGAGCACACCTCTTGATCCCGAAGTGCTACCACTTGGCCACCCATTTGGTGGTTAAGTCGATAAGGAATTTCTTTTGGAAAGATCAAAAACTAAAATTTGATAAAAAACACTGGACTAGGGTTTGGGTTGAATAATTATTTTTACTAAATGGTGTTCTCATACTTATTATGTAATCAAATCTCATATTAAGTTGCAATAATAAGTCACCAAACCCCATATATCCATGCATCCACATAAAGTAATGAAAAATCCACAAAAAAAATCAAGGTTTGTTGGAAAAAAAAGAAGAAAAAAGATTGTAGTCATAAATCCAAATTAGGATTCATCGACCAATTTTAAAATCATCATATTCGATTCAATGTTATCCTTAGCTTCTAACACTTCATTGGTAAAATGATCACCATCATCTTCATTAAGGTCATCTCTTCTTAATTAATTACTTTATTGTTGCATTCTTTAAGACTAGATCTAAGAAACCCAAGGGGGTGGCTCAATGGCAATTTCAGATACAATAAGCGGTGAGAGTACGTAGGTTGTGATTTCGATACCTAATATGAGCAGTATTTCCTCAGGGGCCACCTGTGAGGGCGAACCCTCACTTACCTGGTGCGTGTGTTGTATGGGCATTACACTTTCCCGGGGGAGGGACCTGTATACTTTGGCTCTTCTAATCCTCTCCATCGGATGTAAGTTTGGACACCCCATCATCAAAAAGAAAAAAAGACAAGATCTAAGAAGGTTGAAATTTTATCAGAGTTGACATACACCATAGATCACTAAAATAAGATTGAAATTCCTTTTTTAAAAAATAAATAAAAAATAAAAATTTATTGATGAAGTTCATGATATAATTGTGAAATTCTTAATATCAAAATTTATAGAAAAATTATGACTAAATCATGATTTAATCTGTGAAGGAAAAGTCATGATTCACTTTTGATTTTTTTATTTATAATAAATCGTCAAATTTTCTAACTATAATATTAACAAATAAAAAACTATATTAGTTTTACATATCCAAACTACCTCTATTGTAATAAAAGCAAATGCTAGTTACCAAACACATCGACATTAATCATATTAAATCGACTGTATCCCTCACAAATTTGTGTGTGTAATTTTTGATCATTTTCTTAAAAGATTTTCTAATAGTAACTTGAGAGATTTACCCCCACAGACCTATAGGTTGCAATTTATTACAATTGCAATTTATTACAAAAGCTCCCTTTACACGTTTGTTACCTGTACAAACCTTCATGAATCCGACTATTATGACTAACTTGATAAGATTTCAAATCTTACTAAAAATTGTAACGCTCACATGGATTATCAAATTAGCAATTCCAGAACAAAGTCTTTTAGATTTCATAGAAAAATTCAGAGTCGAAAATAAATAAATAAAAATAAAAATAAAAAAAAAATCTTTTTGAGCTTGGTTGTAGATGTTGAAAATAGATGACTATTGAACTCTCAAATTTGAAATTTATGATGTGGATCCTACTCTAGGGTTTGTTTGGTTACTAACTTGATAAAGTGAGGTTTGGTAGGTAACAAACTTAATAAAGAAAGGTTCGCTTGGAGTTGTAAGAACTCCAAAGGAGTTTTTGAAATAAAAGTGCAACAGTTAAGTCTCCGGGGTAAATCTCTCTACTAAGTACTACTTACAGGTGGATCGAAAAAAAAGAAGATATCTGACACACATATTTAACAAAAATAAATACCCCATTAATTGGGCGTAAACCAACCCCTCCAGCTTTACAATAAAATTAAAAAAATAGCTAGCAATTGTACATACGTACCCAACTCAAAATGTGGGTCAGATTCTGGTGGGTTAGACCTGAATTAGTAACTCTTTTTGAATTTAAGTCTTTGTTTTTATGAGTGTGGGTGTGTTGGAGTGAAGACTGAGATTTGTGAGTGAGAAAGGAAATAATGATAATATAACCATATAAAGAGAATAGCTTTGAGTCACGTAAGTAACTAAATGAGGAGATATAAAAGGCTTTAAGGCCTCTTTCTAAGAAGACTGTAGAGAGGAGATAACACATATACATGTCATCTTTAAAGTAGGGGTGTCAATGGGTCGGTTCAGGTTTAGTTCCTAAGGTATTTAGAATCATAACCACTATATTTATTTCAGTGTCGGTTTTGGTTCTGGGTCTGATTCCAAAATAAATAGAATCAGATCTAGAACTGTCAAAAAACACCCACCCATCGGCTCTGATTCTCAAGAATCGAATGAGAAAAAAAAAAATTCAAATCATTATATATATTTTTTCCTTTAAAAAAAATTTAACATATTAACTACAAAAAGTTATAATTTGTTATATTAAAATTACAAATTAATGATTGTTTTTTTCAAAAAAAAAAAAAAAAATGTATCTTAGTTAAAAGTTATAAATATTTAGAAGATATATCTCATTTTAAGCTTCAATTGATAATTTATATGAAAACTTGAAGAACTTTACATAACATGCATTAATTTTGATATGGGAGAATACCTTAAATCATCTGTATTATGAAAAGAAATGACAAATTAAATTGGTTCTGGATACCCGTTGGATAGAATCTACCGGTTTCGATTCTTATCGGTCATGTTCCATTTTAGACTTGAATCTAATTAGTTCCAATAAAAAGAGAACCGGAACCGGGGGCTTTTGATTCCGATTCCGGTTTGGTTTCGGTTATCTTTTTATTGGAACCCATTGCATATAACCTAACGGTTCCGATTCCATTTTAGACTTGGATCTAATTGGTTCTAATAAAAAGGAAACTAGAACCAGGGTTTTGATTCCGGTTTGGTTTCGATTAAATGAGTACCCTTTGGCACCCCTACTTTGGACAATTAATAGGAAAATAATTTTAAAACTCGTCCATCATTGTGTCAACTCGGGTGAGTCATTTGGTCTTCAAGACAATTGGGGGCAGGGGGGGAGAGGGGGGGCTGTGGGATATGTGAATCATGCACCACATTGACTAGTCGACACTACGAGATGACATGACATGCCTGCTATATATATAGGGAGTGGTTCGGCAGCCCTAAAGTTTGCCAAGTTTGGTGCCAAACATTTTTTTGTAAATCACTTTTGATGGGGTTAGAAGTTTTCGAATAGACTGATTTTTGGTGAGGATGATCTCCTCAACATAGAGATCACCCTCACAAAAAATCAGCTCATTTCAAAGCTTCTAACCCATATTTTGAAAAATGTTTGGCACCAAACTTGGCAAACTTTAGGGCTGCTGAACCGTCCCCATATATATATATATATATATTTGCTATGTTTATTGAGAATTTACCAAATACCAATATAATAAAAAATATATAATTATCTAAATATAAATATATATTAATAAATAATTCAAATAAATTTAAATGGTTTGATTCATCCAAGATGAGATATCTTGAGAAAGTCAACTCATCTCGACTAGGAGTGAGACAAGATGATATACTAGGTTTAGAAACCATAGAGAGGAAAATTTTTAAAATCTAAGGAGCTTGAGTCAACTCAGGCAAATTAACTGTGTGTTGAGAAGAACGAGATGAGACGAGAAACTAGGTTTTGAAGTGATAGAGATGAAAGGTTTTAAAATTTGGACGATTCCGAGTTGTGACTCAGATCAATTGGATTGAACTCGGACGGTGCCCAATTAGCCTTTCAGTGTGAAAGGGACAGCTAAACAACTCATCCAAAAATTGACCAATTCATTTGACATCTATGAAATTTTGGTTAGTTGACTTCTTAAAATGGATTTCGGGCGAGCGAAACCTGATTTTCAAAATCAATCTGATCATTCAAAATCATGGTAAAAGAGGAGTTCAAATAAAACTAATAAGGTGCCGGAGGTAGGGAGAAACACGAATTACTTTTTATTTACTTACTAGAGTTTTTCAGTGCTTACGACACAATCATCTTCTTTGAAGGTAAAAGAAGAAAGACAATAAAATTGGAGAATATTATTAGAAAGGAGTAGAAAAGAAAAGACAATAACATTGAAGGACTAATCTTAGAAAGGTAATAAAATTGAAATTATTCATCGAGATGCGTGTGAAATTGAATCAGAATCACTCTTAACGGGAAATAAACATAGGGGAAAGATAATCCTTTAATTATATAGAATTTTTTTTTTTTTAATATTTTATGTTGAAAGGCATTTATAAATGAATTTAAGACACTTAAAAGCTTTGTTCTCATCATTCACTTTCAAGGTCCTCAAATTTCTCAATTTTTCCTTTCAAGCAAAGCATACACATGCCATCCTTTCCACAAAGTAAACAAATTAAATAAAAATCTAAATATAAATAAAAAAAAAATTATTTTATAGTAAAATCCCCAAAAAAAAAAAAAGTGTTTGTGTACCCTCAAACAGTATGTCAATCATGACTCATAAATCACTTATGTCCTATTAATCATAAAAGTTGTGCTCAAGTGACCACAAAATTGTACCTCATATCGCACATCTTATCGTGAAAGTGGATAGAAACCCTAGATGTTTTTCACTAGTATCTCGATGAAAAGCATCTAGGGTTCTCATACACTTTCACATTAGGATGTGCGAATTGTGAGGTACAATCTTGAGTTCACTTCAGCATTATTCTAATCATAATTCTAAAACTCAATTAGTTGACTTCAGCTCAATGAATGAGTCGACTGAGCACCATAGAATTTCTTGTTCACTGTTCATACGTATTTTCGAAAAGGGTTGATTTATCCAATTGACTCGAAAAGACAAACCAACTCGGGAACTCGCTAAATTGGATTTGAAACTTGGGCTCACTATTTTCATATTTTTTTTTCCTAATATCCCTTTTAAGAATTTGGTTTTAAATTTAAATTGATAAAAGAAAAAAAAATTATATCTTAAAATGTTCAATATACAAATAATTGACTTGCTCGAGTTAACTCACGAGTCATTAAGTTGGCTCAAATTGGTTTTTTGCTCTAAAACATTAATATAAACCCTAGATTGGCTGGTATGAGAGGCATAGAGCAATACCATACTCATGAACTCAAAAAAAAGGAAAAAAAAAAAAAGAAAAAAAAAATCATGTCTAGTTTTTTAATAAGGAGCATATAGAGGTGTTCCGATTTATGATTCCCTAATCAGAGAAACAAGTCTATGCTAGAGCACATGTTGGAAAAATATTAGGCCAAATTCCATACAAAACCATGTGGGGTTATTTAAAACTATAATGATTGCTCGACTTTTTATTTGGTCCCAATACTTTTTTTTTTTTGATGAGGGGGTATCTGAACTTATGTCTGGCTAGGGGGACCGAAAGAGCCAAGGCATATAGGTCCCTCTCCCAGGCACATCACAAGCATTGGGTAAGTGAGGGTACGCCCTCTCGGGTGGCCTTGAGGAAATACTACTCATATTAGGTATCGAACTCATAGCCTACAGGCTCTCACCGCTTATTGGTCCCGATACTTTCAATAACATATTATGGAACAACATTATTTAAATGGGGGAAAACATGACTTACCAACTTGATATGGGTTGATGTAATTTCGTGGAAACATGACTTACCAACTTGAAATGGGTCGAATTTAACGAGTTGAATTTATCATTTTCAAAGAACAAAAAATAAATATACGTTTAATAATATTAAAAGTATATATTTTACATCTAAATTAACTATTATAATAAGAGATAAATATCAAAATTCACACAAAGAAATTTTGATTTTGAGATATTTATCCATGTATTCTAATATATATATATAGTATTGATAATTAGATCTTACATTGCTACACCAAAAATTTTATAAGACACCAAACATTGAAATTAAATATTATTTTTGGGATTCAAAAATCTATCTATTTATCAACTGCACTCCCTTTCCATTTCTTCTTCTTCTTTGGCCCCTTCTATTTGGATTGCTTCTCATGTGAGAAAAGCCCTTGGAATTCTGAAGGGATTGGTTACAAGAGTGAGAGTATACCTAATTTCGTTAATTAGTGCTCTATGAACAAAAGTTGGTGTGGCAATATAAGCTCTTCCAACAATTTATATATATTTAATTGATGATAAATTTGGGGTTCCAACTCAAAATCAATTGGCAATGAGTGGAGAGGGTCAAGAGCTTATAAGGATAGAGACAAGCCAAGGAGTGTCCAATTTGGGACTAAACTCACCACGCCTCACACGTGTGGGCTAGACTAGATAGGGCCAAAGCACGTGGAGATATGAATTGGTGACATGGAGAAGAGAAAGGCCCGCTCTGATACCATGATAAGTTTGGGGCTAAACTCAACACTCCCCCGTACGTGTGGGGCTAGATTAGGCCAAAGCACGTGGGGATATGAATTGGGTGGCTTGGAGGAGAGAAAGGCCTGTTCTGATACCATGATAAGTTTGGGAGTCCAACTCAAAACTAATTGACAGTGAATGGCGAGGCCTAGGAGCTTATAAGGAGAAAGACAAGACAATGAGTGTTCGATGTGAGATTAAACTCAACAACTGACTCACCTAAACTACTAATGAGTCATAGAGTCGACTTTACTTTATGGATATCCAGTCCACATCGAGATTAGTTTTTGAACTCAAAAGCATAGGTTTTCACACTAAGAAAATAAAGAGAAAAGAGATAGCTTAACATATAAGCCACCCCTTGCATTTACTGCCTTTCTCTATAGCCTCCAAAGTAGATTAAATATGTAAAACCAAGCCATTTAGTCTAATATTTGTTCCCATATGTCAATGAAACTGATGTTTGTTAGATCAGCAAAGAATCTATGCTTAAAGGAGTGATTCTTTTGAGCAAACTTTTGTTATATTTCTTCCACAAAACTTTGTTATTTATGAGAGAATTTAATTAAGTCTTTGAATTTTCTTTTTAATGTAATTTAATGTGATGTGTTTCTTCCACCCCAACTAATTTGTTCTAGTTCTATTGTGACTACTTTCTTCTTCTTGCATGGTCATTTATTTCAAATTCATTGAATATAAACTTCATTAGTCCAATCATCAAGAGAAATGGAAGAATTCTTTTCTAACAATTATGAGAGAGAGAGAGAGAGAAATGGATTGGGCCAGGCTGCCTGAAAGACCCGAACCCGAACTGGATTGGGTCTTTGAACAATCTGGCCCAGTGAAAACTCTAGTTATGACCCATCAAAAAGATATGTATGGAAAAAGCCAACAAAGACAGCTTGAAAGTTTAAATGTTACCGATTCACATCAACACAAACTCTTGAAACCAATAGAACTATTCTATCTCTTGTGATACAATCGACAACAACGAAGCTTTATCTTAAAGATTTAGAGTCGGCTAAGTGAATGTTATTCCTCTATTCCATTTTGTCTTGAGTCAAATCTTCTATTATTAAATTGAGTTAACATTTGCTTTGATTATCTCTCTTCACTTTCTTTTGAATCTTCATCTTGTTTTAGGAGGATCTTCAACTTGAATATTTTCTTCTAATTGAAGTTGTATTTGACTTTGAGTCAGGATCGTATGCACCCAGGGAAGAACATTGAATCCCTCCTCCCACACTTCAATACATGTCATGTAATTAAGCCACAATCCAAGGAAGTAGAGCTTAAAATATCTCTTTTTAAAAATTTACTTGAATTGTGGCTTATGTGACATGTGAGGTGTGGGAGGAGGATTTCAATCCTCCACCTTGGGTGCATATGATCTGTACTCTTCGACTTATTAATACATGAGCATTTAGCCTAAGCCCAAAAAATAAGGGATATTTTGTGCCCAAATCATCTCAGTCGACTTTTTTCATTATCTATTACTTGGAGTTGTTTCTATATTTTTTAAGAACGTGTTAGTTTATCTTTCCTAATCTTTCCTCTCTTACATTTCATTAACTATCAACTCATAATAATATCATTATTTAGAATAATTATATAATTTATGAAAAGTACATTTATGACTTTTCCTTTAGTTCTCTCAATTTATATCAATACCAAAATGAGTATATATTGTATGATTGATAGTTTAGAAATCAGACCGATCATTGACCTGTATGACTGAGAGGATTGGTCCAAATTGGTCCATTTGACAGGTCAAATCGATCAGACCTGAAAATGAAATATTAAGTAAGTATTTTTTTTCTCCCCAAAATCATGTTACTTCAACTTCAAAAAACCTGATCCATTGTCACATGGATGTAGATTTCAAGATTTTAAGAATTATTCTTAAAAAGAATGAAAAGATAAATTTTCACCATTGGATTTGAATATGAAATTTTAAAGTTTAGTGGCCGTGCATTTTCAAAGTATGATAATAGGCAAAGAAAAAAAATTGTTTCATATCTAGTCTAGGCATGAGTTTAGAGGGTTGGTGTTATTTTTCTAACGTGGCAATCCATGTGGGTCCAACAATTAAAATCTTACTAACTTAGGTCAATTTCCATTAGTTTGTAAGAAAAGACTTAGGTCAAGGGGACATGTCATCAATTTCAAAACAAAAGGGGAATCTCAAGTATTCACCAAATCATGGAGGAGTACGTTAAATATGGAAGAGAATCCTCATTAGTACACAATTCCTGAATCAACCATTTAGCACACTTTAAACGGTCGGAAGACCTCCACGTCAATGATTAAATTAGATCTCACACTTATAATTTGTGGAGTTTAGTAGCCATTCATTTTTAAAGACATGGATTTGCATAAAAAAACCTTGTTTTTGGATTTTTTTAAATCAGATTCAAGTCATGATCACACGAGGTTGAGATGTTAAATATATATATTTTTTTTAAATACCTATCTTTCATCATTTTAAAGTGTGCTACACGGTTGCTACAGGAACCATATGCTACAGAGGATCCGCTTCTATTAAATATCATCAAAAAATTGGATCGCTCCATTCATAGACCTAGCTAGGTCATCGATCAAACCGATTGATTTTTAAAATTGAATTTTTTTTTATTGGCTCAACCACTAGAAGTTACAAGATCTAGTCCAATCCCGTCCGACAGACTAGCTTTCTCTGGTTTTTAGAATATTGATACATTCACATTTTATGTGTACTTATTTACCATCCTTGTGCACTTGTATTCAACTCATGGCTATAAAAGGTAAATTCATCAAAATGTCCATACAACAACTGTATATTATTCTTAAAAAAAAGTTATGAAATTAAGTATATGGCAATTTTTATAGATATTAAAAGAATGGTTGGTATAAAGATATTTTTCTTGGTTTACCAGAACAACTCAAATCTCTCCGATGCGAGACTCTTTTTCTCCACGACCACGTTGGGACACCAGTGTGATATTTGCCAATCATCCTCTGATGTTCAAATTAGAATTGAAGTTGTAGAAAATAATAGCTAAAAGATTCAACCACCTTCCAAAAGTCTTTTCTCTCGAGGTCTCCACCTCTATTTATATGTCATCTCATTTCCTTAAGGACCTATGTTCTAACGTCACCCACCCCATTTCGTTATTCAAGGGGATTCCTACTTATCATTTTTCTAAATCCTTGAGTCTCTTAATGTAAATCTCCAATATAATAGAAAATTTTTCCTTTAAGAAAGAACGTGATTGACACAGTCAATCATTCTAAGATTCTCAAGATGCCTTCACAATTTGAACTCAAAGATAACAAATCCATTCATCGTATTATCCTGATCTGGTCTGCTGCTCCTAGCCTAAGGATGGGTAGAAACTCCACTCAACTTAGCTATGCCATGTTGAGCAGAGTTGACGATCGAAACCTTTAGGTATAACACATATGGGCAACGTCAGATCTTACATTACTCAGCCGCAAAACCATTCTTAGATTCGGATATGTATAGGGTCCAGACCCAATTCATCTTCTAGAACCTTATATTGCACTTCTTGATGTGAAAGTAGATAGGAATCATAAATATTTTCACTCATATCTCGAGAAAAGCATCGAGATCACTTCAACGTTATTCAAAAGAAAAACTCGTCAAATTTGAGTTCGATTTTAACAAAAAATTTTCTAGATTCTACCATAGTTTCATCTAAGATGACTCATTTTTCCATCAAGTTGTCCATCCTTTCTAACTATTAGAATCTGCCAAATTAGCTTATCGATAAGGAGAGTGGGCCAAATAGAGTTTTCTACATTGAACTTTAGATGTCTATATCGAAGGCGGCATTGAAAGTTGACAACTCTTGGCGTGTAATGTTAGCTCACTACAGAGAAAATTAAGCTAAAGTTTCCTCTTTAAAAAATACAATTTTTTGTAAATAATTTAGATATCACCCCTCCGAGTTTTTGTAAATTTTTTAGATACCTATATGTATGTTCAACCTGATGGTATACTCCTTGACTTTTCATCTTCTTTGTAAGACAAATGAAAATGAAATAAATACCCTTGATTTTCTCCAAAACCCATCATCTTCGACTCTTGTGTTAACCACCCAACTACTCCAAAAGACCAATTTGTTGGAGTGGGGGAGAACTATGAATTAAGACGATCATGGGACTTAAATGGGGTTTGACACACCCAAAAGTGGAGGAAAATATATACTCCCCCTCACCCATAAGGCTGGAAAGAATTTAAACTCATGACTTGTACAAACTTAGCGTTCTGATACTACAAAAACCAACCAACTACTCCAAAAGACCGATCATTTGGAGAGGGGTAGAACTCTTAATATAAGAGGGACATAGGGCTTAATTGGGGTATGACACTTACGAGAGTAGAGCAAAATATATACTCAACATCTTGAAAGTTTTTTTTCCTTCATCTTTATCATTAAGAGAAAAATAGAATTTTTAGTGGAATTGAAGACAATGAATATTTTATAAAAGAAAAAAATTATGGATTTTTGGCAAAAGGTTTACGATGATATATAGATTGAAAATAAGGTCGAATAGGTTAAAAAAGAATTTACCCTAGAGATTGAAGATTTTGAATATTTACAACAAAACCTTATACAAAGATTTGGGTCTGCTAATCGAATCTTATTCCTTTAATATTCGACTGAGTAAAGTCTTGTGTTATTAAAAGTGAGTTCATACATGCTACACATCATTCATATTTTTTTACCTTTCCTCTCGATCTTTTAGAGCAATTCTGATGCAAATAGCCATATTGGGTAGGCATTTTATTATGTAGAGCCATTTTGCCTATTCAAGGGATTTGCACTTCAATTGTACTATCCAAAATGACTCTTCATAAATATTTTAATAATTATTTATTTATAATTTTACAAAAAAATTAATTGAAGTAAGATGGCTCTCAATTGTCATCGTTTATTATCGCTAACTGGTAGAGAGAATAGAGTATCTCACTCTCTTCTTTTGCCTCTCTCTCAAAAAAATTTCAAAGTAAAAAGCTTGATGTAGAGCTCGTTGGAGTGGATTTAGAGGTCTCTGGCTCTCCAAAGTGACAATTGGGAGAAGATGCAAAACCCGAGCCCAAATGCATTGTAGTTACTCTTAGGTTCTTTAACTTGAATACCTTCTTTTATTTGGCATTTTATTTGACCTTTTTTGAACAAGTTCATATCATCCCAGTCAACTTTCTTTTAGCTTATCGTGTTCTTAGGTTGGATCTCTTTTCTTCTAGGGCTATCACGCCTATTCTATTACATTCTTTTCCCTTTCCCCTTCTTGGGTGAACCTGTCCCATCGCTTGACTCCAGGAATTGTGATGTCTTGTCCTAGCATGGGTTACCTTCTCTAAACATGTCAGATTCTTATATTTTCTTGAATAAGTTTATTTCTAATTTTATCTTTCCACTTATTAAACTAAACATCCTCATCTCTACTATATTCAATTAAAAAACTATCATGCCTTCAATATTAATATTGTGCAAAATATCAATTTTGGCCATGATATCCTAAGATTTGAAATACCCTTATTTTTCCCCCTCAAAATCAAATACATTTTCAACCCTTTGATTTTTTTTTTTTTTTTTCTTAAAAAATAATCATCTTCAACCTTAAGATATTATATCTATTTCAACCTTCAACCCTTAATTTATCATATAAATTAAATAGCTTGAAGAGATTAAAGATTAAGGTATTTAAGTCATTTAGAATTAATCTATAAGACAAGACCAAGGACAAGAGGGCATCTCGTCAATTTGAAAACATAGTGGTCAATTACTTACATTATAAATTGTTTATATATAGTTTGTCCCTTAGAAGAAAATCCTGATTCCGCCCGAAACAATAAATGGAGAAAGAAGAGGTGAAGCTATTAGGGACATGGTCTAGCCCTTTTAATTTGAGAGTTGTTTGGGCATTAAAACTGAAGGGAATCGAATACGATTACATCGAACAAGATCTTTCAAATAAGAGTGATCTTCTCCTTCAATATAATCCTGTTCATAAGAAGATTCCAGTTCTTGTTCACAATGGAGAACCCATCTCGGAATCTCTCGTCATCGTTGAATATATCGACGACACGTGGAAGCAGAATCCAATACTGCCTAATGATGCTTATGACAGAGCTACGGTCCGTTTCTGGGCCAAATTCGGGGATGATAAGGTAATTAATTTTAGTTATTGTTATAAGTTTTTTTGTTCTTATTTTTATTTTATATATTCTTATATTGCCACACCAAAATTTTTATTATAACATGTCGGATTAATGAAATTTTATTCATATCAAATAAGAACATAAAAACACCAACAATGATTCTAAGACAAATAGGAAAAAATTGAGGAAGAAAGTGGGTATGACAAGCTCTTATATTGCCACACCAATTTTTGTTTATAACACACAACTTAATGAAATTTCAAAAACCCTTGCTCCACATGGTAGAAGATGGTTTTTTTTTTTTTTTTTTAAGAAGTCATAGTTTTTTAGAAAAAATATCAAGTTGGCAATTTTTACATCACAATCTTGTAGATTTCATGAAAAAACTTATGGTAAAAAATAAAAAATAAAAACCAAAGTTTTCCGAGTTTGATCTAAGGTGTTGCAAATGGATGGCGACTGAGCACTCCAATTAAAAATTAAAATTCAAGGTGAAAATAATTTTTTTTTTTTAAATTCATAGAATTCCGTCCTTTACAATTGGTATTGGATCATGTTTTTGGATGCCACAAGGTGTTCTTAGCAATCAATTTCATTTTGAGTAATGATTTTCTGACGCCCCTATACACCCCCTAATGTGGCATGTGCTAGAACCATTGATTCTTTTTCTTGGGATACACAGCTACATATATTTATGAAGATGTACAATCGTGTATTCTAAGAGAAAAAATATGGTTCAAGCCCATGCCATGTCAAGGACGTGTATTAGAGGGGGCATCAGAAAATCACAACTCTTTCATTTTTCCATAGTGGGTAGGAGAGAGAAAATAACTTTCTTAGTACTTACATCATGTGCGCCACATGTCAAATGGGTGTTGGATTGTGAGCAAAAATTTGACATATTTAACAAAGGTCAATAATATTCATAATTAAGAGAAATATTTAAGTTAAAAAAGAGTAAGAAGAAAATTCAAAAGATTGCGGATGAAGATGGTAAAAGCAAATACGAACACTTCCAATAACATAAGACGTGGTTATGGACAAAGTTAAATAGAGAAGCAAGATTCGTTTAGTTGACCACAAATCTTTGGGATAAAGTTTTGAGAATGCCAAATAAAAAAGTTTTCACCCTAATTAGTAATTTGAAGAGACCAAGTAAGATAGAATATTTTTTTTGAAGTGTTTTGGTAAAATATTGAAGAAGTGAGTACTTCAATCATTTTTAATATCAGCTTAAATCACTATATGAAAATTGGAAAATTCAACAGGAAAATTTGTCGGGCTACAAATTTTAGAAATTGAATTTCGATGGCCCAGGTCGTTGGAATTTTTGATGCTCCTCGATTCGATGGGTTAGAGCCGTCTAATTTATTCCGTCCTCCATTAATTTGATGGTTTCAGTCTGTTGAAAAAACAAATTCCACAATGAAAAAATTGATGATCTTGGGTTGTCGAATATGAGTTTTTTTCACACTGTGAATGTACATCAAATATTCATTAAAACATAGAGAAATATGTCTAAATTACCCAATAAAAAATTCATAAGCCCTCAAATAATTGAGATTTGATGTTAGCAAAAAATGGTGCTAAGATGATGAACCAATGAAATGGTGTCACGTAAACGTGAAATTCAAGCAAGAAAATTGCCCAAAAATTTTCTCCGCAATTTTCGCACCACTAACCAACGATCTTTTCTATTTTTCCTTACTTGTGGTTGGTTCATGGCCTCTCAAATTAGAACACAAGAGCTTCCTTAGAAAAGATAGAAAAATAATAAACCAACTTCATCTGTTGTGTTATAAACAAAATTAAATTTTGTGTGTTAATATAGGCTTTCTCTTTTGTAATCATTAGATTATCATCTAAGAACTCATAGAGTTCATCTCTTTTTTTTTTTTTTTTTATTCTTAGTTTTTCAAAATACAGTTACTAGCATCAGTATGGGGGGTTTTCTTGAAACAAGGGAAAGAACGTGAGGAAGCCTTTGTTGAAACCATGGAGAATTTGAAAATCTTAGAAGAACAGCTTAGGGGGAAGAATTATTTTGGTGGGGAAGCAATAGGACTAGTTGATATTTTCCTCGGTTGGACCGCAAACTTGATTGGTGTCATGGAGGAGATTATTGGTTTGAAGATGTTCGATGAAGAAAAGTTTCCATTACTATCATCATGGATGGATAATTTCTCAACCTCTCCAATCATCAAAGATACTTGGCCGAGTCGATCTAAATTGGTTACCAGGCTTCAACTCATCCGAGAAACACGACTCAAATCAACATCATCTAAATGAAGCAGTTGCGATGGTCGGGACCCTATAGTTCAAGTCGGCATAGATGTATATCGAATAAAGATGTTCATTGACATCTAGAATAAGCCTAAATTTTCGTGCTTTGTGTTATGGTTGTTTAAATTGAGATATGGTTTTTACACTAAGAAAGAAAAGGGAAGCTTAACATATGCCCCATGCACTTACTACCTTATGTGAATTACCTTTTCGTGAGTTGAAAATGAGTTATTTATGATTTCTGGCTAACTGTTCATTTTAACTGTTTACTTATTTATTGAACCTGTATTCAACCCATGGCTATGAAAGGTAAATTCATCAAAATGTCCATACAACAAGAAAAATATATTGTTCTTAAAAAAAAGTTATGAAACTAAGTATATGACAATTTTTATAGATATTAAAAAAGATGGTCGGTGTAAAGGTATTTTTCTTGACTTACCTCGAACAACTCAAATCTATCCGACGCGAGGCTCTCTTTCTCCACGATCACGTTGGGGCACTGATGTGGTACTTGCCAATCACTCTTTGATGCTCAAGTTAAAATTAAAGTTATAGAAAATAATAGTTAAGAGATTCAATCACATTCGAAAAGTCTTTTCTCTCGAGGTATCCACCTCTATTTACAAGTCATCTCCTTTCCTTAAGGACCCGTATTGTGGTGCCACACGTCAGCTGCCCCATTTTTTTATTCAAAGGGATTCCTACTTATCATCTTTCTAAACCTTGGGCCTCTTAATGTAAATCTTCTATATAATAGAAAATTATTCCTTTAATCATTCCAAGGTTATCTGGATACCTTCTCAATTTGAACTCAAAGATAACAAGTCCGTTCGTCCTACTATCCTCTCTTGATCTGACCCTCCCTACCTAAGGATGGGCATAAACTCAGCTGGACTCAACTATGCCATGCTGAGCAGAGTTGACGGTCACAATCTTTAGGTACAGCACATTTGGGTATCGTCAGATCTTACATGACTCAGCCGCAAAACCATTCTTAGATTCGGACGTGTATAGGGTCCAGATCTAATTCATCTTCTGGAACCTCATATTGCACTTCTTGATGTAAAAGTGGATACAAACCATAAATACTTTTTTACTTGAATCTCGAGGAAAGTATCGGGGTCACTTCAGCGTTAATCAAAAGAAAAATTTGTCAAATTTGAGCTCGATTTAACACAAAATTTCCTAGATTCTTACCATAGTTTCATCAAAGGACAGTGGGCTCAAAAGAGTTTTCTACATTAGACTTTAGAAAATTAAAAGTTGAAAGTTGACTCAACAACTCTTGGCATGTAACGTGAGATCACTACGGAGAAAATTAAGCTCAAGTTGCCTCTTAAAAAAAATACAATTTTTTATAAATAATTTAGATATCACCCCTCCGAGTTTTTGTAAAATTTTTAGATACTTATATGTATGTTTAAACTGATGGTATACCCCTTGACTTTTAGTCTTCTATGTGAGACAAATGAAAATGAAATAAATACCCTTGATCTTCTCCAAAACCCGTCGTCTTCGATTCTTGTGTTAACCACCCAACTACTCTAGAAGACTGATTTGTTGGAGTGGTGGAGAACTATGAATTAAGAAGGTCATGGGACTTAATTGGGGTATGACACGCCCAAGAGTGGAGGAAAATATACACTCCCCCACACCCATAAGGGTGGAAAGAATCGAAATCTATGACTTATACAAACCTAGCACTCTAATACTATGTTAACCAACCAACTACTTCAAAAGACCGATCTGTTGGAGAGGGGTAGAACTATGTATATAATAGGGTCATAGGTCTTAATTGGGGTATGACACTGGAGAGAGTGGAGCAAAAGATACACTCAACATCTTGAATTTTTTTTTTTTTCCTTCGCCTTTATCATCAAGAGAAAAATAGAATTTTTAATGGAATTGAAGACAATGAATATTTTATAAAAGAAAAAAATTTAGGATTTTTGGCAAAAGGTTTACGATGATACATAGATTGAAGATGAGGTCAAATAGGTTAAAAAAGAATTTGCCCTAGAGATTGAAGACCTTGAAGACAAACAACAAAACCTTATACAAAGATTTGGGTCTGCTAATCGAATCTTATTCCTTCAATATTCGACAGAGTAAAGTCTCGTGTTATTAAAAGTGAGTTCATATATGCTACACATATCATCATTCATATTTTTTACTCTTCCTCTTGATATTTTACAGCAACTCCAACGCAAATAGCCATATTAGCTTAGGCATAATTGGTAGGCATTTTATTATGTAGAGCCATTTTTCTTATTCAATGGATTTGCACTTCAAACGTACTATCCAAAATGACTCACCATAAATATTTTAATGATTTTTTTTATTTATTTATCATTTTACACAAAATTCAATTGAAGTAAGATGGCTCCCAATTGTTATCGTTTTTTTTACTGCCAACAAGTAAAGAGAGAGAATCTCACTCTCTTGTTTTATCTCTTTCCAAAAAATTTTTAAGTAAAAAGCCTAATGTAGAGTGTGTTGGAGTGGATTCAGAGGCCTCTAGCTCTCCAAAGTGACACTGGGAAATGATGTAGAACTTGAGCCCGGATGCATTGAAGTTACTCTTAGGATCTTTAACTTGAATGCCTTCTTTTATTTGAGATTTTATATGACCTTTTTTGTACATGTTCATATCATCTTAGTTAACTTTCTTTTAATTTATCGTGCTCTTAGGTTCGATCTCTTCTCTTCTAGGGCCAACGCGCCTATTCTATTACATTCCTTTCCCTTTCCCCTTCTTGGGTGAACCTGTCCCATTGCCCGAATCCAGGAATGGTGATGTCTCGTCCTGACATGGGTTACCTTCCCTAAATGCGTCGGATTCTTATTTTTTCTTGAATACATTCATTTCTAATTTCAACTTTGAGAATCTTTCGACTTATTAAACTAAACATCTTCATCTCTAATATTCAATTTATTAACGTTAAAGAGTATGAATACGACATATTTTTCGAATAAAATAAAGGTGTATTGTCTCATAATTTTGAAAATACATAAGGATATCTCAAATATTTAGTAAAACCCAAAGGGGTATCTCTAAATTACTCTACTTTTATTTTTATTTTTATTTAATTTGAATAAGTCCATAATTACCTAAGCAGTAATGACACGTATTGTGTGTGTGTTTTGCAAGAATATGGCGAAGCCAGGGTGTCGAGAGGGGGGTGGGGGAGGATTGAGAGGGGACAACGGACGGGTTGAGAGGGGGCAATTACAAAAACATGTTGTGAAATCCTCTTATTTTTCGGGACATTACACATTCCAGACTATTAAATAATAAAAAAGATGTTTTTCTTTATAAATTATTTTTTAAACGATTAAAAAACTATTGGGTCTTTGATATTAATAAAGATAATGTTAAATGGATTAAATGAAATTTACCATATAAATTAAATAGTTTGAAGAGATTAAAGATTATGGTATTTAGGTCATTTAAAATGAATCCGAAAGACAAGACCAAGGACAAGGGGCATCTGTCAATTTGAAAACATAGTGGTAAATCAATTACTTACATTATAAATTATTTATATATAGTTTGCCCCCCTAGAAGAAAATCCTGACTCCGCCCCGAAACAATTAATGGAGAAAGAAGAGGTGAAGCTATTAGGGACATGGTCTAGCCGTTTTAATTTGAGAGTTGTTTGGGCATTAAAACTGAAGGGAATCGAATACGATTACATCGAACAAGATCTCTCAAACAAGAGTGATCTTCTCCTTCAATATAATCCTGTTTATAAGAAGATTCCAGTTCTTGTTCACAATGGAAAACCCATCTCGGAATCTCTCGTCATCGTCGAATATATCGACGACACGTGGAAGCAGAATCCAATACTGCCCAATGATCCTTATGAAAGAGCTATGGTACGTTTCTGGGCCAAATTCGGGGATGATAAGGTAATTAATTTTAGTAATTGTTACAAGTTTTTTTGGTTTTTTACATATTTTTATATTGCCACGCCAAATTTTGATTATAACATGTCAAATTAATGAAATTTTACTCATATAAAATAAGCGCTTAAGAAAGTGGGTATGACAAGCTCTTATAATGCCACACCAATTTTTTATTATAACTCACAACTTCATCTGTTGTGTTATAAACAAAATTAAATTTGGTGTGCTAGTATAGGCTTTCTGTTTTGTAACCATTAGATTATCATCTAAGAACTCATAGAGTTCATCTCTTTTCACTTTTTTTAATTCCTAATTTTTCAAAATACAGTTACTACCATCAGTATTGGGGGTTTTCTTGAAACAAGGGAAAGAACATGAGGAAGCCTTTGTTGAAGCCTTGGAGAATTTGAAAATCTTAGAAGAACAGCTCAAGGGGAAGAATTATTTTGGTGGGGAAGCGATAGGACTAGTTGATATTTTCCTCGGTTGGACCACAAACATGATTGGTGTCATGGAGGAGGTTAGTGGTTTGAAGATGATCGATGAAGAAAAGTTTCCATTACTATCATCATGGATGGATAATTTCTCAACCTCTCCAATCATCAAAGATACTTGGCCAAGTCGATCTAAATTGGTTACCAAGTTTCAACTCTTGCGAGAAACACAACTCAAATCAACATCATCTAAATGAAGCAGTTGCGATGGTTGGGACCCTATAGTTCATGTCGGCATAGATGCATATCGAATAAAGATGTTCATTGACGACATCTAGAATAAGCCTACATTTTCATGCTTGTGTTATGGCTGTTTAAATTGAGATATGGCTTTTACACTAAGAAAGAAAAGGGAAGCTTAAAATATGTGCCTTGTATTTACTACCTTGTGTGAATTAACTTTTCGTGAGCTGAAAATGAGTTATTTACGATTCTGGCTAACTGTTCAGTTTAATTACCGAAACGTGAATGAACACGCTTTCGTTAAAAAAATAGTCACTTTAGAAACCTCTAAATTCGTTATCATTCATGTTTTAGTAAATTTGTCAAAAGTTGACCACTTTTTGATAAATTCGGGGGTCCAACTCAAAATTCACTGACAACGAGTGAAGAGGCCCAGGAACTTATAAGGAGAGAGACAAGACAATTTGTGTATGACGTGGGACTAAACTCTACACTTTTTTATAAATATCCTTACTACGTTTCTCCATGACCTTCAAAGTAGATTAAATATGTGGGGCATCCATGCCATTTAGTCTAACCTAATACGTATTACCATATGTCATTGAAATTGACCTTTGTTGGTGGGCAAGGAATCTATGCTTTAAGGGGTGATTCTTTTAAGCAAACCACTTTCAGAGGGAGTATTATTTGTGGGAGAACTTAATTATAAAACACTAACTTACGTGAGTTGACAACTGTTGGACCCAGTGAGTTGTTATCAAACATACCCTAATATATGTATGTAATTTAATGCGAGGTCTTGTTAATAGGGCACGCGTTAGAGTGCAATAATACACTTGAGAAATTAATATTTGTTCGAAAATACCCTCAATTTTTTTTACCAAATTACCAAGAATGCTTATTCCCAAGGTGTATTTGTTGCACTTTGACGTGTGCCCTTTAATGTGATGCGTTTCTTCCACTCTTACCCATTTGTTCTCCTATTGTGACTACTTTCTTCTTCTTGCATGCTCATTCATTAAATATAAACTTCATTAGTCATCAACGAGAGAAATGAAAGAAGAGATATATACTAAAACATGATCAACTTTTGAAGAATTTACGATTTCGGCTCACTGTTCATTTTAATTATCAAAACTTGAACGGTAATGAATTCGAAAGTTTTAAAGTGACAATTTCAGAGGTTTAGAGAGTCTATATTTCAAGTTTCACTATTTTTTTTTCTCGAGATAGTCACTTTGAACCTACGAAATTATCACTTTAAAACCTAAGAATTTGTTATTGTTCACGTTTTGGTAATTAAAATGAATAGTGAATCATAATTGTAAATTCGTCAAATTCAGAGACCTCGAAACCAAAAGAACTATACTATTTCTCATGATACAATCAACAACAACAAAGCCTTATCTTAAAGATTTAGAGTCGCTTAAATGAGTCTTGTTCGACTATTCCACTTTTTTCAAAAGCCAAATCTTTTGTTATTGAAATTGTGTTCAAGTTTGCTTTCACATTCTTTTAGATTTTCCTAATTTTATAGGATTTTCATCTTTAATAGTTTCTTGGGATATTTACAAAAAAGTGATCAACTTTCAACGAATTTACTATTCCAGCCAACTGTTCATTTTAATTAGCAAAACGTTAACAATAACGTTATTATTTCACAGGTTTAAAGTGACAAAAATAAGTACTTTAAAACCATTGAATTCGTTATTATTCTATTTTTTTTTTTTTAACGAAAATGCAATCATTCACGTTTAGATAATCAAAATGAACAGATAGCTTAAATCGTAAATAACTCATTTTCAGCTCACAAATTGGTAATTCACCATATTTTCTTCTAGTAGGGATTGTAATCGACTTTTTAATGTAGGAGCATACAGCCTAAAAATTGTGATCTTAATTATTAGATATATTTGCTCTCTATTTAGTGGACAATCAATCAGACAAATTAGCCTACTATGCAGACCACATCGATAAGGACAGTGGGCCCGTGGAACGCCTAAGAAGAAGTTTCCTCCTTTAGAAAAGTACATTTTTTATGAGTAATTTAGATACTAGCCCTATGAGTTTTGATAAAATTTTAAGATACCTCCGTATTTTTCAAACAGTTGGCATACCTTTCGTCTTCTACCATAGACAAATAAAAATGACATAAATATCCTCATTTTCAACTTCTAATAAAATAGGAATTTTAGGAAAATTGAAGTTTTTGAAAGTTTCATGATATGTATTGAGGTTGAATAGGTTAAAAAGCAAGTTCCTCTAAACATTGAAAACTTCAAATACAAACAATAAAAATCTCATCCAAAGATTTGGGTTAGTAATCAGTCATGGTCCTTCATAGACAACAGATTGGGCACGTATCTGGGCTTTTGCCCAATCCATAGACTATGGTCTTGTCCAACGACTAGTCCTGGGACATGAGCAACACTCACACATCACACACACTGGGTCAATGAGGGTGCACCCTTGCAGGTAGTTCCTGAGGAATTAATACTTATATTGGGTATCAAACTCACAACCAGCCTACCTATAGGCATTAATTACTAATTGATCCGTAATTGCCATTAAGCGAAACCCTCGGGGTTTACTATGTTCAATTTATTAACATTAACGAGTTTGAATGCGACATATTTTCTCGAGAAAGTCAAGGTGTATTGTCTTCGTAAGTTTGAAATACGTAAGGGTACCTCAAAATATTCACCAAAACCCAAAGGGGTATCTCTAAATTACTCTATTTTTTAATTTGAATAAGTCTAATGAACCAAGTTTCAACTTGCATGAACCAAGTTTCAACTCATCCGAGAGATACGACTCCAATCAACATCATCGAAATGAAACAATTATGATCTTTAGCACTGAGTGGGACTTATAGTTCATGTAGATGTATCTTTAAGTCGAATGAAGATGTTCATCAACATCTTGAATAAGCCTGCATTTTCATTTTCATGCATTTATGTTATGTGTGTCAATGCACACTGTTGATACGAAATAAAAGAACAGTTGTGATTTTCTGGCACCCCCTTTGATATACGCCCCAATATGATCCCTGACGTGGCCTGGATTAGATCCACAGTTCTTTTTCCTCAGGATACAGAACTGCACATCCCCATAAATATGTGCAGTTGTGTATCCCGATTAACAAAGATCTATAATTCTAACACATGTCAAGTAAGCGGGCTTAAAAATCATTATTTGAAAAGGAAAGATAGAACAAACGCTTGACATATGTTAGACATCAAGAGTTGAGTAATATAGTTGAAATCAGGATATATCAAGAATAACAATCACTAATAATGTCTAACTTGCCTTGTTAGGATCTCTTTTATGTTCTTTTTTTTTCTTTTAGGCCTTCTTGTCACAGTGATAAGCTATTACTTATCAACATCAACATCATCATAATCATCAACAACAACAACAACAACAACCACCACCACCACCACCACGACACGGGAGGGAAATGGGGATTTTCTAATAAGAAGAGTGCATTTTTTAAATGCATCACATTTTAAAATCTCAAGGTGAAAATGATATATATATTTTTTAAATTCATAGAATTCCGTCCTTTACAATTGGTATTGGATCATGTTTTGGATGCCACAAGGTGTTCTTAGCAAGCAATTCCACCACCACGACACGGGAGGGAAATGGGGATTTTCTAATAAGAAGAGTGCATTTTTTAAATGCATCACATTTTAAAATCTCAAGGTGAAAATGATATATATATTTTTTAAATTCATAGAATTCCGTCCTTTACAATTGGTATTGGATCATGTTTTGGATGCCACAAGGTGTTCTTAGCAAGCAATTTCATTTTGAGTACTGATTTTCTGATGCCCCTATACACCCCCTGACGTGGCATGTGCTAGAACCATTGATTCTTTTTCTCGGGATACACAGCTGCATATATTTATGAAGATGTAGAATCGTGTATCCCAAGAGAAAAAATCTATGGTTCTAGCCCAAGCCATGTCAGGGGGAGTGTACTAGAGGGGCGTCAGAAAATCACGACTCTTTTGTTTTTCCAGAATGGGTAGGAGAGAGAAACTGACTTTCTTATTATTTACATCATGTGCGCCACAAGTCAAATCAATGTTGGACTGTGAGCAAAAATTTGACATATTTAACAAAGGCCAATAATATTCATAATTAAGAGAAATATTTAAGTTAAAAAAAAAAGCAAGAAGAAAAATCCAAAAGATTGTGGATGAAGATGGTAAAAGCAAATACGAACACTTCCAATAACATAAGACGTGATTATGGACAAGTTAAATAGAGAAGCAAGATTCGTTTAGTTGACCACAAATATTTGGGATAAAGTTTTGAGAATGCCAAATAAAAAAGTTTTCACCCTAATTAGTAATTTGAAGAGACCAAATTATATAGAATATTTTTTTTTGAAGTGTTTTGGTAAAATATTGAAGAAGTGAGTACTTCAATCATTTTTAATATAAGCTTAAATCACTATATGAAATTGGAAAATTCAACAGGAAAATTTGTCGGGCTAAGGCCTACAAATTTTAGAAATCGAATTTTGATGGCCCAGGTTGTTGGAATTTTTGATGTTCTTCGATTCGATGGGTTAGAGCCGTCTAATTTATTCCGTCCTCCATTAATTTGATGGTTTCAGTCTGTTGAAAAAACAAATTCCACAATGAAAAAATTGATGATCTAGGATTGTCGAATATGGGCTTTTTTCACACTGTGAATGTACATCAAATATTCATTAAAACGTAGAGAAATATGTCTAAATTACCCAATAAAAAAATTCATAAGCCCTCAAATAATTGAGATTTGATGTTAGCGAAAAACGGTGCTAAGATGATGAACCAATGAAATGGTGTCATGTAAACGTGAAATTCAAGCAAGAAAATCGCTCAAAAATTTTCTCCACAATTTTCGCACCACTAACCAACCATCTTTTCTATTTTTCCATACTTGTGGCATTGTGTTATTGGTTCATGGCCTCTCAAATTAGAACACAAGAGCTTCCTTAGAAAAGATAGAAAAATAGAAAAACAACTTCATCTGTTGTGTTATAAACAAAATTAAAGTTGGTGTGTTAATATAGGCTTTCTCTTTTGTAATCATTAGATTATCATCTAAGAACTCATAGAGTTCATCTCTTTTCTCTCTTTTTTTTATTCTTAATTTTTCAAAATACATTTACTAGCATCAGTATGGGGGGTTTTCTTGAAACAAGGGAAAGAACGTGAGGAAGCCTTTGTTGAAACCATGGAGAATTTGAAAATCTTAAAAGAACAGCTCAAGGGGAAGAATTATTTTGGTGGGGAAGCAATTGGACTAGTTGATATTTTCCTCGGTTGGACCGCAAACTTGATTGGTGTCATGGAGGAGGTTAGTGGTTTGAAGATGATCGATGAAGAAAAGTTTCCATTACTATCATCATGGATGGATAATTTCGCAACCTCTCCAATCATCAAAGATACTTGGCCAAGTCGATCTAAATTGGTTACCAAGTTTCAACTCTTGCGAGAAACATGACTCAAATCAACATCATCTAAATGAAGCAGTTGCGATGGTTGGGACACTACAGTTCATGTCGGCATAGATGTATATCGAATAAAGATGTTCATTGATGACATCTAGAATAAGCCTACATTTTCATGCTTTGTGTTATGGGTGTTTAAATTGAGATATGGCTTTTACACTTAGAAAGAAAAGGGAAGCTTAAAATATGTGCCTTGTATTTACTACCTTGTGTGAATTAACTTTTCGTGAGCTGAAAATGAGTTATTTACGATTCTAGCTAACTGTTCATTTTAATTACCGAAACGTGAATGAACACGCTTTCGTTAAAAAAATAGTCACTTTAGAAACCTCTAAATTCGTTATCATTCACGTTTTAGTAAATTTGTCAAAAGTTGACCACTTTTTGATAAATTTGGGGGTCCAACTCAAAATTCACTGACAATGAGTGAAGAGGCCGAGGAGCTTATAAGGAGAGAGACAAGACAATTTGTGTATGACGTGGGACTAAACTCTACACTTTTTTATAAATATCCTTACTACGTTTCTCCATGACCTTCAAAGTAGATTAAATATGTGGGGGCATCCATGCCATTTAGTCTTACCTAATACGTATTACCATATGTCATTGAAATTGACCTTTTGTTGGTGAGCAAGGAATCTATGCTTTAAGGGGTGATTCTTTTAAGCAAACCACATTCAGAGGGAGTATTATTTGTGGGAGAACTTAATTATAAAACACTAACTTACGTGAGTTGACAATTGTTGGACCCAATGAGTTGTTATCAAAGATACCCTAATATATGTATGTAATTTAATGCGAGGTCTTGTTAATAGGGCACGCGTTAGAGTGCAATAATACACTTGAGAAATTAATATTTGTTTCAAAAATACCCTCAATTTTTTTTACCAAATTACCCAGAATGCTTATTCCCAAGGTGTATTTATTGTACTTTGACGTGTGCCCTTTAATGTGATGCGTTTTTTCCACTCTTACCCATTTGTTCTCCTATTGTGACTACTTTCTTCTTCTTGCATGCTCATCCATTAAATATAAACTTCATTAGTCATCAACGAGAGAAATGAAAGAAGAGATATATACTAAAACATGATCAACTTTTGAAAAATTTACGATTTCGGCTCATTGTTCATTTTAATTATCAAAACTTGAACGGTAATGAATTCGAAAGTTTTAAAGTGACAATTTCAGAGGTTTAGAGAGACTATCTTTCAAGTTTCACTATTTTTTTTTCGAGATAGTCACTTTGAACCTACGAAATTATCACTTTAAAACCTAAGAATTTGTTATCGTTCACGTTTTGGTAATTAAAATGAACAGTGAATCATAATTGTAAATTCGTCAAATTCAGAGACCTCGAAACCAAAAGAACTATACTATTTCTCATGATACAATCAACAACAACAAAGCCTTATCTTAAAGATTTAGAGTCGCCTAAATGAGTCTTGTTCGACTATTCCACTTTTTTCAAAAGTCAAATATTCTGTTATTGAAATTGAGTTCACGTTTGCTTTCACATTCTTTTAGATTTTCCTAATTTTATAGGATTTTCATCTTTAATAGTTTCTTGGGATATTTACAAAAAAGTGATCAACTTTCAACGAATTTACTATTCCAGCCAACTGTTCATTTTAATTAGCAAAATGTGAACAATAACGTTATTATTTCACAGGTTTAAAGTGACTAAAATAAGTACTTTAAAACCATTGAATTCGTTATTATTCTAAAAATTTTTTTTTTAACGAAAATGCAATCATTCATGTTTAGATAATCAAAATGAACAGATAGCTTAAATCGTAAATAACTCATTTTCAGCTCACAAATTGGTAATTCACCATATTTCCTTCTAGTAGGGATTGTAATCGACTTTTTAATGTAGGAGCATACAGCCTAAAAATTGTGATCCTAATTATTAGATATATTTGCTCTCTATTTAGTGGACAATCAATCAGACAGATTAGCCTACTATGCAGACCACATCGATAAGGACAGTGGGCCCGTGGAACGCTTAAGAAGAAGTTTCCTCCTTTAGAAAAGTACATTTTTTATGAGTAATTTAGATACTACCCCTATGAGTTTTGATAAAATTTTAAGATACCTCCATATTTTTCAAACAGTTGGCATACCTTTCGTCTTCTACTATAGACAAATAAAAATGACATAAATACCCTCATTTTCAACTTCTAATAAAATAGGAATTTTAGGAAAATTGAAGTTTTTGAAAGTTTCATGATATGTATTGAGGTTGAATAGGTTAAAAAGCAAGTTCCTCTAAACATTGAAAACTTCAAATACAAACAATAAAAATCTCATCCAAAGATTTGGGTTAGTAATCAATCATGGTCCTTCATAAATAACGGATCGGGCACGTATCTGGGCTTTTGCCCAATCCATAGACTATGGTCTTGTCCAAGGACTAGTCCTGGGGCATGAGCAACACTCACACATCACACATACTGGGTCAATGAGGGTGCACCCTTGCATGTAGTTCCTGAGGAATTGATACTTATATTGGGTATCAAACTCACGACCAGCCTACCTATAGGCATTAATTACTAATTGATCCGTAATTGCCATTAAGCCAACCCCTCGGGGTTTACTATGTTCAATTTATTAACATTAACGAGTTTGAATACGACATATTTTCTTGAGAAAGTCAAGGTGTATTGTCTTCGTAAGTTTAAAATACGTAAGGGTACCTCAAAATATTCACCAAAACCCAAAGGGGTATCTCTAAATTACTCTATTTTTTAATTTGAATAAGTCTATAAATACATGTAACATATGGTGTGTGTTGCATCAATGGAGAAGGAAGAAGTGAAGCTATTAGGGACATGGGCAAGCCGTTTCAATCTGAGAGTTATTTGGGCATTGAAACTGAAGGGAATCGAATATGATTTCATCGAACAAGATCTCTCAAACAAGAGTGATCTTCTTCTCCAATATAATCCTGTTTATAAGAAGATCCCAGTTCTTGTCCACAATGGAAAACCCATCTGTGAATCTCTCGTCATCGTCGAATATATCGACGATATGTGGAAGGAGAATCCAATACTGCCTAATGATCCTTATGAGAGAGCCATGGCACGTTTCTGGGCCAAATTCGGGGATGATAAGGTAATAAATTTTAGTAATTGTTATGAGTATTTACATGTTCTTATATTGACACATTAAATTTTGATTATAACACACCAAATTAATGAAATTTATTTTACACAAATTAAGAAAATAGATCCACCAAACAAGGATTATTCATGTTAAGCACGTGGCATACTCAATCAACTCTTTGACGTGGGGGTGTGCCAAAACCATAAACTCTATGCCTCGGGATACACAACCCCACAAAGTTTGGTTTTGGCACACCCCACGTCTGGGGGGAGTTGATTGAGTATGTCACGTGAGGAAGTCATATTATCATGATCTGATGAAGGTTTTATCATAGACGACTTTGCAAAATAAATCAAGGCTAGAAGATGGAGTTTTCAACGGGAAAAAAAATCGGAAGAGTGTTTTAGAAAAAAAAAAAAAATCAAGTTGTCAAGAAGCATAATATTGATGAAGATGATTTTGATATGGGCTTAGACCCATAGCTTGGTTGGTTTGACACGTTACAAAATAACTTTGAGATCATGGGTTTAAGTCAACTTACTTACCCTAAAAATAAAGTTGAAGATGATTTCAACATGTTCAGGAAAAACAATTTTTAGTCATAATTAGATCAAATATTTTAGTTGAAAATTCTAATAACATAAGACATGATTATGAGTAGAGACAAATGGAGGAACAAGATTCGTTTAGCCAACCTCAAATCCATGGAATAAGGCTTTGAGGATGCCAAATGGAATAAAGTTTTCACCCTATAATTTGAAATCTGAATAAGATGGAATTTCTTAGGGAGTTTTGGTAAATTATTTAAGAATGGGGGGTTTTCAATCATTTTTATTAATCACATAGGCATGGCAATGGATCAATTCGATATTGAATCAGTGCCACTCTAATCTGATCCGATCCAAACGGATTAATGAATATGTGAACCGAATCTGATCCGAATGCACGTCTTATTTTGAAATTATCAATGTTCAACAATTTTTAAAAATCTACTTTCCTACAACAAATATAGAGAGAAATAAAAAAGACAAAAATATTTTATCTAAATGTATTTATATGAAATTAAGAAAAATCTTAATATGTTGGGATTGGATTGGTGTACATCCAATCACATGCCCTTGTTTTTATATGTTCGGATTGAATTGGTGTACATCCAAAAATCTGATTTTTCATATTTTTTTGAATCAGATCGATTTGGACATCGAATATATTTCAGATCATTGCCAGCCCTACATAGTCAAAGGCAATATGTGATCAGTTCGTACCACAAATATTACTCAAATGTGGAGGGCATGAATAAACCACCCCATTATTTTTTTGAATTGTGATATTCTGGCTACCCCATGTGACATACTCAATTGACTCTCCTGACATGACAAATTCGAGAACTGTAGATCTGTATGCCTTGGGATACAAAAAATTGCACTTTCTCATAAAAATGTGTATCCCAAGGTAACCATGTATCCTAAGGCGTACAGATTTACGATTCCCAAACTTGTCATGTTAAGAGAGTTGATTGAGTGTGCCATGTGAATGATTTTTTTAACACCCTCACATGGCATATGCAAAATACTCTCATGATGTGGCATGTGCTACAATCGTAGATCTTTTGCCTCAGGATACACAATTGTACATATTTTTTGGGATATGAAAATGTGCATCCCGAAGATAAATCTATGGTTCTAGTACATACCACGTCAGGAAAGTATTTTTAGTATGCCACGTGGGGGAGTTAGATTATCACGACTATTTTTTTTTTCCTTTCTATAAGGTATCAAACAAAAATAAAAACATGTCAAATGTGAAATCTTTGATTTTTTCATCTTCCTATGTCCCATAAGTACAACATTTGAATCAATAGAGAGCCTTTTCTTTTGTATATATCGATATTATGACATTCAAATTCTTTTCCGATATTTGCATCTGGTGTGTTATAAACAAAAGTTAGTGTGTTACTATTGTACCCATAGATTATCATCTTCATCTAACCTATATGAGAGCTCATAGAGTTCACCATTTTTCCTAAATTTTTTCAAAATGTAGTTGGTGCCCTCGATATGGGGGGTTTTCTTGAAACAAGGGAAAGAACATGAGGAAGCTTTAGTTGCAACCATGGAGAACTTGGAAATCTTAGAAGAACAGCTCAAGGGGAAGGTTTTTTTTGGTGGGGAAGCGATTGGACTAGTAGATATTATCCTTGGTTGGACTGCAAACTTGATCAGCGTCTTAGAGGAGATTATCGGTTTGAAGATTATCGATGAAGAAAAGTTTCCATTACTATCATCATGGATGGAGAATTTCTCAACCTCTCCAATCATTAAAGATACTTGGCCACCTCGATCTAAACTAGTTACCAAGTTTCAACTCATCCGAGAGATACGACTCCAATCAACATCATCGAAATGAAACAATTATGATCTCTAGCACTGAGTGGGACTTATAGTTCATGTAGATGTATCTTTAAGTCGAATGAAGATGTTCATCAACATCTTGAATAAGCCTGCATTTTCATTTTCATGCATTTATGTTATGTCTGTCAATGTACACTGTTGATACGAAATAAAAGAAGAGTTGTGATTTTCTGGCAGCCCCTTTGATATACGCCCCAATATGATCCCTGACGTGGCATGGATTAGATCCACAGTTCTTTTTCCTCAGGATACACAACTGCACATCCCCATAAATATGTGCAGTTGTGTATCCCGATGAACAAAAATCTATGATTCTAACACATGTCAAGTAAGGGGGCTTAAAAATCATTATTTGAAAAGGAAAGATAGAACAAACGCTTGACATATGTTAGACATCAAGAGTTGAGTAATATTGTTGAAATCAGGATACATCAAGAATAACAATCACTAATAATGTCTAACTTGCCTTGTTAGGATCTCTTTTATGTTCTTTTTTTTTCTTTTAGGCCTTCTGTCATAGTGATACGCTATTACTTATCAACATCAACATCAACATCATTATAATCATCAACAACAACAACAACAACAACCACCACCACCACCACCACACGGGAGGGAAATGGGGATTTTCTAATAAAAAGAGTGCATTTTTTAAATGCATCACATTTTAAAATCTCAAGGTGAAAATGATTTTTTTTTTTTTTTAAATTCATAGAATTCCGTCCTTTACAATTGGTATTGGATCATGTTTTGGATGACACAAGGTGTTCTTAGCAAGCAATTTCGTTTTGAGTAATGATTTTCTGACGCCCCTATACACTCCCTGGCGTGGCATGTGCTAGAACCATTGATTCTTTTTCTCAGGATACACAGCTGCATATATTTATGAAGATGTAGAATCGTGTATCCCAAGAGAAAAAATCTATGGTTCTAGCCCATGCCATGTCAGGGGGCGTGTACTAGAGGGGCGTCAGAAAATCACGACTCTTTTGTTTTTCCAGAATGGGTAGGAGAGAGAAAATGACTTTCTTATTATTTACATCATGTGCGCCACAAGTCAAATCGATGTTGGACTGTGAGCAAAAATTTGACATATTTAACAAAGGCCAATAATATTCATAATTAAGAGAAATATTTAAGTTAAAAAAGAGCAAGAAGAAATTCCAAAAGATTGTGGATGAAGATGGTAAAAGCAAATACGAACACTTCCAATAACATAAGACGTGATTATGGACAAAGTTAAATAGAGAAGCAAGATTCGTTTAGTTGACCACAAATATTTGGGATAAAGTTTTGAGAATGCCAAATAAAAAAGTTTTCACCCTAATTAGTAATTTGAAGAAACCAAATTAGATAGAATATTTTTTTTGAAGTGTTTTGGTAAAATATTGAAGAAGTGAGTACTTCAATCATTTTTAATATAGGCTTAAATCACTATATGAAAATTGGAAAATTCAACAGGAAAATTTGTCAGGCTAAGGCCCACAAATTTTAGAAATCGAATTTCGATGGCCCAGGTTGTTGGAATTTTTGATGTTCTTCGATTCGATGGGTTAGAGCCGTCTAATTTATTCCGTCCTCCATTAATTTGATGGTTTCAGTCTGTTGAAAAAACAAATTCCACAATAAAAAATTGATGATCTAGGGTTGTCGAATATGGATTTTTTTCACACTGTGAATGTACATCAAATATTCATTAAAACATAGAGAAATATGTCTAAATTACCCAATAAAAAAATTCATAAGCCCTAAAATAATTGAGATTTGATGTTAGCGAAAAACGGTGCTAAGATGATGAACCAATGAAATGGTGTCATGTAAACGTGAAATTCAAGCAAGAAAATCGCTCAAAAACTTCACAATTTTCGCACCACTAACCAACCATCTTTTCTATTTTTCCAGACTTGTGGCATTGTGTTATTGGTTCATGGCCTCTCAAATTAGAACACAAGAGCTTCCTTAGAAAAGATAGAAAAATAGAAAAACAACTTCATCTGTTGTGTTATAAACAAAATTAAATTTGGTGTGTTAATATGGGCTTTCTCTTTTGTAATCATTAGATTATCATCTAAGAACTCATAGAGTTCATCTCTTTTCTCTCTTTTTTTTATTCTTAATTTTTCAAAATACAGTTACTAGCATCAGTATGGGGGGTTTTCTTGAAACAAGGGAAAGAACGTGAGGAAGCCTTTGTTGAAACCATGGAGAATTTGAAAATCTTAAAAGAACAGCTCAAGGGGAAGAATTATTTTGGTGGGGAAGCAATTGGACTAGTTGATATTTTCCTCGGTTGGACCGCAAACTTGATTGGTGTCATGGAGGAGATTATTGGTTTGAAGATGTTCGATGTAGAAAAGTTTCCATTACTGTCATCATGGATGGATAATTTCTCAACCTCTCCAATCATCAACGATACTTGGCCGAGACGATCTAAATTGGTTACCAGGCTTCAACTCATCCGAGAAATACGACTCAAATCAACATCATCTGAATGAAGCAGTTGCAATGGTCGGGACCCTATAGTTCATGTCAGCATAGATGTATATCGCATAAAGATGTTCATTGACATCTAAAATAAGCCTAAATTTTCATGCTTTGTGTCATGGGTGTTTAAATTGAGATATGGATTTTACACTAAGAAAGAAAAGGGAAGCTTAACATATGCCCCTTGCATTTACTACCTTGTGTGAATTACCATTTCGTGAGCTGAAAATGAGTTATTTACGATTCTAACTTATTATTCATTTTAACTGTTTACTTATTTACCTTTCTAGTGAGCCTGTATTCAACACATGGCTATAAAAGGTAAATTCATCAAATTGTCCATATAACAAGAAAAATATATTGTTCTTAAAAAAAAATATGAAATTAAGTATATGGCAATTTTTATAAATATTAAAAAAGATGATTGGTGTAAAGGTATTTTTCTTGATTTACCTCGAACAACTCAAATCTCTCTGATGGGAGGTTCTCTTTCTCCACGATCACGTTGGGGCACTGTTGTGGTACTTGTCAATTACTCTTTGATGCTCAAATTAGAATTAAAGTTATAGAAAATAATAGTCAAGAGATTCAATCACATTCCAAAAGTCTTTTCTCTCGAGGCTCTCCACTTCAATTTATAAATCATTTCCTTTCCTTAAGGACCCATATTGTCACATCACCTGCCCCATTTTTTTTTATTCATGGGGATTCCTACTTATCATCTTTCTAAATCCTTGAGCCTCTTAATGTAATCTCTTATATGATAGAAAACTATTCATTTAATAATTCCACGATTATTATACCTCCCCAATTTGAACTCAAAAGATAACAGGTCCATTCATCCTATTATCCTCTCCTGGTCTGCCCCTCCCTACCTAAGGATGGGCATAAACTCATCGCGACTCAGCTATGCCATGATGAGTAGAGTTGACGATCACAAAGTTTAGGTACAACACATCTGGGCAGTGTCGGATCTTACATGACTCAGCTGCAAAAGCATTCTTAGATTTGGACGTGTATGGCGTCCAGATCTAATTCATCTTCTGGAACCTCATATTGCACTTCTTGATGTGGAAGTGGATACAAACCATATAAACTTTTTTTTACTCATATCTCGAGAAAAGCCTCGGGATCACTTCAGCGTTAATCAAAAGAAAAATTTGTCAAATTTGAACTCGATTTTAACACAAAATTTCCTAGATTCTTACCATAGTTTCATCAAAGGACAGTGGGCTCAAAAGAGTTTTCTACATTAGACTTTAGACGTCAATATCGAGGGCGGCATTGAAAGTTGACTCAACAACTCTTGGCATGTAACGTGAGATCACTACGGAGAAAATTAAGCTAAAGTTACCTCTTAAAAAAAATACAATTTTTTATAAATAATTTAGATATCAACCCTCCGTACTTTTGTAAATTTTTTAGATACTTATATGCAAGTTCAACCTGATGGTATACCCCTTGACTTTTAGTCTTCTATGTGAAACAAATGAAAATGAAATAAATACCCTTGATCTTCTCCAAAACCTGTCATCTTCGATTCTTGTGTTAACCACCCAACTACTCTAGAAGATTGATTTGTTGGAGTGGTGGAGAACTATGAATTTAGAAGGTCATAGGACTTAATTGGGTTATGACACACCCAAGAGTGGAGGAAAATACTCCCTCTCACCCATAAGGGTAGAAAGAATCGAAACCCATGACTCATACAAACCTACAACTCTAATACTACATTAACCAGTAGAACTATGAATATAATAGGGTCACAGGGCTTAATTGGGGTATGACACTCGAGAGAGTAGAACAAAATATACACTCAACATCTTGAAAGCTTTTTTTTTTTTTTTTTTCCTTTCGCGTTTATCATCAAGAGAAAAATAGAATTTTTAGTGGAATTGAAGACAATGAATATTTTATAAATTAAAAAGAAAAAAATTAAGGATTTTGGGCAAAAGGTTTATGATGATATATAGATTGAAGACTTTGAACACAACAACAAAACCTTATACAAAGATTTGGATTTGCTAATCGAATCTTATTCCTTCAATATTCGACAGAGTCAAGTCTCGTGTTATTAAAAGTGAGGCTACACATATCATCATTCATATTTTTACTCTTCCTCTCGATGTTTTACAGCAACTCCAACGCAAATAACCATATTAGCTAGGCATAATTAGGCATTTTATTATGTAGAGCCATTTTTCTTATTCAATGGATTTGCACTTCAAACGTACTATCCAAAATGACTCTCCATAAATATTTTAATGATTTTTAATTTATTTATAATTTTACACAAAATTCAGTTGAAGTAAGATGACTCCCAATTGTCATCAATTTTTTTTACTGCCAACAAGTAAAGAGAGAGAATCTTACTCTCTTATTTTACTTCTCTCCAAAAAATTTCTAAGTAAAAAACCTAATGTAGAGTGCGTTGGAGTGGATTCAAAGGCCTCTGGCTCTCTAAAGTGACACTGAGAGATGATGCAAAACTCGAGCCCGAATGCGTAGGAGTTACTCTTAGGATCTTTAACTTGAATACCTTCTTTTATTTGAGATTTTATTGACCTTTTTTGAACATGTTCATATCATCTTAGTCAACTTTCTTTTAATTTATCGTGCTCTTATGTTTGATCTCTTCTCTTCTAGGGTTAACGTGCCTATTCTATTACATTCCTTTCCCTTTCCCTTTCCCCTTCTTGGGTGAACCTGTTCCATTGCCTGAATCCAAGAATGATGATGTCTTGTCCTAACATGGGTTACCTTCGCTAAATGTGTCGGATTCTTATATTTTCTTGAATACACTCATTTCTAATTTCAACTTTGAGAATCTTTCCACTTATTAAACTAAACATCTTCATCTTTACTATATTCAATTTATTAACATTAAAGAGTATGAATACAGCATATTTTTCAAATAAAATAAAGGTGTATTGTCTCATAAGTTTGAAAATACATAAGGATATCTCAAATATTTAGCAAAACCCAAAGGGGTATCTCTAAATTACTCTACTTTTTAAAAATATATATTTTTTGAATAAGTCCATAAATACCTATAAAAGAGACCCTAAGCAGTAATGACACATATTGTGTGTGTGTGTTTTGCAATAATATGGCAAAGCCAGAGTGTCGAGGGGCAACGGCAAGAATGGAGCCAGGGGAGGGGTTGAGAGGTGGCAACTACCAAAACATTTTGTGAAATCATCTTATGTTTCACGAAATTATACATTCCAGACTATTAAATAAAAAAAAATGTTTTTCTTTACAAATTATTTTCTAAACGATTAAAAAACTATTGTGTCTTTGATATTAATAAAGATAATGTTAAATGGATTAAATGTAATTTAACATATAAATTAAATAGCTTGAAGAGATCAAAGATTATGGTATTTAAGTCATTTAAAATTAATCTATAAGACAAGACCAAGGACAAGGGGTATCTCGTCAATTCGAAAACATAGTGGTAAATCAATTACTTACATTATAATTGTTTATATATAATTTGCCCCCCTTGAAGAAAATCCTGGCTCCGCCCCGAAACAATTAATGGAGAAAGAAGAGGTGAAGCTATTAGGGACATGGTCTAGCCCTTTTAATTTGAGAGTTGTTTGGGCATTAAAACTGAAGGGAATCGAATACGATTACATCGAACAAGATCTCTCAAACAAGAGTGATCTTCTCCTTCAATATAATCCTGTTTATAAGAAGATTCCAGTTCTTGTTCACAATGGAAAACCCATCTCGGAATCTCTCGTCATCGTCGAATATATCGACGACACGTGGAAGCAGAATCCAATACTGCCCAATGATCCTTATGAAAGAGCTATGGTACGTTTCTGGGCCAAATTCGGGGATGATAAGGTAATTAATTTTAGTCATTGTTATAAGTTTTTTTGGTTTTTTACATATTTTTATATTGCCACACCAAATTTTGATTATAACATGTCAAATTAATGAAATTTTATTCATATAAAATAAGAGCATAATAGAGGAAGAAAGTGGGTATGACAAGCTCTTATATTGCCACACCAATTTTTTATTATAACACACAACTTCATCTGTTGTGTTATAAACAAAATTAAATTTGGTGTGTTAGTATAGGCTTTCTGTTTTGTAACCATTAGATTATCATCTAAGAACTCATAGAGTTCATCTCTTTTCACTTTTTTTAATTCCTAATTTTTCAAAATACAGTTACTACCATCAGTATTGGGGGTTTTCTTGAAACAAGGGAAAGAACATGAGGAAGCCTTTGTTGAAACCATGGAGAATTTGAAAATCTTAGAAGAACAGCTTGAGGGGAAGAATTATTTTGGTGGGGAAGCGATAGGACTAGTTGATATTTTCCTCGGTTGGACCGCAAACTTGATTGGTGTCATGGAGGAGGTTAGTGGTTTGAAGATGATCGATGAAGAAAAGTTTCCATTACTATCATCATGGATGGATAATTTCTCAACCTCTCCAATCATCAAAGATACTTGGCCGAGTCGATCTAAATTGGTTACCAAGTTTCAACTCTTGCGAGAAACACGACTCAAATCAACATCATGTAAATGAAGCAGTTGCGATGGTCGGGACCCTATAGTTCATGTTGGCTAGATGTATATCGAATAAAGATGTTCATCGACGACATCTAGAATAAGCCTACATTTTCATGCTGTGTGTTATGGGTGTTTAAATTGAGATATGGCTTTTACACTAAGAAAGAAAAGGGAAGCTTAAAATATGTGCCTTGTATGTACTACCTTGTGTGAATTAACTTTTCGTGAGCTGAAAATGAGTTATTTGCGATTCTGGCTAACTGTTCATTTTAATTACCGAAACGTGAATGATCACGCTTTCGTTAAAAAGATAGTCACTTTAGAAACCTCTGAATTCGTTATCATTCACGTTTTGGTAAATTTGTCAAAAGTTGACCACTTTTTGATAAATTTAGGGGTCCTACTCAAAATTCACTGGCAAAGAGTGGAGAGGCCCAGGAGTTTATAAGGAGAGAGACAAGACAATTTGTGTATGATGTGGGACTAAACTCTACACTTTTTTATAAATATCCTTACTACGCTTCTCCATGACCTTCAAAGTAGATTAAATATGTGGGGGCATCCATGCCATTTAGTCTAACCTAATACGTATTACCATATGTCATTGAAATTGACCTTTGTTGGTGAGCAAGGAATCTATGCTTTAAGGGGTGATTCTTTTAAGCAAACCACATTCAGAGGGAGTATTATTTGTGGGAGAACTCAATTATAAAACACTAACTTACGGGAGTTGACAACCGTTGGTCCCAGTGAGTTGTTATCAAACATACCCAAATATATGTATGTAATTTAATGCGAGGTCTTGTTAATAGGGCACGCGTTAGAGTGCAATAATACACTTGAGAAATTAATATTTGTTCTGAAAATACCCTCAATTTTTTTTTACCAAATTACCCCAGAAGACTTATTCCCAAGGTGTACTTATTGCACTTTGACTTGTGCCCTTTAATGTGATGCGTTTCTTCTACTCTTACCCATTTGTTCTCCTATTGTGACTACTTTCTTCTTCTTGCATGCTCATTCATTAAATATAAACGTCATTAGTCATCAACGAGAGAAATGAAAGAAGAGATATATACTAAAACATGATCAACTTTTGAAGAATTTACGATTTCGGCTCATTGTTCATTTTAATTAGCAAAACTTGAACGGTAACAAATTCAAAAGGTTTAAAGTGACAATTTCGAAGGTTTAGAGTGACTATCTTTCAAGTTTTGCTATTTTTTGCGAGATAGTCACTTTAAACCTATGAAATTATCACTTTAAAACCTATGAATTTGTTACCGTTCACGTTTTGGTAATTAAAAAGAACAATGAATCAGAATTGTAAATTCGTCAAATTCAGAGACTTCAAAACCAATAGAACTATACTATCTCTCATGATACAATCGACAACAACAAAGTCTTATCTTAAAGATTTAGAGTCGCCTAAATAAGTCTTGTTCGACTATACCACTTTTTTCTAGAGTCAAATCTTCTATTATTGAAATTGAGTTCACGTTTGCTTTCACATTCTTTTAGATTTTCATAATTTTATAGGATTTTCATCTTTAATATTTTTTTGGGATATTTACAAAAAAGTGATTAACTTTCGACGAATTTACGATTCCAACCAATTGTTCATTTTAATTACCAAAACGTGAACGATAACGTCATTATTTCGCAGGTTTAAAGTGACTAAAATAAGTACTTTAAAACCATTGAATTCGTTATTATTCTAAATTTTTTTTTTTTATAACGAAAATGCAATCATTCACGTTTAGATAATCAAAATGAACAGATAGCTTAAATCGTAAATAACTCATTTTCAGCTCACAAATTGGTAATTCCCCATATTTTCTTCTAGTAGGGATTGTAATCGACTTTTTAATGTAGGAGCATATAGCCTAAAAATTGTGGTCCTAATTATTAGATATATTTGCTCTCTATTTAGTGGACAATCAATCAGACAAATTAGCCTACTATGCAGACCACATCGATAAGGACAGTGGGCCCGAGCAACGCCTAAGAAGAAGTTTCCTCCCTTAGAAAAGTACATTTTTTATGGGTAATTTAGATACTACCCCTATGAGTTTTGATATATTTTTAAGATACCTCCGTATTTTTCAAACAGTTGGCATACCCCTTGACCTTTCATCTTCTACTATAGACAAATGAAAATGACATAAATACCCTCATTTTCAACTTCTAATAAAATAGGAATTTTAGGAAAATTGAAGTTTTTTGAAAGTTTCACGACATATATTGAGGTTAAATAGGTTAAAAAGAAAGTTCCTCTAAACATTGAAAACTTCAAATACAAACAATAAAAATCTCATCCAAAGATTTGGGTCAGTAATCAATCATGCTCTTTCATAGACAAGGGATCGGGCACGTATCTGGGCTTTTGCCCAATCCATAAACCATGGTCTTATTCAAGGACTAATCCTGGGGCATGAGCAATTCTCACACATCACCCGTACTGGCTTTTGCCCAATCCATAAACCATGGTCTTGTTCAAGGACTAGTCCTGGGGCATGAGCAATACTCACACATCACCCATATTGGGTTAGTGAGGGTGCGCCCTCGCAAGTGGCTCTTGAGGAATTAATACTCATATTGGGTATTGAACTCACGACCTGCCTACCTATAGGCATTAATTACTAAATGATCCGAAATTGCCATTGGGCCAACCCCTCGTGGTTTACTATGTTCAATTTATTAACACTAAAGAGTTTGAATATGACATATTTTCTCGAGAAAGCAAAGTGTATTGTCTTCGTAAGTTTGAAACACGTAAGGGTACCTCAAAATATTCATCAAAATCCAAAGGGGTATCTCTAAATTACTCTATTTTTTTAATTTGAATAAGTCTATAAATACATGTAACATATGGTGTGTGTTGCATCAATGGAGAAGGAAGAAGTGAAGCTATTAGGGACATGGTCAAGCCCTTTCAATCTGAGAGTTGTTTGGGCATTGAAACTGAAGGGAATCGAATATGATTTCATCGAACAAGATCTCTCAAACAAGAGTGATCTTCTTCTCCAATATAATCCTGTTTATAAGAAGATCCCAGTTCTTGTCCACAATGGAAAACCCATCTGTGAATCTCTCGTCATCGTCGAATATATCGACGATACGTGGAAGGAGAATCCAATACTGCCTAATGATCCTTATGAGAGAGCCATGGCACGTTTCTGGGCCAAATTCGGGGATGATAAGGTAATAAATTTTAGTAATTGTTATGAGTATTTACATGTTCTTATATTGACACACTAAATTTTGATTATAACACACCAAATTAATGAAATTTATTTTACACAAATTAAGAAAATAGATCCACCAAACAAGGGTTATCCATGTTAAGCACGTGGCATACTCTATCGACTCTCTGACGTCGGGGTGTGCCAAAACCATAAACTTTATGCCTCGGGATACACAACCGCACAAAGTCTGGTTTTGGCACACCCCACGTCTGGGGGGAATTGATTGAGTATGTCACGTGAGGAAGTCATATTATCACGACCCGATGAAGGTTTAATCGTAGATGGCTTTGCAAAATAAATCAAGGCTAGAAGATGATGGAGTTTTCAGAGGGAAAAAAATTGGAAGAGTGTTTCAGAAAAAAAAAATCAAGTTGTCAAGAAGCATAAAATTGATGAAGATGATTTTGATATGGGCTTAGACCCATAGCTCGGTTGGTTTGACACGTTGCAAAATAACTTTGAGATCATGGGTTCAAGTCAACTTACTTACCCTAAAAATAAAGTTGAAGATGATTTCAACATGTTCAAGAAAAACCATTTTTAGTCATAATTAGACCAAATATTTTAGTTGAAAATTCTAATAACATAAGACATGATTATGAGTAGAGACAAATGGAAGAACAAGATTCGTTTAGCCGACCTCAAATCCATGGAATAAGACTTTGAGGATGCCAAATAGATTAAAGTTTTCACCCTATAATTTGAAGTCTGAATAAGATGGAATTTCTTAGGGAGTTTTGGTAAATTATTTAAGAATGGGGGGTTTTCAATCATTTTTATTAATCACATAGGCGTGGCAATGGATCAATTCAATACCGAATCAGTGCCACTCTCATCTGATCCGATCCAAACGGATTAATGAATATGTGAACCAAATCCGATCCGAATGCATGTCTTATTTTTAAAATTATCAATGTTCAAATTTTTTTAAAAATCTACTTTCCTACAACAAATATAGAGAGAAATAAAAAAGACAAAAATATTTTATCTAAATGTATTTATATGAAATTAAGAAAAATCTTAATATGTTCGGATTGGATTGGTGTACATCCAATCACATGCCCTTTTATTTATATGTTTGAATTGAATTGGTGTACATCCAAAAATCTGATTTTTCATATATTTTTTGGATTAGATCGATTCGGACATCGAATATAATTCAGATCATTGCCAGCCCTACATAGTCAAAGGCAATATGTGATCACTTTGTACCACAAATATTTACTAAAATGTGGAGGACATGAATAAACCTCCCCATTATTTTTTTGAATTGTGATATTGTGACTACCCCATGTGACACACTCAATTGACTCTCCTGACATGACAAATTCGAGAACTGTAGATCTGTATGCCTTGGGATACAAAATTGCACTTTCTCATAAAAATGTGTATCCTAAGGGAACCGTGTATCCTAAGGTGTACAGATTGACCATTCCCAAACTTGTCATGTTAAGAGAGTTGATTGAGTGTGCCATGTGGGGTAGTGAGATTATCACGACTTTTTTTTGTTTTGTTTGAGTAATGATTTTTTAACTCCCTCACATGGCATACTCAAAATACTCTCACGATGTGGCATGTGCTAGAACCATAGATCTTTTGCCTCAGGATACACAATTATACATATTTTTTGAGATATGAAAATGTGCATCCCGAAGATAAATCTATGGTTCTAGTACATGCCACGTCAGGAAAGTATTTTTAATATGCCACGTGGGGGAGTTCGATTATCACGACTATTTTTTTTTCCTTTTTGTAAGGTATCAAACAAAAATAAAAACATGTCAAATATGAAATCTTTGATTTTTTCATCTTCCTATGTCCCATAGGTACAAAATTTGAATCAATAAAGAGCCTTTTCTTTTGTATATATCGATATTATGACATTCAAATTCTTTTCCGATATTTACATCTGGTGTGTTATAAACAAAAGTTAGTGTGTTACTATTGTACCCATAGATTATCATCTTCATCTAACCTATATGAGAGTCATAGAGTGCACCATTTTTCCTAAATTTTTTCAAAATGTAGTTGGTGCCTTCAATATGGGGGGTTTTCTTGAAACAAGGGAAAGAACATGAGGAAGCTTTAGTTGCAACCATGGAGAACTTGGAAATCTTAGAAGAACAGCTCAAGGGGAAGGTTTTTTTTGGTGGGGAAGCGATTGGACTAGTAGATATTATCCTTGGTTGGACTGCAAACTTGATCAGCGTCTTAGAGGAGATTCTCGGTTTGAAGATTATCGATGAAGAAAAGTTTCCATTACTATCATCATGGATGGAGAATTTCTCAACCTCTCCAATCATTAAAGATACTTGGCCACCTCGATCTAAACTAGTTACCAAGTTTCAACTCATCCGAGAGATACGACTCCAATCAACCTCATCGAAATGAAACAATTATGATCTCTAGCACTGAGTGGGACTTATAGTTCATGTTTATGTATCTTTAAGCCGAATGAAGATGTTCATCAACATCTTGAATAATCCTGCATTTTCATTTTCATGCATTTATGGTATGTGTGTTTAAATTGAGATATGGTTTTTCTTGCATTTATGTTATGTGTGTCAATCCATACCATTGATACGAAATAAAAGAAGAGTTGTGATTTTCTGACACCACCTCTGATATATGCTCCCTGATGTGGCATGGACTAGAACCACAATTTTTTTTCCTCAGATACACAACTGCACACCCTCATAAATATGTGCAGTTATGTATCTGATGAAGATAGATATATGGTTCTAACACATGTCATGTAAGGGGGCTTCAAAAAACGAAAGATAGAACAAACGCTTGGCATATGTAAGATATCGAGAGTTGAGTAATATAGTTGAAATCATGAAATCAAGATATATCAAGAATGACAATCAATAATATGCGATGACATATTGTCCAACGATCAATATATTTTTTTTCTAGCATATACCACCGCATATGCGAACAATTCGTATTGGTCGTACGTGATTGTATATGTTATTTAACAACATTGCATGAGTACAATCATCAATAGAAATAATAAAATAACAATTACTTGTAGCAACTCCAACTTTTCTACCTATACCCATTTTAGTGGTTATGCATGGTAATTATGGGTATCCATGAGATACACACTCCAACCGTGCTACCTATACATTGTTTAATTCAATTTAGATATAAAACTTTCAAAATTGACTTATTTTCAACATAAGTACCTAGATTTTTTTTCCTCCAAAAAAGAGGACAATAAAGTAAGAGTCTCCGATGAGTTGCTCTTAAGGAACAATTAAAGTCATTGAACCGAAAGCAACTCCAACTAGTCTTTAAAGGGTCCAGTTCAGCAACAAACATTTTGGCAAAACATTTTTCAAAACATGGGTTAGAGGTTTTGGAATGAGCTGATTTTTGGTGAGGATGATCTCTACGGTGAGGAGATCATCCTCACCAAAAATCAGCCCATTCCAAAACTTCTAGCCTCAGTTTACAAGTTGAAAAATCGTGGACTATCCATTTTTTGTAAATCATTTTTGATGGAGTTAGAAGTTTTGGAATTGGCTGATTTTTGGTAATGATGATCTCCTCACCGAAGAGATCATCCTCACCAAAAATCTGCCCATTCCAAAACCTCTAACCCACGTTTTGAAAAATGTTTGCCAAAATGTTTGTTGCTGAACATTTCCTGTCCTTAAAACTCTAGATTTAGAGATAGAAACATCAAAACCTAACTTCAAATGATCTCTACTTTAGAGAAAGTGCTTCTAAATCACTATTAACATCTCCAAATATAGATCGATGGAGAAATTTGAGAGAATGGAAAGTTTCTTTAGCATATTTTAGGGTTTGAGATGACTTATCTATCCATCTCGTTGGTGACAAATCAAACGAGATTTTAAAACCATGGCATTATCTCCTTTTTTTTCATAAATCTCATTTTTGACCCCTTTTCATGGAACATATTTTAAATACCAATTTTGTCCCCTTCTCTAATAGAGAATAAGTTTGCAAGTTATTTGGAAACATGTAAGATAAAAGTAAAAGAAATGAGAAATAAAAACTAACCTAGAATTTCTATTAACATGCCAACTTGTTCTTATAACACACCAATCTATAAGTATATATTGATTTATTTTCAAAAGAATTGGTGTGTTTTAAGTAAAAAAAACTTCGTATGACAATAAAATCTCTCTAATAAATAATTGAGTGAGAATCACCCACACATAAATTGAAATACCCAAAATAGACAACAACAACACAACCCTAAATAGACTTTGTAGGAGACTGAACTGGAAGTGTAGGGGCATTACAGGCAGCAAAAACATTGTTCAATCTAAGCTGCAAAGCGGATCCCCACATTTACTATTTGCACACCGATATATGGCAACATGTGTAACCACGTAACACATGTAGCTTCAGTACTTTTGTGCTATGGTCACTCGTACGGGTCAACGAAACTCGAACGAGTCAAAACTCAAACAAGAGGAAAAAGAAAATTTGTGGTGTTTTAAGCCCGCGTGGCCATCATCGCACCTTCTAAGAAGAGGGAGCTCTGACCGCGGGCAGTCTTCATCGCAGGCAAAACCCCATCATCATCTCACCAGGGCAGGCCGCGGGCAGAACGAAACGGCGCGTTTGAGCCAAAAGAAGCGCTACCAGCCGCCGCTAAGGGGGGCAGCATTTCAAACGGCTCCGCAACCGTTTCAAGCGACTTGCCCTTGAAGAGAGAGAAAGGATGCTACCACTGCTCAGATAAGATCAAGTAGTGAATGAGATTGTTTTAGGGTTAGTCCATCCTTTATATAGAGAGATGCTATTGGCAACCCAATATTTTACTTATCACATCCCAATTTCTTAAATTACTCATCACACACCAATTAAAGATTATTAAACGCACTCAGGTTTGACTCAAGTTAAATGTCTCAATATTACAAGGGATTTCTCGCAAACGTGTGCAACTTATATTCAAATGCAACATTGTTAATTTTATTGGCACCCCAACTTTATATTCCTTTATCATTTTATTTTTTTTAATTGGAATGTGATAAATAAAAGTTGAGGTGCCAATAATAGCTCTATTTTCTTATGAGAGCTTCTATTGCCACTCTAATTTTTACTAAGAGCACTCCAATATATTTACAAGTTGAGGTGCGACTTGGTCTGGTTAAAACTAAGAATTGAACCAAACTAATAGTTTTGAGGTTTGATTTGGTTTGGAACTACTTTTCGTTCAATTATGATTTAAGAAAATGTAGAACCAATCACTTGGTTTGAATCTCGATTTAAGGCATGTATCGAATCGAACCAATTCGAGAATAAATGTTGATGTGGAGGTGCGTGTTAAACGATAAATTATTTTTCTCGAGATACAAATGAAAAAAAAAATGGTTTTATGCGCACCCCTACGATAACATAATGTCTAATGTAAGGGTGACAATCTTAACACGATCCACGAATACAAGACAAAAATTAATGGATTTGGATCATAATAGTGTTGACTTGTCTAATACAATTATTAAATGAGTGATGTCTAAGAGGTATCTTAAATGAATCGTGATGATCTGACCACCCCACGTGACAAACTCAATCGATTACCTTGACATGACAAGTTCGACAACGGTAGATCTACACTCCTCGGGATACACGACTGCACTTCCCCATAAAAATGTGTATCTCGAAGAATTCACATCTACGACTTTCAAACTTGTCACATCAAGTAATCGATTGAGTTTGCCACATGGGGTAGTCAGATTATCAGATTATCGCAATTCATCTTAAATATCAAAAATTATTTAAGGGTTTTGAAGGGTGGGATTATGTTACGATCGTTAGGTTAACACAAACTTTTCATTCCATTAACCACGTAGGTAGTTTTGGAGCATTGGTTTGAGTCATAACAGAATTGACTCGTTAAGACTTGATGAATCGACCGAGATAACCAGGATCCTTAAACCCTCCCTCTTGACTCACTGTCCTCACTCCTCAGTTCTCACATCTCAGGAAAAGAAAACCCTAGATTCTGCAACAAACCTAGATTTCCTTTGATGAGATCAAACCCTGTAAAAAGAAGATGTCGATGAGAAGATTATCATCGTTATTAACAACGACAATCCGCCATTGTTCGATCTACAGTAGACCTAGTTTCACCTATGCTACAATCTCATCAACATCTCCATTTCACTCTCTTCATCTCTCAATCCCTAACCCTAAACCTAACCCTAATGACATTTTATTCTCACATGGAATTAGGGCTTATAGTCTGCTTAGTTTGAATGATCTAAGAGACAACAAAGGAGCAAGAAAGAAGAAGAAGAGGAAAGGTCGTGGGATTGGTTCTGGATTGGGTAAGACTGCAGGGAGAGGTCATAAGGGTCAGAAAGCGAGAGGAACCATGAAATTTGGGTTCGAAGGAGGTCAGACTCCGCTTCGTCGTCGATTGCCAAAACGAGGGTTTAAGAATCCTTTTAGCCTCACATTTCAGGTACTCCTACTTAAAATTTCTATCTTTTCTTGTTCAGTTTGGAATTTGGATTGATTTAAGTTTAAATGTAGCTTTGTTTTTATTTTTTGTTGTATTTATGTCAGAAGATGATGATTTTGTTTTGTTGAAGAATTACAAGTAGAATCGAAACAGGAAAGCTGTAAACTTGGGATGAGTTGATCTTTAATTAATTAGAAAAAAGATTCTAGAATTTTAAACTTAAGAATAATCCTCAATGTTTGGGTCTGTTTTGATCTGCATTTTACACTAAAAAAATCCAAAATTTTGATGATGTAAGAAGATCATGGATCTTCTATTTAAGGGTATGGTTATTCTTCTCTTAGTAGCTGCAAATCTAGTTCTGATCAAGCTAACCATTGCTGAACTTCTACATTTTTTGTCAATCTGCTTTCAATTTTCAAGTTCTCGACCAATAGCAACCCATCAAAACAAGACAAATTCTGTAGTAGCGCTTCTATGGAATTTCATATTCTTGGATCTAATAATAGTTAGTTTTTTATGAGTATGATATCCTTGTCATGGAGATGAATCATAGGGCCATGGAGATCATACTCTCACTGAAGATCAGCTCATTACAACATTTCTATGACTGTCAAAAGTGGATGCAAGTTGAAAAAAATTCTTGACCCTCTACACCATTAAAAATTGAATTTCACATTTGATTGGGTTAGAAGTTTCAAAGAGGGTTAATCTTTTTGTGAGGGTGCTCTCTATGTAAAGGGGACTATCTTGACCAAAAGGCTCTCCTTGACTTATCTTCAAGATTGTCTCATGAGACCAAGAAGTTCACTGAAGTCAGATCTTGAGACCAAAAAAGCTACTCTCGAGAAGTTTAAGATTCTACTTTCATGGAACGTTAGAGTTGGTAAAGATTTTTGAATGGGCCCCCACTTTATATATCTTTTGAAAGCCTCACATACTGAATTAGAACCTTAGCAAGTGGTAATGGACCTTATAGCCATTGTTGCTGAATGGACTATCTGCTTCCTGTATGCACTCTATTGGTATGGTTTGATCATATATCTAAGGATTTACATGGTTCATTCAATTAAGTGTCCTACTTGGAGATTTCTTAACCATGTGAATGTATTAAGAAAATAGGGAAATCAAGAATGAGTTTATTCCTTTACTTCGTCTGAATTTTTTTTTTGGATAGATAATTGGAAATGAAAACAAGTAATGATCACCCACCAAGAAAAAGAAAAACAGAAAGCAGGAAAAGGGAACCTAAATGTTAGAGAGGTTACAAACAACTTCCCAACAAACTAAAAAGTCTTCAAAAAAGATCCCTTTGAACTCCTTGAAGATCTTACACCAAAAGAATAAAAGGCCCAGAATCACCAAACCAACCTCTTGAATACAACTCGACTTTCCTTCAAAAGTCCTTGTGTTTCTTTCCTTCCAAACACCCCAAGGGTTAGCAAAAGGAGTAAGACTCCAAATCAACCTCTTCAAAAAAGTGAAAGCTAGCCCCCCACCCCCCCCAATTGAAGTCATTTAACAAACATGCCTCTCATTGAACTTTGGAGGCAACAATCCACACCAAAATGAGCCAAAAAAATAGCCCACACCTCCTTAGCCACTTCACAATGAACTAGCAAATGGTTCACTGTCTCTTCATCTCGCATACACATGCCTCAAATATTCGGCCCTCAAAAGCCCTACTTCGCATGATGAGTCATTAGGTTTTGTCCAAGTTCTTATATCCATTTGATTTCCATATTGGACATTTATTCCATATCTGTCTTTAGTTCAGTTCATCGGTGTGAATAAAGAAGAATGCACAAAATATTCATTTTATTTTGTTTTTAATTTTTGGATTTCATATTTTTACCTTTCAGAGAAAGGACTAATTTTTTTTTTTTTTTTTGATACGTAAGGACTATTGAGATGTCTCTTTCTGATGAATTATTCTTATATTCTTTGTGGCAGCCAGTGGGATTGGGAAAGATTGCAAAACTCATAAATGCAGGAAAGATTGATTCTTCAGAATTGATTACAATGAAAACTCTAAAGGTACTGATTTTTTTTTTCATAATCGTATTCTTTGAGAATCCCTTACCCAAGGTGCCACCTTGGTGTGCTGGTAAATCTGTGTATGATAATATCACAGCCCTGTGATCCTTCACCTTAAAACTAAGAAAAGAAAAACAATTCCTTAATTTTCATTGGCTTTGGTTGAGACTAATTATTTATGTGACAATAGGACACCGGGGCTGTAGGGAAGCAGATTAAAGATGGAGTAAGATTGATGGGTCGTGGTGCTGAACAGATTACGTGGCCCATTCATCTCGAGGTAATCTTTATTTTAACAACTTCTTACTATTTAACACCAAACCTCTCAACTTATATCTTATTTTTTTCATACCCCTTTGCTTTTAAACTAATGATATACCCCCTTGACCTGAGATGACTTCTATGAGATTAACATAAATGACTTAAATATCCCCCATGAACTGGGTTTGTCCAAGAGTGGTGAACTCCGAAACGTGAACTTTAATTTGTAGCGAGCAAACCAATGGACCACGTAACATAGGTCCATGATGTAATATGTGTTGGTCTGCCATATTTTTCATTCAATACAAACATCAACCAACATGAATGGGTGGTGTTGCAGGTGTCAAGGGTGACAGTTAGAGCAAAGGAAGCAGTTGAAGCTGCTGGTGGGTCTGTCAGGAAGGTGTATTACAACAAATTGGGTTTTCGGGCATTGCTTAAGCCTGAATGGTTTGAAAAGAAGGGCCGATTACTGCCAAGAGCAGCTAGGCCTCCCCCAAAGCAGCGTGATAAAGTTGATAGTATCGGCCGCTTACCTGCCCCTACCAAACCGATTCCATTTTCGCTTGAGGAGAAAGTTGAAGCTGCAACAACTCCATCTGCTACATAAACTTAAGTTTAGTTTGTTTTTGTTCAAGATGTAGAACATAGTTGATTTAATTTGTAACAGATATTGTTTATAATAACTTGGTTTTGGTGAAAACCCAGTTTGGGTTTCATAATCAGTCAAAAAAAATTAGCTTGTGGAGTTGTGGAGAGCATGAGATGAAAATAAGGTCATGAAATGAAGACACTTCCATGGTTTTATGAAAATTCTTTGCAGAAGAAGCTATACAAGGTGGATCTAGACTTGAACATTATACTTGACTGGAGAATTTTAGTTGTTAGATTTGTACGCCCCAACCCCACAGACGTGGATTTTGCTTATTTTTGTTACTCAAACCATTTGAACTCATCGTTTTCATAATTTTTTTTTGGATTTTTGGCATCTCAAATGAATACTTCATTCCATTAGAAAGGATTTAAGATGGAAGAAGTCATTTTCAAGGATTTTTTTTCAAATATTTTGAAGTTGTATGTATAAAATTATGATTTTTCACTTTTTTTCTTTTTTCTTTTCCCTTAATTTTTGGATGAAAATCAATCAAGAATGATTTTTTTTTGTTTGAAATCATCTAAAGAAGTTGTTATGTCTAGCTTTTAGTTGATCTTTCCACCTATTTTTATTGAAAAACTCAAAAATTGAAAATGGGTGGGTTTTATTAGTGGTGAAGTCGACTATAAAAGTTATGAACTCGACGATAAATAAAAAAAACAGTGTGTTTGCCAATAATAAAGGATCATTAAGAAATAAAATTCTACTAAATGTGCTATCAATCTATTGCTCAAAACTTAGGGATTATTTAAAAATAGATCTCTCCATCAAGGTCTTTTAAGTAATTTTTGGGTGATTTAGACATGCCCCCACACCTGACCTCAGTTGTCTAAATAAATTAATGGAAAAAAAGACTCAAATGCCCTCCTTAATCTCTAGTTAAAAACTTGGATTTTTCTTCGTAAACCAATCCATTTTCAACTTCTTTGGATAAAATTTCTTATTTAACCAACCAACTAGAGAGAGTCAATGTCAAAAGTTTGAGATACCCCCTGCATTTTCAATCTAACGGCATACCCCATGACCATGGTCTTCAACGAAATATTGACAACTAATGTCTGAACAATCACCATTTTCAACCTTTCGCCCAAAACCCTAGAATGACTCCTCGATAACCTTTCATATTTAATCTTAGATTATAGTGATAAGATCGCCACTTATTCTCTGCTCAAGTTGATTAATTACTTGATTTTCTTTACTATTTAATCTTCTAAATTAATGGGAAGAAAATAACTAATTATTTTTTAATTTAATCAGTTTGCCAAATAAACCAAGGGTTGAGGAGTCTTGAGGATCATAGGTTTTGGTGGATGAAGGATTATTACAAAGAAGTAATTTGGTCATTGTTTAAGTCTCTGATAGAAGACATCAGTCAACGGGTACATCATCAATTTAAAAATACAGAGGGTATCTCAAATATTCCCCAAAATAAGAGGGATATATCTAAATTTCCCAAATTAAAAAGGGTGAATAGTTAATTTACTTTTTTACTTTTTATTTTTTTAATGTTAAATGGCGTGTCAATCTCATCTTCTCAATCAAATAGCATTAAATAAATCTATTCTAGAATCTCTCACTCAAAATTCTCTCAAATCTTTCCCTATCTTTTCTTTTAAGGAAATTAATTAAAAAATAGATTTTGTTTGATTTGATCATTTTTATTTGTGAGGCTGTGAGTTCCCATGAGATTTGTGGTATGAGTTTTAAATGGGAAAAAAATTTTGAAGAAACCCTCTCCATAGACCACTGCGTTACACGTGGCATTTTTAAGGAGGTATTGTAAATTTTGAAGAAATATAGGGTGTGAAATAATTCAAGAGGCCACGTGTCTTGTTACGAGGAGGGTTGCTTCAAAATTTGAAATCGGACTCGTTTTAAATTGGGTTTTTTAAAAAACGAAGAAGTATTTCATTTTCATTCTTTCTTTTTTGTGGTCATCCCTCTGTTCATAAAGATTGTAAAATTTTCCTTTGGTTGTAACATTTCGGGAAATCCCATAAAGATTTCTCCTTTAAATAATTAAAAAAAAAAGTTTCTGATTGATCTGTGTCTTAACTTTTTAGTGTTTGTTTGGGGAAATCTGTTGTTGAAGAAGAATTATCTGTAAATTGGGTTTTTGAAATTTTGAGAAACTTGTACTGTTCTAGAGAGAGAGAGAGAGAGAGAGAGAGATGGGTGAAGCTCAGTTGAGTGGTAGATTTTGGTGTTACATGTGTTCTGAAATGGTGAATCCAGTTATGGAAGTTGAGATCAAATGCCCATATTGCTTAAGTGGGTTTGTAGAAGAGATGGAGGGCAGAAGAGACCAAGAAACTGATTTGGGGATCAATCCAACACTCTCTCCATGGGCTCAGATCTTCCTCAACATGATGGGTACTAACCCTCCTCCACCAAGAGAAGATCAAGATCAAGAACAAGAACAACTGGAGAGTCAACTAGGAGAATCTGAGCTCGATCAAGAATTTGAATCGTTCCTCAATAGGAGGATTAGGAGGAGAAGAAGGTCACCAGGAATCCTCAATTTACTTCAAACCCTAAGAGGTGTAGTTGCTTCTGAATCTGAGAATTCTGAAACAGAGAGAGAAACAGAGCAAGAAACAGAGCGAGAACGCGTAATTCTGATCAATCCCTTTAGTCGAACAATGATTATTCAAGGCTCCTTCGATGCGAGCCAGTCCCAAAGTGAGAATCGGAGCGATTCAGGTCCTTTTGGTGAGCCTGATTTGGAGCAATTGTTACAGTATTTGACGGAGAACGATCCGAATCGATATGGGTCTCCACCAACAAAGAAAGAAGCAATTGAAGCTATGCCCACTGTGAAAATTGGGGAAAATTTGCAATGTTCAGTGTGTTTAGAGGATTTTGAGATTGGTGGGGAAGGAAAGGAGATGCCTTGTAAGCATAAGTTCCATGGTGGGTGTATTCTTCCATGGCTTGAGCTTCATAGCTCTTGTCCTGTTTGTAGGTTTCAAATGCCAACCGAATCGGTAACTAATACAGATGGGTCTGGGAATAGTAGTAATGGTGGTGTGGGTAGTAATGGTGGAGAGAGAGGTGGAGAAGGTGGTAATGGAAATGGGAGATGGTTTCGGGTTTCCCTTCCGTGGCGTTTATAATGGTTGTTTTTCTTTATCAGGATCTCAAAGTATAGCGGTTCTTCGTGTCATCGTAGACAATGGATGAGAATTGAAGATATTCAGGTGCCATCCATCGTTGTCTTCTTCACTGTCTTACTTGCATTTTAGTTCTTGATGTGTGTAGTTTTTTTTATTTACTAAACTGAGATATTGGAACAAATAATTGTATTTCCTTTAGTCCATTATCTTTAGATTATATGTTGTTTGAAAGTTTAGTGGAATCTGATTTGCTCAATTGGGTGGTTCATGGTTCTTTGTTTCGGTTAAAAATATACCAATAACAAAGTCTTATTGCAAAGATTTGGGGTTGGCTAAACGAATTATTTCTTTTGCAAATATTACTGTAATCGAGCTTTGTTGAACATCTCCAAACTATCGCAATCTACTTCATCTTAGTTTTTGTCTTCTATAGGAGCGATTGTTGCCTATAGATAGGAATGGTGTCACGTGGCACATTTTGATGAGTAAACACATTGGGCTGCATGCACGGCTTGGTTAGGCGCACCATGTAGACACCTTTATCGGAATGAGACATCGTATTGGATCCCGAGTCTTGGGATATTTCTAAATCATCTCCTTTTGAGTGTTAGCTTTAAATTTACCGTACACATTCTTGGTCTTGGTTCTACTTATTATAACGCCCTTGAACTATAATTCTAATTTTGTGTTGGTTTTCTTTCTAGTCTCATCAACTACTATTACGTCATTCACGCAGAAGATACCCCAAGGTATGTGCTCTTGAATATGAGCAATTAACTCATTTATAACTAAAGCAACAAATGAAATTGCAACGGAAGATTCATTCGTCACCTCTCCATTTGCTCTCATACTAGTCACAATGCACACATGCATGTCTTTAATTATGTCAAATGCATACATTTGGGACTCTCTTTTTTACATTGGTAAAAATCATGTGACAGTTCTTCCATGTTTCTATACACTTCTCCATCATTCATCTAAATGAAAAGATTGGTTTGATAGTTGGTCCATGGTCATGAAAAGATTGGTTTGAAGCCCTAAATTTACGGAAGTATGTTTGCTCTTAAATATATTTTTTGTATATCTTGCTAGCCCCAAGTCTCTTTGATGGTCCTTGTTTAATAATTTTTGAAACTAACTCCACCTTTCCTCAATCTCTATATCTTGTATTAGCGCACACTCATCTTCATCTTTAATGCACCCAACCTAATGTTATTTAAATCTTAAAATTTATTTTCCTAATTTGCACGAAATTTTCAACATCTTTCTCACCTTCTTTGGTACCCAATCACTTGTATATTTCATCGTGTGCCATATGTTTCGCTTCACTTCTTTTTTTTTTATTTTACATTTTTACATTTATAATAATTTTTTTTCCCCTAATGATCTCTTGAACGTCAGCATTACACATTTCCTTATAGATTAATGCTGGAGTGATCTCAGTGGGGGACATCTTGACACGGTGGCGCGCTCATGCCCATAAATGTGTTTCTCCGATATATAAGTAAAACGCATCTACAAACATGTGCGTGCCACCACGTCAAGGTGTCTCCTGTGTGCCCCCCCGCTATGGTCACTCTAGCACGACTCTTCCTTATATGTCTGATTTTTCACATAGATTCTTCAAGGAACTCCTGACATTATTTTCTTAATGCCTTTAGCTACTTCATCGCTATCACTCTGTTATATGGTTCTAAGTTTCATATTTATTCTTTTATCATTTTATTTGTAAGAAAAACCAACATTTTTCTCATTTTAGGTTACACCACATTGTTCTTCAACATCTCTTGTTTTAATCCCTTCTCTTCTATATTTTAATGTAAAAAGTTGGACCATCTCTTGGGATGACCTTACAGTCTTTGCACATTGATCGTTTATTTCTCTTTTATAAAAAAGTTATATCTGGCTTTTATTGGGTTTACTCATAAAAGTAATTAAATATTGTTTCCTCATTTTGAAATATGTGTTTGCTATCACTAGGTCATATGCTAGCGTGAATGAAATGAAATGTTTGATCAAAATTCATGCGAGGGGGTGGTGAATTTTTACATACGATGCCAAACTGACACAACCCTCTCATTTATTTGGGCATCGGATGGACAAAATGTAAAAGGGGACACTACACAGGCGGAGTTCTGATACGAAAAATATAATCCTTACACCTAAAATACATGGTGAGAAGAGTTACACACCATGACCCTCCACAAACAACGTCCATAGCATCCCACTACCACTCTTTGGTAGCTTTCATTCTAGTATACCTTTCTTTTCGGTCCTTGAGGTGGTCTTTTCCTAGGACTTTTTGCGACGCTTTCACTCTATTACCCTTATTGGGTCCTGGGCTTAGACCTATAGCTCAGTTGGTTTGACACATTGCAAAGCAACTTTGAGGTCATGGGTTCAAGTCCAGCTTACCCCATCGAAAAAAAAAGGTTGCCCTTTCTTGGGTCGCCCCTTTCTAACACACGAGCTCGAGATGTGGTGCTCTTTAAGAATAATGATTTTTTTATGCCCCCTGACATATGCCCCCATACATCCCTCGACATGGCATGTGCTAGAACCATAGATCTTTTTCCTTGGGACACATAACTGCACATATTTATGGGGGCATCAGAAATCTTATGGGGGTGTATGTCAGAGGGGTGTCGGAAAATGATGACTCATATTTTAAGGTTATTGGAAGGAGTCTTGTTTTTTGGTTGAAATTTTCGTACATTTGAAGTTTGACACATTCCTTGAGATTTTTTACCATATCCCATATGTCACAAGACCTTCTCATTGCCTACCTCGCAACAAATGGTGTTTAAACAATAGAAAAACTTTTAAATATTCTCATGGCCTGTTAATATCTGATGTTTTTTATTTATCTTCTTTTGACTTGGGAGGGCATGAGAGTTGGTTTCATTTTTATTAGCATATATGCATATGGACTTATATATTTGTTTGCCATGGGAATAGCCTCATAATCATCGATCTCTTAACTCCAAATGTTGGGGCCAACTTCATGAATCTTAGTTCCAATTAATTTTATCTTGTTGTACATCTTTTTAACTTTTCTTACAACACTACTACTCTACTACCCTTTGAATGGGTTCTTGAAATTGTTTCTTTTAGAAACAATTCTTATGGAACCTCTCAATCCATCTTTCAACCTTAACATCCTATGTTTTTGAGCTTTGAAATTGTTGGGAGATAAAATCTTGAGGTTGGAGATCGAGTGTAAAAAATGTGACCGTGGAGGCCAAAGATGACATTTTCGGGGAAAAAAAATTCAACAATCATCGTCGAGAAGCTTTAGATGAGTGCATCCACATTATTTTCTGTTGGTCTCACAGAGAGGACTGAGGTATCATCAACTTGAGAACATGGGTATCTCAAATATTGACCCAAATCTAGCTGTGTCCGTCCGTCTTAATCACACTTGTTTTCACTTTCTCTGTTGTTCCTGGCTTTTAATAATGAAAAATTAGTGTAAGATTGGAACTATCTTATTAATTAATGTCAGATATTAATTTTCAAATAGAAAATATTCACAATTTGTGTCTATTAATATAACTAGTAGGTGGCATGTGCAAATGCACATGTACTACAAAAATGGGAATCTATACATGATTCAATTTTTAATAATCACTTAAAAAAATTTAAACAAATAAAATAATTTAATATCATTTAATACATTAAAAAGCTTTTTTATTTTATTTTGAAGATAAAATAATAAAAGGGATGCTTTATATAATCTTAAAAAGCTAAAAAGTTTTAAGTGTTATTAGAGTTGGTGGGATTTAATTATAGAGTCGTGATAATTTGACCCACCATCACAAAATCGTAAATCATATATCTCGGGATACACAAGAAAAGATTTATGATTCTACATATCCTAAGGCAAATGATCTACGATTATGTGATGGGATAGAGGGGCATATTTGACCTTCTCTTATAATAATAATAATAATAATTCATGAATTATTTTTGTAATTTTAAAAAATTAATTAATGTGAATTTGCATCAACAATACTCAACAATTAAAAAAAATAAAATCCAATGCTTGTAACAACACATATACTAGGGAAGTCCCCACCATTGGATTTGTATAATTTCACGAGTAGAACGAATCCCAACCCTTGTTTCAAAATATTTGTTCGATTTTAGAAAGCCATTTATTTAGTTTTCAATAATGTTGAAGTGACCTCAAGATTGTACCTCACACGGCACATCCTGACGTGAAAGTGTATAGGAACCATAGATGCTTTCATCGAGATACATGGGAAAAAGCATCTATGGTTCCACTTTTCATGTCAGGATGTGCAATATGAGGTACAAACTTGAGGTCACTCCAGCACGACCCTACCTCAGCCTTTTAAAACCGAGCTCGTTAATCACAAATATACTGCATGCATCCGAAGTCCAATCATTTGCACTCAATATTGCAAAAATAACTTTGCTCAAAATAACAAAATCTCAATATTAAGACTTGATGTGCGACGAATAATAAGCTATGAAAAGAACGTTATTGAAAAATAAAATGAAATTATGGTGAAGAAAAATTCACATCGAGATACTGAGCAGAGTAGTTCGTGTGTTGAGCACTTACATACCCAGACTGGTTTGATTGATTCATAAGCTGAGACTCTTATAAAGCATTAAGAAACTATATGTTGTAGCACTCACAAGATAGAAGAGGTGGTTGATTTGTGGATTTTATCATTCTGTGAAGTGGATGGTGGCTGTGATGAAGATGAGATCGCCGCATGATAAGATGATGACATGAGTTGGGCTAGAGCCGGAATAGCACCACCTATAGAATACCAAGCGTAGAGATATTGTTAGAGATTGATATTGCCACACTAATTATTATAATTTGTCCACACACAATCTCGACTGTGCATAAGTGAGATCCAACGGTTGAGATTTATATTAGAGACCCGTAGTTCATTCTTGGGATACATCTGTTATCCCAACTGTTGGATCTCATACATAGACGGTGGGGATTGTGTGTGCACATATGGGTTCATTTTTCATGAGTCTCCGGATCCCGACCAATTAATGCAAATGTGTGAGAACCATAAATTGAGTTCACTTAAATGTAAAATTGTAGGCGGGCCAGCCAAAAATAAAAAATAAAAAATCGAATTTATATATCAATTTGCTACAAACGAAGAGTAGATATTGACCAAAGAGAATAGAATTCCAAAATATAAATATGCGTGGAAAAAAATCTCTAACCTGTCAACCCAGCGCAAGCTGAAGAGAATACTATAACAGGAGGAGCCTGCATTCACAATGGGGAAAGAAGAACAAATTGTCACCATTGGAAATGCTGACTATATCTACAAATTCTTAAAGTAAGCCTACCACAATATATTAAGAATAATGCTGACCTCAAATCGCACACCCTGACGTGAAAGCGTATGGGAACCATTGATGCTTTCCTCAAGATACAAGTGAAAAAGCACCTATGGTCCCTATCTACATTCACGTCAAGATATGCCATATGAAGTCCACATATTAAAACATAATCTTATGAAGTAACAGAAATGGTGAACTTATTTTTCCATCCAGAAAGCATTTGCAAAATTTTCACATTTAGAAAAACCCCATAGACCATGAAACAAGACAATGAAATTGTATTCTAATAAAATAAGACAACTTATTTGGGAAACGATGGTAAAAAAATAAGGTATCAAATTGTATTCAACTAAAGTTGGAGGTGATATAAGTATAGATGATGAATGTATAAAAATTGTGCCATCTACTTGTCTTCTAATGGAAAGATATATTATACTTCCCTCCAACACCATGCAAAAACCCATTATGACTTTTATCATTCAAATATGAAAATATCTCCAGCTACAATGCGAAGTGTTATTAAATTTTGACAAATTTCCGTACAATTGAAATACTTCAAATCCCTAATGGATAAAAAGGAACAGACCTCCTAGACCATGCACGAACACACTGGGATTTTAAAGTGATTTGTAGATTTTATCATTCACATATCCATCCAAATTCCCGAGAACTCTACAACATATTGAAATACTTCAATTTCCAAGTGGTGGACCACAACGAAACAGTCCTAAAACATTTATTTTTTTATTTTTTATTTTAATAATTGAAGAGTCTATAATTATGAATGATGTTGGGATAACCCTTTAATAATAATAATTGACATAAAATACATATAACTTCCTACAATCGGTATAAGTGAACTATAATCAAATTAAAATGAAAATTCTATAACTGGGCTGATTGTTGAGCAGTCAAGAAGCACCATGTTTATAGATTGAGCAAAAATGAGGATGTTAAGATATATGAGTGGAAAGATTGGGAAAGATAAAATTAAAAATGAACGCATTTGAGAAAATGTAAGAGTAACTCTAATTAGAGATAAACAAAGAAAATTCAATTGAGATGGTTTGACGTTCGACGAAGGCTGATTACAGCTCTAGTAAAAGGCATATACAAGTTGAAGATTCCAAAAGAGCAAAAGGAAGTCTCAAAAGAACGTGGATTAAGCTAGTGAAAGCGAATATAACCACATTTTCAATAACAGAAGATGTAGCCCTCGACAGTTTTGAATGGAAGAACAAGAATTGCATAGCCAAGCCCAAATCTTTCGGATAAGTACTAAAATGATTATCAAATCTTTTGACAGAATTGAATTGCTAATACCAAAATTTTCATACTCATAAGAAGAATGCTATGACATAAAGCTTTATAGAAATATTCACTACTTCATATCGAAAATAACTACAGAACTTGGTAATATAGTCGTCCAAAGGGTGTAGTCATTTTAATTTCCAGCAAGGATATAGCCAAATATCAATATTTTTCTATCCAATATAGGAATTCTGAAATCTGATAAGTGACCATTGAATGGAGATCGAAAGAGAACTACAATGTGGTAAAGAAAGATTATCCCAAGCATATTGATAACTCAACAGAATCGAATGGATTGAATACTTACACCAACTAGGAAATGCAACCACATTGGCCCCTTTATCCACCTTTGAACAATTGGCATCGCTGCAAATAAATGAAAAAGAAAAGAGGAAACAAAGTCAGAACCACTCAAATATTGAATTTAGTCCATGTTCTCCAATCAGTCTATATGATCATAACAAACAAAATGCAAGATTTGTTAAAAAAAAATGCAATAATGATATTATTATTATAGAACTAATAAATTATATGTAGTGTTAGGATCAGGGGAAAAATGTATTTTAAATTGATTTTCACAACACCATCCGGATGCCGTCCATTTCTTCAATTTCTTTTACAACACCGCCAAATTCCATTGGATCTTGTAAAATGTATGACATCCAACCAATGTAAAAAATGTTGTAACAAATAGTTGTCCCCCAATCCCAATACATTTATATACAATATATAATGAACACTAAGAACAAGAGTATTTGAGCCACCCATTCAAACTCTTGCTAGGATGTTGAAGTTTGTATGTATAAAATTGCATGGTGGAACAAGATTCACGTTGCCGACCCCAAATAGTTGGAATAAGGTAATGATGAATGACCCAAAAAGATACGGACGTTTGCAATTCAACACTTTTGAATCTTGTCTTCTCCATGATTACTCCCAAAACAAAAAGACCTCAAGTAACCTTCCCATCCTAGTTAAAATAACAATCACTAGCTAAGATGTCTCTCCCACAAATGCATGTTTGCAGCTACAAAAGGATAAAGCCTACTAACATCTTACACTTACCACTATGCCATTTTAAACCTAATCCTTTCCCTAAGTTAAGTATGACTTTGCAAAGAAACTTAAAGGTCTAAACTATTTTTCTCTAAAAATTAACATTGGAGTAACCCTTATACATTTTTCACTATTTTGTGCTTGGAAGATCATTTTTCCATTTTTGCATTTGATCCCTGTTAATGACATGTAACCTAGAAGATCATGCAACTTACAGGACAAGGGAAGGAGAGAAACATTAGCAGCCTTGTACGTTATCAATAATTCCCACATCATGTAAGAATGGTCAATACAAATCAGCATAAATTAGTTTAAGAAGAATGTGCATTAATGTCCTAAAATCTCCAAACTACTAATAAATTTCCATTGGGACATGACATTCAAAACTCTTGAGCATAATTTTTTAGATGCTATAGTAACTCAAGTGTGTAGCACTGCAATTGGATAACTAAACCTAGGTAGGCAGGAAAGTACTAAGAGAAATGATAATATTAGCTTACAATTGCCAAAAGGGTGGCAATTGCACACCCCTTTGAAGTTCATGTTTTCTTTCTTCTTTTTATTTATGTGGCCCATAAAAAATTGCAGACTACCCTTGCATACTTCCATGAAGTTAGAATTCATCAAAGATTCAATCCTTCAAATCTATGAAAAGATTTAGTGAACAGAAAATTCAGATATTGGTGTAGTTAATTACTGCTCTTATCACGAAGATGCTAGGCTCTTTAGTTGGTTAAATGTATGGGTGATGATACCATAGATCTGGGTTTAATTCCCATCATCACCTGGTTATTGATCTTGCTAAAAAAAAAAAATTATGGTTTTCATCTAACTCCATAGAAAGTTCATGCTCGAGAGTGTCTCCTCTTAGGTTATTGTGCGATTGAAATTAGTATTCTCCCGTAGACATATTGAATTTGGGATACTTTCATGAAGTTAGATTTCTTTTTTTTTTTCTTTTTTTCTATTTTAGGGGATAGACAAAGCAAAATTTATTGAAAGAGAAAAAACTAAACAGGTTGAGATGATCTCCACAATACAAAAACAAAAAATACAAAACATAATCTTTACAAAAAGCCTCCCACCGAAACAAAAATTCTTTCAAAAAAAATTGCTTAAATTCCTTCATATATACCAAAACTATAACTAATAATGACTTCTTGCAAAGAATGCTCACTTCCTTAGAAGAACATGCAGTTTGTCTCCTTTCAAATGCCCCAACACACAATTGAAGGGACCACACTCCATCATCTATCTACCTAGGAACACCCTACGATTCCAAGATTGAAACAGCAAAACAATCAAAGACGGAAAAAAAACCTGAATAACAAAATAGAGACAAGAAATGTGCCCAAATCTATAATGCAAAATACAATGATTGATGAACTTTCCACACTAAAGGCAAAGAGAACTATGATTGATAGAGATAACTTTCTAGGCACTGACATTGACCATAAAATTATGTTCAAAGTGACAACACATGTTAAAAAAAAAAAACACATTCGATGAAACTTTTGCATCCTAACTAGATGCTCCAAGAAATTCCAACAAGGAGAATTGACGAAGACTCGGGGAATGATAGAATGACTTAACTGAAAATCATGCACCACAATAACAAGTCCAAGACCTTTAATCTTCTTCCTCAAGAAAGATGGGACTACTAGATAGCAAACCAATGAAACTAGCTATAGACTTGATCACCTAATCATTGAAATTCCTGCTAAATAAAAAATCCCATCATATCTCATCCCTTACCCAAGTCAAGAAATCAGCAATGGGCCGCCTTAGTTTCTTCCTTGAGATTGAAAAAATAGAGTTGGAAATTTCTCTTCAAGGGGACAACAGTTCCATGCCATTGATCCTCTCAAAATCTAACCTTGGACCCCAAACCTAACTGGAAGGCCAATTTTACGGATGTTAGGAAGAAATTTGGAAAAAACTTCTCACACCCCACCACCAAAAAAATTTCTCAAAGCCCCACTTTCTCATCCAAAAGAAAATTTTGAATATTGAGACAAAATAACCTTCCTCCAAAAGCTAGAATGATCAAGCCCAAATCTCCAAAACCATTTTCCTTATAGCGTTGCACTCATAATTCTAAATTCCCTGATTTCCAAACCCCTTGAATCTTTGGCTTGCAAATCGATTTTCATCAAACAAAGCAAATTATTTGATTTCCATCCTTAACACTCCGAAGAATTTCCAAATCAATTTTTCAAGCCACGCTCCAATTTCCATTGTTATCCCTTTGAACCCATGCAAAGAATTAGTGAATAAAAATCTTGAATAACGGGATAGTTAACAATGGGTTTTATAGAACAATATCGAATTAGTGATTAATCTATAATATAAAAAAAATCACATCAAACCAGTAGATTGACATACCAAATTGTCCAATTAACAATAATAATTATTCCATCATAATTAAACAAAGAGAGAGAGAATAACACAAAGCATCAACATACCATGGTTGAATCCATAGAATGCGCTTGCAGTACCGCCCACAGCAGAACCAATCTAAATTGCAATAAAATTCTAACTTTTAGAATAAAATACAAGGTGAAAATCTAAAAAATCTACAAATAAAGTAAAATATCGTGTATTATAATTAGAAGAAATCTTAAAGACCCAGTTTCAGATTAACTAAGAAAAGAGAGATTAACAATATTACAGAATCTAATATCGAAATTCAGAATCAAACCCAACAAAGGAATTTGAGACAGAGAGATATTACCATAGAAAAACTGTCTCTGATAAATGGGGCAACAGTCCAACTACTTGTTTCCTGCAATTTAATCGACAAAGTTAACACAGAGAAGAAAAGAGCGAGAAAGAGAGCGAGCGAGCGAGAGAGAGAGAGAGATGGGTACTATTTCTTTGGAAAGAGGACCAGCACAGTGAGGACATCTTGGAGAAGGAGGCTTTGAATTTTCCATTAAACCAAAGCAAAGAAACCTTCCTCTGTTGCAACCCTCTCTGAAAAACCCTTTATAAACCCCTCCTCAGTCCTCTTCTCTACAAGCCATGTTGTATTGTGGCACTGGCCGATATAAAAAAGGAGTTTTCTGGAGTCCGGACTCTGGAGGGTCGCTTATAAATTGTTGTTTTTGTTTTGGAATTAGTAGGTACTTCTTGCCACGTGGATGATGATGTAATTAAGTTTCATGCCCTTAAATTGCCATGTGGAGGGATGATTATAAGTAGCAAAATATATTGGATATTAGATTCTTAATGGGCCTGGGATGCAACTTTGTGTTAATACAGTAAAGAGATTAGTGGTGTCACTCCAGAAAACCACACTATATGTAGTGGTCAAAGGTAGCCCAAAATTCGGGTCTGATTTACCACGTGTAATGTAATGCCTCTCATCCAACGCCCTAGCATGCATGGATGAGTTGGCAATGGATCGGTTCAATACCGGATCAATACCCATCCGCTATCGATTTGAAATCCTTAGCCTATGATCCAGGTCGATCTGATCAATAAATTTTCAAACCGAATCCGATCTGGTTAAGAATTTCCTCAACCCAAATCCGATTTAAGAGAGAGGTGGAGTCTTCACCATCCAACCGTCACAGTGAGCTCTCGTTGCGGAGGAGTTTGAAGATGGTTTTAGGATTTTGGGATGGTTCTTTGTAGGGTGGGGCCAGGATTTTGTCTTCGTGGGGGTAAAATTCTAATATGATGCGTTGTTATTATAAAAAAAAAATTAAAATTACTATTAACTCTTTCAAAATTTAAAAACATTTTGTGAGGCGGGGTAAATTCGTTGATGATCTTATTTTTTTTAATTTATAAGTAACTCCTTCAAAATTTACAAAATTTTGTGGGGGCAAGGTCCTTTCAAGATCCTAAGAAATTTAAATTTATGAAAAAGTCCTTCAAAGTTAAAAATTTTAGGAAAATGCCGAAATGACAAAAAGTATTTAGTGCGATTCTCACAAGTATGACTTGGGATGTGCACATAACCATAAATGTGTTTTCTCGTGATACGAGTAAAAATCATCTATGGTTATGTATGCATGTCCATGTCAGAATTGTGAGAATCACAGTAAATCCTATGTCCCTCCCAACACAACTTAAAAAATTATAGGGGCAAAGTCTTTAAAAATCAAGTTGCAGACTTCCTAACCTCTCATGTGGCCCCCACCCGGGATTTTTATTTTTTATTTTTTTAAAGAGAGAGAGAGAGAACGAATGTGTTTCATCGAAAACAAAAACAAAACAAAACAAAACAAAAAAAAAATTGGATTGATTTGAAAATATTCAGAGCCAATCCAAGATTTCATCAGATTTCCATGTTTTGATATGAATTCGTTCCAAAAGCTCAAATTCTATATTCGGATCCTTCTTTTTTTGGATGGGATACCAGAATAAAATCAGATCATTGCCAAGCCCTATGCTTGGGTTTAATGGATATTGGTTTGTTAAATTAGTTATCACACCCCAAGTAAATATTAGAACTCTTCAAACATTACGAAGGTTTGGCTCAAATTATAATCTCAACATTACAAGATATTATAATACTCGTTCAAACAATTTTAGTAGTTGTTTACAATTATGATTAGGCTCATATAAAATCTTAAATCCAAAAAGTAAAAATCTAACAAAATAAAATGATAAAGCTTCTATTAGCACCTCAACTTTTACTTATTCCCAACCATTCACTTATTTTCTTTATTATTATTATTTTTTTTACTTTTATTATACTAAGTAAAAGTTGGGGTTCCAATAGTAGCTCACTTACTTTATTTGGAATCGATTTTAATTTGGTTCGTTTAAATCAATAGGAATTGGGTTTGGGTCTTGAAATTCATAAGGCAAAATTTGAAGTATATAATATTCGTATCTTGACATTGATAGCTTTATCATTTAGGCTCCTTTTTATTCACTAAAATTTTTATATAAGGTTTTGTATGATTGTAAAGAAAACATTTAAAAAGAAAAATTCTCCAAAAATAATCATCGAAAAATGAATTGGGCGATATTTAACCAAATATACAAAAATGTCAAAAAGAGAATTGGATTTTTATTTTGGGGTATGGTATTTGTGAGAGATTGGCATCAAGAGATGGGAAAATTATTCTCCCTTGGGGGGTTGGGTCAGAAGCATTTTCTTGCAAAGAGGAGAGAAATTGTTTGGGACGTGGATATGATTTTCCTGAGAAAATGTGTAATTATACACCTAAAATTTTTATGGGGAAATTTTATTTATGTCAATTTTCATTTATGCAATCATACAGATCCTAAGGTCCTGCAAGAGAGTATTAAAAAAAAAAAAAAACCATATATGAGCACTATTTCCTCGGGGCCACCTGTTAGGGCGTTCCCTCACTTACCTGATGCACATGGTGGGGGGAGGGTCCCATGTAGGCGTTAGTTCCGGTCCTGACTCATTTGATCCCCCTAATTGAACGTAAGTCTGGACACCCCTATTATCAAATTGAAAATCTTTTGGGAGAAAGTTTTCAAAAGAAATATTTTCAACTGAGTTTGATTTTCAAATCAAAACCATCCCTCTGGGACACTTAAATTTTTTTTTCTTTTTAATTGATTTTCAAAAGATTTGCATTGGTCCTTTACACATGCATACATCTAGAAATCTATGCACACCATGCATGTTAGATCGATAATGGAATCTAACAGTCAATTTTGGGTGGTGGTGTGGTGGGGGTGTTAGTAGAATATTCTAGAGTCATGGTAGGGTGACTGTCTAAGACATTGCATTTCACACTGCACATACGTGGATGTGTGAATGGAATCATTGATAAGTATCTATGGTTCCGTGCACACATTCACATCAATGCAGTGTGAAAGGCATCTGCACTTGGTTAGCAAAAAATTCTTATATTCCGTTAGGAAATAAGGTTCTTGATCCAAAATGAGAGATCGTTAAAGCTCTTTTGGATCTATTCTTGAATCAAATTGCAATGTGATGTGTTTAAAAAAGTTGTACAGGGGATTTTAAATTTGGGGTTCAGTCCGAGAATGATTTGACCCCAAATTTTCAAGATAAGGCTTTGACAATGATAACAAGTGTTGTCCAAAGTATGGAAAGTGTTCAATAATTAGGACTTTGGAATTTACTTGACTGTAGAGTAACTAAGTTTTTATAATCTAAATAATGGTTTGAAGTTTCGCATAATCTTGAAATATGTACAAAACATTGATCCCAAACATTGAATGTTTCAAAATGTCTAGATCGAGATGACCCAAACATTGCCTCAAAGCATGGAGTAAAGAGTTTATACCATCTTTAGATACATTACAAAGCTTCCCAAAATCTCAGTCAAAAGCTTCGGCCATTATATGCTACGAAAACTAAGGATCTGTTTGTTACAAATTCCAGCATTTACTTCAAGATTTTGTATTTGGGAGAAGCATAAGCCCAAAAACTGGGAAACTGCGTCCGGGAGAATCTTGTTTGTTACAAAAGTTGATGTAGTAGTAGAGAGAGATCTAATTGATTATGTTATTTGATTGATTGACGAGTTAAGAAGAATGAGGGGTGAAATTGTCATGGTGGCTCGCGCGCGAACAAGTATTTTTTCAGTGTTGGCTTCTCATAGTAGCTCGCGTGGGAAAGCAACATCAACAAGACTTATCAAAAATGCAATTTTGGATTTCCGCGAAAGCTATTGTTGTAGAAGTCGTTACCAACAAACATGCTTTTCCGGCTCAAAGCATAAAAAAGTCATCGAAAAAAGCAATAACAAACTTACAAATCGAAGTGCAGGGAAGGCTAGATGAACAGTTTGTGGTGAAGGACAATATGAAAATATGAAATTGTATACTGAAAATCTTGAGATCTTCATAACTTCACAAAACCCAAACTACTATGAGAATTAGAAACTTATTGCAAAAAAAACTATGCAAGAGTCTAGAGTTCTTTATAACTTGACTTGACATACTATAATGTAAATAACCCCTTAACATGATGAAAAACTACAACAGAGAGTATCTTTAATGGGTATATGTTTTTGTATATAACATCCATAAATTATACATTTTGTTAATATGCATTTAAGTCAAGAAATAAAAAACTCATAATGTTTAAAATCATCCTTGTTTCCAATGGAACTTCAAGTTCTTGAGAACAGTTTTCTAGAACACCCTATATTGAACTAACATGGTTTAGAGACCTTGAATAAGAAGAAAAGGTTTCCTCCTTCAATGAGGAGACACAAAGAAGATGATGAAATAAAATGAAGATGTGTCAAGTTGCAAACAATTTGACTTGAATGGTATTAGATGAAGCTAAGAAGCTACATAGTAAATGAGAAAGAAGGCAAATATATATATATATACATGGTGAAGAAGAAGAGATTCGATAAAAATGAAAATGAGGTAAGATTAAGAAAGAATAAATGGAGTGAGTATCATTGGGTTTACATATAAAAATAAATAGTAGAGATAATTGCAAGGGAACACTTCTCAATAAGTTAGGTCGAGATCTAGATTACGAGTAATGAAGTTGTTTCAAAACACTAATCTGACACAGAAACACCAGTAAAATGTTATAGTTTACTAAATTACATCAAATCTAAAACATTAAACATTCAAAAAAGTCGAGTTAAAGCCCGTAGGAATTAGGATGTTTTAAAAGAGTCCCCAAAAAGTAGTATATACAATAGAATTTTTAGATAAAAAAAATCAATTGTAAAAAACAGAAAAGTAAAACTCGGTGTAATTATAAAAATGAGAGAAGTCAATGATGGAAGAAATTAAATTTGACCCTCTAAGACGAAAAAGAAGCTCCTTCAATTTCAGTAAATAGTTAAGGTTCACCCTATCCTAAGATCTCCTTTTCAAATCGAAAGAATGATAGGAAAAGGGGGGAAAACAATGTGATTAATCTTTATTAGGTTTTACGAGCTATTTATTGCCATTTCTATTGAGAGTTACTGAACAAAGGTGTTTGTTTAAAAAAAAAAAATCAGAGAAGAACTTGGGAATAGAACTTGATAAGTGAAAGAAAACATTTGCTTGAACATATAAATAATAAAGATAGTTCCCTATTCAATAATAATTCAAGACTCGACACAAGGAAGCCAATGATAAGAGAGTATAGAATTCAAACGAACAACATTTAAAATGAATGAAGGAGGACTTGTAAGTTTTAAAATTTGGGTTGACTGAACGAATCCTATTCCTCTGTTCAATCTTGTCTAGAGCCGAAGTCTTCTATTATTGCTAAGTGTGTTCATATCTACTTTCAAAATCTCAATCCACATTTTTTTAAGATTTCCTCGCTCTTCTAGAAATTAAAAAGATTACTATTGATTAATAAAACTTATAGATAACTAAATCAGTACTTACCAATATAACAATCAAATTCTTTAAAAGGGATTATTGATAGCCAAGTTCAAGGTTACTGAATCAGACAATAGCAAAAGTTGATATAAAAACCTAAAATCTCCAAAACGCAATAAAATCAGGTCAAATGATTTGCTTTTACTAACATGATTAAGCACAAAACATCTAAAATGTAAACAAAGATGGAACTATAACAAGCATAAAAGTCATTTTAATACTCCAACTATACATAACTAAAATTAACTTCTTATACAATAATAACCATTTGAAACTGAATTTGTGCTAATTATGGTCCTTCTATATCATGAAATGTAGCAAAGATAGAAGATTCCCCATCAGATATGACCTAGAACATACTTTTAAAGTCATTTATTATGAAATTGGGGAAAAACTAGTCGATGAACCATCTAAATACTTCATAATTATACCTTATTAATATAAAGAAAAAAAAAAGTTGGCAACAAAACATACACTAATCTACTTTTTAATTCTACGAATTTTCCTAGACCCCCAAACCTCCATTCTACCTGCAGGGCATCCACAAGGGGCTCGAAAGATAAGAACCGTACGGCCATTGAGCGGTGCCATTCGTTTCAACTCTGCTTCCAATTCCTTGTGATCTTGCCCTAATTCAAGCGGCTGTGCCCCATATATATCCTCTGGTGTAGGCGGCAAGTACTTCACACATTCTTCTGATTCAAGCTGAATATCAAACTCCACGGCCTTACGAAGACCCTTACAGTAAGGATTCCCACACTTTCTAGCTTTGTGATTCACAATCTCCCAAGTAACAATTACAGTAACAAATGCTACGATTACTCCAACCATGTAAGCAATAGGTGCGGTGGATATAACATCGCCGATGAGGACAGAAGCTGCGGGAAGAAGCTCGGAAGCTTCACGAAAGATGAATTCAAAGTAGGGAACAGTTAGAACCCCCAATGCACCGAGTGCCATAAATAATAGGATGATGTCGATAGCAGCGAATGGTGAGTGGTCGCAAAACGGATACGATAAGGGGTTTAAGGAATTGATATGTTTCTTACTACGAGACTGATTGTGATTGTTTCGTTGATCCGACATGACCGATGAATTCGCTGTGTTCTTGTGTTGCTCGAAAGCTCTGCAGAACTCAATTAAACTCCGGCAATCAACCATTGAAATTGTCGGCAAACGAATCCACAGTAAGGTAATTTCTTCAGAATAATCCGAGATTCTAATTCTTTTGCAAATCAACAACTTGATAAAATCTGAGTAAATAAGAGGACTTATTCGAAATTCTCGAGCACTCAACTGGTAATAGATCGAACTTGATCTATAATTTGAGCAAATATGAGATCCTGTTATTCAAAATTCTCGATCACTCAATCCAAAACCGCAATCAAATTGTATGTTAAAACAAGAAATCGAAAGTACGCGAATTATATAAATCGCAGATTTGCTAAAAACTAATTTTGACCTCAGTTTCTATCCAAATCAATCATGAAGTAATAATAATCAAAATTCAGCAAATTAAAAAACAGATCTCGCGACCAAAACTGATCTCTCCACCAATTCAAAGACATAAAACTTCAAAACCTCGATCATAACATCGCCAGCAGATCTCCTGATCCGATCACTAAACACAATCAAAAGAAGGGATCTGATGAGAACCTGCTCGCAAAACCTTCAGCAAGCCGATCAGATCAAGCTTTGATTACTCAAAGCCAAATCAACAGATCTAAAACGCGTTCCAAATTCCAAAACCTCGATTTTGTTCAATCGAAACTGAAAGATCTATCAGGATTCGAGCTTTAACTGATCAGAAATCGATAATTCGCATAAAAAGAAAATTAAATTGAGCGAATCGATGAACAGTTGATAGATCGAAACTTCACAATTACGATTCCTCAAGCCTCAAAAGACGATCAGATCAATCGATCCAATTTGACTCTCGTACGGACGAAAGAGAGAGAGACTCACTGCCGGCCCAGACTTAGAGAGAGAAACAACCGAATGACGAGTGAAAAGATAGGCATGGATTTGAGAGAGAGAGAGAGCGAGACGAAAAAGAAACTTATATACTAGGAAGATGATGTTGTCGTCCTGAGGAGTACCCTCTGTCTTTCTTTTTCCACAAGGACCACTTTATCTTCTCTTCTGAGTCGTGCTGGAGTGACATTACAATTGGCATCGTTTCACACAATAATTAGAGCAGAACCATACATGTTTTTCATTCGTATCTCGATGAAATGAATCTATGGTTCCAAACATACATGCACTTCACATCAGCAATGTGTGAAACGATGTTCGATTCAATGTCATTCTCCTTTTCTTCTAAAATAAGACTAATTTGCCTTTGATATTTACACAGGAAAACCTTTTTGTTTAAGGAAAATGCTGGAATGACACCAACGGACACGCAAAGGTGACACAAAGATGTGGTGGTGCACGTAACGGTAGATGTGAGTTTTTTCACAAAAAAAACCTTGTTGTTGTGAGTTTTTTAGACTTACCTCCCTGATAATAAACCATATATTAATTCTTCCCTCTGTTTAGAGATACTCTCCTTTGTTCATAGTACCAAAGTTTGGATTCGATAATTTTTCGGTCGGGCTTCAATTCGGCTAAAATTGGAAAAGTTTCGTTAAAAATTTGGCAAAATTTCGAAGATTATACAAAGAGTGTTGATAATTTGACTTAAGCACATGGCAACTTAATCGACTTACTTGACGTGATAGGCTCGGGAATCGTAGATATGCTCTCCTCAGGATATAGAACCACAGTTTCTTGAAAAGGTGCAGTTTTGTGTCTCGAAGAGAGCAAATTAACAGTTTTTGAGCCTATCATGTCAGGTAAGTCGATTGAGTATGCCACTTGCCTAAGTCAGATTATCCCGACTCTTATACAAATTATTTTATTGGATTTTTATTTATTTATCGAAACTTATCATCTTCAATCTCTCAATAAATCTTGCCTTCTTCTTGATGTTTGAATATTGGAAAAACTACAAATTTTTGAGATGAAAGCTAATAATGTTATCACATTCCATGATGGATTAAGGAGTCTTTGACTAATTCATCAATTTTTTGAATTAATCAGCCAACCCCTAATTTGGAGAATTTTATGATTGTTTTGAAAAATTCGGAGAATTGAACTAGGTCTTGTCTGAAAGATTAACATAAATGACTTAAATGCCTACCTCTAACTAAAAACTTCTTGATTTTCTTCCTAAAACCCAGAGTTCTCTTCAACCCTAGATTAAAGTTTTTTGCCCTCTATTCAACCTTAAGATATTATCTCATTCTACCTTCACATCTCTTGAATAAGAAATAAGACTTGGGAGAAATAGGATGTATTTTTGTGTAAAAAAATTAAGAATTTCTGTAAGACATTACTCGTTTCAATTTTAAAATTCTATCTCTTTCAATCTTCAAATCTTAATAACAAGTTCTAATTTTTGGAGTAGGGCGGATTTTGATAGAAAAATAGAAGGTTTTCTACCAGAGATTGAAGAAGATGATGAACTAGTTAAAATAGAGATTTATAACTTGAAAATAATTTTTTCTCGAAGAAAAGTCAGGGATTCCAACAAGAGATTAAAGATAAGAGCCTTTAATTCATTTTTAATTAGTCTCAAGAAAACCTAAGTCAATAATATTGACTAAAACATGAAGGGCCATGATTAAATCACCCAAATAACTAATAAAAATATGATTCCCACTTACGAGTTAGTGGGTGAAGAAAGGTTGGAGTCAAGAGGAAAGTTAAAAAAAACATTTATAAAGTAGGTGAAATATATATATAAATAAGCATGTTCTTCATATTTTTTTTAACTTTCTCAAGAGTAGAATTTTTTATTTATTTTTAGCATAAAATGTAGAAAATGTTTTTAGTTAATCTATCACGATAATTTTCTTCTAAACTTTTTATTATTACTTTAAGTTAGTATTTTCAAAGTATATTGTAAATGTGTCATTGCGAATACCTCTTGATTTCATATCTTCCAATCTCAATCTTATCTTATAGACTAATGAAAAATGACTTAAATATCCTCATCTTCTACTTCTTGCCAAAAACCCTTAATTTTCTTATCCAAAATTTCATTGTCTGTTTACTTCTCCAAAAATTCTATCATATTCTTAATGTTTAAAGGTTGAATTGGTAAAATATTAGGATTGAATAAAAAAACAAGAATTTTTTCGTGATAGGTTGAAAATGAGGATATTTAGATTATTTTATTAAAATATTAGAGGAAGACGAGGTCCAGGGGCATTTCATCAACTAGAAAACACAAGGGTATCTCAAGTATTCATCAAAATGTGGAGGGGTATATCTAAATCATCAAATTTCTTCCTCACTTTAAAATTAGAAGAACTTTAACAAGGGATTCTCATCATTTCAGTATCTAATCCATTTCTTTTAGATTAGTTTAAGGGTTATAAAGTGTGGAGTAGTTTCTATAGCATCTATGGGGTCCTTGGAATGAACACTCATACTTTCTTCCATATGTATAATATAATTTACTTTTTTTTGTTGGAAGTCTATTTTAAAATTCCAATCAACTCTAACTTCATTGACTCCATCATAGTTTCCTTTTCATGGAAGAAAAGTTGGGAGATCTCTCTTGTATTATAATGTTTGTCACTTTTGTATGATGGGAAATAATAATATAATTAATTTTTTTTATTTTAAAAAAACTTTTAATTTTTTTGCTTTTTCTATTGAGATTTATTTTAGGGACTTGTCTAACCAATTTCCCTTGGGAAACGTGCAATCTCCTCTCCGTCGACCAGTTAATTTTTGGGATAAATCCTTGAGTGTGGATCCTGAGGGGGATTCAAACTCAAGACCCGGCTTCCTAAGGTGTGTTCTTGGCCATCTCACCAACCCTTATGTGATTTTCGTGGTGGTGTAAGTTGATTGTAAAAACACGGGTTTCTTAGAGATTAGTATTGGATTCCTAGGGATCAACATGAGTTTTATATGGATCTATGTATTTTTAAAATCTCTTTTAATACATTTAAATCTTAGCCGTTCATTTGGTGAGTATTTTTATTTTGACTAGGAAAGAAAAGTTAGCTAGGTTCCACTCTTTCCCTTTCTTCTAAACTAAGTTTTCACATTCATTCTGCCCCTTTGAAAACTTACATGTTCTTAGTTTTCAAATTACTTTAATAATAATAACAATAATAATAATAATAATAATAAACATTAATTCTTCAGGGGCCACCGACAAGGGTGCACCCTCACTTACCTGGTGTGTGTGATGTGTAGGGATTGCACGTTCCCCAAGACTAATCCTTGGACAAGACCATGATCTATGGATTAGGCAGAATCCAGATAAGACTCAGTCCACTATCTATAGCGATATAACCGGTTATCAAAATAATAATAATAATAATAATAATAATAATAATAATGATTTTCTAAAACTCCCTATGACACACACACACACACACACACACACACACACACACCATATGCCCCCTAACATGGCATGTGTTAGAATCATAGATTCTTTTTTTTGGGATACACAACTACACATTTATGGGGATGTACAATTGTGTATCCCAAGGAAATAGAGAGTTAGAAAATCATCAATTGTGTATCAGAGGGGGCATTAGAAAGTCACAAGTCTAATAATAATGACATATGAAATGAAATAGGGTTCCATGACCCATTCTTTTCTATTAGAATTTAGAAATCTTATTAAAATACCAATAAATTCAATATTTCCCTTAAAAGGATTGCGAAACAATTAGGCCTTATGACACTTTGATTAGGTGCACTTCCATTCGAACCATGGTTGCATGTTTTAATCAATTGGTGATATGTATTTAAAAAGTGCTTTCTAGAAAATCACTTTTTCGGACATGTTGGTAATTATATTAAAATTTTTGGATTTTTGATCATTGAGATAATTATCCAAGCAACATTCTAAAGATATTTTAATCATAAATAAGGGCATTGTTAATAGGAAAAATTGTAACTTAAAATTCTATCAGATTCTCACAAATGCTAAAAAATATTATTTAGATAATTTTTACTTTAATTCTATTTTCAACTTATACGTTTAATTATAAAAAATAAAAATAAAAAAATAACCAACTATATTACAAAACTGAAATTTAAAAACTAAAGTGCTTTTAGAGACTAAAAAATTCTGAAAGTTATTTTGTTAAAATAGTCTAAAATTTTGATCATGACTCCTAAGAAAGATTTATGAAAAAAAAACACATGATCCCAACCTTTTAACCACAAAATCTAGTGGTTGAGATTTATGTGTATCTTGAGAACACAAATCTCAGAGATACTTATCCCTAGAATAAATCTCAACCATTGGATTTTGCATTAAAAGGGTTTGGATCATGTGTTTTTTTCGAGTCATTCTTAGGAGTCAAGGGATCTTGGCCCTTTATTCAATATCAGAAGTTGACTTAGATCCATGGATATTGAGTTGACTTGATGAAATCAACTAGTATCATATTATTAAATTGTTTAAATGAATTTAAAATTATTTATTAACATATAATTATAATTTAAAAAATATAATTATTTTTCTTTCAAAATTTTATTTTACATATCTTTACTATTATAATGCCCCTACCTTTACATCTAAATTTAATATAATCAAGATCAATTTAATCAAATCGCCTTTTAATTAATATTTTAATTACAATTTGGTCCTTATGATGTGCATTTTCACGTGCCACTCTCCAATATATATAACCAAGATTTAAATTATTAATAAATTAATCATATTATATCAAAAGAAACAAAACAAGATTGATTTGGTTGATATTTTAAAAATATCATATGTTGTCTCGAGTCTCGAATAAATCCATTGGACGATTCACATTGACCATCTCTCCCAATTGCCTCTAAGGTTGGTATGACTTGCTCAAGTCATGTGAGTTTCACATGTATTTTAAAAGGAAAAACGGTGAAGTTACATTGAAATTGACATAGTTTCACACATTGTTGACATGGATGTGTGTATGGAACCATAAATGTTTTCTGTTGAGATACAAGTGAGAAGCATTTATGCTTTTGTGCACACCAAAGTGTGAAACGATGTCAATTTCAATGTTACTCCAGCACGACTCATTTTCAAATACTAATGATTTTTTTACTCGAAAATTTTCATCAATCTGTACTCAGCTGATGTTGCAAGGGTACAAAATCGTTGATCTTTTCCTTGTCTATCCCGAAGAAAAATATCTATAGTTTTGTGCCCTTGCAACATTATTCGTGCACAAATCGAGTAAAAATTTTCGAGTCAGAAAAACACGACTCTGAATCAAATTGTATGATTGAACGGTTTATAAGCTACAATATTATGTTATGTAATTTCATGACTTGGTAATTAAAGAATAAATATTTTATCTTTGGAGATTTAAAAAAAAAAAAATCATGATAATCTAACTACCCTACATGACATACTCAATCGACTACCTAATGTGTCAAGTTCAAGAACTTGGGATATACTTTTCTTGTGGGGAAGTTCAGCCATGTATCTCAAGGAGCGTAGATCTACGGTTTCGAACTTGTCACATCAGGATAGTCGATTGAATTTGTCACGTGAGATAGTCAGATTATCACGATTCGAAAAAAAAAAAAAAAAAGGAGGAGAGACATGAAAAGGTTTTTAGTCTATTTAGGAGAGACATGAAAAGGTTTTTAGTCTATTTATTTCTAAGAAAAATTGAAATGCGTTAAGTCTCTATGGGGAATGAAAGGGATTTAAAAGGACTATTGTGCAACATTTCAACCAAAGAAGTCTAAGTAAACGCGTCCATTAGTCTCTAAATAAAGATACACGAAACAAAGTCTTTCTAAGTTAAATTCTTCACTCAACATGTTATTGTTATTAATTATTATTGTGTGACGCATTCAACACGTAAATGTAATTATGGAGAGAAAGAGTCATCGCCAATAATATTGCAAATTGCCAAACGCAATACACATTCAACCTTCCAACTTCCACTTAGGTGCCATATATGTGACAAAGAAATTTCTATCTTAAGACGACAAATCGACGCGTAGAATTTTAATAATTATATATGTGTTTTGTTAATGTGCGCTCTACAAGCCATACTCACAAAATTCTCCAAATTTTTTAAAATATTCGTAAAATTCTTTGAAATAAGAGTTTATCGATTAATTTGATGAATTAATCGACAATTCCTCAATTAATCATGAAATATAGTAACATTTTTACCCTTCACCCCCAATTTTTTTTTCAACATTCAAACATCAAGAAGACGATAGGATTTAAAGAGAGGTTAAAGATTATGGATGGATTTACATTGGGGGTTGTGGTGGCACTTGTCCTTAGAAGAATTTTCAAAGTCTATGAATTTGTGAGTTACTGTGACAGATAAAAAAATCTGCCACTATTATCTCCACACAAAAAAAAAAAATTTCACTCTTAATTACCTCCCTAATTTTTTACTTTCAATTAATCATGAAATATAATAACATTTTTACCTTTCACCCCCTAATTTTTCTTTCTACATTCAAACATTAAAAAGAAGATAGGATTTAAAGAGAGGTTGAAGGACAGGGGTGGATTTACATTGGGGGCACTTGCCCTTAAAAGAATTTTTAAAGTCTATGAATTTGTGAGCTACTACGACAGATTTTAGCGACGAATAAAAAAATCTGTCATTATTACCTCCACACCAAAAAAAAAAAAAAAAAAAAAAACATTTCCACTGCTAATTGCCCTCTTAATTTTTTACCCTCAATTAATCATAAAATACAATAAAAAAATTTCCTTTCACCCCCAATTTTTTTCTTTTACATTCAAACATTAAGAAGAAGATAGGATTTAAAGAGAGGTTAAAGATCAGGGTGGATTTACATTGAGGATTGTGGGGGTAGTTGCCCCTAAAGAATTTTCAAACCCTATAAATTTATGAGCTATTAAGATAAATTTTAGCAAACGAATAAAACAATCCGTCATTATTGCTCGTACAAAATTATTTTCTAGTCTTAATTGTCCCCATATGGGAAAAATCCTAACTCCTCCCAGGTTGAAGATGATAAGTTTTGGTAGAAATATTTTATATATAATATCTGAAGTTTTACCAAATTTTTTACGAAAATTTCTCAAATTGAATCTTCACCGAATAGAATCCAACCAATCTAGATCATTCATACACTCCATTAAAATTGCTTCAAGTCAAGCCCTATAAATTATGTGGGTTGTACCATAGTCCATAATCATCAATAAAATCAAACAATTCGTGATCACATTTGTTGAAGTTGGAGTCAACTAGACAATATTAATGGCTTCTATCTACTTCCGTACCAATTCATGTTCTTCCACGTGTCAAAAAAAAAAAAAAATTGAAATGTTCATATTGGTAAAACTGTTTCACAAGTAAAATACATTTTGACTTTTCTAATTCTAATAGTGTGTCAATTAGCTCCTCTGTTCCAGCACCAAGACCTGGAAATAGAAGGATAGGGACTTCAAATATAGGAACTCGACCTTATATTACTCGAGTTCAATAATTTTCTAACAATTACCCAAGAATAACTTCAAATCTGAGCCGTACATTGGACCCACAACATTTTCCTTTAAGGTCCAAAATCAAAACTTAAAAAAAAAATACATATCTATATATATAAATATAGGGAAATGTTCAGCACCCTAAGTTTTACCACACACTTTAACAAACGTTTTTTGTCCTACATGGGTTAGAAGTTTTGGAATTGGCTGATTTTTGGTGAGGATGATCTCTATGGTTAGAAGATCTTCCTCCCCAAAAATCAGCCCATTCCAAAATGTTTAGCCCCATGTTTACACGTTGAAAAATTGTGGACCGTCTATTTTTTGTAAACCATTTTTGATGGGGTTAGAAGTTTTGGAATGAGCTGATTTTTGGTGAGGATGATCTCCTCACCATAGAGATCATCCTCACCAAAAATCAGCCCATTCCAAAACTTCTAACCTATGTAAGACAAAACACGTTTGTTAAAGTGTGTGGTAAAGCTTAGGGTGCTGAACGGGACCCATATATATATATATAGGGAGGCGTTCGGATGCATGTGTTTTATCAGTAGTTTTAACAAAAGAAACCCAACCATTGGATATTGTTGAATCGCACGGCCGAGATTGTCGATTTCGTTTAAGTTATAAGTTATGGGCTTTTTACAGCGCCATCCCTCATGTTTGGCGTTATTAGTACCACCTCCCCGAGTGAATTACAACAACAGTTATAATTTATTGTTGTTTACAGCGCCATCCCTCTTTTATCTGATTATTAGTGCGACCTCCCCGAGTGAATTTCAACGACAGAGAGCTCTCGTCTCTTCTCTCTAAACCTTCGAACTTCGAACCCCTCTCTCGCTCTCGCTCCGCTGAAACCTCGAAACCCTCCTCTCTCTCGCTGCAACTCATCGACGAAAACCTCTCTCTCCCTCTCTCTCTCTCTCTCGCTCCGCTGAAACCCTTGAAACCCTCGATAAGAGAAGGAGGATTTGCGAGAAAGTTGCAGAGAGAGAGAGAGAGAGTTGCAGGTAGCTTTTCGTGGTAAGCTCTTAATCGTGAGGCCGTGAAGAAGAAACTTCTAAGCCTAGTTTACAAGTGGAAGAATCGTGGACCGTCCAATTTTTGTAAATCACTTTTGATGGGGTTAGAAGTTTTAGAATAGGCTGATTTTTGGTGAGGATGATCTCCTCATCATAGAGATCATCCTCACAAAAAATCAGTTCATTCCAAAGCTTCTAAGCCATATTTTGAAAAATGTTTGGCACCAAACTTGGCAAACTTTAGGGCTGCCGAACCGTCCCCTATATATATATATATTAGAATTTTTAATATATGTAATACATTAGACATTTATTTTAAGAGTTGTGATAATTTGACTACCCCATGTGAATACTCAATCGACTCTACCTGACGTGACTAGTTTGGAATCATAGATTTGCGCTCCTTGGGATACACCGTTTCCTTGAGATACACTTTTTTATGGGGAAGTGTGGATGTGTATCCTGAGGAGCATAGATCTACGATTCCTAAACTTGTCACGTTAGGGTGGTCGATTGAGTTTGCCACATGGGGTAGTCAAATTATCATTATTCTTACTTTTAAGTTTCTAACATGTCTTTGAGCAAAAATATACCATTGAATATTCATGCATGATAACAAGTTTTCACATGTAATTATACCGAGAAAAAAATAAACACTTCAACCTCATGAATGTACCTCATATCGCACATCTTGAGATGAAAGTGTATAGGAATCATAGATGCTTTTTCACTTGTATCTCGATGAAAAACATCTATGGTTCCAATACACTTTCATGTCATGATGTGTGATGTGAGAAACAATTTGGAGGTCACAAAGCTTAACCATCAGTCGATTTTTTTAGCAGAATAAAGACACTATTAAAACAAAGCATCAAATCCCGTGTTAAACAATTTTTAGGAATCAAATCACAAAAACCCATAAGGTTATAGAAATAAATCATAACCTTACCAAATTAGGATTTTATTATTAAAAAAAAAAAAATCTATGTTTTTTTAATTGTTTTAATCATTGAAGTTTCAAAATTTTGTTTCAAAGGAGAATTATTTAAAGAACTAGAGTTTTTTTTCGTTAATTGCGTTGTATCTTGCCACCAGCCCTAAAGGAGCAAAGCTCAATTACATCGACTCTTGTTTAGAGATGAAGGAGCGAAACAAGGGTTAGTCAGAAAGCTAACCGTAACAATGAAACACAATGCCCATCCGATGCTCTTCACGAGCACGTGACTTATACATTGGAAGATAAAATATTTCACCCTCATCTTCAATCTTAAGAATCTCTCCTCCTACCTTCAACCTCAAGACTAAGATTGAATTTTTGAGTAAATAAAATAGACTATGGTTCGTATCCACTTTCATGTCAAGAAGTGTGATATGAGGTTCCAGGTTGAGGTCACTCCAGACTGGCTCAAAAAATATAGGACTTTCTAGAATAAGTTGTTCTAAACTGACTTCCCTTCGACACTGCACTTCGTGGCAGCATACAGAGAAGTATAGATTTTTTTCCTCTGGATATAAGAAAGAAAATCAACAGTTCCCTGTCCAATGCCACATCAGCAAAGTCTTGAGTGCAACGTCGAAGGAAATCCGTTCAACATTTTCCTTCTGGAATACATTGAAGACACGGTTGAATAGATCAAAATACTTGGACCTTGGCATGAAGGGTGACAGATTTTCAAGGGATTTTGGCCAAAGGCGGGCAAGAACATTTAGATCATTTTATGTAAATCTCTTTCACAAAACTTAAATCAAGGCATTTTAAAAATGCAGACATAACCATGGTTTTAAAACTTTTTTTGACATCTCGTCTTGTCTCATCCATGAACAAGACAGAGTTGCCTTGGACGAGTTTTCAAATATGTTTGAATCGTCTCCTTCAACAATGAGAAAAATGAACCATGTTTTTATATCTCGTCCAATACGTTTGACTTGTCTATCCATGTCTCATTGGTGGACGATACCGAGGCACATGGAACGAGTCGTCTCAGTTACAGATGAGATTTAAAAAGATGGATGCATCTCCACTACCGATGAGATAGAAAAAGGAAATAAAAGAAAGAAAAGACCGACTCTCGTAGGAATTGGTATCTCCAAAAAATAAATATAATACAAAATAAATAAGAAAACAAAATAAAGTAAAAAAAAAAAAAAAAGGGAAGTGAATGCCAAGATTCAATGTTTTCTTGGTATATTTTTATGCAAGTTTGTTGGTTGTCAGATGAATTTGCACCCAACACTGTTGGAAACAACAAAAATCCAACCTTTAACCTGAGAAAAACTTCCGGATCACAAATTTTCTGTGAAAAAAAAAATCAAAGGATTTTTGAGAGAGGTTGAAGACAGGGACATTTAGATCACTTCTATTAGTCTTGCATAATAGACCGAGGCCCAAGGTTGTGTATGTCATGAGTTCGAAAACACAGGGATGGGGCCTTTGTTTTTCAAACAAGGATGAAGTCATCATCCTTTCCAGTTTTTCAGTCTATTTGTACAAGTGCCAGCATCATATGTTTGATACCAGAGGTGGCACTTAATCTGGCACACTGACCTTTTAGATGTCGTTTCATCCTTTTAAAATTTGAGTAGCCAAAAATGATAAATAATTCTGAATGAAAAGTGAAACTAGTGCCAAAATATTGAAGGAACACAAGTTGATCGTCGCCATCTATGTTGTATCTCATAAATAAACATGTGTGGATCCAAAGAAAGCAGGGATAGCTTTATACCTATTCTTCCATACACTTCATGGGCAAATCTTCAAATAGTTGAAACGAGAAAGCCTTCCTAACAGATTGGTTCCTCCCTTTCCACACTTCTCCAAGGAATCCTACCTCAGCCTTGCAACATTTTGATGGCCCCCTCAGGAAGGCCTAGTCTTCATCAAACTTGATCTTCTTCGGTGCAGGTTGGATGCTTCCCACCTGTACAAATAGAAGAACATGTAAGCAGGTGACTGAATCCTCATACCCTAAGGAGTTGAGAAACAAAACAGAAGGTAAAAGAAATAAACTCAATTCCATGGGGTACATGACTCGAGATGAACCAGAACTACTAGATGGACAAATTTGCAAATAATCCAAAATGTTTTGCACCAAGAGTCAAATGCAAGTACCTTTGAAATACACTAACCAATACATCATTGTCATCGCTACCGACTTCATCTTTTCTATTATTTTTTTAATCTTTCCTATTTCTTCTCTCTATGCTGAACCTATTCTTCTATTTCTTCTAGTTTTCAACTGAAGTTTATTCTCACCAATCAATATATATATATATACCATTTACCCAACCATTTGCCCAACATGTTTTGTCCTACATAGGTTAGAAGTTTTAGAATGGGCTGATTTTTGGTGAGGATGATCTCTACGGTTAGAAGATCATCCTCACCAAAAATCAGCCCATTCCAAAACTTCTAACCCCATGTTTACAAGTTGAAAAATCGTGGACCGTCCATTTTTTGTAAACCATTTGTATAGGGTTAGAAGTTTTGGAATGGGCTGATTTTTGGTGAGGATGATCTCCGAACCATAGAGATCATCCTCATAAAAAATCAGTCTATCCAAAACTTTTAACCCATGTAGGACAAAACATGTTGGGCAAATTGTTGGGTAAATGGTTGGGTGCCGAACGGGACCCTATATATATATATTAGTTTATTTTGTAGTTAAGAGTGGTTGTTATACTAGTTTTTTTTTGTCTGAGAAATTAAAACATGGAAGGTTGGTAGAGTGAAACTCCAGGAGTGATTGATTTTATGAGTTCGTATATTAATATTTTGAATGTGAAATTGTGTCATAGTTTTCCCCCCATTTTTGAGATATGGCCCTATTTTTTTCTTTTTCTTTTATAGATTTTATTAATTTTTTTGGTAGATTTAATTATTAATCTATTAAAAGATGAATTCTTGTGAGACATACGCCTAGCATTATGAAAGACTATATGCAAATTCTTTGATTCTGAAGAATCGAGAGAGCAGAAAGCCTAAAAGTTTAGACCTATTAGCCTTGTGGGGAGTTTTCATAAGATAAAGACTCCAAAGTGCTTTTGGAAAGGATGAAAGAGGTGATGGCCCCAATGAACTAATCATGCGGTGAAAATCCGAGATTCTGTATTCTTTGATAGGTTCCTTCCATTACCTCCTGTTGTAAACAATTGTTTGCTGGGACATAATCAGGAGCTGCCTTTCTTTAGATTTGTATCTTTGTCTACCCCTTTGTACTATATTTCTTTTTCCCTATAATAATTAATAATACTATACTACAATTTAGCAAAATATATACAATTATATATATATATATATATATATATATATATATATCAACCACTTGACCATCCAAGGCTTCACTACCCCAATATGTGCATTATGTGTAAATCATCGATGGATTAGTGGGTCATTTACTCATCATTTACTCATTCATAGCCTTTTTGCCCAGGCCACTTGGGTGGATGGACTTCTTTGCAAGTTTTGGAATGAATTGAATGGTTCCAAGGTCGGATAACAATCTCTTTAGTGTCTGTCATTCTAATGAGTCTTTGAAAAGAGGGATGTTCTTGAGGAAGATCTTGCATTATGAAGTTTGTTTGTGCTAGTGGAGAAAGAAGAATATAACATGTTATAGAATGTTCTTTAACATCTGCATTTTTTCTTTTCTTTTTTTCTTCACTAATGATTCCCTTTATCACTGGGTAGGTTTTCTGTATTGTGTTGTTTGTTCTTTCCTCTTCTGATAAACTGCAATTTATGGTTAAACAATATTCACTCGGTCGGTGAAAGTTGTGACCTAATCTCCAGGATACTAACATCATGCAAAATAAACAAGCAAAACGAGAAAGAATATGAAGTTTCTTACAATTTCTGGGCACTCATAATCAATCCCAGCAGCCTCTATCCTCTTACGCCGCTTCTCATCCCGTTTAAGGATTCCTACCACCAACTTTTTGTGCTGTTCCAGTGTTCTTTCCTGGATGTATAACATGACATTAAAAAAAACTAAAATTGAGGCTTCTTTTTTGGCTTTATAGTTATAGAGCATTGTTTGAACTAGGTGTTATAGGTGTGCTTAATTTATATATACTCAGGATACCTTGTTATGCCGCTTTCGTTCAATTTGACTCCAGCTTGGTGGCTTGTAACTACGGTTTACACCCTTCCATCTACAAAAGGAAAAACACAGGATCATCAGTCTAAATAAAATTGAACCCATTATGTAACTTGAAATCTTACAAAATGTTGAATTGAAGCTAAAAGATAAATGGATCAGAAAATATTAGATCTCAGGTCATCTCCAGATGGATATGTGTCAAGATGATCTCAAGAGCGGATGATCTCCTCACAATGGACATCTTCACAAAAATTCAGCCCACTAGACATTTTTAGCCCAATGAAAATTGGGTAACAAGTAGGAAAACCATGGCCAGTCTATCTCACCATTACTTTTAAGTCCAAGTTCAACAAAGTTAAAAATCTCAGAATGAGCTAACTTTTTATGGATGATTACCATAGTATAGAACATCTTCTTCGAATAATTGCAAAGTGCATCACACAGAGCCGTGTCAAAAATCCATGTTAGTGTGTGTGTACGCGCACATGCGCGTGGTGATTGCCACATCTCACAGGGTACAGATAACATAATGGCCGATTTTTTTGTAAGGATGATCTCAATGTGAGCATATGATGCTAATATCCACAACTTCAATGGGACTTCACAAACTCCAAAAAACCATGTTTTTTTTTTTTGCATTAAATCCTTAAAAAAACATTTTGATTTTGTACATTAGTACAAAAGGAAAGATTTGTATTATCATCAAACAATGACATTTTTTAAATATCATAAAGCATCAAAGATTTATTTACAAAAATGCAATTCCACACTGACCAAAAAAAATACCATCGATTTTTTACACTAAAAGACAACATAATTTTGGAGTTACACACACAGATATCATACTAGAAGATCTAGTGGATTGTACTGACTATGATCATCATCACCACAAGTCCATTCCAACATTACTACCCACATGAAAAGTTGAACTAAAGTAGTGATTCAATTGAATTCCATATTTTTTTTAATTTGAAGTCAACTTTTCAAGAAGTTAGTTATGTCAGAATGAACTCCACAAAATAGAATTCATATGGTTGGATGTCCAATGTGATATCAATATAGGCCCTATTTATAGAAGTATGAATTGGAAGGATATACCAACTCATACATATGTACACACCATGAGATGAAAACAATTTCTGCAAATAAGGAGTGTCACTTGTTACGTAGGTGGTTAATTGTGTCATGTATGTGAGTAAAAATATTCAACAAATTGATAGAGCAAATGATTACAATATAAAACTATATGAGGCAGAACTTTGATAAAGTATCACTGATGTTATCCTTCCTTTGCTTTACCAAAGGATTCAAATACAACATCAAATTCCTCAGTCAACTTGAGTAATCAAAATATATTGCTTACAACTTGGGATGAACGCGCTCTGGAGGAATAAGATGGACTTGCAACATGTGCTCATATAGTAGATAATTATGCATACTATCAGCTACAATTTTCGCCACCTGCACTTAACAACAGGTGATGTTCAGACAAACTACACTACTAAATTTAGTTTAGCATTTAAATAACAATACTTGAAATAAGTAAAACCTCTGGAGACTCGAACTCGATGAAGCCAAAATGCTTAGATTTTCCTGTCTGTGGACACCAAATGAAATAGAAAGTGAGCATCTATAAATGACCAAAAGATGACAAGTAATAACTAGTTAATAGAAAAAAAATGGGTGGCATGTTCGATCACAAGGGTATTGGATCAAGTTTCTAGGGTTGGATCTTCAAGGTTTTGCTTAGTTGAAAAAAAGAAGCTTAAACTAGGGATGCATCATCAGAAAAATTGAACCAACAAGTTTGCTTTATGGATGTGCATACTTTCATCCCTAGTCACCCCCAGCTAAACAAACTATGATAGTGTATCCCTCGTCTTATCCTTGACTAGGATCGTGCTTCCACGACAGGCAAAGATTCCCAATATTGCTTAACTCAATCCAAAACAGAATTATATTAATGATGAGGTTTCCATTGTTAAGAGAAGGGTTTGTATCACCAAACTGTCATAAGTGGAGATAGAACCTCTACTCATTATTCAAAATTCCGTGCCATTTCAGAATGTTTCAGCGGCACATTCCAGTTTAGGCCGAGAGACATTAAATGCTTTGTTTGATACCATTTCAATTTTCAATAAAATTAAATATAATGGAGATATGTGAATAAATATTTGGAACTTCTCAAAAACTAGAAAGATATGGTGCTGGATAGAGGTAGAAAATGGGTAACTGATTAACAGATACACTTCTAGCTGCGGTGGATCAAAAAATAAAGTTATATCATATATTAGACAGACAAGGAGAAAAAACATGATGAAATATGCTGTGCTACTGATAAAGTAAGGTTGAATGAAGTAACAAAGATTCATAGCAGATGATACTACAAATTTAATAACACCTCCTTAAAGAAGAAGACAGTATTTCATCCTTACGGAATGAAAAAAGAACCTTGGGCAGAAACTATACTGCACTCTTAGCATCTCCATTCAAAGCAAGAATAAGTATGATCAGTTTGAAAACCAAACCAACTAGTGATACTAGTATAGTCAAGAATGTATTGGTAGAACTATACACTTTGAAGGAAAATGAACAACAATAAGGAGCTAAGGAAATAAACACCAGCTAATGCCATTGATGCCTCAAACAACTTAAATATTCATAAATGATTAAAACATGCCTCCACTCCAAGTGAATGCCTAGAGAAGGTAACTGATTTTACTGGGCATTTGTATGTTACTTGCGTGACATGGAAATAACCCCTTTGCGATACAAACCAACCAATACACCAAAAATACATAGGCATTAGTAGTGCAGAAATTTAAGGCCCATCTCTCTTTGGGTTGATAACATGGGTGACTCACGCTCTGGTACCCTTCTTTTGAGCCCCAAGGCCACCCCTTCCAGTTACGCCCCCAATGCCCATTTATGGTGGCTTACACATTAGTACGCTTCTTTTTGGGTTCCTCAACAGTCCTTTCCCCAAGACGCTCCTCCCGAGGTTCGATTATGAGTCGTCGTATTTGGTCTAAAATCAAATAATTCGAATCCAACCAAAATTACCCAAGTGTTTGTTGCATGGAAAGTTAAGCCCATATCTCTTTGAGGTTGTAACACTTAGTTTCGGTGAACCACACACATCATTGTGCTATTTGGGTGTGTAATTTCTAGTAATAAATGTACTCATAAAGTCAATACTTAGCCTCTACACTACATAGATATTTATTAGCAAAAATAACAACTAAAACAAAGCCCTAATATACCAACATTATGTAGAGTTTCAATAAGCATTCCTACAAACCACTAAGAACAAACATTTATAGAAATTAAAAAAAAAAAAAACTGTGTTATGTGCCTACATGTTGAGAAGGGAGTAGTGTAACTTAAGATGCACTATACCATAGTCTCGTAGTTATGTGGTGGAGAGTTGTACGTGGGTAGGTCTTTAGGAGTAGAGAGTGGGTAGTATAGAGAAATAGTGATTGTACGAGAATGGTGTAATGGGTAGTTTTATTTTATTTTGTATTTAAATTACTTGGAAGCTTAAATGAAATATGCAGAGAATTATTATTAAAAGTCGTTTGGGGATTTGGAGACTAAACATCTCGAATTTGTTACTTGGACGTCTGATCTCCTTCAAATGAGATCAATTTTCCTATCATTCTCAAAAAAATTCTTGTTTTTTTATTAATCTTGTACTTCGATTTAAGTAGGTACATGGCATTTGGTATCAGAGCCAACCCCACGTCCAGGGTTCAAGTCATGGGGAGGCGATTATGGATGGGAAAAAAAAAAGACTCCTTTGTAGTATGGGTTATGGAAGGGGTTCTAAAAAAAGAAGGAAAACTGGGTTCTTCTATAATATGGGATGTGGAACGGGTTCCAAAAACAAAAAGGGGTGTGTGTGTGGGGGGGGGGGGGGGGGGGGGAGGCTTGCCGTAGTATGGGATATGGAAGGGTTTGCCATAATAGGCCACCGTGATTAGTCTGGAAATGGGTGACTTATGGAAAAAAGATAACGGAGTACCTGGTACTTGGAAAGAAGGCCAAGGGGTTGGGGGGCTCACCATAAAGTGGGCCAACGAGAGCGTCGACCTTGAAGCGTGGGGATGTGTTACGATCCTTAGGTTAAGACTTAAACTTTTCACTCCGTTGATGCCTAGGTATTTTTGGAGCATTGGTTTGGGTCTTAACATTAATTGTTATGTACCTACTTAAATCGAAGTACAAGATTAATAATAATAATAAAACAGGAAAAAGATTGAGAATGATAGGAAAATTGATGTCATTCGAGGGAGATTAGACCTCCAAGTAACTAATTCAATATGATTAGTCTCCAAATCCCAAAAGGATTTTTAATAATAATTCTCTGCATATTTCATTTAAACTTCCAAGTAATTTAAATACAAAACAAAATAAAACTACCCAACCACTTATTACACCATTCTCCTACAACCATTATTTCTTTAAACTACCAACTCTCTACGCCCAAAGACCTACCCACGTACAACTCTCTATCACATAACTACAAGATTATGATATGGTGCATCTTAAACTACACTACTCCCTTCCCAACATGTAGGCACATAACATTATATCTTCCTTGAAAACCTTGTCCTCAAGGTTGAAACTTCCTGGATCCCAATTGAAATTGGAATCAATTACATTCATCTTAACCCATAAATCCCAAATTATTTATCTTGAAATCAATGATGTTCTCGCAATCATCGTTTTGGATGTCATTGTCTTGACACTTCTTGGGAATAATTAATTGCTAATGACATACACTTTGAATTCAATGGGGAGGATAAAGTCAATTTTTGCATATTTTTCAAGAATATTGACTTCATCTTTATCCTCTTCACTAGATCTTTGATGTTCTTTGTCTTCAACATACTTGGCAAGGTTGCCAATTATCTCACATTTTTGGAACAAAGGTTGTGGAGTTTGATCTTTGATTGCATCTATGCTCCTATTGGTAAGGTGATCTACTATGAAAAATAAAGTTTGTCTTCTTCAAATTATTTCTTCATTTTTTTAAAGAAAATTTTCGATTAAGAGGCAACATTTATTCAAACCATCACGCATAAACTAGCAAAACTCTTAGAATTCATCATCCATCGACTCAATTTCCATGTGAGGATCACCACTCTGATACCAATTGTTTCGTGCTTAGTTAGATCGGATCACAAAAATAATAATAAAAAAGAAAAAGATTGAGATTGATCTCGTTCAAAGGAGATCGGACCTCCTAAGCCACCAATTCTATATGGTGAATCTCCAATCCAATCAAGGACTAAATATCTTTTCTCTGAATAATTTCATTAAACATAAAAGAAATATAAATACAAGATATAAAATAACTACCCTAACCACACACTTCTCTAAACTACTCACAATCCTACCCATTCAAGGAACTACCCCATAACCCACTTATCCCAACTTCTCCCATAACAAGGTTATGATCCCATGCATCCAACCTATTTTATCTATTCTACTCCCATAAGGAATTGATTTCATACATCGCATATATTATAAGCTACCATACTCCCATCCCTATAGATAGGCACATAACAAACTGACCTTTTTATTCCGGCCAATTCTTAAATGTTTGATTGTACCAAATTGTTTAAAAAAACCTGTAAATAAAAACACATAGTTATAATCTAAAATCAAAAAAGCAATCTAGAAACAAAAAAACAAATGGGGATTTCGTTTAATTGTACCAAATCGTTTTGAAGAAACAAAAACCTAAACACACAAACAAACACAATTCAAATCCAACATTAAATATTTGTCTCACCTTCCATTTCATCCTCATAGAATCCATGGGGTATCCGACCGATGTATAAGACAGTGGCTTTGTTTTCTAGGGTTTCTTCTCGATCTGGAAGTTTTCTTCCAGGACCGCCTTCTAATGGCTTCAGATAACAGATTCTTGGTTCAAAAAAGTATAAATTAACAATTGAAATTAAGAAAAATTAGGATTAAAAACATACCAAGAAATCAGCGACCTCGTTTTTTCGATTGGAAATCGAAGATTGAGAAGAAATCTTCTTTAATTTCTTCTTCATGGTGGTTTTCTTAGCCTTCGCACCCATCTTCCTCGACTGCGAAGATCAGCGAGAGAGAGAGAGTGAGAAAGAGGGAGAGGGAGAGGAAGAGGCGGGCTTTAGGGTTTTAGAGTGACTCGGACTCCAAGAACGGTCTATCGATGCCTAATCACTCGTATCGGTACCGAGTTGATTCTTCCAAGTCATTGACTTGGACGAGTCAAATCATTTAGTGCGTGTTTGATAGCGCTTCAAAAAGTAGTTTTTCACAGCTTTTTCAATTAAAACTCAATTTCCTAAAAACCCTTCATCAAATAACTTATTTTCAGCGTAAGTCCTATAAAATGCAACGAGCTCTCTCTCTCTCTCACTTCCTGTTTTCGTTCAACCTAAACCCTATAGTAACGACGATCTACAATCGACAACATTGACGACGCAAAGTCTGATCGACCTAAAACCCATCTTCTCTTTCACCAATAAACCCCACAACAAGTATCTACGATCAATTTGGAGGATACTTATGATTATGTCAATTAAGAATTTAAGATTTCTTGCAATATATTAATCGTTTGTGTTGTTTGCTTGAGTTGTCTTTCCCGATGAGTAATTTCAATTAGATAAATTAAAGTATAGTTTTTTTTTTATTCTTACTATCGATTGTTTTCAGTTACCAATATGATTATTGTTGTAGAGACCTTGAAATGGAATCCTAATTAGGAAAATTTCATACGTCCATTTTCTAGAGGAGATGCTGTCGAAAGTTCGATAGAAATATAAAATTTATAAACTTATTTAAATTAAAATAATTATATTTTATAATATAAATTTATTGTATTTATATATATTTAGTGTAATTATATATTTATTAAGGTATTCTGATAATTTTTTATACATTCTGGGTGCATTATTAATATTATGTGTATTCTGATCATTTTACCAAAATACAGTAGAATCTAATAATTGTATCAAACAATAATTATTAAATTCTGGTAAATAACACACTACTTTTACAAGATTCTATCAAACAAGTTTTCCAGTGTTTTAGCTTTTTACAGTTGTTTCTGATAGTTGCTTCTTACAGTAGAATTTGCAACAAATTTTTACAGTATTAACTTGTTTAAAATTAGGGGTGACTAGTTACACCCACTTTTTTTTGCTTATTTTCTTGTTTCACCCCACTTAAATGTTATTTCTAATAAATAGTGAAATTACTTGTCACAAGCACTCATATTTAAAGGACTAACGAAGGCCATCAGAGATAGAGCTAACCTCTTCCAAAAGATAAGACTTTGGTTTCTACCTTAAAGAGTGCAACCAAGTTGTTGATTTTGTAACATTCCTACCTCTCCTTTTGAGGCATATTAGTTTTGGATCCTATGGACCTTCCTAGTGATCTTAGGAACATTGTATGTAAAGATGCTAGAGGGAATATGTTTGTAATCGTTGCTTTTCTGGTTAGGGGTCTGCCTTCAATATATATATATATCGAAAATTATCATTTTGATTCGATAGGATCCTATTGAATCTACTTGAAAAGACTTAATAGGAACCCATTGAGTCATTTTAGGAAGGTGGACAAATGAAACTTCATTTGATTATTTTTCTCGTTATTGAGATTTTAGATTAGGGTTGAGATTTCCACAGGCATTGCTTACCTATTTTGAAAGCTTTAAGGGTATTGCTTCCTTTATCATGAAATCCTTGTTGAAACATTAGTTGAAACTTACGTAGATGTAAAGAAAAAGAATAATGAGGAAGAGTAGATTGAATGAGATTCGATTGAAATTACTCGTCATACCCACTTAAAACTAGAATTACTCCTTTCACCCACTTTTTGGGTGAATGAAAGCAATAAATGAGTGAGACAAGCAAAATAGTTGGGAGCAAATAGCGTGCCCCTCGAAATTATGGGGTCAATTATTTTTTATTATTATTATAGGGTGGATTAGCAAATGCTTTGCTACAAAACCTTGTTTTATATGGATAACAAAATTTTAGATGATTAAAAATTAGTTATTTTAGATCATAAAACATGTTTAGATGATTTTTAGAAACATGTTATATATATGCCTTGATGAAAGAAGCTCAAATAAATAGAAACTACTTTTAGTTGATTCGACCATGACATTGTAACCATGTCAAGTGTCTGATATGCGTCATGTGATCATGCAAATTGTCTCAATATAGTGGTTGTTGGCTCAAAGACACTGGTTTAGATGTGGGAAGCCCTTGTCATAGCTTGTATATATACATGCATACAATCAGTACTATTTGAAGAATCTCGAGGGGTTGGCTCAGTGGAAATTTTGGACCAATAAGCGGTTAATGCCCATAAGTTGTGAGTTCGATACCCAATATGAGCATTAATTCCTCATGGGCCACCTGGAAGGGCGCACCCTCACTTACCTAGTGCGTGTGATGTGCAAGGGTTGCACGTGCCTCGGGACTAGTCCTTGGACAAGACCATGGTCTATGGACTGGGCAAAGCTCATATGTGGGTCAGATCTGTTGTCTATTGGCATACCGGGTTATCAAAACAAAACAAAAAATCAATACTATTGTAGTATCATGTTGAATAGCAGGTGACCAGGCACATAAAGCGTGCTTTTAATTAGTCGAGCCATGACAAGAGCGCCACACAATCACTCCAAGTCTCAGACAATTGGTATTAAAGCCACCAAATAGTGATATATTCATATGATCCACAACCTAACAATTGGTTGATTGGCTCAAACAGGTTAAAATGTGCACATTTAGTGGCACACACACAGTACTTGCAATTGTCAGGTCCACGTGGTTGGAGAGGCGGTGTTAATAGATGGCATTTTCTAGTGATGGCATGACTATGCCTCTTCAAGCACATGGTTTACGTGCCACCATTATGAAACTTTTAAACTCATCAAAAGTGATTTACTAATTAACGGTCCACAATCCTTCAACTTGTAATTAAATCACTTTTGATGGGGTTAGAAGTTTCAGAATGGACTGACTTTTTTATAAGGATGATCTCCTCTCACTAAATCAGCCCAATCCAAAACTCTTAACCCATGTAGGACAAATTTTGACTCCCACGTTAGATCCCTAACGTTGGTTGCCGAACAGATACATATCACCATAAGCATTTGGTTAATAGGTGTATGTAAGCACACAAACCTTGTGTTAGTTGAGCCGCAATTAGTGCACTACACGTATGACTTATGGTCCCTTCACTATTGAAACTTATACGACCTTGACAATCCAATACCATTAATTCCACACTAATGATTTTCTAACTCGAAAATTTTACTCGGTTGACGTGGATGGAGCACAGAACCATAGATCTTTTTCTTCGGGATACACGAGGAAAAAGATTTACGATTCTGTGCATTTTCCATGTCAACCTAGTAAAAAATTTTGAGTTAGAAAATCACAACACTTAATTCTATTCTTCAAATTTGAGATGGCTCGATGTACAAACCATACTTTAGACTTTAGAGTAGCTTTTAGTATTTTTCCCATGTTTGAAGGGTTTTTTGTGCATCCCAACAAAAGGGGTTAAGGCCTATTATTTTCTTGACTTTATCAACTTTTATCAATTTTTTCCGAAGCTTTCTCTTGATGAATTATTCTCGAACCCTGACTTTGTCCCTTTAACTTGAACCACATATTGAAATCACCACACCAAAAATACTTCAAAAAGAATAATTGAAATCTACACTAGAGGAAATCACTCTTATCAACATTTGGATACAAAACAGCTTTTTTATCCATATTTAAGATGTCATCTTAAATATCAAAATTTTGAATTAATCCAAAATATATACATTAAAATAGAAACCACTATAACAAAATAGTAGATATTAAGATCGCAAACCCTCTTAATTTAGTTGTTAATTTGCGCCCATAGAAATAAATTACAAAGATAAAATTCTAACTTCTTCCAGGGGGGTTAGGGTCATGGTGGTGGTTTGCACCTGTTCCTGGATAGTCATGATCATCAGTTCTTTCAAGCTCAATCCTTCCATGTACAAATTTTTCTTCCTCTAATTGTTTTGCATAGTTTTCTTGTTCCATGAAACCCTGCAAGACTTAATCAAGTTTACTATACAAGTGTGCCAATGTAAATAAGCCAAAAAAAAAAAAGACAAAACAACATTCTAAGTGATTGTCAAAGCAACGTCGTGGTTATTTTGTTCTCATGATCCAAACTAAGCATCTGATATTATCACTCTCCAAAATCCACAGTCACGAAATTCTCCGTTTTTTTTCAAAAATTTGGTAAAATTCTCTAAATGAAGGACTAGATGATTAAATTGACAAATCAATGAAATAATTGACAAGTAATTGATTAATCAGGGAATATGGTCATATTTATATCCTTCATGCACCTTCGAAATTTTATATCAAGAATAAGATAGGGTTTTTTTTTTTTTTTTTTTTTTGAAAATGAGTGATTCTGGTAAGAAACCCAAAAACATAATTTGTATATTCTTTGAAATTTTCAGCAATTTTTTTATGAAATTTTCCTAGAATTTATCCAAATCAACTGAATTGAATCCCCACCGAATAATTACCAAATCCAAACTTTGTTAATATACCAAAATCATAAATTTTCTAAAAATACCCTCATAAAGTAACTCTAACACAGATAGGTATGCTCCTATTTCTTATTTTATTTTTATGACTATTGATCAATTTTTGTTATGATTTCAATCTTTTTTTTTTCCTCTTTAAAAACATTTTTTGTTTGATTTTTTTTTTCTTTTCAATTTGTTTTTGTAACATTCTTTTTTTTTTTTCTTCAAAATGTTTATTAAAAAAAATGTTGCTTGTTTGTGTGTTTTTATTGGAAACCACTAGTGTCAACCCATAGATGAGATTAGTAAAGGTCCAGCTCTATTTTATATATTTTTATTTATTAAATAAATGAATAATTTGTATGAAAAAAAAAAAAACATAATAATTTGCATATCCACATCTTTCATCTTTTTTAGACAGTTTGAAGGAAGGAAATACAACTTTCAAAGAAGAGAAAAGTTGGTTAGTTACATCTTAAAATGGCATAATTTTTATTTATTGATATTCTTAATTTTTTCTTTTTTAAATTCATTCAATAAATTTCAAACGGCAGATTACTAAGCAGTTCAACATCCAAACAACATACTTAAACAAGTTAATTTCTAAATCATATATTCAATCAAGCGAGTTAGTTCAACAACAACAACAACAACTTTCTCTCAACTTCAACAACTTTACACACATTTTCCAAACATACTCGCACAGCATCTCATGATGTCATGAGATGCCCTTTTCATTTTGTTTTTGTTTGGGATAATAATAAAAGTTGACTAAAATACTCACCTTCAACCTTCAGTCAAAAAAACTTAATTTTTCTTTGGGAATTGAATTCAAACTCTTCAAAGTTTAGGGTTATTAATTATTCTTTAACTTATATAACATCGTGTTCAATCTATCATCTTCAACTAGTTTCACTCGTTTTCCCCAAAATATCCTATGCTCTTACTGAGGTTGAAGGAGATAGAATCTTGACATTGAATACAAGGTTAAATATTTGTCTCATCACTGTAGTAAAAAAAAAAAAAAAAATCTCTTTTTGAAATTATTTAAGTGGTGGCTCAATAGCAAGTTCGGATCCAATAAGTGATGAGAGTTTGTAGGTTGTGTGTTCGATATCCAGTATGAGCAATATTTCCTCGGAGCCACCCGCGAGGGTGCTCCCTCACTTACCTGGTGCGTGTGATGTGCGGGTATTGCACGCACCCGGGGGAGGGACCCATATGTTTTGGCTATGGCCTTGGCTCATCCGGTCCTAGCCCGTAGTCGGACGTAAGTCCGAACACCCCGTTATGAAAAAAAAAAAAAGATTATATACTAAGTGCAATCAAATAACTATTTTATGAGAAACTTTATTGTATCTGGCCATTTCTTAGATAATTGATTTTCTTAGGAAAATATTTCTAGTATAATTATACACTCTTACAGCTACAACAACAACAAATTCTTTGAAATAAATGAGTCAGGAAAAATCAAATTTTGTTGCCATGTGGTCACCTTTTAGTCAATTTACCCACCAAGGAATCAGCATGATGGGCGATTTCTAACCGTCGGATTCAAGTATAAGTAAATCATAGAGTTCGTAAGCAGGAATATTTATGAATCGGTGGCCCGATCGGTTTGATTTTTAAAACATTGGTTGAACCTCAAAAGCCTTCTCACCAATCAACGGGCTAACTCGAATCGGACATTTAAAAGTGTGTCACATGGGAAAAAATGTTGTGGAGTTGAGTAATATATGAGAGAGAGAGAGAGAGAGAGAGAGAGAGAGAATTAACCTGATGCACCAACAGTTGGACTGATGGCTCTTCATCAGCTAATCTAAGGCTCCCTGAAACCATGTATCATTCCACACATCTTAGTATCTTTTTATGGAAAAATAACTAAAACATCAATAAAACCCACAAAAACTTCTAGAAAAAAAAAGTGAAACTTAAAGTAATAAAATCTTACTAGATAGAGGAACAGCATCCAAAGACATTAGAACATAAGAGAAACCCAGAAACAGTAGGAGCACTCGAAGCACAACTTTCTGTTCCATGTTAGATCAAATGGATCTCAAATCCCAAGAAAGATCAAAAAACACCTTGATTGGTTATAGTAAGAGAAGGCTGTTGTTGTTGGTGGTGGTGATGGTTATATATAGTGTACCATTATGTATTATTATATAAGTCAACTTTCAATTATTGTTAAATGCGGTGGGTGAGTGCACACTTGCCTAACTTTCTCTCCTTTTGCTGTAGTAACTTGTGAGTCATAAAATTTAAAGAGCTGTCCTCACAAGGATGATGACCACCCTTTGTTAAATCAATCTTTTCTAATATTACTTTTCATGCATGTTTCACGGTTGACATGAACTTTCCTTTTTTTTATTTTTTTTATTGGTACATTCGAGTGGGATCTGGACTTCTCTTGAGGAATTTGAGAATATAAATCAAAATATTTTAACTAGAATTAAAGTCAGTTAATAAATATTTTTCTATGTATACTGTTTGTTATTTTTCTAATAAGTTACATCTACTTTATATGGACGAATTATTGTGATTTGTATCTCGGACACTGTATAACAAGATATTTTCTTTAATAGTTAGTAGGAAAATGCTGAAGTGACATTGAAATTGACATAGATTCACGTATTAGTGACGTGGATGTATGTATGGATCCATAGATGTTTTTCATCGAGATACAAGTGAAAAACATCTTTGGTTCTATGCTCACCTCCATGTCAGCAATGTGTAAATCGATGTTGATTTTAATGTCACTCTAACAAGACTCTAATTTGTAATACCACTATGGATTGATTTATATGAGAAGAGTAACGATTAAATGACTCCCCCACGTGACATACTCAATCGACTCCCTTGACAGGACATGTGCTAGAACCGTAGATCATGTACATGTGAGGGAGTCATCTTATCACGATTCATGTGAGAATGTGCTCCATACGTGGTATGTCCAATTTAATTGTTGTATGGTTGGATTGTCTAACATGATATTCATGTGATCTTCGATGCAAGAATACAGATAAGGAGTACTAAGAATAAAATGACTCAGTTTGATATATAAGACAATAATGTTTACTCGCTTAAATGTATGTAGTTAGTTGTATAGGTCATTACTCTTGCATTATGGGAAAACCACAATCCAATTTTGAATTGGAAACCATTAGATTGCATGACAGTCCTTCATTGTAATCTTAATTAATAAGTTAAGCAATTAATCAACCCATTTAAAAATAACATTAAGTGTTGCACCAAAATAATTTTTAAAACACAGTAATGTTGTTAATTTAGAAATTATATATTTAAAATAAAATATTAATTAAAACTTATTAATTTTTAAAATGTTTCAACACAGATACCCAAATTCAAATCAAGCAACTTTCGAATAACTCGTAGTAATGGAGTCAACTGCCTAAATCATGAGATTTAGTGCTTGAGAAGCTTTATTAGGGATGTTTGCATCTAGACGGGCAGTGCGTGTTGAATTATTGATGATGTGTGAAACTAATGACAGTCCACCCAAATACATTAAAAAATGGTAATTGAAAAGCTTGGGCACATTCAATAGATTAGGGTTTGGATGCAATCCAATTCACAAAATAAGGTGGCTGGAGATGTATCTAATAGAATATAAAAAAGGAGTAATTAAGGTGTGGATGTCTTTATGCTTTTGAGGTGTATCTAATAGGGTTTGGTCTTTTCTTATTTTTTGATGTCGGGGGGTTATGTCTTCTTGGTCTTATTATTCTACTTTCATTTGAAATGATGACTCAAGAAACCATGAACATATAGTTTTAAATGTAGATTCTATACTTCATGTTTAAAAATATGGGTAGTGATACGAACCAAGACAATATAAATAAGTCTATCTTTCGGGATTGTAACCATGTTTCGTAGTTGGCCAACAACGACCTCGAGTCCATGGATGGTGATTTTCATCTTAAGATCCTTATTTTGGGCTCCAAGATAAGTTTTTCTCCGAGATTAATTTTGTGATGAATTTTAATTAATACTCTTCTTTTTGTTTCCCATGTAGTCCTTTCCCTAGGTCGTTCCATGTGAGGTTTGAATCTGAGATGCGGTATTGACTTTGATGTCAAATGATACAAACTCAACTGATACATAAGAGACAATTAGACACTCTTCGATTCCACTGAAATATGAATGTCTAACTTACTGTTTGTTCAATTCATACTCACTTTGAGTTGCTCTCCAGCAATCTTGTCTGAATTAGATTGTGAGTTTTTCTCTAACGACCTTGCCTTTATTATTTATCAGGATGCCTGTTGTATCCTGATTCTTCAGTTGTAACTGGTTTGAGTTTGTCTTAACCGTGTTAACCTTTAAAAAAAAAAATGGTAGGATGCATCTCACAATTAAAAATAATTTTTGGTCGTCAAACACACTTTTGACTTTTAAGATGAGTCGTGATAATCTAACGTTCTTTTTTATACGCTCCGTTCACAGAATCGTAGATCCTTTGCTTCGGGATACATAAGGACAAAGATGTATGATTTTGTAAATTACAGGTCAGAGAGCGTACAAAAAAGAATGCTAGATTATCACAATTCCTTTAATATTTAAGAAAAACTAATGGAATTTATTCAATTTTTTTCGAGGAAAACCAATACCTTTTCAATAAAAAATATTTGATGATTGATCTGATGGGTATTGGGATATTTCAATACAAGATAAGGTGGTGGAAAACATCGTTCATCTTTCTGTCTCAAGTTATCACCTTGTCCCCCACTTGTAACATTAATTAAGTTGGGAAAAAACAAAAGTCTTTTACATGTAAACCCTAGTTTCTTAAGATTAAAGGGTCCTATGATGTGATGGAGTTTGAGGGGTTTGTGCATGTAATACCACGTGTTCAATAACTTTTCAACGATTCATCTGGTTTAATATGTATTCAAAGTGTGAATATAATTGGGTGGGGTTGGTGAGGAATGCAACTATTACGTTTAATGGATGCTTAGTCAGCTAAAGATTCTCTTAACATATAAAAATTATCTTAAAAAGATTAAAAAAATCTTGAAGGGCTTCATCTACCCAATTTTTTTTTCTTATTATTTTTATTATTATCACAAGGTATCCCCTTACCCTTTGCGATGGGACTAGTCTCTATCGTCAACCAAGGCTAATGTTAACCCTAGGGAGTTGGGATAATGACAATTTCGAATCATTACTTGATTCATGTATGTAGGTAATGAGTTTTATACCTAATAGTCAGGGCCACCTCTGAGGGCGCACCCTCACTTGCATGGTGTGTGATGTGTGGGCGTTGCACTTGCCCCTGGACTAGTCCTTGGACAAGACCATGGTCTATGGATTGGGCAAAGCTCCGATACAAGCCATGTCAACTGTCTACAAGATACCCAATTATCAACAACAACAACAACAAAAAACAATAACAAGGGTAATGTTACACATTATATTTATAGGTGGTATTCCAACAATGACACATGGTGATCACAGTCGAACATATATACTACTCTTGACATCAAAATTGCATGCGAAAATTAAAATAACTACTATGACAAAGATTTGGGGTAGGCACAATGAAAATTGTTCTTCCAATCCATTATATCGAAAATTATATAAAGGTTGTATATCCTTACGAGTCATAAGCTAGGCCCTAGGAGTTATAAGTGGGTACCATACATTTAAATTAGGTTCGATGCCTTGAATGGGCCTTCTATGGTTCATACTTAGGTTTTCGAATAAAACCAAGGTCCAAACATGTTCAAGTGATCCATGCCAAACATTGGTCCATACTAAGGTCATCAAATCCATTTTAAAAAATAGATCAATGCAAGAATCAAAGTTTGTCTATAACCCATAAAAAAAATAAAAAATAAAAAAAATAAAAATAAAAATAAAAAATCGAGTGACCCCCACCAAAAATCCTTAAACAATCAAATTTGAATGAGACTGATTTGACATTTAGACCAATCTAAGGAAGGCCCATCAAATTAAAAGGATATTGGGAAAGTTAACCACCATAAGTTATAAATACCAAAGCCATGCAGATTAAGATAGATCTTGGATGATTTTTTTCTCATAAAATATACAAGTTCTCAAGCCCATCTCTAGATCTTGGGTCATTTTTTCTTAGATAAATTAAACTTTGGAATGTCTTAGAGAACTTAGTACCCAACTCTAAAGAAGATCACACTCCCTTTTCCAGATCGTAGATCATTTTTTTTTTTTTTCCTTTCAAGAAGACAGTACTCCAACTTCAAAGGAGATCATATTGCTCACAAGCCATTCTCCAAAGACAGAACATCATTTAGAGTAAATCAAACTTATAAGTCATTTTTAGATAGAAAACAGTAATCTTGACTGATGAACCACAAAATTTGAGTAGAAAAGAAGTTTTACCAAGCCTCCACATAAGATCAAGCACTACACATCCTTTTCCAAAGAAAACAAAGCCTTTCTCTCAATCAATAATGTGAGAAGCAAAAAGAGAAGTAAAATCAGGTACAACCTTGAGAAAAACGTGTAAGTGTTGTAAACTAAACCCTTTTCTAGAGGGCAAATTAACACTTTCCAATAAGTCCCACGAAGACCAAAGAAATTAAGTCACACAAATCCTCTAAAAAAGATCTAGCCTACAAGTCATCGTCTAGAAAGAAAGTCTCTAAGTAGATAAATTGCACAATCCATTCAAAATAAATCGTACACACAATATCTGAGATATGTGTCATCAAGATACACATAAATCTCAACTGTTGGATTTTGTATCTAAATAGTTGGGATCATGTGTTTTATCATGAGTCCCGTTAGGGAGCCAACACTTTGTCCTATATTATCCTCACAAAAAATCAAGCCAATCTAAAACTTCTAACCCCAACAAAAGTGATTTACAAATAGACAGTAAAAATCAATGGTCCACAATTCCTCAACTTGTAAACCACTTTTGATAGGGTTAGAAATGGGCTGATTTTTGTGAGGATGATCTCCTCGCCATAGATATCTTCCTCATAAAAAAAATTGCTCAATTTAAAACTTCTAACTCATATAGGACAAAACGTTGTCTCCCTAAGCATTGACAATTGAACATGGTGACAAAATTCTCAGTTACATTCGTAGAGTAAAACTTTCTTTCCCAATTAAAAATCAATTTATCAAAAAAATAATTATGTTATGTATTGTTTCAATATGGATGCAAGGTTATATGTGTGTGTGTGTGTGTGTGTGTTGCGATCCATTGACTCCTAAGAATGACTCATGAAAAAACACATTATCCCAACCCTTTAAATACAAAATCCAGTCGAGATTTATGAGTATCTTGATAAAACAAATCTCAAAGATACTTATCCTGATGATAAATCTCAATTATTGAATTTTGCATTTAAAGGATCGGGATCATGTGTTTCTTTCATGAGTCATTCTTAAGGGTCAAGGGATCCCGACCCTATATCTATCTATCTATATATATATATATATATATATATATATATATATATATATATATATATATATATATATATATATATATATATATATATATATAGAACAACGTTATTACGACCCCTATTACGACTCACATTGCGACACACCGTTTTGTCTTATATGGGCAAAAATATTTGGAATGGGCTGATTTTTTTGAGGATGATCTTTGTGATGAGGGGATCATCCTGGAAAAAAATCATACCATTCCAAAACTTCTAACCCCATCAAAATTGATTTACAAAAATTGGACGGTCTATAATTTTTCAACAAAAATTGGACGGTCTAGAAGTTTCATAATGAGCTGATTTTTGGCAAAGATGATCTCCTCACCATAGATATCATCCTCACAAAAAATCAGCTCATTCCAAACATTTTTTCCCATATAAGACAAAACGGTGTGTCGCAATGTGAGTCGTAATAGGGGTCGTAAGAATCCGACCCATATATATACCCAAGCTTTTTGTCCTATATGAGTTAGAAGTTATAGAATGGGCTGATTTTAATTTGGTGATGATGATCTCCTTACCATGGTTGTCATCTTTATCAAAAATCAGCCCATTCTGAAATTTTAACCACATCAAATGTGGTTTACAAAGAAATGGATTGTCCACGATTCTTCAACTTGTAAATTGGGGCTAGAAGTTTCTGAAACTTCTAACCACATCAAAAGTGATTTACAAAGAAATGAATTGTTCGCGATTTTTCAATTTGCACACCACCACGTCAAGATGTCCCCCATGTGTCCACTAAACTCACTCCAGCATTAATCCTACTGAAAAGGTATACATGGATGCAAGTTGAAACTAAATGCTACATTGCCTTGAAATAACACCCGAAGTGGTACTAAATGTTTTTTCTCTCGAGATACAAGGGTTATACACTCGAGGAAAATCGATAATTCTCTGCATATTTGACTGCTACTTCAAGCCGTTGTAGCTAGGCTCAAGTTGAAATGACACAAATGGCATGAAATCAAAATGCCTAATTTTTTTTTCTTCAATCAAATGAACCTTTAAATGCGCATTTAAAAAATGTTTAAAATCCATCTTGACATGTGCTCACAGAATACACCTTATGAATGCAAAAATCCACAATCTCCAATTCTAAATATCTAAATTTAAGGGGTCTTTTTCTTCCAATAGGTCCCCTTGCACCATAATCCATAGCCACTCTGATGCTTAGGTCAATTTAGATAGAAAAAAAATGTTAGAGTAAGAGTATGGGGGAAGAATGTTGTGTTCATTTTTTTGGGTGCGGAATGACCTTATTTATAGAGATTAGGGAACTTTGGGTTGAGCTAAGCTAAGACATATTGCAACCTTAAAGAGGCGGGTTGCATTGTAACCGACTTTAAACTCTTTGCGGGACTTAATTGGTCAAGCTCTTTCTATACCAACTAGTAATAGTCGTGTTTAGGTTGAATTTCAAGATTGATTAAGTTGATTATAAAGATGAATTTCAATAGTCTTTGCCACTCTCATGAAGAAGATATTGATCACCTTTTTAGTTAATGTAATTTCATTGTTGTGTAAATGTTATGTATTCTGTTGTGCTACGCAGAACTGCGAGGTTCCCGCTGCTCGGTTAGTGGGTAGGGGTGAAGGGGGCAGCATGCTTCTGCCCCCGTTCCGAATTTTTAAAGGAGTATGAAAATGATAATTGTATAATATTTTCTTAAGGGATTTTCTATTTTTGAGGGTTTCTATTTTGAAGAGTTTTACTTGTTTTGATAATTCTCGATCATATAAATAGAGATCTCTAGGATTGTAAAGTTTAAGAGAGAAAATAGTGATTGTTCTTATTCTGTTCTGTGGACGTAGGCACACTGCCGAGCCACGTAAATCCTTGTGTTTTGTGTAATTGTGTTATCTTTGCTATTACGATTTTTTCACAATTTGGAGTCAAAATCACAACACTTGATTCCATTCTTCAAATTTGAGATGACTCCATGTACAACCATACTTTAGACTTTAGTGTAACTTTTAATATTTTTCCCACGTTTGAAGGGTTATTTTGTGCATCCCTACAAAATCGGTTAAAGCCTATAGGATCATCATTTTTTTTTACTCATAAAAAATATATATATAAATTAATGAAGATTTTATATTTTGAATGAGAAAATCATTTAGGTTATGGCATGTGGTTTTTTAATCAAAATGTTTGCCAATATTTTTATGAATCGAGATAATCTGACTTACCCATGTGACATACTCAATCAACACCCTTGACGTGACAAGCTCGGGAACCATAGATATGCTCTCCTCGGGATATAGAACTACAATTCACCATAAAAGGTGCAGTTGTGTATCCCGAAGAGAGCATAGGAGAGAAAATCTATGGTTTCCAAGCTTGTCATGTCAAGGGTGTCGATTAAGTATGCCATGTGGGTAAGTCAGATTATCACAGCTCTATTTTTATTGCAAGGAAAAATTTCAGGTTTTGACCAAAAACTAATTAATCAGTAAACGTGAGAGAGTCTTCTCATATTTTACTGCCCCAAGGGAATACTCATTTTCCCAAGAGAGGGAAAGAAATTATGTTTATGTGATTGTAAGAATATATATATACAACATATTCGGACATTCTCTTTTTTGGGAAATTGATTTTTCCATATAAGGTTCTTTTGTTTACAAAGAAAATTCATAAAAATATATATATTTTCATGGCAAATGATTTTCACATCAAATCATTGGTCCGGTGTTCAATTGCAAATCAAATTTCGAATTTTACTAAAACGTGATTGGAATTAGAATTTGTGGATGTCACGTGAGACAGTCTATCTCATATTTTATCACCCTAGAGATCGAAAATTCATTTTCCCCAGGGAAGGAGTATATAAGGAATTTAAATAAATTTTTTTGATAAATCAATTCCTCTACAAATAGTTAGCACAACAATTTTGGAGAAATTCTTTTTTTCTTGGAAAAATAATTTTTCCTACTAAAATATTTTTTTTGCTTTACTTGAACCATAGTGACAAAAATCTGAGATTTTTTAAAAAAAAATCACGATTAAATTACAATTTTAATAGTTGTCTATTAAATCATGATTTTTTCAAAAAATCACAATTAATCGTGATTTAATCCTGATTAAAAAAAATAACAGATTATTTTGTTTTTAACATCTTTTCATTTAATATATAATATACATGTTTTTACATTGTTATACTTAAAATAATTATTTTTTACTTTTTAATTTATCTGTTATTTTCTCAACTTTATCAACTTTTTTCAATTTTTTCCAAAGCTTTCTCTTGAAGAATTATTCCCGAACCCGAACTTTGTCCCTTTAACTTGAACCACATATTGAAATCACCACACCAAAAATACTTCAAGAAGAATAATTGAAATCTACACTAGAGGAAACTGGCTATAAATCACTCTTTATCAACATTTAGATACAAAACAACTTTTTTTTTCCATATTTAAGATGTCATCTTAAATATCAAAATTGTAGAATTAATCCAATATATATATATATTTACATTAAAAGAGAAACCACTATAACAAAATAGTAGATATTAAGATCACAAACCCTCTTACTTTGATTGCTAATTTGCATCCATAGAAATAAAGAAGATAAAATTCTAACTTCTTCCAGGGGACTTAGGGTTATGGTGGTCGTTTGCACCTGTTCCTGGGTAGTCACGATCAGGACCTTCAAGATCAATCCTTCCATGTACAAATCTTTCTTCTTCTAATTGTTTTGCATAGTTTTCTTGTTCCATGAAACCCTGAAAGACTTAATCAAGTTTACTATACAAGTGTTCCAATGTAAATAAGCCAAAAAAAAAAAAAAAAAAAAGAAGACAAAACAACTTTCTATGTGATTGTTGAAGCAATGTCGTGGTTATTTTGTTCTCATGATCCAAACTAAGCATCTGATGTTATCACTCTCCAAAATCCATAGTCACGAAATTCTCCAATTTTTTAAAAAATTGGTAAAATTCTTTGAATGAATGACTAGCCGATTAAATTGATGAATCAATGAAATAATTGACAAGTAATTGATTAATCAGGGAATATGGTAATCTTTATATCCTTTATGCACTTTTGGAATTTTATGTCAAGAGTAGGATGGGCGGTTTTTGAAAATGAGTTATTCTGGTAATAAAACCAAAAACATAATTTTTGTATTCTCTGAAATTTTCACCAATTTTTTATGAAACTTTCCTAGAATTTATCCAAATCAACCGAATTGAATCCCCACTGAATAATTACCGAATCCGAACTTTGTTAATATACCAAAATCTTCTCATATAGTTACTCTCCTCCTTTAAAAAAAAAAAATAAAAATAAAAAAAGATAGGTATGCTCCTATTTCTTACTAGGGTTTTTATTTTTATTTTTATGTTTATAACTATTGATTAATTTTTGTTATGCTTTCAATCTTTTTTTTTTCCCCCTTTTAAAACATTTTTTGTTTGATTTTTTTTCTTTCTTTTCAAATTGATTTTTTAACATTTTTTTTTTTTTTCCTTCAAAATGTTTATTAAAAGAAATTTGCTTGTTTGTGTGGTTTTATTGGAAAACATATCAACCCATAGATGAGGTTAGTAAAGGTCCAGCTCTATTTTACATATTCTTTTATTAAATAAATGAATAATTTGCATAAAAAAACATAATGATTCGCATATCCACATCTTTCATCTTGTTTAGACAATTTGAAGGAAAGAAATACGACTTTCAAAGAAGACAAAAGTAGGTTAGATATATGTCAAAATGGTTTAATTTTTATTTATTGATATTCTTAATTTTTTTTTTCAAACTCATTCAATAAATTCCAGATGGCAAATTACCAAACAATTCAACATCCGGACAACATACTTAAATAAGTTAAATACTAAACAATACACTCAATCAAGCGAGTTGGTTCAATATCAACAACAACTTTCTCTCAACTTCAATAACTTTACACCCATTTTCCAAACATACTCGTGCAGTATCCCATGATGTCATGAGATACCCTTTTCATTTTGTTCTTGTTTGGGATAATAATAAAAGTTGACCAAAATACTCACCTTCAACCTTCAATAAAAAACCCTTGATTTTTCTTTGGGAATTGAATTCAAACTCTTCAAACTTTAGAATTATTCTTTAACTTATACAACGTCGTCTTCAATCTATCATCTTCAACTAGTTTCCCTCGTTTTCCCCAATATATTCTATGTTGTTATTGAGGTTGAAGGAGACAGAATCTTGACATTGAATATCAGGTTAAATATTTGTCTCATCACTGTATTCCAAAAAAAAAAACTCTCTTTTTAAGATTATTTAAACGGTGGCTCAATGAAAAGTTCGGAACCAATAAGTGGTGAGAGTCCGTAGGTTGTGTGTTCGATATCCAGTATGAGCAATATTTCCTTGGGGCCACCCACGAGGGCGCTCCCTCACTTACCTGGTGCATGTGATGTGCGGGTGTTGCACGCATCCAAGGGAGGGACCAATATGCCTTGGCTCATGTGGTCCCGGCCCCTAGTCGGACGTGAGTCTGAACACCCCGTTATAAAAAAAAAAGGAAAAAGATTATATACTAAGTGCAATCAAATAACTATTTTTTGAGAAACTTTACTTCGATAATTGATTTTCTTAGGAAAATATTTCTTCTATAATTATACACTCTTACAGTTACAACAACAACAACAACAACAAATTCTTTGAAATAAATGAGTCAGGAAAAATCAAATTTTGTTACCATGTGGTCACCTTTTAGTCAATTTACCCACCAAGGAGTCAGCATGATGGGCGATTTCTAACTGTTGGATTCAAGTATTACTAAATCATAGAGTTCATAAACAGGAATATTTATGAATCGGTGGCCCGATGGGTTTGATTTTTTAAAACATTGGTTGAACTTCAAAAGCCAGGTCACCTATCAACGGGCTAACTAGAATCGGACAGTTAAAAGTGTGCCACATGGCAAAAAAATGATGTGGAGTTGAGTAATATATGAGAGAGAGAGAGATAGAGAGAGAATTAACCTGATGCACCAACAGTTGGACTGATGGCTCTTCATCAGCTAATCTAAGGCTCCCTGAAACCATGTATCATTCTACACATCTTAGTATCTTTATATAGAAAAATAACTAAAACATCAATAAAACCCACAAAAACTTCTACAAAAAAAGTGAAACTTAAAAGTAATAAAATATTACTAGATAGAGGAACAGCACCCAAAGACATTAGAACATAAGAGAAACCCAGAAACAGTAGGAGCACTCGAGTTAATAAAATGGATCTCGAAGCACAACTTTCTGTTCCATGTTAGATCAAATGGATCTCAAATGCCAATAAAGATCAAGAAACACCTTGATTGGTTGTAGTAAGAGAAGGCTGTTGTTGGTGGTCGTGGTGGTTTTGGTTATATATAGTGTACCATTATGTATTATTATGTAAGTCAACTTTCAATTATTATTAAATGTGTGGGGTGAGTGCACACTTGCCTAACTTTCTCTCCTTTTGCTGTAGTAACTTGTGAGTCATAAATTTTAAAGAGCTGTCTCACAAGGATGATTATCACCCTTTGTTAAATCAATCTTTTCTAATATTACTTTTCATGCATGTTTCACAGTTGACATGAACTTTCTTTTTTTTAATTTTTTTTATTGGTACATTTGAGTGGATCTGGACTTCTCTTGAGGAATTTGAGAATATAATTTAAAATATTTTAACTAGAATTAAAGTCAGTTAATAAATATTTTTCTAATGTATACTGTTTGTTATTTTCTCATAGGTTACATCTACTTTATATGGCCCTTAATATGGACGATTATTGTGATTGTTTTGAATCTTGAACACTATACAACAACATATTTTCTCTAATAGTTAGTAGGAAAATGCTCAAGTGACATTGAAATTGACATAGATTCACGTATTACTGACGTGGATGTATCTATGGATCCATAGATGTTTTTCATCGATACAAGTGAAAAACATATTTGGTTCTGTGCTCACCTCCATGTCAGCAATGTGTGAATTGATGTCGATTTTAATGTCACTCTAACAAGATTCTAGTTTGTAATAGCGCTATGGATTGATTTATGCGAGAAGAGTAATGATTAATTGACTCCCTCACGTGGCATACTTAATCGACTGCCTTGACGTAACATGTGCTAGAACCGTAGATCATGTATATGTGGGGGAGTCACCTTATCACAATGCATGTGCGAATGTGCTCCATACATGGTATGTCCAATTTAATTGTTGTATGGTTGGATTGTTTAACATGATATTCATGTGATCTCAGAAGCGGGAATACAGTTGAGGAGTAGTAAGAATAACATGACTCAGTTTGATATATAAGACAATAATGTTCACTCTTTTAAATGTATGTAGTTAGTTTTATAGGTTATTACTCTTGTGCTATGGGAAAACTACAACCCAATTTTGAATTGAAACCATTAGATTGCATGACAGTTCTTTATTATTATCTTAATTAATAAGTTAAACAATTAATCAACTCATTTAAAAATAACATTATGTGTCACACCAAAATAATTTTTAAAACACAGTAATGTTGTTAATTTAGAAATTGCATATTTAAAATAAAACATTAATTAAAACTTATTAATTTTCAAAACATTCTAACACAGATACCCAAATTCAAATCAAGCAACTTTCGAATAACTTGTAGTAATGGAATCAACTGCCTACATCATGAGATTTAGTGCTTGAGAAACTTTAGTAGGGATGTCTGCATCTGGACGGGCAGTGTGTGTTGTATTATTGATGATGTGTGAAACTAATGACAGTCCACCCACCCAAATACATTAAAAAATGGTAATTGAAAAGCTTGGGTACAGTCAATAGATTAGGGTTTGGATCCAATCCAATTCACAAAATAAGGTGGCTGGAGATGTATCTAATAGAATATAAAAAAGGAATAATTAAGGTGTGGATGTCTTTATGCTTTTGAGGTGTATCTAATAGGGTTTGGTCTTTTCTTATTTTTTGATGTCGGGGGTTTATGTCTTCTTGGTCTTATTATTCTACTTTCATTTGAAATGATGACTCAAGAAATCATGAATTTATAGTTTTAAGCATAGATTCCATACTTCAAGATAAAAAATATGGGTAGTGATACGAACCCAAACAATACAAATAAGTCTATCTTTCGGGGTTGTAACCATGTTTCTGTTATCTTGTAGATACTAAGAATCGAACAAAATAAAGTTTTACCAAGATTTGTGTTGAACACAATTTCCTTAAGATAATTTTGTTCTCACAACTTGATGCCCACGGATTTATCTTACACGTGTAGAGGTAGCATTATAATCTATACGTCTAACGAATTAAATGGTAAGTTTGTACTTTTAAATGACTCGTCGCGTGTGCCCACGTGAAGTCAAATTGTCGAAATTTACACTCTCCTTGAGTGCACATCGTGTATCCGCACACGCATTAAGAATTTTTTAGACTAATGGATTAAATCCTTTTTGAGCCCATGGACCCTTGTGCACGTGTGTGGACTTATCCAAGTCTCTCTCTCACATTCATTTAAGTGATATGAGAACTTCTATAAAAGAATTAAACAATTTTCTTATTCCTTTCTGATGTGGGAATAAAGAATTTCACTAATATACTCAATAATTCTACAATCCACATACAACAAACCATGGCTAGTAAAGGTTGTTTGGAGTCGATTTCTTATTCACCAAAAAGTGATTTTTGATAACGAAATACATGATATTATTCTCTTCAATGAGAAGAATAACTTTCCAAATGATCCCGCCTCAAATAAATTGTGGGACCCACTTAAATCGTAGCTCCAATAAATCACTGGGTCACAAAAATAAAAAATAAAAATAGATTTTTTCCAACAATTTTGTAGTTGGACAACGACACCCCCGAGTCCATGTATGGTGATTTTCATCTTAAAATCCTCATTTTGGGCTCTAAGATAAGTCTTTCTCCGAAATTAATTTTGTGATGAATTTTAATTAATACCCTTCTTTTTGTTTCCCATGTAGTCCTTTCCCTAGGTCGTTCCATGTGAGGTTTGAATCTGAGATGTGGTATTGACTTCGATGTCAAATGATACCAATTCAACTGATACATAAAAAATAATAAGGCGTACTCTTCGATTCCACCAAAATATAGATGTCTAGCTTACTATTTGTTCAATTCATACTCATTTTGAGTTGCTCTCTAGCGACCTTGTTTGAATTAGATTGTGAGTTTTTCTCTAACGACCTTGTCTTTGTTGTTTATCAGGATGCCTATGGTGTCCTAATTTTTCGGTTGTAACTGATCTGGGTTTGTCTTAATCCTGTTGACCTTTTAAAAAAAAAAAATTGTTAGGACGTATCTCACAATTAAAAATAATTTTTGGTTGTCAAACACACTTTTGACTTTTAATATGAGAAGTGATAATCTGACGTTCTTTTTTATACGCTCCATTCACAAAATCGTAGATCCTTTGCTTCAGGATACATAAGGACAAAGATGTATGATTCTGTGAATTATAGTTCGGAGAGTGTACAAAAAAGAGTGCTAGATTATCACAATTCCTTTAATATTTAAGAAAAACTAATGGAATTTATTCAAATTTTTTCAAAGAACACCAACACCTTTTCAATAAAACATCTTAGAATATTTGATGATTGATCTGATGGGTATTGGGATATTTCAATACAAGATAAGGTGGAGGAAAACATCATTCATCTTTCTGTCTCAAGTTATCACCTTGTCCCCCACTTGTAACATTAATTAAGTTGGGAAAAAACAAAATTCTTTTACATGAAAGTAAACCCTATTTTCTTAAGATTTAAAGGGTCCTGATGATGTGATGGTGTTTTGGGGGGGTTGTGCATGTAATGCCACGTGTTCAATTCAATAACTTTGTAATGATTCATCTGGTTTAATACGTATTCGAAGTGTGATTATTAGTCGGTCGGTGAGGAATGCAACTATTACTTTAAATGAATGCTTAGTCAGCTGAAGATTATCTTAAAGGGCTTCATCTACCCTATTTTTTTCTTATTATTTTCATTAATATCACAAGGTATCCCCTTACCCTTTGGATGGGATTAGTCACTATCATCAACCAAAGCTAATGTTACCCAAGTGGGTTGGGGTTGGCTCAAAGATAATTTCGGACAGATAAACGATTAATGTCCATAAGTAGCAAGTTTTATACCTAATATGAGCATTAATTCCTCGGGCCCACCCGCAAGGGCACACCCTCACTTACCTGGTGTGTGTGATGTGCGGGCGTTGCACATACCCCTGGATTAGTCCTTGGGCAAGACCATGGTCTATAGATTAAGCAAAGCCCAGATACAAGCCACATAAAAACAAAAAAAAACAAAGGTAATGTTACACATTATATTTATAGGCAGTCTTCCAACAATGACACATGGTCATTGCAGTTGAACTTATATACTACTCTTGACATCAAAATTGCATGCAAAAATTAAAATAACTACTATCACAAAGATTTTGGGGTAGGCACAATGAATATTGTTCCTCCAAGCCATTATATTGAAAATTACATAAAGGTTGTATATCCTTACGAGTCATAAGCAAGGCCCTAGGAGTTGTAAGTGGGTACCATACATTCAAATTGGGTTCGATGCCTTGAATGGGCCTTCTATGGTCCAGACTTAGGTTTTCGAATAAAATCAAGGTCCAAACATGTTCAAGTGATCCATATCATATCAAACATTGGTCCATACTAAGGTCATCAAATCCATTTTTAAAAATGGATCAATGCAAGAATCAAAGTTTGTCTATAACCAAAAAAAATTGAGTGAGCCCCATCAAAAATCCCTAAACAATCAAATTTGAATGAGACTGATTCGACATTTAGACCGATCTAAGAAAGGCCCATCAAATTAGTAGGATATTGGGAAAGTAAACTCCACCATAAGTTATAAATACCAAAGCCAAGCAGATTAAGATAGATCTTGGATGATCTTTTTCTCATAAAATATACAAGTTCTCAAGCCCATCTCTAGATCTTGGATCATTTTTCTTAGATAAATTAAACTTAGGAATCTCTTAGAGAACTTAGTCTCCAACTCCGAAGATGATCACACTACCTTTTCCACATTGTAGATCATTTTTTTTCTTTCAAGAAGGTAGTACTCATATTTCAAAGGAGATCATATTGCTCACACGCCATTCTCCAAAGACAAAACATCATTTAGAGTAAATCAAACTTATAAGCCATTTTTAGATAGAAAACAATAATCTTGATTGATGAACCACAAAATTTGAGTAGAAAAGAAGTTTTACCAAGCCTCCACATAAGATCAAGCACTACTCGTCCTTTTCCAAAGAAAGCTAAGCCTTTCTCTCAATTGATAATGTGAGAAGCAAAAAGATTAGTAAAATCATGTACAACCTTGAGAAAAACATCTAAGTGATGTAAACTAAATCCTTTTCTAGAAGGCAAATTAACACTTTCCAATAAGTCACTTGAAGCCCAGAGAAATTAAGTCACACAAAGCCTCTAGAGAAGATCTAGCCTACAAGTCATTGTCTAGAAAGAAAGCCTCTAAGTAGATAAATTGCAAAATCCATTTAAAATAAATCATACACACAATATTTGAGATATGTGTCATCAAGATGCACATGTCTCAACTGTTAGATTTTGTATTTAACTGGTTGGGATCATGTGTTTTATCACTAGTCCCGTTAGGGAGCCAACACTTTGTCCTATATCGTCCTCACAAAAAATTGATAGTCCACAATTCCTCAACTTATAAACAACTTTTGATGGGGTTAGAAATGGGCTGATTTTTGTGAGGATGATCTCCTCGCAATAGATATCTTCCTCACAAAAAATTTGTTCAATTTAAAACTTCTAACCCATATAGGACAAAACATTGTCTCCCTAAGCATTGACAACCGAACTTGGTGACACTATTCTTAGTTATATTTGCTTAGTAAAACTTTCTTCTCCAATTTAAAATCAATTTATCAAAAAACATAATTATGTTATGTGTTGTTTCAATATGGATGCAAGGGGGTGTGTGTGTGTTGCGATCCATTGACTCCTAAGAATGACTCGTGAAAAAACACATGATCCCAACCCTTTAAAAACAAAATCCAGTCGAGATTTAAGAGTCTCTTGATAACACAAATCTCGAATATACTTATCCCGAGGATAAATCTCAACCATTGGATTTTGCATTTAAAGGGTTGGGATCATGTGTTTTTTTCTTAAGTCATTCTTAGGAGTCAAGGGATCCCAGCCCTATATATATACCCAAGCTTTTTGTCCTATATAGGTTAGAAGTTATAGAATGGGCTGATTGAGGAGATCATCCTCACAAAAAATCAGCCCATTCTGAAATCTTAACTACGTCAAAAGTGGTTTACAAAGAAATGGATTGTCCACGATTCTTCAACTTGTAAATTGGGGTTAGAAGTTTCAGAAACTTCTAACCACATCAAAAGTGGTTTACAAATAAAGGAACTGTCCACGATTTTTCAACTTGTAAATTGGGCTTAGAAGCTTTGGAGTAGGTTGATTTTTTGTGTGAATGATCTCCTCACTGTAGAGATCATCCTCACCAAAAGTCAGTACATTCCTAAACTTTTAACCCATATAGAACAAAAACGCGGATTTTAGTGGTTTGGTGATCTGCCCTCTATATACATCGACCCTTGCTTCCATATTGAAACAACACATAACACACACACACACACACACACACACACACACACACACACATATGTATATATGGGTCCCGTTCACCACCCTATGCTTTACCCTACACTTTACCAAACGTGTTTTGTCCTACATGGGTTAAAAGTTTTGGAATTGGCTGATTTTTGGTGAGGATGATCTCTATGGTGAGGAGATCATCCTCACCAAAAATCAGCCCATTTCAAAACTTCTAACCCATTTAGGACCAAACACATTTGGTAAAGCGTAGGGTAAAGTGTAGGGTGTTGAACATTTCTCTATATATATCTATATATATATATATATATATATATATATATATATATATATATATATATATATATTTGATAAATTGATTTTTAATTGGAGAAAAAAGTTTTACTAAGCAAATGTTAGTGAGATTTGTATCACCATCTCCATCGATACATCAAACTAGAAGATGGACTTCTCACTTTAAACACCGTTTCCAAAGAATACGAAGAAATGAAACATTAGAGGAAAGAGATGATGGCTTTGCTAATATTATTATTATTATTATTTATTAATTAATTAATAAAATTTTAGTTTGAATAAGGATCTGTTGACTCATGAAAATCACAAAATTCAATAGTCAGGATTTATCTTAGGGATATGTTTTATCTGGACCATTAGATTTCATATTTTAAACATAAGGTTTTCATCTTTTTTCACAAGACACTAGATCCTAATAGGATCCATAATCCATTAACAAACATATTTTGGGTTTTTCTTTCTGTACAAAAATAAATAAATAAATTGAGCCTAAAATAATTAATATATGGTTTAAACTTATGGCCAACCATCCAAGAAATTTTAGCCTAGTCCAAGCATAAATTCGAACCAAAATTAATCCGATGAACTCATTATATCTCATGATAGCACTATTGAAAGAGTAGTGTTGTAGTGACCTCAACGGGGGACACACGAGGGACACCTTGATGTGGTGACGCGCACATGTCCGTAGATTCATTTCACTCCAGTTGAAAATGTATACATGGATGCAAGTTGAAACTAAATGCTACATTGCCTTGAAATAACACTCGAAGTGGTACTAGATGCTTTTTTTCTCTCAAGATACAAGGGTTATACACTTGAGGAAAATGGATAATTCTCTGCATATTTGAGTGCTATTTCAAGCTGTTGTAGCTAGGCTCAAATAGAAATGACACAAATGGTGTGAATCAAAATGCCTAATTTTTTTTCAATCAAATGAACCTTTAAATGCGCATTTAAAAAATGTTTAAAATCCATCTTGACATGTGCTCACAGGATACACCTTATGAATGCAAAAATCCAAAATCTCCAATTCTAAATATCTAAATTGAGTGGGTCTTTTTCTTCCAATAGGTCCCCTTGCACCATAATCCATAACCACTCTAATGCTAAGGTCAATTTAGATAGAAAAAATGTCAGAGTAAGAGTATGGGGGAAGAATGTTGCATACATTTTTTTTTTTTTTTGAGTGTGGAATGATCCTATTTATAGAGATTAGCGACGACAGCTTTCACTTAGTTTCCTTTAGGGCTGTCAATCGGCAACTTTGGGTTGACCCAAGCTAAGACATATTGCAACCTTAGAGGGGCGGGTTGCATTGTATCCAACTCTAAACTCTTTGCGGGTTCTAGACCAACTAGCAATAGTCTTTAGGTTGAATTGCGAGATTGATAAAGTTGATAATAAAGAAGAATTTCAATAGGCTTTGCCACTCTCATAAAGAAGACATTGATCACCTTTTTAGTCAATGTAATTTCATTATTTTGTAAATGTTTTGTATTCTGTTGCGCTACGCAGAATTGTGGGGGTCTTGCTACCCAGTTAGCAAGTGGGGGTGAAGGGGGCAACGTTCTTTTGCCCTCGTTCTGAATTTTTTAAGGAATATAAAAAGGGCAATTGTGTAATATTTTCTTAAGAGATTTTCTATTTTGGGGAGTTTTACTTATTTTGATAATTCTCGGTTATATAAATAGAGATCTCTAAAGTTGTAAAGTTTAATTGAGAAAATAGTGATTTTTCTTATTCTATTCCATAGACGTAGGCACACTGCCAAACCATGTAGATCATTGTGATTTATGCAATTGTGTTATTTTTACTATTGCAATTTTTTCACAATTTCGTGAGTCCTATTTGGATCAAGATCTTGAGGAGATGTCTTGTTAGTAGATCCATGGGTAGGTGCATGGGAGGAAGAGGTCGAGTAGGCAACTACCAACTTCAAAAGGAGCTCTATCATTTATCAGTTGAAACTTGACACAAGCCACGTTTCGCGCTTTCATTTACCATATTTGGAGGGAAATGTGCAATATAATCTTTCAAAACAAATTAAAAAACTCTTCCACGATTTTTCACAACATCCTGGAGGAGATTTGGTTCAAGTTTGAAGACCTTATGGAGGATTTAGAGGACTCGGATTATAATAGACCCTTCATGCATGCACGGAGTTGCTAGCTAATTTCACTCTTAGGAAGCGTATCTATGGCTCATGGATCAAACCAAACTACAGAGCATGATTTCCCAACACCGATGGTACCTTCTCAGCTTCTAGAAGACGTTATGGAGCCATTTAAGAGACCACGAAGGAGGTGTGTTGATAGCCATAGTTGTTTGCGATAATTCAAAATCGATGCTTCATCATGAACTTCAAGGCATTCTCGAGGAGCTCAAGTTCAATCTGATTCGCTTATGGCAATCAACATGACATCTAGATGGACCCTTCAATTGGGAATTCCAATAGAGAGTAAAAATGGATTTTTTTACATTTATAATTTATTCTTACCAGAGTAGATCGGGACTGGTTGGGCTCTAACACTGTGAAGTCCCGACTTGAACCAAAATTCAGGGTGGGCTTGTAAAGAATCAGCCCATCCCATACTTTTCTTGATCAAGATCCTAACTCTCGCCAGGCCAATCACTGATTGACATCTATTGCATCATTTTTGGGCCCACCAAAATTTGATTGCTTGACAAAGTTATGAACTAGGTTTTATAAGAAAGCTAATTAAACAGAAAAGTTAATGAGATCAAACTCATTGATAGAGTTAAGGCTTATTTTAGTATGATGGAAAGGTGGTCCATACTATCAATTCCCTCCTAGGAACTGAAAATAAGTCAGTTCTGCCAGCACGTGTCAGCCAGCTTTCTTTTTCTCTAAGTTTGCTATTTTTTTTTATTACTATTTATGGTTAGAGTCCAAATCTTAGAAAACCTTGTAAAGATGACAGATATGGAAAACTTCCAACCCTATAAACATAAGATAAAGGATATAAAACTCTTTAACTTAATTATTTGGGTTCATTGTATCTTAGTGACCCCAATATGATGATACACTCTTGGGCCCACTAAGGGACAACTGCAATGTTGGACTGTAGGGGTTCAAGCCCATATTGAAAAGCTAATCTTTGATGAGCCCATTTTTTTTATTTTATATATATTAACTAAAGCTGAAAAGACACCCACGTGGTAGGTGTTTCTATAATGGAACATTGAGATTCAGTGAACCTTGAAACCATTGAATCATTCCTTTGGAAGTTTTGTTGGTAAGCAGCATAAAATATTTGAAAGCGACACCGACCAACATTTGGTCTTGCTTTTGGGGCACATGTCTTGAACGGTTTAAGGACTGAAGAGTTCGATCTTTACCGCTTTAGACACATTTTACCAAATTATTGCTTTCTTCCAAATGACAATAATGCCCTTTTGTTAAATTACCAAAGAACCATTTTGTTTTATTTTATTTTTAAATAAAATAAGAAATTAAGAATAAACTTAGATTTTTTAAATTAAAAATAAGGGAGATTCTATTGGCACACCAAAATGTTCTTACAACACATCAATACTTTTGTTTTAAGTAAAAACAAAAAAGATTGGTGTGTTATAAGTAAAAAATTGATGTTTTAATAGAAGCTCTCAAAAACAAATAGAAGCAATTATTAAACCAACAACTTTTTTAAGCATTAAAATACTTCACAAAGAGAAAAAAAAAAAACAATAATATATGACAATAATTAAAGAAGAAACATAAAGAAAATGAAATAATGGCAACCTGTTCCAAAGGGTAGGTGTGAGATTCTATGGAGATTAAGAACTCTTACAAAGAAGATAAATCTCCTACTATCCAAGTTCCAAAGGGTAGACATTGCTTTTTGTTATAGAAAGACCACTAAGATTGCTGACTTCTTGGCCTCCTTGCTTCTGTCATTTGACTATGTCATTATTGAGCATTCTTATGATCAATTATAACTTTTCTAGTAGTAGATCTGCCTAACTCCCATTTAATATTTTAAAAAAGAAGTTAAAATAACATAAATATAAACATTACTCATTTGATTGAAAATATTACCAAGGTGTGTGATTTTCAAGAAAAATTATCTTAGAAAAATTGATTTATCAAGAAAATTGAGTTTTAGCAAAATGTATGCTAGTGCTTAGTGGTAATGTGGAAATGAAAAAGAAAGTTTTTGTTGTTGTTGTTGTTGTTGTTGTTGTGAATGTAGATTGCCATGAGAAAATTATGAGATAAAATTTCCATTCAACGAGAAAATAGATTATCTAAGAAGATGATTTACTTTTGGATAACATTCGATAATCAAAATTGGGAGCCAAAGTTTTGTCTTATATAACTAAAAGTTTTAAAATGAGCTGATTTTTTGTGAGAATGATCTCTCTAATGAGGAGATCATCCTCACAAAATATCAGCATATTCTAAAACTTTCAAACTTCATCAAAAGTGATTTGCAGGTTAAAGATAAAAATGGACAATTTATGATTCTACAACTTGTAAATTGGGATTAGGAGTTTTAGAATGGACTTATTTTTTATGAGGATGATCTCCTCACCTTAGAAATCATCCTAGGTGAGGAGATCATCCTAAAAAAAAATCAGCCCATTATGAAACTTTTAACCAATATAGTACAAAAAACTTTGACTATAACAATGACTACAATATTAACTGTTGAACATAATATACATAATAGAATACAATTGAGTTGCTATAGTTTTGTGTTTTTAAATTGGGGTTAAATGTCATCTCAACTACAATTTTGTAGGTGGACAAATGTCCCATCAATATACACCATACTTTTTTTGTCTTTCTTCTTTATTCTATCTAATTTTACTATATCTTATCTTTAACCCATTTTATTATTTTTATTTTTTACTTTTTAACGTCAAAAAAATTTAATAACAACGATAGGGCTCACTTTGTTTTTTTTACTCTTCATTATTTCTAATCTTACTATATTTTCTCTTTACCATTTTTAACCTTACTCACTTTAATCTACCTTATTGTTTTTTATCTTTTACCCATTTAACTTCAATTTTTTTTAATAATACCCTTCTAACTTTATCTTTTTCACTTTTATCCTCTTAAACCTCCCATCAAGTTATAGTTTTGAGAGACCCACTTTATTTCCTTAACATTTCACCCCCAATAACTTTATATATATATATATATATATATATATATATATATATATATATATATATACACATCCTATTTTATTTCTCTAACTTTATTTTTACGCTTTTACCCCCTTAACCCAAGAGAGGATGTCTATGTCGTAGACATAGGCGAATTCTAGTATATATATATATTAAAACCCTTCCTTACTAACATGTAAGATTTTGAATCTTACTAAGGGTCGTTTTGCTCAAATGGATTACCACATTAGAAATCCAACACTACAACCCTTTAGATTTCATCGAAAAAGCTTAGATAAAAAAAATTCAAAAAAATAATTTCTTTCGAACTAGATCTAAGATTTTGAAAATGCAAGGCTATCGAACTTCCACATAACTCCCAAACTTAAAAAGGGAATTCAACGATGAAAAATAGCTTTTTTGAATTTTTTTTTTCTCCCATAATTCATAGAATTTCATCCTTTACAACCCTGAAACATCTTATCATGTTTTTGGATGCCAAGAGATGAGCCCAAGGACCCTTAGTAAGTGTAAAATCCTTGCTAACTTAGTAAGACTAGGATTGGTCTGGTGCAACCTACCTCGTTAGAACTAGATTAAGGCCCATCCGATATTGGCCTGAACTTGCCTATTGATGTATCTATTTATGATAGATGATGATAAATTAGGTTACATTGTGTATTAGGTCCTATTGATGTCATCTTAAGGATCATACAAATGTTAAGGATAAATCATTTGATGGATTGTGAGGACGTTGGACGTGGTTGATTGTATGGCTGTCAAGGAATTAAATCATATCTGAAATCCTATCCGTTTCATTCCGATAACTTGGGATTTAGTTTCTAATAAGGACCCGATGCAATAAAGATTAGATTTGATCCAATAAAATGTGATAAAGTGTATAAATTACATTACATGATTTGTTTAAAATATGTATCAAATTACATTTGATCTTATACAAACCCAACCCAATTCCTATTAAATTGGATTTCGATCAACAATATTAAAATCTGATAAAAACCCAATTTGAAAAGGTTCCAACCCAATAATGAATCAATTCTAGGTCTTATAGGGATAAGTACTAAGCTAAAGAGAAAATTATAAAAGTGTTAATGACTTTGAAAAATTATAAAATATTAACTGAAGAGAGGGAAAAAAATAAAAATAAAAATAAAGCAAAACTTAACACGTTTTGACTTGATTGAATAGATGTTTGACTGATAACAAGTTGGCCAAGTGTATTTATAATTAATATATAATACATGTACTCTGCTTCCTAAGACGTACTTAGACATGAGGATTGCACTTTATATTATATAATACTTTCCTTAATATTCTCTTTAAACATGGGTTAGGACAACCTTTTGACTCTCTTATTGTACGGCCATCCGACCTAAAAAGATTCCAAACAATCCAGGTTTTCATCAACTCATGCTCCTCTTTCAATGGTTTTTTTTTTAATTTTTTAATTTTTTAATTTTTTTAAATTTTTTAGAATATTGAAGGAAAAGAAAATTACTCACAGAAAAATCTGTTAAAAATTTAACAGAATCTCAAATTGATCAAGTACAGGAATATGTATGTATTGAGACGTTTTTTTTTTTATATAATGGGATGTTTGGACTTATGTCTGACTAGGGGGGTCGGATGAGTCACTGCCGGAGCCAAGGCATATGGGTCCCTCCCTAAGCACGTATAACGCTTGCACATCACACACATCAGGTAAGTGAGGGAGTGCTCTCACGATTGACCCGAAGAAATATTACTCATATTGGGTATCGAAGACACAAACTATAGACTCTCACCACTTAATGGATCCAAAATTGCAATTGAGCCATCCCCTTGGGCTTCGTATGTATTGAGACTTAACAGCATCCCCAAACTAGAAAATTACCTTTGTTAGGTTTTATGCGATTTGTCATCTGGGATTATGTGAAATTCTTGATTTTTTTATGTGAGCAATAAATCTCTCCCAAAAGCTGCATAATTTGAAATACTTGGGGCACATTTTAGGTATAAAATCACTTATTCTTGATTTGTCCCCACGAAAACAGATTTTTATTAACACTTGGTACTTTTTTTTGTTAAGTAATCGTCAATCAAAAGTACATGATCTAAAAAACTTAGGACTCATTTGAGATCACATCCTTGACTCGTTCTTTATGTTGAAATATTAATTAAAAATTCGATCGAATCTACTAGATTATGTAATTTATATAAATATTTTTTAATTTATAACTAGTTAAATATTTATTATTTACATAAGATAAGGTTTTATGCCACCAACCCACCTTGTAGTAAAAGAAAATATACGTACAAGTATTTATACTAATAAATACGAAGGTGAGTTACCAATGGGATGAAATCATCCTCCAAATCTATGTTACCTGGTTCGTTGGTTCGCTCAATTTGAATTCAAGTTTGTGGTTCGCCACTCTTAAACGAACCTGATGCGTAGAGGTAGTTCATGGTGGATATTTAAATCATATATCTTAATCTCATAGAAGAAGTCTGGGATATATTATCAATTTAAAAATATAGTAACTTTAATATTGATCAAATCTTAGGATTTATAAAATAAGGGTTATCTCTAATATTGACCAAACCATGGGGCATGTCCAAAGTTCCCCAAAATAAGGGGATTCGTAAGGTTCGCTTTTTTTGATGAACTCGCTATGAACCAAATCTCAACATGGTTCAATTTAAACCAGTTTGAGGTTCGGTACTATATTAGTGAACCCGATAACATGGTCCAAATTATTTACAAAGTTTTGTCTACAACACTTAAATCTATTAATAAATATCATAGATGCCCTTGAAATTAATTTGGTAACATACCAATTTTTCTCCTATAATCTTATCATTTTGAAAAATTAAATAATTATTATGACAACAAATTATTATTTGATAAATATTTGGAATGTATCCCATCTCTTAATTTTGAGAACTCTCATCCACAAATCGATAAATTTCTCTAATTACAATTGATTTAACTACAATCCATTTACCAAATCGTGCGGAGAAATGATCTTCTTTGTTGGAAAAACAAACATCCTAAACTATTTATAAAATTGGTAAAAATATGATTTTGGTAAGTAAGTTGTTATTTGAACAGTCGTGATAATATGACTCGCCATGTGGCATAGTCAATCGACTCCTTGATGTGGATAAGTTCAGGAACAATAGATATGTACGTCTCAGGATATATGATTGCACTTCCCCCTAAAATAGTGTATCTCGAGGGGACTGTGTATCCTGAGGAGCACTAATCTACAATTCCCTAACTTGTCCACGTCAGGGAGTTGATTGAGTATGCCACCTGGTGAGTCGTATTATCAGGTCTCTTTTCTAAATGATCAAAAGACTAAGACAAAATCTTGATTTTTCTCTATCAATAAAAGAAGATAATAATGTTATTTAGGGTATTTTAGTGTTAAAACATGGATAATTTAAACTTAGGCCTTAAATTTGGTGAACATTCGAGGTATGTTCCTGTATTTTCAAATTTATGATAAAATTTCCGTGCCCTTAATCTCAATGATCTTTTCTAATTGACATAAAAATGACAAAAATACCCTCATCATCAACCACTAATGAAAAAATCCCTTTTTTTTTCTTTCCCCAAACCAATTATCTTCATCTTCAAATAATACATCATTTTCAACATATATTAGCTAAGACCTTCAATTGCTTCTTTCCCAAATCAATCATATTTAATATCTTTTAGTTCATCATTTTCAACTTTGACAAAAATCTTGATTTTTCTTTCCAAATTAATTATGTTCAAGTTCTTCATCTTCAATCCATTATCTAATTGGTAATCGACTAACAAAAATCTCTTATTTTTTTATTCTTGAAATCATGTATCTTCAAGCATCGTTGAAAACAAAATGTATTAATTTTTCCAAACCAAAATCCATTAAAATGTGAGAATGTATGTTTAAATAATGTGGAGATTTTTATTTAAATATTTACTAAATCAACACAAAAGCTAACTTAGTGGGGTGTTTGGTAACACTTCTGAAGTCTGAATGGAATATGGTCCACTTTTAAACTTCAGAAGTTAGAAGTTTTATTTTCATTTGTTTTGATTTAAATTTCAAACTTCAGAACCAAAATTCAGATGTTTTAAACTAACGATGGAGGGATGTTGGATGAAACCTCTAAAGTCTGATATCTAATTTCAGACTTTAGATATTTCCTAGACTCTGGACTTTAATCTTTAGAAGTGTTACCAAACATAGTCTCAATAAATATTTTGAAATGTATGATTTTCGGTAAGTTTCACAAAATGTGGCAAGTGCACAAAATATTTTTCTTCGAGATATCCAACAAAAAAGATCTATGATAATGCACATGCCACGTCAACCACGTAGGAATCGTTTGTGTTTTAAAATGTCATTCTATCATTAGTCAAGTCAACTTAAAATTAACTCTACAATTAATGAAAAAATTACATGTCAAAATGTAAGCGATCCGTATTTTTCTCGCGTATCCCGAAGAAAAAAATCTATTATTCTATGTATTTGCCACGTCAGCTACTTACCGACCACGTACGGTTTACCACGTCCAGTTAAAAAGAGGCGAAGCCGCGTATGACGTGGTCGGTACGTGTGGACACAAAAGTGTTCGAAGTTTAAGCCAACCTTCTGCTCTTTTTCTATCCGTTCGTTTATAAATATAATATAAAAAGAGTTACAAAGCTCTGAACGTCACTCCGTAATAAATTAGGTTTTGGTGTTTTTCTATTTTTGACCAGCCACCCCTTGGGATCTTTCTTCTTCGCTTCCTACCCACAGACCCAGCTCCCCATGCATCCAAAGGTCCAACCAATACCTAAATTACCAAAGTGCCCTTATTTTTATTTCATTTCATTTATACCCCCTCACAATACCTGGATTTATAATTTCGATAGGGTACCGGGTTGACTTGTATGATCCAAACTCATGACTGATTGAGTAGTAAGGTCGAATCAAATGTTTTAAAAACCGAACCAAATAATCGACCTGAAGATCTTGATCGGAACCTGGAGTTAATTGGTTGAACTAATGCATGTTTATTAAAAACTTAAAAATATCTATGTATTTTTCATGAAAGAGCCACGATCCTGAACGGTGTCCAGTTTCTAGGAGTGTTCAATTGGGTAATGCAAAATGAATTGAAACCGATTTATCAAGTTGAGGATAAATCGAAATTGGGGCCGATCCTGATCAATTGTGTAGAGGTGAACTTGAACCCTACTTATAACCCGTGAAATCGGGTTAAAACCAATTGAGGTTTCTGGATAATTATTGGTTTGATCCAATTTCAAGCACCTTAACTCAAGATTGGACCAATACTCATCGGTTTGGTTTCAGTTCGGGTAAGTTATTTGTTCTAATCCAATTTTTTAACCATCAGTACCTATTTTTATAGCAATAAAAGATGTCTATGTGGCACATTTTGGTTGAAGATTAAACACATTGGGGCGTGTATTATGTAGAAAACGGTTTTCTTAGGAGCTCAATGTATTTTCAGTTGAATGATCTAAAACCCATGACGGTTGAGTTGTTTTAAAAACTAAGCCAAACGACCAACCAAAATATTTGCCAAATTAGTTGCATTTTTGTGAGGTTCTAGCTTTATTTGATTGGACTATTGCATGCCTATATAATAAAACACAATGCTCCTTATCTCAATATTTATTCCCCACATGAGTAGATGTTTGCATTTAATCTTTCCATGAATCTCAAGGATAAATTTGTCATTCTATTCTCACCTTCTAAGATACTCTCCAACTTTATTATCTTTTTTTTTTTTTTTCTCATTTCTAATAATACTCATTTTACAATAATGCCCCTCTAATTTTATATTCTTTCCTCTCCTACCCTTTTTCCACAAAATACCCCCACCAACATCTTAAAGAATAATTTTAACTTTGTTCTCTTTTTTCTCATCATTTTTAAGAATACTCCTACTTTATTATTTTTTCTATTCAATCCCTTTTTAATAAGAGTCGTGATGAATGCACATGGTTTGGTATATGACTGACGTGACAAAGGCATAAAACCATAGATCGTTTTCATCAGGATACATAGGAAAAAGACGTACAGTTTTGTGCCCTTGCCACATCAGTCTTGTATCCAACGACATACCAAGATCACGTGCATTCATCATTATTCTTTTAATTATACTCCCCTCTCCCCCTTTTTTCAATAATTCCCTCCAAGTTTATTGTATTTACCCGTCTTCCCCTTTTCAATAGTATTAATACAACTTTATTGTCTATCCTCTTTTACCCCCCTTAACCTCAGAGACGATGATTGTGTTGTAGGCATGGGCAAACTCTAGATTATTAAAAAACTTTATCTACACAACTCTAGATATATATATATTCTTAAAATGCCTCTAGTTATATTAACAAAATTATAGTACTCACAAAAACTGATGGTTCATTAAGAGAATTGATTTAGTAACAAAATTCAGTTGAACCTGATTAGACCATCAGTTCGATACAATTTTAAATTATGTGCTGATGCCGTTGAAGCATAGGAAAAAAGAATGAGAAGATCAATGTCTTTCTTCTTATGATAAAAAATTTGAATCCACAAGATATAATAAATGATGAATTTCTTTAAAAAGAGTTGATTTTTTTAATTTAATACTTCGAGGAAAAAGTCTATGAACAAAATATTTCTTGAGTATAAGTGACGGTGGAAAACCCATATATAAATTGTTTTTGATGAATTTGCGTACAATCATTAGGCAAGGAAACAACCAAAATTAGACATAAACAACATTAGAAATATAACTAATTAAATTTCTTTTACATATTAAAACAAGTATATATGATAATTTTCTACCTTATTTTTTAGAGTTGTGATCTTCTTACTCGAGTATTTTCACTCGGTCTGACGTGGCAAGGGCATAGAACCGTTGATCGTTTTCATCGAAATTCTTCGAAACATACAAGAACAAAATCAATGGTTCTATGCCCTTGCCATGTCAGACGGAGTGAAAATTCTCGAGTGAGAAAATCATTAGAGTATTTTTTATTTAAATTAGTCAAATTTATTTATATGGTAAAATCCTATTTGTCTTATTTGAAAATAGAAGATAAAACTAAACTTATAAATAAATCAAATTAAGAAAAAAAGTGAAGACAAAAGTCATAAGTCATGATAGCTCCCTATGCCTTTTCCGCTAATTTGTGGTCTGAATGTACTATTTTCGTAAGCAATGATAAAGGTTTGAACTTAAGCAAAGGGATTATGGAGATTTCTATAAACCTTCATTTGCTATTGAAAGTGGGGACTAAAGGAGGATAATTTATTTATTTTTTTTTTGGAAATAAAAGTCAAGAGTAGCTTTTGACCAAAATTCTCAATTAGGTGATTTGAATTATAATAAAAATAAAAATGATAATAATAGCTTATTGTAAGATCTAAAAATTTATCAAAATCAATGTCAAATATCTCAACTGAAATCAAATCATTGAAGCTCTCAACTATTGTTGCTCAACCATGATAATCAAGAGACAATGTTGCCAAATGCAGTCTCAGTTCAATATATCTTTCATTGAGATTCTATTCACCGTCCAACTTTTACTAATAATAAGTCAATCCTTTTGAAATTGTAAGATTGTTTATAGAAAAATTATTTTCTCAAAACGTGATACCTTTTGAAGAAATTTTCATTCTGATTCATTGTTCATTTTAATTCCTAAAACATGAAGAGCGGGATTGTAGGTTTCTTAAAGTGACAATCTCATTGATATAAAATAACGAGATCACTGATATTTATTTAAAAAGTAACAATCTCATTGATTATGTAAATGATTAATGATAATCTGACACCTTTTTTTCAAACGCCCCCTTACGCAATCTAACATGGTAGCTACAAAATCATAAATATTTTTCTTAGGAATCCCAAAGTAAAGGATCTATAGTTCTATGATGGGGGCGTACGGGGGTGTCTGAAAAAAAAGAATGTCAAATTATCATGACTCTATGTAAATTGGTGTGATATAAGTAAAGTTGGTGTGACAATAGAAATTCTTTTTATTTTTATTTTTATATAGGAGTTTTTTTTCTCCCTATTTTTCTTTTATCTATTTTTTTTCTTTTTTTCTTTTTTGCATCTTGAGTATTCTTATAGAACTAACATGTAACATAACATATCCCCAATTACCACTCCTAACCGATTGGTTTGGCTTGTTGGAATATGGGTATCCAAAAAAGATCCGACCCATTAGAATGGTATTTTAGTAATTCCACATCACTCTGAAACATTCCCTCCATTCCTTTAAATACCAATGCATCGTACCTTTCTTTTTGATAACGAGAGTAATGTTCTTAGATTTCTTCTGATATATTTTTTTTCTCTTCTCATGAGCAATGGAAGATAGAGTCCCAGAATCAAATAGTCCGAGTTATGGCTCGGAGAGAACTGAGCCAGTGAGATCAAGGTGGACTCCAAAGCCTGAACAGATTCTCATACTTGAATCTATCTTCAACAGTGGAATGGTGAATCCACCCAAAGATGAAACTGTGAGAATAAGAAAAATGCTTGAGAAATATGGGTCAGTAGGTGATGCAAATGTCTTCTATTGGTTTCAAAATCGAAGATCTCGGTCTCGTCGTCGACAACGTCAGATTCAAGCTGGCTTAACTAATGATCCAAGAAATCCAATTCAAGGTGGTGGTAGTGGTGTAATTCGATATGAACCAACTTCTTCTGTTGGATGTTTTGCTTCTTCTCCATCTTTCTCTCCATCTCTATCTTCTTCTACTTCATTTGTTGGATCTTCTTCAACATGTGGAGGTGTAAGTGATGGTGTTGATGATCTCTTCTCCATCTCTCATCAAATGGGTCTCCCAGAGATTGATCAAAACTTGTGTTCTTCAGATACTTCAAATTTGCACTACGAATCTGGTACTTGCATGGTTAAACTTCTTCTTCTTCTTCTAGATTGTAGGTAAAATTGATCTATAAAGTAGAAATTTTCTTAAAAATTGGTTTTAATTTTTTGTAGTCATTTTAAATATTGGTTTTGGTAGAAAATAAATGAATTTCTTTGATACCCATATCTTCTTTTACTTCATTATTTTTAAAATATAAATCATGTAACACATATCTTCATTTGCCTTTTTAAATAAATAAATCATGGAGAGAATTGTTTTCATTCTTGTAGAGAGTGTAAACTCTCCTTCAACGAACAAAAAATGTTCCTCTTGGTGTTTGTGCTGGATTAATTGAGGAGAAAATTTCATTTTTCTTTTTCTTCATTTCTTTGTAATTTTTAATTTTTATTGACTATTTGAAGCAATCACCAGTTTTCATATGGTTTAATTGTTTTGTTCCTCCAACACCCACTTGTCTTCATTTGCTCTTGAGCAAACTTTAAGACTCCCAATTTTCTCCATCAAAGTCTATTAATCGTAATGTTTGTTATATTTTAGAAAAAAATGACTAGATCTTAAAGTGTTATTTCATGCTTTAAAGAATTATTCTTATGCTTTTACGCTTTCTAGACTCCCCTTCAGCTTCAATATGAAAGTTCAATAAAAATATGTCCCTTTTGGTGCATATCTAATGGGTTAAGGCTAATATTCCATTTCTTTGTAATTTTTATTGACTATTTGAAGCAATCACTGGTTTTGAAATGGTTTGTTGTGTTCCTCCAACCCCAACTGTCTTCATTTGCTCTTGAACAAACTTTGAGACTCCCCCATTTTCTCCATCAAACTCTATTAAGATCTTAACTTATTATTTCATGATTTGGGCAATGGGTTTTGCTATCTAGATTAATTCTCAGATGCAATTACATGATATTAATAATTTTGACTTTTTTTTTTTGTTTTTTTTTTTGGTAAGTTTAGATATCCAGATACAAAGCTAAATTGTTTTTAATACTATTACTTAAAATGGTTGCAGGGTTGCTAACTGTGTTCATCAATGGAGTTCCTACTGAGGTTCCAAGGGGACCATTTGACATGAAAGCTATGTTTGGTCAAGATGTAATGTTGGTGCATTCCTCTGGAGTGCCAGTACCTGTCAATGAGTATGGAATTTCATTACAGAGCTTGCTGTTGGGTGAAAGCTATTTCTTGGTAAGCTTAGATTGTCAACATTCCCCCTATTTTATTAGACTTTTTTTTTTCACCTTCATTGCTAGACTTCCTACTCATAAATCTCTCTCTCTCCAACAGTAATAAGTAATAGCATTTGGTTAAGAACCAACTTTAGACATTTTAGGACTCCTCTTTCACACTTTAAGAGGGTATTTAAAGAGATTTCCTAAAATGAACTATGTTTTAGGCTTTTAGCTCTAGTTGTAATCATTTGACCTTCCTTTTCACATGTTTTTATACTCTCTCTCTCTCTCTCTCTCTCTCTCTCTCTCTCTCTCTCTCTCTCTATGTATATATATTAATTTATATGTCTGTATGCATATTTATTAATTTATACTAAACACTTCTCTTAGGCTAAAGTGGATAGGTAATCTTTGTTGAACTTGACAGAGAATTTTTTTTTTTCCTGGAAAGTTAACACTTCTTTTGAAGTTTTCAGAGAGACTTTGAAAATAAATGTAGTAATCCATCTTTAGTTACAGGTTTCAGGACGGACTTAAGTTGCAGTCCAAGTTGCACCAACCAATGGGACCTTCCTTTACATGGATTCGAGAGCTACTTGTTTGTGTATTCGGTTCCTTTTGTTTTGTTTTGTTCTATTTTATTTTTCTTTATGGGATACTATTTCATCTTACTATCATATAATCAGGGGGCGGAGTCAGGATTTTGCCCATGTGGGGGACAATCAAGAGAAATTTTTTTGTGAGGGACAACTAAGAGTGAAAAAAAATAGTTGTATGAGCAATTAAGATTGGAAAAAAAATTTGTGGGGATAATAGTGGTAGATTTTTTTATCCGTCGTTAAAATCTGTTGCAATATTTCACTAGCTAATTCATAGACTTTGAAAATTCTAGTGGGGGCAAGTGTCCCCACAGCCTCCACTCTAAATCCGCCCTTGAATATAATCTGAGCAGTTCACGAACAAGCTAAATGATGTATCTTCTCTGCTATTTTCAACTAATGAGAGAGAGATAGATAAAGTTCTATGATAATAGGGTAAATTACTATTTCGTGAGCTGAAAATGAGTTATCTATGAATCCAGCTCATATTCATTTTAATTACCAAAACGTGAATAATCATGTCTTCATTAAAAAAAATTCAGAACGAAATGACTATTTCACAAGTTTAAAATGAAATTGTCACTTTAAAATCCTCCGAATTCGTTATCGTTTCATGTTTTGATAATTAAAATGAACAGTAAGCTGGAATCGTAAATTCATCAAAAAATTTGATCACATTTTCATAAATATCTCATGATAATAAACCCTACCAACTTCTTATTTGGAGTGTTTTTAGAGGATTTTTTTTAATTTTATCTTAAAAAAACTTGTTTGGGCACTTTGATCATCATCTTAAATTATGGAGGGCATTTTGATATTTTCCTTTATGAGTCATGCTGGAATAACATTAAAATTGACATCAATTCTCACATTTGCTGATGTGGAAGTGCACACATAGTCATAGATGCTTTCACTGTTATCTCCATATAAAAACATCTATGGTTCTATACATACATCGATGTCAACATGTGAGAATCAATATCAATTTTAATGTTAATTCAACGTTTTCCTCTACAAAAAAAAGTCTTATCATTTGAAATATTAATGGCTTTAAGTTTCCTGCAAATGCCAAATCTTTCGACTTCTACTTACAAAATATTAAAGATAAAATAAGAAGTGGAGTCATTATCAAACTATAAATTCAATTCTAAACATGCTTTCTAGTGTAAAAAAACACGGAAAATGTACTAAAAACACGTACCCAAACACTACCTTACAAGACTAACTTATGAACTTATTATGGATGGTTCTTGGGAATGAAAGAATTCTAGTCCATTCCATCACATTTGTTTAAAGCTCTACTTCGAGTGCAATTCATGGAAAATCCATTAAAGTTTTGAAGTTGATGAAACCTCATGAGATCAATATCTTGAGATCTTTAGTGGGTTTAACTTGCTTCGAATAAAGTCTCACAAATCGATGCAAGGAAGGGCAACTTGGCTTCTTCATGGAAAATTGTTTAAAGCTCTTCTTTGAGTACAATTCATGGAAAATCCATTAAAGTTTTGAAGTTGATGAAACCTCATGAGATCAATATCTTGAGATCTTTAGTGGGTTTAACTTGCTTCGAATAAAGTCTCACAAATCGATGCAAGGAAGGGCAACTTGGCTTCTTCACCGCTCATGTATCCAATCCAAAGGAGACGGATGTTTGTTACAGAGAATAGTTAAATATAATGGTGCACAATTCTTGAGAAGGTTCATGTGAAAATGGAGTTTTATTGGTTGGCATGCAAATAAACAAATCGTCCTGCATGTTATCTGCCATTTTCTACCAACCCAACCCATAGTATTCTTATTATTATTATTTTTTAACACTTCTATAGATTCCATTTACTGTTGTACCACATGATATGGCTGTCAATATGGATCAGGTCGACCCAATCTAATCTTACTTAGATAGAAATTTTGTGTCCCATGAATTTGATTCTAGTGTATCTTGATTTGTATAGAAGAATAGGGCTTATTGGAAGTCTTGGTTTGATTACTATGAACCTAGTTATAAATTGTTATACCATCTAATCTAATCTAATCCAATTAGTGGTGTCAATAGGTACCCATTTATTTATAACTAAAAAAAAACCAAAACCGATTGATTTTACTCTATGGTTACCTAAAGGCATGATTTAAAATTTCGTTCCGTTTCGTAATGTTTTGTACAAAATATTTTGTGATTTTAGTTGACCGAGACAAAACAACATACAAATCAAAACAATAGGGTTTGATAATTTTTTTCTTCTTCTGGTTCTTCTTAATCTACAGATCTACAAGGCAGATCTAGGGAGAAAAATAGAGAGAGAGAGAGAGTGAAATAGAGGAACATAGTTGGCGTCATCATCGTTGGATGTGTGTCGCCGTCGGAGATTCCCTTCTCATTTTTTTCCTGAAAACTTTGAAGGCTTGGGCTTTGGTTTTAGTCGAACTCTTGACCTTGGTCTTCTCTGGAAGACTACTTTATTTAGGAAAAGTCCTCATATTTTTATAAATATTTAAGATACTCCTGTGTTTCAAATTGATGATATACCCCTTGACCACTGTCTCATTTGGAAGATTTTTTAAAAAAAAAAAACATTAATTTTATGTATCGAATGTTTCGGGATTGTTTCAATTTTTGAAAAAATACCAAACAATGGATCTAAATGAGATTTTAAACCATGCCTGCAGGTACTCAGAATCGATTTATTTTACTATTTTTTTTTCTTATTATAAAATGGTTGAATAGGTTTTTGTACCTCTTAATAAAAGTTAATAGATATGTTACAAAATTTTTTCTTCTTGTTGTTTTGTTTTCTTATATATTATAATTTAAAATGTTCATCATTCCTATAAGTTTATTACTTGTAAAGAGGATGGATTTTAATTTATGAAAAAAGTAAATTGGTATATTTATTAGAGCAATTCGTAATTATGTTATTGATTCTTTAATAGATGTTGTGTTGTGTTCTTGAAGGAAATTATTTTTGCAATAATTTGTAAATGATACTTTTTCGTGTTTTATGATGAAAAAAAAAAAAAAAGAACTTGCATATGAAGAAACTAGAATACTATCATCACTCAAGATTTATTTTTGTCTTATCCATTTATTAAAAATCGAAATCAATGGGTCCTTGCAATTTTTTGACCGTTCGTGTTCTGTTTCCACTAATTTTAGAATCATAACCAAAAAAAATATGATGGCTCCGATTTTAGAAACCATAGGAACCGAATTGGAACCAACCCATTGACACCCCTAAATCCAATCATATCTTTAGGAGAATGATTTTGTTGTCAAAGAATGGACAATGTGAAGTCTAGCATTACCAAATATGTTGTCAATAACTGCTTCCTAATGATTTTATGGTTTGAAGCAAATCAAATCAACTCAAATATGAAGGGACAACTTCGGAAAGGAACACGTTAGCATGGTCTCTTTTGGACCTTAAAAATGATCGATCTCAATGTATGCTCCAATTGTGGTCTTGAGTCTTGACCATCGCCCCGTTTGAGTCTAAATAATCTTAATCCAACTATACATTGGCTCAATCATTCACTATATGAAAAAAATGGGTAAATTCAACATCAAGATTTGTCGAATTTAGTCAAATTCGAAGGACCTTAGTTTCAAATTTACCCCTTCTTTTCATGTAGTGATTGACCTTATGTTGGATTTTATGCCACACAAAAAGATTTCTTTACATTTTTACTATTGTTGTTTGTGGAGCCTGATGGTACTGGTCAATAAGGAAGTACTATAAATTAAACCACACGTTCACACCAGTCGAACTACTCAAGGTTTTTTTTTTATAATTTTACTAATATTATCTAAAACCCTAATTAGGTTTGTTAGGATATTTATATTTCTCGTTTTTTATGAAAGTACGTAATCTGTAACTACGAGTTTTCTCTTCATAGTGTGATCTGTGAATGTATCTCAAGCTTGAGGGAACCACATAAAATATATATGTTTTTTGTGTGATTGCATCTTGTTTTGTGTTTATTTTGATTCTTTTTCTTGATTTGAGTGCACCTGTTTTCTTAACACTTACAAGTTAGGCAACTTTGGTGTCATAACTTGCAAGAATGGGTAGTAATGACACTTCAAAAACTGTTTAATAGGAGTGATTTTATCTTGAGATCAACATGGACTGAATCACACCATTATTAAAAAATGAATATATATATATATATATGCTAGATTGCCAAGATCTTTTTGGGGAGAGGTTTTCTGCACTCAATCATGTTCATGATCACTTTTGCCAAAAGTTTGAATCCACAACCTTCAACTGAAATTTTAAGTACAAAATTTCATTTGCTATGAAAAGTTTAATCCCACATTTCATGGTACATAACCATGTGTATGTTTTAAAACTTGTTCTAAACTTAATTTACCAATCGAACTCGACTTGACTAAACTTTTATTTGATGCGTGACTAAAAATTGTTCGAACAACCATGTAAGGTGACAAAACTGATTTAAACATCTTGGTAACAAAGTACAAGTTGTGGCAATCTGTTGTGGTTTGTGGAGCTTCATAGTAATGGTCAACAAGGAGGTACTATACATCAAGTCACGGGTTCATACCAGTCAAAAGAAAATTTTCAAAGGTATTTTCATAATTTCGCCAATATTATATAAAATCAATCGGGATCTTGGCCCTACCCTAACTTCTTGAGTATTTTCATAATTTCACTACTATTATGTAAAACCCTAGTTAAGTTTTCTAGGGTATTTATATTTCTTGTTTTTAGTGAAAAGTTACAATCTGCAACTACGAGTTTTCTTTTCATAGTGGAATCGGTGTAATCCACGGACGTACTTCAATCTTGAGGGAACCAAATAAAAATGTGCTTCTGTGTGTGATTTGTGTTTTGTTTCGATTTGATTCTTGGTTCGACTGTTCTTGTTCTCTCAACACAATCATCCATGTAATTGGAATTAGTTGTATCCTGAAGTTGAATTTACTAAGTAACCTTTGAATAATCAAGAGAAAATATCATCTTAAAGACGATGGTGTTCATCGTGTGTCAAAACTTTGCTCTAATCACCATTTTCGGGTTTCTATTTGTTACCCATTTGTTCTTTTCTCATTTTGAACCAATACCCACTAATTAAAGGTTCTCTAACCTCTGATCTACCACAATAGAAACTAAAACCATAAGTATATGCCATGTGAACACCCATTGAAAGATTGTCAATGAGGTTGAGGTTGTCAAGAAATATTTAGTATCCGTGAAACAATTGATTTTCTTTGCAAAACGAAAAATCATAAGATGCTCATATTCCTCGTCTAAAATCAAGTGGAATAAACAATGTTGTATAACATCTAATCTAATTTAGGGAAAAAAATTTAAGTAAAACACTTATTCTAAAACTATTACAAGCCTATCCTTTGGATAGCACACAAGCCTACAAACTGGCGAGCGCTAGACACACCTGAGGCAAGCCTAAAGAATATATTTTACACACAAAGAAGGGAGATGCATATATGGGAATACAAGATCACCTTATAATCTCCCGTGGAGGGTTCGAGATGAGGTTCATTTCTACTTCTCCTCCCAATTCTCTCGAACTCCCAAACTTTTCAGCTTCTCTTGCAATCTGAACATCAAAAGGACTCAAATATTGACCAAAAACCTTTACAACCAAACGAGGAACTAATGCCATAATTAGTATGGCAAGAATGCACAACCAAAACAATCTAGTATTCGCAATTTCGAAGATGGCCCTGCCAAACAATAAAAAAGACGTAAATCAGCACTTATTACAAATTATATCACTGAAGGATGTGTATATGCACATGTATGCATATAGTTTTTTTTATGCATGTGTGTGCATGTTATGTGCCTAAGTGATGCATTCCAACACGTATAAGCCGGTGTATTGGCAAAGGTTCTTACCCTTTTGGTATCAAAGCCAACCCCACGTCTCGAGTTTGAGTCATGGAAAAGGCTACTTGGGAGGGCTATGAGCTACCAAAAAAACCCTAAGAAGTGCCCCAAGGGCTATGGGAAAAAACCCTGAGAAAAAGCCCCGAGAAGTGCCTGAGGGCTACGGGAAGAAAAGCCCCGAGAAGTGCCTGAGGGCTATGGGAAGAAAAGCCCCAAGAAGTGCCCTGCTCAGAGGGAAAGTAACCGCGGACATCAGCTGTGGAACGTGGTGGTTTGTTATGTGCCCAAGCGGATGAGAGATTAAATTTGATGCATTCCAACAGGTCTAGGCCTTTTGTTGTATTGGCTTAGGTTCTTAACAACACATATTTATGTATGCATGTGTTTCATGGCATACTAGGACGTGAACACTAACTTGCACTCGCCACACATGCAAGGAACTTTAAATCCTGCATGTTTGTCCAGGGCATGCTAGGAGCTACCCCCAAATCGAATGTCCTGTATTATGCCATCATTCTAAGTCATGTGCTTAGGCATAAAAAGAACATAGATGACTAGGAAACCTAAGATATAACATAGATGATGATGATGATATAAAAGCACGTCACAACAATAGAGGGAGAGAGGGAGTACCAATAGCCGGGTAATGAAGGTATAGCATCGATAACAAGAATACAAATGCCTGTAGCAAGTATAGATCCCCATATGGATAAGTGCGTAATCCACGACCACCGTAATACGTCCATAGCCAAGTGAATATTAACCAGGGTCACCACAGCGAAGGTCCATAGATCTCCTATACTAGATACATCCACGGTACTCCGCCTATATGCAAAGAAAGGGACAAAGAAGACAACCATGCTTTGCCACAAAGTATCCATCATTGTCAACCAGAACAATTTCAGGTTGTAGCACTCTTCTCTGTGTCCAGATCCATAAAGCTGAGGACAATTCAGCAGAGTTCTCCTACTCAAGTCTTTGTCGAGAATTCCAACAACAATAGTTGGCACGGCAGTATAGATTATAGAATAGAGCATACTACTCCATTCTGTGATTGCAGTCGTCAATGTGAAAGATGTGTAAAGCACATACCTGACAGATTATACAAAATCAGATGCCATATTACAACACATACAATAAAAATAAAAAAAAATTGACTCAGTCAGGACCTGCGGTTGGTGTTAGACACAGGTACTGTGGAATTGGACATACCAATATATCTGTATCTTAAAACATTAATAGATACATTATTTTGGATTTCCTCGTTACAATCCCCACTCCCCATGAAATAACCCTTGATAGAAGATAGTAAGACGTATAGGATTTCAAAATGAGGAGGATTATGAAAGAGAGCTGCTATTGGCACCCTAACTTTAACTTATTACACCCCAATTAAAATTAAAGAAAATAAGTGAATGGTTGAGAACAAGTAAAATTTGGAGTGCCAATAGAAACTCTTTTTTTTTTTTAAATATGTTTTGGTATATGAGACCAATCATAATTGTAAATAAATACTAAATTGTTTGATCAAGTGTTATAATGTCGAGATTATAATTTAAGCCAAAACCATTGTAATGTCCAAAGAGTTTGGGGGGCTGATAAATAATTTAAGGAATTGGGGTGTAGTAAGTAAAAGTTGGGGTGCCAATAGAAGCTCTATAATATTTAGATAAGGGAAAATATATCTCACAAGAGAATACTCACCAGAATAGCATGACGACAAACACAGCATTCCTATAAAAGTTGTACAGTATCATGTATCCCATACGTTGGTAATTCCAATGGCCATGGACCAATAACAGGGGAACCAAGAATCTGAACTGCCCCATCGCAAAATCTGATGCCATCACAGCTTGCCTTCCTTCTTGACCACTGATGCCAATTCCCACATCAGCCATTTGGATCATTGATACATCATTGGCACCTGAGTAGCATACAATAGAATGTTTTACCACAACATGAGATCAAGTATAAGTTTACTTTCTCATGAGCATCAAAAATTGTTCTAAGACCCAACAAAAAAACATCCGAAGAAAAACAGAACTTACCATCCCCGATGGCGAGGGTCATGTCATCCGTCCTGTTCTTAATGAGGGCAACGATTCCTGCTTTTTGCAATGGAGCCACTCGACAACATAGAACCACACTACATTTCGTGGCTAATTGAAACAGCTGCAACATCAAAGCAAAGAAGCTTCAGATTAGCAAATAACTTGGTGGAAAACTGTTACCCAACCAACTACCCCAAAAGACCGATTTTTTGGAGAGGGGGAGACTATGAATATAAAAGGGTCATGGAGCTTAACTGGGGTATTGCACACCCGAGAGTGGAGGAAAATATACACTCAACACTCCCCCACACACATAAGGATGGAAAGAATTGAACCTGTGACCTTTATGAACTTAGCGCTCTGATACCATGTTAACCAACCAACTACTCCAAAAGACCGATCTATTGGAGAGGGGGAGAACTATAAATATAAGATGGTCATGGGGCTTAAATGGGGTATGACACATCCAAGAGTGGAGGAAAATAAACTTAACACATGCTTACCTGTTCTTCTAATTCAGTCTCAAGGATATAAACAAGGCTGGTACCATCAATGATCAAAGCAAGAGTATTTCTACTGGATCCCGCACCTCCATTGTTTTGTGTAGTTGCCGACAATGCTACGAGCTTCGTACACATGGACATTGCATCTTCAAGGCTCCTTCGACATGATTCCTTCGAAGTGCGGTTTATAATGATTTGGGTCATCTCACTTGTTAGTAGCTTACAAGAGTAGCCTATCGAGATGGCAGTATCTTGCTTGTCACCCGTCAAGACCCACACTTTAATCCCGGCTTGCCTTAGAGACTCTATTGCTTGAGGCACGCCTTGTTGAAGTTTATCTTCAATGGCCGAGGCACCCAATAATTGAAGGTTGCTTTCCACATTAACAGCAACCGCACGGAGTAACCCTGCCCTTCCCATCAATGCAGTGCTTGCTTTCTCGTAGGCAGACTGCCATTGCTTGAACTCTGGATCACTAAATTCTCGCATACCAATGACCAATGTTCTTAGACCCAATGAGGAGTAGAATTGGAGATGTCTTTCGGTCGCATCTATTACGTGAAAGTTTAGGGATTTATCGATTATGATAGACATCGAGGAGTCAGCGCCTTTCACAAAGATTTTGAGAGTCTTGTCTGGACAGCTAACTATAACTGACATTCTCTTTCGATCACTATCAAACTCATGCAAGCCCAAAACATCGAACCTGTACTGCCCAAGAAATGGGGATGCACAAAAATATAAAGGCTTCATTAGTTACAGATCATATCTTGGAATTAAATACCAGGATAAATTACAATTATAAATCACCAAACCCCATATTAAATTACATGTAACCATAGATCCACAACACAATTAGGGTCTATATTGTTCAAAATATAAAAAGATTACAATCATGAGTGCAAGTTAAGATTCATTAACGACCAAAATCAATGTTATCTTCATTTGCATCCTCATCATCTAACACTTCATCGGTAAAATGATCACCACCATCTTTATCAAGGTCATCTTCTCTTACTAGTGCATCAAGGTCATCTTTTATTTTTTCCATTAATCACAAAGTTCGTGATTTGATTGTGATGTTCGCAATTTAAACGTGAAGTTCGCTAAGGTTGAGACTTAATGAAAAAACCACAATTAAATCAATGAAGGAAAATGCCATGATTTAACAGCAACTTTTTCAATAAGTAACCAATTTTGGTGACTATGACTACACCTACTATTATTAAAAGAGTCGTGCTGGAGTGACCTCAGTGGGTGACACCTTGACATGGTGGCACGCGTATGTCTGTAGATGCGTTTTACTCGTATCTCGGAGAAAATGCATCTACAAGCATGCACACACCACCACGTCAAGATGTCCCCCGTGTGTCCCCCACTGAGGTCACTCTAGCATTAATCTTACTAAAAATACAATAACATGCCATTACAGTGTCAATAGCAGCACCCCCACTTCCACTACAACACTAAAACCACTACCACCACACCACCATTACAACCACTGATGATTAGTACTTAATATTACCACCAGCATATCAACCAATCTTTCTACTAGTAGATTACTCAATTCCACCAGAAACACTTTCAACTAATGTAGCTGCTACTCGTATGCTACAAAAATACAAAACATCACCATCACAGATTATGACTTCTACTACAGCTAGCCCCTTACCACCTCACACGTTGCAACCAACAACAAAAAACAACTAAAACTAGTGCCCTAACAACAACAACAACAAAATGTGGAAGCAAGCAAAGATCAAATTACCTTTGTCTTTCTCCTTGAACATCAACTACTATGTACCCAGAGGTTCGTTCTATAAGCATGAACCCATAGGTGGCAGCAGCATAAACCAATGCCTGTTCATCAGGAGACTCGCCTTGGTAATCTACCAACTTCAGAGAGGGGTCCGATGTCTCCACAACCAAAGGCACGACTGTATTACAAGTAGCGAGAGCAAGGAAGAAATTATGAGCATGTTTTCTATCCTCTGTTCCCTTTCCACTTCTTAGCAACCGTTGGAGCTCTGGGTCGGCTTTAACCTTCATTTTTGGCCTCCAAACCTGCCCACCCACTGATCCAAAAGAAGAAAATGAACAATATTTTCCCCTAACTGCCTAAACAAGACCAAAAAGGAAAAAAAAACATATTATAGTACCTTGGACTGAGTATCCGTCTTGCTCTTCTCGGACTAGAGCTTTCCCACCACTGTAATCCACTCCTTGTATGCTTGCACATTGAAATTCCATCTTGTTCTCAGTAAGCGTCCCAGTTTTGTCTGAAAAGATATATTTTATCTGTCCAAGATCTTCATTTATATTCAAAGCCCTGCATTGGAATCTCGAATTGGATGCTTCATCATATAACCTTGAATCATGGATCATGAAGTAGGCCTGTCCAAGGCGAACCAACTCCATCGAAATGTAGAGCGAGATAGGGATCATGATTTGGAACACAATGATCGACATGAGGAACGTGAAGAATATCTCCAACACCACTCCATAATAATTGTAATTCTTTTCCTCTCCTTCAGAAATATCTTTCTTCCTGTAATATGGCAAGTAGTCCAACTCATCTCGGTGGCGTAACAGCCAAACCCCAGCACAGGTAGAGACCACAGTACACAAGGCAATGAGAAACAATGAGAGTAGTATAATCTCGCGGTTCATATTCGTCTCCAATCTACTCCTCTTAGATGGGGCTCCAGAGTTGTTTAACATCACCTTGGTCTCACGTCCTGCATAAACCGCGACCCCAACCGCCCACTCTGTGTTCTTGATCTCACAACCACGGAGGATAATATTTGAGGGTCCAAGTGAGACCCATTTCCTGTCAATCTCCATATTTGCTTGGAACCCATATATGTTACGATTTGGTCGCTCGCATTTGATCAACCCTTGAATCCCATTTTTCTCAGGCATCTTCAAAAGGGTCTCCTGTTTTGCGTAACGGGTCTTCAAGTTCGATTCTCCATCCAAATTAATTGTCTGGACATAAGCCACACCAGTGGGATCACTAGTGGAAAGCAATACAATGTCACAAGGGAGAGTCTCATTTGAAGAAACTTTGAGGATCTCTCCAACTTGAATCTCTTTCCATCTCTTAGGCTGAAACTGACCATTTACAAGCACCGATGCTAACCGATTGTTCTCAATTTTATCCGACTTATGACGTCTCCAATCCTCATAAGCATCCTTAACCGCCGTAATAAGCAAGACGAATGCCAATGGAAGGACCGAAGCTGCCCTCCCGAACACAGCGAGCTGAGGGAGCTGATTTAAGACAGCAATTACTAAGAAATATATGTATGCGACCCGATGAAATTGCTCAAAAAGGTTACGTGGCAAGAAAGTGAGGATCGAATACTTGCCCGTTTGAATCAAATTGCCCGCAAATTCAAATCTCTCGTTCGTCTTCTCTGCATCATTCACATAGATCAACCTCGCATCCTCATCACTGATCTCCTTCTGAGATGCACCAAATCCCTCGGAATTGTTGCCTCTGGATCCATGCCGCACTGGTGGTGGCTTCGATCCTGAATAATTTGCCTCATCCTCTAAATTTATCGCAGACCCTTTGGATTGGATCGATGAAATACTTCGGAAAGATGAGGAATTTGGGTAATTTTCAAATGGGTTTGACTGACTTCGATCTTGATCCATCTTAGATGGAAAACTCTTCAAATTGGGATTGTTTTGAGATATGGGTCGATTCCACGATAGATCAGAAAAGATAGGTATGGTAGCTGGGGGCGTACGAGGAGAAGGAATCAATAAAGGTCGCTCAGAAACCATGATCCGAAGATCAGGAATCTCTTAAGCAACCTAGATTCTACAGAACCCAATGACATATAAAACTAAATTCTAAGCTCAAAAATCGCAAAACCCAATTCAATTAACAGTACGAATAACAACAACAAAAGTAGAAAAAAGTAATTTAAAAAAATAAATAGAGATGCTTTGCTCTAAATTCTAATGGGATTACTGAAACTTACTTCATTTGTTAGAGATTTTAGAGAGAGAGAGAGAGAGAGAGAGAGAGATGGCGGTCTTGTTGGGGTTGCTTTTCTCTTCTTCTGTTAAAGATTTTGTGTGAGAAATTATAGGTATTTTGAAGAAAGACAGGAAGAGATAGAGTCAAAGAGGGAGACGGCAAACCCGAGATGTGAGGAATAGTGTCCTAAAGGTACGAGTCAACTCACAACAGATCACAAATGGAGGAGAAATTTATTTATTTGAATTTAACGTTCCTCATTTAATTTGCTAATTTAACTGGCCACCTCTAAGTTATGAAAATTATATTTCTCTCCTTTTACTCTTATATATATTCTTTGGATTAGGGTTGGCAATCTTAACACTACCCTCGAATACTATACGAAATTAGTGGATTTGGGTCAAGCCTAATTAGGTTTGGGTTTGTGGATCTGTCTAACACGATTATTAAATGGGTTAGAATTCGATTAGGGACGTCAATCTACTTAACACGTTCTGTTACTATGTTTAAATCATGAAACATTTATAATCAAATAATTTTTATTTTTTTCTAATTCTTTTAATTGGATGTGTTATATTTTTGGGGATGAAACTTAATTAATGTTTTATGATACTTAATTTACGTGGGAGCTATTGTTTTATGACTGTGTGACTTTATTTTTATTTATTTTATTTTATTTTTTGTGATGGATATGGATCTTATTTTTTCCAATTAAAAATAGAATTTTATTAAATAAGTTACATATTTAATAAATGTGTTGTTTTTGGTTTTAAGTCTTTGTCGTAATTATTAAATGGCTTGGGTTTGGATTTGGTAAATTTTCACAACACGACCCAACTCGACTCATTGTCACCCTTACTTTGGGTGCCACTAGATTTCTCCATTTCTCCATGATTTTCTGACCCACCCTCTACACATGCCTCCCTACTTTACGGTTCTGTGATGAGGGCGTAGAAGGGTGAATGTCAGAGGGGGTTGCCATTTAATCAAGACTCTTGGACAAATTTTCCCAATGTTAAGATTTATATGTTTTAATTTTGGATATAAAATCCTTAATAAATAAGATCATTTGTATTTTATATAGCTTTGGATGGAAGAAAATACTAGTAACAACACAATCATATGTTTAGTTTTTAAAGAAAAGATAAATTAAGGGATCAACTAATTGCACACCACCCATTATCAATTGCACTCCATTACTTAAAAATTCCCATTTGCATTCCATTTGGATTATTACACTCCAAAATTAATTGAGTAATGTTGGGGTAACATTAAGATTTACTACGATTATCATATTTCTGAAGTGGAGATGCGCACATAATCATAACATCAAGATTTACTACGATTTGAGATTTCGATCGATTCTTCTATCATTTGTTAAAGTCTTGATTCATTAATGAAATCAAGCACAATTTGTGGTCAATTATATTATTGAAACATCTACTTATTATGGGAGTTCAACCAAGTTGAAGACTAGATTTACAAAAAATAAAGTCAGAAGATCAATAACCTTACTAGTTCAAAAATAAGGGATGACGCTTACTTAAGTCGAAAATATTTTTCAAAGGCGGATCTTAATATATTAATCTCCATTTTCGAAAAAGGATTATTGTAGAGAAATAAAATCATATATTATCTGGATCATTCATTCGTACTATCAACACATATCTCAAGGTAGGCATGTGACAGAGTTTGAATGAGATTCTATATAATTAGGGAAGAATATTAATTTGCAAGGATTCTTCCCTAATATATAATTATCTTATTTGATAAGTGTAATTGAATCAATTATAGTTTAATTAGGATTAAAATTATTTTTAAGAATTTTTAATTTAAAGAGGACTAAAGTCATTGTAAAGAAAAAATAAGAGGAGGGAAAGGGAGAGAGGAGGAAGGAGGAGAAGGACTGAAGTCATGTAAATCAGATTTACAGTGGAACGACTCAATAAGCCAATGGACATAGGCACGTTTGCAAAAATACGTAAAAAACTTTTTTACGTTCTTTTTTCATTATTCTACGATTTTTTGGTGAATGATCTTGCTAAAAATTAGATCTCGAGGTCAATCACAAATTTGACCACTAGAAACACCATTAGTTTGGGAAAAATGGATCTCGGTGTTATTATTTTTCAAAACCATTCTTTTTTTATTTTATTTTTCTAAAACCCTAAATGAAATAATATAAAAAGAAAAGAAAAAAAGACAATATTATCAATTCAAGTTAGTCTTGATGAAAGTCAATACTTAAGAGCGGAGTGTCTAAATATTTTAAATTCAGGGAGACATTTCAAATTTTATTAATTTATAAAGGAGGCAAATCCAAAGAAACGTTTTCTCCCTCCAAATCTTTGACGTGTAGAGAGGAGAAATTTAGACTTTCTAGAAGGGTTTACCAGAGATTTCTTATTATTAGTCATTCATTCCCCATCTTTGACAAAGGCAAAAACTAAGAACCTTCCACCTATCAAAAAAGGTCAACCTTTTAAGCGCTGTCTCTACAGATATATTTGTAGAGAAATTATTTTGTCACACCAACTTTTACTTACCTCACACCTATCCTTTTAAAATTAGGAATTTTCCTCAAAACATGCCTTTTGTCCAAATTTCGGTTTCAATACACCAATCATTTTAATTCCCAAAACATGCATTTTGAGTGACGAATGCATGTTTTGAGAATTAAAATGAATAGTGTACAAAACTCAGAATTTTCATATTTAGCCCACGAAATGGAGAAATTAAGTAATTGTTTGCATATGGATTGGTGTGTTATAAGTAAAACTTGGTGTGTATCTCCTATATGTTAATAATTTTGATGCCCCATATTTTCAAATTTGTTACACAATCTTTGACCTAGATTCACAATGAAATATTAATTACAATGACCTAAATGCCCTTGTCTTTATAAATCTATAATTAAAAACTTTTGATTTTTCAAAAAAAAAAACCTTTGGCATGTTCAACTTCTAAAGAAATTTCTTTTGTACGTATTCAACCTTAAGATTCTTTCTCCTTCAACCTTTAAATCACAAAAATAAGATATAGACTTTGGATAGATAAATCAAGGGTTTTCTACACAATAAGGATTGATGAATTTGATTGAATAAATTAAAGAATTATTTACCCTTTAAGTCAAGAGTTTGAAGATAACAATGTTTTGTAAGAAAAATCAAGAAATTATAGGATAGAGATTGAAGATGAGGGTACTTAAGTAATTTGATAATAAATTGAGGATTTTTTTGTTAAAGGTTAAAAATGGGAGTATTTTAGTCATTTTATTAATCCATGAGAGAAGAAATTGGTCAAAGGGCATGTGTTCAGTTGGAAAACACTTGAGGGGTATCTCAAATATTAATCAAAAAGTTGAGAGGGGTATCTACAAATAAACCATTATATGGAAAATGCTAGAATGACACAAACGAAGACATCAAAGATGACAAAAATGATGTGGTGGTGCGCACATAATCGTAGATGTTTTTTACTCGTATCTCACAAATAAGCATTTATGGTAATGTCACCACGAGTTTTATCACCCCTTGTGTCACCCCAGCACGACTCACGAAATATTTGTCTTTTATAAACATTTAATATTTGGCAATCTAGATTTAAAAGCTGTATTTTGTTGAATTTCTTAAAAATTAATAGGGACTGATAATTGTACAAGCTTGGTTTTATTCCCACACACGTTTCATCCTATATTCCTTTCTCACGCCGTGCACGTCAAGTTTGAAATTGTCAACTTCATATTATTATTATTATTATTTTTATTTATTATAGTAATAGTTATATTTATAACTTCAATCATAATCACTCGGACGGGGCTGGGTTGGGGATCAACTCACATCCAACCCTAACTTGAACAACATCAACCCGCTCCTTTGCTAGATCCGACCTTGGGCATAAAATGCTCAACTCGAGGCAAGTGCAACGCCCGCACATCACACGCACCAGGTAAGTGAGGGTGCATCCTCGTGAGTGGCCCTTGAGGAATTAATGCTCATATTGGGTATCGAACTCATGACTTACGGGCATTAATCGCTTATTGATCTAAAATTTTCCATTGAGACAACCCCTTGGGGTTAGGGTGGTGGTGTTTTATTAGTTACCAATCATATTGGAGTTGATTCGGGCAAGTTAGATGATTTTGAGGCCATTGAGCAAGTTTGCCAATGAGAATCTAGACCTATGCACTACATGGTTTATTAGTTCACTTGGTTCGATTCACGATTTGTCATTCTAAAACGATCCCAATTTACAAAGATAAGTGTAGAAGGAATAAATAGTGGATAAGATCTTAGATGATGTTAACGATGATGATCATCATAGGAGGGTAGATAGCGGCTCATCAGATCAAAAAGGAAATCCTCGAGTAAAAGGAAGGATTCCCTCCAAGAGAAAAGAAATGAAAGAGCCCAAATTAGGATTCCGATTCCTTTCTTTATTGTCCTAAATTATTATTTATAGATAAATCCTTTTAACCTTAGTCTTTTGTTATAGATCACTTAAGATGACTTAAATGCCCTTGTGATTCATTTTGCACTATCTACAATAATAAGAGAGAATTTGCTTCTTACTCCCCTTAGGTTGTTAATTTGATTTGTTTATGTGTAATTAAAATATTTAACAAGTTATAAATATGGGAAATGTTCAGCACCAAACATTTTGGCAAAACATTTTTCAAAACATGGGTTAAAAGTTTTGGAATTAGCTGATTTTTGGTGAAGATGATCTCTACGGTGAGGAGATCATCATCACCAAAAATCAGCTCATTCCAAAACTTCTAACCCCATCAAAAATGGTTTACAAAAAATGGACGGTCCACGATTTTTCAACTAGTAAACATGGGGTTAGAAGTTTTGGAATGGGCTGATTTTTGGTGAGGATGATCTCTACGGTGAGGAGATTTCTAACCCATGTAGGACAAAAATTGGTTGGCTAAAATGTTGGCCAAAATGTTTGGTGCTGAACGGGACCCTATAAATATAAGTTCTCTCTCCGAAAAAAGGGAGTAATCTTGAGTTCAACCCTTATTGTTGAAAACTTATATATATTTATCCCGACTTACCTGGTGTGTCTGATTTGTGGGATATTGTGTATATCCGAGGTACTTGGGGGAGATATGGTGCTCTACTCTCACCCTGCTAATCTAGCCTACAATTTTAGACACCCTCGTCATCCAAAGAAAAAGAAGAAGTTATAAGTACAATTATAATGATAACAAACACGTTAAAGAGAAATACGTAAAATAACATAATGAAACATAATCATTCTAATTGTGATGTTATTTTGACATTATTTCCTAGAAAAGTATTTTGGAAAATTAAAAAAAAAAAAATTAGTTTTTGGTTGATCCATTCTGAAAAATGATGATTGTTAGTTTTTGGCAAAGTTCAGATTTTAAATTTAATCTTTTTGAAATAAATCATTTTCAAAATATTTTTAAGGTTATCTATCACTCATTATTTAATGTTGTTACACTTCCAATTAAGAGTGCAACTTAGTTAGGTTTGGGTCCAAATTAGAACTAAACTAATGTAAGTCGGTTACACTAAATAAGAATCAGAACCGAACCAAATTACCCATAAAACTAAACCAAACCAAATTAAACTAAGGTCGGCTTGGTTCCATGGATTGCCAATATCCTATAAACTTGCATGGAAGCAACATATTTAAAAAAAAAAAAAAAAAAACAAATAAAACAAATAAATAATGAATACAAAATTTCATATAATAAGTCATTAATTAGTCCATACAAAAGTCATTAATCTATGCTCTTACTCCTAAAAAGTACTAAATCATTTGATTTTGGTTCTCGGTTTGGTTTGGTTTGGTTCTATACAAGCCTTGAACCGAGAACCAAACTGAATGCATTAATTCTCCATTTTCTTTACCAAGAACCGAACTACCATGCATACTTTTTCCAAACCAAACTAAACCAAGCCAAACCTATCTAAACCAATCCAAAGTCATCGGTTTGGTTTTCGGTTTCAACCAAACCAAGTTGCACTCCTACAAACAATGTCATTGTAAGAATCAAACCTCATTTCTGAACGAAATTACCACACAAACAAAAAATGTTTCCCAGTTTCTATTTTTTTCCTAAAATTTTATTTCGATAACAATCTCTGATGGTAATACATTCTTTGTGCACCCTTCACAAATTATTACTATACCCTTAGGCAATCGTCAATAATAATCAATCAACTCTGTCAAAGATTATCGACCAAAAGATCTATTTCTCTTTTTTTTTTTCTTTTCTTTTTTTAAATACTTAAAGGATCGTGGCGGAGGAATTTATTTTCTAAATAATCCTTAAGTTTTGGGCAGTCTCTTAATAGTCTATTTATTAAACTTTTCTTTTCTTAATAGTTCATGGACCTCATCTCCCACATTTCTCATGATTGAATGCCCTAATCGTTAGAACTCATCGTTTTCATTCCGAAAAATTAGATTTTTGACATCTCAATCGAGTTTTGGAGACTGCATTCTGTCAGAAAGGATTTAAGAAGGAAGAATAAGTCATTTTCAAGTGTTTTTTTTTTTCAAATATTTTGAAGATTTATGTAAAAAATTAAGATTTTTTTTCTTAATTTTTGGATGAAAATCGATCATGAATGATTCTTTTGGTTCGAAATCATTTAAACTAGCAATTATCTCAAGTTTTTAGTTGATTTTTCCATGTATTTTAGTAAAAAAAAACCTCGAAAAATGAAAAAGGTGAATTTTACCATGGTCAAATTCATTATTTTATTTATTGTTGAGTTCGACAATAAAAAAAAAAGTAGTGAGTTCGACAATAAATAAAGGATTTTGTTAACGTGTGCCCTTTGGGGACAGGTTAAAGTGCAATAAGTACAGTTTGAAAATTGGATTTTATATAAAAAATGTCCTTAAAAAATTATTCTTTACCAAAATACCCTCAGATTCCAATTTTCAATGTGTATTTAGTGCACTTTAACATGTGCTCATAAGACCAATAAATAAAAAGTGGTGAACTGGACAATAAATAGTGGAGGGTTTAACAATAAAAGTGGTGAACTCGACAATAAATAAAAAGTGAAGAGTTCAACAATAAATTAAAAGTGGTGAACTCAACAATAAATAAAAAAACGGTGAGTTCACCAATAATGAGGGACCGTTAAGAAATAAAAAGTTTACTAGAATATTGCTTAACCACTAAGAGAAACTTTTCATGCATTTATGAAACTTTCCCTTAACAGTATGATTAGCTCTTTCTCCTTTATGTTATTCTTAATTTTAAATTTATTTTCTATTACTTTGACACAAAAGTATTAAGTTGTTTGAAAATAAAAAATAAGCATTGGATTTATAACTACCCAATTAAATAGTAATAATGCAACAAACATGTTTGCAAAATTAACACAAACACATGTTAAAATATTCTAGTGTTCTTGGTCAATAATAAATATTGTCGAAAAATATAATAGGTCATTGGGCTTAAAATGGATCAAATTTTATCTGAATGATCCGAATCTGAATTTAACAGATTTGATTTCTTCAAGTATATCCAAATTAAAAAATGGGTCGGACATGGGCTGATGTCTCTTGACCTGAGTTAGATACAAATCCATCCTTATATCCGTCTAGATCTGAATGATATATTATTTTGTAAGTTATATTTTATTTTTTTCAAGGTATTTTTTAAAAGTTAATAAATATTGAGCATAGTGACTAAAGTCTTCCCCTAAAAAAGAAGAGATCTTGACTTCAAATCACACCTTTATTGATTTTTATTTAAATTATCAACCTAAATCAATTAATTCAGTCAGATTTGAATCTGGATATGGGTATGCTCATATCCGGCCCGAATCCCACCCGTTTTAAGCCCCTATCAGATCACCCTTTATAATTACTGGGAAAGAAGAAGAAGATAATGTGGAAATAGGGGGATAGGCAGTATGGGTGAGTAAACCAAATTTCCCAACCCAAGACAAATCCGGATGTCAATTGGATCGGATCAGATACAAAATCTGATCTATATTTATAAAAAATCTTAGGGTCCATATAAAGGATTTGAGTTCTCCTAAAGACCCTAACAAGGATCCAATTTGGATAGGTTTGGATAAACCATACCCCAATGAGAAAATAAATAACTACATATTTTATTTAGATAAATGATTTATATATATTTTTTCTGTATATTTTATCAAATCAGGTGTGAATTAATTGCGTTTGATCTGATATTTCTGGGTCTGAACTTGTTATAGAACACCAAATATAATATAGATCCGATTGGATCTGGACCAGGTCCAGATGTAAGAGAGTTCTTCTTGGGTTACTAATCGGACTCAAACCTGATCCATTAGTAAACAAAAGTCATACACTTCCTTCCATAGTGACAAAAATCTGCGATTTTTTTAAAAAGTTGCGATTAAATCACGATTTTAAAATTTGTCAATTAAATCACAATTTTTTCAAAAAAAAAAAAAAGAAAGAAAAAAAAAATCATGATTTTTTGAAAAAATAAATTATTATTATTTTTAGTAATAACTGGTTGTCCTTGTAGACAACGGACCAGGCCCATATCTGGGCTTCGCACAATCCACAGACCATGGTCTTGTCCAAGGACTAGTCCTGGGACACGTGAAACGCCCGCACATCACACACACCAGATAAGTGAGGGTGTGCCGTTACGGGTTCACCCTGAGGAATTAATGCTCATACTGGGTATCGAACTCACGACCTATTGCCATTAACCTTATTTGAACATTTAGTATATATATTTTACATATTTTATAATTTAATAAATTACTTTTTTTTAACAATTTATCCGGTGTTTTTACGACTTTATCAATTTTTTTTTATTTTTTCCAAAATTTTCTATTGCCGATTTATTCCCAAACCCCGACTTTGTCACTATACTTCCCTCCCATACTATTAACTTCAAAGTTCTAAGGAAAACATGTTAAAGCCCAGTCCATGAACGTTTACGGGTGCAAGGTCAATACAATTGAGTTGGGCCTACATTTTTCATTAAATCGATGTTGTCCGGGCCTTACTAATTTCGGACTGGGCCTTAAACAGCCTGGTCCTTAATGAGAATCAAATTCTTAGCACAAACCAAACCCATCAAGTAGCCGGCCTGGCCTGCCAATTTTCATGTACATTTTTTAAATTATAATATAATTTAAATTGGGCCCAGATGGTTTTCCTATGGGCTAGCTCGAAGCCCGACCCAGCCTAAATTGGACAAAGAACAGGCTAATACCCAACCATCGTGGCCCAACCATCCTGTCCTCTCAAGTATCTAAGCCATGAAATATGCTTGAAGAGGCAAACATTCATATGGGACTCTTGTTTTTTGGTTTGTGGGGGTAGACATGGATCGGATCAGGGTCGATCTAAGACCAATACAATAATAACAGGACAGGATCCATAACCAATGTGGTACTTCTTGGATCAGGTTTTATTGGACAAAAATTCTGGATCCATATTAGAGTTGATGACTATACGGATATCGAGCAGATTCGTACTTGTTTGGTTTAAAACCGATCTGTTAGATTATCAAATCGGGTCCTGATCCAAATCCAAATCCTTGATCCAGAATTATGGCAGACCTGCATTAATGGGTAAGGGGTATTTTTTTAGGTGCAATATATCGCATTTCTTGACGTGAAAGTGTACGAGAACCATAGATGCTTTTAATTGAGATATGAGTGAAAAAACATCTATGGTTCCTATCCACTTTCACGTCTGAGGTCACTCCAACATGACTCTATAATTATTCTATCATTTTGATCCTCAATTGAATTCAACCATTTTATCACCCCATTCTAAAACTTCTAATCCTACAAAAATTGACTTACAAATTAACGGTCCACAATTCTTCAACTTGTAAATCACTTTTAATGGGAAACTTTTAAACCATTTAGGACAAATTTTGACTCCCAACTTTGGTTGGCAAACAGGACCCATGTAAGAATGAACTTCTCAAAATACATAGGGAGAACATCCACACAAAAGTTCGAGTCTAGAACTTCTAACATTTCGAATAAATGGAGTCTTTTTTTTTTTTTCTAATTTTTTTTTTTTTGCTGAAATGGACATAGTCAAATGGTCTAACTCATTGCCCAATTTCGATAGGGTTAGAAGTTTGATAATAGAATAATATTCAACGTAAATGAACTTTCTAATCATCGATATCATTTTCACATTCAACAAATATATTACATGCTTAAGGGTTTGTTTGGATAGACCAAACGATAGATTAACCAAAACGAAAAATCAATAAAGTAAACACCACTCAGAAATCAAAATGGTAGAGAGTTATAGGAATCATCCAAACTGTCCCTAAGCATAAATTAATAATTATCATAACATCTTCAATTAAAAAATATATATATCTTAAGCAATTCTTTTTGTCAAATTTTTTATTCATAGATACGAAAAAAGTCGGTATCCATCCATCAATATATTCTTTTTAATTTCTAGTGATCTCGGTCACGATCTTGATCTCGAAAGCCATCAACTTCCACGATAATGACCTTCATTAAAAATAAAAAAATGACGGGGAACCCATATAATTAAAACGGATAATTAACTGACACTATAGAGATTGGAGATTATAAAAATTATGTTGGAAGACATAACATGATTAATATATAACCCTAAACATCTCTATCAAAGAAATATATGAGAAAAGTTATAGGTATTTAGAGTGACCTCGTGCTAAGAGTTGTATAGTTTTGTTTTGGATTATATTATAGGGAATGTGCATGGGATAACATTTCTTGCCATGACCTCATCACATTTTTTTAGTATTTGTTTGGTAACTTTGTCTATTAATTATTAGTGAGTTAGGATTCTTGGAAATGTAAATGGGAATAAACAAAAGATAATGGGTTGTTAGCTCTTTCACCTTTAACCTAAGAATTATAAAATGGACAAAAGGGTCTTGATTCCCTTTGGTCCTTGAGTGGGCCACTTTATTAAAATTTGGAGGGAATATAGGAGGGTCACGGGGCTTAATTGGGATATGAACTATGACATACTTGAGAGTAGAGGAAAATATACACTAAACACTATCCCTCACTTATAAGGGTGGAAAGATTTAAACTCTTGACCTATATAAATCTAGTGCTCTGATACCATATTAACCAACCAACTACTCCAAAAGATCAATCTATTTTATTATTATTATTTTATCTTTTTTATTTTTTGATAACGAAGGGTATGCGGGCCAGTTTGTGTGAATCTTGACTAGTCCCTACACCTTGCACCCAGACTATGGTTGGTGCCTGCTTGGTCCAAACCAGTGTATGGCCACCACGGGAATATAATTGGTGGGATTCGAACTTGAGACCAACTAGGGAGCAAACCTAATGATACCCAAGTCTACCACTCAACCATCCTTGCGATGGTTTAAAAGATCGATCTATTGGAGAAAGGGGGATAACTACGAATATAGGACACAAGACTTAACTGGGGTGTGCTCACCCGAGAATGGAGGAAATTTATACACTCACCAACAAAGTCAAATAAATATATACTAAATTTTATTTCCTCATCCTTTTTTTATATTTTTAGTTTTTTATTTATTTTTATCCATCTGTGTGTGTTGAGGCTTAGATTTATGGGATTGGCAACATGAATCTTTTTTTTTTTTTCCTCCAATTTTATCTTGAAACATGGGAAGGGGTATGTGGTATGAATATGCTCCTATGATAAAGACTCTTTGAAATCATCTACTCGTCTTAATCAAAAGAATTTTAAAAGATAAAAGTATAATTATGTGTAATATTAGAAATATATAGATATTTCTAATGCATTAAAGGAGATGATTAAAGATACTTTTTATATAATAGTAAAAGTATGATTATATTAATATTAGAAATATCAATACATGAAAACGTGGTAGATACGATGCCAAGGTCTATCGAATATGCTTGGATTTAGCCAAATTCGACAAAACTTAGTGTCGAATTCAGCCCTTTTCACATAGTGTGTGTATTTAGATATTCCTAATCCATTAAAGGTACTTTCATAATTTAGAAAAAAATTATTTAATTTGTCTAGGGGGAGAAAATATGCTTTCTCGTTTTGAATTGGATGAATCACATGGCATTGAAAATATTTTCATTTACCCGAATAAGAAGCTCATAAAACATGAAATCCAATGATTAGGAATCTTTACTTATCGACAACGTTCTCACACAACTACCAGATCAGAGTCAGATCCGCCCTCCATCATATGCAATTCCCCAAGTCTCACGTCCTACTGTCATTCATTGGGTACATGGATTTTGGAGCAGCGTTTATGACCTTGAACTCGTATCACATCCTGTTAGGAAGACCATGGATCCACCTGCTCTAGTTACCACCTCGAGATATTCATTTGAAGATACATGTTAGTGGGATATGCATAAATCGCAACAGTTGAATATCCTATTTACAATATTGGATTCATTTTCTTGTATGAGTTATTTTCCATAAGTCACTTGAGCCTAACTCATTATAAATAGATTATTTCTAATGCGTCGATTGATGAAGTTATAGCTACTTTTATAATTTAAAAGAATAATTAATTTGATTGGGGCCAACAATATGTACCCTTGTCTCATTATAACATACTAGACCGTGGCATGTGTAAAAAAAATATTTCTTTTTGTAATTTAAAAAAATAATTATTAACATGATTATAGAGTCGTGGGTTGCAATTTTCTTGGTTTTTTAATTTATCAAAATGACTCTGATTATATTAAGTTTAAATGCAAGATTAATGATAAAATGACATACTGACACATAAGTGGTCTGTACGTAGTTGACGTGGCAAGTGCATAGAACCGTAGATCTATTTTCGTGTGTATCCCGAAGAAAAAGATCTATCTTGAAAAAGAGCTTATTTGTAATTTAAATTATTAATTAAAGGGTTTCTGTAGATTACATAGTAAAAAATATATATATTTTTGTAATTTAAAAAAATAATTATCAACATGATTATAGAGTCATGGATTGCAATTTTCTTAGTTTCTTATTAAAATGACTATGATTATATTAAGTTTAAATGCAAGACTACTGATAAAATGATGTACTGACACTTAAATGATTTGTACGCGGTTGATGTGACAAGTGCATAGAATCGTAAATCTTTTTTCTTGTGTATCCCAAAGACAAAGATTTATGATTTGTAGGTGTTCGTGCGACATTTTATCACGACTCTAATTATTGGATAAGGAAGGCGTACATGTGAGATTCAAATTTTGGTATCAAACCACTTCTACAACGTATCTCTTTATAATAGTAGAGAAAAGATGCATTGATCTTTTATTCAACATATGTTTTTGGGTACCTATTGCTTATTGACATTGGCCAAACCTAGTACGTATAGAGTTAAAGAAATATTGGTCCAAACATGGCATCATTATCAAACATCTAAAACACGTTCTTCGAAGAAGAAGAAAAAAGAAAAAGAAAAAAGAAGACCACAAACAATCAGGGAAGTACCTACTCATAACTGTGAAAGTGAAAGTGAGCTGTATCATTCTGAATCAAGGAAGACAAAATGAATCAAATCTTCGCATAGAGGGGTGGTTTTATTCTAACCCTAAAATGACTTTATAGAGCACAGCTGGTTAGCTATCCATTAGGCTTATCTAGAAGGAGCATAAAGAGCGTGTATTTTAGGGTTGAGAAACCCTTTCTTTATCAAGATAGTGAGGAAAAAGGGCCTTTTTTTTTATAATTATTATTATCGTGGGTATCCCCCACTCTTTTGGTGAAACTAATCTGCACGGTCAAGCACACTGCCCGCTCAGAGAGTTTTACGTGCAAATGATTGAATCAAGGGTCAATCGGATCCTGAAAGGTGGTCCCAAGGAGTTCATTTTCTTTTTTTTTGATTGGTAAAGCTGGACTTGAGCTCATGACATGTTGTTTTTCAATATGTCAAACCAATTGAAGTATAGGTCTAAGCCCACCTCAAGGAATACATTGCTTTGTGAGGTTTCGAACACTTGACCTACTCTTCCTAAGGAGCTTATCAAGGCTCGGCTAGGCCAACTCTAGGGGATTGGAAAAAGGCCTTACTAAGCCTCATCCACCATCAAAAATACCTTGAGATGGGTAGATCTTGACATTTGTCACGAATCTTGAGAACTTCTTTTATAAATCTCGAGGTCTTTTTGATGGTAGATGAGGCTTAGTAAGGTCTGTTTTCCTCACTATGTTAGTAAGACTAGTCGGTCTCTTTGGGATTTTGAGCATCACATTCATTAGCATGACATTCAATTTTGGGTTTGGTGTAAAATCATTAAAGAGTTTAAGGGAGTGTCTTTTGAGGATATCTTGCTTAGGTGGGAGTGGGTATGTGTGAGTTTGTTCTAGTTTGGTGTATGATTTGTTGTTCCCCCTATTTTGTATGAGCTGTCAGCTCAACACTTTTTCTTGTATTGAAATTTTACTTACCAAAAAACAAAAATTAAATCTCCCCAAGTCGGACTTGAACTTATGATCAATAAACTAATAATAGAGTGCATGTGGTGAGATGGTCAAGACCAAGCAGAAGTCTTGAGATTGAATTCCTTCTTAAAGATTTATCCCAAAAATTACTTGGTGTGTGTGTGGGGAGAGGAGATCGTGGTTTTTAAACTTGTCTGAGACCGAGATGTATCGTCCGAGTTAACTTGGTATTGGAGCTGAACGAGACCAACTCACAAAGTTATTTTTTGACCGAGATTTATGACTCGTGTTCATTTTTTTAATTTGACTCACAAGATGTCTCAAACGTATCGAAAAACTCGTTCGAGACGACTCGGTATTGGGCCTGAACGAGATGAGATAAAATACCGAGTTTAAAAATCATGGAGGGGATTGCATGCATCCTGAGGATTAGTTGAGTGCTCTAAGAGATCCAGATACTTCAATTAAAAAAACAGAGAGTTAATAACATAAAAAGACAACAATATGTGTTACAACTTTATGATACCACCCGCCCCATTTGAGAGATCACATTTATGGACCATGGGGACAAAAATGCCTTTGTGAGCCCAAACCCAAAATACCACGTGGCATACAATTTTTTTTTTTTTTTTGATCCATTGAATAAGTGAACTTTCTAACCACCTTACCAAACATAAATAAATAAAGACATTTAAAAAAAAATACACTTTCTTGACTAACTTAGTAAGGAAGAGTGGCCTTACTAACATGGTTTTAAAACACGGGTTCGCGTCTCGTTCAAAAATATAAAAAATGAATGTGGGGTTTAATATCTCATCCGAAAAATTAATTTGTCCGTCCATCTTGTCCATACCTGATACTGAGATGACTCGAGCGATACGTCTTGATCTTGGACGAGTTTTGAAACCATGCTTAGTAAGGCTCATCCGCGCATGTTGAAACAAATCCTCTTGATTTGTTATGGATCTTGATGTTTTGTTTGATGGTGGATGAGTCTTAGTAAGTGATTTTTTTCCTTAATAAAGTAGTTAGGCGAGTCCTACTCTATAAATTATATTAGACATTTCTTTAAATATTTAATAGGAGCGGTTCAGTAGTCCTAAAGTTTGCCAAACATTTTTCAAAACATGGGTTAAAAGTTTTGGAATGAGCTGATTTTTTGTGAGGATGATCTCTATGATGAGGAGATCATCATCTCCAAAAATCAGCTCATTTGGAAATTTCTAACCCTAGTTTACAAATTGAAGAATCGTGGACCGTCCAATTTTTGTAAATCACTTTTAATGGGATTATAAGTTTTGGAATAGGCTGATTTTTGGTGAGGATGATCTCCTCATCATAGAGATCATCCTCACTAAAAATCAGCTCATTCCAAAACTTTTAACCCATGTTTTGAAAAATATTTAGCACAATGTTTGACAAACTTTAGGGCTGCTGAACCACTCCCATATTTAATATATATTTATATTTTGTATATCAAGTTGGACCGATCCAATCTAGATCCGATCCATTGACTTCCCTGCTGTCTAGATGGGGATGTTTGATCAAATAAAAGAGTCTTTATGGATGCAATCAAGGGTTAATTTTTTCAACAAAAGCTGCCTTTTATGTCTTTTTAGTAAGAATGGGGACAGCCCATGTAACCCTACCCAAAAAAAAAAAAAAAAAAAATCCAAAAGAGGATTTTGTATGTCTCCCGCCCTAACTCACCAATACCATGTTTTGTAATGAAGGAATATCGGATGTTGGCCGATGATACTCCTTGCGGGCCCTACATTGATAGTAATGTGGCAAGTTTACTTACCATCAATATTTGAGGGGCCTATAAGAATAGGATGGTTTCGATTTCAACACTCTTCCTCGAAATTTGCATAAGTATGATTGTGCATTTCATGGAAATAATATTTTCCTCTAGACCCATGATTTATCAATTCAAAAGTCTAAGATTGGAAAAACCTAATGTTATTCTCTCTTTTCTTGTTTATCGTGGGTATCCCCACCACCCTTCAGGTGAAACTAATCACATGATCATACGCATTGTCCCCTTGGAAAGTCCTACGTGCAATTGGTTAAATCGAGGGTCACCCAAACCCTAAAGGGTGCCCTCAAGGAATACATTGCTTTTTGGGATTTCAAAAACTAGACTTATCCTTCCTGAAGAGCTTATCAAGGTTCGGCTTACCACTAGGCCAACCCCTTGGGGTTAACCTAATATTATTTGTTGTTAGTTAGTTTTTTTTTTAAACCTCATATTATTCCCTCACAATTACTCTTTGCTCCAAAACTAAAAACCAACTCTCTTTCCTTGCGTTTTCTTAGGTGCAATGTAACATGTTTTTGAGAAAATCCAATTTCACATAAATGTTAACAGTGGAGGGATAAAAATTGATTCCATCCGAACCATTCATTTGCACCATCAACACATATCTCAAGGTAAACATGTGAAATTATTTGGGTCGGAAGCTAAAGAATCAGAAGGATAAAAAGGTCAAGGACAAAGGAAGGTCGGCATAGAACTAAGGGTAAAGGTCAGGAGAATTCAAGGTCAGAACCAGAATACCTAAGATCAGGATCGAGGGGAGGTGATCATATAACATATGTTCATTATAGTGGAACGGCTCACCAGACTTGTGGACGATCATGTAAAAAACCCTCATGTTTTTTTTTTTCTATGTTTTTTGATTATTTTGTGAATTTAATGATGTGATCGTAACCTAGGTCAATTTATCACAAAATCAATCTTTACATTAAGTAAGAAAATAATTTTTTAATAAAAATATTTTCTCTACAATACATTTTAATGAAAAAGTAAAAGTAGTTAGAAGAATATTGTTGAATCTTAATTGAACTTGGTGAGAATTGGAGATAAAACAATTCATGGTGTCCATTAATACAACTCAGAGAATGACCAAAACATCACAAATAGAGAGATTTATTGGCCAAACCTATCTGTTGCAATTTTATTTAAAAAACTCCCTAACTTTATCAAGTTTGTCATATGAACAAACCTTACTTTATGAATTAGGCTAGCATGAATAACTTAGTAAGATTATAAATCTTACTAAGATTTGTTGGGCCTACATGGATTATCAAATTGGTAATTCAACAACATATTCTTCTAGATTTCATGAAAAAACTCAGATCCAAAAGAGCAAAATTCAAAAAATAATCATTTTTTAAGTTGATCGAAGGTGTTGAAAAATGATGGTTACCGAATTCTCAAATTTAAAATTAAAATTAAAATTCAACGGTTAAAATTAAACCTTTTTTTTTTTTTTTCAAATTTCTTAGAATTTTATCTAAAATAATCTTGTGGTTCCAGATCATGATTTTGGATGTCACATATTGATGTGGTTAGGATACACTCCATGTAAATCTCTCTCACAAATATATTGGTTTTTCAAAACTCCCATCGACTAAGCAAATTTAAATGAGGTCGGACCATGGTTCAATCGATTTGACAAGTTAGTTTTCGGTTCAATAATCGATTGAGTGTTTAAAATCTTTACAATTTTACCCTTTTAATAAAATTTTAGTATTTTTATTTGGAAATAATTACTATTACTATTAAAATAAAATAAAAAGAAGTTATTAAGATTACTATTACTTAAGTGACACTAGTATGCATCACAGGTGCATTCCCCCTGATAATTTTACCAAAGTGTTCATTTTTTCTCTTAAGAAATAAAGTTTTGTTCTAGTGTTGACGCAAAGATAGGCGAAATTCAAGAAAAGTTAAAGAAAAAAATCAAGGTAAAGTAAAAAAGAAAAAAAAGGAGAGAGAGAATGAGAGGGAGGGGTGACAATGGGTTGGGTTCGGTCGTGTTTGAGATAAGGTTATTTTGAAAATTTATCATACCCAAACCTGACTCATTTAATAATCGTGTCAAAAACTTAAATTTAAACACAATCCATTTATAAATAGGTATACCTGATCCAATTCATATATAACTCGTTTAATAAAATTATAATCTTTATTGAAATTTTTTTGCTCCATTTCCACCATCAAAAATACAATACCATTACTAAAATAATGTCACACAAAGTTCAACGATGAAAAATAAATTATTTATTTACCTCCTTACAGAAAAAAAATCTTTTAATTATTTTTTCAAAGTTCATATAATTTTGTCCTTTACAACCATATGGCACTAGATCATGTTTTTGGATGCCATAAGATGATGTGGTCGGAAAGTAGAGGAAATGAAGTCGAAAATAGGAGAAATTTTTGGATGCCATAAGGTGATGTCGATAGTTGTGTAAATTGGGGATACCTCAATATATGCGACTTTGTGTGATTGGTCGATCCCAAATTATGTGAAATTTCAAATTGACTTTCTTTTGTGAACAAAAAGAATTTCTCTAAAGTATGATTCAATTTGCATTTCAAGATGACATATGTCCTACTATGAGTATAATTTTTCTTTCCAGTGGAATTCAGCAAATACAAAATAAACTAGCTTGTTGTATGATTCTCTAGATTTGTGGAATTCAGCCAATCAAGCACGAATAGATCGGATCCGTTCATCCTATGCCAAACTTTAAGCCGGTAAAAAATGAACTACTTGTGGTTTGTCGAATTTTTATTTAGGTTCGATTAATTCAATATAATATTTGAGCAAACCAAAATGTGAAAATACAATGTATTTGTTATGCATGGGGATGAGGTGAATTATGAAATTAAGAACACATGATCTTGACCATGTAAACACTGAATCCAACGGTTGGGATTTATACTTCTCTTGATACGTTTAATGACATGTCTCCTTTTCCTGATCCTACTTCTTCCATTCTAATACGAAGTATTATACCCCTAAGACCAAAAATGCTACTTTGGAATTTCTTAAAAAAGAAAAGAAAAAGAGAAAGAAAGCAAGATATAGGTTTTGCATCATTTCTTATTTATAATTTCAGATTATATGGAAAAAATCACATTCATAAGAATGCACATTTGTGTGAATAATATCCAATATTTGTTTTATAATTTCATTAGAATGCATAATTAACTAATTTTAAAATTAATTGTTTAAATAAAGTAAATGGAAAAAGAAAAGAAGAGAGGGCTTGGTTAGAAATAGTAGGTTAATGAACTTCACATATAAGATGAAAGATTAGTTATCAAACTATGGATTCAACTGAGAAAGTGGGGTATTGATTTCACTAGTCAAAAGAATTCTTTCACAGACTCTGGAAGTTTTATTAGGTATAGCATATAACTTCGAAAGCCATAAGTTACTATATTTTAATAGAATAAAAAGAAGCTTTAAATAAATAAAAAGGTATATAAAAATGAAAATCACAATGGAGATGCCAAGGGTTTCTTAGGTTCAAAAAAGAAGAGTCGTGAAAATCTAACTACCCATGTGGCACACTCAATCTACTCTCCTAACGTGACAAGTTTGGGAACCATAGATATGTACATCTCAGGATACATGATTCCCTCGTGCTACACATTTTTATGAGAAAGTGCAGTTTTGGATCCCGAGACATACATATCTACGATTCTCAAACTTGTCATGTCAGGAGAGTCGATTGAGTGTGCCACGTGGGGTAGTCAGATTATCACGATTCAAGGAAGAAAGAAAAAAAATAAAACTTATACCAAAGAAGAATTGATTCAGAAAAGGTTTGATTTAAAAATGGTGGTGATTATCATCATCAACCAAAGCCTTATCTTAAAGACTTTGTGTTCCATGTTGAGCTTACCCAACCCCACAAAAAGAGAGAGAGAGAGAGAGAGAGAATATTACAAATCCATCTTTTTCAAGAGGTTGGACAAAACTATGTTCAAAGATGGGATTAGGTAAGTGAATCATTTTTAGAGTTTGCGAAAAACAATGTATTGAACGTCTTCTTCACGAGGCCTACTAAAACAGCTTTCTAGTCAGATAATGATATAGGAGGGCTATGTTGACTAATGAGCATGGTTTTAAAACTTGTTTTGATGTCTTGTCTCGCCCGTGAATGAGATTGAGTCGTCTCAGACGAATTTGTCAATACGTTTGAGATATCTTATTCAACAATAAGTTATTCCATCTCGTTGTTGGACAATACCAAGACGACTTAGACGATACGTCTTAGACGTGTTTTGAAACCATACTCATGAGTAATATGCAATGCCCTGAAAAATTAATGACTCATAAAAAAATATATAAAATGGACAGTTATTAGGCATATGTGATGGGGCCTTTGGATATATCTTTCATTCTGTTAAGGGTATATGTTAAAATACATTGTTATATAATAGAGTCCTAATAATATGACTAGCCAAGTGGCATAATCAATTGACTCCTTGACATGGACATGTTTGGAAATTGTAGATCTGTACGTCTTGGAATACATTTTTTTATTATTATTTAAATGTGGAAGTGCAATCGTGTATCCCAAGATGTACAGATCTACTATTCCTGAACACGTCTACCTCTGGGAGTCGATTGAGTATGCCACCTGGTGAGTCATATTATATTGTTACACCAAAACATCTCTTGTGAAGATCATAATAATAATAAGATCAAGATAGGAATATGGTATATTTGATTAGATTAAATTTTCTTAGGGATATTTTTGAAAAAGCAATCAACTTTAATTTTGACAAATTTACGATTCCGGCTCACTGTGTTCATTTTAATTACCAAAATGTGAAAGGCAACAAATTCGGAGGTTTTATAGTGACTATTTCGCAGGTCTAAAGTGATTAATTGGAGTTGGAATCGTAATTTCGTCAAAATTAAAGTAATGGATCAATCCTTCGTGCAAATCTACTCTAGAAAAATACTGTCATCCTCACCAACAATTATTTTAACATTAGTTACAAATTCATCGTTACATATATTTCCAAACATTGCTATAATGGTGGAAAATAATTTCTAGGATTGCATAAAAATGTTTCCAATTTGATTTTTTTTTTATGAGAAGATGAACATCATAAATATTGATTAACTTGGGCTAGAACTTCTAACCTAATTATAAAAAATATTCAAAACTATTGAAAAATGGATGCACCAGATTGGTCTGAAATCCAATTTTTATAAGGGACGAGAAGTTTAAGACTTGATTATTTTTTATGTGGACGGACTTTTCATCATCCATATCATTTACAGATTAATTAAGTTAAACCTAGACCCATCTCCATCAATGTGTTACGCTACAAATGAACCATAGTACGAAAATAATGTGAGCGTAAGGGCTCGTTTGAATGGCCCCAATAATAGATTCGTTAGACCGAGAAATGAATTGACCTAACACTACTTAGAATAAAAATGGATTGTATTATGGGGACGTCCAAACAGTCTCTAAGCAGGAAGAATAATCTGAACGACCTTAATATATTTGGAAAAAAAAAAGATCTCAATCAGTCTTATAATCAAATAAAATAAGCTGTTTGGGTGTTTGTTGCTATGATAACGACTCTTTCGGGGTCCATAAATCAACTATTTTAATTAATTAAGTCTTTTTTATTTATTTATTTTTTTTCATTTATAGATACGAAAAAAGTCGGTGTATCGATATATTCTCTTTCTTGTGATCTCGATCTTGATCCCAAAAGCAATCAGCTAAATTAAAATAATGATTCAAAACTTACATTATTAAATCAGTTAATTAGCCGACATTATTGAGTTCGGAGATTATAAAAATGATGTTGGAAGAGATGAGAGACCTAACATAAACGTACAACCCTATCAAAAACATTATATAAATGCCTACCAAAACATATATAATTTTTTACAGTGACCTCGTGCAAAGGTTGTAGCTTTGTTTTGGATTATAGGGAATGTACATGGGATGACATCTCTTCCCATGATCTCATCACAAATATTTAATGTTTGTTTGGCAACTTTTTCTTGAGTTAGGATTCTTAGAATGTATATGGGCCATTTTGTTTAAAATGGGTTGGTTAGTAATTAATCCTAGATGATTAGTAATTAATTCACGTAAATGACCATGACCATGAAGAATGACTCGTGAGAAAACACATGATCTTGACTGTATGTACATGAAATTCATGGTGAAGATTTATATGTATCTTAACACTTCGAGGATGAATATTGACAATTAGATTTTGTGTCAATATGAGTTGAGATCATGTGTTTTTTCCATGAGTTATTCTTTACGAGTCGTTATAATCTGATCCAAATACATTTATTAAGTAATTTTTCCGATTTAAATTGGATAAAAGGTGTTTGTGGTCAGCAGGTGCACCACATTATTTGATTCCCTTTGCTGCTTTGGTGGTCTCTCCTTTAAATTTGCACCTCCCCTTCGACTTACAGCAACTAGGATTTCGAGAATACACGTACCCACTATTGTACATTATCGACATCTTTCACAAATCTCTAAACTCAATGGATTAAAATACATTATTATTATTATTATTGTAATTAAAGAATATAAAATTTATGTGACCAGGCCAAGATTTTTTATACTACGAGACAAAAAGAATAAATAAATTATGGTGTGATGTGCAAATAATTATTATACTTTTTAATAATCATACCCCCTTACTATTTTCTATAATTCTTTAAAGTTTGCTTACACAAAAAATTTTAACCAAATATTGATTTCTTCATATTCTCAACATTCGATTAAATCAATTTTGGGTGAGAATTAGGTATTTTGGAAATATGCTGAAATTGTCAAAGAGATTCAAAGCATGGCTATGAGATTTGCTACTTGTTCTTTACGAGATTTGCAACATGTTCTTCGAGTTCTTTTGGAGAGAGCAACTAAAAAGCATTTTTATGTAATTGAGGATGACGCAAATATTCCTCAAGAACTTGCGAGTATTATATTTGATGATATCATTTTGTAACTATTATCGTTCGGATTCTGAAATAAAATGGGAGCCCCCCCTCCTCAACCTCAGATTACTGTTACCGATATAATAAAAAATCTAACCATCTTCTTTATCCATTTTCTCCACCATCCACTTCTCTCTCTCTCTCATTCTTTTTATTTTTTTTTCTTCTCCTTTGCATCTAGAAAAGATTGAACAAGGGTCTTCTCCTTCTTTGATCTTATGTTTCTATTTTAATCTTAACACCTCAAAAACCAATCGACTTGAAGTCATTCATATGGATATTTCTTGTGTCAAATCTCTGGTTTGGTATACCAATACTGAATCCTTATTGTAAAATTTGGTAGGTACCTATACACAAAGATTCAACACTAGCATACCGAATCAGAGATTTACATGCACAAGAAAGTTCTACTAGATAGGTACTTATTGAATCTGTTTTGTAATGAATGGTAGGTACTTACTGAACAAAATTTTCTCATATAAATCTTTGTATTTTGTATGCCAATATATACCGAATTGATTTTATAATGTTTGGTAGGTTCCTACCGTATCAACAAAAACAAGTTAAATTTTAAACCTATTGAAGTTCGTTTGATGAATTTTGAGAATTTTATTAAGTGGGTGTAAAGAGTATTATGAAAAATTAGGTAGCTGCACAGAGACTATATGGTGGGCACCATTAACACATCTTTAAATTAAACATTTCTTTCTAAAAAAAACATACTAGCTTGACTTATGTAGTAAGACTTGAAATCTTACTAAGGATCATTGGACACACATGGATTATCAAATTAAAAAATCCCTTATGTCAGCTTTCTAGATTTTATAGAAAAACTCAAATTGAATGAAACAATTCAAAAAAGTTGAGCTTGATCCTACGTGTTGAAAATGGACAGCTACCAAATTCTCAAATTTAAAATTGAAATTCAAATGTGAAAATTAGGTTTTTTTTTTCAAAGTTCTGTTTTTCTTTCTTAACAAACCTTATAGTGCGACCCACATTTGAAAAAATTAGATACTTACAATACTCTATGTATGATGGGTATGCAATTAAAGGAATTGAAGGTATTATAATTATTTAATCATTTAAAATGATATGATTCGTGCAAGATTTTTTGGGTAAAAAAATTGGTAAAGTAAGGGAGTTATTGTAATAAAAATTTAACAAGTAGGTATATCCGGTAAATCTCTCTCTCTCTCTCTCTCTCTCTCACAAAAAATAAAAAAAAACAAAAGACAACTTCCTATCTCAAAAGAGATTTTTTTTTTAAATTGTAATCAAAAGTTACGACATGTTACTCTTCCATTCTACTTTGTCTAGAGTTAAGTCTTATGCTTTAAATATTAAAAATGAGTTTGCACTACCTTTACCAATATATATATATTTTTTTTGGTTTCCGCTAATTTTTAGGACCTTCAACTTAACTAATTCCTGAAATTGTTATAATCAATTTTTGTTGAATGTCCTTAAACCATTTCAATCAAATTTATCTTAATTTATAATGTATCAAAATAATTTCTATATTTTCTCATAAAGTTCTATTCGAATTTTAGAAAATAATTGTAGAAAACCTTTAAAAAAATATATACAAAGACAATGATTGACTTCCGAACCTTACTTTTTTTTTTTGTGTGTCACTATATCCTTATTTGTTGTGTTTTGTAAAAAGAGTTGGAGTGGTTAGGTAAATTCTCAGGTATTTTGAGTAACAAATGTGGTAAAGTAAGAGAGTTATTGTAATAAAAATTCGACAAGTAGGTCTGTCCCCTAAATCTCTCTTTAAAAAATCAGCAACTCCCTATCTCAAAAGAGATTCAATTTGAAAGTGTAATAAAAAGTTACGACATTTTCTTCTTTCATTCTACTTTGACCCCGAGGTTAAGTTTTATTAAAAATGAGTTTACACTACCTTTACTTATTTGTTTTTTTTGTGGGTGGGTGGGGGTTTCATTGTTAGGAACTTCAATTTAAATATTTCTTCAAATTGTTATAATCAACTTTCTCTTAATTTATAATCTATCAAAATAATTTCTATATTTTCTCACAAAGCTCTATTCGAATTTTAGCTTTTCCCATCTTTCTATTCAATCATTTCAATATTGTCATTAATTGAATAAAACCTAAAGAAAAAAACAAAAACAAAAGAAATTGTTATAATTGACTTTAATTAATTTGTTGAATATTTTCAAATCATTTCAATCAACTTTCTCTTAAATATAATCTATCAAATATTTTCTCACAAAGCTCTATTCGAATTTTAGCTTTTCCCATCTTTCTACTCAATCATTTCAATATTGTCATTAATTGAAGAAAACCTAAAGAAAAAAACCAAAAACAAAACAAAGATTGACTTCTGATCCTTAACTGTGTGTGTCTCTCTTTGTCCTTGTTTGTTGTTTTGTAAAAAAAGTTGGTGTGGGTAGGTAACTTCTCAAATACTAGAGTAAAAATTACCTAAGCCTATCTCTAAGTCAAGATACATGCATGTTCACTTTTCCCTCCTTCAGATTGTTATAATGATGCCGTTTATAAGACCCTACTTGTTGACATTGAAATTAAACATTTATAGGACCTATAGATTAGCCAAAGAAATGTTGGTCCAGTTAATAGTCAGTCAGACAACCTCACCAGTTCTAGTGCAACAAGAGATGCTACAGATGGTCAATATGGTCATCATCAACGTCTATAACAAGTTCATGCATGAAGAAATAAAGCTATATATATGTGTGGTACAACTTTCTACTACCAACTGCCCTAATAGCAAGTCCATATTTGATGGACCATATTGGACACAAAAGCACCTATCACCCAAAATGCCATGTGTGCACTTCTTGGGCCTACTGATCTAGGGAACTTTATGCCACCACCTTTTGTGGACCAACATATTTATTTATAAAAAAGTGCCATAAGCTTGATTGGTGATTTATAATCATTAGATTTGAGTTTCTTTTGAGGATGGATTCTAGTCATTTGAATTGGATACTTTTTGAAGTATTTGGATCTAAGGGTTAAGAATTATCAATCAAGTTGATTTTTTTGTATGTATGTCCAGTAAAACTTGGCAAAATATTCATGAGATCAGTGGACTCAATTGAGACTACTAGAAAAAAGACTTTAGGCATCACTTTTTTTAATGATGTTTATAAGAAAAAATGATGTCTATATGAGTGATGTTTATTCTTTGAATGAAAAAATAGTGTAAAAGGTGGGTTTTAGACATCGGTTTTTTCAAAAAATGGTATTTAAAGATTAATTATAAATCGATGTTTAAAGTTCCACACTTTTTGTAGTGATCCCTTCATCTGCAAAAAATGCACTTTAAATTTAAAATTAGATGTTTGTTTTTAAAAAGATTGACGTCTGGAGAAATTTTTCTAATAGTTAACCTGTTGTTTTTTCCTATTCTACTCACCTTAAAATAAAAGAAATATTAAAATTGAGAATGAGACCTTGTTTGGGAATGCGTGCATCAAGCACTTTTAGGAGAATTACACGACATAATTGATTGTTTGATGACAATATTTAAAAAGTACTTTTTGTAAAATATTTTTTTGGTATTCTTGACAATATATATATATATGGATTATGATCTGTATACACATAAAGCTACTCATAAAACTACAACGTGTTTTGTCTTATATGGGCAAAAATGTTTGGAATGGACTGATTTTTTGTGAGGATGATCTTTATAGTGAGGAGATTATCCTTGCCAAAAATCAGCCTATTATGAAATTTCTAGCCCCATGTTTACAAGTTGAAAATTTCTAAACCGATCAATTTTTGTAAATCAATTTTGATGGGGTTAGAAGTTGTGAAATGGGATGATTTTTTGCAAGGATGATCCCCTCACCATAGAGATCATCTTCACGAAAAATCAGCCTATTTTGAATCTTTTTAATCATATAAGACAAAAACGTTGTAGCTTTATGAGTAGCTTTATGTATCTACGAACCCGACCCTATATATATATATATATAATTTAAGATCATCGAATTTTTGGAGAAGTTGAAAACAAAAAGCTGATCTGCATAGATTTTGCTCTTGGCCAAATTTTAGCTTATACATTTAACGAAAAGTAGAAAATTGAACAATTATCAAACTAAAATTTAAAAAAAGTACTTTTAGAATCAAAAGCAAGGGGGAACAACCCCACAAACATTTCCAATGCTACTTAAGTCATTGGTGCAGATGTTGAGGTTAGGGCAATCATGTCCCGATTCGCTAACGTGTGATAATCTGATTCATTTTTTTGTACACACCCTCCACAAAACTATACAAAACCATAAAAATATGTACTTGTGTATCCTGAAACAAAAGATCTACGATTCTGTGAAAGGAACTTACAAGAAAGTGAGTCAGACAACCACAACTCATAAAGAAATGTTACCATGCATGTATCATTTTACTTTCAAGAAAGATATATAATATAATAGAAAAAAAAAAAAAAAGTAAACCTTATTGTAGTTGGTGGTGATGGTGCTATAATGAGAGTGGTTGGATTGTAGTTTTGTTGTTATGGGAAGGATCTCTCTTTTTAGATGCATTCTCTTTCAACCTTTGGTCAAAAAAAGGAGTTGTTAGTGATGCTCAAAAGCGCTTTTTTTTTCAACAAAGGCTGCTTTTCATGTCTTTCTTGGCAAGAAAAAGAACAACACCAACTAACCCTAAGAATCATATAGGTGATTTTGGATGTCTCCCTTCCTTAACTTACAAATACCACGTTTTGTAACTGAGGAACATGGGGTGGTGGCCGACACTAGTCATGGCCCCTACATCATGATTAAATTTTCATTAGTGTTTTACCAAAACGGTGTCAAAATTATCAGTCCAAACACATTTTTAAAATGTTTATTAAAAATTATATATTCATTTTGGGTATCTCTGTAACATTGCGTATGTTATTTTACTTTCATAAACATCCTACGATCAGAATAAACGATCGATCATTTGAAAGAAATTCAAATCAAGGGTATAAAGGTAAATTTTAATAATACGACCGAGACAATAGATACCCATTTTGAAAAAAAATTGATAAATACCAAAATGGTTAATTATATGCTCTTTTTAATTAATATTTTAAAAACATGTCTAAGTCGATTGGTACTTTCCTCATATTTCATCCATAGAGTCAATTTTCGTCAGCTAATAATACCTTAAGAGATAATTAATACATGTCAGTTTGTTTGTGTTCGTTACTTATAAGCATTTCAAGTCAACACCAATTTATAGATTCTATTTAGAATCTCAAGGTTGACGACTATGTGTTTAATAATTAAGAATAATATGAAATAATTTACATGGAATCCTTAATTACGTTTAGTAGAACTTCAAAAGTTTTACCTAACCATTATTCTTTTTAATAATTTTTTATTATTATTTATTTTAAAAGAATCATTATTTAAAGAATATAATTACTTTTACTAAACACCATTATTACTCTTAAGTGACACCTTCATGGCAGGTGCATTCCCCTTAGTGATAATAATAACCTAAGCGGCCACTCTTTTTTGACAAAAAAATAAAATAAATTCAACAAAAAAATTAAAATATTCTTTTGAAGATTTTCATTAAAATATTTTCTTACCAAGAAAAAAATATATATTCTTTCATTTGTTTTTAATAAATTTTTACAAAGAAAATTTTGCTCCATAGAAATTAAAAATTGTAAGTTCGTCTACCATCCTTTACGTCATGTCTCTACGGTCTGGAGTCGTGTTCCTTCATTCCACTTTACGAAGTCGTGTCTTTTGTTAATAAGTCGTTCTCTCGTTTTTTCAAATCCTTCAACTTGAAATATATTTTCTCTAGTTAGATTTGTAATTATTTTTCATTTAATTATCTCAGTCAACATTCTCTTAATTAAGACACATTATGTAAATAACTATTAATTTTATAAGGATTGGTGTGTCAATAAAATCATTCGTTCTTTTAGTAAATTTTCAATTACTAAAATTACTCCCTCATAAATTTTTTTCATAATGTTAATTATTCCCTTGTATTCCTCATGTATGCGAGAACATTCTGATTATTCTTCTATAAAATTTAATATTGAAAGTTATTTTCACTAAAATAACTTATCTTAGGTCTTCTCTTATAAACTAATGGTAACTGTTGGAACCTCATGATTAATACATTAGTATAATAACACTACATCCCTCTAAAATTTATGTTGTTTTTATATTTGCTCCATGTTTTGAAAATGAAAGACCATTAAATTCTTAAATTTAAAATTCAAATTCAATGGTGAAAGATTATTTGTTAAATTTAAAATTCAAATCCAACATTGAAAATTTATCTTTATAATCTTTGTTTTTAATTCTTTAAAGGGTGAATTATCATTTTGTGAGCTGAAAATGAGATTTCTACTATTCTAGCTAACTGCTCATTTTAATTACCAAAACGTGAATGATCACGTTTTCATTAAAAAAATTTCAGAAAGATCAAGAATTCGATGATTTTAACATAATTATTTCGCAGGTTTAAAGTGACAATTTCCAATTAGTCACTTTCGACCTGCAAAATAGGTATTGTTCACATTTTGGTAATTAAAGTGAACAGTGGGCTGGAATCATAAATTCGTCAAAAGTTTATCACTTTTTCGTAAATAATATCCCTTTTTAAAAACTTGTAATCCACATCCCTTACATCAAATCATATTTTATTTTTGGATTCAACCATCTTGTCCCGTCATTCGGATCAATTTGTACTGACCCAAGCATATGTATCAACAATCGGTCAAATTAGGTTTCCTTATCTCTCACGCTTCACTTCCTCGACACAATGGCCAAATTATAATTTATCCAAAAATGTTTCTTAATTTTGATTTCCAACATTTCTACTTGCAGATTTTCAAAAGCAGAAATTTATAGTTTCCAAACAAGGCCTTAGTATGTGGGGGGAAGCCATGGACCTCCTCCTTCACATGCAGCGTTATGGATCGTTACCAACTTATGAAACCAGCGGACACTGACCGACACGTGGCGTTAAAAGATTAGTATGCACGTGTAACTGAATTCTCGTCATCATGCAAAAAAGAACGAAACGGTTTCCCGAGCAGAGAAAACGTAGAAAAACAAAATAAAGAAAACTACAAAAACAATAAAAATTAAAAAAAGAGAAAAAAAAAAAGAAAGTTGGTTTGAATTTACGTTGGGCAAAGAAATAAAGGCAGAAAAAAGACAGAAAGAGAAAACCGTTCTCTGTCCTCGCAAGCGGGGACGTTACTCACACGTGTGCATGTCACACGTACCGAAATGATTCTCTTGGTTTTGATGCAAAGTGGTTTCAACTTTGAAATAAAACTCACACAATGTTCAAAAACCAAAGGCGTTACGAGTAGGGAGAATTCGATGTTTCCTTTTATACCAAAAGTTTGATGTTATCCTATATGATATCTTGTACAACATTTTGGGCCCACTGGTTTTCGAATTAAAATTTGGAAACAACAATAACACTCACAATATCAATGGTATCGTTTGCATCCATCAAATAAATAGATTTCAAGAAAAGATCCAATGGTCAGAATTGAAGGAAATGTGACCCATACTATTTAAGACTAATGAAAACCTAACGCGCAAAACTGACGCTCTTGACATGACAAATGCATGGAACCATAGATCTTTGTTTTATTTAGATCCTTTTTTTTATTATCCCCAGAAAACAAAGATCTATGATTTTGTGCAATGCCACATCAAGAGCAAAACTAATCACAATTCAAGTTCAAAATCCGTCTTCTCTTTAAAAATTTCGTGTAACACGAGTCATGCCAAATTCTCAATCCAACATAATATGCTTAAAAAGCCAAAAAAATGTGATTATAGTAAAAAAGAGAAGAAATAGAACTTATCTCATTTCTGAATTTAGTTGAGAAAATTCTAATAATCTAACAAATATTCCCTAAGATCTATCTAGAATTTCGATAAAATTTTACTATTGTATTTTGTGGTAAGCTTGATATTGAAAACCCATAACCAGTGTTTTTCCCGAACTCCTTGGTGTTGGTAAGATGTTCAAGACCACACCTTAGGATGCAGTGGTCTCAAGTTCAAATCACCCCCAAGGATTTAACCCAAAAATCACTCGGTGTATTGGGGATTAGAAGACACGTGCCCAAGGGAATAGTCGAGATATCTAAGAGGCCTGGGATATCTTGATTTCCAATATATATATATATATATTTCCTGATTTTTTTTATTTATAATTTTATTAAAAGGCATAATTATTTAATTTTAAAATTAATTATCTAACTAAAGTATAGGGAGTTTATATATATATATATATATATATATAAGTTAATTAACTTCACATTGAAGATAACACATTAGTTATGAGAATATGAATTCAAAAGAGGAAGAGCGCCAATGATTTCATTAGTCAAAAGAAACTTTTTTGAAGGACTGTTGAAGGTTTTCTAGCTTTAATGTAAAACTTCAAAAGCCAAGGTTGCAATATTTTAACAGATCAAGAAGCTTTAAATAAATAAATAAAGACAAAGAAATAATAGTTTAGAAAAAAAAAAAAAAAAAAGGATAGAGATTGAGGTTATGAGAGGTAGCTAAGTTAAAAGAAAATGAAAAAGGTAATTTTAAAGGGATTAACAAACTTGTAATCATGAAAATCAATCAATCATTTAATTTCATTTAGACCTTAGCATACTTTTGCTAGTTTCATCAACAAAAAATTGAGGGGAAGCGGGGTGCAAAAATTGGAGGGAGGTGAAGGTGTGAAGGCAAATGGGGAAAAAGGTGAGGGAGTGGGGACAAATGGGACATGTAATTAGTTGAAAATATAGGGGTGTCTCAAAGTTTTGTGGGAGCAATTACCCCCACCAACTCCTTACTAGCTCTGCTCTTATCGATTAAGTAGTTCAGATCCATATTAAACTTATGAATAGATCATGGGATTTTAGTTACCTTTAATCTCAATCTGGGGTGGGTTTACAATTGAGGGCAATGGGGGCACTTGCCCCCCACAAGAATTTTTATGTTATTGCGATTGATTACAACAGTTGAAAGAACAATCCACCATTATTGTCCTCACAAAAAGTTTTAAATTTTTTGATGATCTTAATTGCCCCCATGTAGACAAAATCCTACTCCACCCTTGACTTCAATCTAGGTATCTTCTATAGAAGCCCAACATATTATGACACCTTAGTGCATGGCTAGTCAGTATTATACAATAATCCATTCACTACCATGAATACATTAATCCCAATTGTAACCATGTTGATGATGATGAAAACTTACGATGTGTTCATTAGGGACATACTAGGGCTTACTTGACTTAGACTTAACAGAGTATAATCATATATGACTAGTTTAATGTAGAGCCCGTCTCTTTAGGATTGGATTAAGAAACAATCCGGCCGATACCCACCCATAACATCCCTACTTCTCTCCCCTTCTCCCTCTCTTTTATCATTTTTAGTATTCTTTCCCCTCTTATGCCCTCCATTTTCATTTTAGTTAAAGAGAGAGGAAGAATGAGTGTTCATGAATTTTTTTTTTAAGGGTGAATTATTATTTTGTGAGCTGAAAATGAGTTATTAACGATTCCGACTCATTGTTTATTTTAATTATTAAAACATGAACAATTACATTCCGTTAAAAAAAGAATGAAGTGACTATTTCGCATGTTTAAAGTGTAAATTTTGTAGATTTAAAATAAAATTGTCACTTTAAAATTTTCCAAATTTGTTATCACTGAGCTTGAATCATTAATCCGTCAAAAGTTGATCACTTTTTATCGTAAATATCTATTTTAAAAAAGTATTTATCCCATTTCCTTAAAATTCAATTAATTTGATTAATAAGATGTTGAAAATTTTAGAATTCAAAGGAAATTTTTTGTGTAAAAATAGAAATTCTCAAAAGACAATCTCAATGAAAAATACAAAGCATAGCAAAACATCTTACATGGAGGAAAACAAGTTCCGGTATTTTTGTCAAGGTTGAGAGAGACACGCGGAAACACAAGCGGATTTAATGAGAGTGGCTCCTACCCCACACGTGGGGTTTCTTGTGTTCCATGCAGACCAAACCCAACCCCACAAGACTTCAAAAGAAGAGAGAGAGAGAGGTGTCAGTCTCAAAGTAAGGACTCTGACCAAGAGAGAGAGAAAGAGAACCGTGTGGGTGTTCTCATCTTTATTGTTTTTGTTTTTTTCTTTCACAGGCACATAGAAAACCCCCTTCTTTCTCTATAAAACAAACCCCACTTAGGTGAAAATGGGTTTTAAAAATATATTTTTCTGTGATTCTCTTCTGATCAATCTCTCACTTTTTGGATTCACAGAAGGGAAAAAAAAATTGGGTTCTCTTTGTTTTCTAATCAAAATCAAACCTCTTTTTCTTCTTTTGTATCAGAGATACAGAGGAGAAACTAATTGGGTTCTTGCATTTTTCTCTGTTTTTTTTTTTTTTTTTTCTTAACTGAGGCCTTTAGAGGGTTTCTTGTTGAAATGAGTTCAAAACATCTGCAATTCTCCACTATGTGTCAGAAGAGTGATGGTGAAGTTTATATCAGAGGTTTTGAAGGCTTGGGCTTTCCTCCTCCAACGCCTCAATCTTGCTTCCCTCCTAGTTTTGGGGGTTTAATTTCTCAAGGAGAGAGAATATGTAAAAATGCTGAACTGGGTTTTCAGATTTTGAGCTCTGATGAGAAAGGTTGGAACTTTCAGACCTCTGAGGGCAGGGGTATAAATGGAAATGACGATGGAACTGAAGGGTATTTTGGGAATCAAAAAAATGGGATGTGCATGAACCAAGGTGGTGAGGAAGATGAGAGCTTTATAGTAGGGAAGGAATATGAGAGTGGGCAGTCTAATAAGCTCTGTTCAAGAGGGCATTGGAGACCATCTGAAGATTCCAAGCTTAAAGAGTTGGTCTCTCAATATGGCCCACAGAACTGGAATCTGATTGCAGAGAAACTTGAAGGAAGATCAGGTAATAAAGTCAACAAAAATAGAGAAAAATGTTTGATTGGTTGATCTTGATCATGCATGATTTATGAATTTTTTTTTTTTCTAATTGGCAGGGAAAAGTTGCAGATTAAGATGGTTTAATCAGCTAGATCCAAGGATCAATAAGAGAGCTTTTAGTGAAGAAGAAGAAGAAAGACTGTTGACTGCTCATAGATTATATGGTAACAAATGGGCTATGATAGCTAGGTTGTTCCCAGGTAGGACTGATAATGCAGTTAAGAATCATTGGCATGTAATCATGGCTAGAAAACATAGAGAACAATCAAGTGGTTATAAAAGAAGAAAACCCTTCTCTTCTCAAGCCCTCAATAAAAAGATGGAGATGATCACCAATCAAAACAATGCATGCAGTGAGTCAACCATTACAAATAGTTCTTCTAGCAGAGTTCATCCTAGTTTGATCACCACAAATAGTCCTCCCCAACCCTATGAATTTCAAATGGGTATTTTTTTTTCTCTTTTATATTTCAATTTTTTTTTGTTCTTTTAACATATATAGCTATTTAGTACAAATGGGTTTCTTTTTATTTTTTATTTTTTTGGGATTGTAGGTTCATCTGAAGAAAAGATGGTGGGTTTGAGAAGCTTTGAGAAGTTGGAAGGTTATGGTGATGGCTTTTATCATCCTAAAGGCATGATGATGATGATGGGTGTGGATCAATCTGGTAATTCAGATTCAAATTCTGATGTCTCAGCAACTGAATCAGTGGCCAACAATATGAAGAATCTCTATAGAGATGGAGAAATTGAGAATAAGTGTGAGAAAATCAGTTTGTCCTTCATTGATTTTCTAGGAGTTGGAGCCACTTGAGAGAGAGTAGATTTTAGTGAGGAAATAAGACAGAAAGGGTTGGCAACTTGGCATTGAAGGTGATCTCTTTCAATGGAGAGGCAAATCTTATTGTCTAATGTACAGTTATTCCAAAAAGAAAAAAAGAAAAAAAGTAGATAAAAAGATAGGAAGAAAGAGAGAGATTAAGGGGGATGGAAACAATTTTGTTGAACAGAAGAGAAGACCCACTATGACTAATTATGCTTAGTTATAGTTCTTATTTCACCTTGTTGTTTGGACTTAGTTTCCATTTTGTTAATCTATCCCAAGTTCTCTTGATTGATTACTTTGCTTATCTTACAAGAGATTGTCAATCTTCACTCTTCATTACTTGCTCTTGTGTGTGGTCCATGGAGTTTACATTTACATTGAATAAGGAGTAAAACTAAATGTGAACTTGTGAAGTGTGAATCTTTTAAGATTTGCTTACTTTTTATACAAAAGTTACCCAAAGTTTCTTTTTCCCAAATAAGGGAAATGCTCAAGTGTTTTATCCTTGCTAAAGAAATTTGGGTTGTAAAGTATATCTTTGAAAACAACCTCCTTGAAACAAATTGTGTTGTTAAGAAAACAGGTGCAATCGAATAAGGAAAACGAATCGAAAAACAAACCCAAGACAAGATGCAAACACACAAAGAAACATAAAGATTTTATGTGATTCTCTTAAGATTGAGGTACATTCATAGATCACACCGATTCCACTATGAAGAGAAAACTCACAATTACTGATTACAATCTTTCAAAGTGAGAAATATAAATGCCCTGGGAAACTTAATCACAACGTGAACACGTGGCGTGATTTACAATACCTCCTTGTTGACCAATACTATCAGGCTCCACAAACCACAATATGTGCTTCATATAATACCAAACAAAGGATTCTTAGGTAATAATGTTCCTTGAGAAATCTTAGCAATATATTTGGCCAAATAATACCATTAAATTATGTCAGAAAAAAAAAAAAAAAAAAACCACCTCCTCATACCATTATTGTTTTTATTTGATCTTAATTACAGAACTCGTTGATTGTTAAGATTTGGGCTAGAATTGCTGATCCCAGGTCCAGTTGTCTTACGGCACACTTGCCTAAAACTTGTCTAGATTGTGGCAGGAAGTACCAAAGTTATAAAAACTGGATAGAATTTAAAAGCAAGATAGGATTCATGTTGCCAATCACAAATAAATAATCGTTCATGGTTAATAAGATCTCAATTCAAGAAATTAAGTTCATGGTTACTTGGGTCATACAGACTCTAAGATCACAATTTAGGAAACCAAGTAGCCATATTAGGGGATCCCTCCATAGTCACAAAATTCTCTGAATTTTTCTGAAAATTCATGAAATTCTCAGAATAAGAGATCACCTAATTAATTATTTATGGATCAATCATCTAATATAATAATATGACAATATTTTAATCTTTCAACCTTAAAATCTTATCTTCTTTGACTCTCAAATCTCAGGACTTCTAGGGAGGTTAAAGATGATAAGTTTTTGGAATTAAGAAACCCATAAACGTCATTTGTATAATCTCCTAAAAAAAATTCTGATTTTTTTACGGAATTTTTCCAAATACCTGAATTTACCAAACTGACGCCCACCCCCACCGCACCGAATAATTGCCGAATCGAAACTTGGTTATTTCTGAAATACAAATTTTTTTTTTTTTTTGGCAGTTTACACTGCAATACTATTGAAACTATTGACCATTTTTTTCATTGAATTTGAAAGATTATTGGGCAATCTGATTGCAACCCAGAGATGAATTGTTCATTATAAGCACATTTTAATTAAAATTGAATTTCATTGTCAACCATTTAATCACCTTTTTCAGATGAAAGATTCACTGAATCATCACTAGTTTTCATTTTCCTCTATGTTCAAACTAAGACTAGTAATGACCATTTTCAAGAGACGTGACCAATCTGCAACCAAACAAATTTTCAAAAAGGGAAAAAAAATAAAAAGAGAGAAAATGAAAGAGAGCAGTTGAAAAACATAGATAGAAAAGAAAAAAAAATAAAGCTGTGTTTGGATGGAGAGAAATGGAGAAAAAAGAAGAGAAAATAAATGAGCTTCTCTCTATTTCTCTTGTTGGGATTGTTAAGCGGGGAGAGTAGAGAAAAGAATTGGAGAGAGAAAAAAACAGGTGAGTTTTCTTTCTCTCCAAAAAAAATAGAGAGAATCGGAAAAAAATCCTTTTAAAATATTTTATAATTCCAACTCTACCCCTATATCTTTTAAGATATTTTAAAATGCGTCGTGATCATCTGACTACCCCACATGACAAACTCAATCAACTACCTGACATGACAAACTCGAAAATCGTTACTCTATGCTCCTCCCTATACACAATTCTCTCGGGATACATTTTTTTATGGGAAAATGCAATTGTATATACCGAGGAACACAAATCAACGATTTTTAAGTTTGTCACATCAGGATAGTTGATTGAGTTTGCCACTTGGGGTAATCAGATTATCATCATTTTTTTAAATTTTCAAAATTGCCCCAAATTCTCTGAATTGACATGCTTAAATCACATGGGGTCAAAGATTCTCATCTCTTACCCTTAACAGTTTAGTTGATATAATGGTTAATGTGACTTCTGATGGAGAGATGGTGGCTTTGGTAAGTCATGGCATGACATACTCCCCTTTATTGTTGAAGACTTATTAGGGTGGTTTTATTAAGGAAAATGTTGAAATGACAAAAAGTATTTACTGCGATTCTCACAAATTTGACAAGCAATGTGCACATAATAATAAATGTGTTTCCTCGTGATACAAGTAAAAATCATCTACGGTTATGTATGCACGTCCACGTTAGAATTGTGAGAATCACAATAAATCCTGTGTCATCTCAGCACGACTCTTTTATTAAACAAGGATAAGGTGTTAAAAGGATAGTCCAACATCTTTTATGCGAGTCCAATCCGTACAAGACAAGGTAACCCTCACCTTGTGATTATAGTTTTGAGGTTGAGTTAGGCCCATGGACCTTAATATGATAGGAGAGTTGAGCCCGTCTGGGACTATCCTTCCAACATAAGGGGTATTTAGGATATGAGAAATTTTATTAACACACCAACTTTTACTTGCAACACACCAATGTTTTTTAAAATTAAGTTATGAATGTATTGGTGTGTCATAAGTAAAATTGGTGTGCTAATAACATCTATCTATTTTAGTCTAAAATCATAATCATCTTACGAAAATGATTGATTCTGGCTAAAAGTTGACTAATTTTACGAACATGTGATCAACTTTTAAAGTATGGTCTTTTCCTTATAACATTAAAAGTTGGTGTGTTAATACCATCTCTCCATTAAGTTGGAATAAAGTTACACAAAACCATACTTTTTCAACTTTTTTACAAACTCTACATTTGCAAAAGCATTTATTTTTAAATGACATGTTTCCCCTCAGATATAAGGATTGAGTATATACCATATTTCTTGCATCTCTAGCTTTCTCTCTTATCTTCTATGTTTTTATTCTTAATCAAGAAGTCTAATATTACGGCAATGTATCAACCTTGGTGTATTTAGAACAAATGCGACTCTCCTAAGACTTACAAGATTAATATCTTTATATGGAAAATAAAACAAATTTTTTTCATAGACGCTCCCCCAACTTGGATTAAGCTTCATAGACCCATCATATCATTCTTCCTATCTTTGTTGTGTACCAACATTCTTGGACACTTTTCACCATATTGTCATGCAAAGCTCTCTTACATAAAGGCATGGGGTTTGGTCATTGCACATAGGGGTGTACATTGGATCAGGCCAAATCGAGAATCGAACAGAATCAAGGCATTTCAGATTGGTTTTTAGCTTATCAATTTGATAATAATTCACAATTTTAAAAAATCGATTGATTCAATTTGGTTCTCTATTCAAAAAGTCCTAAAATCGAACCGAACCAAATTCATTATACATATAGGGGAATGTTAACGTCCAATATTTTATAGGGATGTTAGAATTGTTTAACACTTTTTTTCCAGTAATCCCCCTCTTCATATTGTTTTTTAGTGAAAAAGACAAATGTGTGTTGGTCTTTTACACAATAAATGTTTGTTTACATATTAAATGCTATGACTATTTAATTATTTTGAATTAATAACTTTTCTATAGTAAATGCTTTAACAATCAATACCAACATAATAAATGCATTTATTTTTTTCATTAAATGACAAAACGATGAGATGTATTAATGAAAAAAAAAAAGTGTTGGACAATACTAATATATATATAGGGTCAGGTTCAAGGACCATATGAGAAAACTTTCATTTTTCAAAATAAGGGTTAGAGATTTTGGATTGAGCTGATTTTTTGCAAGGATGGTTACTATGATGAGAAGATCATCCTCACAAAAAATCAACTCAATCAGAAACTTCTAAATCCATCAAAAGTTATTTACAAATTAGTGATAAAAATTGGTAAAAAATCGACGATCCACATTCTAAATCACTTTTAATGAGGTTAGAAGTTTCAGATTGGGCTGATTTTTTTTTTTTTTGGATGATCTTCCCATCATAGAGATCATCCTCACAAAAATCAGCTCAATCCAAAATTTCTAACCCCTATTTTAAAATTTTATTTACCGTCGAAAGTTTTCTCATATGGCCCTTGAACCTGACCCACATATATATATATATATATATATATAAAGGGCTTTCATTGTTGCTTTTTATATTCTAACAAATTTAATCACCAATCTAAGTGGTCTAAATGACATAGTCCTAACCATTTAACGAGTTTCAATTTTGAAAACAATCACTCATGCTATTAATTAGATAATTGAGATTATAGAGATATTAATATTATATGGGTCTTGTTTACGTATGCCATTAAGGCACATATTAAAGTGCAATAAATACATTTTGAAAATTAGATTTTATATCGAAAATGCCCTTAAATTTTTTTTTTACTAAAATACCCTCAATTCCAATTTTCAAAGTGTATTTATTGCACTTTAACGCGTGCCCTTAGGGCACACATTAACAAAATTCATATTATATTGCCAATGTCATTCTCTTTGTTGCGTCTTTTGATTGAAATTATTAATGATCATTGATTTTTTTAGCCGTAAGATTTGATAATTGGTACCTTGATATTTATGTTTAGTCCAAGATACTTTGTGGTGAATGTTTTGTCTAATATCGACTGAAATCAAAATATCCCATCATGGCAAATCTAAACTAGCACGAAACTTTGAACCTTGCCTATAACTTAATTGTTCAACATTTTATAAAATTTGCATTCTTTAAGTTTATGTTGTTGAATATGAGTTTACTTTTACCCAATTTCAAGATTAGATTACAATTCATGTTAGATAAAAAACTAATGATAGTTTGTGTTTCCATTTACAGCCATAAAAACTAGAGAGAGCAAATTATCATCCACAAATGGGTAAGTTAGAAGGGAAAGTGTTGTATTATTAATTATTTATTTGATCATGGTTTCAACTAAACCCATTTATAATTATACAATAAAATGCAAGTCCTATAGGCCTAATAAATATTATTTCCCATTTTAGTACTAAGAACTTTTGGGAATTAAAATTAATTAAATAAATAAAATTGAACTGTATTCTTAACAAGCTTTTTGATCTCATTTTATTACATGGTTTTAAAATTTGATTTCACATCTCATCTTGTTCATGTCAGATATCGAGTCTTATCGGACAAGTTTTTCGATACGTTTAAGATGTCTCGTTCAAAAATTTGAAAAATAAATGTGGGATTTTAAATTTTTTCTGAAAATTTGACTTGTCCATCCATCTCATCAATGCCTGATATCGAGATCATTCGGACAATATGTCTCGATCTCATACGAGTTTTGAAATCATGTTTTATAAAGTTAAATTTGACCTTATTAAATAAATTTGTAGAGAGAGAATGAAAAATTCTTCCTTCTCTCTTTCATCTCAACGGGAGCAGCGATGATAGGAAACCAATAATGACAAGGGGGGGTACCCTTGATGCTTGCTTGTTTGACTCAACTTGGACCAAAATGGGAAACTGCACCAACAGAATGGAAAGGACTAAGGAGGTGAAGGGCTGTCAATGGTCAGGTTCAGGCCGGCCTAGGTTGAGTCCAAAACCAGCCGTACCTTTGACCAGATATTAATTCTTATTGGGCCAATGTTGATTAAGCCCAAGTTCAATCCTAATAAGGTCTGAATTGATTTTAGGGTTTTATAATAGAGATAGAGTTTACTACGGCATGATCATCCTCTTTAGGGTTAAGGGAGATAAAAGAGAAAAAATAATAAAATTGAAGAGATATTATTAAGAATTAGAAGGTGACGTGCGAACACACATATATCTAAGGAGCTTATTTGTAATTTCAAATTTAATTAAAAGGTGGTTTTGAAAACTAACTATCATGATTTCAGGGACGTTGATTACAATTTCCTAGGTTTTTGAAAAAATTGAATTTGATTATATTAAGTTTAAATGTTAAGATGGGGTAATTTTGGTGTCCAATCACTTTTACTCCGCCTTCTCTCATTATAATTATAAAGAAGAGTGTAAAGGGGCACAGTTATCCTCTTTGGGGTTTAAGGGTCAAGGAAAAAGATAGTAAAGTTAGAAAAATACGATTGAAAAAGATGATAAAAGAAGAAAGATAGTAAAATTGGAGAGATTATTGAAAATGGTAAGGATGAGAGGAAAGACAATAAAATTGAAGAGATGAAGAGAAAATATAGTAAAGTAGTAGTTGGATTAGGACGTTTATTACCCACAAAATTGTAACAAAGTGGAACCCATTGTTGTCTTTTATTAGGTAGATTAAACCATTCACATTTTGAATCATTTAAAATATTTTCTATCAAAAATCAAAATTGGTCTAATCTACAATTCATTTGAAAAAATAAATATGGGTGTATATTTATTATTTTAACTATTTTTTGCTATAAAATCATACACCCAACTATATATATAGTAACCCACTAAGTGGTTCCTAATCCAAAGCTTGAGATCAAGGCCCTAACCCTTATTTGTTCAAGTAGCTCAAATTGGAGAGCCATCGAGTTAGTTGATAAGCACTTGAGTGTATCTTTATTTACTCAAAGTTCGAGATGGATAGTTTGAGAGAGATTTTAACCCGATTTACATGGTATTGGCACGTGTGAATGGGGGCGTGAGGTGCTCTTTCTCTCTTATATACAAAGCGTACAATGTAGTCTAGTATTAAAAAGTGGGGTATTTCTAGGGGTGTCAATGGGTCGATTCCTTTTTTGTTATGAACCAATAAATTTTCTCGATTCCGATTCTCAAATTGATGAATCCAATATTTGAATCGTAAAAAAAAAAACACTCCTAACTTCTCCTGCGGGCATATTCCGAACTTCTCTCTCTCTATTCCTCACTTAAAGAGCTAAAGCAACCAACTCGAGGACGATAGTCCCTCATGAATTCCCTCCCTATAGAAGGGAGAGTGGAGTTGATCAACGAATACTGCTCAACCCTTAATCAACGATTTTGTTCTCGGTTGTTATTTGTTCCTATCAATTCTAGTTTTCAATCAATTGAGTTCCAAGAGACCTGACTCTAATTGGTTCCAATAAAATGTGATCCAGGACTGTCTTATTGGTTCTTGAGATTTGAATAGGGCTATCAATGGGCTGGGCCAATTTGGGTTTGGATCTGTCCAAATCAGGAGCATAGGTCCAAGCCCAACCTTCATGAAATCGGGCCCATTTGTTGGCTGGTCCATATATTATGCATTTTGTATATAAATTACATTCAAAGCACTTGAAACCATGACCTTTTAGCAAGAAATTTTCAACAAACCATCTTTACAGAAGCAACCCATGACCTTCCATCTAGAAATACAAATGAATAATATATGGGCTAGCCCGCAAATGTTCATAGATCGAGCTAGATCCATCGGGCTTGGAGACCCAGTCTGACCCATTAACAGCCCTAGTTGTGATATCCGAGAGAAAAGGTTAAAAGAGCCTCTCTTGTATGTTTTTCATCTCATATGGTAAAAGTTCCCGACCATTGTCACCCATGGACATAGTCCATTGGGAGACGTCGGTGTGTGAAGTGTAGAGTGGACCCAGGAGTTTTCCCTTGTGGGGGTAACCAAGAGTAGAAATTTTTTTGAAGGGACAACTAAGAGTGAAAAAGAAAGAGTTGTGGGGGCAACTAAGAGTGGAATTTTTTTTTGTGGGGGCAAGTGCCCCTGCAACTCCAAGTGTAAATCCACCCTTGGTGAAGTGTCGTGACACTTCACAAAGGTGCTTTAATGATCATGAAAGGAATTCATCTATTGAGATAATTGATGTCATGGTTAGTTCTAAAATGGATTAAGAGGTGACGATTACTTGATACTTAAAAGAATTTTAGGGATGGACTAGTTGCACACCACCCAGTGCTAATTGCACTCCATCACAAAATAATAATAATCTCCTTGCACTCAGGGGCGGAGCCAGGATTTAACTCATGTGGGGGCAATGTAAGAGTGTAAGTTTTTTTGTGAGGGCAACGGAACTTGTAATTTTTTTTGTGGGGGCAACATAACAATGGAAACTGTTTTGTGGGGGCAATTAAGTGTGTAAGACAAATTGAGATGCAATAGTTCATTACTCCAAAAGAAGGTTTGAAAATTCTTATGGGGGCAAGTGCCCCCATTGCCCCCACTCTAAATCCGCCCCTGTTTGCACTCCATTTAGATGATTGCACTTCTTTTTTTTTCCCCAGTTCTTATTCAATCATACTCACATAAATTATTGTTGGTTCAATAATTTTTGAATGAAATACTTGGTCATATGACAAATATGATTACATTTTATACGAGCAAAGAAGATGAAGCCATGACACTAATTTTGAAGTGAAATTAGTAGGTTAAAATATAAGTTATGAAAAAAATAAAAATGTTTTTCAAGGTTGGTGTGCAACTAAACGATCCCTTATTTTATTTATACTATGGAGTTTGTGCCTTATTTGAGAGTTGTGGTGGATTTTAAGATAGGCTGATTGAAAATGGGGAAACATTTAAGTTGTGCACAGTATTCTAGACCCTCCATACCCATGAAATCTGTCGTTGAAATTCAAAGGAACCCATACCAATGTCATCTTTTAGATTATATTTATAAAGAGAGCTTCTTATTTCCCCCACCAACTTTTACTAAGATCACCCTAATGTGTGTGTAGAATAGGGGTAATAGAATCTTTCTTTTGGTTGGTGTGGCAATAGAATCTCTCTTTCTCTCTATATGTGAGATGGGTTTTCTCATTTGGTTACATTCCAGAATTCTTTTCAACAGTAGCTGGATTTTCTTCCTACGAGGCACATGGTTTAAATCTCGTCCAGGACCAATACGTCTCTGTATCGTCCACCAACAAGACGGATAAACAAGTCAAATGTACGGGACAAGAATTAAAACTCAGGTTCATTTTTCTCATTGTTGAATGAGATGTCTTAAGCGTATTGGAAAACTCGTTCGAGATGACTCGGTCTCGTTCACGGATGAGACGAGCTGTCAAAACGAGTTTTAAAACATGATGAGGCAGTAGAGATGTTTGGCTAGAAAGAGTTTGGACTACCCCCATCAAACACACAAAAAGTAAAGAAAAATAAAATGAAACCATGCTTCAAACAACCTTCAATTTTAATCAAAAAATAATAATAATACAAAGAAGTGGTAACAACATATGATCCCATTTTACTCTCCAAACACTTTTTTCTGTATATATATATATATTTGAAGACATATTACAATCACTCACTTCCACTCAAATTCTAAACAAACAAACACACATACACATATTATCTCTCTATCTTTCTCTTCTATTGCAATACTTAATACCACCAACATTATGAGAATATCAAATATGGGTGGGTGACAAACCCTGTTCACCTCAACCAAAATAATTAGCTCACCCCAACATTGATACAAAACTCCCTAAATTTAGCAGAGTTCCTCTAAATATAGCAGAGTCCTCTTCACACTAGCCTTAATGGTGTGTGGAACAATAAAACAGTCAGACATGACATATCAATCAGGGCATTTGAAAAAAAGACCCACCATGATATCTTCATAAATACTAAAACACTATATATATTATATAATTAATTAAAGATTATAAACTCCTACTAAAGTTAGAGGTGTTCTTTGTTAATTGTGGAGAGAATTTGAGTTGTTAAAGACTTAGAATTGACTTCCACTGAAGGTTTGACCAAAAGCCCAGTTTGATGGAGTAATGTTGTTGGAAACTATAGTGTGCCCATCACTTGTTGTGATCTTAAAAGAGAGGACTTGACCATTAAGATATAAGTTGCTCTGCCAATTCTGGCCCCAATTTCTTGACATGGATTGCCAACTAGTTTTAGACCCTTTGATGGAAACAGCCACAACATCTCCAACCCCACCAACATTAGTGATGAGGACAAGATTGAAATAAGAGTGACCATTTATTGTAAATCTGATTCCCCCAGTCTTCTTGCAAGCAACTCTGCAAGCAAAAGAGAGAAAAACAAGATAAAGTAAATAGAGATCAGGGGTAGAAATGTTTTAAAAGAAGAAAAAGTTATTTATGTGTAAAGGGTTAATGGTCCATTATTTAAACTTGAGAGTTAATATTGGCACCCCAACTTTTACTTATTATTTATCACACCCTTCAAAACATTACAAAAGTTTGGTTCAAGTTATTACCTCAACATTACAAAGAATCATAACCATATATGGTTTCAAAACTCATCCAAAACTGAGACGTATAGCCCGAGTTGTCTCGATATTTGGCATGGACGAGACGGACGGACAAATCAATTTTTCAGATGGGATTTAAAATCTCATATTCATTTTTCTCATTTTTGAATGAGACGTCTCAACCATATCGGCAAACTCGTCCGAGACAACTCGGTATCTGGTATGGATGAGACGAGAATCGAAACCAGATTTTAAAACCATGATCATAACACATTCAAACAAGTTCAACAGTTGTTTACAATTAGGATTAAGCTCATATAAAATCTTTCAAATGAGAGAGTTTCTATTGACATCCCAACTTTTACTTACTCTCAATCATTGACTTATTATTATTATTTTTTATTGGGGTGTAATAAGTAAAAGTTGGGGAACTAATAGTCACTTTTTTTAAAACTTTGATGAAGTGGGTAAGGGTAAAATGGTCTTTTTCTTATCTAACCTTCTATATTGAACAGGGACAATTCCTGCTTTGAATTGAGCTATGTGTTGGAAAACAGGTTGTGAGAGATCAAAGTGTTGTTGAGGAGGGTTACACCATCCTCCTGCATTGTTTGGGAGAGCATTGTTTGGTGGGCAAAAGTTGGTTGCAGTCACAATGATGGATCCTGGTAGGCACCACTTAGGGTCATTAACACATTTGATCTCATAACAAGCCCCACAACTCAACCCATTGTTGAACAAAGCAGTACTTAATGCAGCTGTGTCAGTCCCATAACCTTGACTATAAAGATTTCCATACCCACAAGCTCCTCCTGCCAAAAACCAAAAAAAACAAAAAAAAAAAATTAAGGGCCAGATTTTAAGAAGAATTTAGAGAGGAAATTTTTTTTAGAGCTTCTATTGCCACCCCAACTTTTACTAACTGCACCCCCAAGAAGTGTGTTAAATCTATGGTGATTTACATATGAATTGGGGTGATGTTAGCAAAAGTTGGTGTGGCAATAAAATATCTCTTTTTAGAAGGAAAAAAAACTTACCCATTGTACCAGAAGCATCACCACCTCCATAGAAAGTAGCATGGGCACTAGACCAATCACCTCCATAGCCATGAACAGTTTTCAACATGGTTAAAAGGGTTATTAAGGAAAACTTAAGAAAGTCCATCTCCTGCATAAGAGTCAAGTGAAACCCATTTGAGATTTTAGTATTTTTAGTAAGAAAAACTTGAAAAAAATGAAGAAAAATGCATGACTTGTAGGAGAAAAAAATGGGTTTATTGGGCTTACAAATAGGCTTTAGAGACTGAAATGTGAAAACCAAGTTGACAAAGGAGAAAGTGAGGTAGAGAAGGTGAGGAAGATGAGAGGGAGAGATGGGTCTATTTATAGATGTGGATGGAGAGAGAGAGAGAGAGAGAGATGTAAGAGAAAAGAATAAATAATATAAAAGTTTCTAGAATTTTTAGGAAAATTGAAATATGGGAGAACAGAATCATGACTACTAACTGAAAAAAAAAAAAAAAACTGCTAAAATAACCAACATCCACTTTTTTTTTTTTCTTTTCTAGTGTCCCTTTTGTAAAGCATATTTTACTTTTCCAGCACACCCAAAAAAATTAAGAGAGCTGTTATTGGCACCCCAACTTTTACTTATTACACTCCAATTAAAAATATAGTAAGTGAATGACAGAGAATAGGTAAAAATGTTGGGGTGCGAATAGATCTCTCTTCTTTTTTTCTTTTTTTTATTTGGCTAGATTTCAATTTTTCAGTCTAGGATTTTATATCATAAATGTAAACAACTATGGAAATTGTTTGAATGAGTGTCATAATCTTTTGTAAGGTTGAGATTATAATTTGAGCCAAAACCCTTTGAAATGTTTTAAAAATGAATTTTAATCTTTAATTGGGATAAATAATTTAAGAAATTGGCGTGTGATAAGTAAAAATTGGAGTGCCAATAGCAGCTCTAAAAAAAAAAATTTAAGGGGAAAAAAAAGTATTTTGAGCTCCTCAGAATCTTATCCTATAAAGATAGAGTTATTTTAAAAGAAAAGGTAAAAGTTGCTGACTTAAACTTTGTTTGAGACCTACATGGAAAAACATCTGCATTAAAAAGACATTAAGTGCTGGAAACCACTGAGGTTGGGAGTTGAGGATTTGAATTTTAGTCTTTTTGGTCTGCTTGGCAAAAAGTTAAAATTCTAACTCTTTTTTCTTTTATCAGCTTATGTCGAGAACTTCCAAGAATCACCCATATTAAAAAGTCAATAAAAGTAACCTTGTTCTTGAAGTAAAGTATAATTTACTAATAATATAGATTAACTAACTAAGAAGAAATATCCTTAGTTTATGTGGAGGTTTTGTTAGGGTTTCCACTCCTTGAGATGCTTTTTACCTTGATGTCAAGCTTGGTCTTGATCTAATGATTTCCTCCTCTTTAAGATGGTGATCTGACTCTTGTTGTGATTGTTGGGACAGTAGGAGGTAAAAAGGTGGGAAGGATGGGGTCTTACTGTGGTGCATGTCAAAGATCACGTTTTTTCTTACTCATCATTTTCAACCTCATTCAAGTATTAAATCTAGTTTTGATAAATACTCTTTTTTACTTGCAATGACCATTTGATATTTGATAGTTTTAGTTTAGTATGTTATCTTGGGCCTTACTCAATCTTTAGGGACATGTGTTCTCATCATAAAACGTGGTAAAAATGGCCTTTACAGTTTAAAAGTTAGATAATAACATTCAATTGGAACTACGGTAATCTCGGTCGGTCAGCGCTTCGAATTACAAAAAAAAAAATTTCCAATTTTTTCAAGAACATTATTTAATAGGTACTTCCTTTTTTTCTGTAAAATTAAAATATTATGTGTATTAGATTACCCAACTTGGCACATGAGGTGATGAGGTTATATATTTGAGTTTTATAAGTTGTAAATATTTACTTTACCCATCCTTGTTGGGAATCCACCTCTTGACTATTGGAACCACTAGTAACATAAGAAACCATATTTAAGACAGAATATTAGGACCAGCTTTACTAGACTGCCTAAAATTCAGGATCTAAAAGGTTGGATCAAAGTGCTTTGCATGTGACATGCCACACATCTTGAAAGGATAAATGACAATCTTACCCCCTTCAACCTGTCTCTCTCTCTCTCTCTACTTGCTTTTTATCCACTTTTTCATCTGTTTTAGCAAATCTTAGCTGTACCCATTTGATGATCATCAATGATTTTTAAGCTACAACCTCATTATAGTCTACACAAGTTCTACTCTTTACAGCTAAACAGAACAAACCCGGACATGGTGACTTAAAAGAATGAAAAATATAGATATTTAATCCTCAAAATCTCACTGACTCTTTGTGCTTGAACCGATTAGTTTTTCAAACTAACAACATGGGTATCTCCAGTTTTCAATTGGGTCAAATCATTTGGTTTGGCAAAGAAAAAATAAATACTTAGGCACATATCATCACATGTCAGTCTCATTAGTCATTCATTCTCTTTTATTTTCTCCATTTCTATGGTTAGAGTGATCTCACTCTTCCCCCAAGTTGAAATATTAAAAACACAAACTATTTTGACTTTCTCTCAACTTCCATAACTTCAAAGCAATATAATAAGGCTTATACTCCAAAGAAGTTCAGTTTCTTCCATGGTTTTAAATCTCATGGATTGAGACGAACTTCCATAACTTCAAAGCAATATAATAAGGCTTATACTCCAAAGAAGTTCAGTTTCTTCCATGGTTTTAAATCTCATGGATTGAGACGACGTGTCCGATACGTCTTGGTATCGTCCACCAACAAGACGGATAGACAAGTCAAACATATCAAATAAGATTTAAAACAATAATTCATTTGTCTTATTGTTGAACGAGACGATTCAAACGTCGGTCTTGTTCATGGATGAGATGTCAAAACAAGTTTTAAAACTATGGTTTCTTTTCCCTTTTTTCTTCAATTTTTGTTCTAATATTATTTTTTTGTTTAATATTTTTTATTTAATGATAGATAATATTTTTTTTTTCTCTCTTATGTCCTAAACAAATATAATCTCTAAGGGTGAATAGAAAATTGCACATGGGATCACATGGCCACTTGAAAAGCTTAGAATGGGTTGAAAAGGAGAGCCTATTTGCCTAAGTGAATAGGCCTTCCTACATCCAATTTGCCCCATATTTTATCCAAAACCTAGACTTCCATAATTCACAAACACATCAAACCATAGAAAGACTAAAAAGGAAAACTGTGTAATCACTATCACACGTGTGGGCCCACTCAACATAGAAATACCCACTTCAAAAGCCCAATGAGTAAACCATTCCATAGGACCAGTCTCGTCCCCTCCCCATGTACTTGTGTTTATGGCCTCAGAAATTGAGGCCTACCTGCCATCAGCATTGTCTGGGGTGGGCTCATGTTACATGCATGAACTGATTGGGCGAATTGGGTTACTTTTGAAGACCAACCATAGAATATATTTTTTGCTTATCGTGGGTATCCGCACCTTTCAGGGTGAGACTAATCCCACACGGTCACACGCAACACCCTCTAGGAAAGTCCTACATGCAACTAGTTGAGTCGAGGATCAACAAGACCCTGGAAGGTGGCCCCAAGGAATTCATAGCTTCGTGGGATTTCGAACACTTGTCCTACCCTTCTTGAGGAGCTTATCAAGGCTCGGCTTGCCACTAGGCCAACTCCTTGGGGTTAACCAAGCATAGAATATATGAATCGCAAAATGGTTATTTTATCCCAGAATTTAAAAAAAAAATTAGAGCTGTTCGATCCAACCTTGGAATATGTTGTCGTTGCCAAAAATATAAGGCTTCTTATGAATCATAAATGCCGCGGCCTTAGGACTTGAGGAGTGATTATATATGCCTTGTTTCGGGGTGGTGATGCTTCCTATAGAAGTGTTTCAATTGGACAATTTAGTAACCATGTTCTGGAAGTGCTTTTTGGGGTCGAGAATTGGGGAATAATCATTTATTGAAAAATATATCTTGTACAATAAATTGTGCATGAATGACATTTGTCCCTTAAAAGATAGAAGATCGTTTATCGTCACATCTTGACTAATAATGAGAGAAGGTTCAACACGAAAATTTAAGTGGTTATATATGCCCCCACTTTTATATTTAAATTTAATATAATCAAGATCATTTTAGTCAAAAATCCAAAAAAATTGCAACCCACACCCTAGAATGACGTTGCTTAGTTTACAAAATTATAAAAAGATACCCTTCTTCTATTATCTAATCTACAAAAACCCTTTAGTCAATATTTTAAATTATAAATAATCCCTTTTAATGAAAGTACAACAGTACAAGGAGGCTAGTGGTGTATTGTAATTGAAGGGAGTCATCTCAAACATGCCTCAAAACCTCCTACTAGTTGCTCTCTTCCTTCCCTTCTAGGCCTTCTCTATGAACCAAGGAACCATTGTTAGATTCTAATTTAGTTATTTTTATTAAAATCATATTATGAAAATTGATTTCCACCCTAATGACAACGTAATTTATTTTTAGTTTAAAAGAAAAACTGATATCAAAATCTAAAATCACGATCTTCTGTTGGTGACACTATTTTAAAAGTCATGATATCAGATATCTAAATGTTAAAAATTCACATTGTTAATTATCCTCTGCCTTATTGAGGCACTTCTTTGACCTATTTGGGATTTCTTGGGTTCTTCTGAACACTACTTTTTCTATCTTTCAGAGATGAGATTTGTCTTGCTTCTCGAGGAGATTGAACATTTTGTGGAGGTTTCTTTCTTTTGCCATTTGTGGGGGAATTTGGTTGGAAAGGAATGAGAGAATTTTTAGAGGGGTGATCTCAAACTTTCATGAGATTACCCTAAACATTTTAGGGCCTTTAATTTTTTTGGTGTAAGCTATACCCTAATTTCAAGAGTGCCTTCTATGAAGACTTTATCTTCTAGTAGTAGACTTTAGTAAATCGTTAGGAGCTTTTTGGGTGGGTCACCTCAACCGCCTTATAAGTCTCTTTTGTATTATGTTCCTTCGTTAATAAATTTACACTTATCAAAACAAAAACAAAAAAAACTGGAAGAAACGAATCTTTCCTTGCTTCTGATTGTATACGATATCTGATTTTGATTATGGGAGAATCACTTTTATAATTCCAACCAAAAGTTAATCTTCAAAGAATTACATGGTAAAATATTTTCTTAAAACTTTTATTATTCAAAATGAAGTGAAATTGAAAGACATGAGCTGATCTGAATTTATATATGTTGTCCATAAACATAACGCCTTCGATCTGCCAACAAATTCTCGCCTCTATGATATCCACGCTCGACAGAAATTGGCTTCATGACACAATAACGAGTGTTTGAACACGAACCACCGTTCTCTCTCTCAATCCCTTTAGAACCATTCATACCCATACCAACCCTTCTCTTATCTATTTCATGCCTTTCGGCCCTCTTGAGATTTTGCTTCCTAATTGGAGAACCAAATTTTCCTTTACTATGTCTTCTTGTTATGGGCACTGGCATAACATCGAGGCCCATCAACTTGGCTACGACACCCGGTTTGCACCAAACAACACTTTCTCCTGCTAAAGTTGGAGGCAAAGTAAGATTTCTCTCAAAATCTAAATCCCTATGAAGTCTCCCTCTTAGTCCACTACTACAACAAACTGATTTACGACCACCTTCGTACCTTCCCATGACACGATCCATGTTTCTGAATGAAGAGCGATACATAGCATCTCTCCCATCTAGAGAAAATCGAGGGTACTGATTCAATGCATTCTTTGCCGATCGTAAGACGTCAGAGTTGTTGACGCAAGACATCCTACGTCTAGTCTCGCCATATTCGTCAAGCTTTGTCTTCCTTGCAGCAGCCTCCTCTAATTCTAGCTGCAATATCATCTCCTCCAAAGTTGGTGTCTTGTCTGCTAAATTAGTGTCATCTAAGTAGGAAGAGCTATCGAAAGAGGGGGTTACCAGGCAAGGCATGTCCTGGTTGGTCTTTCTTTGGTTTAGTGTCGAAGTCGAGCCATCCCCATTGCAGAAGCTTCGAAAACCCTTCTTCATCTTGGCTCCCACTGTGTTCTTGAGAAGAAAGAAGGATAAGTCTTTCATTAGTTGTGGTGAATGAAGAAGAGGAGTTAAGAAGGAGAAATGGGGTTGAAGGAAAGGAAGAGAAAACTTTAAAGAGATGCTGGTGGGCAACATTGAACGTGAATGGAGTGAATGGGGGCGGTTTGGCTAAGAGAATTAATAGAACTCACATGACAAAAGAGGGAAAGTTTCACAAGTTTTCTCACCTCTGCAAAGCTTAAGAAGATCAAAGCCATAGCTTTGGAGACCCAACTATCACAAACTCTCAATGCTCCAAGGTGAAGCCAACAAAAGATTGACATGTGTCACATCATGCATGGAATCCTTGCACTCAAACCTCGTCATATTTATTAATTAGTTTAAACTAAACGTCAGATTCTTGAACAGATAATGTACATTGGCTCCCTATTACAGCTTTCAAAAAAAAAAAGGACCACAAACTAAAATAGGAAAAAAAAAAATGAAAAACCAGAAGTACGCAATCTCAAGTACACCTCCCACTACCACCTACTTTTTTGAGGATCTAGAGGGGCCAACTGGGTCACGGGTTGAAGACGATGACCCAGACCTGCGAAACACCTTTGTTCGAAAAAAATCTTTTCCTGCCTTTCCCTTAAATGAGAAATGCTTCTTAAAATTATTTTTTATCAAGTTACTACCACCACTTGGTTCTTGCACCGGCCGACACTGGTCTCGTTTCAAAGTGCTCTCGATTAGTTCTGAAGACTGATCACTGCCACTAATTCCCGAGGCATCAGAAATCACAACCCCTTGGTTCCTTCGCACCGATCTTAAGGCCATCTGCAATGGTTCAGAAATGGATGGGGATTCGTCCATCTCACCAATGGTTTTCAGGCACAGAGGGCAAGGAGGATCATGGATCTGAGTCTTCGGTGTTGTCTGCTCCAAGCATTCCGCATGGAAAACATGACTGCAGGCTAGTACCCCAACAATGGGCATGTCACCACCTCTGATGATTCGGTAAGAACTCCACGGGGATTTCTGCCACATAAGTCTCCCACACAACCCACATTTCTGATCTTCGGTCAAGTAGTTTGGTGATCGGAGGTTCTCTAAATCTACATGTTCTGCTAGATCAAAGCTTTCTCCATCAAACCCTAGATCATAACTGCTAGCGTTACTCCACCTGAAGCCCTCTCTTCTAGAGCTCATGCTTGGGTGAGGGGAAGCCTCAGTCTTCTGAAGCTCAGAGAGGGTTTTATGGAACTTGAGCTCGACAATTGAACTGCTATCCGGCCAATGATATGGTGAAATTCTATTGTCTCCAGGAGTCAACCTGCTAAAACTATTCGTGCCAACAGAACCAAAGGCCTCGCTGTCCGAAATTGGTGAACCAAACGCCTCACTGTCAGATATGGGATTGCGGAACACTAAAGGATAAACCGGTTTTGACATGAAAGAGCGCCGGTTTGAGAGGGAGAAGGAGATCGGTCGTTTGCTAAGAGACTCCCATTGGCTGGACTCGGAAAGAGATGATGGAGACCCAAGACTATTGGATGCTGCAGATGCTCTACTATTAAATCGCCTCTGCAATCAGGAGAAGGAAGCAAAGCGATGACACTAAGGAACATTATGAGAGCTATCTCACCTAGGGGTGCAACTTGGTCCGGTTCAAACCGAGAACCAAACTGATAGCTTTGGGCTGGTTTGGTTCGGTTTGGAACAAGTTGTAGTTCAGTTTTGGCTTTAAGAAAATAGAGAACCGATCAATTTGGTTCGGTTCTCGGTTCAAGGCATGTATAGAACCGAACCAAACCAAGAAACGGACCCTCATGCAACAATAAATAAATATTGGTTTATTATGAATTATTTTAGGAGTTGTGTATAAATTAATAAGAAAAATATTAATAGGTTAATGATTTATCATATAAATTTTATGTTCATAATCTATATATTTCAATTAACAATAGGTTACTGCCGAGAAAGTTTATAGAATATTGGCAACCCATAGAACCGAAAGAACTGAACCAACCCAACCTTAGTTCGGTTTGGATTGGTTTGTTTCTATTAGTATTTGGTTTGGTTCGGTTCGGGTGCTTTTTTAGTGGAACCGACCAATGTTGGTTCGGTAGCAATTTGTCCCCAGACCGAACCAAGTTGCACCCCTAATCTCACCCATAAAGTTGAAACAAGATGTTACCTCGGTTGAGTGAGGGAACAGAGACGTCTCAGACCTAGATCCTGATCACAATGAAAAAACATATCTAGGTTACTCATGACGAAATGGAATAATTAAATAAATATAGGAAACCAAGAAAAGATAAGCTAGATAAGGTGAAAGGCATAGGTAACTAATAACTGGACTTCTTTTCTCGGACTATCAGGTAGAGTACAATCAGCAATATATTCAATAAATATGAAGCTGAAAAGACTTTTTTGGTAGGCAAGAATACAAAGTTTAAAAATAAATAAATTGAAAGAACAAATTGTAATAATTTAAGCAAGTAGTCGACATAGTGCTGCACCAAAATTTAGATTACAGGTGTGTAAGCTTGAATGCACGAACAGGATACATTCAACCAACCTTAAATTTTTGGGATGATGCTTTTATTATGATGATATAATATTATTAGTCAAGCAGCTCCATGGTAATGACAGTATGTTTGGATTTTGGAATAGATCCCATTTTGAGAGATTTGAAAACAATATCTAGTTGAAAAGTTCCATAGATCCTCCGTTCCACAACACATTTCTTAAGTCATAATAATACAAGAAGATCAAGTGGTTTTTTTATCTGTCAAGGGCTCAGAAATGAAAGACTACAGCAAAGATCTAGTTTGCCACATGAGAAATTTAAAGAACTTATTAAGAGTCCCCCATTACTTGCTCCGTAAACTTGATTTTTCAATTAGATATCCATGACCACCTAGATAAGAGATGATGATTTTCTTTTGCCAGGCAAGTAAGGTGGTCAGTAATCGACATGAAAGTGGGTTCATTGAGATTTGAACCTAGGTCATGGGTTCAATACCCCACATGCCTTCAGCAACTTAGCTAAGTTAACACCTTTAGATAAGAGTTGATGATGCATAAGACAATGTTAATAGAAAAATACAGCAGGAAAGAATTCTTCCTTACAATTTAAAGGAATTTAAATGTTCTTAATTTCTTATTGTGCACACCAAATACACAATCATGAGATTATAGATGAAGAAAGTAAAGGACTAAGAAACTGGTACTAGTAGGAAAGACAAAAAAATAGACGGTATAAGGAAGATGATGTTGAACTAGATTTTAACCATAGCCTGAAAATATTACTAACCATCATGAGATTATAGATGAAGCTAAGATAAATCAAACACACTCAGACAGTACTTCAATATCAGCATCAACCTTAAATCATAAACAAGACACAAATGATTAAATAACTTAAGTGGGAGTTGTCACGAATCAAAGATCTAGAGTAGACATTAGTATGGGGTACATGTTGACCAAAGATAGATGCTTGACCATATTTGTGCACTTCAGTGCCACTAGTAAACTAGATTATTATTCCCCCACCATAGCTGTTGAAGTAGCTTCGCACCCACGCACTCTGTTACCTACAGATTACAGAACATATTGTTTGCATTGAATTTCAAAAACAAGCACTTCCCACTGCTCGTAAACCAGATGATTTGTTTTCTGCACCATTGAATAGTTTGTAGCAATGTCACAACGAAAATTAGTGGGTTATTAATGACAGCTATGGTCACCCATAAACTTCAAAATGAGTGTGGCACCTCCGTCTGACTTTTCATTTCCAGCTTTTATGAAGGATTCACTAATATGCAATGAAACAATCATGACCTGTAATTCTGAAAGTTGACGGAAAACAGATAAATCCAACCGGCTAGGATTACAAGTATCAAGCTATAGAGATTTGAGTCCACATAATAAGACTAAAGCACCGATGACATGTGTAAGTTCATTACAGTTCTAACCTACTAACTGGTTAATTACGTTTAAGTGAGGCTGTGGAATGCAAATTATAAGACATTGTAACTTTTGGCTTAGTTTTCCACAGCTTGTTTAGGTAACTTTTAACGTATCCTAGACGTTGCAGATCTCAATCAACCCATTCAAGTACCAGAATGACATCTGCGTTTGCTTGGACAACAGCATATCTCAATCAACTCATTCAATTACCAGAATGACATCTGTGTTTGCTTGGACAACAGTATTCAAGTCAAAGATGAGTTCATTTTTAAAGATCTAGGACCTTCATCCATACAAACATTCTTAAATCTCAGTACCAAGTTTTCGAATTAAAAATAAAAAGGAAAATGACATTGAAAGCCCAATCTTTCTAAAATGAAGAACCCATAATTGAAATATTGACGGCAATGCTGTATCAATAGCAAAGAGAGAAAATGAGCATATATTACCTCCCATAGAAGGGGTAGAAAACTCATCCGAATTAAGCTTCTGAACTGGTGGTGTCCACTGAGGGGGCTGGAAATTGTCAGACGGGCTTCCAAAATAAGAAACCACGCCATCAGACATGGAATGGTGATGATTGGGGAACTGGTCCCTGCTCAACCGGCTTCTGTGTCCTTTACTATTTGAAGCAAATGATGAACCGCATAGTGAAGCTCCTTGGAACCCATAATGTGAGCCATCTGACTGAAATCTACACTCCGGTCTCCTTGGAGGAGGAGGAGAAAAGCTTGAATTTGTCCGCCATTGAGGTTCAATAGAAACCATGGAACAGTTCCCACCCACTGTATTTGATTCTGCTCCATGTGGCCCAGCGGCCACACAACAAAGTGCACCCGTCTTAGCTATTTTCTAATACAGAAGTCAAGATGTGTTGTCGTCTCAATGAAAACTTTCATGAAAGCATTGGCCCCTCATGCCAAGCAGAACGGCATAAACGTCAAGAGCTAGAAGGAGAGACGAGAACCTTTAAAATATAAGGCTGTAGCATAGGAGACAAGGATGGCAGTGACTGTCTTCCAGAATTAACTCCAAAAATGGTGAAGAGCTAATAACCTCCCACCATGAAGATGGACCACAATATGCAAACTTATAAATCTCCTATCTTGCTCAAAGATCTAGTGAAGAACTTCTTCAAATCCAGATATTCAGGTGGGTTACATCTACTACTTACCAGTCAAGTTGTCCCGGCAAGCACCTCTCTACACAGCTAGTTTTTTGTCCAGCGCCTCATGGAAAGAGACCACCTTTATTCTGTAGAAAAAAATGTTTCAGCCGACAAAAAAAGGACAGACCTTGTACCCCCCAAAAAATAAGGAAAAACTTAAATGTGTTTTTTTTTTTTTTTGCTATTAAAATACACTTAAGATGGAATAATGTGAACCTAAATAAGTAGCAAAAATGCCTTAACTTTTAATTTTTATTCAATAAAAATAAGGAAAGAAGTATTTCGAAGTAGAGAGTGAGAAGCATTCTTATAGCACCATATCAAATAAATGCAGAATAGCAGTTATTTTAGAAACATTCTTAGAGGACATATTATAATAATCCTCATTTAGAAGTTACTTTCATGGAAAACCATTAAAATGAACGGTGTAAAATAGCCGAATCTTTGAAGGAAAGGAACATCCCATAAATGAAGTTTTCATACCCATTATGGGATGGATTTTCTATTAGAGTAAGATTTTTAAGGATTCTGGACAATTCTTCTTTGAAGATTTTTTTGTTTAAATGGGACTCTCTTCGTGATTCATAAGGCTTTTTCTTGTTGTCGCTGCTGGTTTTTTATTGTTTATTTGGGTTTTTGCCCCTTGTATCTAGGAGGGTAACCGTCTTGGCCACTTTCTCCTCCTCCTCTCTATTTTTATAAAATTGCTTTTGACGATCAAAAAAATAATAGTAATAAGTTAGTACCTTAAGTGTTAGGCTGTGTCATGCGCAGATGTGTGTCTAACAAGGAAAAATCCTAAAGGTCATGTTTGTTTACCCATCTCTGGTGTCCAGCCCAAGGGGTCGAACGACATAAACCCATATTTTTATGTTTGTCTTGTATAGTTTTGACAAAGAAATGAGGAAAAGGAGATCCCATGTAGGATTTACATATTACGTAAGCATGGGTATAGGGGAATCCCACCGCAAGCGACTAAGAAGATTTGGAAAGCAGAATAGAAGAATAAGTGATATAGAGGATATATCTTAAGATCTTTCCATTGCTTCCTTGGAAGCAAACATATTTTATCTTAATTGAAATGCTTCTCCCAGAACTAGAACTCCTTCATAGCCTAAGGCGTGCTTATTTGGTTTGGACTCCTTTTTTTCAACATTCAAAAGTTGTACATGAATTTCCTTTTTAAGGAATCTGGATTTGGATGGCTAAGAGAGTTACATGGATTTATTCTTACCATAATAGAGACATCAAAATAGTGGACTCCTTTTGCAAGACAAACAAGCTTCAGAGTAAACCTGAAAAGGTTTTACCTTAGTAAGATAAACGCCTTTATAGATTAGTGGCCTCTATTTTTGCAGCAGAAATCCTAGCTAAAGAACTATAAAACCAAAAGATATAGACAAATACAAACACATAAAGCAGCTTACCCACGAATTCTTCATCTATTATAAAGACCCAATTTACTCAATTACAAACACAAGTAAAAGGGACAAAATAATTTTCCAATAAAAAAAAAAAGAGCCCTTTTGAAGATAATACACAATCCTAAGATTAAAAAAAACAAACACATAAAAGCAACATACCCATGAATTCTTCAACGATTATAAAGACCCAATTACTCAATCACAAACACAAGTAAAAGGGGAAAATTAATTTTAAAAAAAAAAAAAAAGAAAAGTCCCCCTCTTGAAGATAATACACAATCCTAAGATAGACAAATACAAACACATAAAAGCGTGCCCACGAATTCTTCAACATTTACAAAGACCCAATTACTCAATTACAAATTTCACGAGTAAAAGGGGTAAAATAATTTTTTTTTTTTTTTAAGTCCTCTTTTGAATAAAATACACAATCCTAAGATAGACAAACACAAACACACAAAAAAGCAACATACCCATTCTTCAACGATTACAAAGACCCAATTCCTCAATTATAAACACAAGTAAAAGGGGGAAAATAATTTTCCAAAAAAATGTCCCCTTTCGAAGATAATACACAATCCTAAGATAGACAAATACTAACTAACACATAAAAAAGCAAAACACCCTCGAATTCATCAACAATTACAAAGACCCAATTGCTCAATTACAAACATTAGTAAAAGGGGCAAAATAATTTTCCAAAAAAAGTCCTCTTTTGAAGATAATACACAATCCTATGTGGAAAAAAAAATCAGGACAAATCTGTCTCTGCAACCAAGTACCCCATAAAACCCCTCACCATCCATCGTCTACCTCTGAAACTTCCCTCTCAAACTGATAAAATGGATTTCTTTTATTCTATTTTTCCCCTTTTATTTTGAAATTTCAACATCAATTATACATTTTTGAAGATAAACATTACGTATAATCTTTCAATCACCATTTAGATTATATCTAACCATCTTGCAAGACTTTATCACTGAAATTTCACATTTGGGTGAAAAATTGGATCCAAATCAAACCAATAAGCTCAGAAAATCACAAAAAAGAAGTTAAAAAACAAGTAAATTAGAGAAAAAAACGTACCTGAACTAAAAATTTATCGAATTTAGATTTCTAGGGTTTGTTTTGATGTATGAATGCGAAAAGGGGGCTAAGAGTAGAAGAAAAACCCTAGCTTTGATGAGAAACGGTGGAGTCGTCGGCGATTTTTTGTTTTATTGTCTTTGGTCCTTCTGTGAGAGAGAATAAAAGAAAGATAGAGAGTAAAAAACGTGTCCAATCTCCCGCTTTTTCTCTCCTTAGTGCTTCAGTGGGCCTTCTTTTTTGTAACCAACACTTATCATATTTTTCTGCCACGTGGATGATTGACCAATGTGAGTGCGGTTGGATGGAAGGAAAAGTACCTAATCTCTACCATAACCTTTTTCACTATTCTGCTTTTTCAGGTACACGTGGCATGATATATTCTTCCAAATCTCTACTGAGACACCAATCATTACTTATGTTACACATTTTTTTTCTAAAGAATTTGGATATGGGTAGTGGAGTCGACGGGTCGATTTCGGATCGATTCCTTAAAGAATCAGAATTAGAACCAAAACCTTTAGATTTTATCTGTTTTGATTTCGATTCTCAAATTAATGGAATCAGAACTATCAAAAAAAAAAAAAAAATTCTTTATATAGTTTTGATTCTCTATTCGTTTTAGTTTTTCTTGCTTCCAGTTCTAAATTGGTTTGGTTTGAAGAGATCTAATTTTAATTGGTTCCAATAAAAAGCGATTTGGACTTGGGGATTTTGATTTTGGTTCTGGTTTAATTTCAATTAAATCGTACCCATTGATAATCCTAGATAAGGGAATGAGAGAGAAATTTAAATTAATGATTTTGGTTGAAAAGAGAGATAGTAAAGTACTATGTAGGGGTGCAACTTGGTTCAGTTTGAGGTTAAATTGGAATCGAACTGACATAGGTCAATTCCACGAAATAAGAATTAGAACCAAACCAAATTCCATTGGAACCAAACCAACCCAAATCGAATTAAAGTCAGTTTGGTTCAATTCAATTCTACGGATTGCCAATATTCTATAAATTATAAGTAATATTTTTTAATAAAAAAAATAAGCATAAAATTTCATACAATATATACCAAATTTATCCATAAAAAGTCATTAGTTTATCCATAAAAAATCACTAATCTATGTCCTAACTCCTAAAATAATTTATTGCATAGGGATTCATTTCTTAGTTTGGTTCGGTTCTATACAAGCTCTATCCAAGAGTCGAATTAAATTGATCAATTCTCCATTTTTGTAACCCATAACCAAATTGCAACTTGTTCCAAATTGATCAGTTCTTCATTTTCATAAGCCCAAAGCTATAGGTTTGGTTTAGTTCTCGGTTTGAATCGGACCAAGTTACACCCTTAGTACTATGTTGAAAATTTAGTGAAAATTGCTTAAGACTTTAAATCATTTTCATGGAAAATCACATTTTTCATGTGTTTGATTGAATTTTTTCCATGGAAAATGGATTTTTACTTTCATTAAAAAATCCAACATCGGTTAGATTTTATTTTTCCCACCGATATACTCATGAAAAAAAATGAAATCCACTCCTAAATCACAAAATCATCATATCTTCTTTTTCTTCCCTACCACCATCACCTCCATTGTAGATTGCAATCACTACTATCAATGTTGACGATCGTCTCTCTCTCTCTCCTTAGACTACTAGTCACTATTTGCAATGTAGTAGGTACAAAATTTGAGAGTTAAGCCTTAGAAATACAATTGCTAAGTGTATCTTCTTTATTATAGTGAGACAAGGATGAGCATAATTGACGATGTAAGATTGCATTATTATATGGAAAACGTTGAAGTAACATTAAAATGTACATCAATTCTCACATTGCTGACGTGGATGTATGTACGAAATCATAAATACTTTCATCGAGATACGAGTGAAAAGCATATATGTTTATGTGTGAACCTCCACATCAACAATGTGAGAATCGATATACATTTCAATGTTACTCCAACACGACTCTTATTATACTTTTTAACTATACAAAAATACCCTACCATACATTATATTGAAATAGTGGTGAGTATAATTGACACCAATCCACATTAATTATTTGTTTTTTAAATTCTAAAAACACCCCTACACATAACATTAAATAATACAACCAACAACATAATATAAAACCAAAACTAACAAAACCCCGAGGGGTTGACTCAATGAAAATTTCGGAACATTAAGCAGTTAGTGTCCTTAGGTCGTGAGTTTGATACCTAGTATGAGCATTAATTCCTCAAGGACCACCCACAAGAGTGTACCATCACCTACCTGATGAGTGTAATGTGCGAGTGTTGCCATAGTCTATGGATTGGACAAAGTTCATATATGAGCCCGATCTACATGTAATTTTTTTTTTAAATATATTTTTGCTTATCGTGGATATCCCCATCCTTCAAGTTAGACTAATCACACGCACCAACTCCTCGAGGAGAGAGAGAGAGAGAGAGAGAGAATCATGGTTGAATTTGACCATTAAATGGTGGGAGTCGAGGGTAGGATAAGGTCAACCGGATTGACCAAAACCAAATTTTCCAAACGTAATTTTCGGGTGAGAGACCAATATGCCATTTAATTCTTTGAAATAGTAGGCGTAAAGAAGGAATTACAGAGTAGAAAAGACATACCTTTTCAAGGATCCATGGCTTCAAGAGGCTTTGATTTGATTTTCTATATTCAATGTAAACATGCCTTCCCAATGGGAATCAATCTCTCTCTCTCTGTCTCCTTTGGAATAACAAAGTTGGGCACAAAAGCATAAAAATGTCATATTTTCATAGATATAACCTGAGTTTTGGTTATAACACCTATGTCTTACTTGAGATAATCCCAATGTTCTGACATAGATGGCATACCTCTGGACTCTGATGTCATATAATAAGGCAAAGATCAAAATACCCTTGTTTCAAATTTTTGTCAAAAATCCTTTGTTTAACTCCCTAAACCACTTGTCTTCAACCTCTTAAGGTAAATATTTTTTTATCCTCGTTCTCTCTTTTTCAACATTCAAACTTCAAGAACAAGATAGAATTTTTCGGGAAGTTGAAAATAACGGATTTTTAAAAAGAAAAAAACTTTTTTTTCCTTATCGATAAACCTACTTTTAATTAGATGAATAACATGATAACGGTGGAAAATGAACTCAAATATAACTATCATCACCCATCAACTTTACCAAGCCACCTGGCATCTTATAAAAAATATCAAGGATTTTTTAGAGAGAGTTGATATTGCCTCACCAACTATGTGGACGAAACTCTTTGGTGATTTATATAGGAATTGGTGTGGCATTAGTAAAAGTTGATGTGATAATAGTAGATCTCTTTCTTAAAAAAAAGTTAAAACCATGTAAGTTGAAATGTTCGAAGATAATGAGTTTCAATAGGATTAGGGGACGATCTACAATCAATCTTATAAGGATTGGAGCTGGTGGGTATTATTCCAACAATAATCAAATCGATCCCTTTTAAATTGATTTTTATTGGATCTTATTTTTAAGATTCATATATGAAGGTCCGGATTGAAATAAATTTTATTTGATATACAAAATATAAATAAACTTCAATAAAATATATAAAATAGCATTACAATTTACATAATTTCTCACATTTTTATCGAATCAAGACATGATTGATCCAAAACTGATCTGATAGATTATTGAACCAGATCTTAACTGAACCCAAATTGTCAATCTAGATCCAAATATATTGGATCGGAACATATCAAATTTTAGGATTGATCAAATCCATGGATTAACACTAGTTCCAAGTTACGGTGCTTTGAAAACACAAGGGTATCTTAAATGAGAATTGTGCTTAAGTGATTGCGTTTCACACTGCGCTGATGTGGAGGTGTGCACGAAATCATGGATGCCTCTCACTCATATCTCTAGGAAAACATATATTGTTCCATGCACACCACGACATCAACACGGTGTGAAACGCAATCACCAATATCTAGTGAGATTTGTGGGTTAAGCATTTCTTAAACACTGGCGCACATTAGCAATTCCTTGGACTTGTAATTCTTTGGGTATTTTAGAAATACCCCTTGAAAAATGCAAGATTAAATTTACCCCATTTGATCATAGGTCAATGCTGATTATTTAAAAGTGAAACTTTGATTTATAATTGGGTGTTTTAGAAAAAATCCCTGTGAAATGGGTATTATTACTATTAACACCTCTCCACCCCCCGAGCGCGGGCGCGAAAATACAAGATGAGGTCTATCCCCCGACTTTCTTTGACCGAGTAAAATTGTTAAATAAATTGTTGGACTCTTAACAGAGATGATTAAATATCAAAAATACCTCCATGTAATTGCAATTACAAAAATATCCTTCGACAAGTTCTCCTTCCTCATTACAAAAATCCTAAATTTTGATTTTTCTTTCTCAACCCACCCAACCCCATGTTACCGTCTTCAACCCTAAATGTACTCAATACAAACAACTTCTTCTTCTTCCCCACATCAAGAAATCCTAGATTTTGGTTTTCTTCTTCTTTGTCACTTTTTTTTTTCCTAAAACAAAAGATGGGTTATAATATTGACCCTTTGATTCCAAACTCTGCCAACCCATATTCCATTCTCTCTTAATCTTGTTTCATGATGCAAGTTCAAGTCGATGTGGTTAGTTAAGGCTGCAACTCGGGCAGGTTGGGGATCAACCCGTGCCCAACCCTAACTTGATAAACATCAATCCATGCCTATCCCCAATCCGAACCCAATCCAAGTCAGGTTGGTCAAGTTAATTCTTTCCTCGTTGATACTAGGTAATTTAGTATTGATAAAGCTTTATATAAAGATAATTGACATGTAAAAGAACTTAAATTTACAATCATTTGTCCTAAAAATATGTTTCAAAATTTTATATACATACAATTATAAGAAAAAAAAGAACATTAACTTAAATAATCATTTTTATTGTTAATAGCAATTTTCAAAAAAAAAATAAAAATTTAAAGGTTTAATATAATCATTGTATGACAATATGGAATTACAATTAAATAAAAGCATTAATAACGAAATAATTATTTATTTAATGAAAGTAATCACATAATATTTTTGATATATAAATAAATAAAAGCATACATATTGAAATACTTTTAAATTATAATCATATTAAGTTCAGGTTCGAGCAAATTGGGTCGGCCGATACCTATGCACGAACCCAACCTGATTTGAGCCAAACATTTTTTTTATTGTTCCAAACTTGAGGCCGAATCCAAACTAACTATGCCTAGACATGACCCAAGGTTGGGTTCAAACCAGCAAATTCGGGTTTGACCCCCCAAGTTGCAGCCCTATGGTCTATAAACTCATGGAAAAATGGACATTTTTACCCTAGATCTATTATCTAGCACTAACTATGACTATGAGCTTACTAGATAGGATGTTGTGTAGCCTCATCTTCCTACAATGGCTTGAACCACATCAGATCCTCGTGGAAAACATGCCAGTAAAGTTCACATTTAAATGTGCAAACGATGTTACTTGAAAATGTACATGCACACAAGTGGTTCATAGATTCTTACTTTGATTTTGGTCAAACTTTCCAACTTCTCGACTTTATTAATTCTCTATTCATAAAATCCTTCCACTCTTACACACAACAAAAACTAGAATCAAAGATTGAGTTATAAATAAAGGGAGTGATGAGAGGTAAAATTATAGGTCGTCTCACAATTACAATGTTGTTGAAGGACAATTGTCGATAAGTTTTAGTTGAGATTGAAGACAACGATGTTGAAGACAATGACATTCAGCTAAGATGCAATATCTGTTAAGAGACCTTCGTTTTAATTAATGGTTTGACTCAATCAACGAAAGTCCAGGGCGTTAGACCTCATCTTACATTTTGAAGGGATAACACTAATATCATCAATTTCTCAAGAGGATTTACTAAAATGCCCTTTGTAATTTAAGTATTTGATGAGCATTTAAAAAAAAAAAAAAAAAAAAAATTTGCCCTAATGTAGTAGTTTGCAAGGGAGTAAATCTAATATTACCTATTTAACAGGGTGTATTTTTAAAATATCCAATTTTTTTTTACTGGGGTGAAATAGTAACTACGAGTCCCAAATGAGCGAAAAAACGCGATTAGTTAGGAAGGAAGACGTTAAAAAGTGCATGACGAGGGGACTCGGTCAAACGCCATGGCTCCAAACCCTAATCCTAATTTGCAGAAACACAAGAAGAAGAAGAAGAAGACGACGAAGAACTCGAACATCTCTTACAATAATACCATCTCTCATCCGTACATCTCCAGATCCCCTCTTAGTCTACCTTCCTGCACCGCCTCTCCAGAAAACCTATTTTTTTAATTTTTAAAATCTCTGCAGTGGTCGAAGTTCTGCTAGGGTTTTCGCGAGCGAGAGAAATTAGGGTTAGGGTTTTGGAGTTAAGGAATGGAGGGGAATTCGGCTGGGAACGATGTTGAGTTGCTCTGCAAAACTCTACAAGTGGAGCACAAACTCTTCTACTTCGACTTGAAGGAGAACACTCGAGGTCAATATTTGAAAATATCTGAGAAGACTTCTGCGACTAGATCGACTATAATCGTTCCTGTTAGTGGCATTGTTTGGTTCTTAGATCTCTTCAATTACTACGTTAATTCTGATGAACAAGACGTTTTCAGCAAGGAATTACAGCTCGATAATAAGGTATGAAATTTTCCCCTAATTGTTTTTTTTCTCCCCAGAAATGGTTATAGATCTGTGACACTTTGATTGTTGTTGTTGTTTGATTAGGTTTTCTATTTTGATGTTGGAGAGAATAAAAGGGGGCGCTTTTTGAAGGTAAATTTTTTTTTTTTTTGTTAGTTTCAAATGATGAAGTTTCTTAGTTATGGAAATTGTCATTTAGTTCACTAGCTGAATTTAGTGGGGAAATTTGATGACTTAAAGTTTGAAGCTCTGATGACTGCAAAGATGAAAACTTTTTAATTGGTTTCTTTTTTTTCGGCTGCATTTGTTTTTTTCTTCAACGTTTTTTTTATTTTTATTTTTAATTCCTAATAAAATTATTATTTCTTTTAAGATTGGGTTGTAGTGTATTTGTAGAGTTTTAATATTACCCATTGAGTCGCTTGAGGCTTACACCTCAAAGCAGCACAAAGGGTTTTGTCCTTGAGGCTTAAGCCTTGGACTGGTTAATAAGGGGCTTATGATTAAGTCTTGTTTTTGGGGCGTGTTCAGTGTGAGGGGCATGTGAGGTGAGGTATCCCTCACCTCATTGAGGAAAAGTATTTCATTGACTCTTTCGAAACTTACTCGAATATTAAAAGAACAATTTCTTTATGTAGAAGATATTCTAACAAGTATTTTAATCCCTTTTTTAATCCAGGTTACTGTTTCGTTGTTTGTTGTTTTTTGTTCTCCAATTTTTCTTTTGATGTGTTAAGTGATTCTAAATTCATTTTTGAAGCTCTAAATGCTTAAGAACCTATTTATTCACGATCTCCTATCAGAACTGTTACATATCTGATCTCCTGTTAGAACTGTTGTTTATTTAAGGGTCATTCTAGATATTTCCTATTATGAAGGACGTTTTTTATTACAAACCCAATTTATGGAACCTTTTAGTTTTAGGATATGAGGATGATTTGGTATCTTATAAAACTTAACTATCTTATAAAACTTAACATGACTAGGTTAGGCATGTAAACATTTTCTAATTGAGTTACATTGGAATGCTTATCGGAAAATGAAAATCTCACAGTAATGGTAAATGTCAGTTTATGTTATGCTAGGGAATGGCATGATGCAGTAAATTTCCAAGAGTTACACGGCGTATTGAAATTTGACATGTGTTTCCACGACTAGTTATCCATTTGGAAGGACCCTGCAACAAAGCGTGCACTACAAGCATGTTGGTCTAACCAGAAACTGGCTTTTAGGCTCATTAAATGCATGTGCTAGGTTGTTCTGGCCTGGTTTATGACCCAGTTTTTCTATTGGTTGTTATGCTTTCTGACTTAATCCACCACGTTTCTCAAAATTAATTATTAAAAATTTAGTACTCATAGCACTTTCTTTTATCTATTTTTTGATAAAATATATAATTTACTGAAAAAATCTACAATACAACACTTTTAGAAGGTTGAGATGACCTTCCAAGAACGATCAACAGCAAACACAGAAACAAAAAGGCCAAAAAATACACTGAAAATTTTCACCTAACATCCTAAATGGTGTGCTCCAATTTGAATTTGAAATCTTTGGAAAAAAAAAAAAAAGATCCCTCTGGAATCTCTTAAGATTGAAGACCACTTGTATGGAAGGTCCTTTAAAGCAATTACAAGTTTCTTACAAAAAAACTTCCTTTCATTCAGATATCTTCTTCTTTTTGGCTTTCCCATATAATCACAAATGGTAGGAACCCTCAATGAATACGTCCCCTAGAGGAAAATTCCAGAGATTACAAACTGTCAATTCCCAAACCGAGCCCAACATTGTCTACCCGATCCCAATCTCATTGAAAAATTAGCTCCAAACATGTGTAGTCAGATTAGTAATGGCAAGTATTTCATTTAGAGAAACAATCCGAACAAAACACTATTTTCAAAATAACTTTTGAACCACACACGATGACATACACAATAAGGCATAATTAATGGATCTCTCATAGTCTATCCCATTTTTTCTCCATGACCACAATCTATCCTCCTCTTGTAGAGAGATGATAGGAACATTATAAATGCAGAGACAATGTTAGAGATTGAATTAATTTCCCTATCATTCAAATTTCTCCAAAATTGAAGTCCCATGATAACTCCTACTTGGCTTATTTTGCTTTTGTTTCCCTTTATTGAAGATAAATTGAACCTAGTGGGAACATTCAAAGAGAGGCCTACTCTTATCTCCTTTGCCTATTTAAAATGATGACTTCTGACAAATTCAAATGAATCTCCAGGATACCTTTCCACACACTATAAACCTACAACAATCTCAGAATTCATGTATCTTAGTCAAAAAAATTGCCTGTATACTGGTCACCCCTCACCAAAAACTAGGAATGTCCTTTCCAAGCTGCCAAAGCCATTTCCTAAAATGTCAATATTCAAGTCCTTGAGGTTTCTAGTCCACCCCCATTATTATCCAATTGATCAAATGATATTTGAGAGTGTCATAGCTACAAAACATGTTTGATTAACCTTTTCAATCTCTTGGGAAAGCTGGCATGATAAATAAAGGCATATCACAAAGGGAGACTCGAAAAAGGGCTCTTAGATTGGTGTTGGTGATGGTGATGTTCGTAGATTAAGCATAGCAGTAATGTGGATGCCGATATGGATGAGTGGAAAGGCTTTTTGACCGTGTCTCCAGCTTTGAACCTGTGTCTGTTTGCTCTAGCTATAAATGAAGTACTTGTTCATATTCAAGAGCATAACCCTTTTGGTGTATGTTACTTGCAGATAACCTAGTGTTAGTTAATGAAATTAGAGGAGGAATCAAGGCAAAATTAGCAATCTTAGATCTTCTTTGGAGTCCAAGTGCTTTAAAATAAGTATGATCAATCGATAGTATATGGAGTGAGAAGAGCCAACAAAAATTGATAGCCAGGTAATACTCCAAAGAGACCTCTGTCATTACCTATGTTCTATTATCCATTAAGGGTGTGGAGGATGTTGTTTATATAACTTTAGTAGAATGATTAAAGTGGCGTACTTTTGGAGTGTTGTGTGACCAACATTTCCCAATCAAATCAAAAGGAAAATTTTTAAAGTCGACAATACTTTATTTTATAAGATGACAATAAGATTGACAATGTTTCAAAAAGCTGAATGTTGGGCAATTGAGAAACAATTTGCTTTGATTGAGTGTAGCAGATTTGAGGATGTTGACATGGATGAGTGGAAAGGCTAAGAAAGACAAAATTAGAAATGAGTGCATTCATGAAAATGTAAGAGTGGCCCTAATAGGTGATAAACTAACGAAAAATTGAGATGGTTTGGTCATGTGCAACATAGGCTGATAACAACTCCATTTTGAAAGAACGAGCAAGTTAAAGGTTCTAAAAATGTAAGAGGGAGACAAAAGAGGACGTGGATTGGAGTAGTGGGAACGGATATGAACACAATTTTATTAATAGTGTTATATACAAAATTGGTTGAAGGAACAAGATTTGTTCAGGTGACTGAATTTTTGGGATAAGGATTCCGTGATGATGATTTTTGGATGACAATGGTAGGGAAGGTGGTTAAAGTAAAAGCTGTATTAAGTGAGAATCTTTTCCATTAATTTCTTAGTGAGCGTTGGTTGTATGAGAAAGAGCTGGAAAATCATTTTTCCCTGAAATTGTGCAATAAAACTCACAATAATTTACGATTTTGGGAAAATTATTTTCCCGAAGAAGTCAATATTTTCTGTGTCCATGTTAGGTGAATGGTTTTCTTGTTGAGGCGGGACAGGGAAACTTTTGTGTTTTTCATTACATTTGTACAACATTTTCCCAAGCGGAAATGGGGAATTCTAGCATGTGCAATCAGATATCAACATACATTTTTTTTTCTTGTGAAATCAATTTTCTCTAAAACCATTTTCCTGTAAAATTGATTTGCTTGAGAAAATATTTTGTCAATAATCAAATACACCTTTAGTAAATGTCATTTCATGTATGTGCGCCCATTAGTCTGTTTTAAAGAGAGAGAGAGAGAGAGAGAGAGAGAGAGGAGAGAGAGGGGGGGGGGGATCATTAAGTTAGAAATGAAGTCATTCATGAAAATTGAGTAGACCCGATCGTTATTGTTGAAGCTTTATCCGAAAAATTTGGGGTCGACTGAACGAATTATGTTCCTCCATTCAATTATGTCCAGAGCCATGTCCTTGGTTATTAAAAGAAAGCCGATTGAAATGGTTTGGCTATAATGTGCAATGGAGACCGATTGCAATCCTAGATAGAAAAAATGTGCAACTAGTAAGGTTCTAATTTCTAAAAGAGCATGAAGAAGACCTAAAAGAACTTGGACTGAGGTAGTGAAAATGGATAAAAACGTACTTGTATTAACATAGGATGTGTCTAGATAAAATTTAATGAAGGAACATGATTCGTTTAGCCGACCCCAAATTTTTTGGATAAGGCTTTGATGATGAAAGAGGGTGGTGGGTGGAGTGGTGGTGAGGGAAAGAGTGCATCGATAAATGGGATACTTATTTCTATCTATTTGGGAAACATGTTTATCGATGAAGTGGATGGTTTTCCCATCAATTTGGGAAACAAGTTTTACAACAAGAACAAAATCTTATCTCAAAAGATTTAGGGTCGGCTTCCTAGTAACTATGGATAAGAATATGATATGGTAGAATTATCCATACAAGGTCCAGTACTAGTAATTGTATAAATAGTTTCTTGGACACTGCATGAATAATCTACCATATCATCTTCTCATCCATAATTACTTTGAAATCCCAGTAAAGGTGTTGTTTCCTGGGGCACACATTCCGATATGATACCGATATTTGCACTAAACAGTAGACACTTTATGGATAATTCTACCTCATTATATTCATTCAAAGTTATCAGAAAATCCTAAGTTACACATTGTCTGGGAAATGTTTCTACAGGAAAGTCATTCTCTAAATTGATGGGACCATTAGTAGATGTGCACCCCATCTTTTTTCCATGACCCACCCCTCTTTCAAGCCTCTGTATGCAAAATTGACTTCAATTGCTTTGGCGATACCCATATTTTTTTCAGTATCTTATCAAATGTATAGGAAACAATACCAATGTGTTTAATCCTAATTTTGTGGGGATGTTGCCTAGCCCCATATTAGCTTACTTATGAGCTATGTACTTACAGGTCTCAGAAGCATCTGTCAGCCGAAACCGTAGTACAATTATCGTTCCTGCTGGAAGTGCTCGAGACGAAGGGTGGGCTGCATTCAGAAACATATTAGCGGAAATCAATGAAACATCAAGACTTTTTGTCCTACCCAATCAGGTTTGTGTATTTGACATGAATATTCTATTCAAATTGTTATTTTGTTATTTTGGAGTCTCATATGTTTTCTTGTTTTCGTTGAAATAGAAAATTTCTGAGCCTTCCGAACGCCTTCCTGGGCTGTCAGATGATGTTGGTGCTGGCTTCATATCTGGCCACAGTACCCAACCGCCCTCGTCTTCAGATTTGAATGTAGAAAGATCGGTTGAATTGCCCCCACAAGATGAAGTCAGTGGCGTGGGGGTCTCTAAGGTGATCAGAGCTGATCAAAAGAGGTTCTTCTTTGATCTTGGGAGCAACAACAGGGGCCATTTCTTGAGGATATCTGAGGTGTGCAGAAGGGTTGTATACTTTTGAGAGCTTATATAGCCACACCAACTTTTGCTTACACCACCCCAAAATTTGTGCTAATTCTTTGGCGATTTACCTATGGACTGGGGTGGTGTTAGCAAAAGTTGGCGCAGCAATAGAATCTCTCTACTTTTTATTGATGCAAGTTTTCTTTGTTCAACTTAGCTTTGATTGTTTGAAATCATGTTTATAGGTGGCCGGGGCTGATCGTTCCTCCATCATTCTCCCATTATCCGGACTGAAACAGTTTCATGAAATGGTCGGTCATTTTGTGGAGATAACCAAAGATCGAATTGAAGGGATGACAGGTGCAAATGTCCGAACAGTGGAGACTCCACAAAGGTGAATCTAAGGAGTGTGGTTTGCTGAAACTTGAAATCTGGCATGTTAGAATTTTTTATATCCGTTTGATTAGGTCTGTTCTTTGTTACTGCTATCTTTTTTACGTTTTTTTTTTCTCGTTACCTTCTGTATTTGTTTGAAAATAATCTAGTTTCTCAATTTGATGATTTAAGGGGGATCTGGAAGTTTGTTTGCCAAGCTTAGTTGCAACTTAGGAATAACGGAAACAGACAATTAAATCTTGTAATTCTTGCAACTGTTTGTATGAAAGAGTGATTATTATCTGTCCATGTTATATAATGGATTTTTTTTCGATTGGCTGCATCTTGTTACATTTCGTATTATTTTGTTCATATTTGTTAGGTATCAGTTATCAACATTACAACAAGGTTAGGTCGAACAGCAGCCTCGTGTATCATTTTTGGTTTGACATGGTACTCTCCACCTGAGACAATTTAGGGTATGTATGACTTTCCATGGAATTTGAAATCCATGGAAAAATGGTAGTGGAAAATAGGTAGGGTTGGAAAATCAAATTCCATTGTTTGATTTTACTTGGATAAAATCACGGGAAAAATATGAGGAAAAAGAATATAGAGAGGAGGAGGAGAAAGAAAATGAAAGGAGGGGGAAAGGAATAAGAAGATGAGAAGGAAGAGGGAGGGGGGAGGATGTGGTGGTGGTGGCAGAGGTAAGTGAGGAAGAAGAGGGGATAACATGGTGGTGGTGGTAGCGATGGCGGTGGCAACAGTCATAAGTGAGGAAGAAAATGAGGGGAGAACGTGGTGGTGGTGGCGGAGGTGAGAGATGGAGAAGGAGAAGAACAGAGAGAGAGAAAAGGTGATCAGAGATGGTGATGATGACGATGGCGAGGTTAGTGTGATGGTGATGGTAGGGAAGAATATACGAGCAGGGAAGAATTGAGGATGAAAAATATGAGTGGATTTCACTTGCCTATCCAAATGGGTAGGAAAGTGAAATAATCCATATTTTGGTGAACCTTTTGATTGGAATGAAAAATAAATTTACATGGATATGTGCAATCAAACACTTGAAAAATGTCATTTTTCATGGAAATTGATGTTCCACCGTATTTTTCATGTGCAATCAAACATATTAGAGTTTTTCTTCGTCATGTTTGATTGTATCTGATTTGCTAGGATATATAATCAGATTGTAGAGATGTAAAAAATATTGCAGGCACCACATGTTCTAGATTACTTCTAAGGTCTCCGAGCAATTTTACCTGTTTCAATTGAGGGAAAAACATTGCACCTTTTCCTCAAAGTGAAGAAATTATTTTCTGGGTCTACCATTTTCAATTGAATCGAACACTTATGAATTCCTTGAGATAGTTTAAGCACCAAAGGTCCTCAAATTTTTTTCATTTGGAGTTTTTTTTTCTATGAGAAATTTTGCTTGTATGGTGTATCTGGTGATGTAAAATAAGAGAAACATTTTCTAGAAAAATCAATTTCCTTCCGAACTTGGAATGATAAACTATGAAGAAAAACATACATTTTACTGGGCTACTAAAAGCACAATACGTGGGTTTATCCCAAATGACCAAAATGCCCTTCAATTTTGAATGAGCTTGAATTTGAATGTCCTAACAAAACCAAAAATGTTGGTTATAAAAGTACCATTGTTCTTCAAGTGGAATGAAAAAAGAAAAGTGGAACACAAAGGTCTTTAGTGTGTATTGCTGACATAAAGGTACATGCAACCTCAAACTAGTCCACTTCATCTTCTCTCTCAAAAGCAACACTTTACACTCCCATCGTCATCCTTTGATGGATAATATCAAAGCCACTTGTAGAACAACTCTTATCTTCATTTGAATTATTAGAGAGCTTTTTCTTTACTAAAATTAATCCTATTTTTTGAAATGTAAAAGCCAAGCATCTTTGAACCCACATAATGGAATAAAGGGCTCCCTCCTTTAAACCATTTTCGGATAAAAATTTCAATTCCAACTACCAAAAAAAAATAAAAAATCATAGAATACTGACCATATATTTGATTCATAAAGAAGGGTAAAGCTTTTTTAATTTAAGATTCAAAAAGGGGGAATTTTTTTTTTATATAGTCTTCCAACAAACAGAGAAAACATCATCCTACTTAGCAAACAAGGGAGATACCCAAAATTCCAATACTTTCAAAGCAAACCAAAATCTCTCTCATCAAGTCTTAATTACAGCAGGCCAAATTTAAAATTTAAAATTTAAAATGCAATTACATAGGGCACATATTTTGTATAAAAATGCAATAATTAAAAAAACAATTTAAAATAACACTTCCTCCCTCACACACCAATTACATGGATGGTTTACATGGAAAAGAAATAGGTGACAATTGTTCAAATCAATCATCTTCCACCAACTATGAGCAAGGTTTTCTTAATGGTAAAGTTAGAGGGATCTTTAAGTTTGCAAGGGCTGGTTCTAGTTGTGCTGCTGGCTTTGCTGTGTAATTGAAGCAGAGATCTTTGTTTGCAGCCAAAGCAAGGAACTCCAATTCCTCTAGCCCTTTTGGTGGCCCAAGGCTGCATCTTTCTGTGGTGTGCTTAGCCAATGCATCTTTGAATTTCTTGATCTGTAGAGATCACAAATTGGGCTCTCAAGATGATTTTTAAACTAAAACTTTATCAAACAAAAAGAGGAATTTTAAAATGGGTAGCTTTTTAAAGACACAATTTTTGGAGAACTTACAGTGGCATTGGTGCAGCTAAAGCTGCAGAGATGACCATGGGTACCTCTGTAAAACCTGAAGAAGGGAAGAACATGGACATTAAGGCTGTAACCCATTGATTTATGCTCCTCATAGTTCACCTGAAAGAACTCAACATTTGGGTTCATCTCTGCAAATTGACAGATCTGTAACAAGTAACAACAAACAACACAACACAAACACCCTCAAATATCTCATCTTCTACAAGAGTCCTGAATTAAATATCATCTTCGAGTCTTACCTTTGGATGAAGAGCTTTGCAACCTCCACAAATAGGGGAAAAGAAATCCAAAATAACAAGATTATCTCCTGATTTTAACAAGGAATCAACAAGATCTTGTGCAGAAGTGATTTCTTTCACGTTGGATTGAAGCCCTTTGTCCCACCATCTCTGAGCTTTCCCAACACAAAGGCTCATCTGCAAATAGTAATTCCACCCAAAAACAAAAATCCCATTTACAAAAATATCTATCTTGAAAGCTTTGAACGAAAACCCATAACTGAAACCCAAAAAAAAAAACTGATCTTGAAACAAGAGATGGACATCTTGACAAACCTTGATGGGCAAAGATTGCAGATTTTCTCTCCTGGGTTTCCTTTCAACTTGTTGGAGAATAATCCTAGTGCCATTAAAATCACAGTTGGAAGAAGATTTGAGAGGTTGGAGTTTCAGAGAAGATGAGTTCTTGGAAGAATCAGAGATGAAGAAGCAATGGCGAGGGCACGGAGAAGAAGAAAAGAGATTACTTTTGCTCAGAATCTCAGCCATGGATGTTTCAGACAAGAAAATATAAGATCTTCAAAGCTCTTATTTCTCTCTTTTTCAAGTTTAAGAGAGAAGAGGGAGGGAAGATGACCTTTTTATGTGGATCATACCAATATTACCACGTGGCATGCCAATTTGGGACCATTGATTCATTAACTTTTGGCCCTGCTAGACATTTTCTAGACATTGCTTGAGCTAGTGATCAATCCCATATATATATATATATATAATTTTTTAAAGTACATGTGGTCAGTGGGCTCAAACAGCTATTTGTAATCAACCATGCTGTTATATGATCATAAAGAGTATGAGAATCGAAGTAGAAGAAACTTTGGGTTTAACATCCCACAGTTCACAGTTTACGCTAATTAGCCATGGATTCAGGTACAAAGCCATTAACTTCAATGGAGCTACAGCCGGGCGCTTTTTGTACATCACTTTCTTTCATCAATGTTCTGACCTTTGTAGCGTCGCTCCATCTATCCATGCCCGCATAAGTGTTTGATAAGAGCACATAATTACCGCTGTTACTAGGATCCAACTCGAGAAGCTTCTTTGTGGCAATCTCTGCCAGAACCAAATTTCCGTGAAGCTTACAAGCACTAAGCAATATCCTCCAAATAATGGCATCCGGGGCTATGGGCATTTTGTTAATAAACTCATAAGCCCTATCAAGATCACCTGCCCGGCTCAGTAGATCGACCATACACCCATAGTGCTTCATCTTTGGCTCTATCCGATAGATGTTTGTCATGCTTTCAAAATGTTTCAATCCTCTCTCAATCAATCCGGCATGAGTGCAAGCTAGTAAAACCCCAATAAAGGTCACATCCCTCGGTTGAACACCTTCGTTCATCATTTGTGAGAAGCACTCGAGTGCACTATTGGCATGCCCATTGACAGCAAGTCCTGTTATAATATTAGTCCACGAAACAACATCCTTCTCAGTCATCTCTTGAAACACTTCCAATGCCTTGTTGATGCACCCACACTTGCAATACATGTCTATCAAAGAATTCCCCACATAAATATCCGCTTTTATATTATGGGTTCGAATGTAGTCATGAACTGCTTTCCCTACGTCGAGTGTGCCCAAATGGGCACAAGCAGAAAGTACACTAGACACAGTAATTTCATCTGGCTTTACCTTAGCGACCATCATTTCTTGAAAAAGCATCACGGCTTCGGAATCTTTGTTAGTCTGAGAATACCCCGCAATCATAGATGTCCAAGAAATCACATCCCTTGTGGGCATATCATCAAAGAGCTTCCTTGCTTCAATTAAATTCCCTGCCTTTGCATATGCCATGATCATGGTATTCCAAGAGACTATATTTTTCTCAAGCATTTGATCAAAAACCTTCCAAGCTAATTCCACGGACCCGCGTCGCCCATATAAATCTATCAAAGTATTCCCTAAATAAACATCCATCTTCACATTGTTTTCCTCAATATATTTAACCATAGAATCGGCCAATTCATGATCCCCCAAATGACTACAAGCCAAGACAACCTTTACCATGGTCACGGGATCAGCCTTCACTTTCTCAGCCTGCATTGCTTCAAAAAGACTCAAAACTTCTCTAAACCTATTACTCTGACTATACCCACAAATCAAAGAATTCCAAGAAACCAAATCTCTATTAAGCGTTCCATCAAACAGTTTCTGGGCAAAACCCAAATCACCACATAACGCATACATATTAATCAAAGAATTCGCAACAAAGAGATAAGATTCAAACCCAAGTTTCAAACAATGTAAATGAATCTTTTGTCCATGTCGAATGTCTGCTATGCGAGCGCAAGCCTTCGAGACAAATATGAAGGTGAGATGGTTAAGTGCCAATCCTTGACACCGCATTCGATCATACACGTAAATTGCTTCAATTGGTTGATCGCTTTGGGAGAAAGCTCGGATCATCCAATTATAAAGGAAGGTTTTTGGGCGTGAGATTTGATCGAACACGTTACAGGCTTGGTTTAGAGTGCGAGGGTTTAAAGCATAAGAGCGAAGAACGTCAGAAACTGAAGATGAGTCAGTGTGGAGTTCATTTCTGATGAGGTGGGCATGGAGTTCTCTAACAGCTTCAATGGACATTGGATGATTATTAGAGCATTGGTGTGTTGGCGGGGTTGCAGAAGAGCTGCTGAAGAGACGCGAAAATGGTTTCCTCAGTTTCATGATTTGTGATTTATTGAAGAAAACGAATTGGAGATTTGGGCATGAAATGAAGAATGACAGAGGCGGCGGTGCTGCTTCTTCTCATGGTTCCATGAGTTATTCAAACTTCGAAGTTTTAGGCTAGTTTTGGACTGAGAGAAATGGAGAGAAGAGAAGAGAAAATAATTGACTCTCTCTCCATTTCTCTTGTTTGGATTGTTAAGTGGGAGAGAAGAGAAAAGAATTGGAGAGAAAAAAAATATGAGTTTTCTTTCTCTCTAAAAGTGGAGAGAAATCTTTTTAAAATATTTTATAATTTCAACAATGTCCCTATGTCTCTAGATCTGTCAATCCAAATCATGGTTTTTAAACTCGGTATTTGGTCTCGTCTCGTTCACCTCCGATACCGAGTTGACTAGGACGATACATCTCGTCTCGTCGAGTCGTCTCGTTCAACATTAAAACAATGGTTTTTAACCATTTAAAAAATTTGAAAAAATCTGAAAAATTCAGAATTGATTCCTATTAAAAAATGAACCCCTCAAAAATATAAAATTAAAAAAAAAACTATAATATACCTATCAATCAAATTCAAGGTAATTAAATAAGGGTCCCGTTCAATGGCTAACTTTTTGGCAAAACATTTTTCAAAACATGAGTTAGAAGTTTTGGAATGGGATGATTTTTGGTGAAGATGATCTCTACGGTGAAGAGATTATCATCACCAAAAATCAGCCCAATCCAAAACTTCTAACCCCATAAAAAATAGTTTACAAAAAATGGACGGTCCACGATTTTTCAACTTGTAAACATGGGTTAGAAGTTTTGGAATGGGCTGATTTTTTGTGAGGATGATCTCCTCACCATAGAGATCATCCTCACCAAAAATCAGCCCATTCCAAAACTTCTAACTCATGTTTTGCCAAAAAGTTAGTCATTGAATGCTAGCCATTAAATAAAACACATGTTTCCTAAAGATTAGTATAAATTTCTAATGAAATTTTCATCAAAAAGCTTCTAAAGAAAAAATAAAAGAAATTTTCAAAAATACATTTAAGTATTTATCACAAGAAAGTAATAATATCACTCAATAGCTATTGCTTGCAAAAATAAAATAGAAATTTTCATTTTTAACTTTTTTTTCACAAAACTCGGTTGTCTCGGTTAACTTGGACGAGATTTTGAAAATCTCGTCCGATACAACTCGTTTGTCTCGCGAGTTAATGTAAAATCTATAATATCTCGGATATGTCGTTTGTCTCGGACGAGTTTTGCGAAAATATCGTCCGAGACGACTCGCATATCTCACGATATGCGGTTGTCTCATGACTCATTGTGAGTTGGTATCGTTAGGCTGCGATACCGAGTTAACTCGGACGATACGTCTCGGTCTCGGACGAGTTTAAAAACCATGATCCAAATATGGTGGAGAGAAATTGAATTTCTCTTCTCTCTACTTCTCTCAATCCAAACATAACGCTAAGGTTAGTGCCTAGTAGTAGTGTGAAATGGTTTCATAAAGCCACCCCATGTATTTTAATAAGGGCAACCCAAACAATTAAAACTTATGAATACATATTTTTTTAAGTTTTTATCCTTATTATAGGGCATCCCACAATTTTTACTTATTCCACCTGTTTCTCATTTCTTCCATCATCATATTTGAACCAAGGTGGTGGAGGTTTTTCCTACGCAAAAAATTCCGATCAATTTCGGCAGCTCCAACAATATATTCCAACAACTATATTTTCTATCATTTGTTTGTTGAAAATTTTAATTTAAGATAAAAAATGGAAGAAAGTGTAAATGGAGTTGAAACTTCAACCTTTCATTCCAAAAGTGGAGAATCTCATCCAACTACACTCTTGATGCGTATTAGATCAAAAATGAGAAAAAAAGGTTATGTTTTTAAAAGAACTTCGACGGTGATGACTCTGGTGGAGTAGTGAAGCCAATTTATTCAAATCGAAAAAAGAAGATGGTGAGCTTTCATCTGCTCGGGTGCCCTAATCGCAAAAACAAATTTTTTTGGGTGCCTTTAATACATAGGTTGCCCAAATGAATGATTGGGGTGCCTTTAACATCACCTTTTGGAATTTAAAGGATTTTACTTTTAAGAATTGGGAGTGTTTTTTAATGTTTGGGGTGCAAAGAGTAACATATTCCATTCTTGAAATTAGAGATTTCCTTCGACACTACCCTCAATACTGCATCGACGTGGTAGTTTTTTTTTTCTTTTGGAAGGTAAATAGGAACTTAAGCAGGCCATCCTCCGACTAGATTAATAGAAGTGGAAGCTTACAAGGTCACAGGACAACCATTACATAGTACCAAAAAGAAGTCAGTTAAGCATTTTCCAACGCAATAAGACCTTTTGGCAAAACATCGTAACCAACATTACCAAAGTTCTATTTCAAAACAATTTGGACTGGTTGAATGAATCTTGTTATATCTTATATAATTACTAGAGTTTGTTCGTACCTACTGGCATGGGCATCCTCTTTAGGGTTAAGAGATAAAAGAGGAAAAACAATAAAGTTGAAGGAATATTATTAAAAAATAGATAATAAAAGAAAGACAATAAAATTAGAGGGATATATTATTGAAAAAGGAGAAAGAAGAGAAAAGATAATGAAATTGGAAAGGCATTCTTGTAAAGAAAAAGAAAAGGAAAGACAGTAAAATTGATGTCGTCCTTCAGATCCGTAGAAGTATATTAAATCCCAACCCCACTTCAGGTGGGGGGATAAATGGAGTAAGGTCCATGCTGTTTTATATTAGAGTCATGCTAGAGTAACATTGAAATGTACATCGATTCTGACATTCTGACGTGGTGGTGCACACATAACCATAAATGCTTTTCACTCGTATCTCGATGAAAAACATCTATGATTATTTGCTCACCACCACATCAAAATGTACAATAGATGTACATTTTATTGTTACTTTAGCATTATCCTTTATATTATATAGATATCTCGAATTTAATTTAAATCATGCCTATCAATTAATGTGGCTAAAAAAAAAGGTCATATGGTTTTGTTCGGACTTGTATTGGGCTATGAGCTTGAATATTTCCATCATGACATTTAAATTCACTTACCCAATAAGTTAAAAAAAAAAAAAATTGCTTCAATGATTCAATCTTGACCATAATTTTATTTCTCTTATCTCACAAATTTTACTCATGTGGAACGAATACACGAAGGAGGGGGAGATTGAAGCAAGTTAGGTTGTTTTGTTACTCTATAATGGGGAGGGGCAAACTATTGAGCACTAACATTTTTGTTGATTCAAGACTCAATAATACTCCCAATGAACTTATTTACAAGAAAAATAAAAGATCAAGAGTTTCTTGAGGATTGGTGGCAATCAATATAGGAGGTAACCATTTCTTGCATCTTTCATCACCCTTACATTCTTCTTCAACAGCTTCATTAAGGGTTGGATTTTCTATGATAAATTATGTATGATAATGTCGGAGAAAACTCTTTAGCTGTGTGATGGATGTCGAGCAAGGCATTTTTACTATGTATGCATTTGATGGGTTTACATTGATACCACAGTGGTGTATAAACTCAAGTCTCCATTCAGAAGATCGTTTTAAAACTCAATTTCATGTCTCATCTCGTCTCGTCCATGCTAGATATCGAGTTGTCTCGGACAAATTTTTCGATACATTTGAGATGTCTCGTTCAAAAATTTGACAAAAATGAACGTGGGGTTTTAAATCTTGTTCGAAAAATTGACTTGTCCGTCCGTCTCGTCCATGCCTAATACCAAGATAACTTGGGCAATACGTCTAGGTCTTGGATGAGTTTTGAAATCATGATTCAGAATGATCCAATACTCCAATATTGGAGGTTATTCATTGACGAGATGGGCTCCAAACAAAGCGGAAAAAACTTGGCCACTTGCTCCTTTTCTTGATCTTTCAAAATTCAAAGGTGGGACTGGGATCATTCTCACAAGAAGACCACAATATTGACTCTAAATTTTCAGGATTTGAAGCAATTTTTTTTTTTTTTTTGGTAGTCCAGGGAGTAACCCCACCTGAGGTAAGACTAGTCTTCTTGGTCGCACACACCATCTCACCCTGTCACATGTTACAGTAGGTAAGTAGTCACTTTACGTTTAGGGGCATATAGAGACTCAAAGTCACAACCTAGGGCCGTAGGTTTTGAAGCAAATTTGTCATGTAAAGGGGCTAATAGTCTTGCTCTTCGGTCTATTATGGGCTTATGCCTAGCCCACAAAAATGTGTCACGGACCACATCTAAGGCTTATGACCTCACTTAATCTACAAATGAATTAGCGAAGTTCGATTATTTCACAACCTGATGATCCAATTAATCATGCCAGAATGTGATCCACTTGATTTTGCAATTCAATTAGATTATGTTTGACAAAATTTGTTAGATTAATCTTGTTGGAAAACCTCATTAAAACATTGAGTTTGCCTTCCTGATCTTCTGTTATTTTTATATATTTTTTTAACAAATATTTGCTTCTAACATTAAATTAACAAAGTTGATTAGTTGTACACATTTAAACAACAATAATAAAACATTGAGAGTGTTTTTCTTCTCTTCAATTAAGCAATATCTATCGTCGTTTATGTTTGATGCAAGCCCCAACATTTAATTTTGTAATGAAGTTACTTCACGTAAACGCCTTGTGATATAAAACCTTAAAAATTCCAAGTCACCAAACTAATGGGATTAAGATTTATAACAGACAACTGACGTAAATATTCCCCACAAAGATCCACGACGACACTCAACCCATGTCGTGAAGCCACATTAAGTCTAAAGTTTCTTTCGAAATCTGATGATGGTGTAAAAAAGATTCATAATCACTTATAGAAAATTCTTCTGTACTAGACTTTGCCCAATACCTCTGATGTCCAAGAAGTTGACTTTGTATTTGTTGCTTTGTTTTCTAAATTGGCTCCTTTGAGTGAAGCCTTGCTATATGTCAAAACCCTGCTTTAATATAGAAATAGAGCTGTGAAATTACATCTTCATTATATTATAACTATATCCCAAATGGGAGTGTTAAATTGTTAAGTAACTATACCCCAAACCTTCCAATTGATCACCCTAATCTACTTCTACCAAACAAAATTATCTAAATTTATCATTTTTGAAAATGATTAGATTTTTTTTAATTTTTTTAAATGCTATAAAATTGGTTTTTCGTTCTTGGTTTTTGTAACTTCTACCTGAGAAATACACTCAAGTGGTCAATCAGCTACAATTCAATTGAGTATTTAAAATATTGCATACCTTTACCTTCGTTTTGTATATTTTTTATGTTTTTTCTTTGCAAATTACACATGCATTGATGTACCAGTGGTTCATTGGGTTGATTCGGATATTTGGTGTCACTGAGATCACTCGTCCCCTTTCATCATATCATGATCTCCCCTTACGATCATGGATTACACCCTTTATAACCTTTTCACATTATTACCAATCATGGTTTAATGGGACATATGGAATTGCTTTTGTAACTGTTCGTGACATGACAGAGATGATATCATCTTCTTATGCGTGGGTTCGCTTTCATCTTGTCAAAGTTAGGAGGAAGGTTTCGTCTCACAATTGACAGGGATCAGTGTCGAAGGGGGGTAATTCTATTTCATTTATTACAAGGATTTATTCTAACCTCACACTACATTCATTAATATAAATTAAGATAATTTTGGAAAATAAATACATATTTCTAATTTTTTAAATATATATAATATAATATAATATAGGGAAAATGTTGCATGGACCGAGGTCAACATTTGGGCCATGTGGACTACTCCTTTGGTCCAAATGACAACGCAGCCCTCTTGTTTGTGGTCTAGATTGGGTTCTAAAAGAAAAAAAAATCTCAAAAAAGTATTTTTTGGAGTCAGATCTTTGGTTAAAAAATGAACGGTCATTGACCTCCTTGATTTAAAATTTAAATCCAACGGTGAAAAAAATCTTTTTTCAATTCTGTTTTTATGGGAGTTTATAAAATTTCATGCTCTATATACATGTGACACTCAATGGTGTATTAGGTCGCTACTTCGACATGTGATTCATAGAGATATAGATGGTCTTTCAGTCCATATAACCCTATCTCATATGTATAAGTCGGTCCAATCAAATTAAATCAGTATTATTCGAACACGATGACAAATTATTGGTCCAATCAATGGTTCAGTTTTTCAAACATTCATTACTAAATTTTTTTAAAATAATCCTTTAAAATGTTGATCAAAAGGAAAAGAATAATTTTAATAATTGATAGAAAACATTTGATGAGAGAATCTCTCACTTTCTCTCTCCTTAAGTTTGGTCACTTTCATTATAAGTGGTAGAGATAAAAATGATTTCCACATAAATTTATTAATGGATAGACGTGCAATCTTTTTCCCATCTCAATCACATCATCTCAAACTTCTCTCTCTTTTTTTCTATGTGAGAGGGAGAGATATAGAAGAATATAATGTCACCATCTTTCATTATATATCTCATTTTATCTTTCTAAAATTAAAGAGAAGTTCTAGAAGAGTCCTGATAATATAACACCCTCCTTCGACACACGCCCCAATCAAATAATCATAGATCATTTACCTCAAGATACACAAGAAAAAGATTTATAATTATGTGTATCTCAAAACAAATGATCTACGATTCTATGATAGGGTGTCAGAAAATCATTAGTCAGACAACCCCCCTGACACACACCACCAAACGATCCCTGACATGACATGTGCTCCAATAAGAGATTCTTTTTCTTAAGATATACAATTTTAAATATTTATGAAAATGTACAATTATGTATCTAAGGAAAATCAGGACTCAAAATATGAATATGAATCCTGATAAAATGACTCGTCAGGTGGCATACCCAATCGCTTCATTGATGTGGACAAGTTCGAAAATTTTAGATTTGTACATCTCAGGATACATGGCTCCCTCAAGTGCAATTATGTATATCAAGACGTACAGATCTACGATTCTCGAACTTGTCACGCCAGCAAGTCGATTGAGTTTATCAAGACTCAAGAGAAATATATAGCCCAGCTGGAACGGTAGTGGAGCCCACCACGTCACTTTCTCAACTGTAAGAGGTGGTGCAGACGTGGATGGAAAGAATGATGATGTCAGCTGACGTGGATCTTGCTAACAGATGAGATGATGGGTTGGACTTGTTTTTTTATCTTTCACACATGATATAATATATGGTGGGCCCACACGTATTCCGGGTTATAGGAGGCTTAATGGTAACGAGTTGGGTAGGTTTTGGTTGTCTTCCGTTACTCACACTTCGAAGAGACGTAACTAACAAATCAAGAACAAAAAAAACACAAAAAACAAAAAAGGTAAATTACAACTTGACCCCTTGTAGTTTATCATAATTTCATTTTAACCCCCTAATATTTTGATAATTTCACTTTCCTCTCTTATAATTATCTAAAGAATTCACTTACCCCTTGTCCATGTCAGTGAGTCGATTGGGTATGCCACCTGATGAGTCATTTTATCAGGACTCATATTCTTATTTTGAGTCCTGATTTTCCTTAGATACATAATTGTACATCCTCAAAAATATGTAAAATTGTATATCTTAAGAAAAAGAATCTCTGATTGGAGCACATGTCATGTCAGGGATCGTTTGGTGGTGCGTGTCAGGGGGGTGTCAAGACTCATTTCAAACTATAAGGGTCAAAGTGTAATTTACACACAAAATAACTAGTCATTTTTTAAACCCCTCGCTAAGTCTTCTTTTTTTCTAAGGTCGCCCTTAAGTAATTTGACTTTACAAATAGAAAAGAAAAATATCTTGTTCATAGACTTTTTTTCTTAATGGATCTCGAATTGATCAATCACACGAGCACGCATGTATTTAAACATTCCAAATTTACAAAACTACTCTTATTAGGTTTCACGTGTCACACAATGGATAGCCTTTGAGATTTATGAGCAAAACATTTTTCGAAAATATGGGTTATCATTTTACTCTTAGTCCTTGTATTTGCCACATGGCTCACCCACTTTTCTTGTCTATTGACCCTTCAACTCTAATGGTCAGCTTAAAAAATTAGATTTTAAACATTTGATCATGTATATTTTTAAAATTCAAAATTCAATCTAAAGTCATTTTCCACCTTGGGAGGGAAAATGAATCATCGACTCATTCCATGTGAAAATGATTTTCTCACCTAATATTATTCTTTCACGATTATCCTTGCCCCCAAAACTGAGAACCATAGTTTTAAAGCTCAACTTGACTAAAATGTCCATCAAGTCGATAACTTGTGAGATGACTAGAAAAAATCAAATAAAAAGATAAATTTAAAAATATGTAAAAATAATTTTAATATTTTCAAATAAATAAAATATATAATTTTGTTCACCACAAAATATATACGGATAATCGTTCAATAGGCACAATTGTAAACAACATTCTAGACAAAGTTTTGTCTTATATGACTAAAAAGTTTTGGAATGGGCTGATTTTTTGTGAGGATGATTTCTATGTTAAGGAAGTCATCCTCACAAAAAATCAGCATATTCTGAAACTTCTAACCCTAGGAAAAGGGGTTACAAACTAATAGTAAAAAATGACGATCCACGATTTTTCAACTTATAAACTAAGGTTTGAAATTTCAAAATGGGTTGATATTTTGTGAGGATGATTTCCTCACCGTAGAGATTATCCTAAAAAAATCAGCTCATTCTGAAACGTTTAGCCCATATAGGACAAAACACTTTGTCTAGAAGTTTTTGTCTATGAAACCCAACCCTATATATATAGACGTTAGCATTCCCCATATATATATAGTTCGCTCATGTCTATAGCACAAGTATCCTCTTTGGAGGTTAATGGGGTAAAAGTAAAAATAAATAAAGTTGGAGGGATATTATTAAAAAAAATTGAGACTAAAAAGATAGAAAATAAAAAATAATAAAATGAGTTTAAAAGGAGATATAATAACGTTAGACAAGTGAAGAGGAAAGACAAATTTATTCGATGAATTGGTTTCATACGAATATTGAATTAAATCACCTAGAAATCCAATCAAGCTAGTTTAAATGAGTTGGTTAAATTTGAAATGGTGGAATTTATTTTTCCATGGCCATCATTTTCCAAGGATTTCATGTTTCCTCAAAAATAAATTTTTTATATAGATATATATTTAAAAAAATAACTTTCAAATACTTTTACATTATTGATTAGTAATTTTTTTTAGAGTTGCTATTGCCACACCAATTTTTACTAATGACACTAATTTTTAGGTAATTGTGCATAGTCAGTGTGGTGTTAGTAAAAGGTGGTGTGGCAATAGAAAAAGAGAAAGATCCATATCCATTCATTTTATGGGTCCCACATTTTATTTAAAAATCAGAGGGAAAGAATTATCTCCATCTATCAGACTTATGAGCCACAAGTGTAGATGAGGTTCGCCACTTGGCCTTCAGTTAATTGGGTGAGCTTAACCAGCCCAGCCAACGTCATAAACCCTAAGCACGTGCGATGCGGCGTGACAACGATGTTTTTCGGTTTACCCAATGTGCTCACACGTGACTTGGCGGGAACCTGGTTTTCATGCAAGAAAAGTGGTGGAAAGAACGAGAGTATTATTTTATTTTCTAAAGTTAGAATAAAATAAATTAATGAAAGCTTGTCTTTGTCATAAATCCAAATAAGAGAAGGCTTTGCTTTCAATAGAAAGTAAGTTAATATTAGAAGCAAATTACATGAAACTTCCTTCTCTTGCAATAACCGAAATCCTTCCCCCACCCCCAATTGTCTCACATTCTTTGTTTGAACACTATAAATTTTTGCATCATCTTCAAATATTAAGATATTTATGTAAACATAATCAACTTTTGACGAATTTACGATTTTGGCTCATAGTTCATTTTAATTACCAAAACGTGAATAATAATGATATCGAAGGTTTAAAGTGAATATCTCGCAGGTTTCAAGTGACTATTTGGCTGGTTTCGCTATTTTTTAACAAGATCGTCACTATATAAACTAACGAGATTGTCATTGTGGGGAAAAAATCTAGCAAATTTGTTATTTTAAACCTGTAATCTTGTCACTTGAAAATTTTGTGATTTGCACGATCACGTTTTGATAATTAAAATGAACATTGAGCTCGAATTGTAAAGTCGTCAAAAGTTGTCCAAGAAATGGTAATTTACCTTATAATGTTTTTTTTTTTTCTTTTTTTTAAATCATCTCAAATCAAATAAATAAAGATATATGAACCCTAAAAGCATATATGTGAATGCAAAATGTTAGATGGTCTAAGGTATTTGGACTATGTAGAGCCTAGATCAAGGTGCTTATTAGGGGCATATGAATGGTTCAAATTACAACTTGGTCCTTAGATGTCATGTTTAGATCAGGTTTGAAAAAAAAAAAAAAAAAAATCCAAAAACATGCATTTCTCCCAACAAATCTTGACTTACAAAATGGACGGTCAATGTATCCAAAAATTTAAAATTTAAAATTTAAATTCAACGGTGAAAAAAATCTTTTTGAAAGAATTTTTTTCTTAGAGTTCATAAAATTTTATGCTCTGCATCCATGTGACAACCGATCATGTATTTGGGCACCACATGGACATATGGCTCATGTAGGTAGGTGGACCTTTAGTCCATTACTCCATAACGCCATCTCAAATATGAAATGGATTTTTTGTATAAAAATATATATATATATATAAATTTCCCCCACTTATTTTAATAAGATTAATGTTGGAGTGACCTTAGTGGAGGACACACAGGAGACATCTTGACGTGGTGGCATGTGCATGCCCGTAGATGTTTTTTCTCCGAGATACGAGTAAAACACATCTACGGATATGCACACACCACCATGTCAAGATGACTCCCATGTATCCCTCGTTGAGGTCACTCCATAACAACTCTTTTGATATATGTGTGAAATGTATTTTTGTGCACAAAAATAATAATTCCATCTCGTCTCTTAATCTGTAAGTTATTTCAAATTAAGGAAATAAGTGTATACAAAAGTAAAATATATATATGTGAGTAAAAAAATATATATTTGAAATAGACTTCGTAAGAAAAAAATTCAATTTATCTAACTAATTATAAGCAATAAGAAACTTGTAAGAATATTTTGATTGGTGCAGCTAATTTGGAGTTTTCTATGGTGTGACATGTGAGTACTCAAGTTGGTCTATGGTACAGTTGATGAGGTTCATGAACTGATTTGCTACAAGGGGATAAGCTTTTCCCTTTTAAGAATTGTGGAAAAAAACTTAAAAGATTCTCTCTTTCATATTATTTAAAGGGAAAAGTTACTACAAGTGTGAAATGGAGATTTATTCAACATAAAAAATAAATGTAGCAATAAAAAAGTCTTTTAATTTTGCAATTTGATCGAACTGTGGAAAGTATATATATCCATAGGTGTCTATAATATTCATGAACTGATTTATCACATGATGGTGACCAAAATCAAGCCATCTCTTTAATATTTAAAATTAAATGGAGTTCTTACTCAACATGAAAATAAATGTTGCAATTTAAGAACCTTTTAATTTTGCAATTAATTAAAGTATGAAACATATGAAAGATGCCTGTTCCAGTCTATGAGATTCATTGAACTTATTTATCACATTATAGTGACATAAATCAAATATTCCATCTTTTTAATACTTAAAATTCGAGAAAATCATGAACAATTGCCCCAAAATTCAATTTGAAATATTGTTATAGGATTCCAAAACTTTCATGACAAGAACAAGTGAGAAAATATTGAAATTGGATCAATCCAACTTGAAACAAAGATAGAAAAAAAATTGAATAGATGCACTAATTCAACAAAAGAATAGATGTACATGGGATTTATATTCATGGGTTCTTTCTCAATTCTCTATAAATAAAACTGCAATCTTTATGGTTTACAAATCATGAAATCTATACAGTATTTCTAAAACCCAAGAGACCTTCTACTATGAATGAGATTGATCTATTTTACATCCTTCAGTAGTTCCACAAACATTCTAAATCTACAACTGGGCCTGATGAAGAAGGAACCTCGAGATCTCCGTAAGACCTTGTACTTCCCATATCTTGCTTCGAAAGCACAGATGAAATCTCTGTGTTTATATCGGCACTCAACCCGGTTTCTTGTGAGTGGCTAACCATAGAGTGGTTAGATGAGAATTGCTCTACCTTACACTGCCTCTTTAAACCATAATTATCATGGGTTGCACCCAAATCTCTTAAGATTGCTTGATCAGGACCATTAAATCTTGGAACTGAATTATTATTCATCTCTTGATGCAAGTAACCCGAATTCGAAGATGCTTGATAGGATAAGAGAGGATTTGGGAGAGAATTTTGAGGATAATAAATGGAGTTTTGAGGTGTGTTATTTGGGTTTCCTTGGTTGTTGGTGATGGTGTAGTTGTTGGATATAAAAAAGTTCTTGTTGTCATTCTGATCATAATCACCCATGCCCATGGAGTAGGAGAGCTGATTTCCATCTGACATTCTCATCCCTGATGTCGACATCGTCCCGTTGAATTTGCCTTCGTTGTCGACGAAGCTCGAACTAGGTCTGTTTGTATTGAAGTAATTAGGAAGATCCAATAGAGGTGGCAATGAAGGTGATGAATCAAATAGATCATTCTGATCAAATGAGTTCATCCTCAACATATCTAAGATTGGACTCTTCTTGATCCCTGTGCTCTTATGAAAAACCCTAGAGACAACCCATCCATCCTGCAAAAATATATAGAATTAAAGTTAATTTATATTCTCCAAACAAGTTTTAAAAACTTATTTCGAGACTACCTCGACAAAAAAAACATTCTAAAACATTCAATTTTTTGTTCCGATCTCTACATAAATACAATCTTGTCTAGAGATTGTAAAAAAATCGAGATTGACTTGACCGAAACATTAGAATTTCTGTTCTGATTTGAGAGTGTACGAAAACTTTGAACCATGCATCAAACAAAAGAATAAAAAAGGGAACATAAAAAAATCTCAACTTTAGCCAAACAAAAGAGAAGAATGATTACAAACCCATAAATTTGAACTAAAAAAGGAAAAAAAAAAAAAAAAAGTACCTTTGCAGTTTTAGGGAAGCTGTGGTAAGAGAATTTGCCTTCAAGTCTGTATTCATGCATGACCCAATTGGTTTTCTCTCCTTTTGGAGCTCTACCTCTATAGAAAACAAGGGTTTTCTTCATCCCAACAAGACAATTCTTCCCTTTGTAAATCTCTTTATCCTTTCCTGTGGCCTTCCAATAACCTGCATCAGTTGCTCTATTTGTTCTCATACCTGTGGGGTACTTTCTATCTCTTTGGCAAAAGAAATACCACTCTTTCTCACCCATCTTTGCCTTCTCTGATAATTAAAATCACACAAAATATATTAGATACAAACATCTAATAACAAGTTTGGAAAAACCCATTAAAAATAAATAAATAAATAAACTTACTTGGGAGATCCCATGGCTCAAACTTATTCATGTCTACTTCTCCTATAGCTCTTGCACTAAAGTTGTTGTTCATAACCTTTTCTGTAAGATAATGGGTTATTATCTCTTCATCTGTGGGATGAAATCTAAAACCAGGAGGCAAATCTATAACATCTTCCATGTTTACACCTCTAATAACTTCAATCTCTATAAAATCAATAAATCTAAAGAAACCAAAATTCCCAACCTTTACAAGATTGTAAATTAATACAAATCTTTACAAACAAAAAACAATTGCAGAACTAGTTTCAGACCCCTTCAAAAGTCTAGAGAGAGAGAGAGAGAGAGATTTGAATCAAGTGTTAAGAAAGAAAAAAATAGGGAAGGAAGTAAGCTTAAATAGAGAAAGATGCTTGCTTTGCAAGGAAATTGTCAAAGAAGCCTCATGTGTGATTTTGACTTCTATGTTTTGTACTTCTGTTATATATGTAATTATATATAAGTAATTCTCTCTCTTCACATTAAAAAAGAAAGAAATATAAGATGAGATAGAGAGAGAAGGAAAGAATATTCAGGCCAGTTCGACCTAACCCTGAACTTTCACAATTCTGAATGTTCTCTCTCACTTTCTATTCAAGATTTGGAAAGTTTCCTTTCTTTGCAAATGTCAATATTGTAGGTGAAGACGGCGCAGCCTGAGTTGGGGTGGTTTGGCTTGGCTTGGCTACGGCTCTAATCTACCCAAAGCCAAGTTCAGCTCCTTCTATGTGAATTATAAATTCTAGCTATAAAGCAGACCGTTGTAACGGTCTGACGTTGTCTCTTAAGGGCAGAATTTGCTCACAAAGCTCACAGAAATCTGGAATCCACCGATCACCTGTACCTATGTGTTTTAAATGGCATTCTTAATTTACAAAAATACCTTTATTAATTACAAAATTACCTACAATATTGACATTTGCTTGACGTGGCAAATACCAAGGAGTTTGTGAGTAAAACAAACAACTCGATCAAATAGATATAAATTTTAAAGGAGTGGTGATAATATGCCTCCCCACGTGGCAAACTCAATGGACTCCCCTGACGATGTGGGTGTGTCAAAATCATAGATTTTATGCATTGGGATACACAATTGCACATCCCCATAAGTTTGTGTAATTGTGTATTCTAATAAAAGGAAATCTATGGTTATGATACAACCCACGTCAAGGGAGTCGATTGAGTATGTCACTTGGAGGAGTTAGAATATCACGACACTTTTTAAAATGATAAGCTAAAAGAATTGCTATTGTCACACCAACTTTAACTAATGCCACACCAGTTAATAGGTAAATCATTGAAGAATTGCTCATAGTTGGTGTGGCATTAGCAAAAGTTGGTGAGGCAATAACTGCTCTCTAAACTATTAAATTAGAATTAGGGTTTATAAGACACATTATAAAAGTGCAATACAAGCACTTGGGAAATTGAATTTTGGATTGAAAATACCCTTTAAAATATCTTTTTTATCAAAATACCCGAGAAGCTTATCCCCAAAGTGTATTTATTGTGAGGGCACACGTTAACAAGACCCATGAAATTATTTTACCCTTGGTAGGTACTAGATTGTTGCATGATTAATCCTACTTTTGGATTACAATGAATCACTTGCCAACCTATTTGTGAACTCATTTATTACAGATTGTTGAATTTTCTTTTTTTCATTAGGTTGGATGAATTCAATACTACAGTAGATGAATCAAAATATAAAAATTCAATGTCTTTGTTTAAGAAATTCGATTACACGAGGATGTTAGAATTAATTCTCCCCAACTTCGAATTTCCAAAAAGTCATGACTTCCTAAACAATACACTGACATGGTGGTGTGCACATAAGCATAGATACTTTTCACTCATATCTCAAGGAAAATCATCTATGGTTTTGTGCACGCCACCACATTAACATAGTGTCGTAGGAAGTTTGTTCAACTTTTCTTTCAATTTTTTTTTTTGTCTTTTAGTATATAAAAAAAATGTATGAATATTTTGAAACTTGTAAATATAAATTTCTTTATGACATTCTTGAAAAAGCATTTTTGTAAAAGGAACAAAAGAATATTTAAATTTTTTATATTTACAAAAATATCATCCAACAAATATCAAAATGCCTTTATATATATATGGAAAATGATAACATCCCCAAGAGATCTTGGAGAAAGCTAGATTTGAAATCACTACCTAAAAGTCTCATTGCAATTGGTGAACCAACCAATCGATAAGACCAAGTCCACTACATTGGGAATTTTTATAATTATATTAAAAGGTTTGAACATTTTTATCATGACAAATTTTATCGACACCTCAAAATACTCTATAGGGCCTACCAATTTTTTGGGGTACCTCTATTTACTTCTAAAATTTAGCCCCTAATTGTTGTCATCTTGTCATGTGAAACAATTTCAATGATTTGTGCTACTCTGATTCCATTGATTCTAACGATTTTGACTAGTATCAAACTTATTCATGATTTAGAATAGGTCCTCCATTACTTTTCACAAATATATCGACACGTTTGGTCGAGCAAATCTTGAAAAGGTGTAAAATCTTGGTGTATCTTCACAATGAAGATAGCCTTCAATTTCGATGATTCATGCTACTCTGATTCCATTGATTCAGACGATTTTGACTAGTATCAAACCTATTTACGATTTAGAATAGGTCCTCCATTACTTTTCACAAAGATATCTATACATTTGATCGAGCAAATCTTGAAAAGGTGTAAACTCTTGGTGTATCTTCACAATGAAGATAGCCATTGAATTCTTATAAAAATCATTCACAGTAGTAAGCAATTTTATTTTAATTTGAGATTTTATTTATGAGATTAAAGTCTGTAATGACAAATATCATTGTTTCAAGAGTGAAAATCGAACATGCTTAAAATCATGTTAAAGACTTACATCTGACAGTATAAAGCCCATGCCAAGAGTACACATACGACACGGATTATACGTAATTTTTATTTATTGTGTCAATATTGAACATCCAACATGCTTAAAACCATGTCAAGAGCTCACATCTGACATTCTAAAGTCCATGTCATGAGTGTACATCAAACACAAATAAAAAAATGAAGTAAATATGCAATATTGGATTGCATCAAATGTGGTGTTTACATTCATTTCTTAAAAAACTAAAAAATAAAATAAAATTTATATCCATTTCATTTTGATGCATTGAATTTTTATTCGTCAAACACTCTAATTATTGGATGGAGAAGAAAGAATGTAGAGAGGGGGTTTAAGAATGAGAAGTATGACATAAATCAACATTTTAAAAATATATATTTTAAGGATTTCAAGGAATGCCACTAAGGATTCAACGATATTTTTCATATTTATGAAAAATATAGAATTTTTTGAGAAAATTTTAATTTCAGTTATCAATGTCGTGATCAATATTGAGCCTTGAAATTTTCGACATCTTGATTCATTGGAGAAGTAAATGTACTGTAGATAGAGAAAAATGAATGTAAAGAGGGATTAGTTCGTGGGGTGCCCTTAAATTTTTCCCTTTCAAAATTCTTTTTAACTTTGGAGGGCCTTAAGAGTATTGTGGCGTGTCAATAAAATTTCTCTTATAATTATGATTAGGCTTATGTAAAATTTTATACTAAAAAAAAATAGAAATCTATTAATAGATATGTAAATAATAAAAAAATGAGAGAGCTCATTGGCACCCCAGCTTTTACTTGTTCTCGGTCATTCACTTATTTTTTTTAAATTTTTTTGTAATTGGGATGTAATAAGTAAAAGTTGGGTTGCCAATAACAACTCTCTAAATACTTATTAAGAATTATCTGGCTTGGCTTTCTTAGTATCAATCGGCTTGCTCTCCCACCGCCACGAGAAACGCGGAGGAAAAATTCAAAAGCCAGCTAGATGAAAATCAGCGCGTTCAAATCGAAGCCGACATGAAGCTCACTAATATGAATGGTTAGCACTAGCTTTAAGATTTGGCCACATGTATTACGTGTCAATCTTTGATTGCGCCGTAAAAGCGGCTGAGATTTTACCACGTGGTCAATGTTTATCTATGTTTTTTTTATATTTATTACGTAATAAATTCATTAAATAAAAAAAAAAAAAAGAGAACGTGTGGGCCCGACGCTGCGCGGATTTAACGAAGGAGCCTAACTAACTCTACTCCTTGACTTAAGGGACCGACTTAAGGAAGCTTCCGCTGCTGACGCACAGTGACGACATCATACATCACATACATCGATACGACACAGACCGTTAGATCAAATTACCTATTTCAGTTTTAATTATGGCCCACTGATTATCGAGCTGATTGGTGATATGTAGAGCTGAAATCGTACTTTTTTAATTAATGCCACCGGAATGTTAGGCACTTATTACTTTGACTATAAAGTATAAACCATTGGATGGGTTGACTTTTTCTATGATTGGTAACCTACTCTTTTAATAACCATTCAAATTTTGACTATAAATCAGATGGATAGGGTTCTCTAGTCGGCAGAATTTTGAGATTCGACCTAACAGTTGTGATATTGTTGACTGCTCCAACAATGGAGATGGAATTTGAGAGGATATGCTTCCCCATTGACAAAAATGTTGAGGTTGAGTAGAACAAAAAAACGGGAACACATCACAACCCTACGATTGGCGATGAATCAATGGGTCGGGTCGATTTTGTACTGATTCGATATGTATTGGATTGGATTTTTAATGGATCTCAGTTCTGTAAAGTCTCTGACATTTTATCTAATCGAGCCCTCATTAGATTAAGTACATGATTGATCTAGAACTGATCTAATAAGATATCGAGTCGGAATCTTACTGTTAAATTAGATCCTTATAGAAATTCAAATCTTTGATCTAGACATGAAATAATTATTGAATTGAAATGGATCGAATTTTGAGTCTAACTAGTCCATTGATAGCCCTACTCAATCAGATAAGCCTTGCTTCATGATCCTCATCAAAAGCAAAATGAATGAAAACTCACATCACTTAGCACCTAAGCCTCCATATCTTGCTTATGAGTAATCACATGGTAAGTGTGAGGGCACGTACCCTTGCAAGCTATCTTGTGCTTGGTAACATTAATATAGATTTCAATCTTCTAGATCTTTGTCCTCAAAACTAGAAGGTTATTTTCTTATCTCCTTTAAAAGGGTGGTTATATCTCATTCTCCATGGAGACGGAAAATCGTGATTACGAAAAGTTGAAAATGAGATCAAATAATATTAATATGGTTGGGTGGGAATGTCATGCTAGCATGTAACATATAGAGAGAATGGAAAAAACACATAATCGATGGTAATAATCTTGAAAAAATGTTCATGATCTCCTGAAATCAATGAAAACATTAGGAAGGCACTTGTAACAAAAGGAAGAGAAATAAAATTTCTAAAAATGGAAGGTCTAAGTTTATATTAAGGACAAATAAAATTGGGTAAATTGTCATTTCGATTGAAAGTGACAATCATGAGTTGAATACGACGAAATTTCAATTCCGTATAATTGTTCATTTAAATTCCCAAAACGTGAACAGTGAGATTGTAGGTTTTTCAAATGATAATTTTGCAGATTTAAAGTGACAATCTTACTGATAATTTTTTTAAAACTAAAGTGACAATTTCGCTAGTTTATATAGTGACGATCTCGCTAAAAGTAGTGAACTTGCGAGATAGTCATTTGAAATCTGCAAGATTGTTACTTTAACTTGCGAGATTGTTACTTGAAGAACACGTGATTTTGCCGTTTACATTTTGGGAATTAAAATGAACAATGACTTGGAATCGAAATTTCATCAAAAGTTTATCGCAATTTGTAAAATTATTAATAAATTTCACTTGTTTCTTAATTATTGATTAAATTATTATATTGAATTTGACTTAAGCATCATAGTTTCTTTGACAAGTACAAACTGATGCCTTAAAATTGGTTTTGATGACCATCTCATGTATTGAAAATAAAAATAAAATAAAATAAAAAATCATTTACAATGATATTAACGTAAATAGAAAGAAAGAAATATGAGTCCAACTAGCCTTACTAATAAGGAGTTCAGCCTCACTAAAGGTCCTTGGGCTCAACTTGTGGCATCAGAAATTATGACCCGATGCTTCAAGGTTATAGATGATCAAAAAAAAATATTTTTCATCGTTGAATTTAATTTTAGGAGTTATGTAGAATTTCAGTAGCCGTCCATTTCCAAAATCCTAGATCAAGTCCTAAGGAAATTTTATTTTAATATAATTTTTTATATGAATTTTTTCATGTCAGATTGCCAATATGGGAATCTATTTGAGCAAAACAGCCTTGGTAAGACTTAAAATCTTTACTAAGTAAGGAAGATGTATCTCAAGAAATATCCATGCATGCAAGGGCAACCATTCATATCACACGTGCACATAGAATTTTGGTTTGACACGTGTTGTAAGTTGAAGTAGGTTTATAACAAAAGTCAGACACGTTTTGGAGCAGCGCTTTGCCCACTGTTTCTTTAGCTGAGACAGTCTACCGCCATTGAGAGAAGAGGGCGAATGAAAACCTTACTCAGTCACACAGAGCAGCTTTAACATATTAAATATGTTTTTTTTTGGTGGCTAAGCTAACAACCTAAGATATTAAATTTAAATATAATTAAATTAAATTAAGAATGATTAAAAGTCAAAATTTACATTGTGGGGTTGGTAGAGTAGTGACCTAAGGTTTTAGATATACCTTGGTTGTTATATTATGAAGAATTAAAAAATAGAGCTACTATTGCCACACCAACTTTTACTAATACAACATCAATTCTTGTATAAATCATCAAAGAATTGCACAGTTGGTGTGGCATTAGTAATTTTTTTTAGAAAAAATAACAGTGATGAATGCACATGGTTTTTAGTACGCGGTAGACGTAAAAAGAGCACAGAACCATAAATCTTTTTCCCGTGTGGCTTGAAGAAAAAGATCTATGGTTTTGCGTCTTTGCTACGCCTGCCACATACCAAAAACCGTGTGAATTCATTATGACTCTAGAAAAAAGTAGGATTGGTTAGCAAGATAAGGTAAATCGATGAAGTGGATTAATTGACCTATAGGTTGAACCAATGAATGTATAGTTTGAATCAAGAGCGGAGCTAGTAAGGAGTTGGTGGGGGGCAATTGCCCCCAGAGAACTTTAACACAGTCATGTATTTTCAACTAATTGCATGCCCCATTTGTCTTCACTCCCTCACCTCTCTCCCCATTTACCCCTACACCCTCACCTCCGTCCAATCCCCCCCCTTTCAATTTTTTGTTGATGACATTGCCTCTTGACCAGGCATTTTCATATATGAATTGAAAATAACCTAAATATCCTTTTCTTCAACTTCTAATAAAAAACCTCTAAAATTATCTCTAAAATCATTCATCTTCAAGTTATTCAACTATACAGTTAATCATAGTTTGCCCCCATTACAAGAAAATCCTGACTCCACCCCTAGTTTGCATTGTTGTTTAGGATTTTAAAACAGTTGATTAAGTCCATATACATGCTGGTAGATATCACCATCACACGGTCGACATTAGTAGGCATTAAATTAAGATGAGAGAAATTGACCAAAATTGTAGAGAAAGTTGGTAAATTATAATATCAATCAGATTTTCAAAACATTTATAAAAATGATTTTTAATAATTTAATTTGATAAATAACTAAGTTTTCAACAAAAAAAAAATGATAAATCCGGAAACCTACTAATAGTTAATTTCCTTTTGTGTCTGGCATAAGAGAATAAAAAATGACCCGGAATTTTTAATAAGAGTCATGATAAACTGACACTCTTGACGTGGAAATGCATAGAATCATAGATATTTTTCTTCGGGATACACAAGAAAAAAAGATCTATGATTTTGGTCACATGCCACGTCAAGAGCTAGCGTTTGAAAGAACGTCAGTTTATCTTTAATCTTTTAATAATTACAAGAATACCTAAAATGTATGAAAGCAACACTCTCACAATGTTGAAAGATATTTCAACCCGGACTCTCCCATTCGTCACTATATATGGTTTTATCCTCATTTTCGATTCTTTATTTTTTTTATTCTATAGTGAAAAATTTTCGATAGATCTTCCTTCACTCTTTGGGTTTTCATTATGGTTGAATTTCTCTTGATCTATATTGTCCAAAGCTTTTGTGAACGATTTTTTGACTTATATTCACTTTCTCAAAGCCTCTTTGACAATTTCTTCAATTATTTCAACTAAAATAAAACCATATTATAAGTGGGTATAAAAGAAAATTAAGAAGAAAAAAATTTATAAAGGACTTTCCATTTTGGAAAAATAAATTGGTACATTTTATCAATCTTTCTCAACTATTTTGGTAAAATGCCTCTCAAGACTATAAAAGTTAAGGAAATGCACTTTTGTATGATCTTTAAAGAGAAAATCTTAATTACTAATGTGGAACCCCTTAAGTGGGCTCTCCTATGTCACAATAGTTCTCTCTCTCACAGGTAGATTTTTTTTTTTTATAGATAAATTACTTCTAGTGAATCTAAGTGCTTTTAAGAATATATATATATTAATCATTGTATCACTATTTAAAAAAAAAAATAGAAGAAAAAAAAAATTGGTGTTCCCACTCCAGGTAATTTTTGCGATAAATCCCCGAGGGTGCCCCTAAGGGGGTGTTTGAACCCTAGGCCTGAGACGTGGTCTTGGCCATGTCACCAAATTTTGGAATGGGTATTCAACTTCTCGAAAAAAGAAAAAAAAACTTTATACATAACATCAAATTTTTTCATTTCGGATAATTAATTAATTAATTTAATTTATATTTATTTGACTTGCTCAATTCAATCCTAGATTTTTGAGTTTTAAAACATTGCTTCGAAAAATTGGTTACGGAAATAAGAATCAACTAAAACGACAGAGCAATTCGACTTCTCAAAAAAAAAAAATTATGAATTTTTAACTTGTTTCCAAATTATTCAAGATAGATTCGCTCCCCAAATTAAACAAATAAAATACTATTTAGGATATACAATATATATTTATTTTAATCATCGGAATCAATCCTAGATTTTGTTTTTATTTTTTTTTTATTTTATTTTTATTTTTTTAAAACATAGCTTGTACAAATTTATCACGGAAACAAGAATTGTCGATTAAAATGACTCTGCAATTCAATTTATCAAGAACAAAAAATTTAATCTTTTTAACTTGTTATTCAAATTGTTTAAGATTGTTTCGCTTTCCGAATTAACCAAATAAATAAAAAATTTAAAAGTAACATTAAAAAAATATATTTAGAATATTAAATAAAATTATGCAAACCAATCCCAGATTTTTGAGTTTTAAAAGATAGCTTTGGACAAATTAATCACGGAAATGGAATGGCTAAGCCCAAAAAAAGGGTCCAATTGGAAGATAAGCCAGCTTACATTCTTACTTCATTCAGTGGCAGTATTGCAGGGTCAAATAAATGTGGTCATCATAGATAATAGAACAAAATCCATATCCCTGGAATATCCTATCCTGGAACGAATCTAAGTTAGTTGAAGTTTGAATAAGAGCCATTCGAACTTATCTTAATTAAATTAAGAAGAAAGAACAAACTCATATTCTCACTTAGCTCATAATTTTTGTCTTCAACTCGTCATTTCACACGTAATAATACTGTCATAAGGATATGAGACACGTGTGAATCCTATCCCTATAGTTGACCTATAGATATAAAATTCACCTAATGTGCTTGAATTCCAGCAATTCATCCTTGGAGGGTTGGTGAGATGTTGTTCATAATTGTTAGAATTTAAAAGTAGGCTATGAGACCCATTTTTGGAAATAAAATACAACCAAATAATAATTATTCAACATCAAATCTCTCTCTCTCTCTTTTTTTTTTCTTCTAAGGTTTTCTTAAAAGAAAAGAAAAATATCTTCTTTTCTTCTTTAAGAATTAAAGAAATTTAAATTGTAAGTAAGAAAAAAAGCCATATCTTGATTGATTATTATGTTTTGATTTATGATCGTACTATTTGGACCATTTAGAACCAATAGATATTCGTTTATTCTTGTTCTTCTCTCTATACTCTCTACGCCTTCTCTCATCTTTCCTTCTTGTATTCTTTTTTCATCTTCGCTCTTTCTTCTTTTCTTTTAAAATCCTTCGAACTCTTTTCACCTTCTTCTTCTTCAAAGAAAATCCTCTTTATGCTCATCACCTCTCTCTCTCTCACTTTCTTTTGATGATAGTTTCTCTCCTTGCTCTATCTCCCAAAAGATATGGAGTGTAGTGATTAAAAAGAAAAAGAAATATTATCGCACCCAAGACAATTACTGATTAATTATATTATTATTATTATTTGCCTATTTGTGGGTATTTAACATCTAAAATTATGTTTTTTGTCCTTAAAATGTAATCATATTTCATCTTTTAGAGTAGAAAATCATGGACTCCTTGCAATGATTTTGTAATAAAGCTTTTAGGTTTTGTGATATTTACAAAAAAAAAAAAAAAAATCGTGATAATCTGACTCTTTTTTGTATGTTTCCTTCACAAATCATGGATCATTTGCTTCAAGATACACAAGGACAAAGATTTATGGTTTTGTGAATTGTTAGGTTAGAAAACATACAAAGAACGTACAAAAAAGAGCGTCAGATTATCCCAATTCTTACAAAAATGACATCGCATAATAACAATAAAACACCTTGTTCTGTGCTCTAATGCTAAAATAAGATTATTTATAGAAAACACACAATTTTGAAGATTGCTAACGTCGCAATCTCCATATAGAATGTTGATGTCAGCACTCAACATTGTATGTTAGCAATCTCCAAAATCATTATTTTTCAAAATACCCAAAAAAGTAATCTGATTTTGTGGTTTCAACAATATTGTGCAATGGTGTTTCTTTGTTGTTAATAGCAATCTTAAAAGGTTAGGGTCTGTTCTTTACAGCTTCCAACACCAACTTCAGGCTTTGTGGTTGTTTTGGGCTTCATTCTAAATCTCCATAAGCAATTAAAGCCCAAACAAACATTAGCTCACAATTAACATAATAGTTGATTTTCAAATGTTTAAAAAGCAAAAAAAAAAAAAAAAAAAAACACTAATAATAATCTGACTCAAAAAATTTCACTCGGTCGACATGGCAAGTGCATAGAGCTGTAGATCTTTTTTCTTGTGTATCCCGAAGAAAAATATCTATGGTTTTGTGCACTTGCCACATCGACCGAATGAAAATTTTCAAGTCAGTATATCGCAACTCAAAAAAGAAAACAATGGTTTTGGAAGTTGGCATCTTCACTCATGGGCCCAAAAGGCTGTTTGATAGTTGCGGTCGTAGACATACAAGTGAACCAGAAGCTTCGCTATTTAAGGAGAGGTTTAGAGAGCTCAAAGTTTAAATGCTTTTGACTTAAAACATTTAATCGATAGTTTTGGAACCACAATCCTCTATTTGATTCAATATCCTCTTCAATCAAGACTAGTTTCTTCTACGATTTTCTTACCGTGTATTTGGATTCAAAGAAAAGAAATTCATTAAAAGAGAAGAAATCTTATTTCTCTCCACCATGTTTGATTTAAAAGTAGAAAAACATGAGTTTAGAGAGAGAGAAAAAAGAGGATATAGTTGTAATTTTAAATGTTATATCATTCATGAACTTCTCTTTCCTCCCTCATTTGGAGAGAAGAAAAATTGATCATTGTTTCTCTCAACTTTTTTTTCTTCTCTCTCCCCCACTTTACAATCTGAACCAAATGATGCATTGGATTCTAGAATCTAAACCAAATGCCCCCTAAAATTCCTCTCCGGGTTGAACCCTGAGGTCCTTAATAGGTGAGCCTTTTTTTTTCTTCCCCAAAATAAATCTGGGAACTATATTTGTGGGGATGAATCTTTCTTACCAGCAATCCTACAAAAACCGAACCCTAAACCCTAAACCCTAATCCCTCTCCCCACGTCAAACGCAATTCTAATCCTAAATTCCAGCTTGATTTCCATTCGAAAGGTCGTATCCATAGGAAGATCTTGCCTCACCACTCAACCTACCTGATTTCTAACTCATATTTGATTTTGGTGATTTCCTTCCACAAACTCTCTACCCACCCCAAATCTTCATAACCACTTCCCTAACAAAGCCATGTTGATTTGATTCCACTTGACAATTGAGATAAAATTTCTTCTTCCCTTTCCCATCATTGCACAAAAAATCTCAACACATCCTCTCAGTACTTCCACACTTCAAGGGATAGTAAATAATGCTAGGAAGTAAATTGAAATACTTGTTAGGATGTTTTCACCATGACAGTGTCAAGATGAGATTTTAAGAACTATACCTGAAACCATAGTAACAGAAAACAGTGATTTTTTTTTTTTTTTTTTGAAAAAAACACATTTAAAACACGTCTTGCATCCTCGACGATTAAAAAATGCAACTTCAAAGTTTGTGACAGAAAAAAAACCCATTTTCAACATTTTTTTCCTAAGTTTTCCCTTTATTTAATCCCGTACTCTGACTTTGTGACTATGCCTCAAACCACATAAGGCAATTCTGCAGAGCAAACTTGCTTAGTTTTATAGTTTAGATCTTGGTCTAGAATCCATGAGGTACTGTTAGCACACCCCACTTTCAGTTCAGTTTCAAGGTGATCAGTTACCTACAAATATAAGGAGTGTATCCAGGGAAAGAGACTTTCTTTCAAATCCATCAAAGTTACTATCTTTCAAATCCATCAAAGTTACCATGTGTAGTAGATATTTCATACATATGAAAGAAACACCAGTTCTAGAGTCATTACCACACATCACAATCTTCACTCATACTGAAAATAAAAACATTAAAAAGCAGCAACACTCACTGGAAAAAAGAGAACAAGCAGCCCTTCCTCCCAAGGAGGAATTTATTTCTCTAAACAGCAAAAGCTTTCAAACTCGAACAAACCTCCAAACATATATCCTGTATTCAGTACCAGAAAAGAGGAGGGAAAGACAAATTAAATGCACTGTTTAAGAGAGATCTCAAATAGATTAAAAGGGGAAAAAGGAATCAATCTCACTTTAACTGAAAAATGGGTTTATTTTTCCTCATTTCTTTGTTCTTTTTTCCTTACTGTTAGGTGAATACCTGGTAAAAAGCATGGCCTCATCTTGGTCTTGGAGACATCTAATGTCCTTTGTGAATTACCCATTTGTTGACGTGTCCAACATCCGATCATACAGTTCCAACTTTGAATACAGGGTCGAACAACCAGTTTGGTGTTTTCTTCATCTAATTAGGATTGATTTATAATAATTTAAATCTTTGTGATCTTTATGGAGTACAAAGGAACACATGCCATTAGGGTAAAGACACCCTAAAACCACGGGCTCTGATTATCACATATTCTGTTATTTGTCCAGAGAATTTAAATCATTGTTTTTTAAGATATAGAGTTGGTGGTTAGCAAACGAAGTAGGGTTTAAGGGACTTTGAACCGAGGACGTGGGAATAACACTCCACATGTCATACCACTTACAGCCAAAATTGCACTTCAAATTTTATATTAGTATAAAGAGATGGATCTGCCAAGGCAATTTTGTAATTTAAGAACGCTAACATGATTTGGGTCAACAATACTCACCCTTCCCTCATTATAATAGTATAGAAATATAATGGATCCATCCAAGGTTAATTTTGTAATTTAAAAAATATCAACTCACCCTTCTTTCATTATAATAGTATAGATACGTGATTTTGTGAATGCATCTACCGGGTTTGAAACCATTGTTGGAAATTAGAAGTTTTTACTTGATTTTTTTCTCTTTATTTTTGAGACGTTTAATACTTACAGTACGGAGTGATCTTCCATCGCTGGTTAGGTCCTTTCTTCCACTCCCAGAGCACAATAGTGGTGCCGTCATGGACTCCACCATGATTTTCATCTCCATTGAGAGCATCCAAATTCAATCGAATGTTATTCACCATCCTTATGCATCTGAAACCATCACCCAAGTCCTTGCTCTCTGTCCACAGGACTGACTCATCAAGTGCATTTGCATTGTAAGGGATCAACTGCACCTGCATGAGTTTTTTTAACCAAGAGAACAATAGAAAAATTAATACCTGCATGACTTAGCAGTATTATATAAATTTATTAATAAAGGAACAAATATTCACTTCTCTTTCTTTTCTTTTTTTTTTCTAAACTCGTTGGTGAAGCTGTAATCTAGGAAGTAAGTACAAAGCGAAAAGAAGTTTATATTTATAACATCTAACACAAAACCAGGTTTTTTTTCCATTCTCTTATCTCTCTTTGGAAGAGGGCAGAGGAGGCCAGAGTTTGTTGTCAGTACAAACATGGAAGAAATACCAAGAAATAATGAGTATCCACCACATTTACCACAAAAACCACAGAAATAAACTATGAAGCAACATCATGGAAGAACTTTTGGGCATTCTTGTTTATGGTAAGTGGAAAAAAAATTACTAAAAAGGGGAAAAAGAATGGCATATAAGAGAAAGAGAAGAAATCAAAAGCATCCCTTGAGACCACATATTTCCATGAAACTTCAGGTTATTAACTAGATATGTAACCATATATTATCTTGAAATAAACAGAAAAAATAAATCGTTGTCATCTTATGTTTTATCCCAAATATTGGGGTTGACAACGTGAATCCTATTTACTATTGTAAAACCCCGAGTTTTTTATCCGTATATCGAAAAAAAAAACAAATAATGGAAGTTTGAGAAAATCCTGAAAGTGGAACTTAGGATAAGACTTTAGGATTTTGTTTTGATCATTTTTAATGAAATCTGATCATACCATTGGATTCAAAATGGTTAGAAAACATATTTTAGCCTATAAGCACGCTCAAATGCTAATCCGAAAAGAAAAGTTGCAAAATCCTCGATTTTTTAGTCGAACCAAACTAAATAATGACTTTTTACTAAAGCAAGAATTTTTAAAATTCGATCACACCATTGGGTTCGTAACGAAAAATTATAGAAAATAGACTATTTACTTGTCATTTTTGGAGCCCAAAAAGTCAAATTATCGTCAAAAACGAAAACGACATCAATTTTAAGATCCTATTGGGCTAGCAAAGTAAATTTTTTGTTAGAGACATAATTTGTAGAATTTAACCACCATTAGATCTGGAACAAAAAATTAGACAAAATAGAGTATTCATTCGTCACTTTTGGAGTCCGGATGGTCAAGTTATCGTTAAACGAAACAATAGGTAAAATACCAAATTCATCCCAACAATTTATATAAATAATTTTTAAACGAATTTACTATTCATCATCATTCAAATGCGTCAAAAACCAGCCAAGACTTGTTTTAAAAATAAAGTTTGATTTTTTTTCGATTTTCAACCGTAGATTCGTCGCGAACGACTCGCCATTCACTTCCTACACAGAGGGGGAAAACATCAACAACCTTGTCCTCTACATAACCCACTCAATTTCCTTTCATTTCTTCTTCTCTTCTGTCTCGTTTCGTCGAAAATCAATTGTATATGATACGGGAGTTTCGACTTTTAAACCTTGAATTTCATCAATTTTGAGGTCAAGCCGTCCTCCTCTGCAGAAGGGAGAAAGGACGACGGCATCAAGATCTTTGAAACCACTGGACTAGATTCAAAAATCAACCGCCTCGAAGTTTAATCCATCTCGATTTCCGTACTAATCATCTCGATTTCCGTGCACGCGCTTCGATCCTATCGCACAGAGAATTATAAGGACTCTTAATTTCTATTAATAACCGTAGATTGTAAAAATTGCATATAGGATTTAACGAAAATTTATTATATGTTCCAAAAATATAGAACTGTGTTTCTTTATTTCAAATTCACGTCAGAACTTGCATATTTGATATATTTAATTGTATTTTATAACAAATTATATGTGGGTAGGATATTTCATTGAGTTATTTCCACCAGTTGGATTTTGAATCTGACTCGGTGGTTTCAAAGATCTTAATGTCGTCGTCTTTTCTCCTTTCTACAGCGAAAGACAGTTTGACCTCGAAACTGATGAAATCCGAGTTTTAAAAGTCGAAACCCCCCATATCACATACGGCTGATTTTAGACGAAACGAAACGAAAGAAAAGAAAAAATGAAATGAAACTGGGTGAGTTTTGTAAATGACGAGGCTGCGGACGTTTTTCCCTTCTACGTCGGAATTCAACAGCAACCCGTTTGCGACGAATCTACGGTTGAAAATCGAGAAAAAACCAAATTTAAAAAAAAATAATAATAATAAGTCTCAACTAGTTTTTGACGCATTTGAATGATGATGAATAGTAGATTCGTTTAAAATTTATTTATATAAATTTTTGGGACGAACTTGGTATTTTACCTATTATTTCGTTTAACGATAATTTGACCGTCCGGACTCCAAAAGTGACGAATAATACTCTATTTTGTCTAATTTTTCGTTCCGGATCTAATGGTGTGGTCAAATTCTACAAATTATATCTCTAACAAAAAATTTACATTTTCGACCCAATGGGATCTTAAAATTGACGTCGTTTTTGTTTTTGACGATAATTTGACTTTTTTAGCTCCAAAAATGACAAAAGCAAAGTGATTATTGAATCTCTTCAAAAGAAGTTATCTCCATCAGAGTTTTCAAAATTGCCCAAGGCATCAACAAAATCATACGCTCAAACTATAGCTTCCTCTGCAGCAACTCCAACATCATCGACTACAACAGTTTCTTTTAAAGACTTTGCACTGCCCATCAAACAAAGGCAAAAAATTTCCAAAGAACTTCAAAATCTCAAAGATTCAATCTCCACTCAAAGATCAATTGCGGCCCAATCTTCTTCGGATTTTCCTCAAAGCGTCTCCGACAATGAAACCGAAGATCACTTCCAATTCTAAAATACATGTATTCTCCAAAAAGAAAAATGTGTGAACAAAGTATGTATGTACCTCAAAAGTCATGTAAAGTCTAAAGAATGTATAGTCAAATAAGTCGTTGTAGTCGTCAAAAGGTCGTCGATTGAATAGTATTTACTATTCACACACGTAAATGAATAGTATTTACTATCACTCACGCATGTCAAAAAGTCAAGCGATAAATATCGTTTAGTAGTCATCCATGTTTTTGTTACTATTTATGAATAATAACTTTTCAATCGATAATTACATAAACTTCCAAAATTCTCTCAAAGAATCCGGACTTCAAATTTTATCGAATTCCTCTAATTTCCAGAGCCTTCCAGACTCCAAATAATATCCAAATTCTTTTACCAAACCATCTATAAATTAAACCAACCTATCCTGAAGAAAGGACACAAAGAAAAATATAATCTTTCCTCCCTCCACTACCATTTCTCTTTCTACTCTCTTTATCCTTCTTTTATCGAACCTTCCTTCATCCAACTTCCATACCCTCCAACCTTATCAAACCTCGGTCTATACTCCTAGAATTCTTCAAAATACGCACATAAAAGATTTACATGGTTCAGCCACTAAATGCGAAAACTTCTGCACCACCTAACATGAATCTTTTTCCCTTATTTCATTCAGGCTTGTACATAGAATTGAAAGAATATGGAGAAACAAGATTCGTTATGCCAATCATAAATTTTTGGAAAAGGATTTGATGATGATGAAGGCGGGCAGGCAGGGAAAAAAGTTCAGAGTTGGCATGAATTGAGGTGTAATAATAAATAAAAAAAATGGTTGCAACCAGGTTCGGTGGTACTAACAAACATAGAATGAATGACGCAATGTAATGACTTGAAATCTTAAAATGTATCTCAAGGAAAGAATTTTATATCCGTGCATTGATTTAAAAGTATAGATTCTTAAATTTTAATATTTGAGGAAAATAAACTTCACCAATAGAATTAGAAGGATCGAGAAACATACTTTAGCCTGTAAGCACGCCTAAATCTGAAGTCGATTGAAAAAGTTATCAAATCCTCGAGTTTCGCATTAGATATTTTTCCAATAGGTAAACGACACCTTAGAGACGTAATTTGACGAAACCGATCATACCATTAGATTCGTGTCGAAAAATCACCCAAAATAGAGTATAAGTTTGTCCAATTTGGCATTCGGAAAAAACAATTCCCAAAATGACAAGTATGTCCCAACTTAAGTGACATAAATATCTAAATTCTATTAGAAAAATCAGATTTTTCTTATTCTCCTCTCCAAACAAATCTCAACCCTTTTCCTTCAATATTTGAAACTCAGATCTACACTAAACGAGAACGATCCGAGCTTAGGCGCAATAAGAAAAGTTGTTCCTCTCGCCGAGGGTTACGCGTGGACGCAAAGAAATCCGATTTTCGCCGGAAGAAAATTTTGGAGATTGGCCAGAGGCGATTTTAAAGTCCATTCAACCGTTGAAAATAACTTGAAGTAGGTTGCCTTCCCTTCTACCTTCTAGTTATGCGATAATTTCATAGAAAATCCATATGATTGTTGATAAATCGATTGTTTCATTAAGTTTATACATATTTGAATAATTTAAATCATGTTTGCATGCTTATTTATGATTGGTTTTAGTTCATTTGATGTAATATAATCATTTTATAGTTAATATGATATTTGGATCGATTTTGGTCGAGTTTCGACGAAAAATCAGCAATTCGGAAAAGTATCCGAATGTTGAGTTTGGTTCTAATTTATTTTATGTTGCTTCCATATAATATGTATACCCATTTCCTACATTTATTCCATTAAAAACAATTAAGTGTTACTTTAAGTTCTTTAATAAATAAATAAATAATTCGTTTTCAAGTTCGACTTTGAAAAATCATTTTTTCAACACTTAGTTAAATTTTCACAGATTTCAGCTTTTATGTCTTATGGTTTTATCTTTGTTTTCGAGTCTCTCGACTCAACCAAAACTATCGAATGGAATTGGTTGATGCTTTATGGATTTCGAATTACTTTAAAAGTAAAATTACTTTAATAGATATGTAGGAAATTAGATGATAGATTGATCGATTTAATTGATGGATGGATAGAGAGAACGTATGTTCTCGACTGATTGATGGGACAGTGCCTCCAGCTCTACGTAGTGGCCATACCACGTAAAACGTGATAGATAGATAGAGAGATGAGATGATTGATGGATGAAAATGACAGATAACTGTCACTGGAGGGCATTACCAGATTTTGTTTGTATTTTCGATTAAAAGAAATGATATATTATATACAAAATAAATTATTTTGTTTACCAGTAAAGGTTTGTAGAAAACCCATAAAAAGTGACGCGTTGCTGTGTATCCGGAAGCGACGAGTCAATCTAGGATAACACTAGATGTCATATGCTCTTCGGTAGTATGGGATACCTTAGAACATATTACAGCTTATGAAATCCAGGAATTTCTCCTACATATTTTCTGGGGAACGTTGTGTGTAAAGGCGGTCTCTGTATAGTGTAGAGATAGGCGGGGTTCACATGCATTGCCTCTTGATAGGCTTCGACGCGAGGGGTCTCCTGGGCTAGTTAGTGATCACTATTAGTCTGTAGTCGTCAAACGGTCGACCTCACCGTTAGTTGAACTCAGTATTGGGTTCTTGGTCAACGGCGAGTCTGAGCCGGATAAATGATCATCCAACCGTGATATGCTAGATCGGCCACAAAATCAGATTATAACGATGGGATTCCACATCGGAGGTTAAGTTTGGAATATCGTATTGCCATAGCCGAAGCGGTTATATCGGCGTGTTCCTCTGCTCTCTTATCGATTACACCGCCGTGTTCTTATTATGTATCTTTTTCTTATTTTGTAATGATTGATAGGTGTTTTCATTTAAAAGATGCATATGTTACTTTAAATGATTGAAAATGATAGATTGAAAGTTATTATAACTGTTTACTGAGTATGCTTAGACATTTATCGTATGTTACATTATGAAAACTTGCATTATTTAATTGTTCAACTGATTACTCGTGCATGTATGACTCGTTAGAACGGTGTTCATCCTGCTGAGTAACATTCCCCTGTTACTCACCCTATCCTTCCCCTTTCAGATTATTCAACTTTTGAGGAACCGTTCTTTGAGGAGTCTTTTGAGGAGGATCAGATTGATGTCTTGCCGCCGCCATGTCTTTGAGGACTAGTAGAAGATCCTAGCGGTTTTTGGTTGTAGATAAGAAACATGTTAGTTTAGAAATTTTTGTAACCTGATGAATTATGAGATTAAAGATCTTGACTTATATCAGTGTTTGTCGATTTCTTCTGCTTACTCTAGACTCTCGTATAGATGTTAGTTAAATGCTTATTCCGCTGCGTATATTTTCTTTTCATAAGTATTATTATTTATGAATGTTCTGTCAGATTGTGTGATTGATTACCTCACACCTCGAGATTCTAACCGATAAATCATAGGGATTCGTGTTGGGATTTCGGGGCGTGACAGGCAAATAAAAGGTTATAGAAATTTACATGGTTCGCCCACTAAATGCTATGTCCATGGGCATGACGACCAAGAGTTTTCACTTTATGTGAATCAAAATGAATATGAAAACCGCCCCAGCACACAATTAATTAGTAACAAATCCCAAACTTCAACAAATAACTCCAACGACATACATATAAACAAATTAACAGCTTACCACTTTCCCTCTTTTTTGTTGCATAAAAGACAATTAACATTTTCATTCACTAGTCTCTCTTCTCTAAAATATAGATTAATTTTTAAACTGGTAGCACAACAAGACACAATGAAAATTAAGAAGAAGTGCCCTTCAAACAAAAGAAAAGGAGTTAAAAATAATAATAATAATATTTACAGCACAAGGTTGACACCCAGTTACAAATATTCACCTTAATTATATAAGTTCATTATAAATTCCATATAAATCTCTCTACTTTGGAAACAAACAAAATCCCATTAATTACCAGGAATTCAACAGGGCTGTTTGGATCTTTAATTGTCATGTTCGAGCCGAAAATTTTTATTTATTTTGCAAAAGATCAAAATATATTCCTGGAAGGGATCCAAACAGGCCCCAATTGTATAAAAACAGTAAAATTTCTTTCCTTAAGAGGTTAAAAATAAGACCTTTATAGCTTTATAACAGAAAACAAACTTACAGGCTTAGTGGCTCCAATGGAGTGTTTCATGGCCTGACCAGTAGCTTTATTAATTAGAGAAAAACAAGGAAAACCTTCTTCATCCTTCACCCTTGTACTGAACTTCTCATCTTTGATCCAGTGCTGCAAGGACCACAAACCCCACATAAATCAAACACAATTAACACAGATTTAAAAGAAAAAAAATAAATACCCAGATTAAATTAAAAAAAAAAAAAAAAAAATCAGATAGAAATCAATCAAATCATGCCTGGAACATGTCATTTGGATCGGATCGAGCGAGAATAACTTGACCATTTCTAATAGTAAGTGAGTATCCCATCTCAGCCTTGGAGTAAACCCTAAAGGTGGGTTTTTTAGAAATCTCAGAATCGCTTCCATGGCTGTGATGATGGAAGAAAGAGGAGATACCATGACTATGAGGCTGGTTTTCTTGATGATGGGTTTCATGGCGAACCTCAGAAGGATTAGGTTCGAAACTTTGGTTGGTGATCTCGTGAGACACGTGTTGGACATGAGGATACTCAGGTTGGGATTCGAAACGTTGGGTAGGACGAAATTCAGAAGGGTTAGGTTGGAAACCTTGGTTGTTGATCTCGTGAGACACGTGTTGGACATGAGGGTACTCAGGTTGAGATTCAAAACGATGGGTTGGGCGAGGTGGTGAGGTTTGGTATCTGGGATCACTGTAAGTGTCTTCTTGTTGGTGCCCTAAGTTTGGATTGTAATGTTGATGAGTTTGGATTGGGTTTGCGTAAGGTGGTGGTGGTGCTTCATATGTGTGATGAGGTGGTGGTGGTTGTGGTGGGTAGTCTTCTTCTTGTCGTTCATGTGCGTGATGAGTCGGTGGTGGTGGTGGGTATTCTTCTTCTTCTCTGTTATGATCTCTGTGATGATGCCCATGGGGGTAGTTCATGGTGAAGAAGAATGGAAATGGCGATGAAAGACTGAAAGATTTGGGATATTTTATCTCCTTGTGAAGTGGAATACGTTGGGTTTTGTGTAGCATTTATTAATATAGTAGATAGATTTTATTAACACACCAACTTTTACTTGTAACACACCAAGTGGATTGATTTAAAAAAAAAAATTTTAATTAAATTGGACCAATTATAAAAATTGTTAGAAATTGAAGAATTGTGGACCGTGAATTATTTGTAAATATTTTTTATGGGATTAAAATTTTTAGAATTAATTGAATTTTTTTTTATGAAAATGAACAAATTAGTTCATTCTAAAATTTCTAACTTATATATTGAAAAATGTCTGGTTCTCTATAATAGAATTGACTTGTTAATAGAATCTCTTCAATTTTATTTGTTGGATTAGAGGAAAAAATTATTGATTTTCATTGAATTTAGATTCACATCAAATGTTCGTTACTTTGTCTCTCTCCTTATAAATTCATGGGCTTCTCACCACTGTTCAATCCATCTACTTCAAGATGTGCGGAAGTGTTTCCCTAATTGCATGTCGTATCCCATGTGAGAGAATGTATTAGAATGATAGTTACATGTAACATATGGGAATCCAATCCGTACGATATATAAGGAGAAGGCAATCCTCACCGTATGACTATGATTTTGAAATTGAGTTAGGCTCATGAACCTTAATATGATATCAGAACGGGTATTTCTCTCTTCCACATCACTCATCTAATATCTTCACATGCTTTAGCCTAGTCTGACCCGCACTTATGGAGTGTGTTGAATTTAGTCTCACATCAGATATTCATTCCCTTGTCCCTATTCTTATAAATTCTTAGGCATTTACACTTATTATTAATTTATTTTGAATTGAACTTTCAAATTTATCAATTTCAATCTTTTTTGTGGTCACGTAATTTGTTGAACCAATCAAGAATATTTTTTATTTTTTTTTTAATATTTATTTTCGATACAATTAGTGTTCATATTTGCTTCCCACAACAAAGATCCACACAAATCATATAAATAAATAAAAATGTTATTTTTTATTCTTCAAATCAAGAGAAACCAAATTACAAAACTTGACACAACCAATAATTGATGGATTTGGTTTACTCACCATACTCTCCACGTGTGCGAACGATATTTTGTTTTGTTTTTTTGCCAATAATTTTTACACGTGTCTTATGGAAATGGATCCACGCCTATAGGACACAAATGAGTGGGGTCACGCGTCATTTCCTTATTCTAAGTGACTGAAAAAGTTGACAATTATCTTTAAAAAAGTATTTCTCAGTGGGCAACACCTTTGGGCTTTGACAGAGATATAATCAATGGAAATTGATATGTGGGCCCAACCCTATCCATAAGTTTCTCTGTTACAGATAAGAAATAGTAGATTTCATTTTCTTAATGTGCATAATTTATGTCTTCATTTAACCATTAAAATTGGTTGATAAAAAAATATGATTCATATTGTAAATTAGACTTCATATGTGCCTATGGCACAACAAAAAAAAAATTAAAAGAATATTATTAAAAAAAATAAAATTAAAAAGATACAGAATAAAAAAAAAAATAGATCCCACAAAATTATAATTTGATAAAATATTTATGTTACAATAAGAAATTTATCCATCACAAAACTTTAGAAAGTTTAGGCCCTACAATTGTGTTTTTATTTTTTTTTGCTAACCGAATGTCCAGACCAGCTTGCGTGCACTACGACTAATCTTGGGGAGAATTACCACAACAACCCACCGCCATGGTCCCCTAGTTAAATCATGAGAAAACCTTAGAGGAGAATCGAATCTATGACGTGTGCCTAATCCACACTTCACGTGCTCGCCCTTACCACTTAGGCAACCATGGGTGGGTACATTCCTTCACGAGATCGACTCTACAATTGTGTTTTATTTTATAGATTGGAAGTATTGCAAATGCCGTCTCTTAAATATGGTTGATGACTGCTTATTGTACATAGTCTTCATTTTGTTATCTTTTATTTAGTTGGCACCGTCATATTCAAAACATAGATACATAATTTCAGTGCCTAGAATATCCACACAAATAAAATAACGAAATCTATTAATTTTTAAGTTTTCGATCAACTCTTTCTCATGTCAGCATTATATATCAATTGATCCTCTCACAATAAAAATCTGATAAACACTTTCTTTACTAAGGTAGGTAAGATTTCAAATCTTGCTAAAGGTGGTTGAGCTAAAATTGATTTGATGAATTTTTTGATAGATTGTGACAAAATTGGTCGTCCATACCATTCCACCCTACCCTTAAGGTATGTCAATTTTCAAAATACTTTTTTTCTCTTAAAGTTATGTTTTGACACGTCAAAGTATTTTCGTGGCGTTGGATCATTATAAAACAAGTGAAGATAGTCAAATTTCGAAGTTTGCCGGTCCATGTATGTTAAACTCCCTTCTATTTTCATAATTGGCAAGAAAACTATTAATTTTCTTTAAAAAAAAAATCCATTGAAAATAATTATTTTAAATATTCTTGTCTCAGAGTTTGGAAAGAGTAAAAAGAGGGCTAATTGTTCTTCTTAGAGTTTTCTCCGAAATACAAGTAAAATGTATCTACGAGCATGCACGAGCCACTATGTCAAGGTGTCCCCCGCTGAGGTCACTTCAGCACGACTCATATATTTTTTTAAACTAACCTCATCACAAATTCTTGAGCATGCTTGGAAAACAATTGAGTTATGACGGCTTAAAATAAAAACATGAAAGGGGTGTATATAAAATCAAATTATACAATTTCAAACAATTTTGGTATATTTTATACTAAAACTTCGAATAACAAAAAGTCTATAACATTCTCTACAATTGCGTTGATTTGCATCATAGAAGCCTAACCCCAACAAACCTTCGTTTTATGTATGGTGGTGGATAAATCAATTTTTGATGTCCTCTATACATAACTTTCTCATTTCTCATCTTAACTACTTTGATTTTCTATCAAAAAGAAATTCCATAAGTTGCAATAAATTAGTTTGACTTACAAATAGTTATAATTTTTTATGTTAATTTCTTTTAATATAGTGGTACTAACATTAACTTTTACCTAGTTCCTTGATTTAATTTGATCTTTTTGTTCTACAATTTTGAAATCATATTTTCTTCTCAAAACTTTATTTGTAAGTAAACTGACCATAAGATTTGCGTATCATATAAGTAATTGGGCAATAGCATTAGACAACATAAATGGCTTTTAATAAGTAGGTTTGGATTCAATTCTTCAATTTTACGGATCTATATTTTCATCATTAGGCTTGAAATTTATAATAATGATGTTTCCATGTCATCATTATTATGACACCCTTTTTTTTTTCTTTCTTTCTTTGGGCCTCTGACAATGAGATGTTACTCCGTAGGAATCTTTGGTTTGAGCGAAACTTCCCTACTAACGATCTATAATGGATAAAACAAATCTCTTTTCATAGATTTTTTGAGCTCGCAGGCATTAGAACAAGGTGGAAGATTGGCACTCTGATGACTACCGAGCAACGGGCAGATATGATTGATTTTCTAAATAGCTACAAAGAAAGACGTATTTGCCTGGTCTTACCAAGATATTTTTCTACATCTAGACTAGACTATTAGAAAAATGTTATTATTTTCCATAAACTTACCTTTGAACGTATGCCTCTATGTTTTTTGGGCAAGCCTATTTGAAAATATTGTTAGTCCCTTATCACATTTTAGGTTCATTTGGTCTCTTTATTTTTATCATTATTTATATATGAGTTTAGTATCAGTAAAACTTAGTTCTAGTTGAAATATTCTTAATGATTTATTTTTTCTCTAATGGCTTATTGTTGAATTAAGGTTTAGTAGCAGCCCATGCTTGGTATTTCTATTTGATCTAGATCCTTGATAACAGATCCCACACATCTTGAATTCCACTAAGTTTTCATGTTTCAAGGAAGATTTAAATTGCTTTTTTTTTTTTTTACTTATGAAAATTCAGAGCTAAATATTGTTTTGAAGTTCATCAAACTTTTGTCTTTTACTAAACCATTTGCTTGTAAATAAAAAAATCATCATTGATGTGTCCTCTTATAAGTTAATGAGTTGTTACATCATTTGGGAGTTGATCATGATATTAGTGACATGGAGATGGAGAAAGAGGAATTTCTTCTAAAAATTCTTGATGGAAGGTAAAAGGATCAATTAGGTGCATATGATGTAACCAAGGCCTAAAAGTCCATCTTTAAGGTCCAATTAACATAATTTTTAATCATGATTGCAGAATAATTCCCTGGTTTTAACTTAATGCATTGCATAGTCCTCATTTTATCAATATTTCCATGATTTATTGTTAATTCAATTGTGAACCTAATCTAAGTTATTTCTTTACAAGTCAAAGACACGTGAGCCAACTGAACAATTCGGACAAGTTTCCTGATGCAATTTCAATTCAGGATCCAATAATAAAGCCCAGATCTGGAAGTTCCAGGTCTTTCTGCCCCAGGATTACCATAGTGTGACGGAAAGAAGAATTCATTTGTTGAGACAACGTTGACTTAGTTATTACGAAGTAAACTAGGGCTTAGCGTTTCATAGGATAAGGATATCAAGATATCTTCAATGATCTAGATAATCCTAGTATCTCTATAATAGGGATTAGACTAGACAGAAAAAATTGTCTTTTTAACTTTTCTGTGATTCTTTTTTTTCCAAGGTACTAGCTTTGTAATCAAAGGAGGAGTTGTGCGTTCAAGCTTCAGATCGTGATTAATAAGGAGTTTTCGATTTTATTTCATCTATTATTCTACCTTTCATCTTCTTTTTATTTTTAATTCTTATTAACTTGCAATGATGTGTGGCTAATCCCTCCATTAGAGAGGTTGAGGAAGCCAATAACAAGTTAATCAAAATTAAATATTTGTGATTGTATTACATAAATGCTTATTGTTCTAATATGATCTCTTTTCTAGTAGTTAATTGTTAGATCTATGTTAAACTATTTTAAATTTGATGGTTTATACTTATATTAGATCAAGTTAAGTTATGCTCTGTTAATAATGATTGATCATAGGTTTTATGATTTTTATTCTTCTATAAAAGGGGAAATCATAGATTTCTAATTTACAAAAGTTTTTTTATTGACTCATCTTCTAATCTGATAATGTGGTTAGTTGTTAATGGTGGATGCGGTCGATCTAAGTTTTTTTTACATTGCTATCTTCATTAATTGTTATTTTCTATTTTAGGTTCATTAAGAATATCATTAGAAGAAATTATTTTAAAGCTTTTTAATCACTTTTTGTTTTAAGTTAGAAATAAAAATTAACGTTGTCTCTGTGGATTGACTTTTGCTTGTCAAGGTTTATATTTATTTGCTTTGCACCATTTTTATTTATTAATCTACTATTCCATCAAGGGCATGTGAAGGGATGGAATTTTTTTATTTTTAACACCATCTTCTCTAGCTATTGTCCTAGGTAAATCCTCATCCTCTCTCTCATCTTCAATCTTGAGTCAAAAAAGCCTCAATTTTTATTCCAAAATCCGCCATCCTCTAATTCTTTAATCTCTATTCAACCTTATATTCAATCCATCATTTTCTACTTGTCTTGAACCCTTTGTAGAAAAAAATAATATTTTCTCTATCCAAAATTTCATCATTTTTCACTTCCCAAAAAATCTATCTTTCCTTGAGGTTTAATGACTGAAGTGTACAAAATTTTAAGTTGAATATAAGTGACTTTGAAGATGAAAAATCAAAGGGTCAAAGATGTTTCATTTTAATACACAAATCAAGGGTTTTTAACTAAAAGTTGAAGACAAAAGCATTAATATCTTTTTTTTTTATATCAATGAATCACAAAAAACGTAAATTATGTTTAAGGGGGACATTTCATTAGCTCAAATGTGAGAAGTGCAATAAATCTTTATTCTTTTAGGTTCAAAAGTAATGGAGAGAAGTGTTCGTAGCTTTTGAGAACACATTTTCAACCCTTGAGAGAATTCAATCTTTCGGAAGAAGCTCTAGAGAAGGATTAATGCCCAAAACGTCTGAAGGAAATTGGGAGTGTCATTGATTTTGTTCACGAGAGAAGGGTGATTAAAACTTAGACTTATCATGGATTTCAAAAATTCAAATCCAAATTTGAATTCATACTAAAAAAGTCAGATATATTAGAAAATTTTGGATATTTGGATACATTTTAGATATAGACTCAGATGTTAATACATTCAATTTGACAAAATTTGAACTAATTTAAATATAAATATAATAAATGTGTTTGTTGTATTGAACATCATACATAAATATATGGGTTAGTATCAGGGGACAACTATTCGTTAAAATATTTTTTACACCATCACTCAAATGTTGTCCAATTTTCTATGCTTTCTACAATAATGTTGAATGCCGTTGGATCTTGTAAAATGGATGGCATCTGAGGTCAATGGTATCATTAAAAAATGAGATGGATTTACACAATGTCTCAAAGTTAACAACATCTCGCGAGATAAACAAGATGATTTAGACGATATTTTAAAAATCGCAACGGAGTCTGTAAAACTGGTGCGAGTAAAATGGGATTTGTATATTTAGATTAAATTAATTAAAATTTTAAAAATAATTTTTTTTATTAAATTAATAAAACATGATTTTCTGACTGAATCTCTTCTTATTTTTCTTATTTTATTAAAAAAATTTATGTTATTTTCATTTAAATATGTATGAATAAACAATTCTAAACCAAGTTGAATGATTTATCTCGTCCGAGACGAATTGACTCATCCGAGACAACTCGATCTGCTTCTCTCTTCTCACTCTCAACTCAAGTTCAAAATCACAGAACGAAATAGGGGTTATCTGACGGCGTTCTTTTCTGGCGCGAGTGTTCAGGTTTCTCTCTCTCTCACATTAATCTAAAACTCTTGATTTAACCTAAAAATCCATAGTTTCAACCTCGAACCGAAAATTTCTTTTGAAAATCTGTAAGATTCAATCTCATCTTCAACATTGAACCCGAAAATTTTTGATTTTTTTTGTTTAAGCTTATCTATCTTTAATCCATCGTTTCCAAGTTCGAACCTTTTTTAAAACCCCTTATTAAAAATCATTCATTTTTCTAACAAAAGTATTCATTTTTTTATTTTTTATTTTATTAAATCAGATATTAGATAGGTGTATCGAATTTTATTATGAATCAGTATCGTTCGGATACTAATGTGAACTTTTTTTTCTTATCTTTTTGTTGTTCAAAATTCTGACTACATTTGAAACCCTAACTCAGAAAACAAGTAATTGTAGTTTCTTATAGGAGAAAGTATGTTGGTGAGTTTAACACTCAAAATTACCGGGTAGGGAAATTTGATAGACGATCTGTTTGATTAATTTTCTTTAAATTGTTTATTTCTAGTAATTTTGAATTGTTTATCGACGCTAAAACTATACAATTAGAGAGATTTTCTAATTATATTGATCTGGGTATTTGGTTGTGAGCAGAAATGAAACTTATTCAGGTTGCATTAAGATCCATTAATGTTGGCTTACCTCGCCAATTCTGTCAGCCTTGTTGGGTGAGAACTATCTCTACTGGCTCTACTTCAGGTAATTTGTTAATGTTAATTTCTTTAATTACATGCCCATATTCTTATATTTCCATTTTTTTTTTTAATTTTTTATTTATTGTAAAGCTGTATATATATTTTTTTTCTTGTATTGAAAAATTTGGGTTTTAGGAATATCCAACTTGGTCTTTGTATGTAAATTCATTCATAAATTTATACATTGTTGAGTATATCTATTTATTTTCTATATTTTTTTTTTCCATATTTGGTGTCCATTGTCAATTTTTTATTTTAAAGTTGATTTAAGTTTTTTTGTGAAATAATGGGAAGGATCAAAACAAGTATCACTTGGTTGAATGGAAGTTAAATTGTCTCCAAAATAAGTGGGAGGTGTTGGGATTAGGCAACTCAAAGTTATGAATCATTCCCAATTAAGGAAATAGCTATGGAGATTTTGGAGATAGAACTCTAATTTATGGAGAAGGGTAATCTTGGCCAAGGTGGGAGTAGAATTTGTGGTTGGGATAGTTGCGTAGTTTGGTTCTCTTAAGAGTGTAGCATCTGAAGAGGGATCAACAAAGAGTTCAGAATGTTTGCCAACGGACTTCTACTTAGGATTGGGATAGGAGATATTTTCCATTTTTTCGGGAGGATGGTTGGTGTAGGAATGCTCCTCTCAAGATTGAGTTTTTGAGTCTATCAGTCTTTTCTAACTGGGAAAGAGCACTCGGTCAAGGATTTGTCGGTTTGGCGATGAGGTATCACGGGACTTTAAATTCAGTAGACATAACGATTGGCAAATAGACACCATTGCTAGGCTGATTTTTTGTATCAATGACATTCCCCTATTCCCTTATGAGGACAGAAGGATGTGGGCGAGGACTTCAGGACAGTTCCTTGTCAAAATTTTCTTTTTGCTATCCAAAGTAGCTCCTTTTTTTTTAATATATATATAGTTTTTTTTTTTTTTTGCGTTGAAAGCTTCCATAGGCAATTGTAGATAGTATGATTAGTCTCTGTAGAAGACTTATTATCAATTTCTTTTCAATGTGAAAGTTTAGTGGAGAATTTTTTAATGCTCCACTGATCATTGCAATTTTACCTGGCAAGTGAAGTTTTCATATTTTTTTTCCTTGTTTGGTGTTAAGTTTGGATCTTACCCTATTTTATGTTGGACTTTTTCCAAAGCTGGCAGTTTCAGCCTTCTCATCTAGATAACAATTACTTTAGAGATTGCTAATGTCTGCAGCTTGTTGGGGTCTTTGGCAAGGATTCAACTTAGTTAAGAGTGTAGAGGTTTTTTTAGGACTTTGTTTTCAGACAGAAGTTGATTGTAGAAGGCATCGGCTATTTAGAACTCTTTTTGGTTGTCCAAGATGGGTCTTCTTGACCGCATAGATATGTATTTTTATTTATTTGTTACTTGATAAAATTATACTAATCGAAAAAGGGCAAACTTGCTATGGTGATTGTATTATTTTAAGACACTTCTAATTCAACTATATCTTTAGTTTCTTTTTGGAGATATTTATAGCTTGTTGTCCTTTATCTTCAACAGGTAGTGCAAACGATGACAAAAATAGTAATTCTTTTGAGTCGGCTGATGATTTTGAGCGAAGGATATTTAGTGGGTTTTCAGAAAATAGTCCTAATACTGATTCATTTTATCAAAAGCTTGATAAACTTGGAAGGGCTCGTGGGAGACCTAATTTCGATTCTAAATTTAATGAAAGCAATGGCGAAGGCTCTCAGTTTTTGGATGGTCTGGATGAGAGTTTTAATACATTGTCAGATGGTATGGACGATAAGTTGAGGAAAGCTGCTTCATGTTTTGAAATTCATCCAGATGAGATAAACAGTGATGACTATGCTTTCAGACCAGATATGAACTTTAAACCTGGGACAACATATGAAGTTAAGGTATGGAAATGACTAGTTAACAAAGGTAGCTGAGGTTGCCATCTTCAGCTATTGAATTTCTTCCGCGTTTCTTCTGGTTTAATTTCTTGTGAATAATGGAATCTGCATCCGAGCTTTCATGTTATTCATGCTATACTATCTTCTATGATACTGTTTGTTTAAGATTCTGTATATATATATATTTTGGCAAAGGAGGTTCATGGGAATTTGTTCATTATAACTTGCTAATCTTATCATTTTGTAATTGACATGCATACGACTGAGTCACAGCAAACATTTAATTTTAATTTTCAGTGCACCATATATGTCAATGTCCATTGTTTGTAATATTGGGTATATGGTGATCTTCACTCGTTCTAGGGACAAAAGTTACTTTCAAATAAAAAAGAAACATGTATAATGCAAAAAAGTTGAACATTTAAAGATGGTGACTTATCACACAGTTCTATTGATTATAAATTGTCTATTGGTATATTTAAGTGTAAACCTATAAGTTTGATTGTATAAACAAAGGTATGGTAAACTAGGTTCAAAATTTGTTAAACTTAAACCTAGTAATATGTTAAAAGGCACTTATATTCTGTGAGGTATTTAAGAAAAGGAACAAAGTTGCCAAAGAAAATGAACAAAGTTAATCTGAATTTGATGAATACGACTATTACATCTGCATTCACATATATGACATTATAATCATCAATACTGTGTTCAAATACATCACTCCCTATGCTGGTTCTCATCCACCAATACTTCTGCACCTGTATATTTTTGGTATGTGAAGAGCTAGAACTCTATGGATTCTGTCATTTTTGGTACATATACTGTTGTACAATTTTCTGTTTATTATTACTACATGCTACCCACCTCTATAACATACCTAAGTTGATTGAGTGGGTGTTTGAGTCATCAATGAATGCCAATTTCTTCGAGAGTCAGAGTATTGGAGCCTTCCAGCTGATGTGAAATTTCTTGTACACATTAAATGGAATTTGCATTTTTTGCTTCCTAGCCTTGCTTGGGCTAATCATATAATTTCTTTACTAGAATACATGCATGCATTGGAATTTCATTTCATTTCAGAATGTTTGGCTGAGAGTCAGAGTTTGTTCCTTGTTAGAAACATTAGCTTGAGAGAAAAATTTAAATCTTGGCTAATATAATAAAATTGACAATTTTTCTCCAATTTGTGTGTACATTTTGTGTATATTAGTGTTGGATAGCTTATTGAAGCATTAAACATACTTTAGTGCAATCTAATTTTGTGTATTTTCAAAATATCAATATTTACTTATGCACTATTATTTTGTTAGAGAGGTTTGGGCTCATTTTTTATTGTTATTTAAAATTCCTTGGTGTTTTACGTATTCTATCATAGCTATTTTTCAAAGTTGGCACCTCAAAGTAAGCCATATAAAAAAATCTTGTGGTTTTCAACTCCTTTGACCATTTGTTGGGGATATTTGGACGGAATGGAATAGTAGGGTCTTCGAAGGGAAAGAACAATCCTTGCATGAGGTCATTTTGGAAATATTGGAGCTGATATTCTCTGGTAATAGAATTTTGATGAATTTAGAGGAGGTTTTTGTTTTTAGGATTTGATGTTTAGATGGGATTTATTATGCTCTGCATGAGTTTCTTGTAATTGTTTCTCTTTTTCCAATTTTTTTTTCTTTTTTCTGTTGTGTCTTCTGTATCTAACAGCCCACTTGGTCTCCCTCTTCTTTGTTATTTTAATACAATCTTGAACTTTACCTATAAAAAAAAAAATGGCATTTACCGGTGCATGTCAACATGCAAAAGTGTGATACATTTAACATACATTGTGGTAAGATGCATTTTGTAACCTAAAACTTTTTTTTAACTACATTTGTCACTAAATACTGATTTTGATGAATGTTTCGGAAAATTCCAAATGTTTCTTTCCATCCCAGGAAATGTTTCAGATTTCTTTCTTGAACAAAACATTAATTAGATGTATCCATGCATACACAGAATTTATCCAACATGGCACTTGTAAAAATAATTAAGTTTATTTAACGTGTCAGAAGGATCAAAATTATCTTGCTCGTCACATCAAATTTATCAACCAATGGTTATTTGTTTTTTAAGATGAAGTTTTTTGTATAAAAACTCATGATATTGGTGGGAGTTGTTTTTAACTAAGGTGGGGAGGATGAGGTGAGAGTAGTTTATATTGGGATGCTTGTACACGGATATGAACTTTTTACCGGACCAAGTGTTTTAAATCTTGTTTCATTGTGCAACATTACTTCTTGTACTTGCACGTGCAATTATGCCTTTGTCATTTTATGATTCTTTTCTTGGTTTTCTCATGTATTCTCTTGTTGATGTTTGCAGGATCTTGATCTTACAAAGCCAGGAGTACCCAAACCTGCCAAAAGATATGAGTTTGAAGTAACAACAGAGGAAGTTCTTAGAAAAGCTGATTTTCGGGTGATTGTCTCATTTTGCATAATTAGTGGCATTATTTTGTATATGAACTTTTTTCCACACCATTCATCTTGTTTCTTTTAGCTGTCCATGGTATATATATTTGAAGATTAAGATTCTGTGATGTTTGATTTTGGCTCCATCAAAAAATGGTGATCACCAGTTGAATGGCATGATTTAGTGGGTTCGTGGGCCATGTCTACAGCTTAGAGTAATTGAAGATGATATTTTTTACGTGTTCATGTTTCTTTTTATCCCATGTAGTGAATCATCGCTTACTTGGTCATGATATTTTTTTTTTTACATGTTCATTTGAACACCTAAAGAATGGATAAATAAATTGCAAGTGGGGTATGTATTTGCATTGATAGTTGTTGACCTTGTAATCATTCTCTTATTTTCTTCCGACATTTATGAATTTAGCACAGTATGTACATGGGCCTCTTCTTTGAGGTATAAGTTGCCTCACATATCGTGTAGGCAGTATTGGAGTTGCAAAGTTACTAGATTGCTTTTTCAAGCAAGCTTTCCTTTGGTGCCTATGAGCTTCCATCATCCTTATGCCCAGCAAGTCATTTAGGCTGATTGAGGTGGTTTGTACTTTGTATCTTAACATTTATGCATTTTCTTTGGTTTCATGCAGAATGTGAGATTCCTCGCCAACTTTATTACAGAAGCTGGAATTATCATCCAAAGGAGCAAGGTGAACACCAACTACATATTCAGAATTGATCTTTAATGAAAACTATTACCAAATGTATAAATTCTAAAGTGACTAAGCCAACTTATCGTAGCACATCTAATTCCATCCACGGTCATTAGGTGTCAATAACTTTTGAAAGCTAATGTTTTGATGGTTGGTCTTGAGATATGTTCTGGATGGTGTTGGGTGATGCTAGGATAAGTTGCTAAGTTATTGTAGTGGAAACAATCTGGGGTTTCTAGTTAGGGATTATTCTTTTTAATTGTCCCTTGTTCTCTAATGTGCAGACCCGCATTAGTGCCAAAGCCCAGAGGAAGGTTGCCAGGGAGATCAAGACAGCCCGAGCTTTTGGCTTAATGCCTTTCACCACTATGGGACAAGACCCGTTTGTTTTTGGTAAAACAAGGGAAGATTCTGCTGAGGAAGATTATTACAACCCTTACACTGCAGACACACTGCCGCCTGATGACCCTACATTACTGTAGAAGTTCTAACAAGGTTGTAGGCACATGATTTCATCTGGTCAGTGGTTCTTGATAAAAATTATACCTTTTTTTTTAAAAAAAAACTTTGTTTTGGATTGGATTGATATACATTCCTGGTAAAAAATTGCCATTTTGGACTGCGACATGGTGTGTTTTAGAGGAAAAACTGTTCGTTTCCTGGGTTTGGTTGCACCCAGCACATGGGTTTACCTTTAATGTATTTGAGGTTAGAATATATCGAGTCTCAATCATAGGTTGGCAAAAATAGATGAACCCATGGCTATCTGGGATTTTGGAATTTTTTTAGGTTTTTTTCTTTTCTTTTCTTCGGTGCTAGAACACAGCTGGCCACAATCAGCAGCTTGTATTAGCATGCGATCAGTGCTTGGTCATAGATTCAAGCTGAGGTTGAGCTTGGTGAGTCATTTGCTTAAAGCTTGGATCTGAGAAAGCGAAATGGAGTAGAGTAGAGATACCTCACCTGGAGATGAAAATGAGAAAACCAAATAGAGCAAAACAACTCATACACGACACCATACAAGGCAGTCCCCAAACCCCAAAGCTAAAATCTCCAATTACAAGCAATCGCCCTATTAAAAAGGAAATCTTCTAAAAATACAATTTTAAAATCCTTGAATTGTTTGCACCAAAAGAACATGAGCTTGATGACGCTGATGATGATGACCCCCATGAAAGACATGCTTTGTCCTACTGAAAATACATTTATTTTGTTCCTTCCATATTGTCCAACAGATAGCAAAAATCTGTGAAGTTTCAGGATTGGGGATGCCTACATCAACATTAACAAACTAATAAAACTTTTAGATTACTCCAAGGTACTTATCTTTAAGTATGGATTTTTGTGAGAAATAAGGCGGTATAGAGTGGTCCCCAAAGTAACACTTGCATTGCAATAAATTACAATGATACACCCCGAAAAGAATCATTGTTACGTTGGATCAAGTTAAGTACAATAAATTGCTTAACGCGTATTTGAAGAAAAACCAATCTTAAACAAACTGGAATTGCACAAGTAGCTTTACAGACTGAAATTTTTCTCCTTTGCGGTTGAAGAGTGGGACTGCCCGGATTCCAGGCCTCAACTCCCAAATTGGCAAACATGTCTGACCACCAAAATCATCCTTATCAGACATGTCGTACTCGTGTACTTCTATACGTAGCAATGCCAGCTCTGGAACAGTCAATGGGAACCAAAATTCTTTATCCCAAACAGGGGTCCAATCATCCTCCATTATCTTTGTTTTCTGCATAGTGGCATCGGCCGGTACTCCTGCTATCCCAACCTGTCACATTGACTTATTAGTCGATATCTGGGTATCTACTTGATATGTGCATATTTTTCATTTTCAGAACTTCAGTAAGGGCCTAGATCTATATACAGTATATATTGGTGTATCTACACAGAGATGAGAAACATCATTGGATGGGCTCGGCCTAGGAGACTTAATTTTTCCCATCATTGACTAGTTGGGATGATCCAATGTACCCATTTTATCTACTCATTCTGGATTTTTTCCGAAAGGGTATTTCCGTAACTCCATTGGTATTATGTAAAACCCTAGTTAGGTTTTCCTGGGATATATATTTTCTATTTTCAGTGAAAGGGTATAATATATGACTGAGGTTTTCTCTTCATAGTGGAGCTAGTGTGTATAATATATAAACTTCATAGTGGACGTACTTCAATCTTGAGGGAATCACGTAAAAATCTGTGTTTTTTGTGTGTGATTGCATTTTGATCTATTTTCTTTCTTTATTGTTCTTGAATCGATTTCTCAACAAGATTGGAATGCAAGACCAAGTTCTCCAATATAGAGTTCAGTATGGTAGTAATCCGGGGTAAATGTTGAACAAAAGCTCAGATCATTTGAAATCCATCTTTGATTAATATCAACTTACTTACCTTCGCATAGAAGTCTGGTGGCGAGTATGAATCAAAGTGTGTTTGGTTGAAATCCGAGCGCCAACCATCGCCCATATATACTCTAACCTGAGAATGAGAGTTCTAATAAGAGTTACTTCAGAACGAGACATTCGCAGTGGACTTGAGATTTACTCACCTTCAAAATTTTCTTCACGGGTAACCTTGCTTTAGGATCAAAAACTTGATTATTCTGCCGCCTTTGCATTAGAATATCAGGTTTTTTGACATAACCACAACCTCCATTGGATTTAAACATTCCATGCATCAACCAGAGTGATCGGCCATATCCCTGAAACATGAAAACGCACGAGTCTTTGAGGTTATGAGGAACAATGTCTAACAAGTTAAACCAAAGAGGTACGAAGGATTCACTTAAGAACTTTTCATGAAGCCTACCAATAAACTTAGCTAAAACAAAAAAGTTGTACGGATATTCACACCATTCATCAGCACCCAAAAAAAAAAAAAGATTGGTTCAAAAGTTGTTAGATATGATGCAGTCATTAATTTATGCTCATACCCATTCCCGGCGTGTAATTACTCATTTCAAAGACATTAACGCTTTGTTTGGATTGAGAGAAATGAAGAGAAAAGAAACTCATTAAAAGAAACGAAAAAAAAAACACATAGAGAGAAGAAATCCATTTTGCTTCCATCTTATTTGGTTTAACAGTAGAAAAACTTAACTTTGGAGAGAAAAAAGGGTAGAGTTTTAAATTTCGTGCTCTTATCTCATTGGTCATGGACATTTCTTTTCTCTCCGATTTGGAGAGAAAAAGAGAGAAAAAAACACTAGGGGTGCAACTTGATTCGTTTTGAGGTCAAATTGGAACCGAACCGACATAGGCCGGTTCCACCAAATAAGAACTAGAACCAGAACTGAACCAAAATCCATTGAAACTAAACCAACCCAAACTGATCTAAAGTCGGCTTGGTTTGGTTCGATTCTACGGATTGCTAATATTTTATAAATTGTAAGTAATATTTTTTAATGAAAAAACAAATATATAATAAACATAAAATTTCATACAATAATCACTAATCTATCCATAAAAAGTCATTAGTTTATCTACAAAAAAATACTAATCTATGTCCTAACTCCTAAATAATTCATAATAATTATTTATATATATATCTATATATATATATATATATTATATATATATATATAATATATATATATCTATATATATATATATATATATATAATATATATATATATAATATATATATATATTGCATAGGGGTTCAATTTTCGATTTGGTTCAGTTCTATATGAGCTTGATCAGAGAATCGAACCAAATTGATCGGTTCTCCATTTTCGTAACTCAGAACCAAACCGCAACTTGTTCCAAACTGAACCAAACCACCTCACAGCTATCGGTTTGGTTCGGTTCTCAGTTTGAACCGAATCAAGTTGCACCCCTAGGAAGAACTAGCCCGTTTTTCTCTCCTCACTTAACAATCCAAACAAGAGAAATGGAGAGAGACTCAATTTTTTTCTTTCCATTTCTCTTAATCAAAACACATCATAAAAGAGATCTAAAAATCCAACTTCTAGGTAAGAATAATCTGACACGCTTGACAGAATGGGAAGAACTTAAGTTCCATACTACACTAGATATTTAGTAGGCCCTTACTACACTACACATGACGGTACTACACTAGATATCAGTAGGCTCCCGGAAACCTTAAGTCGGCCTTGACTACACTAGAAATAAGTAGGCCCAACGCGGAGGCTGAAAAGCTGTAGCACGCCAATAGCAAGCATAGCCCCCCCTCCCCCCTCATGCACAACTACCTGACGCGCATCGGCCCCCTAATCGGGAGGCATAGTGAAATCTAGTGTAGTTCCGTCGGGATCGAAGAAAAAGTGTAGAGTCAAGATTCACACATTTTAGGTTTCAATTCGAATATCAGGACATAGACCCTGACCTGCATATTGAATGCAACCATTTGGGCTCCATGCATCCACCCAATTAGTGGGTTGTAATTTGAGGAGTTAAACCTTGTACCTTTTGGGTACACCCTCAACAGATTTCTTTGGGTGAACCTAAAAACATAAAGATCAAGCATCAGAATCAATGGCTTGGGTTAAGTTGCAAAAACAGAAAAAAATGCTTTGTTCAAGTATAATAACAACCCCACGAGATTGGTTCCGTGATTCGTTGTGGCCTTTTCGAGTGCCTGTTCACTCAAACTAAGGCGTGTAACTTTATCAGGATCCACGGTTAATGATTCCTTTAATCCACCTTTGTTTTTCTTTGCATGAATAGCAATTAAACGCTTGTATTCGGGTGCTCGTAATTGGCACGATATGCGGTCACATTCATTAACATCTTCATCATCCTGATTGTGTTCACTCCAATCACTATCGCTCTGCCATCCCATAACACAAAATTCGATTAAGTGAGCAATTAAAGAGCTAGGAAAAAAGTGTAGCGAATTGGTACACACCTTATCATCTGCAGAAAATTCATCTTTAAGGTCTCGAAAATCCTTGCCCCACACATCTTCCTCCAGTGAATCCTTTCCTTTGTGTTTGAAACTCTTGGCTTCAAGGTACTCTTTTGGGGGTTTGGTTGAGACAATAATTCGATACATCAACACTTCGGGTGAAGGGAACTCCTCCAAACATTCTGACTCGGGGTAATACAGAATCTCTCCAAATATTTTAGTGACCATCTAGAAACATAAAAAAAAAATTAAAAATTAAGTCATGAAAAATAAATTCTAAAACAAGATTAGTAGTTAAAATCTGTTGAAAAAAAAAAAGCGCTCACCTCAGCTACTTTAGCTTGAAGACCTGGAGTTAGGTGGTCTTCAAGTGTTATTACAACAGGGAATGGTGATGTAGAAAAAGCATATTCTTTAATGGACCTTAAGCATTTGATGAGTGTCACAGGAGTTGTGAGGGTCCTGTAGTTATGGAGAAAGCCAGATAATTTCAAAGAAAATCAAGAACAGTACTTAGAAGAAAAAATTACAATAGTTGGCATTAACAGAATTTCTCATTATTAGCTAAAATAGAAAAGAACTTACTTAGAATGTGGACGTTAACTATGTATACAGTGGCACATATATAGGAACTTAGATTAGATCATCTTAGTAACCAAATGTTGAAATAAAATATCTTGATTGTTATAAAATTTTAGATTTCGAAGAATTGCTTCATCAATATGTTGGATAATAGTTTATGCTATGATAGCCAGGATTTGATGGCTATGTAACAAAAATTCCATATACCTTCCATGAAGAACGTGCACATCGTCCTTGGTAGAATTAGGCCATAAATCGAGCTCGATTACTCTTACACCTTTCTTCAATGCCTTTATGATGGGCACATCACTGCAAACACTGCTGAGTTGGTTTCCTGTTAGATAGGAATTGTGGCCTGTATATATGAAATAATGGGATAATGGAGCAGTCATATCTTGGTGAACCTGGAATTAAAAATATATCATCAATTGTAAAACCATAGAGCTTCTGTATCGAAATAGTTCGATCTATTGCATTTGAAAAGAGAAAAAAAAAAAAAAAACATTGTTAAAAATGGAAGAAAATAGGAGAAACACAAGATGTTTGCCTGTTTAGATAATGGAATAGTTGACCATAATTTAAAAATAGGAAAACTTAATTGAAGAATTTGTTATTTCTTCCTAAATACTTGATCTGTTCCCTTTATTTGTATAATCCATCTTTAGATGGTACAAAGGAGATGAACTTGTCAAGAAAATGAGATTAATGTGCTAGTATTAGACGTCATGTTTAGGCAACTACATTATTAGCAAATATTTGAGATGGCCCTATCGACACCATTGGGTTTCAATTTTCTCAAGGAAAGGGTGGGATACTTGTTTCACGATGAATTCAAGCAAGTTCGGACTCCTTCCCTTCATCATCCAATATCCAACTCATGGCCTTATGGTTATGTTGTAGAATGTCAACCAATTAAACTAGGAATATGAGCTTGAGCCCAAGAAAATTCACACAGACCTTGACAATTGAAGGCTTTTGCTTTATTCCAACACATGAAGCACTTTCATTTTTTTGCCTACAAACCATTTATTGTTTACAAGGAGAAATGACAGAAAATGGCAATAGACACTGTCTAGCAAGCTATACTGCTCTATGTTTAGATTTTAAAAAAAAAATTATAAATGTTTGTTAGATTCAATGATAATAAAATATTTTTTCTTTTTTTACATCTTGGGTTAATTTGGGTTTTTTTGGTAAGTTGGGGGGCTTTGTTGTATTTTGGATGCCAAGTTGGGAAACCAACTTCTAAAAGACACTTCCATATGGAAAAGGAGCAAGAGTCCCCACGAGGTTATGTAGGATAATTTACTTATCTACTAACTAGAATTTGCCCGTATCTATAGCATGGGCTTCCTCTTTGGGTTAAAGGGGTAAAAGAGGAAAAGTAGTAAAGTTAGAGGGATATTATTGAAAAAGGGAGGTAGGAAATGAAAGATAATAAAATTGAAAAGGGGAGAAGAGGAAAGGTAATAAAGGGGTAAAAAAGAAAAGATGGTAAAGTTAGAGAGGTGTTATTGAAAATTAAGGGAGAGGAAAGACAAGAGAATTGAAAGGGGTAGAGAGGAAAGGTAATAAAGTGGGATAGTATTGACCCCACTTCACTATAGTTAGAGTCAGACGTTTATACCCTCACAAAATGGGACCCATCATTGTGTTTTATTATATAGATTTAAGAGATGTTAGACTTCGTTGCAAAGCAGCAGACATCACACTGTTAAGGTGTACTTTGCAATTCTCAAAATATTCATAATCCTTCGACCATTAGATTGGATCTAAATTGATTCAAAAGTGATTATTGAGGCTAATAGCCATGATGATGTTTAGATTTTGAATAGTCACATTAAGACTTTTAGGCATAGTTTAGTACGCACGACCTACAAAAATCTCTCATCCCTTCTTTTGACTATTATTTTCTATACTTATTTTGATTGAATTATGAAGAGATTGGGTTCGTTGTATCTTGAAAATATTTTACTATAATCCTATTTGTTGAGTGTATATTTTCCTCCACTCTCGGCGTGTCATATCCCATATAAGTCCCATGACCATCTTATATTCATAGTTATCCTCTTCTGGTTAACATGATATCAGAGCGAGCACTAGGTTCGTATAGGTCATGGGTTCGAATCTTTCCACCCTTCGGGTGTGTCGTACCGCATTCAAGTCCCGCAACCCTCTTATATTGATCGATCTAAAGATCTCGAATTTAAAAACTTGAAATTGGAGAAACAAAAAAGCTATTACATACCTTAGTTCTTATAGGGGAATTGAGATCTTCAGAGAAGAGATAATGATGAAAATCCTCGGGAGTGAGAGCGTGCCTCGTGAATTTCGCAATGTGGTGTCGTCGTTGCATGATCTGCTCAATGATCCATTCGGCATTGGCGATCGTAGCTCCAGATTCTCCTTGAAACTCAACTAAGAACCTCAAGAGCTGATCTGATGTCATTAGAGTTCCTCCATCTGTAAACCTAGAAAAAGCTTCTCTCACACCTGGTGGTGGCTGAGCTTCGTTGATCTTAAATTTTCTCGTAAAACACATACACATCTTATAACTCCCCATCTCTCTTTCTCAAGAATTAATCTTAATTGATAAATTTGATTGTATATATAAATCAAGATTTTCGATTCAAATCAAAATTATTCTCATTTTCTAGAAATGGAGATCAGATCGACAGATCAATCCTTCGGATCTCCTAATTTCTTCATCTCTTCTGCAATGTTGTTGCCTCTCTTTGGATCAAAATTCTCAGATTTTTGTTCCGAATTTCTTCTTGTTTATGAAGATTGATGATTGATTGGTTGTTGATCGAACGAGACAAGGTTCGTGTGAAACCTGAAACGTTCGAAAATAACGGAAAAGTTGGCGACTGCACTTCTCTCGCGCCATAAATTTCGGGTTGAGTTCGGGACCCGACAAATCATCAATGAAGGGAGTTTCTATTAACACACACCAATTTTTATTTATGAAACACCAATCTGAGCTGGACAAACATTTATAATTTCAAGAGGATATTGGTGTGTTATAAGTAAACGTTGGTGTTCCAATAGAATCTCTCTTAATAAATTTATGCTATTTTACTTAATTTATAATAATATCTATTATACAAAACAAGATTTTTGTCCTAATCATAAAAACAATCCCCGGTATAAGATCTATTTGGAAAGATCCAAAGGTGGATATTGTTTCTCACACACATGTACACTTTGTTGTGATGGCCGTCGGCAAGGTAAGGGTAATTCAATTCCCCTATGCGACACCTGCCTTTACCTTCTAGCCTGGGTGAGCACCTGTTCTGGCATATTCTACTGAGGTAGCTTGACTATCGACCGATGCCAGCCTGCCGTTACGTTCTTTAGGAGAGTTTACTAGCCCTAAACCAACGGCTTGCCGCACCCTTACTAGTCCTTGTCTTATAAGGTTTTCTTGCTTCCTGGCTTGACTCTTTTAGCTTATTAGCTTATAGGCTTCCTAGCTTCCGACTTATGGTCCAAAGGAAGGAGCTTGAAGACAGTTCACTTTAAATAAGTTTTTTACTTATAAAAAAGATTCGACCCATGACCCATCTTTTTTTTAGAAAAGTTGAGTTTTTTTTTTTTTTTTTTTTCCATTTAAATTTAAGGGGAAATTATATATAAAAAAAACTTAATAAGATAAATATTTTACCAAAAAGTAAGAATCTTTTAGAAATTATCGAAAGGAACCTAAATCGACCCTTTAAGAGTCGATCTTTTTTTATTTTTTAAAATCAGTAATTACGACTGCCACTTAATTTTTTTTTTCCTGGCACGTTTAGGGACGATTTTTGACTCTTCTTAATGTCCAAATTTTGGTGTAATGCCATTTTCAACTTTTCAAAAAAAAAATATTTATTATTTTTTTCTCCAAGAAAATGTTAAATATAATCCCTTAAATTCTAATTAATTTTTCTAGAGAAAGCCTAGCTTTTTAGTTGATAGGGCAAATCAATATAGATGGGCGCTGTGGATTATTCAATAGATGACCACCTCTTACGTGACACGCTTGGAGAGCAAAAATATAACAATTAATTTTCGAGTCAAAAAGCATATTGATCCGATGTTGGAAATGAGTCACTCCCATCCAAGAAACACCATATATCTTTTGAACAACATAGATCAATGAGTGGGTAAGACCCATTAGTACAAGAGGCACTAAGATCAACCAAAGGCAATGGCCTATAGGGCCATCATTATTTTCTTTTTTCTTTTGTTTGAGGTCCATTCATTATTTTCTATTTATCTAATATTTGGTTCATTGTTGACTTATTAAAAGGATAAGTGTGATGCACATCTACTATTTTTGGATTTAATGAAAAATTATTATTTGTTCTTTTTCAAAACAATCTTGCAAATTCCTTCATATAGATCTAGCTTAGAAAGAAACTTACAAGTATTTCTTCATCAAGATAAGAAATCATAAATAGTCTCTCAAAAGTCCCACCTGAATGACATAAAAGAAATAAAATTTAGGGTCCATTCATGAGAGAGATCTAAAATGGGAATCCAGAACAAGTCCTTAATTATTGTCTAAAAACTCCATAATAAACATCAATATTTCTAGTTTTGGAGAAATCATCTCAACTAATTTAGAGGAATTGAACAAGTCAAAGATGTCAATGGTTGTCAAGAATAGAGACTTGAAAATTAAAACAAAAATATTCTTCAGCATTAGGAACAGTCGAAAATCATTCCTAAACGTGTCATAAAAGAAATAAAAATAAAAAAGTGATGGCTGCAATTGATGACTTAAAAAAAAAAAAATTATAAAAAAAAAAAAATTCGGTCCTGAAAAAACCTAAAATTTTAATTTTATAATAATAATAAATAAATAAATTTGATTTAGATTTAGTTCGGTAATTTTTAAAAAGTTATTATTTTTTTGATAAAATATTTTTTTATTAGATTTTTTTTTTTTGATAATTTCCCCTAAATTTAATTATCTTTGTGTCGATACAAAGGGATAAATGCATACCATTGTATTAGATAATGTATACATTGATGCAACTATCTTATCAAGCAAATATTTCAAGCTGAAAAAATTATTTATAATCTATTTTTTTCAAAATATTATTTTTCAACAAATTTCTAGAGGGCTGTGTTTTTTTCTTTTTCTTTTTTTCGTACGTGTCACGCGTGTGCCGTAGGTACGGGCATCCACTAATCTATCATACGAAACAAGATATTTGTCCCAATCATAAATGCATTTGGGGTCTAAGATCTATTTGAGAAGATCCATCGGTGTAGATCACTTCCTTTTAAATAAAAGTTAACCTCAACAAAAAAAAAAAAAAATAAATAATTAATTAAAAGAAAATTTGACCTCAATGTTGTAAAATTTACCCGGTTTTTTTTTTTTCCAACTAAAATACATGGGAATATCAGCTTACAATTTGACATAATGACTTGTGTAGATGATTTCAAACCAAAAGAACATCCTTAATCGATTTTGATATAAAAAAGAAGTAAAAATATTGAAAAACCCTAACTTCATTTTTTGTTATAAATCATTGAACTAAATAAAAAATATATATTTAAAAGTTCAAAATGAGAAGTATATCATTTTCATATGTCATTCATGATAAAATAAAATAAAGAATCGTCAAAAATGATTGGAATTGTTGTTGAAAAACCAAATTACACGAAGAAGAAAAATGGATAATTTTGATATTTCAAAAATATTATAACTTGAGTCGAGGTTGATGGACTCAATAAAAAAGAGAGATTTACTAAATGAACTATTTAACTCACCCTTAAAAGTCAAGGACTAATCAGATAAAAAAAAAAAAAAATTCATTAAGTAATTTTCCCCGCAATATAAGAGATATAATAGGAATTGACTAGGTAAGGATCGTTTTAGTTTTAGTGGGTAAAAACTGTATAATGCTTTTTAATTTAAAATTATTTAATAAACATACAAATTGGCAAACTTTTGCTTCGATTATCATACCAATTTTTGTATCAAATCTTTGTTACCATCTTACCTTGACGATGCACGCACACATCATCGTCACATCAAGATGTCCTGGCTGAGGTCAATCTAGCACGACTCTTTTAATTATGATTAATGTTGAAGTGACCTCAATAGGAGACACACGGGGACATCTTGACGTGATGACACACATGTCCGTAGATGCATTTTCTCCGAGATAAAAGTAAAATGCATCTACGGACATGCACGCACCACCACGTCAAGCCGTCCGTTGAGATTACTGAAAGGATGACTCTTTATTTATTATATTAACATTTGCAAAGTTTCATCGTTATCAAGTCTTGAGTTTTGTCATGTTCGGCTTCAATTGTCTTTATGCCCGTCTATCATGCCACGATTTTTTCTTTTCTTTTTTATTGGACTTTTTATAAGAGTGATTGAAATTGCTGATTAGATCCTTAAATTTTCTTTTGCCACTATATCAAAAGAAAGGTTTAATCCTCCAATTTAACGGTCTAGATTTATTGGCTCTGCCACGTGTATAAACAAAAAAATGAAGAGAAACGCAAGACCACTTTACTGCCTTTTTACACCTTATTATTATAAAGAGAATCCTAGAACGACATTGTTTTTCACTGTGTTTCAACACTGCATTAATATGTTGGCCATAGATGTGTTTACTCGAGATACGAGTGAAAAGTATCTATGATTATCCATGCACGTCAACGTAGTGTGAAACGCAGTCAAAAACGAAGTCCCTACACAACTCTATTATAAAACCTCGTGGCGGCTTCGTGGTAAATGCCAACGTGTCAATAATATAATGAGTTGAGTCAGTGTTCAATGCACGAGTCTTCCAATACTTTTTTTTTTGAGTAGTGATTTTTTGATGCCCCTCTGACACATACCACTTGACGTGGTATGGGTTAAAATCATAGATTTTTTCTTCGGGTTACAACTATACATCCTCATAAATATGAGAAATTGTATATCCCAAGAAAAAGAATCTATGGTTCTAACACATGCCACATCGAGGGGCGTATGTCAAAGGAATATCGAAAAATCAATATTCTTTTTATATATATATATATATATATATATATATTTATTTATTTATGGGAATCCGACTTTGAAGTAGACAACCTGCTTCAAATTTGAAGAAACGCTCCTTGATATAAGACACATGGCATTTTAAATTTATTTCACAATCCTATATATCCACCAAAATTAAAAACACCTCTTTGAAATGCACTTGTGTCTAACCCTTGTTACCTGGGTACTGTTCTTGTCCCATAAATGTCCACACATGAAAAATTGAATAAAGTTTTATAAAATGAAGTCTTTACATGATTGTGGCATTCCTGACTCCAGATATCATAAATAATTTTTGATTGATTTAAGAATGAGATCAAAGAGCCCTGACATGGTTTGCAAGATTAATTTTTGGATTTCCAAATGTATCTCCAGAGAAGAGATACATTTGGAAATCCAATTGAACCATCTAGATCCAAAATCCATACTACTTGAACATATATTTCACAAAATCCCAATAAACATGATCTTCGGTGTTTTCCAAAAATTAATCTTGCAAACCATGTCAAGGCTCTTAGATCTCATTTTTAAATCAATCAAAAATTATTTATGATATCTGGAGTCAGGAATGCCACAATCATGTAAAGACTTCATTTTATAAAACTTTATTCAATTTTTCATGTGTGGACATTTATGGGACAAGAACAGTACCCAGGTAACAAGGGTTAGGCACAAGTGGCATTTTCAAAGAGGTGTTTTTAATTTTGGTGGATATATAGGATTGTGAAATAAATTTAAAATGCCATGTGTCTTATATCAAGGAGGGTTTCTTCAAAATTTGAAGCAGGTTGTCTACTTCAAAGTTGGATTCTGATAAATAAATATATATATATATATATATATATATATATATATAAAAAGAATATTGATTTTTCGATATTCCTTTGATATACGCCCCCTTGATGTGGCATGTGTTAGAACCTTAAATTCTTTTTCCTGGGATATACAATTTCTCATATTTATGAGGATGTATAGTTGTGATCCGAAGAAAAAATCTATGATTTTAACCCATACCACGTCAAGTGGTATGTGTCAAAGGGGCATCAGAAAATCTCTACTAAAAAAAAAAATGTATTGGAAGACTCGTGCATTGAACACTGACTCAACTCATTTATTGGGATTTTGTGAAATATATGTTCAAGTAGTATGAATTGTTTTCATACTCATCTTTGTTGGCAAGTATTTCTCTTTGACGGGATACTTATCAAAGACATTTGACACTCAATGTTAAAAAGACAATCTCCTAACTATACACCGACATAAATTAAATGGTTCAAGTATATTGGTTATTTATTTATTTATTTTGATAATCGGGTATCAATATCAACAGTGGACCGGACTTTAATTTGGGCTCTGCCCAGTCCATAAATCATGGTCTTGTCCAAGGATAGGTCTCGGGGAACATGCAATGCCTGCAGATCAGATGCACCAAGTAAGTGAGGGTATGCCCTCGCAAAAGACCCCTAATGAATTAATGCTCATACAAAGAATCTATGATTCTGTGTTCATGCCACATCAGCAGAGTATTGATCGAGTGAAGATTTTCTAGTTAGAAAATCAGACTCTTTCAAAAGACATGACATTTCTGTTCTCTAAGATATCACGAGTTTCAGCTGAAGCCAGTCAAACACATGAACTAACCGTTAAATTGAACACGTGGCAAGCCAAAAAACACTACTTTCGGTTCAGTGGATCCTAATTCTTCTATATGGAAATTTCGTCTTTTCGCATTGTTGACTCAATTAGGAGATGTAGAAAGTCAATATTTTTGAAAAATTAAAAAAGCATCTTGTCACACATGACCAAACTCAGATTGTATCCAACTAACTCGGCCGATTTTCACGTCAACTCAATTGAGTTCTTAAAACTGGCCCCCCTTCTTCTCACAGAAAAGAAATGAAAATATCCTCCCCAAGAGGATAATGCAACAGTGTCATCTTCAGATCTAAACCATTGACCATGCCTCGAGATTCATTGGTTTTGAATCATAATAATTATGGATCAACCTAGGGAGGATGCTAACAACCCCTTTTCTTTTCTATGGTACCCATTTAACCGAAATCAAAAACCGATTTCGGATCCCTTTTCATTGGAACTGATTAGAATTGGGTCTAAAATGAAATCAAACCAATAGAAATCAGAACCGTTAGATTATATCCAATGGATAATCATGAGTACCTCGGAATCGATTTATTTTCATAATATATATGATTTAAGATATTTTTTATTTTAAAATAAATGCATGTTATATACAATTTTTTAATTTTTCAAACAGATTATCGATTAAAGCTTAAAATAAGTTATTCTTCTAAAAATTTATTACTTTCAACAAAGATAAAAAAAAAAATTTACTTTTGAAAAAAATAATTAATTTGTATCTTGAGTATAACAAATTATTACTAAATTAATAATTTTATTGATAATATATTAATTTTTTTATTATAATGATTTGAATTTTTTTTTTTTTCTTGTTCAATTCTTGAGAATCAGAATCAATGGGTACCCGTGATTTTTAACGATTCTGATTTTGATTCTATTTATTTTGTAATCGGATCCAAAATCGACAAGAATCAAAATAGAACTAATACAATGATTATGATTCTAAATTTGGTAGGAACCGACTATTGACACTCCTAACAACGAGGTTAGAGACCGTTCAAAGTAATGAAAGGTTTTAATTGACGAGAAAGTCAGAGAAAAAACGTTTGCAATGACGAAGCGGAATGACCAATGACGTTGGTGATGACGTCATCTAATAGATTTGTTATCGTCAGTTAAGCAATGACGTGTCAACTTCCGGGTTCAATGGACCGATATTGTCTCACGTGCGAAATTAATATGAGCTAAAAAGGTATATGTAAGGGGAGATGTATTTGGAACTATGTTATCGTCCACCTAAGGTGGAATTTGTCGTTTGTGAATCTCGAGGAACATCCAATAGTAGAAACCCTAAGGAGGATGCACTCATTAAGCCTTTTGAGAGGTCCCCACATAAAGGCCAGCCACCCCGTCACATGATCTGGACCCATAAAAATTTATTTGTATTAAAGAAACACCAAAAGCGTGCGCGCGCTTCGCTGACCATAAAAGATTCGTGCGTCGGCTGCGACCGAAAATGGGTCACCAATCACAATCAATGAGTTGGCTCCAAGAAACCTCACCTTCCCCGAACTCACAGTCCATCTCCACCCCTTCATAGCCACTAACAAGTAAGAATCACTTGTCCTTACTCATGCAATTTTCTCACGTGCGGTCAATTTTCCTAAATCAAGATGGGCCCACTTACCAATCTCTATGACATATATATATATATATGATGCTATGTTCACATATATGGTCAGTCCAAAATCTTGAATCACAATTTTCTCTGCACGTTCACAACGCCACCAATAACAAAAACAGCAACCATGAGAAGGGAAAGAGATGCCGAGGCCGAGCTAAATTTGCCAGCCGGGTTCCGATTCCACCCCACGGACGAAGAGCTCGTCGTTCACTATCTATGTCGCAAGGTTAGCTACCAAAGCCCCGCTGTTCCGATCATCGCTGAGGTTGATCTCTACAAGTATAATCCATGGCAACTTCCGGGTATATTTACAAAACATATAATTCAATTATAAATCATTGATTATTGATAATATTATATTCTTTTTGTAATAATCTAACTTGTATTTTGGTGTTTTGGTTTATAACAGAGAAGGCTTTGTTTGGAACTAAAGAGTGGTACTTCTTCACCCATAGAGACAGAAAGTACCCAAATGGGTCAAGGCCGAATAGGGCGGCCGCGAGCGGATATTGGAAGGCGACAGGTGCCGATAAACCAATTAGGCCGACAGGAAGCGCGAAGCATGTTGGAATAAAGAAAGCCCTTGTTTTCTATTCTGGTAAAGCACCTAAAGGAGCCAAGACTAATTGGATCATGCACGAGTATCGCCTTGCCGAACCAAATCAACCTTCCAACAAAAAGGGCAGTCTAAGGGTATGTTACTTCAATCAAAAGAAACCAATACCATTGATTTAGAGAGATTCTATAGGCACACTATAAGTAAAAGTTGGTGTGCTAATAGAAGTTTGTTTGATTTACTGCTACTTTTTATGTCAAATAATAAAGTCTCACGTAATATGTTCTTACATCTTGTAGTTGGATGATTGGGTACTTTGCCGGATATACAACAAGAAGAACAACTGGCAAATGACTCAAAATCACAAAGAAGAACAATCCCTTGAAGAAACTATGGACTCTTTCGACGTGGTTGAAGATACGGCGTCGGATAGTTTTACGACCCTGGAATCAGATGTCGAGAATGATACACAAACAGAGGTTATTGGTCAGAGTGGTGTGCCACAATATAATCAATCTCAAGCTTTATATGGTGTGCAAGCAACAATGAATGTACCTAGAGGAAACTTTCAGATGGGGGACACTGTGAAAGAGGAAGATAGTGATTGGTTTAGTGACTTAAATCTTGATGACTTACAAAGCTCGATTGCTGCATTTGGAACGACACCTATGCCCGATCTGACTTACCAAGATTACTACTTCTCAGGCCTTTGTTCTCCACGTTTGAAGTATAACCAAACCAACAATCTACCCTTTTGGAACTCATAAGCTATCTCGCTATCTCGCTATCTGTGTACAAAGTCGATCACAGAAGCGGTAGAAAGAATAAAAAAAAGAAGTAGGATTTCCTCTTTAGAATTGATATTTGATTCTTTTTGTTTTTTAACCATCTTGGAACACAGATGGATATGGAGAATTCCAGAGTAGGATTGTAGTTTAATTGTATATATCAAGTCCCATTTTTATACAAATGTGAGAAATTGTTGTATATGTGTGGATAATATATATATTGTCATTTATTTTATGTCCAATAATGTCGAACGACCAATGAGATAATGACAAGTGGGAATAGACGTACAGGCTACCTAGGGAATCGGTTTTCCTTTTTGAAAAAATAAAGAGGAAAAAAAAGAAGGAGAGCCAGTTACCTAGGTTCTCCGGGAAATATGGAATCATTGCATGCAGAACACACGTACTCGAAACTTAGGTTTCGAGTTTGGCTTGAATATGAAAACGCATCCCTCAACATACCCATTCAAGAATATCTTGCTAATGCTTAGAGATTCTCGAGAAGCTTCCACCTTAACGGCGAAACCTCAATGTATACATTTCATGTTGCCTCTTAACCTTTTTTCGGACACAATTTGTTCCTACTTCCCCAAGAGCTATACATTGTCACCTCTAACCTTTTTTCGGACATAAACTTTATTCTCAATGGAATCGAAGTTTAGAACAATGTCTATGTAGAATAACCTTATCCACTCTGAATGCATTATGAATCTACACAAAAAAAAAAAAAAAAAAAAACTACACCTTTTGGGAAGGATAAATAATCCACACCTCACAGTCCTCCGGCAAACAAAGAAAAGTTGATATGGTGCGATAAGTTGATCCTGAGTAAGCTTATTGCTGCAACCTAACACTCCTAATGTTCTAATCTCCCACAAACCTAGCTCAAAACAGTTAGACGAAAAACTATTTCACTTCCAACTTGTTTCATCATCTTTTACATGTATCCCAACTGTTTTGGAGCCAGCAACTCATTCCACCAATAAATGACTAATAGACAATCTCTTAAGTTTGTCAATCCAAAGTTTCTTTCATTTGTTATTCTCCACAGATGACCACATTTTAAAGAGACCTTCCAAAAACCCTTACAACCAGAAGATTTGTAATGTTGAAGCCTCCTTTACTGCCACAACTAATCCCAGCTTATATTTTGAAGCTGAAAAAATGATCAGTTCCCCACAAACACTTACAACCAAAAAAGATTTGTAACGTTGAAGCCTCCTTCACTGCCGACTAATCCCTGCTTAGATTTTGAAGAGAGACCCACCTAGCCCTGATGGATGCATTCACTTCACAAGTCACCCAAACCTATTTCCTTAACTCTAAATACATAATTCCTATAATACAATGGTCATTCACTCTTTGACCTTTCTATCTTCCATTAGCAAGCTTAGTTCTAAAGTCATTTAAGAAAGCCTTGCTCATTTCCAAAATAGATAAATAGAAAGGAAACTCTCTAGATTGGTACACCATAAAAAGCTTCCTCCAAAATTATCAAGCACTCTTGCGATTATGCGTGGACAAGTATGACAATATAAGTCTAATAGCATCACTATATCATCCTTCCACTTTGGAAGGCTTCCTCCAGAATTTTCAAGCATTAATGCATTTATGATCATTGTAGCAATTTCAAAAGATTTAGAGAATTTTTAAAGGTTTTGGAATTTTCCTACCAAGAGGACCTAAGGTCTGCGAAAGTGTAACCCAAAAGAAAGATAAAAGGGCTCAAGGTTACCCTCTCCACTTAAAAGCTTTTACATTGGGAATTGCATGATCTTCCCTTCCTTCCTTCCTTCCTTCCTACCCTCCTTAATGTGGTAGACATGTTGCTAGTCCTGAAATCTTTTTAGGGATATCAACATTATGATTTCTTGTAAATTAACCAAAATAGCCGACATTTTAATCAAAGAATGCTAATAAAATGAAAATAGGTCCCTAGGATCAGTGTTTTTAGAGGCGTGTGAGGCTTACGCCTCAAGATGAGGCTCGTTAAAAACACTCTGAGGCATAAGGTTGAAACCTTAAAGCAGCTAAGGCTTATGCCTCAAACCTTGAGGCACCTAAAAGGCATACGCCTTTTGGCCGAGGCATACGTCTCACATTATTTTTTTTTTTTAAATAATGTATTTCTTCCTCATTCTTCTTATTCTTTTTTTTTTTGTTGTTGCTAATTTACTTCTTTATTTCTTTTTTATTATCCAAGTAAGATGTCATAAGTTTCTCTATTTTTTTTTTTACTTCTATTTCTTTGTTACTTATAGTACGCAATATAATTGGAACACTTCAAATGAATTTCAATACACGGTAGTAATATATACAAAGAAAATCATTGAGTTAAGCTGTTTTATAAATAATTTTTGTAGTATTTAGTATTATATAGATGAAGTTTGTGAAAAATAATTTTATTCTTATTTTTGTAATGAATATAAAATAATTAGTTTTTTTGTTTTTGTTATTATAGAGACTTCCAACTATTCTAATACAAAATATTTCTATTTAGCTAAAATATAAAGTAATAATATTTTACATTATTATTTATTGTTATGGATTAAAACTTGAAATTTGACTCTATGGATTTGAAATATATAAATATGCAATGGCTATCCTAATGTTGAGTGCCTTGCCTCAGGCCTTAGGGTCTCAAAACATTGCCTAGGACTTCCCTGTCAATCATCTAAGTTGTCCAGAAAGGGAAATCGATACAACCCTTCATTTCCTAAAATCCAAGATAACAACCCGGATTTACATATGCCATCCAATATGATGATACTATGTATGTAATGACCTGAAATCCTAAAATGTATCTCGAGGAAAGAATTTTAGATCCGTGCATTGATTTAAAAGTTATCAAATCCTCGAGTTTCGCATTAGATATTTTCCCAATAGGTAAACGACACCTTAGAGACGTAATTTGAGGAAACCGATCATACCATTAGATTCGTGTCGAAAAATCACCCAAAATAGAGTATAAGTTTGTCCAATTTGGCATTCGGGAAAAACAATTCCCAAAATGACAAGTATGTCCCAACTTAAGTGATATAAATATCTAAATTCTATTAGAAAAATCAGATTTTTCTTATTCTTCTCTCCAAACAAATCTCAACCCTTTTCCTTCAATATTTGAAACTCAGATCTACGCCAAACGAGAACAATCCGAGCTTAGGCGTAAGAAGGAAAGTTGTTCCTCTCGCCAGGGTCACGCGTGGACGCAAAGAAATCCGATTTTCGCCGGAAGAAAAGTTTGGAGATTGGCCGGAGGCGATTTTAAAGTTCGTTCAACCGTTGAAATTAGCTTGAGGTAGGTTGCCTTCCCTTCTACCTTCTAGTTATGCGATAATTTCATAGAAAATCCATATGATTGTTGATAAATCGATTATTTCATTAAGTTTATACATATTTGAACAATTTGAATCATGTTTGCATGCTTATTTATGATTGGTTTTAGTTCATTTGATGTAATATAATCATTTTATAGTTAGTATAATATTTGAATCGATTTTGGTTGAGTTTCAACGAAATAACGAAAAATCAGCAATTCGGAAAAGTATCCGAATGTTGAGTTTGGTTCTAATTTGTTTTGTGTTGCTTCCATATAGTATGTATACCATTTCCTACATTTATTTCATTAAAAACAATTAAGTATTACTTTAAGTTCTTTAATAAATAAATAAATAATTCGTTTTCAAGTTTCGACTATGAAAAATCATTTTTTTAACACTTAGTTAAATTTTCATAGATTTTCAGCTTTTATGTCTTATGGTTTTATCTTTGTTTTCGAGTCTCTCGACTCAACCAAAACCATCGAATGGAATTGGTTGATGCTTTATGGATTTCGAATTACTTTAAAAGTAAAATTACTTTAATAGATATGTAGGAAATTAGATGATAGATTGAATCGATTTAATCGATGGATGGATAGAGAGAACGTATGTTCTCGACTGATTGATGGGACAGTGCCTCCAGTTCTACGTAGTGGCCATGCCACGTAAAACGTGATAGATAGATAGAGGGATGAGATGGTTGATGGATGGAAATGACAGATAACTGTCACTGGAGGGCACTACCAGACTTTGTTTGTATTTTCGATTAAAAAGAAATGATATATTATATACAAAATAAATTATTTTGTTTACCAGTAAAGGTTTGTAGAAAACCCATAAAGAGGGACGCGTTGCTGTGTATCCGGAAGCGACGAGTCAATCTAGGATAACACTAGATGTCATATGCTCTTCGGTAGTATGGGATACCTTAGAGCATATTACAGCTTATGAAATCCGGGAATTTCTCCTACTTATTTTCTGGGGAACGTTGTGTGTAAAGGCGGTCTCTGTATAGTGTAGAGATAGGCGGGGTTCACATGCATTGCCTCTTGATAGGCTTCGACGCGAGGGGTCTCCTGGGCTAGTTAGTGATCACTATTAGTCTGTAGTCGTCAAACGGTCGACCTCACCGTTAGTTGAACTCAGTATTGGGTTCTTGGTCAACGGCCAGTCTGAGCCGGATAAATGGTCATCCAACCGTGGTATGCTAGACCGGCCACAAAATCAGATTATAACGATGGGATTCCACATCGGAGGTTAAGTTTGGAATATCGTATTGCCATAGCCGAGGCGGTTATATCGGCGTGTTCCTCTGCTCTCTTATCGATTACACCGCCGTGTTTTTATTATGTATCTTTTTCTTATTTTGTAATGATTGATAGTGTTTTCATTTAAAGATGCATATGTTACTTTAAATGATGAAAATGATAGATTGAAAGTTATTATAACTGTTTCCTGAGTATGTTTAGACATTTATCGTATGTCACATTATGAAAACTTGCATTATTTAATTGTTCTAATGATTACTCGTGCATGTATGACTCGCTGTTAGAACGGCGTTCATCCTGCTGAGTAACATTCCCCTGTTACTCACCCTATCCTCCCCCTTTCAGATTATTCAACTTTTGAAGAACCGTTCTTTGAGGAGTCTTTTGAGGAGGTCCTTGAGGAGGATCAGATTGATGTCTTGCCGCCGCCATGTCTTTGAGGACTAGTAGAGGATCTTAGCGGTTTTTGGTTGTAGATAAGAAACATGGTAGTTTAGAAATTTTTGTAACCTGATGAATTATGAGATTAAAGATCTTGACTTATATCAGTGTTTGTCGATTTCTTCTGTTTACTCTAGACTCTCGTATAGATGTTAGTTAAATGTTTATTCCGCTGCGTATATTTTCTTTTCATAAGTATTATTATTTATGAATGTTCTGTCAGATTGTGTGATTGATTACCTCACACCTCGAGATTCTAACCGATGAATCATAGGGATTCGTGTTGGGATTTTGGGGCGTGACAATGTAATTTTTGTAAATTTGTTCTAATTATCATTTTCGTAATATTCAATCATACCAAATGTAATGAAACTCATAAATTTTTTGAAAGTTCATGCTTAAGATTTGTTACTATGAACTAATTATATCTTCTAATAGATGACAAGGGTAAGAATACCGTTAGGAGTTGACCAAATACATAATAATATAACAGGAAAGTAGAAACTGGTGTTGTAAAAGTATCCACGCAGTATACATACAAGTATGAAATTTTGCTGGAAGTGTCTGGGTGTCATAGGTCACCAATCACTTACCCTTAAATTAAAGTTGAAAAGGACATGCTGAAATGATAAAGAACAAAAGAAGAAGCTTAAATTAAAGAGAATTAACAATGATAATTAGTCATGAAAAATCAAGTTCTACAAAGGAATTTGTTGGGGAATTCCTCCAACAAAAGTTACTGTATCCACAGCTACAAGAATAAAATTGACAATCCCATATGCCGGAGGAGATCAAACCCACGGATGAATGCCGATGGATGTCAAGATTAAAGTCCCCAAGGATGTAAATATTAAAGCCCAAACTAGATCAGAGTGGCAGCAATAGGTAAAGTAGAGAATATCAATTTGTGTTTCTTGTTTCTCTAAGTTGATCATCTTTCAAACATATAACCCAATTTTTATAGGCATAGGCTGATCCAAATACAGCAGGCTCTTAGCCTTGCCACTCTGTAATGTTGAAACATTACAATGCGATCCGGTAAGGATTAAAATCCTCTCCAACGACTAGATTAGAGTTTGATGAATTCTTTGCCACCACTTGGTAGAGATGTATCATTTCAGTTAATGGCATTTACATCCATATAATCTTACATTCTACCACTTGGATTTAAAAGTCATTTACACAATCTTTACCTAGTCCTATTCCAAAATGTATTTCTCAAACGCTTACTTTGCCAACTATTTGTAAACAAGCCTGCAAGCATGTCAAATTATTGGATCTTGAGGAGCACTCTTTCCTCTTTTTTCAAGTACACCTTTGACTTAATTGTATTTAATGTCAGTGCTCTTCGATTTAGAAAGCAACTTCAAATCTTTTACAGTATCAATGACAACTTGGTTATTGGAGAATAATTTTGCAGGCCCATCTTTACGAACCTCAATGAAATATTCAACTGGAAGACCTCTTGAGCAACTCTGAAGCATGTTGTATACTCTACTTCCATGGAAAACGTAGATATGGAGATAAAATTTCTTTCTAATCTATGACATAACACTTCCCACGAGGGTAAACACGTGATCAAATGTGAATTTCATTTCATTGAAGTCACCACCCAAATTAGGATCTACAAATCCTTGTAACTCAGGGCCATTGCCTAGATAGCAAAAGGAAAGATGCTTCGTTCCCTTGAACATAATATGCAATCCTCTTCACTACTTTTTCAATGAGACAATGTAGGGTTACTTCAGAATCTACTAACGAGACTTGCAACATAAGTGAAGTCTGGTCTCATACAATACTTCATACACATGATGCTTCTCACAGCTTGAGCATATGATTTTCCTCACATTGAAAGCATTTCCCCATCACTCACATGACATATCTTACCATAGAATTTAAAAAATTTCCACGTGTGGGTGTGTCAATCTGTTTGCACATTTCCATAACAAACCTTTTCAATAAAGGTTTTTAAATAAGATCCTTATGAGTTGTGACAATGTCAACAAGTGGTTTGGCATATCTTGAGTGATTATTATTCTCAACATGAATTTGACTTCACACAAATCTTTCATTTCAGAATGAAAATTTAACCAACTCTTAATTTCAGATATCAATGCCATATCAATTCTTTTTTTTTTTTTTTTCTGATAGATGGGTATCTAGACTTAGTCCGACTAATCCCACAGGCAGGCCCGTCACCACTTCCAACATGTCCCTTGTGTACTTTGCCTTTTAAAGCACTCGAATAATTTTTTATCTTAATTATGACAACTGTTATAAGGGTAGAATAATTTTTTGTCCTTATTATGCACAGTTTAGTTTTTTATCCTTGTTATGACATGACAAAAAGATTACAAAAAAAACCATATAAGATTAAGCAATAGGGAAAATACTCCATAATCCAAAAAAGAAATCATAGATAACATAATTCAAAATTTCAATTAAATCATTTCTATCTACATATATTAAAACTTCAAATTCAATACATAAAACACAAAAAACATGTAATTTCATGCTCTATGTTTAGTGCCAAGAATTTGTCTTAAAAAATGTCTGCGGTTATGACAAAACCAGAGGTCCTAAGATCCCCAATCAGAACCCATAAATTGTAGTTCTAGAGTAAGAGAGTCATTGTACGGAAGAGTTTTGCACAACTCTCGTCTATCTCATTCCACACTTGAAAAAAAAACAAAAAATCAAGATGCCACTACCCACTACCAATAAAATTTAATTAAGATGGTATTAGAAGCAAGAGACCAAACACCTCTTCCACAGACCTAAGGATGCCATAATAGACATGAAATGATTCCTAACAGAATGGGAGAAACTCCTCTGCAATATCTCATCAAAGACCATTGTTGCCCAATCATTCTGAACCCGAGAAAAAACCTCTACCACAATTCTAACATACAGATACGCCACCTTGCTCATTGCTCAAACTTTCCTTATGGTTCAGGCTGTTTCTCCTTAAATCACATAAAATACATACAATTCGTCTTTACACTCTGGGTACGATTCTCATCGGTAATACCCAATTCTAAATTATCATCAAAATCACCATCATTGTCGTTATCATCCTCATAATTATCAAAATTTTCTGGTTCTATCATCATGTGGGTTCTACTTCAGAAAACTAAAATAAGATAATAGATGATTGAGAAAAAAAAAATTGATACAAGGAGACCTTAATTCAGAAGTATTTCCTGATTGGGTCGGTTTAAAACTCTGATATTAGAGATGGGTTACATATTTTTTCAAACTAAGCAACCTGGATACATAGCAGTTTCGCCTTAGAAATGCCTACCAAGTTCTGGACTACAAACTGTTTGTTTAAATGACTAAAAGAACAAAAGAAGATTGTTGGATAAAACTCGTACCTCTCTTATCGCTTTAGAGAGTTGGGTTCTTTTTTCTTCTTATTTTCATTCTTTTTCGTGTTCTTCATTGGATCGATTCATCAATCATGAGAGGTTTGTTTGGAAGTTGGAAGTTCAGTAGAGTTGAAACGAATAGAGTGGAACCAACTTTCGCAAAGATCACGGCCAATTTTTTATGTTCCTTATAACGAGAGAGACAAAAGCAACGTGTCCGATGTGGGACTAAACTTACACACTCAACACCAGGTCTCATTGTACCCCTTGGCAAATTTTTTGGGCTCTATGAATGGTGGTTTCCTAACCCCTCTTGAAAATGTGTGAATTTTCTTAAAAACACCAATCAGGATATTATAATCTTATTGGTAGGTGTGGGTCCATTAGCAATAAGTTTGTGATCTTCAATTTGCTTATTTTTGTTTTAGATATAAATGAATTAATAAATAAAATTTTGCATTATTTAAATAATTTTTTAATATTTTATCTTTTATTTTATGTATTCAATTGTTTTTATATTTTTTTGATCCTATAGAAAATATCATTGGGCTCATTAGTTACATGTAAGGGTATTCTGATCAATTTATCAAAATCCAACAGCTACAATTTCTTTTTTTCCATCATAGTTTATTAAACGCAATTTTGATCGAAATGTTGTTTCATAGCAATTCCCAACAACAACAATTTAGAATCCCAGAAACTGGCAACATTAGCAAATAAAGCCTAACCAATTGGGTGCCATTCATTTAGCACCTTAGCAAATTTGTATCGTTAACAACAGATCTCATTTCGGCTAAGCCCATTTATTTAGGGGATCCGGATTGGATTTCTGGTGCATTCCCTTCAAATGACTCGACCCCCCACCCCCTCCCCCTCCGCCAACTTGGACAAGTAAGTTGGCTCTAGATAGAGGTAAACAAGATACTCATTTTTCTAAAGGCTTACATCGTCCAACCCAATTAATAAATTGATTGGATTTGGACTAAATTTTATAACTAATTAAAAATGACTTATTTAAGGTAAATACCATCGAAACCACCATATAGATGGGTAGTCCATATCTACATTAACTAATTCTTTAGTTCACTTAGTTCAAATTTGGGTAGAATGTTTGCTATTGTAGAATGCACCAAACTTTTAGGTGTAAGTAAAGAGAATTTGTTTTTTGGTTTGCTTTAGTTCAATAATTTGGTTCGCTTATGTATATAATTCAAGTACAAAAGTAAATGCATGTATCAACAAGCTTAGTTGGGAAAGTCTTTAGGTGATGATACTAGAGATTTATGTTCAAATCCTGTCAGTTCCAAGGTGCACATGTGTAATCCCGTTACTTAGTTTTCAAAGTTACAAAAGTATCATTTTTATTATGTAATCTTCAAAAACCCTTTCAATCAATATTTTAAAGTACAAATAAGCTCTTTGGATGATACAAATGCGTTTGCACATGGCACCTGTGGAGGGGTAAAATCCCTGAGCCTTGAGATGATGACATCTATACAGAATAATCTGTACTAATTTGAGGCACGATGGTAACTCCTAACTTGGAGACTTGAAATAACAAGAGCTGAAAGACTTTCGCCCCACTAAGGCATATGTGTTATCCAAGCCATTATCTCTAGTAGGTTGGGAGATTGTTTAATCAAAGTCATGTAGTATAAAGTTAGGGACACTCTCACAACTAGTATGCCACGCGGATTACACCAAATCTCTAATTTGACAGGATTTGTACGGTATTTTAGAAAAGAGTTATAGTAATAAGTTGCCAAATAAAGGGGATCTTGAGAAAAGAGGGAAATGTTTATCAAAAGGGAAAATTACTTAATTAAGATAGGAAAAAAAGGGGGAAACATCTAAAAGGAGAAGTCTATCACATCCTTTATAAATAGGCAACAAATTAATAACCCAAGGGACATGAAATTGACGTACAAAAAATTTTGGTAACATATTTTTATGATTAACTTGAGCATCAGAAAATTTGTGGTGCAAATACATCAAAAAAATCTATTGATCAAAAGAACGAACTCAAACGTAGGGTTGTTGTTCTTGAGGTAAAGCGGAAAATCACATCTACACTACCTAAAATAAAAAAAATAAAACAAAATTAAAACATATCCAAAAATATATATATAATATCTAATTGCCATTATCTTATAAAGTTTAACTGATATATTAATAAAAGTATAATCATATAAAACAATAAAAAGATGTTCATTTGAAGGATGTCTTAAGGGGTTTCTCCCCCTTTTTTTTTTTTCTTGTTTAAATTCCAAATTCTTTCTCTCTCTCATTAAAAAGAGAGCTAGTGTTACCACACCAACTTTTACTAATTTCACACCAATTCCTATGGAAATAACCAAAGAATTGCACACAATTGGTGAGGCGTTAGTAAAATTTGGTGTGGCAATAGTAACTCTCTTAAAAAGGTTCAGGTCAATGATTAAATGAGTGTTAAGTGAGATGCAAAGCAAAGTGGTAGTAGTGGGTAGAGATGAAGATGGATTGACTTTAAGGGCTTTCGTGGACGTAAAGATTACTACTTTGCTTTTGCCCACTATGAGACTTGGGACGTCTATTTATTCGACAAAATGCTTGAGAAAAAGTGCGAAAAATGCTAATGCAGTTTTAACTTTTTGTCAAAAAGGTTTTGTTGCCTTTCTTGTCCTCATTTTGTTTGTTTTTTTGGGAATTGGAATTCGATACTCTGTGGTGACACAACAAACCTCTTCCCTGCAAATACTCTTCTTTTTCTTTTTATTTATTTCATAGGTAACTGCTGAGGTGGTGAGCTGTTGATCCATCTCACCCCCAATCTCTTTATCTCTATGTGACTCAACAGACTTGATCATATAAATGTTCTATTTCTCTTTATTCCACATTTATTAAAAAAAAAAAAGTAGAATATATGGTTGTTGAGAGTAGAATGATGGTTTGGGTTTGCCATGTCAGCATCCATATTAACAGAAAACCCATCTTAACAGTGTATGTTGTCTGCTTCAGCAACCCAAATTAATAGATAGATAGATAGAGATGTTCTGTGACTCTAATTATCTAATGGATTACAATTGACATCAACATCAACAACAACTGCAACTGCAACAACAACAAGAGTGAATTAATTAGTTGAATTCAGAGAGAGTAGAATGGCAAACTCTAGCTCTGAATTCAATGTGCCCGAATTCAAAGAGTACAATCCTACTCCTTACGCTGGTGGTTACGATATATCTCGCACTTATGGGGAACCCCTTTCACCATCTGATACAATATGTTATCCTCGTTCGTCCTCCCATCCCAATTCATCATTTCCGGATGAATTGGCTAATGGGTCTGAGACATTGCCTTCTGGGACTGATGTCGTTGATCAAACAACGAAGCCACCAAATGGGATTGAACCACCCAAGCCTTATGATGATGAGGAGGAAGAGAAGCCATGGTATCATAGTGGCGGGAATTGGTTCAATGGGCCCAACTCAGACTATTGGGGAAATGATATATTTTCAAATTGGTATGGTGCACCTTGTGGCAATTGCCATGACAATGATTATGGAAAGCCCATAGACTCGTATCAGGGTGATTATAATCCTTGGTGTGGTTATAGAGGGGAGGAAGGTGGTTATGATTATGGCAAACCAGTAGCACAGCCTCTTGAAGACATGGGGCCTTGTGCAAGTCTCTTTGGTGGTTACTTTCCTTGCTTGTCTCGGAACTATGAGAAAAGAGATGGTGTCGAACAAGGCAACGGGAATCATTGGAAGGGGACTGCTGAGTATTTTTTCGGACATTCATATCCGTATGGTGAAAGAAGTGATGAGAATATTAGTTATGGGGTTCCTAGTTATGGTTATGAAACACATTACCCAGAGCAGCCTCTTCATGTGCAGAGTGAGTATAACGAGGAGTCGTGGTTTCAACAACCAAGTTACAATGAAGCTTACCAGGAACAAGTGTATCCTCATTCTGAATATGTGAGTAGCGAGTCTACATTTAGTCATTTATTTCCTTTTGATGTTTATAATCTGCGATGAGAATGTGGAAAGAAGCAAAAGAAAATAAATTTATGACATTTAATTTAGGAAATAGGACAGCATCCACATCATACTCAAATTCATTAATCAAATTTTCGCAATTCGAATATTGGGTGACTAGTTCCAAATTAATAATGGAGATTTCCTCTTGGTGCTTGTGGCTTTGTCTCCAATGCCCTCGTCAGCCAAGTTTGTTAATGGATAAGTTGAGTTCAGAAAATTATAGAAACTCTTCCACTTGTCTTTGTGATTCTGTAGTCCTAGTTAATTTGTGATGTCAAATTCCTTTCTGAAGGTCACACCCATAAGCAGTAGGTTTTGAACCACTAGTGCATTTATATGGTTTTAACATGATATATGCAAATTTCAGTAACTCGGGCTGTGTCAATTTTGAAATCTGTTAATAGTGTAGGACATTAGTTTGTTACAATCTTTGATTCTACAAAGATTGATATTGAAACAAATTCAATATACACAACACTAACGAGAAATATGTTGATAAACAGTATGAATTAAATGAGCTAGATGAATGAGCTCACCAATAACGTTATTCTTTTAAAAGTAATAAAAATCTGACTAGGTGACCTACCCAAAAAAGGAAAAAAATTCAAGTTTCGAACTCGAATTTGTAGAGAAGATGAAACATGAAATCTCTTGATGCTAGAACATCAATTTGCAGGTCATATAAGATAGTGATCACTTAGTGAAAGAGTGTTTGACATACATTAGAGGTGCTAAGTTACATTGGACAGATAATCATCATCGCCATACTACACATGTATGCGCCTAGTATCTCCTTCCCTTGATGAATTCCACCAAATGAAACCTCTACAGGTACGAAATTCTTCCAGTCAGATAGGCATATCTTGAGACCCATATAAGCATCAAATAAGGATTTAAAGATGCCAGAGAATGTTTTCCTTAATTAGAAGAGATAAAAGTGAGCTCCAGCACTGGGAACGGAGGATTATTCAAAATTGGAAAAGATTACTTGATTTTTGTGGGAGTTTTTGGAGGTTCTCCTTTCAATGAGTAGGTTCATTTTTTAAAAGAACCTAAAGGGCATGAATTGAGGATTCTTGCTCTAACTAGAATATTGAATGGTTGAACAGGATTCTTGCTCCTAACTCCAAATCATCATCGTCGACAACACCTTAACCGCAACATTTTCCACACATTGAAAAAAATGGTGGAAGCCTTGAGAAATCTTCTTCGCACTCCAATGGGTGCACCTCTGTTGACACAAAAGTTAGAAGTGAAACTCCCTCTATCACCTAAAATTAAAATGATAAATCTGTCATGAATAAGAGTGATGATATGCAAGGGTTAGATCAATCCATCCTTAGTCTTTGAAGAAGAACTTTTGACCAAAAATTAAGGATGTTACACCCCAGCATGGTACTTTAGGTCAAAGAAGAGGTAGATAAGCTTATTAAAGTTGTAATCAGAAGTCGAAACTGTAGATTACAAAACTGGATTCCTAAGATTGTTCTTGTTTCCAAGAAATATGTCAAGTTTAGAATCTGTGTAATTATAATCAATCTTGAAGAGGCTGAAATTCCATTTGGACCCATTGCTTTACTTAATTGAGAAAAATAGCATCTTTAATATCCCCATCCATAATTTCAGCCTTGAAGTCTAAGCAGTTCTTCATTGATTTGTTTTAACCCTTAAATTTCCTTCATTTACATCATTATATTCTTCTTGTCTGGATTGTGTTATGGAAGAAAGATATGTTGCTATCACCTAATCGCAACCACAGTATCCTAGTTTTCTGCCTTGGAGTAGCCTCCTCAAATCTTACTAGCTTCGGATAAGATTTTATGAGATCTTCTCCTCTATTACCAGCTTATTATTTGGATTACTATCCAACTGAAGCTGGACTGCTTCTAATTTCTACCGTCTTTTACTGCACATTTATATTTGTAATCTTGGATTTTCTCCAACCCTTCAATCTGTCTTTCAAACTCTTAAATTTTACTGAGGTTTAAACATTGGATCCCTTTGTACGAGCCAATTCCTAACCTCAACAATTTGAAGAAATCTTCATTCTTTGTCCAGTAATTAAAAAATTAAAGGGGGTTGCCACTAGATAAGAGTCTCCAACCAATTGAAGAATCATGGGACAGTGGTCTAAGATTCCTGAAGACGAAAACTCGGGGAGGCCTCATTTCAGTAAAAATACTCTGTTTGCCTAACTAGTAAAAGACCTAGATCCGGAAGTGATCTTAGAAACCAATAACGTTCCGGAAAAAGATCTCAACGTCGTATTCGTCTAGAAAACAAAAAAATTGTGTTTTCATTATGGTCTGACAGAGCAACAATTACTTAAATACATTCGCATAGTTCGAAAAGCAAGAAGGGTCAACAAGTCAGGTTTTGCTACAATTACTTGAAATGCGTTTTGATAACATCCTTTTTCGATTAGGTATTGCTTCAACCATTCCCGATGGTTGGCTGTTCACGGACTAGCTATACCTACTGTTTCAGCAATGCAGTTCATCCAACAATAAAAAATTAATCCAAATTATAGAGCTATGACACAATCAAACCTGAATAACAAAATGTTGAATAGAATTGTACTGGGGGAGATTCTTAGTGAGACAAAAACTCAACTTCCAAGTTGAAAAATAAAGTCCAAGTGAATTCACTAATTGCCTTCCGAGCTTTAGACCAGATTCTTCTCCCCATTAAATTTCTGTTGTTCATGTTTTGCAAAATGTTGTTGTTGTTTCCCCAGCTTTTACTTATATCATTTTAGTGTACATTAAGTTATCTAAATATAATCATATTATATCGTTTACTTAACATTGATTAAGGCCTTTTACAAATATACATCTTAAATATGAAATAAACTTTGTGGGTCTGTTGACACATCGAGTAGTGGGGTTGAGTATCTATCACTTCATATCGGGTGTCCATGTGTTTGTTACATAGTCTTAAAAGGAAAAGTTCATGTCAGAAGGGTAAAAATCAGATTAAGAAAGATTTAGTGGTTGACTCCCTCGAGTGTGTCCTAATTTGATTGCTCTCATCCGTGGGAAACTAGATTTTTTTGTTTTCCTAATTCAAGGTTTAATCAGTCACTATCCCCTAACACACCAAATGTACAGGGCACTGGTTCCTACAATGAAAATGGTGAGTACTTCTACTACAACCAGCAGAAATACCCTGACTATGATGAATGATCCTATGCTGCATCAAGATCTTTCCAATATTTGGCAGACCATCAGATCGTTACATATCTATGATTGTACTAAATATTCTTCTCTTTACAATTGTTATTTAAATGTATATTCAATAGTATTTGCACTTAAAGAATATGGTCTTTGTTTACGTTGTGTCAGTCTTACACTTCAATATATTTCTCTTCTTATATCTAAAGAGGGTGATGCTTGCTTTCTTATATCTGAAAATTCTGTTTATTCTCACAGGTTCTTGCATGTTTATCCCAGTTGCTTTGTCATTAACTCTGGGTGGGTTATGTGTTGATTTCTGTTAAGATGCTTAGGAGTATTGAGCAGCAAAAACAGCATCTGCTCTAAATATCCTTACCTCCCCACATTTAGCTCAAGTGCTCAACTGGGTTACAGTTCTACATAAATGCCCATCTGCACTTGCGATTCCTGTTTCTTGTAGGCTGTCTAACAAGGATACCCATTTCCAATAAGGTTGGCCGTTTTAAACAAAACTCACATGGTTCCGGAGGGTAGTTAACATAAACCTGTTTCCTAGCCAGGTAGCCAATGGAAGCTGGTTGTGCAACATGCAAAGGATCCTTCCACCAGCTCCTTTTCTCGTATTTTTTCAAAATGCTTTCTTTCTAAAGGTTAGGGGTCGGTTAATTCCTCCGTTAAAATTTCTCTAGAGCCACATCATTTGTTATCGAAAGTGTGCTTATATGTGTTTTCACCACCCCAATCAATGTTCTTTTGGGTCTTTCTCTCACTCTTTTAGAATCTTCAACTTGCACATAATTTCTAACTGGGACTGTAGGTGGCTTTCATTGAATGTGAGCAAGCCATCTCAATTGGCTTTTTCTTATTCTATTTTGCTTATTAGAGATACTTTTACATTTTTCTCTAATAAGTTCATTTCTAATTTACATAATTTCTTTTTCACTCATCCATCTCAACATCCTCATCTTTGCTACACTCAATCTATTAACCTGATGTTTCTTGTCTGCTTCACATTCATTTGCATAAGGCACAGGGTTGGTCTTGCTACATTTAAATTTTCTTTTTAATTTGATTGGTATGCATCGATCACATAGCACTCTAGAAGTTCACCTCTACTTTAACCATCCAACTCTTATTTTATGGGAAACTTCTTCCTTAAGTTTTATAACCTTATGTATAATAGACTCAAGATAATGAAAATGATCATGTTGGGGTATTTTCAGACATCTGCAAATAACATACACCAAGGTACATGATCTTGAATATGTGCAATTTTTCCATTTATAACTTCAGCAAACAAACTCAAAGTTGTCCCTAATGTAAACTAATTGTAGCTAAGATTTCATTTGTATCCTCTCCATTTCTCTTACACCAATTATATTCTTCTCATATTATTCTTAATTATGTTAATATATCAATTCAAGATTCTTTTCTTTTCCAATACCCACAAATTACCTTTCCAAGTACTTTGTCATATGCTTTCTCCAAGTCAATAAAAACCATATGGAGATTCTTCATCTTTTCTCTCAACTTTCCTATCATGTGTGTAAGTAGAAAGATTGCCTTGATGGTCGCCTTGCATCAAAACCAAACTGATTCTTTAATATATTTACTTTTTCTCTTACCTTTGTTCAATCAATTTCCCATAGTTCTTAGTGTGACTCAGAAGTTCAATATCTTGATAGTCGGTTCTATATTCTTATATATGGGGTACTATGATGCTTTTTCTCCATTCATCCGGAATCTATTTTAGTTTTTTAAATAATATTCAAAAAACAAATAACTTGTTTAGCTAAGACAATTCAAAACTTCCCATGCATTTCCATCCTTCTATTAAAAGATCATCTAGTCCTAAAACCCTAGTTATTTTTATGTTTGCCAGTGCTTTTTTCACTTTGACAAGCCTAACTCTACGCAAGTATGAGTGCTTTCAGAATTCCCGAAATGCTGTCTTGTTAAAAAAAAAAACAAAAAAACCTTTGAAATCTAAGAATAACATGAAAATTGTTGTTCTTCTTCTTAATTTCATCTCGACCTCTATTAACCCCGTTACAGAAACCTTCTCCCTCTCACTATTATCTTGTACCTCTCCATCAGTAGTTTCTATTTGGCATTAATGGATGTTGCATAATGCATGACTTCAGGTTTGTCAGGGCTAGTTGACTGAAAACAAAAGGGAGATTATCATGTTTGAGATGAAAATGAGACACAATAAGGGTCTATAGTATGAATGCTAATTAGAATTTTACACCATTTTACAACAACAGATCACTGGAAAGTAATTAGCCTAATGTATTGTGGATGAAGATAATACCGATGAATATTCAACCGAACAAAAAGAGTCAAAGACAGGATAAGACCCTAGTGATTGTGGGACCTCATCACTTCAAAGTTCAAACCATGGGTTTCACCAGGTATATTAGGAATCATCCATTAATTGTCTAGTAGTAATCATAATTTCCTTCTAAGTTCAGTTGTTATCAAGAAGTTGGCACTTCCCATGTTTCTGTCGAAGCAATAGAAAGTCATGTCTGCTGATGTGCCTTGACGCTCAATCTGACTTAAATGCTTTGACTTTATATTATGCATTTTTGTGATGGACACAATTTTCCGAATAAATCTTAGTTTATTCAAATAATTGGTTTCATCTATTTTGTAAATATTTTATACAATCTTATTGATACTTAACATGGACTTAAGTAGTTTAAAAACATTCTCTCTCAATTTGTAGAATAAATTGTATGGACGTTGTATTGTATCGTTTTTTGGGTTGGTGTGTTGGATACTTCATATAACTTTTAAATGTCATGTGCCCATGTCTTTGTTACATAGCTACGTATAGAGGTATGGTAAAACTAAAAGGGAAGGAAAAATATCAATATGGTTGGGCATCTATTGTGGGATTACTTGTTCAGGTTATTTTCTATAGGATTGTAATTTCTAGACCAAATCAAATATGGAATTTTCAGAATTAAATAGGAAACTAGGTAGTTAAAATATAAATTTTTACAGGAAGAGTGTTCGTTGGTCGTCGTTGAGTGGATCAGTTTTAGTTTTAAGTTACAAGGTTTTTTTTTAGTTTATTTGGAATGTGAAACCATGAACTCAAGGCCTATAAATAGTCCAGACATCCAATTCTATAAGGTATGTTTTATGATTCCGTTTGATACATTTTGGAAGTTATTTTTCCTCATTGCCTTGCAGATTCAAAAGATCATTAGTTGGTATTTCAACTAGACAATTCTGGAGCTTAAATTGCCGGGTTTGATCCTTGTTCTATGCATTGTTCTTTATCTGAATATCAATTTTGTTATTTCTTGCTTTCTAGTTCAAAGTAATAGTTATAGTTCTATCATCATTATCCATATTTCATTCATTCTATCATTCTACAAGTTTCCTGCAATCTACTAAAACCATAGTAACAAAGAACTCCATTTTTTTTTAAAAGTATCGTTTAAAACGCGTTGTGTACCTCTGGCTCTCACGATTTGAACAATAGAAAAACTTGACTTTTCTTATAATTGAAAAAAAAAAAAATGTATTTATTTTTAAACATGACTTCTACATTTTTAAAGCGTTTTTTTTTTTTAACATTTTTTTTTTCGGGCCTATGGTTAATTTCTATGGCCTTATGGTTGTTTGGGCTTTGGTTCATAGTTTAATTTTGGATTTGATAATAATGTCTTGATGTTCTTTTTTTTCAATAGTGTTTTATTTTGCTCAAAAGATACATTGATTGATGGACCTTTTTTTATCGTCATAAAATGTATAATTATATGTGGAGACATGTTATCATACGTAGGTATTCAATAAAAAAAAATTATTGCTAAAAAATTTCTTTTAAATTTAGAATAAATGTCTAATGTATCATGCATTACGTTATGAATACATTTTTTTTTCCGTAATTTTCTATATATGTATTGTTTTTTCCCTCATTTTTCTTTTTTCTTTCCTGTTTTCTCCGACATTTAACCTTGCCATTTTTAACCCGTTTTCCGACTTGGTGACTATGACTTAAATTAGCGTAACACACGAGCTATCCAAAGCACCTATGAAGCACGAGTTCGAGAACTTGAAGCACACTCCTAACTATTCTAGGGTTGGGTTTCGAGAACTTTCCGCTGCCACACCATAGTCACCTCAAGAAAAATAGATTCAATCAGTAATCTTCTAAGTACTTTGAAAAATTACTAAGATAGGGTTCTTCGATGTTTACTCTCCCTATAATAATGATCCCCAAGAAGAAAATGCAATTTTTTTTTTGGTTTGTGGGAGATGATGTTCTTAATGGGGTGTCAATTCTAAGCTGATGGGACTTATAGGTGAAGTCAAGCTGTGTTTTAGAGCTAATGTTGTTGGCTTTACTTTTAAGGGGAATAGTACTAAAATGTCCTATTTCTAATGCTAATAATTTTCTTACTTTGAAAATTTTCACTCGGTCTGTATTCGGCTGATGTGGCAAGGGTACAGAACTGTTGATATTTTTTTGCATACCCTAAAGAAAAAGATCTACGATTCTATGCCCTTGCCACGTCAACTAAGTATAGACAGGGTGAAAATTTTCGAGTTAGAAAATCACGACTCTATTTCAAATTATGAATAAAAAAGGCAGTTAAACAAATCCTTTAGATTTGAGATTATTGTGATTGATTAATCTTGTCTAGATAACTTATGATGATTTTTTTTCTTTATTGTTGTCAAATGTCACTATTGCTAATTAATACATGATTTTAAAAGAGGGCCCTCCCCTCATCATTCATGAAACTGACCTTTTAACAAACGGACCCTTGGGTCTTCATTGTGGAATCCAAGTGGGGTCTACTTATCGCACGCACACATGTTCTTGTAATGCATGAAAGTAAGCAAAGTTTTATAGAGGTTTAATTGCTTGCTTAATGAAAAAAAAAATTGTCGGATCGAGGTTTAAATGCTTCAAAAGAATCAAGCTCGAGTAACAAGATTTGGCATCCAAAGATTGAAAATGATCAATATTTGTTAGAATTTATATTGCCTTTGGAGGAATAAAATTCTTTCTCATCTGGATCATTCATTTTGCTTAAAACAGTGGGGATGTCAAAGTAGATATTTAGGAGGATTCTTCCACTTTAGATAATTATTTTATTTGGACATAAGTAAATATCATAATTCTAATTTAATTAGAAGACTATTGATAATCTGATGCTCTTTTTCCAGACTTGGCAGTTATAGAATCATAAACCTTCTTGTGTATCTCGAAGCAAAAGATCTATAGTTCTGTGATGGGGGCATCTGAAAAAAAAAATGCCAGATTATCACGACTCTAATTAGGAATTGAGACCCTCCTTTCACCATCCCCATGGGGATGGTCTACAGAGTTCATAACTACTTTTCTTACTACATGACGCTAACTTAGTCAACGCTTAGATCTAGTTCTACCCAAATTTTTCTGGTTCATCCTAGCATAACCAACTTGTTCGACTGTTCTAGGCAATTTTTGAATATCAAACGGACCTCTCTAGATGGTAATTTTAATGTGGTCGATTTACCTTCTTTTGCAATCAGTTTCGCTACAACATCTGCTACCTTATTTTAGGGTTATGATTTTTCTATTTAAAACCCTTACATTGTCTATGTCTCAAAGATCATTAATAGTCCGAACCTTAATCGACGGGCAGGGTGTTGCATTATTTTCCCAAAGCTATAGGATGCCGTACGAATGATATTGGGCTAATTTGAACCAATTGAATGATCCCCATTTATTCTTATGGTCTTCAATAACATGATTAGTTGGCAACTTCTTGTAGGGGATGAAAATAGCTTTAATAGCTGTAAAAGTGGTAGAAAAATATATAAAGATATGATCAGCCACATATTTTGAAAAAGGCTTTACATCATGATGATTTAATGAGTCTTACCCCACTAAATGTCAAATGGGGCTCATTCTTTAAAGCCAATTTTTTCTATTAAAGTTAAAAAAAAAAAAAATTCAGCTTAGTTGATGTAAGCTTGTGAAGTTGATTATAGTTCATGACTTCAAAATCTACCCTCATTTGAAAGTACTGGTCACCAATCTAGCTTCTTGTTTAATTCACAAAAAATTTATGATTTTTATTTATTTTTTAATTAAAGTATTATTCTTTAGATTATTGAATTATTTTTAATAATTTTTTTCATTATATTTACTTTAGAAGAACATAAATATTCCAGTTTTTTTAGAGAATTACTATTGCCCCACCAATATTTACTAACACCACACTATGTAGGAATTGGTGTGGCAATAGTGGCTTTCCTTTATTGTTTAAAAAAAAAAAATTAAACATGATTGAACCTCAAGAGAATTGAATTGTAGACAAAAGGGCATGGATGATGATCGGTGAGAGTCATTTGAGAATGAGAGGTCTACTTTTTCGACTCTTTTAAAATATATTTTTTTATGAATTATTTATTTATTTATTTTAATAATTACCTCGAGTTGCGTGCAAAATTTAGTATGAGTCACGAACACGACAGGCCTTATGTGTAAAACAAGATTTGATTGAATATTTTTTTAGGGAATCATGTCACCCCTTCTCTCACGGATAGTGATGGTCGCGGGAAATCAGGGAAACGACACATTAACTATATCTTGATTTATTTCAGAATCTCATAATAATGTCTCTTAGAAATCCTCATGGAAAGAAATTTTTTTTTTTTAAAGAGATTCTATCACCACATCAATTTTTATTAAGAGCACCCAATGTTTGTCTTAACTTTTTGTTGAAAGAAAATCTTTTTTTTGCTCATACACCCCTAACTTGATTTTTCCGCTTACAGGAATGTGCAGTTGTGTATCTCGAGAAACAAAAATATGATTCTAATAGGAGTGTATGTCAGAGGGGGGAAGTCAGAAAATCACGAGTCTTTTTTTTTTTTATTAGTACTCATAGAATCCAGAATCCACCAATCACATGTACTTGTGTGTCTTAAATGGTATCCTTAATTTACAATACTACACTTGTTAAACTTGACATGACACGCACTAGAGAGTTTACGAGTGCTATGATGAAAAATTTTGTGAGCAAAAACCTATATCGTTGATAGAACTACACTACATTGACTCCCTACAACACTGTTTTGATGTGTGCTTAGAATCATAGATGCTTGTTTACTTTTATCTTGAGAAAAGCATTTGTGGTTGTATGTGTACACCACTACATCAGCATAGTGTTGAAGGAAGTCAATTTAACATATACTATGAATTGGGGTGTTATTAGTAAAAATTGGTGTGGCAATAAAAACTCTTTTTTTTTTTTTTATAAAAAAAATTAATTTTAATTTTTTCAACTTTCAAAATGAAGAACGTCTTCTCCCACCATTAATCATAATTATTCTAAATTGACTTAAAATAATGGTGGGATGGGCAAGTTTTATTTCGAAGAATTAAAAAGAAAAGAGACAAAGGCCCACCATAAAGAAAGAACACCCATAAGGAACGTTGGAACAACAGCAAACAGTGGCACCAACACCACCACCATCAACCAACCTACAACCCCACTGTACATGTAATGGTGGTGGTCCTCTTTCTCCTCATGTGGGCAACTCTCTATCCCTTTCTGTCATGTTGTGAGATCTGCCCTTATAAAAGAAAGAAATAAGTGGATGGAGGAGCAGACAGACAAAGTACAACAGCGAATTTGATGGGAATTGCCCTTGTCTTCACTCTACACACCCCAACCTTAATTTCTTGATTTCTTTACTTCAAAACTTACCATCCCCACCCACCCACCCACCTCTTTACTTCGATTTTTTTACTTAACGAAACAAAGTTAAATGAGGTAGATTTACGTTATTGGATACTCCTCAGCGTAAATCTCGGGTGAATATTTACATATAAATGGGCACATGGGCTCTCTCTCTCTCTATGTATTTTTTTTTTTTTTTTAAGAATTTATCTCGACATGCATCTTCGGCTACTTAATATCTTACCAAACATATGGCTCACGTTCAATTAACAAGTTAAAAGGATTTAAAACTCATTGTGTGTGTGTGTGTGTGTATGAGAGAGAGAGAGAGAGAGAGAGAGAGGGTTCCATTGGAGGAGTTGAAGTACAGAGGCTGACAGAGTCACATGTGAGATGGCCGGGAAAATTTCCAATATGTAGAGTGAGTGATGGTGGTGGGTCTGCTGAGAGGGATTGTGAGTGACAGTGAGAGTGAGACCCATTAGCTTTTTTATTGTATTTATAATAAAAATTAATGATAGGAGAAGAAGACTGCCTTGTAAAGTAATTATAAAGAGGAGTACCATAATAGTAGCTTTGGAGTTACTTATCCTTGCTCATCAAACTTTAGTGAATATTTCGTGATAACCTCACTACCCCACTTGGCATACTCAATCTACTACATGACATGACAAGTTCAAGAGTTGTAGATTTACGCTCGGGATACACGGTTCCCTCGAGATACACTTTTTTTAATGGGGAAGTGCAGCCGTGTATCTTGAGGAGTGCAGATCTACGATTCTCTAAACTTGTCATGTCAAGGTAGTTGATTGAATTTGTCACGTGGGGTAGCCAGTAAGATTATCATGATTCATATTTGAGATGCCACCTATATTTTCAAACTAATGACATGTCTCTTTTGACCAATCTTGTCTTAGAGCAACTCCAACGCAAAAACCTATATTGGGCTATGCATAACTGGTAGGCATTTTAGGCTAATGAATTTCTGATTCAATTTTTTTCACTCAATCAATAATTAACTGACGTGGCAAGGGCACATAACCATAGATCATTTTCCATGTATATCCTGAAGAAAATGATCTAAGGCTTTTTGCCCTTGCCATGTCAATCAGTCGAGTATTGACTAAAGTGAAAAATCACAACTCGACATTTTATTATGGAGAGATATTTTGCCTACTCAAGGGTTTGTGCTCCAACTGTACTCTCCAAAACGGCTTTCTACAAATTCATTTACAGTAATTTCATCTGTCATGTCTTTTATAGTCAATTAGTAGAGAGAGAGAGAGAATCTCACTCTCTTTGTTTTACCTCTTCCTCATTCTTTCTCTCCAAATACTTTCAAAGTGCCTCTTCTATGATAGAGTGCGTTGGAATTATGTCTGTATGCTCTAGCTCTGAAAAACAATGGTTGGGAAGGATGCTTAGCCTAAATCCGATTACATTAGAGTTGCTCTTACAGGTTGTTAAAAAAAGAAAATGCTGAACTAACTTCATTGGACATTGTGTTCAACAGTACTGTATTGATGTGACAGTGCATTGATAACCATAGATTTCTTTCCTCGAAGAAAGAAATCTATGATTATCAATGCATTGTCACATCAGTGCAATGTTGAACACAGTGTCCAACGAAATCAGTGTAGTTAGACTCTTAAACAGAGGGTATTTTAGAAACACCTTATGTTAAGTTGGTGATATTAGGTTTACCTCTTTAACCGTAAGTCAACGTTTCTTTTTCTTGACGATTTAACAATGAATTTTTAATTTAGTAATTTAAGTATTTGAAAAACAACTCAAATTTCACTATTAAAACATCAAGAAAACACAACGATGACTTACGATCAAGGGGTAACTAAAATCACCAATTTAATAGAGGGTGCTTTTAAAATACCCTAAAAATGCTCTAAATCCCTGATCTTCAACCTCTAGCCAAAATCCATGATTTTTCTCCCAATCTTAATTTATAAACCTCTAGTAAATTATTTTTAATATATTCAATCTATGATTTTCAACGTCATTTTAATTGTTTATAGAAATTACTTGATTTTTTCTATCCAAAATTTTATTATTTTCTACTTATTCAAAAATCTTATTTTGTTTTTGGATTTGAATGTTGTAATAGATACAATCTTAAGATTGAGGATAAAGGTAAAACAAATTACTCTAAGAATTTAAAATTGACTATTTTGAGAAAAAAAAATTAAGAATTTTTTACTGCATATTAAAGATAAGGGTATTTAAGTAAATTTTCATTAATTTATTATAATAAATCAAAGTCAGGGGATACATGAAATTTGTTTGATAACTCTAAGTGATATCTCAAATATTCACCAAAATGTAGCGGGTAATGTTTCAACCACCCCATCAAAACGCCTTGATTTTTTTTTTTTTCAAAATTCATCATTTTCAAACTCATCAATCTTCAGGGATAAATTTTTGCAATCAAATCAACTTTATCATCAATCTTTTCCCAAAAACCTATACTTTCAATAAAAAATTTATCACATCAACTTTATCAAAAATCATATCATATTTTTGAGATGTGAAAGTTGGAAGTGATGAAATTTTGAGGTTGAAGACGATTATAAACTTTTTTACCTTGAAGGTGATTATAGAGAATTAAGTCGTGATTTTTTGACTCCCCCTTTACTCTCTTCATGTGGCATGTGCATAGAACCATAGATTTTTCTCACGATACACAATTGCACATCCCCATAAGTATGTGAACTTATGTATCCAGAGAAAAAAAATCTATGATTCTTTGCACATGCAACGTCAGGAGAGTAAAGGAGGAGTCAGGTCATCATTATTCTTTTCTTTTTTACTTTTTAAATAAAGGGATATATCTCAATTTGAAAACATTAGGGTATCTCAAATATTCATTAAAACATTGAGGAGATCTATCTAAAATAAGGGAGACTTGTCTTTTGGAGAGTAAAAGACAGCAACAAAATGGTCTCACATGTTAAAGTCGATGGATGGATACTCAACACTGCCATGTGGGCCTATCCCACCTAACTACCATTCATTCATATTTTTTGAAAAAAAAAAAAAAAATTTGATGAGTCTTTAATAAGGAGGCCAAGGCAGACATGTTTTTAATTTGTCATTCCAATTAATTTTGAATCTTTCTGTTAACTTATCACAGCCTTTTTGTCTGACAATATGAAAATGTACCTGACAATACATCTATTTTTAAATTTGGGTGTAACTAGTAATTAAGTAAAAATATAGAGAGAGAAAGATACACACATATATGTATAGAGAGAGAAGCACATGGGGTGGGCTGGTTTTAGTGTTGGAGTGGAACTCATCATCAATGACAGCATATGTTTTGTCGTATACGAAGACAGAATAATCAAATTGCTTCCATGATTGGCTGCCTCTACCTCAGCTTTCTCTCTCTCTCTCTCTCTATAGAGATATATAGGGATGACTTTATCAGAATTTGATAAAGATGTCATTAAAATACTATTGGACCCACTTAGTCACTACTGACCTTATGATCATTTGGCCCATTCTTTGGGGAATCTAAGCACCAAATATGAATATTATTGATTACATCTATACACCCTTTATTTAAATATTTGTTCATCAATATTTTTAATCATTCAAGGAAACACTCAAATCAAATCAAATCAAAGAGAAATAATTGTATTTTACTTTAGAACAAGAATAGAAATACTAAAAGATTGTATATTGAGATAGTGTGAGAGTGATTATGAATAAATTTCAATAATAGAAGATATGGTATGACTTCTTTCGATATAATTGCGTCGAAGAATAAGATCAATTAAGTCTACTTCATATTATTGGTAACTTCGAATTAAACTTGATTCAAAATATATAAATTATGCTAATTCAACGTACATTTAATCAATAGTTGTGATTTTCTGACTCAAAAATTTTCACTTGGTCTGTTGGCAATTGATGTGGCAAGAGCATAGAAACATAGATATTTTTTTTTTAAGATACACAAGGAAAAGATTAATGGTTCTGTGCCCTTGCCATGTCAATGGAGTACAGATCGAGTGAAAATTTTCGAGTCCCAACTAATTCTTCACCTCATACTTGCATAGATACGGAGGTTGAATGTATGTACGGTGTACCCTTTACATTTCATCATTGATCTCGCGCCTCAATAAAGGAAGAGGATCGCGTTAGGTTGATAGTTGGTGAAAAATCCATTACCCTCTAACATGAATCCTGATCAAACATTTCATTATTTTGCCATTGTTATATTTGCATGATATGGAGGTGACTTAGTAAAGTCAAATGTTAGATAATTTGAAATTTGAAATTAGGTTCTCTCTTTCAAATAATATTGATGAACAAATCGTAAGTACCTCGCATCACACTCGAGAGACAATATCTTTAAGGACATGGAGCAAATCGATACTCACGACATGGGCCTTAGCTCGATTTTCTTTCGTACATTCTTAAGATATTGAGTACTCTCTTGATGGGCCAAGTGCTAAAAGGTGTTTATTTTTGTGGGCACTTTCATCTCAAGGACTCAAATTCATTACCGCAAGTTTAGATTGCAATGTTTTTGAAAGTCCTTGACGACATGATATGAACCTCTTAAAGAGATTCAATAATTCTATTTATTTTTTCCTTTTATAAGGACTAAAATAAGATATTTTGACTTTTCACCCCCAATATCACAATTTCACTATAGTATAAGAAAATTCTCTTCCGTAACAATTAAAATTCCTAAAATGCTCCTTTTCTTTAGGGTAATGATTTTGTAAGGCCAGACATGCCCCCTACGCCCCCACCATAGAATCGTAGTTCATGTGCATTAGAATTTGCATAATCAAAAATCTTTTTCTTGTGTATCCCAATACAAATGATCTACGATTCTGTGATGGGGCATGTGTTAGAGGGGGGGCATCATATTATCATGACTCTTCTTTTAAAGTCTCTATATCTCCTCTAGACCATGTGGGTCTAGGTCTTGGTTGGAGTACATTAATACTCTCCTCCTCTTGAAAAGATTGTGTCTTGCAGTTTTTAATCCATGTGTTGCCAAGGATGGATAGTTCAGAGCTCTCTCACAAGAAACCATTTTAATTTATGGTACTGTGAAATAATAGACTTTCCAACCAACCACTAATTTTAGTACTTTTAGTGTGTGGGTTCTTGCAAACATGAAAATATTTGACAATCTTTCCTTAATTCCATGTAGGATATCTTTCAAGGCCCCACCACTCTTTCTTCCTAATCACCATTAAGTCCAATAATTTATTAATGATGAATGCACTCGGTAAATCATATGGGATCGATACGTGACTGATGTGGCAAGGGCACAGAATCGCAGATCTTTTTCCTTGTGTATCCCAAAGAAAAAGATTTATGATTAAGTGCCCTTGCCATGTCAACCATGTATAATTTACCTTGTGCATTCATCATGACTCTTTATTAATAGATGAGAAAATGTGTGTTATTTATCAAACCAAGCACGGGGTGCTTGCTTGAGATTATATAATGTGTTGCTAATTTTACAAATACGGAAAGAATGATCAGGACTTTAGATCACCATTCAAGAATGTGTTCTTGACATTGAATCGATATGTGCCCCAATTTTTTAGATTAAGCAACCGCAATGATACCAAGGAGGGCTATAAGCTATTGGAAGGCCAATGCGACAAAATCTAAAATGCACTATTGAATAGATATTTTGATAATTATATGTTCTTTAATTAACGTAGAAAAACTTACGGATTCTTGGAACACTTTATGAACAGAAACTAAGTTGAAAGCCCTAGCTTTCGATGAATGTGACTTTACAACTAGTTATGTAAGTACTAATATAATAATAACTCGGAAAGCAACCAACGAGATGTACAATGAATCAATGTATAAATATCCATTTCTCGCGAAAAGTATCATTTTAGAGGGTCAATATTTTCAATTTGAAGTTGAACTTTACTATTATTTAAACAATTTTCCGGCTTTTATTTTAGTCGTTTTAGGGTTTGGAGCTATTTTGAGATTAACTATTTGTTAGGGAAATTTTTTGATATTTTGGATTAGTTTACTATGTTATATAAATCCCATTGTGGCAAGATGTGAAGTTGGATTAGAAGTTTAAAAAATCTATTTAAACAATTGGAAGGACCACCATTTTAGTTCATTATTTTAATTATCAATTAAAATTCACCTCTGTTGGGAAAATTGTTTGAGACTGATTTCTTGTAACTGTTTTTTTTATAAATCCTTGTAACACGTTTTGTTAAAAAAAATTATATATATATATATATATATATATATTTATTTTAATTTAAAATATAGTATTCATTGATCCCTTGACTTTGGACATTTCAGAAGTTGTTTATAAGGCACCCCTCAACATTAGTGTCTCATCTTCGATCGTTGGCCAAAATGTTGAGACAAACCCAAAACAGATAACGCATACCACTACAATCCTGATCAAGAATCGACGACAAATCACTAGTTGATCTTTTGTATATTCAAATCAACTTTTTCGATAACTTGTTATTGATCACAACTTTCATTTGCGAGGCAAATGTAGGTACGAATACTCCAATATTTTTTGTGCCTTGGAATGACTTTTTGCATTTTTTGTCATCTCTTTTTTCCCATTAGGTGCCAAGATTTATGGAGACATGAGTAATTGAAGGTAACAATAAGTCTCACCTATAAAGGAAACCCACCATATATAAGATAGAATTGAAGGGGTCAATCAGTCACCTGGTTTTAAATCTCATCTGAGACCCATTTGACTCGGACAATATTTTGAAAATCTTGACCGAGTCAATCAGGAATTTGTAGAATTTGGTTAAAATAATTAAAAAATTTATTATATAAATAAAACATGATTTTATGACTAAACATTTTCTATTTTATTAAAAAAAATTATAATTATTTTCATTTAAATATATATAAGTAAATCATATATATATATATATATATATATATATATATATATATATATATATATATATATATATATATATAAGTAAATCATTATAAATTAAATTAAATGATTTATCTCATTTGAGACAACTCGGTCCCATTCATGAACGAGACGAGACATCAAACTGAGTTTTGAAACCATGATCAGTATAGAGTAGAAGAAATGTATTAATTAATTCGATTTTGATTTAGAGAAATATTATTACACTACAATCTAACTTGAGTGATAGAGTGGCATGTTAAATGAGTTATTTGTGGGGAAATACCTCAAGATATATAAAGAACTCCAAAATCCTCCACACAAAAATTACTATGTAAGTTGAGCAAATACAAAGAGATTAATTTTTCTATGGAAAAAAAGCTTAAGTGACACTGAAATTTACATCGTTTCACACATTGTTGACATGGATGTGTCAGAACCATAGATGCTTTTCATTGAGATAAGAGTGAAAAGCATCGATGGTTCTGTGAGCACCTCCATATCAGTAATGTGTGAAACGATGTAAATTTCAATGACTCTTTTTCTATCCCTCAAAACTACTTCATTCAACCCACAATTGTAAACTGATATATCAAATATACGAAACTCTTTAAAAAAATCCAAGTTATTGGACCACCTTTTAAATACCCAAAGCCCTCAATTGAATGCTTGATAATTCCTTAGACTCATCACAACCTCTTATTTTCTAGAGGAAAACGAAATGAAACCTATTCTAGATCTAGAGAAATTCATTAATGTCACTTCCTCGTGTAACGTTGGTAACTAACGTTTTGTCCTATATGGGTTAAAAGTTTCGGAATGGGTTGATATTTTTTTAATGATGATCTTCCCATCATAGAGACCATCCTCACAAAACAATCAGCCCATTCTAAAACTTTTAACCCTATCAAAAGTGGTTTACAAGTTGAACAATCGTAGACCGTTAATTTATAAAGAACTATATATATATATATATATATATATATATATATATGAGTTGTGATAATCTGACGCCCCCTAATCCCCCATCACAGAATTGTAGATCATTTTCCTCGGGGTACACATGGAAAAGATTTATAATTCTATGTAACATGAGGCAAATGATCTACAATTTTGTGATGGGGGCGTCAGAAAATCATTATTCTATCTATCTATATATATATATGTGGGTCAGGTTCAAGGGCCATGTGAGAAAACATGTGAGAAAATTTTCGTTTTTCAAAATAAGGGTTAGAGGTTTTGGATTGAGCTGATTTTTTGCAAGGATGGTCACTATGATGAGAAGATCATCCTCACAAAAAATTAGCTCAATTAGAAACTTCTAAATCCATCAAAAGTGATTTACAAATTAGTGATAAAAATTGATAAAAAATCGACGGTCCACATTCTAAATCACTTTTAATGGGGTTAGAAGTTTCAGATTGGGCTGATTTTTTTTTTTTGTGGATGATCTTCCCATCATAGAGATCATCCTCACAAAAAATCAGCTCAATCCAAAATTTCTAACCCATATTTTAAAATTTTATTTACCGCCAAAAGTTTTCTCACATGTTTTCTCACATGGCCCTTGAACCTGACCCTATATATATATAGGGTGGCGTTCAAGGGCCAACTTTTTAGCAAAACATTTTTCAAAACATGGGTTAGAGGTTTTGGAATGGGCTGATTTTTGGTGAGGATGATCTCTACGGTGAGGAGATCATCCTCACCAAAAATCAGCCCATTCCAAAACTTCTAACCCATGTTTACAAGCTGAAAAATCGTGGACCGTCCATTTTTTGTAAACTGTTTTTGATGGGGTTAGAAGTTTTGGAATGGGCTGATTTTTGGTGACGATGATCTCCTCACCGTAGAGATCATCCTCACCAAAAATTAGCCCATTTCAAAACCTCTAACTCATGTTTTGAAAAATGTTTTACCAAAAAGTTTGCTAAAAAGTTTGCCATTGAACGCCCCCCCCCCCATATATATATATATATATATATATATATATATATATATATATATATATAGTGTTCGGAAGCCCTAAAGAGAGCCATCATCCTTACCAAAAATCAGCCCATTCCGAAACTTCTAACCCCATCAAAAGTTATTGACAAAAAGTAGACAGTCCATGATTCTTCAACTTATAAACTAGGGTTAGAAGTTTCGGAATGAGTTGATTTTTTTTAAAGAGTAATTGGGGGGTTGAGGCAGACACCCTGACCAGAATATATAGAAAAGAGAAAAAAAAAAAAAAGAGTTACAATCTCACATAGGAGGTCCCATAAGCATTCTCCCTTACAATGGAATTCATCTCAGACGGAAGATTAGAAACGAAAATGATTATAATGTCTTGAGTAGTTAACAATGAAGCAAGTTTGTCTGTAAGCCTGTTTATTTCTCTAAAGGTGAAATTGAAGTAAATGTTACCATATGTAGAGCATAGGGCTCAGATTTTGTTAGCTAAGAGCTTAACTCTCCATGGGCAATGACATTCCTTATTAAGGATTTGAATAGCTAGTAGTGAGTAGGCTTCCACTCTGGCACGAATTCAAAGCAATCTTGAAATGAGCTGATTTTTTGTGACAATGATCTCTTCACCATAGAGATCATCCTCATAAAAAATTAACCCATTCTAAAATTTCTAACCTCTATTTTGAAAAATATTTAACGCAATGTTTGGCTCTCTTTAGGGCTTTTGAACACTGCCTTTATATATATGTATAGAGGCAGGTTTGGGAGCCAACACATTTGTTCTATGTGAGGATGATCTATATCCTAAACTTTTAAGCCACATAAGACAAATGTGTAGGCTCCCAAATGCCATGTATAGCTCAATAGTTTCCTTCCTTTTAATTAAATTAATTAGTAACTTATTTTTTACTTAAAAAAATTATTTTTAATTTTTCATTGATAATTTTACTCATTTTCTTAATCACTCACCAATTTTTCTTGTTAACATGACTATTTTACAATACTTTTTTTATTTTACTTGCAAGAAATCATGTCTTTTTTCCTATCTTTTTTTTTTTTTATCATTATTCTACCTACTAAAATATTTTGTAATTGTAAGATTTTAGGATGATTCACAGTGTATCAAGCAGGATGATATTCATTTTAATATGAGCCAACTTGCTATCTATGACAAGGACTACCCAGACCCCATGCATCCTAATCAATGGAGAAAAGGTACTCTAGAAAAAGTAGCCCTCGGGCCTGAATTTGATCAAGGGCATAACTGGGTAATATAAAAGTGTCAAAATCCAAATTAGGAGGGCCAGACCCAAATGGGCCCATCGACAATCCTACACTGAGGTTAAGGGAACAATTAATTGATGGACCATCACCCACCAAATGACTTGTACATTAAGAGATGGTCTGATGTGTTTGTTGTTGTAATATAGATTAGGAGGGTTGGGAATATGGGGATGAAGCATAAATCTCGTCCGAGATCAAGATGACTCGTCCGATAAATCTTAGTATCGTCCACCAACGAGACTAATAAATAAGTCAAACGTATTAGATAAGATTTAAAATCATAGTTTATTTTTCTCATTGTTGAATTAGACAAGTCAAACATATTGAAAGACTCGTCCGAGATGACTCTGTCTCGTTCATGGACGAGACGAGATGGCAAAACGAGTCTTAAAACCATGCATGGAGGTCTCTCTCTCTCACACATCTAATTGTTCACGTATATACGATCACCAATGATGTTTATGTTTGTTGTAGCAAACATTTTCTATGCTGAAGGGAGGTGTGTGGTGGGGGGGAAGAGAATCCATCCTTGATTGGAATCCTCTAAATAGGCTAATATAGAGTAAGTAGGAATAGGTTTGGCAATTATTTCTTTTGTGGAAGAGTTGGGAACAAAATTTCATGATGTTTGGCCATTTCCCATTTCAAAACCTGAATGATTGATTACTATTTGTTTTTAGAATTTTAGATTTTATTAGATAGATACGTGAAAGAGAGTCTCTCTCTCTCTCTCTCTCTAAATAAGTTTTGTATATTGGGTTTGGGTTGTTGGATCTGGACCTCTCACTCTTTCTTTTGTCTGCTTGTATAAGGGTAGAGGGAGAGAAGAAGAAGATGATGATGATGTGATGTGACCCTTATTATTTAAAACTTTATAAGAGACACTGGGCCATGTGATCCACCCCAAAAGCTCTAATCTCTCAGCTAAGATGGTAGGGTGGTGGGATTGGTTTAATATAGAAAGTATATATATAGTGAGAGAAAGAGAGTGCTGGCCCTCCAAATACTTAAAAACACTTGTACTCATCTTTATCTAAGTTTTCATTATTATTAATTAATAGTTAATTAAAGTCTTAGTTGGATTTTTATGAACCCAATGATGTGAGAGATTAGTGTCTTTGAAAACCTCAAAATAAATGAAAGTGACTTTATTGTTTTCTTTTTCAATTTTTATTATTTATTATTTTCATTTGATTACCCACCACCTACCATCATCATGTTAATTAGAAAGTTAAAAAATAAAATAAAAGGCTGCTTATTATAAAAGATAATAATAATAATATTAAAGACTCATTTTGAGATGCTCTTCTTCAATTTATTAGCGAACATTAGATATATACTCCTTTGTTTTTCAAACCATGAAATGTATTTTCATCTTGATCTCTTCTTATAGATTAATACAAAATAACCTAAATGTCCTTTTCTTCAAATTTTTCAATATTTATGGTAAATTATTTTCAATCCATCGGCTTCATCCACATCTTAGTCCTTCTGTCTTTTACTTCTTAAAAATATTATTTTACCTAGAAGTTTGAAGGTTGAAGTAGATATAACTTTAAAATTAATATGAGGGTAATTTTTTATTTTTTTACTTAAGAGATTGAAGACAACTGATTTTGGGAAGAACAATCAAGGACTTTTTTGATAATAGACAAAAGATGAGAGTATTGAAATCATTTTTCATTAGTCTATAAGAGATGATGAAGGTTAAAAGGGCATGTCATCAATTTGAAAACAAAGGGATGTAGCAAATATTCACCAAAATCGAGCGGTACATGTTTAATTAAATCATCAAAAAAAAAAAAAAAACCTAATAAAATAGAGATTTTTGGTAAGAGCTTGAAGGAGTGGGTAGTCTCATGGAAAATTGGAAATGCAATGTCAAGGGAGGGGGGCATTTCATCAGTTTGGAAACTCAGTGGGTAAACACTAATTTACAGCAAAATTGAGAGGGGCATCTCAAAATTACGCAAAAAATTGGAAAAAACAAAAAACAAACACAAAGATTGAGAGAGACAGAGAAGAATGATATTTAATCCTGACCACCCACGGGAAGCAGCAATATTAAGACATTTGGGGACCCCAGATGAGTGCATTGGGATGCCATCCGTATGTCGGATATCTGATGTGGCATGTGATGGGAAAAGAAAAGAAAAGAAAATAAGCAAAAAAAAAATTGTGAGGATACCCACACCCCATGTGAGACTTCTGAACCTTCTCTCACTTTATTTATTTTTATTTTTTTCTACCCTTTTAGCCCAACCCAATTTTGTTTCTCTCACCCACTCCAAGGCTCTCTACTCATCTCTCTTTTACTTTGTTTTTCTTCTTTTTTTTAACTTAGATATATGTTGAAGGCTACTCATCCCTCTTTCTCACTCTCTTTTTCTCTTTTTCTCTCTTTCTTTGGGTATCACATGTCACATTACACTATAAAGTGGGACATAGAAAAAAGAGGAAAAGCAAATAACTTAGGAGTGTGTGTGTTACAATACATATAAATAAAACTATGTCACTAATCATTCATGGTTGTTCAAAAACAATAAATTTTAAAGAGAGATAGAGATGCATCCATCATTTATTTGTGGTGGGAACATGCATGCCAGGTAAACCTCTTCTAGTCTTTTTTGTAATTTAGTAGTTTTGTACAATATAGATTTTATAACATTAGATATATATTATTAGTGGTATTATTTGTTGGAGAAAAGTGGAAAGAAAGTGAAATAAAAGAAATCAAAATAAAGAGAAATGATCTTCAATAAACTTTGAAGTTGACAATGTGTGATCATTATTTTCTCCTTTTCGGTGCTATGATGGCAAATGGGGTATATTAATAAATACGCGCCTAAAATATAATGGAACTTCGTTTCTCTATTATCTCTTTCTGTTTTTCCCCTAATAGAAAGAGAATGAAAGATAAATATTTGTAGACAATAAAGAAAGTATAAAATACATATTTATTCCTACCAAGATATTGTTTTGACGTGAAGAAATTGAAATTGAAACCCTACTTTTATAAAGCGTTTAAAGTGATTGTTCAAAGAATAATGATTTTCTTACGCTCCCTTCTAACATACGCCCCCTGATGTGGCATGTGCTAGAGCCATAGATCTTTTTTTTCTTGAGATACACAGATGCACATATTTATGGGGATGCACAATTGTGTATCCCGAGGTAAATGGTATGTAGTTCTAGCCCGTGCCGCGTGCGTATGGGTATGTGTGTCAGAGGGGGTGTCAGAAAATCACGACTCTTGTTCAAATGTCCACCATGATAATTATCTTAGCAATCATATTTTAAATCACTAAAATCGTCGAGATGCTTCAAGTGGATGATTAATGCACTTTTCCCTTTGAGCAATGATATAATAGAATAATTGATTTAATTAAAGACTTGCTCTCACCTACCTAGGTTCCAAGCGCACACCACATTTTTGAATCTTTTATGACAAACAGGATTTAACAATCAATTCAATTGATCGACCACCCAACAATCAACAATTCAAAGTTTGGAATGATCAATAACAAATAGGAAAGTCTCTTAGAAGATGTGCATGAGTGAAGTATAAAGTACATCTCATAAGCCCTCAAGAGCACTTATGGTCTAATCACTCCCTAGAGCAACTTATAGCTGATATGAGAGTGTTGAAATACATGCTCTATGAAAGTTTTAAACTTTTCACTAAAATAGTAGTAAAAGTAAGTATCTATGCATCTAAATACAAATTTGGAACTATCATTTCCCTCCCAACATTTGGTTTCTTTTTAAATCATTTTTGAAATAAAAGTACCCAAAAGTTTGCTTTTGAAAAGTCTAAAGTAAATATTGAATTACATTTGGGTTTAGTTTCATACATACAAGCAATCGAATTAATCCTCTATATTTAATCCAAGTTAGTCTTTCATTGATTGACTATGGAACTCACTTCAAACTCTTATGACACTCACCTATACAAGAGAATAAAAAACAAGTATTTAGGAAATCATGTATCATTATCAGAACTAAGTGATCCTCACAGATAAAAATGATGACCTCTTCCCTTAAATATAATTTTGCTTTTGTTTTTTTTTACCCCAATTCATAAGCTAGGCTAAGGGATCCTTCCCTTAAATAGAGTTGAGGGAGTAATCTCCAGAAAACTCTACTAATATTTATATTTTCGAAACCAAGAAACTCCAAATTCTTTCACATAGTCTCATAAATTCATATGAGTTTTTTTGAAAACTTTAAGAAGTCCATAATTCTGTTAAACCTTAGGAAGGAAAAAAAAAAAAATCTCAAATCATATAAAGAAAATAAAAATAATTCAAAAAGAGCTACTATTATCAAGCAAACTTTACATTCTAAAATACCAATTAATGAAATTAATGTAGTGCACCAAATAAGAACGAAGGAACACTTAATATAATTGTAGGGATATGACATAAAATTATGTGTCCAAATGAACCGAATATAATAAATCCTGGAAATATCTCCTACACTAACGATGAAATTCCCGATAACTCTTTGTTATCCATGCAACTAATTTCAATTGTTAAAAAGATGGAGCATTTCGCATATGAAAATAGAAAGGTGACTAATAAAAAAAAAAAATTAATATAGACAAATAAGAAAGGATCTCGTCTGAAAAGGAAAAAAGAATCCTTGACCAAATCTTTCCTGATAGAAGGAAAATTTTTGTAATCACAAGGATTGGAGATAAGTGATCTATAAAATTGACCTCAACATAAGACAAATATACGCAATTCTGATACTTGTACTTTGCTAAAATAGTGATTGACTTTATCATTGAAAATTTACTTCCCAGGACGGCCAGATAATCTCTGAAATATCAGGGGTAGGGGGTAAAAGATCTATAAATATGACCTAAACAGAAGGCAAAGGTACATAATTATGACATTTTTACTCTCTTAAAATATTGACTAGTTTGATCATTGAAGATTTTACTTTCCAGGGTGGTTAGAGAATCTCCAGAAGATCTAGACTAAGCGAGGTTAGAAGTGGGGTAAGGAATCACAATCACAAAAATAATAAGGGAAGGATAAATTATTCGTGTATCCAGAGATGATATCAACTGCATAAAGTTTTGTCATCCCAAATTTCCAATTGGGAATCACCTTAACTAACCCCAATTAGTTCAAACAAATAATCTTGACAGAAATTCACTATGTGTTCCTGAGAGTATATGATCTTAAGTGTACTTCATTGTTTAGGCAGCCACACATGTACTTCTAAAAATCAAGGATGAGATCTTGCACAACTCAAAAATTTGTTGAAACAATGTTTCCACATAGCAATAAGATAATGAACTTCAAATCTTGCATAATTAGGAAGTTGTGGTTCGAAAGGAATTTATCAATTAAGGGATAAATTTGGATTTAGAAAATTTAGAAGAGAAAAATCTATAAGTAAGGGTCAAGCTTAGGATGACAATCAATCTCAAATACTCTTACCATTACCCTATAAAATTAGTATCTAATTTGATCATCGTAGAGTTTTCGGTTGAAACAATGTAAAGGAAGAGCTGAAGGCGTCGGGATTTTAATCCCCTCCCCTCCCAATAACTATCTCCTAATCTTCTTTATGATTTTTTTTTTCCGAAGAAGAAACTATATTAAAAATTTGAGATATTATTCTATTCTTAAAAAATCGAAAGAGATTTCAAAATCATAAGTAAGAACATATTTTACTTCTTGACGTTATCTAAAATTTATCCACCTCAATTCAATTAGATAATAACATCAAAATCACCATTTATCCTACCTAACCTTCTCCATTTTTATTAAAAATCCTTGGAACTTTTTTCATATTCTTTTAAGATTTCTTTTTCTTCAAAGAAACTCTTTTCTTTATGCACTTTCTCGCTTAAAATATTCTTCTAGATTTTCTTTGTTTTTCTTTTAGAAGTTTTTCAAGTTTCCCTCTCTCTCTTTTTTTACCCCAATTACTTTTGGGCACGAGGAAGTGTTTATAGGTGGACGAGAAAAAAGAAAAAAGAACGGTTATCCCATCATTATATGTGTGTGTAATCATATGATTTGTGTAATAATAAAAGGATGGTGTGGTAATAGAAGTTATCTTTTTTACAAAAGAAAAGCATTCATGGCCCATTTGGGAATTTAAATTGAAGTTCAATTTTGGTAAGAGCTATTTAAAATCATGTTTGGCAACTCTAGAGGACCCACATTTTCGTAATTCACATGAAAGATTTCTAATGTTAAAACGGTTTCAACTTCCATTTAAGAAAGATGTTATAAAATAGAATTAATTCGATACAAGCAAAAGAAACATTTCGAGGAAGATCTTTCTTTTCCCCAAACAACAAAAGTAGAAAACCATCTCATTGTTGAAAGTTGAAGCTAAACCCATCAAAAACAAGTTTTGAATTAAAATTTTTCAAACAGGGCTTTAGTAGAGACTTACAAGAAAGTTGAAAATGTACCCATATGTTGATTTACAATGAAGATATATAAAGAAATGAGAAAAGGGAAATGTGTGTCAGTTTTGAAGTGGTAGGTGTTGAGAGAACGTGCAAGTATTTGAAGCAAATCAAGATCTGGATCTAAGTTCTAAGTTCTAAGTTCTAAAACACACACACACATACACACGCACATACCCACTCACTCTCCTGATTCTGTGTTTTTTTTTTTTTTTTATTATTTTTGGGTTTAAAAAGAAACTTATTAGGAGGTTAGAGAGAAAGAGAGAAGTGGGTTTTAACAACACGAGTTGTTGGGGGTGGGTGTTGAGGTCAAGGAGGAGAGGAAAGGATCTACAACAGTAAACATCACCCTTTTCGAGTCAAAAACAGCAGCATCATCAGCTAAACGATTGCTGCTGCTGCTGCTACTGTTACTGTTGATGCAGAATACATAGAAGGCGGTGGTTTTGGTTGGTTGACACGTACAACTTGTATGAATCTCTTGGTTCTCATTCACTGATCCCTCGTGCAGTATTGCAGAATCTCTGCATAGGGAGGGAGGGAGAGAGAGAGGGAGAGAGTACAGCTTTGCTTTCATGGGTAAGACTCTGTACTATGTGGCAGATAAAAGGAAGAGAGAGAGAAAATATATGAAATTTAATTAATTGGGACAATATAGATAGAGAAAGGAGAGGAGAGGGTGAAATTGAAAAAAAAATTGCTTTTTTTTTTTTTTTACCACCTCTTTACAGATAAACAAGATAAAACCCATCATTGCCTTTTTAACAGAAGGGGAGCACCAAACCCATCTCATCTCGCAAACCCATCTCTCACTCACTCCTTTTTATTTCCCCACGAGATTACTCTTTAACTTTTTCTCTCCTTTCTTTCTCTTTTCTCTTTCTGCAGCAGTAGTAGCAGCTGCAGCAGCGACTGAAGTACTGAGAAGGAGATGTTAGGTGGGGTGTGAGAGAGAGAAAGAGAGAGAGAGAGAAGAAAATCTCTCAGGATATATAGGTAGACTTACTGGGCATAAACATAGGCCCTCACACACTCGAGTGAGTGAGTGAGTGTTCGAGCTGATTTTGGTGGTTGAGTTATCAAAGGAGAGAGAGACCCATGGATGCATATGAAGCTACAAGGATTGTGTTCTCAAGAATCCAAAGCTTGGACCCAGAAAATGCTTCTAAAATCATGGGACTTCTCCTTATCCAAGATCATGGTGAGAAGGAGATGATCCGTCTTGCTTTTGGTCCTGAAGCCCTTGTTCACTCCATCATTCTTAAAGCCCGTAAGGATCTTGGCCTTTCCCCTTCAACTCCTTCCACCCCTTCTTCCCCCTCTCCTTTCTTCCCCACCAACTCCATCTCTAGACAGAATTCTTCCTCTTTTTCTTCTTCAAGGATGCTTAGTAACCTCTCTCCTTCTTCATCTTCATGGGCTCCTTCTACTTTTTCTGATCTCCATAACTTTGATGACCTTGTCTCCCCCAATTCCACCTCCTCTGCTTCTTATCCATCTGATTCAACAAATGGGTTCATCATCAACAACAACAACAACAATAACATGGGTGTGGGTTTGGGTTCTTCAACTGATCTCATAGATGAGTTTCAGCTCCAAGACCAGTTATCTTTCCTTAACGACTACCCACCACCAGACCCAGCCACAAGCCCAGGAAGCAACAGTGATGGTATGCTCTTCCCTTCGTTTGCTGCAAATTGGGGAACTCATCGAAGGAGCTGTTCAGTCACCGACATGTGCATGGGTTCAGATCCTTTGGGATCTGGTTTGGGTTGGAAGCCATGTCTTTACTTTGCTAGGGGTTACTGTAAGAACGGCACCAGTTGTAGGTTCCTTCATGGTCTTCCTGATTCAGCAGATGCTGCAAACGCCATGGTTGGGTCACCAAGCAAGCTTGATGTCATGGAACAGTGCCAAGAGCTACTACTCAGGTCCAAAGCTCAACAGCAACAACAGCAGCAACAGCTGAGATTGAGCACAGCTTCACAACTAATGGCCTCTGCTACTTTCCCATATTCAGCCTCTACTGCTGGAAAATGCATGAATTTCTTGCTACAACAGCAACAAAATGACACCCAAAGGTATCTTTTTTTTTTTTTTTTTCAAATTAAAAAAAAAAAAAAGATTTTTAACTTGTACAATTTGACTTCGGTGTATTTGGTTTTGGTCCTGATTGTGTTTGTGGGGTGTGTGTTCAGGGCGGCAGCGGCTTTGATGTTAAGTGAAGACATCCACAAATTCGGTCGGACAAGGATGGAAAGGAACGAGTTTTCAAACTCGGGTGGAGGTATGGTGAACCCAGGATCCAGACAGATCTACCTAACGTTTCCAGCTGACAGCACCTTTAGAGAAGAAGATGTCTCTAATTACTTCAGGTTTGCACTTTAATTGGATAATTAAAATTTGGGTTTGGGTTCAATTTGTTCTTCTTGTTTCTAATTTAAAGTTTTGCCCTTTTTTCTGGTTTGTTTTTGTTGTTGGAAGCATTTATGGGCCAGTTCAGGATGTGAGGATTCCATATCAGCAGAAACGAATGTTTGGGTTTGTTACTTTCGTGTATCCAGAGACGGTGAAGCTCATCCTTGCAAAGGGTAACCCCCATTTCGTCTGTGATGCTCGCGTGCTCGTTAAGCCTTACAAAGAAAAGGGCAAAGTCCCAGACAAGTACAGGCACTCTCTCTCTCTCTCTCCCTGTGTGTGTGTGGTGTGTGTGTGTGTGGTTCGTTTAACTTTAAATGACACTTTGGGTTCCTCAGGAAGCAACACCAGCAACAGCAGACGGAGAGAGGAGAGTTTACAGCTTGTACTACCACTGGCCTTGATTCTAGAGACCCGTATGACCTGCAACTCGGTATGCAAAGTAGTCTTTTTTATTTTAAATTTCTATTTTCTTCTTTGTTTTCTTGCAAGTTACAAGTTTGAACATTCAGTATCTCTCTCTCAATTTGGTAGGTGGAGCAAGGATGTTCAACAACACCACTCAAGAGGTTCTCTTGAGAAGAAAATTAGAGGAACAAGTCGACTTGCAGCAAGCAATAGAACTTCAAGGTCGAAGATTGATGGGTCTACAGCTCCTCGATGTCAAGAAACACCATTACCACCACCAACACAGTCTCTCAACTGGGTCTGCTCCAATTCCTTCCCCAACTCAGTTATACTCTCCCCACTTCAATCATGGTCTCATTCTTCCTTCGTCTTCGTCGGATCGAAGTAGTCCTGAATCCCCACAAGGTACCTCACCAACTTAATTCAATAAGTTAATCCAACATTGAATCAAGGGTCTTTGAAATTAAATCATGTATGTTTTTGCTGTCTTGTGTTTGTTTGTAGAGAATTATGTGAGTCTTGAGCCCCTACAGACAAATTCAGTAGGTGTGAATGCCAACAACATAGAAAAATTTAGTGTGGAAGACAATGGCAATGGCAATGGGAATGGGAATGGAGATGTTGATGGAAAGGGGGAGAGCCCCAATCATGATGATGGCTCCAGCTTCCATAATAGGTAAGAATGCAAGTGAACAGCAATAACCCCCTTATCTCACTCTTAAAAGAGTCGAGAATAGTAAATGCTGGAAAAGAGGGAGTCTTACTAGATATGGCAAACACCTGATGTTGCTTTAAATTTCCCATTTTTAGTTCGTTTGTGTTCCTCTACTTGATGATTTATTCCTTCTAATTTTATCCATTTAACAGTGTGGAGCACAATCTTCCTGATAGTCCCTTTGCATCACCAACCAAATCTAGTGGAGACCCTTCTTCCTTCTTCACTGCTACAGCCGAGCTTGAGAGTAGCATTGCCCCGGCTTCCTCCACCTCTTCTTCATCTTCATCTTCATCTTCATCTTCATCTTCATCTCTTAGTTGTAATAATAACAACATCAATAATAATAATAATAATAATCTTACGGCGCCATCCGTGTTGCTGCCGGCCAATTCTACCTTGGACATGGCTCCTTTTAAATCATGTTTCTTCCAAATTCCCAGGTATGGTTATTCACTTTGTGTCTCTCTTGGTCTCAAGTCTGTTCTATGTAATCAAATGTAAAATAGGGTTTGATTCAAACTCAGGTTCTCTTCTGGTCATGGAGCCATAGGAATGTAGAAGGGTGGCAAACCAGCCATGAATGCTGGCTATTTACACAGGTAAATATTATTGAATTTTGAATTACTTCTTACCCAGGACTTTTTTTTTTTTTTTTTTGACTTCGATGTCTTGGTTTTGTTTATTTTACAGAAAAAGTTGATTGAGAATTATACCAAACTCCATATATTTAGAGGAGAAGAGGAAGTCATATCACCACCATCTTCAAAATCGTCCATGTCATCATCAATACCATACTACTTAACACAAATGCATACATACAGAGGCACAAGAACTGATTTGGAAGGGCATTGGGTTATCATCCAATCCACCCCTCTTTCTTTCTCTCTTTCATACAGTTTCTGTAGTTGAGGTTAGAGAAGGGATGGTAAAACATTGTAATTGTAGCTTCTCCCTTCCAATTTTAATAGGAATTTTCATCTGCTGTTGGAAGTAGAACAAAAACAAAGACAATGGTCATAGTTGTGGTAATAGTAATAGTTGTAGTAGTAGTAGTAGTAGTCTGTGAAGGAGAGGAATCAATTAAGGGTACTGTTATGTGTGTGTACAGACGCTGAAGAAAGAAAGAAAGAAGAGAGACAGAGAAACCAAGCATGACTAATAGGTGACAACAGATACCAAAAGGTTAAAATGAGTGAGAGCCAAAATTCACCTTCTGCTTTTGAGGTTATTACTTAGGAATGGAGAATTGTGGAGGGAATGAGTTTCCACCACCACCACCACCTTTTTTAATTTTTTTACTTTTTATGTTTTTAGTTGTTTACTGGGTGTACACAGTATCAGTTATCATCATCAACATCAGCACCTTCAAACAAAGAATTTTTTATATATAAATAATAATAAAAATATTAAAAGTTTATGGAAATATGAGCCTTAAAAGAAAAAGAAAACAAAAGGTTTGAGTTTTTTTTTTTTTTAAAGCTTAAATTTATATATGATTCCAGAGACTGTCTGGTCAGTGGTGCTCTTTCTAGGTCTTTTGTCTCTTCTTTCCATCTTTTAAGAGGGTTAGGCTGTTTTTTTTTACTTTATTTTAAATCTAAGGGGGGTCACATGGGGAGCTGACATAGTGTGGGACCCCTTCATATAAGTCCTTGGACCTTACACTCTGGTGCTGCTGGAATGGAGCTGTGTGTCAAATATTAACTAGTAATCTTTTTCACAACCACCCCCCATTGTGGTCCTATTTCCATTGCCAGCTTGAATGAGGGACCCATCCCCATCTCTCTCGCTCTCTCTCTATCAGATATGCCTCTCTTGGACAGTGGGGACTTACTAGACATGATACTCCATCATCTTTCTTATTATACAACTTTTGAAAAGTAATGCAACAATCGTAGTTGTTATCCATCTTTTCTTTTTCTAGAACGAAAATGACTTGTATTCTCCCCAAGTAAGATTTTGCCTGTTAAGTCAGTTGTGGATTCCCACTGTGTGCCCTAAGCATGAGAAGGATCCCTCACCTCGGTATTTAAGATTTTAAATTTTCATCTGTTTATGGGCATGATTTTTAAAATCGCCCCAGACCAAGCTGACTCAGGCCAACCATGTTGGCATCGGTAGTGCATTATACAAGATTGGCTTCTCTTTTGCTTGCTAACTCACAAAACTGAAACAAAAAATAAAAAAATAAAAAAAATTACGTGACCCGTTGAAAATAAAACCTGATAGCTTGCTTAACCACCCTCTCTGTGATATACTAAAAGTTATGACATGGTTGAAGTGATAGAAAAAAAATCACACTTAAAATTACACCCTCAAGGAATGCAGTCATACCAGAATTAATGCATTGGATTCCATCAGAACTCTACAGTTAAGTTTTGTTGGGCAAGTAGTATTAAGATGGGTGACCTCTTAGGCGCTCCTCTTTGCGTTGTACCCCTGTCAAAATTATATGAGAGTTGGTGAGATGGCCAAGATTACGCCTAAGAAAGCGGAGTTCAAATCCCCCTTAGGGGCCACCCCAGGGATTTATCCCAAAAATTACCAGGTGCGTGTGGGGTAAGGGTATGGCACGTGCCCTATGGATTAGTTGGGTGGTCAAAGATGCCCAGATAACTCGGTACCCCACCCACGAAAAAAAAAAAAAACCGTCCAGGAGTTGAGTCGTCCGTGAAGAATTGCGTGGATCAACTTGGGTGTACATGGAGATGTGATTCATGTCTACTAACAAAATGTCATTCTCACTTTTACCTAAGCAGGAAACAGTTGCAATAGAAAGCACTTTTACATAAAATATATTTCTTCCCACCTTGTCTACAGTTTTTTTTTTTTTTTTTTTTAACTTCGACGACGAGAAGTTGAGAACAGGGCGACTCACCTCACCTGCATGTGTGTGGTATATGGGTCTGCTTCCGTTCAAGAATTCTTCAATTTTCCTTCAGTTTTATTTTATAGATTGGTTAATGGCCCCATAAAATTAAGATTACATGACAATTAAGAGTGAATTATAAGAAAATTTGGAAAATCCACCCAGCATAATTAGCGTCACTTGCAAGCAGATTCATTATCATCATCATAACCTAATTCCAAAACTTAGGGTTTTGTTGCATAAATCCTCTTCCTCCATTCAATTATGTCTAGCATAAATAGTTAATATCCACTCACGCTTGAAGATGCTATCTAGGTTACTAAAGTCATGATCTCTACCTATATAAATAGAAACTGATCTTTAAATTTGAGTCTACTTTGGCTCTCCTGTCTTTTAGAACCTTCAACTTCCCAATCCATCACAGCGGATCTAAGGTTCTCTCCAACTAAGTTTGTGATGAGAGAAAAAAGAAAAAAAGAGAGTTAGAAAGAGATTGACAGGGGGAAGTAGAAAAGAGTTAGCAAGAGATCGAGAATTTGGAAATGGAAGAGCTAATCAGAGTGAGTTGGAGATGCAAGTTTTCTTTTTTTACATTGTGTTTGGATCAAGAGAAATGGAGAGAAGCGAAAATAAATGTGCCTCTTATTTAGATTGTTAGGTGGGGGAGAGGAGAGAGAAGAATTGGAGAGCAGATAATAGAAAAAGTGAGTTTTCTTTCTTGCCAAAAGTAGAGAGATTTGGAAAGAAACCCTTTTAAAATATTTTATAATTGGAAAATGCTGGAATGACACAAATGGAGACACAAAAGTGACAAAAATGAGGTGGTGGCACGCACATAACCATAGATGCGGAATTGTCACCTTTGTGTCCCCGTTTCTGTCACCCCAGCACGACTCTTTATAATTTTAACTTTGCCGCTATATCTCTTTTTAAGACATTTTAAAATTTCAAAGTTGTTGCAGTCTCTCCTGTCAATCCAAACATGGTGAAGAGAACATAGTCTCTCTTCTCTTCTCTTCCTGCACTAGAGAGGGCATAAGTATGACCCTAATAATATTGATTTTTTTTAAAGGGAAGTCGATAATTAAACTACTTTGGACGCATGTACCGTTGTCTTCTGGAAGGAATTGGAGTGAAATACCAAAGTATTGATTAAGAAATTTTCAATCAGTTACTTCAATACCTACATATTTTCATCGCTTAATCTTCTTTGATGACACTGAGTGTCATTTATCGGAGCTAGGTCGAATGGTTTGCTCATTTTCCAACCTCCAAGTCCAATATAACTAATATGTCAGGTCAGGACCATTACACCACCTTCAGGTTCATATATGGAGGAGCTCCTCAGGGTGATGAATACAGGTGAGTTGGGTTTGGCTTGGTAAACCCCAAAAAAAGGATTCATGGACTCTGCGTCATATTAAACAATTTCGAAAAAAATAATTATCTTTTTGTAAGAGTGGAACCCTAGAATTTGCAAAGTATATGATGAAAATAAACAAGAACAATCAAGAAACACAATTTACGTTGCTCGGCCATGCCTACGTCCACGGATGAGAGATTAGAGAGATTTTCACTATAATTAAGAATTTACATCCCCATGCAAACTCCTCATATTTACTACCTCTCTCTAATAGCATCACTAAAATTCAAACACACAACACAATCATTGTTGCCGTTATTGAAGCCTTATCCCAAAAAAATATAACCATCCGAATCATATTGGATTAAAAATGCTTCATCTGACAAACTAATTTAATGAATCGGAAATGGAGACTGCAACTAAACATCACAAATAGAGGTGCAAGAAGAATAAAAACAGCAAGGTCACAATAAAATCCCAAGAAGAATTAAATAGACAGCATATTTACTAATAAAAGCCTGAGAAGAACAAAAATATTAGAGTACTTGTAATGTAATACTGCAGGCCCCAAGTTTTGGTATAAGGCTTTGATGATCACGATGATTAAAAATACAAGAATTTCCCCGAATTATTTTCCTTCCATGATCATGGACAAACTATATTTGAGATTCTCTTAATACAACAATTTACAAGTACATTTATTGAAGCACATTCTCGCTCTCTCTCTCTCTATACCTAAATACCGGTGAAGTTCATACGTAGGGGAATTCAAATAGGAATAAAAGATCTGTTATGAGAAAAGAAAATGATTTGAAAAACTAAAATAGAATAAATTACTTTAAATTATCGTGAAATAAAAATAATTTATCGAGGAATGTGCATGGAATCAAATGCCATTTCCAGAAAATAATAGAATAAGAAGAATCTAGAAATACCAGAAATAGGGATCTAACCTTGCTTTAGTAAGTATATGAATCAGCTACCATTTGATGTCCCTGGATTGGCTCTTCGAGAACCTAAAACAAGAAGCTTTTTATCCTCGAAACAAGCCTATATTTCTATACTTTCTCATCAAGCTCCCTAGAATCTGGAAAATCCTCAGGTTTATGAGATTTGAAACTCGGAATTGAAAAGCTCCGTCGCTCTTTCCCCCCTGGTTTTGATGAGGCATTGCCATACCAAATCATTCCCACTACTGCCAAGACCATGCCCAAGACTACTTGGAGATTGAGACCTTCTTTTCCAAAGAAGAAGAATCCTAAGACCAAAACAAGAATGGTCTTCATGTGTCCAAGGACTTGAAAAGAAACAGCTGTAAATCTACCGATGCAGATGAATTGACTTAAGTTGGTTCCAACTGCAATGGTGCACGACAAAATTATGAAGAACTGCAGAACAAATCATGAGAAATGTTAATGACTATATGAAAAGTACGCAGAATGACATGCATGCATCAACATATAATATACAAGACTCCACACATCTTTGCAAGCACAAGTTCTATATGCAAACACATGTAAAGTATGAACAAGTAATACACAGACGTGCATGCATTGGGAGCTCCCATAAGTGTTAAAAGCATGTCCGCTATAAAGATTTTTTGGAAGCGGGTACTTACCACAGAAATTGTACCATAATCATATAAATCAACTCTTTTGTTTGTTAACCAGTAATCCAGGAATGGCCCCAAAAGCAGTACTGATGCAGCCTGGACTGGTGCAGTATGGCCCAAGAGGTTGAATGATCCCAGAGAATACTTCCGTTGGAGATAATGTACATACTACAAAATAGAAATAAACAGAGCAATTAGATTGTGACTAAACTAAAGACTGAACAAGAAACCCATAGTTTTAAGGTTTGACTAAATCGGGTCACTAATATCATCCAGCTTTTTTTTTTGGATGGGTAAGCTGGACTTGAACCCACAACCCAAATTTGCATTGGAACTAAGCTAGGAGTCCAAGTTCAACATTCACCATTTCTCATACATGCACACCCACAAATCAGATTTTAGGTTTTGGCAACCACTTCACGAAGAATTGAAAGTGTCAACAAGAGAAACAGTCAACTGATATTTGAACCATTACGAGGCAAAAGGATCAAATATATATTAAAGCATTTTGAGAACAAGTGATTGCTTCTACAATAAAAAAAGGGAAAAAGGAGAGTTTTATCCTCGTCAGAAAGTAAACTGCATAGAAAGTCATGGTTGTGCTTAAAGTTCTACAATATACAATGTGTTTCCAAATTATGAATGATCTGATATCTACCCATAATGCAGTTTTCCTCAATGAGTTGGCATGGTAGGTAGATTTCATCATCATATCTTCAATTTATTGCAGTTTTGGGCAACAGATTAAAAGGTAATGGGTTGTGATAAAATGATGCGCTAAATTGTACACGGTTGATGTGGCAACTACACAGAACCATAGATCTTTTTCTTCGGGATACACAAGGAAAAGATCTACGGTTCTGTGCAGTTGCCACGTCAACCGCGTACAATTTAGCGCGTCATTTATCGTTAGTCAAAGGTAATTCATATTTAGAACTCAAAAGGAAGAGAAAATTTATGAAATATTTGATTTCAGACTTGGTAACCTACATATTGTTGCAGTGAAGTGCTCCAAACTGCTATGAAGGCTGCAACAAAACCCCTGGTGTTAACACTCACATCAGTAACAGTGCACACTGCAACGCCTAAGAGAACCACCACTATACTAAGCTTTGTGTCTCTCGAGTATCGAATCTTGTCCAAGACAACTTCAAGAAAACAGGATACAGGGATCATACTCAGCTTTGCAATCTGATATTATAACATTAAAAGTATGTTAGTACATATATCAGTTTTTTATGATAAAAATGAAAATTAAATAAATGGCTCTGAGAATAACCTGATAGAAACCCACGGAGTTCCACATCAGACTCACATTCATTCCAACAATAGAGAAGTTTGCAAAGAGGACAAATTTCAGAATCTCATGTAATGGCAGATGGGAAGCCTGGATATATCCCAACCACCTTAGAACTACAGTCATCAGGGTTGTAGTAACAAAATGCAGGCCAGTTAATGTTGTAGCTGTGGAAAATCAATGTTGGAAAAAAAAAAATCAGAAGTAGAAAATTTAAATCCATACTTCGGTCAACCTTGAAGCAGGTAAATATAACAGAAACCTGTGTAACTTCAAGCTCTAGAAACATCGAAGTCATATATGTACGTACATATATGACATAGGGTGTCCCCACCCCTTGTTGCCCAGCCACCACAAACTGGCATATAGGGTATAATCGTGGGGGAAGTAAGTCATAGGTTCAATAGCCCAAATTCTCTTCAAAATCATAGCCAAGCACAGCATAAGGACAATGTGTAACGTGTAAGAGGTGCATTGAGGCCAAACATGAAAATGAGTGTAGCCTTAGTATGTGGTCAATGGGTGTGAGAGGATTGGGGTTTGATGACTTTGATAATCGCTTTAGCTCACTGATGAGCCATTCAGCACCCGTTGTGTGACCATGTAGAGGAGAGAACTGTGAGTCAGATGAGAGAGGAATGAAGAAAACAATCAATCCTCAAATTCCTAGTGACATCTGTCTTTTTTTCGTAACTGGATTGAAGGAGGGTCAAGCCTTGATGCCATAGTCAGCAGCAATCCTGACACTAGTAGTGATAAGTTGTGTCCTTATACACACAAATAGATGGTGTCCCATCAATGACCATCCAGTGTGGGGTTGCAGTACCATCCCTTTAGCTAGGAAACTATGCCTATCATCTGAAAGCTCGATTATTTCTTGTATGAGTCTCCATGAACTCTGGAACTGGTATGGTCGAATGGTTGAGAGCTCCTTTCCTTGGAGGTGGCATCAAACTCATGATCCCCAGGGGATTCCACACATGGTTAATAGGTTAACTTACTTCACTCTCACATGCAAAATGACAAAGATGCCAATTACATTAGGTTGTGTCACCTTCATTGAATAAAGACAAAGAGGAGGACTATCTATAAATATACTCAACGTCACAAAGCTAATATAACTTCAGGCCAAAATGATCCGATAAAAACTCTGTACTACCTCTATTATACGCTAACTCCACATACTAATGATACAACCAAGATCCCAATCTACAACTTGTATTATAGATATGATGAACTTCATAGATGCTAATATAGGAATTACGTTTTCAAAATCTAAGAATGTTAAGCTAGTACTGAAGACAACTTCTGGACAAATAAAATTGACTATGAATTAAAAGGGTAACATGTTGCTTGTACATCCCAAAATCAATACTTCCCGATGTGGGCACTTTAAAAAATTGCATTACACTGATAGATAGATTCTTCATTCCCTGCTAAAAAGGATGTTGCACCGTGATTTACAGCCTTATTGGTTGGCATATCATTTTATTTTTTGATAGGTAAAGCCTATTGGTTGCATATCTAGTGATAATTACTTTTATATTCGGGCAGTGAACAAAAAATGTATGGAACCTCGTTAGGTGATGGACAAAATATGACACTAGTAAGTGGTACTTCACTGAAGATTTAAACCAAGGTCAGAAAAAATTGGGAACATGATTCGACTCGTCCAACACCCTTAATGTGATCTCAAAGAGTTGACTTGCAATTCAGACACTTTTTATTCAATAGTAAATAAGTAGAGAATGATAATAGCAAAAAAACATTATAATAAAATGTAGAGAATGCCAAAAGCATTTAGGGATTGGGGTTGTTAACATTCAACTAAGAGAATTTATCCAAAAAAAGAGAGAAAGAAATCAACTAAGAGACCAAGTATTTTATATCCTCGCAAAGCTGCACAGAACTTTGCCTGTGTAGTGTTTTACCTATCAAAAAGGAAAAAAACTTTGCTTGTGTAGTGTTTCCTTTATACTACATTGTGTTCCCAAGCCTAAATAAGGGAGGGTTGCATCAGGTTGGAAACTGGTGTGAAAATCAGCCACTGCATAACATGAATTCATCAATTGTTTGACTTCAGGGACCAACCTGAGTTTGTATTCGTTTTCTTTAGTTATAGATGGAGTAATTACTCATATTCAAGAGGATGCACTTTGGTGTATGTTATTTGTAGATGGCATAGTATTAGTGATGAAATTAGACATGAAGTCCATACAAAACTAGAATTATTGATAGAAGTGCTACAGTCCAAGGATTTTAGAATAAGTAGAAGCAAGATTGAGTACATTTGAGTGGAAATTTACTACTGACACTCGGGAAATTTAACAGGTTTCAACTAGCTTAGTTGGTAAAGCCTTTGGGTGATGATACTAGAGACCAAGGTTCAAATTCCGCCAGCACCAAGTTACTGAACTCATTAAAAATAGGCTTACTAATATAAAAAAAGAGAAAAATGTTTAGAAAAATTAATGGTTTATAAATATGATGAGTAGGTTTTATACTTGTGAATTAATCACTTTTAGGTATAATATTTGTTAATTTAGAATCTTTTAGTTATTTTTATTTAAGTTTAGTTTGTTTTATACTTTTGGGTGATTCTATGTTTTTATTTGGTTTTTATGCTTATTTTGCAACTCAGGAGCATTATGGAACATTGGGATAATTGCCAGCATTTAAAAGAAATCCTGGCTCCAAATTGGTTCATTATCGGAAGAAGGAAGATATGCATACAAGCTAAAAAGTCTTCAAGCCACAGCGCGAGTTCAAGAACTGCACAACACGGAGATGAAATACGGGCCGCGGCATGGCATGTTTTGATGCTATGGCCCACTTACGTTTCCAGCATTATTCGTTAATTTTTGGAGCTGAATTAGAGGCGAATTTTTGGACTCTAAAACCCTAATGACTCTATACCTATAAATAGGAAAAATTAAGACTTTTCGATATCACACATAATTTTTGGGTTTTTCTTGGAAGCACAAGGTTGAGAAGGAGGAGGAGAGCTGGAGATTAACTTTTGAGTTTTATTTTCCTGAACTTTATCTCTTCTCTTGATCTTTGTAATCTCTAAGAATGGCTGAATACTTCTGTGATTGTGTTTTATTTTCAATGATGAACTAATTTCCATTCTAAGGTTATAATGGAACCCATTCATGATGCTTGATTAATTTTCTGTCTTTCTTCTATGATTATTTCTACATGTGATTGTTTATTCTATCCGATGTTTAATGCGATTTAATAACTGACCATTGATTGAATTGAATTGGCGAACCTTAATAATATCGATAGAGTTGTTTTGTGTTCATGACCTAGATAGAATAACATACGCTAATTTGAGATAGACATATACTCACGTTGCGTATGCATCCCTTATAAGAGTCAAGTCTTAATGAATTCTTCTTAATTAAATTCTCATAGACATTCAGGGAGTTAATCTAGGAGGGTATTTTTATATGACCATCGACAGAGGCTTATAGAGAATTTAGTACTCTTGGGTGAAAATCATTGTAGATTAATTTATCATAGAGGGAAGGAGAATTTAATTAAGTGGATTGTTTGGGGAAAATTATAAACTTAGATTTTATCATTTATTGGTTTTAAATCTGCAAATTTATTATCTACGTTATTTTCCTTGCTTATTTTTAAATCTTATTTTCACTATTGTTTGAATAAAATTAGAGTGAGATAAATTAGTAATTAGTAATAGATTGGTATTTAGTCTCCACGGGAATGATACTTTCTCATCACTTTATTACTTGTTTCGATACATATACTTGCGTGCGTAAATTAGACAATAAAATACTCTAAAGCGACCACTATCAATATATTGGGTCTATTATAACATGGAAAATCCACACGTCTTACCACTTAGCTAATTAAACTTTTATATTAAAGTTTTCCTAATAAATCATTTTCAATAGATAACATGGAAAATCCACTTAATTTTTCTTCTGGCATATTCGATCATAGGTAAGATTTTACCAATTTCAATTTTGAAAAGCTTCTTTCTACAGAAGCAACTGTCACGAGTATTGTTAATAACATTTTGTAAATCCAACACTCCTTGAAATTTGAAAAGAAGTGGCTAATTAACATAAGGCAGATCTTCAAAACAAAAATTGAAAAACATTACAAATAAAAAAAAGTTCCTCTCAAACCAATAAAATCTAAAAAGCACATTGCATGTAATAAAAAAAATCAAAACTTAACCAACAAAATTTAATATTTTAACGAAAAGCCGAACTAAATCAAATATAGGAATAAAAAAAAACTTTCTTTGACAATTCATAAGCAAGATAAAAACAAAAATAAAATAAAATAATATAAATTGATTAGATGATATTTAAAAGAGTACAAATAAATTTTAAAAAAAAAAAACGATTATGAAGAGGGGAAAGATCAATTCAAACTGTTTTTAATTAATCAAAATATTAAATTTGTCTTCATAAAAATGTTCTCTTAGTGCCTCGATGCTCCAAACCTAATCCAATCTCTTTAGTTGTTTATAAGAAGGGATAGAACATGAGAGAGAGAGAGAGAGAGAGAGAGAGAGAGAGAGAGAGAGAGAGAGAGAGAGAGAGAGAGAGAGAGAGAGAGAGAGAGAGAGAGAGTGAGAGGTGAGTTGAAAATTTGAGAGAGAAGAAACAATCTAAAAATGGTAGGATTTTTTAATTTTTTGAGGAGATCTCCAACGTGTGAGAGGTGAGTTGAAAATTTGAGAGAGAAGAAACAATCTAAAAATGGTAGGATTTTTTAATTTTTTGAGGAGATCTCCAACGTGGGTGGAATTTCGTAAGAGTTATTTTATTTTTTATTTTTTGGAATTTAATGTGGAAGGGGCCTTCAATTTTTTTGTTAAAAAAACTTTGAAGTTTCAAAGTGGGAGACCTCCAATGTAAAAGGGGACAAGTGGCCTTCAATTTTTTTTAAACCCTGTTTCAACGTAAATCGAGATGAGAATATAGAGAGTTTTTTTTATTTTTTAAAAACAAAATTTTTGGGAGACCTCCAATATAGAAGGGGCCCTTCAAAAAATTTCCTTTTTGTTTTTTTAAATCTTGAAGTTTCAAGGGATCTAAAGAGGTTTTTTGTTTGTTTGTTTGTGTCTGTGTGTGCACATACTTTCAATAATAGAAGATGTTGATCTATACATAGTAGAATTGAGGAACACCATTCATTAGTCCATCCCAAATCCTTTGGGACAAAGCTTTGATGATGATGATGATAACCACTTAGCCACACAAAGTGAATCGAGTATGGAAACAAGGAAGCAACTATTGGATATTAAAAAATTATAATTATTTAGGAACTGGATAAAGAAAGAGAGGTTCCAAAGGGAGGAGAAGGAATGGAAGTTGCACAAATGGTTGAAGGTTATTAATCATCTGCATATGGTGGGAGGTTATTGCACCTAAGTCTCACCATCTTGTTCTTGAAAATTGTGTCTCAAATTGGGTCAACATATAAAGAATTTTATGATTTAGTTAAGATTTTTTTAGTGATTAAAATAAATAGGCATCATATACCTATTTTCTTCTAATTGTTTCCTTCTTGAAGAGATTAGATCTATTGAACTTTAATTATTGAAGTTGTTCAATGACAAGCGACATGCATTGTGAGACAGAGAGTTGTGGGTTAGCTTTGTTCTTTTTTTCTAGTATGTGTTGTTGTATATCTATTTGATCCTTGGAGATCTCCTAAACCTCCTAGGTTTGCTTGCGATTTCATAATAATACTCAAACACTAATCAACAAAAAAAGGAACAAAATCAAACCTAAAAAGTCAGAAGCTTAGAAGCTAACCCAATTCTGATTTTAAATTCTAATGGATAATTTTTAAGAGGAGAGAATCTCCCTCCAAGAGTCAACAAGTTTATTCGATGGTCAAGACTCTTGAGGTTCTCCATGATTCAAACTTTTTCAGGTCCAAGCTAATACATTTTCTTCAGCTTAGCTAGGTTGCCACACTTTTCCTAATCCAAAAGGCAAAAATGTGATTCCACTCGACAGCTTGGCCAGTCTTGAGTTTTTCCATCTTGCGTAGAAAATATTAGATTCAATTAAATAATTTGTAGCTAAGGAAACTTTGGAGTCCGCCAAAAAGCAATAATTTACTATTTCAAGCTAACGGAAACTAACCTTAGTAAAGCATTGGAAACAAGCACTATATTAGAAGCAAAAGCAATAGAAGAAAAAAAATTAAGGACTCCAAGGAATATACCAAAACTAAATCCATAAGTAGCCATTAAGGTTTTATTGACCATGATGATTCCGACAGAAGTAACAACATTGAACATCCATGAGGCTACATCTAACGCCGCCTTTTTGTCAGCCTTGCTTGTAGGTGCCATTTTTGAGTGTATGCTTCTACATCCAAAAAACATCTGTTATTAACCAATAATTTTGGTGAAAAAACACTCTTCAAAAAGGAAATTAAAAGAAAACTTGCAAAGGAAAATACCATTCTACACCACAAAAATCATCATATAAAGCTGCATACAGAAATACAGGAGGTAGAAACACCTGGTATGATATGATTCCATTGTTATATGTAGCTGGTATTTTATTTTATTTTCTTCTTTTTTGCTTAGTTTAACTTTGTAATGTGAAAAGAACCTATGTTTAGTATGGTCAGTTATGCAAGTGGTTATCATTGTGACTAATAAATTTTACTTTTTGGTACTTTTTTATTTACTATCAGTGAGGGAATGCACCTGCAAACCAGGTGTACTTGTGCTATTTCTGTCCACAAATCTTTGACACAAGGCTTCGATGATGATTATAAATTAAAAGCCCGCAAAATTATTGGTACTCATGGGCGTATGAGAAAAGATAATATCCCATCCTCTAATTAGCTCCCTACCACATTCGCAAGCCACCACCGATATGTAGAATCATTATTGTCTCACATTATAGAATAGTTAAACAGCCTACTATACCAAATGACTCTAACAATTGATCTCCATTCACTTGATCAACAACTTCAATTGAATTATCATCCACCGAAAAACAAAGACCACCTATTCCTGCTAGGCGAAGGAATCCAAAAGTACCATCGTCGAAACTAAACTTTAACAGATTTGAATACAAAGGCTTCCACAGGGGTCTTGTACATTTTTTTACCATTGAACAAAAGATTGTAAAAAGCCCAACATAGAAATTGTATCAAACACGTGGCACCAAAAATATGTATTTCAATGGTGGATCCTTGGAAAAATCTCATACTTGATGCATTCGACATGCATTCCGAGAATAATCCAATTAGATCTTAATGCGTTGATTGGCAAAATGATCCAGCACATACCTTGAGATGTATAAGGTCCCCATCCAAGATGTCAATTTGCATGGGTAATAAGAAAATATTTGAATTGAATCATATCCAAAGATTAAAAGTCCCACTAATTCCTGGAAGAGTTACCATATCATGATGGTGAATTATTTGGCTATGACAATTCCTTGGTTATTGGATTAATTGTCTTCCTTTTGGGAGAGGTTTGTTTTCATCTATTTAAAAAGATATGTTCTTACATGAGAAATGGAGGGGGGAAATGACCTAAGGGCTAACATATTTTTTATAGAGAAAATAATGTAACAGTGGGAGAAAATTAGTGGAACAACTCTCCGAAACCTGTGACTTAATCATTGGATTTGCAATGGATCTTGTAAACAAACCTTTGTGTTATTTTCTCTTCTTCCCCTACTTTGAAAATTGTGTGTTCATGTGATTGTGTGAGTTGGCTAATCACACCTGAGATGGTTGATCGATGGGGAAAATATCGAGGAATAAGCAGCATACCGAAATTTACACTCATAGAAACCCCTCATAATTCTTTCAACACTAAACACAGATCCAAGATCATGCTCCAACTTGCATTCCACGCCTCCATTTTATTCCAATTACCCTCTTTAAAATTGTATTATTCCTTTCCTTTCACAACACCCAACAAAATAGTATAGGGAAGAACCCCTCGAGGAATTTTTTTAGTCCAGAGTCTAATAGACCATAAGGCCACCCAAAAAGTAAATCTTCAACTTACTTGAGCGTAACTCAAAGAATAAAAAATAATACCAAAAAGAAACTCCAAAACTAGTACACCAAGTTATAATGTAGACATATGCACAATGCACATAAGTGGAATTAAATGCCTTCTTTCTACTATGTCAATTTTACCGAACAATACTATTCGAGATAAGGATTTCATAACATGACAAGAGTGTGCGACTTGGAATGAAACACTAGAGCTCCACTTTTACCAATGAGAATCTTCACATTTTTGTAAGGTATCAAAATAGCCTCAATCCACTTATGAAAGTTTATGCATATCTCAAACTATTTATCTAGTAATACAATTCTAAATTCCAGAAACTAAACAACTTGTCCATCACTTGGCAAAATAAAGCTCAAAAAAAAGTTGTAAACGAGAATTATTGGCAAAGTCTATGGAGAATGTCACAAATTCTCCCAATTTCACACCACTCGTCTTCTTCCCAAATTACAATACCATTTCAAGATGATAACCAAGAGAGAGATTATCACAGCCACTTGTAATAGCTTATGGCATTCTACCTGTGGGGGAAAATTGTGGGATGCTGTCAATTCATTGAGATTCCCCCCAACAAACATCTATCTTGAAAATACACACCAATCAATCATAAGGAGAATAAGAGTAGATAATGAGAAAGAAAGAGAGAGCCTCAAAAGATTTTTTTTTCGCAAATCAGACAAACAAGTCCCTAGGCTCCAGAGAGTAATTCCACTAGTTTGATTCCACTATTACATCATTTTCTATCCAATATATGTTAGTCTTTATGCCATTTTCTCCCCCCTCTCTCCCGTAAGAGAGAGTTTTTTCAAATAAATAAAAAAAGCCCAGCCCTAAAAGAAAGGCAATCAATCTTCCCAATCAAGGAATTGTAACCATCAAATATACAATCATCAAATGGCAACCCCACCCCCGCCAAAAAAATAATAATAATAATTAGAAGATTCAAAACGACTTCTTTCCCTATTCAAATAAACTTCATTTTGGATCTTGCCTTATCAACCATTTTGTCACACATCACCTTGGTAGAAGGCGTATGTCTCCACCTCAGGATACATGTTAAATTAGCCTTGGGATCATGGTTTAAAATATTGTATAGATTGAATGTCTCAGTTAATGAAAAAACTGGCCGATACATTCAATACAAACTGATACATTCCAATACAAACCTGGTACATTCCCAAAGCATTCAATGTTTCGTATCTGTCTTGGCCGATATCGATACATATCAACCAATACATTCTGATAATTTAAACCATGCTAGGGATACATTTTTGTGTCAATAACCACCTTAAGATACACATCAAACCTTTCCTAGAATCAATTATCAATGTACGGGTATTGTGCAATGCGTCTAATCTGATTTTTTTTTTTTCTTTTTCCCATTCACTACTTCTAATGCTCCTTTGAACTTTATTATTTCCATCTTGTAAAATTTACTCTTTTGCTTGATGGATACTTGAAAAAAACAATTATAAAATATGGAAATAGAACACAAGTTATAAATTCAATCCATAAATTAAAAAAAAAAAAAACAAGTAAGAGAATTACTAAAATCTACAAACACAATCAAATTCACAATTCCATATCATGAAAAGCATATGTAGTAGAATTGTAACAGGAAACAATTACAAATTACAATATCCAGCAAGGGAAAGAAATTCTAAGAACAGAATTGAGTGTAAAACAGCCTAATTTAAACTACTTTGAGAAAGAGTGATTCGAAAAATTCTGCAACAAACCTATAGAATTAGAGCTAGTTCAATGATCTGCTTTCGATAACAAATGAAGAATCATAGCTTACTTGTGTTAGAGTCAGTCAGTTAAGGCGGCCAGACTTGTTGGATCCTAGGTCTTCTCTCTCTCTCTCTCTCTCTCTCTCTTATGAGACAAAAAGGTTGCTTTTTTAACGGCTCCTCTTAACTCCAAGTCTCCAACTCGGATGGGGTTTCTCTGGAGCGACAATCCAGGACTCTTCGCTATGGCGATCGACGTGATATTGCTGAAGATAGTTTGCTAAAGCCAATGTTTCTTCCCATGATCTACTCGTGGCACATAGACACGTTGCCACTTGGCAAACTAACGTACGGCTGAGATTGGTGCTGATTTCCTAGAGGTGGGGATCACCAAGGCCGTGTTTGTTTGGTTTAAGCAAATAAACCGATTGCAGGCCATCTATGTTGTCTCCAAGTTTGTATTAATAAATGAGTAAGGCTAGCCTGACTACTATAGTCAAGCTCACAGCCTCAACAAGGCTCTTGGGCAAGCCATGTGGAGGAAAAAATCGGCTATAATCGACTATTTGATATGGGGTGATTGGATATAATCAAGCTTCCCTCTGCACGGCAGCGCCATAAGTCTTAGCATGTCTCTAGTCTTATAACTATAACTTGTTTGAGTCGTGCTAGAGTGACCTCAAGCTGGAATCTCACATCACACTTCTTGACGTGAAAGTGGATAAGAATCATTAATGCTATTTCACTTGTATCTCGATGAAAAGCATTTATGGTTCTCATACACTTACACGTCAAGAAGTGTGATGTGAGGTTCCAACCTGAGGTCATTTCGACATTATTCAAATAGTTTTTAAGTCTCATGAGGTTCGCTCAACGGTCGAACTAGTGACAAGTATTGCTCATTCTGGTTGTGTGATCAAAACTGGATGGTCTCCTAATTTATTTTATTGTATATTGGAAACTTTTGTGGGGGTGAGAATGTGATCATAAGGACTAATCCCATCTCAAAAAAAGGTTGAGAAAACCCAGCAATATCAATATACATAAAGAGTTTTTATTAATAAATTGTGATAGTAGGTTTTGGAGAAATTTTACGTAAGCCTAAAATCAGGGAAACAACTGGTCCCTTATCTCATCTCTCGTCAACCTTTCAAGCCTAATAAGATTGATAACTTATGGGTGCTATTGAGGTAAAAATATGAAATTAATCTTCACTTAACATATGTCAGCACGAGATTAATGTCAAGCATGGTAGAACATCTCATGTAACTGAGGATGAAAATCTCAAAATATGAACAATTATGGATCCTTAGGATTTTTGGAAGAATCATGGGAGAATCCTAAGATAAGGAAAATACATAAAGTTGAATTTAAGGAATGTGATTCTTTAAATAGGTAAAATGTATTTTAATAAAAGAATTTTGATCAATTTCTAGATTTTACTAAATGAAGCATTGAAGACTCTTTGCCAAATACCATATTTGTACTTGGCAAGAGAGATAGAAAAGGAGAATATAACATTATCAAATTAAGACTCGTTTAATGATGATCTCGAGTCAGACGTTGAACGAAGAAAACGATCTCTACAAATTTAAAAGACAAACAACTTATTGAGTATGGAAAGTGATCAAACTAACTACTTTAATTGAATGGAACAAAACAAATCCCCAACCCCATACTTAGTTGTATAATAAGAATCATACTTTAGGCTCTCTACATGTTTCACTATTTGGGAAGCTATGCACATATGTAGAAGGGCAATGATATCGTGCCCCAAAGTCATTGAACCATTTCTCCAAAAATTCCACTTGGTATACACTTTCATGCCCATCGATCATACCAAATTTTGACCCACCCCATAGTAAACTAAAGAATCGTGATAATCTGATGCCCCCCTCTGACATACAGAATCATAAATCATTTGCCTTGGGATGCACAAGAAAAGACTTATGGTTTTGCGTATCGCGAGGCAAGTGGCCTACGATTCTGTGATGGGAAGCAAATATTAAATCTTTGAAGAATCTTTTTTTTTTTTTTTTTTGATGTAGTGATTTTATCATTCTTTTATTATGATTGCAATTGCAAGTGTATGATCTTTGAGGAAGTTTGGAAATTTTTTTCTTATAAATTTAAAAATAAATAAATAAATAAAATTTATGTTTAGAGAAAGATTTAGGATTATTTTCTAAGCATAATTAGTTTGGACAATACATCCAAGTTGTACAATAAATGATTGAAGTACTTCTCTCATCTATGGGTTGATTGTCTTTGGTCAAGTTTGCCGCTCATCATGTCGGACCTATCTTACTTGGTTCTTAAGTTGGCTCAATTTGAATTCAGATTCATGGTTTATGGTTCGCTTCTCCAGATCGAACAAAATTCACAAGGTCAGGCAAAGATAATTAATTTGTTTCTTATTTCACTATTTGTTTGTGCATATATATAATCAAGAGTCATGATAGTTTGACCTATGCCCCCATCATAGAACCGTGGATCATTTGCCTTGGGATGCACAAGAAAAAGATTTACGGTTCTATGTATCCCAAGGCAAATGATCTATGGTTATATGATGAGGAGTGTCAAAAAATCATTATTCATAATTCAATCATGCAAGTTACAAGTAGAATTATAATGTTAAAAATTTATGAGTGTTAAATAGAAAAACAAGTGTCCCTATAATGAGTCCGGACCCTATGCACTAAGGATAAAGGAATGAAATCCTCCCACACCTCAATACATGTCACATAGGTCACAATCTTAGAAATTAAAGCCTAAAATACCTAATTTTCATAATTTTCTTGGATTGTGACTTATGTGGCATGTATTGAGGTATGTGACGAGAAGGAGATGTATGATGCATTTAGAGTTGTTAGAAGATTTTTTTGACAAAGGCCTATTAAAGAGAGTTACTATTGGCACACAAACTTTTTTTAATGCCACACCAACTGTGACCAATTCTTTGGTGGTTTATATAAAAATGGGTGTGGCATTAGTAAAAGTTGGTGTGGCAATGATAGTTATTTTTAAAATTGGTTCGGCCAAGTTGATGGCTACAAAAGTTTCCCTGGTTTGGAAGAATCTTTCTTTGATAAAGAAGATGATCATTTTGCTCTTAAAGTAGATTTTAGAAAAGTAATAAAATACTTATAAAGATGTATATACAAAAAATCAACTATTGAGATTTAAAGAACAAATGTTCGAAGATGTCTTTGAGAAGAAAATTACGTAAACATAATAGAAAATTTACATCTTTTTTTTTGTTTGGAAAATTCTGATTCTGGTTTGTTGAAACAATGAATTATAAGTAATATTATAATGTAAATAATTCGAGAAAATTGGAAGAACTTATCGGTGACTGAGGCACGTAGAAGCCACTGTCCTTTTAACCAATTTTGCCTCCTTACGATTGAATCCTCAGTGCAGTCGGTTTCTGGCGTTTGATTTTTGTATTCGGAGAGAACATAAAATTTAAAATCGGAGAAGAAGAGAGATCAGAAAGTATTTCGTTTATGTTATTCAATAAAAAGAAAAAAACTTCTTTTATAACAGCAAGCCATCGGTTCACAACAGACCTAACTGTTCACAATTGTAGTCCAAAACGGTAAAAAACAAATCAACGGTGGAGATAAAAACACAAACCAACGATTGAAATTAAACGGGCCTATTACGCGAGGCTTAAGTTCCGAAATCTGCACCCCCTGCGCGTGCATCGTATGCGCACTAAGATTTTCCAACGGGTTGGCCCTAAACTCAATGGGCTGCAGTCCCACAGTGCCTTAGGCCCCATGTGCGCACGAGGCCCAGTCTCTATCTCTCTCACACTCAAACATTAAAGAGAGAGGAATCATAAATAAGTTGAGAACTTTTCTTGTATTTACCCGATGTGGGACTAAAGAAAGAAGAGATGTTATCACAACTTTCAAAACAATAAAGTAAAGTAAAACAAAAAAGGAAAAAGAAAAGAGTTATTTTATGTTTCACCAAAAAAGGAAAGTACTACTTTTTACTAGAAAACACTTAAGAGGTCTTGAGTTCAAAACTTATCCTAAACAATAAATGAATGAAATATTATATGAACAATTAAACTATGAATTTTACAAAATTTTTATCAAAATACGTGAAGAAAAGTGAAGCTAAAGAGAAACAATTCTAAAAAAATACATTGTATATTCGTATTGATTTGTTGAACTCAAAGACAAAATTCAACGAAAGAGATTGATTAGGTTCACAATTTCATTACTTAATTTAATCTCTAATAAGAGAGAACTGGTGAATCTAGTGTTTGTCGATAGAGAGCAACTACTTGCATAATGTATAAAACTGATTGCACTCAATCACTTAAAATATCCCCATTGCTCTTTATTGGTACAATTGCTCACCCAAATAAAAAAATTAAGTTGCACCCCTCTCCCTATTTTTTATTGAAGGAAGAAAGCTCTCTCTCTCTCTCTCTCTCTCTCATTTTTTTAAGGTATGGGTCCCATCTTGTTCGACAACCATTGTTAGGGTGCAAACACGTTTGTCCTATATGGGTTAGAAGTTTGAGGAGATCATCCTCAAGAAAATCAGCCCAATCTAAAACTTTTAACCCCATCAAAAGTCAAAAGTGATTTAGAATTATGGACGGTCGATTTTTTATCGTAAATTTGTAAATCATTTTTGATGAGGTTAGAAATTTTAGATTGGGCTGATTTTTTGTCAAGATAATCTTCTCACCATAGAGATCATCATTCGCTCAAAAAATCATCTCAATCCAAAACTTTTAAACCGTATGAAAGCATATTGTGATTATTCTTCATATCAATACTTTGAGAAGTCGGGTCGTGAACATCTCTTTCGAATTCGCTGGGAGAGAAATAAATAGTGTGGGGGGAAATTCTTGAGCACGGACACGTGGCTCGATCAGGGGCCACGATTAATGATTTGAGGTCGTGGCTCGGTTTATTAATCCCGACGAATGCATGTAGTCGAAGCTCGGAACTGTGCCATCAGCTCGTAGGTCGGTATGACAGGTCTGACAGATAAGCCTGCAATAGACAGCCAGTTCTAACCACCCACGCCACGTCAGACCAAACCTGACTTTCTCAGAAGCGATAGGGCAGTTGCAACAACTCCTGCAGCTGACATGTCAGGGAGTAGGCTAACTACCCCAAGTCACCTCAAGGGGTGGCACAGAAAACGAACAAGTCGAACACCTATATAAGGAAGAAGATTATGAGTAAAAGAGGTTCGAATTCTTCTTCTCTAAGCACATTACACTGACCGGTTTGGCTAACTTGATCGTCGGAGTGGGCTGTTTTGCAGGTCCCCCGAGCTTAAAGAGAAGGAAAGTGTAGTGCCATTTCGTGCATCTACAATTTGGCGCCGTCCGTGGGAAACTTACAAGGAGAAAAACGACCAATATGGGAAGAGCTAGAGGCGAAAATCGTGGAGAGCCATCAAATCCACTACCAGCAGACTCGCCCCCAAACGCGCCGGATCCAATGCTAGCAATGTACAACTTACTCACAGAGATGAGGGAGGAAATGCGCAGGGGGTTGGAGAAACAAAATGATGAGATAGTGAAAATCAGAAAGGAAAACGAAGAGCTCAGGCAAAGGTTAGGCGAGCGTGCGGAGACCGAGGAAGGCCCAGGGGCAGAGCAGAGTAGCGACCATCCTGTTCGAGCCGCAAGAACGGAGGTAGATTGGACTGAAGATTCAGCAGCAGTAAAAACGCAACAGGGAAGCTCCGAAGTTAAAGAAACCATGACGAGGAAGGAAGTGGAGGAGATGCTCAAAAGGAGGGATGAGGAATTCGCGCGAGGAAAGGATCCCGCGCAAAAGGTACGGAACGCAATTCGGGAACTCAAGGGGACACCATTCTCGCAGGCGATAATGAAGTCAGAACCACCCAGGTCGTTCCACATGCCAAAGTTTGAAACTTACGATGGGACGCGAGATCCCATGGACCATATACTGCACTACAGAAGTCAAATGGTGCTGTACCAAAATGATGATCCGTTGCTCTGCAAGCTGTTCCGTCAACCTTGAGGCTCGGGGCCATGATGTGGTTCCAGGCCTTACCAGCTGGGTCCATCACGAACTTTTCCGAGCTGGAAGAAGCGTTCGTTGGGCAGTTCGTGCACCTGCGAAGGAAGAAGGTCGGAGTTAACACTCTATTTAACCTTCGACAGGAGCCCGGGGAGAGTATTAGGTCGTTCGTAACCCGTTTTCGAACGAGAGCCCTGGACGTAGAGGGCATGGACGAGGCCACAGCATGCGCGGCGTGCATCGCTGCGGTGATCCCGGGAACACGGTTGCATGAGTCCTTGATCAAGTCTGATCCTACTCGTCTAGAGGATTTGTATGCGAAGGTGGAAAAGTACATCCTGGTGGAAGAATCTGTGAAGGGCAGAAGAAGAAGCACCCAGACAGTGGCTAACAGCGAAGGAGGAGTAGACGCTTCAAAGGTACCGACCCACCCCGGAGTGGAAGGAAGTAAGAAAAGGCGGAGAGATTTGAACGAGCAGTCGTGGTGGAAAAGAGGCCGGGTGTATACCCCGCTCAACGAAAAACTATCCGTGATACTGAGACGCATAAGGGGGGAGCCCGACTTCGTTCAGCCGCCACGGGGGTATAAGGGGAAACCCGGAAAATCATTCTGCGAGTATCATGAGGCTGAGGATCACCCTACTGAGGACTGCTACAGGCTGCGCCATATCATCCAGGATATGATCGATGCTGGGAAGCTCAAAGGCTATGTTTCCACGGGAGGAAGGAGAAGTGGGGAGACTACCGAGAGAGCTGAGCGAAAGCCCGAGCAAAGAAGGCCGGCTAAAGGAGGGCGTCGAGAGACGGAAGAGCGCAGGATAATTCATACCATCACGGGACTATTAGGGGCCGAAGTGCCGTCTAGGCGTGAGATTCGGGAGAAGGTAAAAAAGATCCGACATATGGTCGGGGTTAACAGTGTGGTGTCTGGAGTACGGGTAGTTGGAACGACAAACCACGGAGCAGATCCCCGAGCAATCGTTTTCACAGAGAGTGACCTAAGGGGGACGGCAGGGCCCCATCAGGACGCGTTAGTAATCGCGCTTCCAGTGGGAAACGTCGAGCTCCGAAGAATACTCGTGGATTCGGGGAGCGCGGTGGACATTCTCTTCCTAAGCGCGGCTAAGAGAATGGGGGTTTCAGAAAGTTTGGAGCCAACGCCGACCCTCGTCTACGGGTTCAACGGCGCCGCTAGCAGCTCGGTAGGAGAAATCACGCTCCCGATCTCAGCAGGGTCTAAAGTGGTAATGACAAGATTTGTGGTAATAGATGCAGACTCGGCTTATAACGCGATCTTGGGCCGGAGATGGATACACGAGATGAAAGCAGTCCCGTCGACCTATCATCAAGTTATCCGTTTCCCAGGTAAGGAAGGAATAATGGAAATCAGGGGAGATCAGGAGATGGCGCAGAGGTGTTTTCACTTGGCTTTGAAGCAGGACCGAGGCTCTGAGGCCGTCCCACCGAAGAAGAGAAAGGTAACTCCAACTGTTAATGAATCTTCGTAGCAATTACAGAAGCAGCCGCTGCGCGAGCAGCGAGCGACAGTTGAGGAGGTCGAAGGCGTGGATCTCGGGGGCGACGGAGGACAGGTAGTTAGTGTCGGTACCACGATGTTGCAGGAGGAGAGGGCAGCACTACTCCAACTTCTGAGGGCAAACAAGGATGTGTTCGCATGGTCATTGGAGGACATGCCTGGGATAGACCCGTCGGTGGCATGCCATCGACTGAATGTTGATGAAAGCTTCCGACCTATTAGGCAGAAGCCACGGAGGCTGTCGCCGCGCCTCAGGCAGGGGGTGAATGAGGAAATCGAAAAGCTTTTAAAGGCCGGGTTTATCAGGGAGGTAGAGTACCCAGAATGGATAGCGAACATAGTAGCAGTGCCGAAGAAGGATGGAAGGGTGAGAGTATGCATCGACTTCACGAACCTGAATAAGGCATGCCCAAAGGATAGCTTCCCGCTACCAAGGATTGATAGGTTGGTCGATGCCACAGCTGGACATGAGAGAATGTCGTTTATGGACGGATATTCGGGGTATAACCAGATTCCCTTAGCAGTGGAAGACCAAGAACGGACATCATTCATCACCGAGCAAGGGCTGTTCTGTTTTAAAGTTATGCCGTTCGGTCTGAGAAATGCCGGGGCAACCTATCAGAGACTCGTGACAAAAATGTTCGAAGGATTGATCGGGAAGACTGTGGAAGTATATATCGACGATTTGTTGGTAAAAAGCAAGAGAGCGGGAGGCCATCTGGCAGACCTCAAGCAAACATTTGATCGGCTGAGAGGTTTCAAAATGAAATTAAATCCGAAGAAGTGTGTCTTCGCCGTTTCCTCTGGGAAATTCCTCGGGCACATCATCACCAGGAGAGGAATCGAGGCAAACCCAGACCAGATCCGGGCGTTGGTAGAGATGCCGAGCCCCGCTAATCAAAAGCAGGTGCAGAAGTTGGCCGGGAGAATAGCTGCGCTAAACAGGTTTATCTCCCGGGTATCCGATCGATGCCGCCCGCTCTTCGCGTTGTTGCAAAAGGAGAAGAATTTTGCATGGAGTACGGAGTGCGAGGTAGCCTTTAGCGACCTAAAGAGGTATTTGGGGCAGCCACCGATCCTTAGCTCCCCGGAAGAAGGAGAGGAGCTGGGGATTTATCTGGCGACCAGTCCATCATCGGTAAGTTCCGTTCTCTTTAAAGTTGAAATGGGACGGGAATATCCTATTTATTATGTCAGCAAGACATTGGGCATATCGGAGGTTAAGTACACCAGGACGGAGAAGGTGGGATTGTCGCTCGTTTACTCGGCACACAAGCTCAGGCCCTACTTCCTTTCCCACCGCATACGGGTTGTGACGGACACCCCGCTGAAAGAGATGATGCACAGATCCGAAAAGTCAAGAAGAATGGCGAGGTGGGCTGTAATCCTCGGAGAGTACGACTTACAGTTTGAGTCCCGGACAGCGATAAAGGGGCAGGTGTTGGCAGATTTCCTTGCGGACTTCCCGGTTGAAGACCCGAACTGGGAAGAGTTGGAGAACGAGGATGAAGGGACGGAAGAAGTAGAGCTGTGGGACAAGCAGGCAGGATGGAGAATTTTTGTCGATGGGTCATCGAACTACTCGGGCTCGGGGGTTGGAATAGTAGTCGTAACACCGAGCAACGATAGACTGGAAAAGGTAATTAAACTTGGGTACGGGGCATCAAATAACGAAGCGGAGTACGAGGCAGTCATCCACGGGCTAAGAATGGCGAGCGAGTTGAAAATCGGCCGGGTAAAGCTATGCACCGACTCCCAACTTATAGCCAACCAATGCAACGGGAAATTTGAAGCAAGGGATGAACGCATGGCGAGATACCTGATCTCAGTTAAACGAGAGATTGAGAAGTTCGACCAAGTGGAGATATGCCAGATACCCAGGGATGAGAACAGGCATGCAGATTCATTGGCTTACATTGCCTCAATGCTAGGGGAGACGGAGGGACGGTCTTTACCTGTGGAGTACCTGCCTATAGCAAGCATCGAACATGAGGAGAAGGAATGCGCACAGGCCGAGAGAACGTCGGGATGGATGGAAAAATTCACTCAGTATCTGCGCTCGGAGGTTCTGCCAGCAGACAAGGGAGAGGCCAGGAAATTGCTTCGGCAGGTCGGAAAGTACACTCTCGTTGGGGAGGAGCTGTATAGAATGTCTTTTGGGGGACCACTTCTTAAGTGCCTTTCTAAAGAAGGGTCCGAGCTCATAATGGCGGAAATCCACGAGGGGATCTGCGGCAATCATTCGGGAGGACGGTCGCTCGCCAACAAGGTTATCACTCAGGGCTACTTCTGGCCAAGGATGCAGGAAGACTGTAAGAGGTATGTAAGGACCTGTGATCAATGCCAAAAACATGCCCCCATGCATTTGCAGCCAGCCAGTGAACTCCACCCTATGAAGTCACCCTGGCCGTTCTCGATATGGGGGATGGACATTGTGGGACCTTTGCCTCGGGGTAAGGGGGGCAAGCTATTCATCCTGGTGGCCACGGACTATTTTACTAAGTGGGTGGAAGCTGTTCCCCTTACACGGATCCGGGAGGAAGAAGTTGTCAAATTCACGTGGGAGCACATCATAACGCGGTTCGGGATCCCTTATGCACTGATCTCGGACAATGGAACTCAGTTCAAGGGCAACCGCGTGCAATCGTACTTCAAGGAATACGGAATCCGTTCTCTGCAATCATCGCCAAGATATCCACAGGGAAATGGCCAAGCTGAAGCATCAAACAAGACAATCCTCGCAAACTTGAAAAAGAAGCTGGAGGAACACAAGGGAAGGTGGGTAGACGAGCTACATAGTGTCTTATGGGCATACCGGACCACGGCAAGAAGGGCGACAGGTTTCACTCCGTTCGCACTAGCCTATGGAACAGAAGCTGTCATCCCCACCGAGATACAGATTCCTACAACAAGGACGCTGGTGGCCGAGACAGAATTCAACGACAAAATGGTGGCTCGGAATTTGGACTGGTTGGATGAGACGCGGGAAAGGGTCATAGAGAGGTTGGCACGGTACCAACAGGTGTTGAAGAGATCTTATGACCGGAAGGTACGTTGCAGGGAGTTCAAAGTCGGGGATATGGTGTTACGAAAGGTATTTTCTAATACCAAGGAAATTAATAGTGGGAAGCTCGGCTGCAACTGGGAAGGACCGTATATTGTGCGAAAAGTCGGGGAAAATGGCGCTTACTACATGGAGACTCCGACCGGTGATGAAATTCAATCACCATGGAATGTATTCAATTTAAAGAAGTACTATCAATAAAGTCGTCTTTGCTCAACAGGCTTGCTGTTCAAGGAAAAGCCTCGGCCCCTCCACAGGAGCCGAGCCCAACTGAGGAGTTGGTTTGGAGGAAAGCCTTGGTCCCACCACGGGGACCAAGCCCAACTGGGGAGTTGGTCTAAGGAAAAGCCTCGGCCCCTCCACAGGAGCCGAGCCCAACTGAGGAGTTGGTTTGGAGGAAAGCCTTGGTCCCACCACGGGGACCAAGCCCAACTGGGGAGTTGGTCTAAGGAAAAGCCTCGGCCCCTCCACAGGAGCCGAGCCCAACTGAGGAGTTGGTTTGGAGGAAAGCCTTGGTCCCACCACGGGGACCAAGCCCAACTGGGGAGTTGGTCTAAGGAAAAGCCTCGGCCCCTCCACAGGAGCCGAGCCCAACTGAGGAGTTGGTTTGGAGGAAAGCCTTGGTCCCACCACGGGGACCAAGCCCAACTGGGGAGTTGGTCTAAGGAAAAGCCTCGGCCCCTCCACAGGAGCCGAGCCCAACTGAGGAGTTGGTTTGGAGGAAAGCCTTGGTCCCACCACGGGGACCAAGCCCAACTGGGGAGTTGGTCTAAGGAAAAGCCTCGGCCCCTCCACAGGAGCCGAGCCCAACTGAGGAGTTGGTTTGGAAGAAAGCCTTGGTCCCACCACGGGGACCAAGCCCACTGGGGAGTTGGTCTAAGGAAAAGCCTCGGCCCCTCCACAGGAGCCGAGCCCAACTGAGGAGTTGGTTTGGAAGAAAGCCTTGGTCCCACCACGGGGACCAAGCCCAACTGGGGAGTTGGTCTAAGGAAAAGCCTCGGCCCCTCCACAGGAGCCGAGCCCAACTGAGGAGTTGGTTTGGAAGAAAGCCTTGGTCCCACCACGGGGACCAAGCCCAACTGAGGAGTTGGTTTGGAGGAAAGCCTTGGTCCCACCACGGGGACCAAGCCCAACTGGGGAGTTGGTCTAAGGAAAAGCCTCGGCCCCTCCACAGGAGCCGAGCCCAACTGAGGAGTTGGTTTGGAGGAAAGCCTTGGTCCCACCACGGGGACCAAGCCCAACTGAGGAGTTGGTTTGGAGGAAAGCCTTGGTCCCACCACGGGGACCAAGCCCAACTGGGGAGTTGGTCTAAGGAAAAGCCTCGGCCCCTCCACAGGAGCCGAGCCCAACTGAGGAGTTGGTTTGGAAGAAAGCCTTGGTCCCACCACGGGGACCAAGCCCAACTGGGGAGTTGGTCTAAGGAAAAGCCTCGGCCCCTCCATTGGAGCCGAGCCCAACTGAGGAGTTGGTCGGAAGGGTAAGCTCTGGTCCCACTACGGGGACCAAGCCCAACTGAAGAGTCGGACTAAGGAAAAGCCACGGCCCCTCAACAGGTGCCGGACCTAGCAAAGGAATTCGTTTGGAACTAAAGACCTGGCTAAGGAGGTGTGTAGAGTTAAATATTTCGGGGTTCCCTAAACAATAAGCCTCAGCATAAAAGCAGAAAAGGGAAAGCAAAGAGGGAGGCACAAGAGTCAATAAAAAAAAAGATATATTTATATATTTCCATTTGAATTACATCAAAAGTTACAAAATTGTGCTACAAGAAAAGGAGAGGAAAATTAGACATCCGCGGCAGGTGTAGCTTCGGCTTCATCAGGAGCTTGGATGTCCACTGGTGCAGCCGGGGCTTCAGGAATTGGCTCGGGAGCAGCAGTTGGTATGGCTTCCGGGGTCACCTCCGGCCTCTTTGCAGCGGCCTCGGCTTTCCTTAGCTTCGCCCTCAGTTTATTATAAGCCGTCTCCCAGGCCTCCTCTGAAGAATCCAGCTGGGCTTGGAGGGAGTTGAGCTGATCTTGGAGTGCTCTCTCCTGCTCTACCTCCTTCGCCTTCACCAGTTCTTCTAGGGAAGAAATCTTCCCCTCTGCCAGAGCCAGGCGATCCTTATTTTGCTCCAGCTCGGATAGTGCGCTATCCAAGCTTTGTTGGAGCTTCTGGGAGCTGGCCGCAGCCATGTCCCTCTCAGCCTGGAGCTGAACTACGCGGCCCTCCGCCGCCTTGAGGTCTTGCGCGGAGTTGTCGCTAGACTCGACAAGTTTGGCCATGGCATGTTGGGCCTAGTAGAAAGCAAAAAAGAAGCGTTAGAGGTGTACGAGCGCAGAAAATAATGCCGAGGTAAAGTAAGAGGCTTACCATAGCCAAAGCTCGGAACGCCTCGTTGCAGAATTTAGCTGAGTCACCAACAAAACTGCGGCGTACTTTTTCAACGTCCCGCGGAAGCACGGACGCATCGAAAATAGCCCTAGCTACGGCCGGGTCGGATAAGGCCGAGTCCCTATCCGACACCGGCCTCCCCCTGACCGATGGGCGTACCATCCAGGGGGTAGGAAGAGGCAGATCCTCCCTTCGGGCAGATCCAGCCGAGGACGTGTGCGATGGCTCGGCTGGGAGGCCTGCTTCGTCGGCGGCGGGAGGCGGAGGAAGCTGCAGCACCGGCCCTAATGCTGGGGACCTAGAAGGATGAGGCCCCCTCCTCAGCCTCTTGAGAAGAGGCCGGTGATCTTCTTCTTCTTCTTCGAAAGCAGAGCCACCCACCCTCGGGGCCTCGGTAGGTAGTGTGGGCGCGACTTCCGTAGCCTCGTCCTCGGAATCGGATCCGAGGACTGGTGGGGGACGCTTAGATTGCAGTGCCATTTCTGCTGGGCGGATCGACGGAGGTAGGAAGGCTGTAACTTGATTGTACAAGTCGGGGTTGGAGAAGAGGTGGGTGATCACCACGGACTCTCCCGGAAACTTGTCTTTGGCCGGGCCTGCATAGGTCGGACGACGCATAGTTAGTCTCTAGGCAAGAGAATAAAGGAGAACGAGGGGAGAAACATTTAGTAGCACTCACCATGGGTGTTGAAGAAGGAATAGGCCAGGGAGGGAAGCTCGTCATCTTGGGCGTACTCCCACTGACCAGACAATTGAATGGGGAATAAAAACCACTCCTTGTCCGAGTCAGGTAACTCGACCAAGGAAGGCTTCCCTCTCCTCTTCGATAGATAGAAGAAGCCCGGCCTATTCGGGCACTTCTTCAGAACGAATTGGGCCCTGATATCCCAGAGCCCTAGCTGGAGGCCGTCCTCCAGCCTATTGTTCATATGCTCGAAGGCACTAATAAGTCGGAAGAAATTTCCGCTCATTTGCCCAGGTGCCCTCCGGTAAAAATTCAGAACCTCCCGAGTCAGCCTACTTAAAGGGACTCGGAGGCTTGCTCTAAACTGCCCCCAGTATACCACCGTGGTACCTGGAGGGCCTTCCCTGAGCTGCGTGGCCTCGTCCACATAGGACAGGCCCACACTGGCAGGGACACCAAAGGTGCCCCTAACCACCTCCAATGGAGGGCAGGCAGGGGAATAAGATTTCCCCTTGGCCATGAGGGTGGGGTGACAGAGGAGTGAAAGAAAAACTAGAGGAGAGGGGTGGCCTTGACTCTGTTACCTTTTCTTCAATTTCCTCTTCGAAGGGAGCTGGTTACAGAGTAGCTGATAACTGGATGGCGCGGCGAAGGCGCGGCGGAGGCACTGGAAAAGGCAGGAGGCGCGCGAGAGGGCAAATGGGCAGCGTAACAGCAAGGAAAGCAAGAGTGAGAATGAAAGTAGGAGGTGAGGGGGATATTTATAGACAAGGAAGGCCTCGAGATGCGCGTTTAGGATCAACGGACAGGGTTTTCCCAGGTCAATAATGAGGCATTAAATGCTGAGAAACCCAATACGACCGTTCGACCCTTTACACACGAATCGATGCCACTTTCCGGGCGCCACGTGTACTCCTTGTAATAATTGCGCCGTTTAAACCAACAGACAGGGCGCGAACTGCGATAATAGCCCAACCGACCGCCGCCCTCGAGAAGTGAGAACGATATCTTTATTCGCCATAAAGATATCATTAATCTTAGCTGAGACCCAATGAGACGCATCCACGTGTCAATTTTTGTTATTAATATTCCCGAGTACCCGATCATTCTGACCGAGCCCTCGGGAGGGGGTATTGTGGGGGGAAATTCTTGAGCACGGACACGTGGCTCGATCAGGGGCCACGATTAATGATTTGAGGTCGTGGCTCGGTTTATTAATCCCGACGAATGCATGTAGTCGAAGCTCGGAACTGTGCCATCAGCTCGTAGGTCGGTATGACAGGTCTGACAGATAAGCCTGCAATAGACAGCCAGTTCTAACCACCCACGCCACGTCAGACCAAACCTGACTTTCTCAGAAGCGATAGGGCAGTTGCAACAACTCCTGCAGCTGACATGTCAGGGAGTAGGCTAACTACCCCAAGTCACCTCAAGGGGTGGCACAGAAAACGAACAAGTCGAACACCTATATAAGGAAGAAGATTATGAGTAAAAGAGGTTCGAATTCTTCTTCTCTAAGCACATTACACTGACCGGTTTGGCTAACTTGATCGTCGGAGTGGGCTGTTTTGCAGGTCCCCCGAGCTTAAAGAGAAGGAAAGTGTAGTGCCATTTCGTGCATCTACAAATAGGACAATTGATTGGCTGCCAAACACTACCCTTTATATATATAAATTGAAATTCAATCTAATCAAGCAAAGTTTCAAGCTGACTTATTGAGTTGTGAAACTATGATAGAGACCTCTAACCGTCCAGTACTAAATTTATTTGAAAATACATTCATACCAACATTGGACTAAAGAAGAAATCGGTGATAATTATAGCTGTATGTAGCTGTTTTAGTTGAAGCCCCGTTAATGAGTAATTGCTCTACAAAGTTATCCCACACAAATGTCAAAAAAGAAAGAAACAAATATTTTCCATTACTTGTGAACAATAGTGCATGTGGATCCCACATTTCTTGGATCCATTATTTAATGACCCATATTCTTGCAATTACTTCTCAACTTCTCCCACCTCAACCTATTTAATAAATTTCTTCACCTCTCTCGTGACATTAATACTTCTTATACCTAACCAACTCCTGGATTACAGGATCTAGTTAAATTACGGTTTAACCCTTTTGTTAGGGTGTAGTTTCATGTCAATCTTTTAAATATTTTAACAATTGCACTAACCTCCCTTATTATAGATGATGTTAAGTTTTTAACATTATGATGTTATTGTACTAATAGAGTTTGAAGTTGAAGAGGGTGAAAGAAAAAAGATAATAAAATTAGAAGGATATCATTAGGGGTAGTAATCTCAGTCTCTCCTGCGAACAAGATACGAAGTTACTAGATTTGGGCAGGGGCGGAGCTAGTAAGACACCTCTATATTTTCAACTGATTACATGTCCCATTTGCCCTCACTCCCTCACCTCTCTCCCCATTTGCCCCCACAACCTCATCTCCCTCTAATTTTTACTCCCCTCCCTTCAATTTTTTGTTGATTACCTTGCCTAGTGATAGGGCATTCTCATATATTAATTGGAAATGACCTAAATATCTTTTTCTTCAACTTCTAATAAAAAAAAACCTCTAAATTTCTCTCTAAAACCATTCATCTTCAACTATACAACTAACCATAGTTTGTCCCACTACAAGAAAATCTTGGCTCCCCCTGTCCCAAAGGTTTGAGTCATAATAGGGTTAACCCATCTAACACAATTATCAGTAGAAATGCTACTAGTAATATTGTAGATGTATTTTTCTTCTATCTGAAGGTACTGAAGCATAATTATTATATCAAACGTGAAAATTACAATTTCAATGACTCAAAAGTGGTAAAATATTCTGTCAATGAATCCATTATATGACTAAGGTGTTGTTTGTTAAACTGAAAAAAACAAGTGCTGAATAGCATTAAGCGCTGAAACTTATAAGCGCTGAATTTAAGTGCTGAAAAAGTTATTTGTTTAGATGCTGAATCATGTTTGTTACATATTGCTGAAGCTAGTAAATTATTTTTGTTATCCTTACAATCATATTATACATTGTTTGCATATTTCAAATGCCTATTTCTTATCAAATACAATAAAATATATTATTTCTTATAAAATTAAAATACAATTCATTTTTAAATAATAAATAATACTCAAATCTTCATTTATAAATAATAATTTATATTTATAAAAGCCTACAAATTTCAAATTAAAAATAATGATGTTATACCAAGTTACCAAAATTTGAAATCAATATTAAAAGAACTTAATTTTGGATGAATAATTTTCGATGCAAATGAAGGATGTGTAATTATAAAAGCATCCTAGAATTAATAAGGGCAACCCACACCATAGCAAATTATTTATTTATTTATCTGGGTTAAAGTTTTTGGAATGAGCAAATTTTTAGTGAGGATGGTCTATATGGTCTAGAGATCATTCTCACCAAAAATCAGTCCATTTTGAAATTTCTAACTCGTTAAAAATAGTTTAAAAAAATAATAATAAAAGGGACGATTTACGGTTCTTGAACTTATTTTGATAGGGTTAGAAGTTTCAGGATGTGCTGATTTTTGGTGAGGATGATTTCCTCATTGTAGAGATCATCCATAAAAAATCAACGTATTCCAAAACTTTTAACCCATATAAGACAAAATAATTTAGTCATGGTGTAGGTTTATTAATTTGTGGGGTGTTTATATACTAATGAGGAGATCATCCTCATCAAAAATCAACTCATTTCAAAACTTTTAACCCATATAAAACAAAATAATTTAGTCATGGTGTGGATTTATTAATTTGTGGGGTGCTTATATACTTATTATGGGATATAAGAAGTAATATCCTTTTAAGAATAAGGGCATGCTTGTCCATGCTAAAAAAAACGAAAGGCATACTTGTCCGTGTCGAAAAAAGTAAAGTGTTTACCGCTTCAACACTTTTTTTCAGCATCAAAATAGTGCTGAATTTTTTTCACTTATTTTCAGCAATAAGCGCTGAAAATATAGAGTAAACAAACGCGCTATTTTGACAAAAAGTGCTGAATTTAATTTTTTTCAGCAATAAGCGCTGAAAAATAGCGCAAACAAACACTGCCTAAGCCATTTCTTATATGCAATCCGAATTGTTTATTTTCAAATAAAATTACAACATGTAGCACCATATGTTATTATTAATACAAGACACCATTTTGATCACAACTTTTTTCCAAAGTCATTTGATATTGTATTTCATCAAAAATAGATGTCTAATCTCAATCTTAGTCCAACTCAAATTTTAACAAACACCCCTAACTTATAGGGAGACAAATGCAATTGTTAGAAGTTTAAGAGGTTTGACATATAATTATAAGAATTCAAAGGGGTAGAATATAATTTGTATTGCACTATATAACACTAGAAATTTAGAAGAGTAGAATAGTAATAGAAACATAGATTGATAGATAGATAGATAGAAATGGAGAGTAGTAAGAGAATTATGAGTTGTGGTGGTATTATCATTATCGGCGTGGTGGTGTTTCTGGCAATATTTTCCGGTAGTGTGTCAGCACAAGCAGAAGCACCAGCGCCATCACCGGACTGTTTCAATAGCCTCGTAAACATGTCGGATTGTCTGACATTTGTGGAGGTCGGGAGCAACCTAACAAAACCCGACAAAGGATGTTGTCCTGCACTGGCTGGCCTAGTCGAGAGCAATCCGATCTGCTTGTGTCATCTTCTGAGCGAATCAAATGTCTTTGGAGTTAACATTAACAAAACCAAAGCCCTCAAACTTCCTTCTGCTTGTCGTGTCACCACTCCCTCTGTCAGCCTATGTGCAGGTTAAACCTCTATTTTATCATTTTCATCTCTAAAATGCGCCTTCTTTCCTCCAGATTCTTAATTTCTAAAGATCATCCAACGGTGTAGACTTTAGACTCGACGCTAGCCAAAATAAATCTCTTCCTGAAGCTGTCTCCACATGGCGTCTGTTAGACTAATTTGATTTTTTTTCTTTTAAATGCAGCTATTGGAATACCAGTTGGTGTTTCCCCAGCGAGCGAACCTACATCAGGTCCAACTTCACCCGGATCCGGTAACTATTTTTTTTTTTTTTTCATTATTGAAATATTTATTATATCTTGTTTTCTTCTTTTTTTTTTTTTTTTTCTTTGGGAAATTTTATATTGTCAATTTGAAATTTGGGAAACTTATAAATTGTATAATCTATTTCTAGTAGTTTTTTTTTCCTCCAAATTCGTACAAGTTGTGCTTAAATAATTAGCGATATTTATTTTATTGGACACGATACATTTATATATAATTATGCATATTTATATTCATACAAAAATGTATTTATGTTTAGTTTAAAGGGTAAATTCCCAAATAATTACAAAAGTATTTGATATTTTTAAAGTGTTATTAATTAATGTTGATAAAGTTATCACGTAATGTTGACAATTTGATAATTTTTTATTTTTTATTTTTAAATGTATGGTGTCAGGTGCTCCAGAAAGTGCTCTTACACCAAAGGGCAGTGGTAATGGTGTTTTAAGGAGTAGAGACTTGGGTATGATTTTCTACATTGGCTTATCAAGTGCATTGGTTGCAATCTTGTTCTAAGTCTCGAACATTTCGCTTCAAAATTATCTCAATTTCTTCATCACAAATGTCATTTGTTATAGCTTGATACTTTTCTATTAGTATGATTCACAGTATGTTATTGTTTCTATTAAAATCTCATAATTTTTATTATTTCTTATACTAGTCTCAAAATGTGATTATTATTTGGGTGTGAGTGCATGATTTTAAATATCATCCGAGACCCATATGACTCGTCTGATACGTCTTGGTATCGTCTAATATGTCTTGGTATCGTCCACCAACGAGACAGATGTACAAGTCAAATGTATTAAACGGTTCATTTTTTTTTTTTTTTTCTCAAATGTATCAAAAAACTCATCCGAGACAACTTGGTCTCGTTCCTAGACGAGACGAGATGTCCAAACGAGTTTTAAAACCATGTGTGGGTGTGTTTGATTGGTTCATGTAAAATCAATCAAAACATAATCCAATTGATTAATATATATATATATATATAACTATTGTGATTGTTAAATTGTACAAAAATCTCTATTAATTTCAAGAAGATGAGAGCATTAATGGCACACCCATGCTTAACAGATGTGAGTGTGTATGGAGGTGTGAACTGTATTGAGAGACAGAATTTAATTTCGTCACATGTCACCACTCACCACTGACCAACTAAACATAATAAAATCAATTTAATAATCATAGCTATGTTGGTTGCCAACCACCTTTTTAATTTTTTCCAATCTTACATAAATACATTTTGATGAGTGGACATGGTCAGCTCTATATAGGGGTGCAACTTGGTCCAAGTTCAAACTGAGAACCAAATCAAACCGATAACTTTGGGGTGGTTTGATTTGGTTTGGAACAAGTTGCAGTTTAATTTTGAATTACGAAAAAGGAGAACCGATCAATTTGATTCAGTTCTCGGATTAAGCTTGTATAAAATCAAACCCCTATGTAATAAATATGTAAATAATAATTATTATGAATTATTTTAGGAGTTAGGACATAATTTAGTATTTTTTGTGGATAAACTAATGACTTTTATAAATAGATTATTGATTATTGTATGAAATTTTATATTTATTATATATTCGTTTTTTTCATTAAAAAATATTACTTATAATTTATAGAATATTGTCAATCTGTATAATCAAACTGAACCAAGTTGCAACCCTAGCTCTATGGCTATTGGGTGGTACTCCATCTAGTCCCACTTTAAGTTGAAGATGGGCTTCCATTATGTGAAAACTGAAAAGTTTGACAAGAAAATTCAACGGGCAAAAGCCCAAAAATTTTAGAAAGTGAATTTTGATGGCGTAAGGATGTTGAAATTTTTTATGATCCCCAATTCGACAGCTTAGTGCCATCTAATGTCTCCCATCCTCCATTAATTTAACGGTTTCGATCCGTCAAAAAAAAAAATTGATGCCTTGGTCCATCAAATTTTATGAAATTCAACAGCCTTAGGCCATCAATTATAGGTTTTATTTACTTTCCGTTCATTTATGACCCAATTCCCTAGACTTAGGCCCATGTGACAATGTCAAATGTTCCTATGGGCTTCAAGCTGCTTTGCGCCATGTGAATTTATTATAAGTTTGTTCCGAGTCCAGTGCATTGTTAATTTTAATTTCCAAAACATGTTTTCGCTTGAGTTCACTAGTAGATATTCTAATTTAATATTATGATCTTGCTGATAAAAAGTGATGAACTCGTTGATAATTACTAGAGATCTCATCGTTAAAAAATTAGGATATTTGTATTTAAATTTATCAGCGAGATCGTTACTTTAAAATCAAGGATGTTTGTTCTTTAAATTTACTAGGAGTTCGTCACTTCTTTATCTGCAAGATCGTCACTTTAAATTAGAATACCTACCAGCGAAGTCGCTTGAAAACATGTTTTGGGAATTAAAATGAATGGTGTACTAGAATCGAAATTTTTGCAAAAGTTGTGCACGTTTTGAGAAAAAAATCTCTTTTAAATAAGGGGATAATCATCCAAAAAATTTCATATACTTCAAGTCGACTTGTCCCGCAAACACCATAGGCAATAAGTAAGTCTGAGCTGTTTCTCACTTCTGGCCATTTTTGGCTTTCCACAAAAATTGGCCGTGATTCTCAAATGTTTACCTAATGATAATGAGTCTTGCTATAGTGACTGTGCATGATACTGTGTTTCACACTGAACTGTCGTCGAGGTGTGCATGGTACCCTAGATCCTTTTCATGTATCTCAAGAAAAATCATCTATGGTTCCTTGCTCACCTCCACTGCAGCTCAATGTTGAATGCAATGTCTTGCGCAGTCACTTTAGGATTTGACCTCTTAATAAAGATAAACAAAGCCCAAACCCAGCCTGATTGAATGTTGTAGGTGTCTCTGGATCATTTACGAACTAAAAGGAGGGTTATGAGTTCTATTTTACCCTCCTCGTATGTACGATCCATGGTTTTAAAACTCATTTTGACGTCTCATCTTGTTCATGAACGAGACCAAGTCATCTCGGATGAGTTTTCTTATATGTTTGAGTAGTCTCGTTCAAAAATGAGAAAAAATGAACTGTAGTTTTAAAGCTCGTCCGATACGTTTCTTGTCTATCCGCCTCGTTCGTGGATGATACCGAGATGTATCGGATCAGTCATCTCGGTCTCGGACAAGATTTAAAACCATGGTACGATCAAACTCTAAATTGAATTAATTATTGAAATAATCTCACTTTCTTAATGGAACTATATTGTAACTTAACTAGACCTAACAAGTGATAAAATATAGAACAAAAGTTACAACCTTGAAATCGGAACCATACATACCTAACTGTTATGATTTATGAAGGTGCCAACTTGGGTAAGTTTATAAGGCGAAGGTGTCTTAGCCAAGTTTATAAGGCTTAAAGTCTTGATCCCTTCAACACTGCTGAACACTAACCCCTTTCCTTACTAGAAAAGTAAAAGATAAAAATGCATACCGATCATGTCCAATTAGCCACCCAAAGTTGATCATGGCGTTCGTGCAACCTTTTGGTGCCGATGCCAACAATCGATCAATCTTGGGTACCTTATGATTACTACCTCTCATCAATTGGACAAATTATAACAATTTGCAGTGAAATTTGTGTTGGATATTTTAATGTGTGGTACATGTGAAAAATGAGTCAACAAAGAGAAAAAAAAATCGCACACAAAAAGACAAGGATTTATGTGATTCAGACGTGTGCCTATGTCCACAAATCCAGGATCGGAGCCAGGATTTTTGGTCAGTGGGGGCTAATTGTTAATTAATAAGGATTAATAATCAGGGGTATCTCCAATATCAATCAAAATTGAGTGGTGTATCTTTAATATTTATCAAAATTAAGAGAGGGGCTAAATCACATATTACCTATGTGGCTCTGTCGTCAATTTGAAATACACAAGAGCTATCTCTAATATTAATCAAAATTGATAAGCTATTGGCAAAAATAATAATTAGTGCGGCCTATAGCTCCCACTCACCCCTATGTAGTTCCACCCTTGCACAGATTAGAGCAAGAACAATCACTAGTTTCTTATTGAGTTTTACAGTTCTAAAGATCCTTAATAAAAATAGAAAATCCTTAAGAAAATATTACATAATTGGCTTTTCAAAAATCTTTAAAAAAAAAAAAAATGGTCTGGGGGCTTGGCACCTCAAGCCCCCAGGTAGGGGCACGTTGTCACCTGCACCCATGTTGTTCAATGATGTAGAAACCCAACAAAATACAAGACATTTACACAACAATATATAATTTGATTAGATGATCCTTGAAAAAATACCCATCAAGAATTGTGTGCAAAAAAAGTAAACAAATTATGAGGGAATAAAACAAATCCAACGACAAGCTCTACCCAAAGATAAATGTAATTCACACACTAGCATTACATCCATGGCTATCTAACAAATGATTAGATTGACTAACTAAAAAAGATACCACGAGGAGATAAATTTGATTTGAGTTTAGTGATAATTAAGAAGGCATGGGACCTCATATACATTATAATTATGTTCAATTTAGATTAGTGATAGGTAAGGTTTCTTCTATAAAACTAGACGCGCGGATTTTAGGAAAAATGTCAAAAGGAGAGTTGGTTTTTAGTTTGAGGAAGAAAATTATTCCCCTCGGCAATGGGGTGGGAGAATATTTTCTTAGAGAAATATAACTTTCGTACAAAAAAATGTGCAATTCCTGGAAATCATATTTTCTCATGAAAAAAAAAACATTTTCCCACTCTGATTTCATATTTCCACAAACATTAGATGCCTTAATCAGCTACTTGTCTAAAGAAATAATGAAAGCTAAATATAACTTGAACTATCGAAGAAATAAAAGCTATGGTCAGGTAAAATTGTGGGTTATTGATATTTTTCTAGTTAAAATATTTAATCCATGATCCAGACAATTAATAAGGCCTACATTGTTTTTCTCAACCTTCAATTAATTTTTAAAATTAAATTGAACAAAGATAATATGTAACAAATCTAGCTCTCATTAGAGTCAGTGCTCATGCATGGTGGGTTGAGAAAGGAGACACAAAAGCTGTTAGAGACAATTTAGGAATCCCAAATAACAAGATCCAACTATCAAGATGGTTTGAACTTTGAACTTAGACGAAACAGCCTGTATTTATAAGATTGGGTTTTTGTTAATTAAATTTATGATATAGGTTTGAGAGATACATACAATGAACCAAGGAAGAAGAGAACCTGCCACCTTAGCTCGAGTACATAATTAGATTTCCCTAGATACTCTCTCTATTTCATGTTGTCTAGAGTCTAGATTCCCTCATCTATCTCCTCATATATGGTTTAATATTAATAATCTTCAAGTGTAAGTACATGTAGAACAATCTTATATATATATATATATGAAAAAAGCTTCATTAATTTACAAAATCAACCAATTGGTGAGAGTATTTTTGGTAATTTTTTTGAATATTTTCATAATTAAAAATGAAAACCTTAGGTATACTTGAAGTAATTTTAAGTTCCATCAGATTCTTGCATAAATGCGAGAAGTGTGTCTAGATACTTTTAGCTTCTTTCCGTTGTGGAAACAATTCTAATGTCAATTACCAAACAATATTTTTTTTGATAAAAAAACTTTTTTTTTGGGGGGGGGGGGGGGGAGGGGGTTGTTCTAGAACCGAAAAGGAACCCCAAATTAATGAATTTTTAAACACTATTCAAGTAAACATAATAATAGCTAATGTCTATCTTGACTGCTAAATACTAACCATCCACTCACATTAGTCAATGGTGTCTATTATTGCATTTTTAATTTACACAACTCCATTTCACTACTTATCACATTCATATAGTTCCTAGAATGAGAAAATTTTGATATACAATCATCGGAGCTTTATCCCAAAGATTTGGTGTCAGCTAAATGATCCTCCATGAAATTTTGTCCGAAATCATGTCTTTTGATATTGAAAGATGTTGTACGGTGCAAGTGAGAGTTATGTTAAGATTGGATTTTCTATTGTTCTACCCTGTGTATGTAGGCAATCTTATCGAACTACATAAATCTTTGTCTCATGTGATTGTTTTTATTTCTTCCCTATTTTTCTTTTATCCCTCAAATCTATTGCACTACATTTTTCATAATAAAAGAGATACCAAAAAAGATAAATATTTGAAGACATGTGTTTGCCTAATCAAATAGGGGTCATTGGGATTTTATGTTTTTGCTTGGGACCAGGGGCAGATTTACAATGGAGCCCTTGGTCCCACAAGAATTTTCAAAGTCTATGGATTAGTGAGCTATTGCGACAAATTTTAGCGACGGATAAAAAAATCTACCACTACTATCCCCACAAAAAAAATTTCACTCTTAGTTGTCCTCATAAATTTTTTCTTCTTCTCTTAGTTGCCCCCACATGGGTAAAATCCTAGTTCCGCACATGCTCAGGACTATATATATGTAATAGTGTATTACTGGTCTTCAGGCTAAATCCAAGATTCTGAATTAACCCCTCCTGGGAATTTATGATGATGGGCTATATAATTATGATACATTGCAATGTGGACACTGAACATTTTATCGTGCCATCACAATCTATATAACCATTTCTTAAGTTGCTTAAATTTCATTACTACGTAATACTATATTTGCTTTCATCTCTCTTAAAACATAGTTTCACTTTAATTTTAAAATTTGAATCAATCATTTGCATATTCGTTAGATGACCAAGACGACTAAAAAATGCATCTCCTTGATATTCGATGTTTCAAAAAACCATTTGATCATTATGGAAGTACCAAGAGCACCTAATGTTTATTCTTGTAATGTCACCTAATCACTTGGCAGACCAAAACAATTGCCTCGACAGTTGAGATTCGGATGAGTTTGTTCAACCCTAAACTCAACGTGCTTAACGTTTAATTTAGTGTTAAATATTGATTCTTGTGAAAGTGCTTCTATAAAGAAATATAAAAAGATAACCAAAATAGTTAAATAATTTAAGTTTGTTATATATATGTATATATTCTTGGCTTGGCTCTTCCCAAGACTTTAGTATGCGTACGTGCCACATTCAATTAGATGTAAAACTTTTTCTAATAGAAGCTCTCAAAATGAATCATTAATTAATTATAGTGTTTCTATTGGCACCCCAATCTTTACTTATTACACCCCAAGTAAAAATAGAGAAATTAAGTGATTTGTTGAGGATAACTAGAATTCTATTTTTTGGGTTTAGGATTTTATACAAGCCTAATCATAATTGTAAACAACAACTGAAATTAATGCTAAGATTATAATTTGAGCAGAACCTTGGTAATTTTTAAGAGTGTGTTGTAATCTTTCATTGAGGTATGATAAATAATTTAAAAAATTAGGGTGTAGTAAGAAAAAATTGGGGTGCCAATACCAACTCTCTTAATTAAGTCTTGTAAGAGAAATTAGGGTATTTTAGAGACACCCCCTATTAAATTGGTGATATTAGGTTTACCCTTTTGCAAAATGCAAGATTAGGTTTACTCCCTTGACGATTAGTCAACATTGTGTTTTCTTAATGATTAATGATGAAATTTTGGTTTTTATTTTTTTCAAAATGCTCTCCAAATACTGAAATTACTAAATCAAAATTTGAAAAAAAAAAAATCAAATTTCATTATTAAATGTCAAGAAAAAGTATTGTTGACTTACGATAAAAGGGGGTAAATCTTATCTTGCATCTTACAATGGGGTAAACCTAATATCACTAATTTAAAGGGGTGTTTTTAAAATACCCAAGAATTTATGCTACAGTTGGAATCTATAAATATTATTTATCTTGATTGGGGCCCACTATCAAACTCCATGAATGTGACATGAGCGACATTTTGGGATTGAATAGTCTAATCCATGATGCTCTTTAAAGGTTGTACAATTTGTGCTGAAAACTTAGGGAGAATTACTTAAAGGATCTTGGTGGAGGGAGTTATTTCTAATTAACCCCTAAGTTTTATGATTCTCTTTGTAGTCTATTTAGTAAAACTTTTATTTTTAATCAGTCCTCAACCCTATTTTCATCTAAAAATAATTGGATTTTTGACATCTCAATCGAATTTTAGAGACTTTATTTTATCGGAAAGGATTTAAGAAGGAAGAAAAAGTCACTTTCAATGATTTTTTCAAATATTTTGAAGACGTCTCTAAAATGGGATAAACCTAATATCACTAATTTAACAAGGGGGTATTTCTAAAATACTCAAGAATTTATGCTTCGGCTGGAATCTACTATAATTATTATTCAAGAATGTGACATGAGCTACATTTTGGGATTGAATGGTCTAATCTACGATGGTCTTTACCAGTTGTGCAACTTGTGCTTAAAACTTAGGGACAATTACTTAAAAGATCCTAGTAAAGAGAGTTATTTCTAATTAGTCCCTAAATTTTAGGGCTCTCTTAATAGTTCATTTACTAAAATTTTTTATTTCTAATCAGTTCCTAAATCCTCTTTTCATCCAAAATAACTGGATTTTTGACATCTCAATCAAGTTTTGGAAACTTCATTTCGTCGGAAAGGATTTAAGAAGGAAGAAGAAATCATTTTCAAGGATTTTTTCAAATATTTTGAAGACGTATGTAAAAAGTAAGTTTTTTTTCTTCGTTTTTAAATGAAAATCGATCAAGAATGATTATTTTGATTTGAAATCATCTAAACAAATCATTAGCTCAAGTGTTTAATCGATCTTTCCATGTATTTTACAGTGCTAAACTCACCACTTTTTACTATCGAGTTTGACAACAACTAAAAAGTGATAAGTTCGACAATAAAATTTTTAAACTTGACAATAAATTAAAAGGCGGTAAACTCGATACTAAATAAAAAAACAATAAGTTTGCCAATAATAAAAGACCATTAAGAAATAAAAAGTTTACTAAATGAACTATCAAATTGCCGCCTAAAACTTAGGCAATATTTAAAAATAAATCCCTCTCTCAGGCTTCTTTAAGTAATTTATCCTAAAGCTTAGCTCAAGGCATAATCTTAGGTTCTCCTTCTCCTTTGCCCATCCTATATCCTATTAATTGAGAATAGTATAATATACTCCTCTTTATCTTCAGAGAAATCTTTTTCTTACTAAGATAGTTAGGAAAAAGGGCTTAGTAAGTCTCGTCCACCGTCAAAAATACCTTGATGTGCATGAAACTTAACCTCAAGATTTGTTATGAATCTCAATAATTTTCTTTACAAATCTCAATGTCATTTTAATGGTGGATGAGACTTAGTAAAAAAAAAAATTCTTCATTATCTTAGTAAGGTTAGTTGGACTCTTTTATCTTTACTTGAATATTTCAAATCACCAAATGTTTGGTCATATCAAAGATCACCACCTCGTGGAACATTAAGCATGCACGAGTAGCCTTCAACTCATCATCCTCTATGGTACAATGAACCAAAATAATGGGTAAATGGGCCATACGAACGTGAAATGTGGCCAAATTTTGGCAATACAAGTCAATGTTACAGATTTAATGGCCTAAGTACTCGAAATGTACGGTGCCAAATAATTTAACTTAAGAAACAAAATACATATAAGGCAATAAAAGTTAGGTGGAGATGCCTAATTTATGTTGGAAGTTCTAACTTCTATGTCTACCAATGACACGAGGCGAGGTGAGGCAAGGGGATCCCATGTGCTTGTGTATTACCTTTAAGGTAATTAAAGCGTTTAGAGTGACCACTTTTAAGTATTTGAGGTTGGTTTAAATGAACACTGATGCTGGAGTGACATTGGATTTATTGTGGTTTTTACATTTTTGACATGAAAGTGTGCACATAATCACATTTACGATTATGTGTGCACCTTCACGTCAGAAATGTAAATATCGCAGTAAATCCAATGTCACCCCAACACGACTCTTTAATGAAAGGTTTTGTTAATGGATCTTATTAATGTGTGCCCTAAGGCACACGTTAAAGTGCAATAAATACACTTTGGATATTGAATTTTGTACTGGAAATGCCCTAGCAAATTACTTTTTATCGAAATACCCTCAAATTTCAATTTTCAAAGTGTATTTATTGCACTTTAACGTGTGCCCCTTAAGGGCACACATTAAGTTACATTAAATACACTTTAAAATTTTATTTTCTTATAAAAAAATACCCTAAAAAAAGATGTTACCAAAAATACCCTCAAGTGCTAATTTGTTGGGTTTATTTTATGCACTTTAACCTTTAAATGAATCTTCTCCAAATGTAGAGATTAACTATGAAACTTCTTCAAATTTGTAATGCTCTTAAAAACGTTCATTTATTATGTCATTATATTTCATAACCAGAGTGGTATGAACACAAAAAAGTCAAAAACACAAGGAAACTGAAATTTAGAGGTGGTGCAAACATGCATTGCAGGGTTAGTCATTAAGCTATTACTTTGCGTTGAATTAAGTTAACTTGCAAAAGACGAGCAAAATAGGCACATTTAACCAAGGGTTGAGATCCATTAACCCTACTGTCAAAACATGTAATCTAATAATCAAGATTTATCCCATAGAGGATATATGTTTCATTTGACCACAATTAGGATTTCGTATTTTTCATGATATTGGATCTCGACTTATATGTTATAGACTTTGTTGGTGGTCTTCCTCCTCAAGATCCTCTTTTTGGTGATCTCTACCTTTAATAATTTATTCTCGATGTCTCTTCAATGCGTTTCGACGATCAAATCAATCATAATTTTATAAATGTAGAGATAATTTTAGGGAGAGTTATGTCTCTTTGTCATTGTTTGTCAACTATTTATAAGATCTCATCTCGGTTGATTGTAACAAATGGTGTACTATTTATGTTGCTTCTAAAGGTGTTGATATGAGTTCATTTGGAAGTTCTGGACACAACCTTTTTTTACATGAGAACCACATGCCAAAAAGATGTTACGACCTATCTAATTATTTCTCGCCTATGTTTAATCGATGAACACTCTCATCGTCACTTTATTTCGAGGAGCCTAAATCAATACTTAGATGGGAACTTTTATTGCATATTTTTTAATTGTTGGATTGTTCCTATTGGTTTGATGGTCAATGCACTTCCAAACTCAAGATAATTTTTGCCTACTTTCACACGATCTTTTAACGTAAGACGTAATTTTTTGAATTTAAAAATGGTGAGAAATGCCCTCATAGTAATTAGCGTCTATGTGATCATGTGGGGCATGCATAGGAAAATAGGTTTTCTAGAAAGATGTGTTTTGTAGAGCATGATTAGCTCTTTCGTAGAAAAATATTTTCTTGAAGAAAATGACCATCAAACATTGGTGTGGGAAAGAATATTCTTCCACCTAAATCCTAAGAAAATGATTTCTTCTACGAGTAGTTATGGAGGTTTTTTGGCTGATTTATCTCAAACAACTCAAATCTCCTTGATGATGGTTCCTCTCCTTCCTTTCGAACACGTTGGGGCATCGTTGTAGTGTCTGCCAAAAACCATCTAACACTAAAGTTAGCACTTCAGTTATGGAAAATAATAGAAAAACTTTCATAATCTCAAAAATTGGCTCAAGAATTGGCCTTCCAAAATTCTCCTTCTTCCAAAGAGAGCAAAGTCTCAAAAGTCTTTTCCTTCTAAATCGTCCCCCCTATTTATAGGTTCTCATCTTTTCTTGATCTCTCACCTCAACACATCACCCCCTTTCCTTATTGGGAAATGTTCAGCACCAAACATTTTGGCAAAACATTTTTCAAAACATGGGTTAGAAGTTTTGGAATGAGCTGCTTTTTGGTGAGGATGATCTCTACGGTGAGGAGATCATCATCACCAAAAATCAGCCCATTCCAAAACTTCTAACCCTATCAAAAATGGTTTACAAAAAATGGACGGTCCACAATTTTTCAACTTGCAAACATGGGGCTAGAAGTTTTGGAATTGGCTGATTTTTTGTGAGGAGAATGATCTCCTCACCGTAGAGATCATCCTCATCAAAAATCAGCCCATTCCAAAACTTCTAACCCATGTAGGACAAAAATGGTTGGCTAAAATGTTGGCCAAAATGTTTGGTGCTGAACGGGACCCTTCCTTATTAGTTGGGATTGGGATTTCTTTCATTCTAAATCCTTTGGATGGATAAAAGAAAAATCCTATAAAACATGAAATTATCTCTTTGAAAAAAAAAAAAAGATTGATTGATGCATCAATCACTCCTAGAATCTTGGGATATTTCTCTAATGAGACATAAACATAACAGGAAAACCTATCCTATTATGTTGTTCAAATCTACTCTTCATTCTCAAGGATGAGAAAACACTCAGCTCATTTGACCAAGCTGTGTCGAAAGAGCTATCGATCTTTACAGATACCCCGAGTTTGGGGCAAAATTGGATCAACTCGACCTTCGAACTTCTCTCAAATCTGTACATGTGTAGGGTCTAGATTGATTTTCAAATTTACCCTATACAGTAATGTTATTTGATTATATATTTCATTAGAATATCTATTTCAACTACTATTTATTTAAAAACTGATTTTTCTAAGAAAATATTTTATGAACAATCATATAGCTCTTGACACTAATGTACAAGTCGATAGATTCCCTACCTTGGCAAATTGTCCACATTCTCGCATAAGACATGATAACCCAACAATCAAAGGGTACCTGTAACCCACCTAACAAGCTATGTATTATTATCAAAAAGTACTCCTTTTCACAGCAAAGATATTAAAGAGATTCTGTTAAAATGAACAATTTGAAGGGCAAAAAAATAAATAACCTGAATTCAGGTATTTAACTAAAACCGTTCATTTTCAAATCTGCATGTCTTGTACTCTTTGTTACTGTATATAATATTTTTCTGACTAAAATAAAGTCTTCTCAATGACACATATTTTTTATTTAATTTTTCAATCACGTTGAAAGTGTCTCATAAATCAAACCTTCCAATTATTTCAATTAAAAAAGAGTCGTCATAATAGGACTCGTCCCGGTGACATACTCAATCGACTCCCTCACATACGCATTTTTTTTTAATAGTGAAGTGCAATCGTATACCTAGAGACGTACAAATCTATGGTTCTCAAACTTGTCATGTCTGAGAGACGATTGAGTATTCCACATGGCAAGTCATCTTATCATGACTCATTAAAAAATTATACCCAAATGAAGTCAATTACTTTCACTTTTTTATAGTGAAGCGCAATCGTGTATCCAGAGACGTACAGATCTATGATTCTTAAACTTGTCATGTCGGAGAGTCGATTATGTATGCCACCTGGCAAATCATCTTATCATGACTCAATAAAAAAATTATACCAAAGAGAAGTCAAGTGCTTCTTCTTCTCTTTTTTGTTGTTTGGCCTTTAACTTGACTAATTTTATTGGTTTATAGCCCAAGATTAAAGGAGACATGTGTGTGGTTGGCTCCTCTCTAACATACCATCTAATAGTTTATAGTATTATATCACTCCCACCTCACAATGAAGGTAATTGTCATGGATCAAACTCCAACGTGGCCAACTCATTGTTAGCTCTCATCTTGAAGTCGGAAGTGGATACTCTGTAGCACAACAATCTTGTAGCACTTTCTCCACAGATGAGAGAGAGTCGTGTTTTAAAAAATATATCTTAACCTTCTATTGTTTATGCTTTAGATCTAATTTAGACAAAAAAATAAAAACATTTTTTCCACTGATCCAAGTCCTTGAAAATGGACGGCCATTGAACACTCAACATTTGAATGATTTGTATGGTTGATGCAGTGTTCCTTCAGTCATTTAAATCATACTACAAAGTGCCATACAAGAGATTTGCTTCTCTTGAAATCACGTTTGGATAAAAGCCACGTCCACTAACAATCAATATTAATGTATTATATGGTCTAGAAAAATCCTAAATTTTTATTAAGAAATAAGTTTTCTAAGTTGTTAAAGGAACAATAAAGAACCACATTGACTATTTTTTTTTTTTAAAGAATTGTGATAATCCGACACTCTTTTTCGTACATTTTCTAAGTTGGTAGTTCATAAAGTATTAAATCTTTCTTTTTATTTATTTTAAAAAAAAAAGAGTCAAATTATCACGACTCATTAAAAATAATTAATTTAACCAACTTTTAATCCATATATTTAACTCTTTTTGTAGATCTGACCTGAAATATGTCACAAAGTTTTCTCTCTCTCTCTCTCTCTACATAGGAAGTATGGTGGGCTGAAAAGCCACTTATTACTATAGTGAAAATAGAAAGTATAAATGTGAGTGGCCACCATGAAGAATATGCCAACACCTAATGCTTCTTGCCCTCGGTAAAGTACAAGAACAAAGTCAATTAATCACGTGGGTATATAAAAATATAAAAATAAAAAACAATCTAGATGCCTTGTAGGCGTTGAGAATCTGCTTGACATGAGTTGCTATCATATTGCTGGCATATGACATGATTAGTTTTAGAGTCGTGCTGGGGTGATACAAACGAAGACAGGGGTGTGACAAAATGATGTGGTGTCATGCATAGTATCGTAGATGCTTTTTCGTGAGATACAAGTAAAAAGCATCTACGGTTATGTGCATGACATCACATCTTTTTTTTTGTCATCTTTGTGTTTTCGTTTGTGTCATTTCAATATTTTTCTTATTTTTAAAGTGATTCAGATTCTTTCCTTCAATTTTTAGTTGGATAGTGTTCCAGGCACCTCAATCATTACTAAGGGTACCTCACACCATAGTCTTTTTTTTTTTTTTTTTATATCTTATATGAGTTAAAAGTTTCAGAATGAGTTGATTTTTGGTGAGGATGAGCTCCATATGGTGAAGAGATCATTCTCATAAAAAATCAGTCAAATTCAAAACTTCCAAACCAATTAAAATAAATAAAAGAATAGTAAATCATCTATTTTTTTATAAATCACTTATAATGGGATTAGAAGTTTTGGAATGGACTGGTTTTTTTTTTTTTTTTTTTTTAAGGATGATCTCCTCACAAAAAAAAAAAATTCATACTCACTAAAAATCAACCCATTAAAATGACCTAATTATGACCTTCATCTTTAACCTCTAGATAAAATTCATTGATTTTTCTCCTTAAAAATATAAAAGACAAGATTGCATGGGAGAAACTAGTAAAGAGTTATTAGTTTTTAAATGTAAAATCCAATGGTTGACATTTATCATCGGGATAAATATCTATGAGATTTGTGTTATTAATATACTCATAAATCTCAACCATTGGATTTTGTGTACAAAGAGTTGGGATAATGTGTTTTTTTTATGAGTCATTCTTAGGAGTCGACAGAACCCAACCCTTAAAAATAACCTAAATATCATTTTCTTCAACTTCTAATAAAAAATCTTTAATTTTCTTTCCAAAATCATTCATCTTCAAACTCTTCAACTATACCACTAACTATATTTTGTCCCTTCTATGAGAAAATCCTGGCTCCACTCCTACAAGATTACTACTTGATATTTCGTAAGATATTTATTAAGTTAATAAAAATTAATTAATTAATTAAAAAATTATCTCTAATGAATGAAACGAAATTTTAAAAATAATTGAGTATTACCCTTAGAAAGTTAGTTCAATGGCAAAACTTACGACAAGGGTTTGTTCTCTCTGATCGTAATATTTTTTAAATTAGATGTCCTCAACTTATATTATTGTATCATGAGGTCCAAATGCGCAATTATAAGGACTAATCCCATTTCAGAGGATGCAAGGAGGGTTACATCAAAATAAAATTATTTAGAAAAAAAAATTCAAAATTAATAACTAAATTAGAAATGTTCTAATTAATGGTTTTGATCTCTGGAAAATATGTTTCAGTATTTAAAATTTATTATTAGTTTTTTTTCTTAATAAACTGTCCGTACATCTTACAGTAAATAGCAACGTGGCGCGCTATGCTTCAAATTTATCGTTTAGTTTGATAGTCAAGTAAACGACAAACTGAACCGCTAGCTTACAAATTCTAATTATGAATGTCATGCGAAGACATAATCCACGAACAGAATTCGTTCAATCAGTTAACGCACGGACGAGATGTCTTTGACAACTCATGTTGTGCCCCACAATCCTAACATTACCAAGTCCCCACAACTTTCGGTGTCACTCTATAATTTACTCCGTTTTGTTTTTCTAGAAAATATTTTCACAATAAATCTAGTTTTCTTTCAATTTATTTCCAATAAAAGAGATCAAGAAATGGTCTATGTGGAGGAAATGGAATTAGAAGAACCTTTCGTCACATGTACTTACTTTATTTATCACGTTACACACTTATCCCATTTTTAATAAAAAACAAATGATTTTCGGACTTGAAATTTTTACTCGATCTGTACTTAGTTGACGTGGTATGGGAACAAAACCATTGATCGTTTTCTTTGTGTATTTCAAATAAAAATCTATAAAAGAGGGATCAAGAAAATAATTTTTACTCGTTTTATATTTTCTAGAAAATAATTCCACAATAAATAGAAATTATCTTTCAATTTATTTCCGATAAAGGTAATCAAGAAATGGTCTATGTGGAGGAAATGGAATTAGAAGAATCTTTCATCACATGTACTTATTTTATTTTCCATGTTACACACTTATCCCTCTTTTAATAAAAAAATGAAATATTTTTTGACTCGAAAATTTTTACTCGATCTATACTCAGTTGATGTGGTAAGGGTACAGAACCGTTGATCGTTTTCTTTGTGTATTTCAAAGAAAAATCTATAATTTTGTGCCCTTGCCATGTTATCCACGTACAAATTGAGTGAAAAAATTCGAATAAAAAAAATCACGACTTTAATAAAAAATAATCGATGACTCCCCACTCTACGTTTTCAATGAATATATGAGATACCTTTACACTTGTCTACGAGAGATTAAATGAATAATTACCCCATCTTTGAACTCTTGCCAAAAAGTTTTTTTTTAAATTAACAAAAAATCCATGACTCTTCTTATCTTTCAGATAATATTTATATATATATTTGACAATCCTTATTCTTGAATTTTTCTGGAATCCATCATCTTCAATCATTAAATTTTTTTAATAAAATTATATAAGAAAAAAAATATTATTTATTTATTTTTATTTATTTATTTTAAAAATATATAATAAAAAATATCTGATAATTAATCAAATCATAAAGATAATAAGTCATGATCTTATTGGCAAAATCCAAAATTAAAGTTATATTTTGTAGAAGAGAATCAAGAGTTTTTTTTTTTTTTTCCTTTCAGGGCAACATGTATCGGTCATTTTCAATTATGTCTCAAATAAGACCGAAATTAAGGCGGTTATGTGGTCAAAATCCAAAGTTGGTAGATAGAATTAGAGTTGTTATTGGCACCTGAACTTTCACTTATTACATCACATTAAAGATTAAAACACATCATTCAAATATTACAGAGATTTATCTCAAAGTACAATATAAGAATTACAAAACATTATAACATGATCAAACAATTTCAACAGTTGTTTACATGCTCATATAAAATCTTAAATCCAAAAAATAGAAATTTAGAAAAAAAAAAAAAAAAAAATGAGAGAGAGCTTTTATTGGCACCCCAACTTTTACTTAATGTTCATCATTTACTTATTTTCTTTAATTTTAATCAGGATGTAATAAGTAAAAGTTGGGATTCCAATAGCGACTCTCTAGAATTAAGGGTAAAAAATTAAGAGCTTTGGATGTCGTTAGCAAGATATTTTTATGCAACTATTTCGGTCAAAGGGTTACTATTGCCACACCAATTTTTACTAACACCACAACAGCGATGTGCAATTATTTGGTGATTTACTTAGGAATTGGTGTTGCATTAGTAAAAGTTGGTGTGGCAATAGCAGCTGACTTATCTAAAATTCCCACATTTGAGAGAGAGAGAGAGATAAGGAAGAAGACGCATATATATCAAAAGGCGTCATGGGGTGTGGGCCAGTGTAAGACACGTGGCCAACATATAGACGCCAATTAAAGAAGGCGCACATGGGCTAGACACGGCCGACGCGGGGGCCACGGAATCGAAAGCCGTCGATTTATCTTAATATCTAAGTCAATTAAATTAAAGTATTAAATAAAAGAATAATATCGTTTCTAAAGACCAAAACACCCTCGCGTCGATTTATCTTAATATCTAAGTCAATTAAATTAAAGTATTAAATAAAAGAATAATATCGTTTCTAAAGACCAAAACACCCTCGCTATTATATATATAAATAAAAAAAGTCTAACCAAAATTCAAAACTAAATGTAATTAAAAGTATCGATAGAGAATTTAACCTTATTTGTATGATCGTCATTTAAAGTAAAATATGCCTAATTGCAATCGAATCGAATGAAATGATTTTATGCTTGATATGTTTAAGGACACCACTCTATGGCTAAGCTTTATTCAGACAACATGGTGACAACATGGTGTTTGACACATGTAAGGTTTGGAATTTGACAAATGTCAAGTAATTTATCTTTAAAGTATTATTTAGAAAAGAGTCGTGATAATCTGACGTCCTCCTCTGACATACGCTCCCATAATAGAACCTTAGATCATTTCATCGGGATACACAAGAAAAGATTTATGGTTCTATGTATCTTAGGGCAAATGATCTATGGTTCTGTGATGGGGGGTGTAGGGGAGCATATGTTAGAGGGTGGGCGTTAGAAAATCATTATTCTTTAGAAAATTATGGATTTTATAAAGTAATTCTATCCAATCCGATGTAAGAAAAAGTCATCCACTCAGCCTCTTTAATGGACTTGGCCATGTGAAGATATTTGTATCTGATTCATATAGAATGATGATGTGCCATAAAGGGATTCAAGTTCTTCCCATATTTTGCAAAACCTCAATCTAAGTACTTTTACTTTTGAAAGAAAAACTTAGGTTTACCTCCAATAAGCTATTAAATCCCTTATCCCCAAATACAAGGTTTGGTCTTCAACCATTGACTTTTTCCCACTTGTGTTAATTTAAAGAAAAAATTAGAAAGTTTTCACCTTTTTCAACTCTTTTCTTCTTTCTCTCATCTCTTTTTCTCTGTTCTTTCTCCCAATTTCGTTTTTCTTACTTCATTATTTCATTTAGGGGTGGAGTCAAGATTTTATTATAGTGTGGGCAAACTATATTTACTGGTAAGTTGAAAAGCTTGAAACTAAATAATTTTAGGGAGAAATTTAGAGATTTTTATTAGGAAGTTGAAGAAAAGGATATTTAGGTATTTTTCCAATTAGTTTATGAGAGAAGATCCATTTGAAAGACAATGTCATCTTCAAAAACTAGAAGGGAGTGGGCAAAAATTGGAAGGAGGTGAGGGGTGGGGGCAAATAGGGAGAGAGTGGGGGAAAAATAAGGTATGTAGTTTTAAAAAAACTACATACCTTATTTTTTCCTCATTCCCTCACAAACTCCTTACTAGCTCCTTATTTTCCCTCATTCCCTCACAGAATTCTTACTGGCTTTGCTCATAATTTCATCTCTTTACATTGTTCATCCCTTTATTTTTGTCTTTAATATTCCATTATCTTTATCCTTTTATAAAAATCTTTAGTTTTTCTTCTCAAAATCTATTGTCTTTAATTTTTCCAAAAATCCAATTTAGTTTTTTATGATTAAAGGTCAAAGGAGCTAAAATATGCAACAAAATTGGCTCAAACAAAAACTATTTTATTAATAGGATGTCTGAGGAATAGAAATAGGCCGATGGCTTTCAATTTCATTTCAACTCTCTTGAATGATACGAAATTGGTCAATTTGTAAAACAACAAATCTCAATGGCATAGAGAAAATCTCGTACACAACTTTTTTTCCACCTATTTCTCCAATATAAGTTAATGAACAATAAGTTTTGATCAATCTAAATCAAAATGTAAATTACCCTAATTCATAAAAACAAACGGTTGAATTCATCTCTAATTAACAGATCCTCAATAATAAAAAAATCTAATTTACCAAAAAGATTTGATTTTTTGGAGCTTAGATTAATAGAACATTTACTAATTAATCAACAATTAACACATGGATAGACTAAATTGTTATTGTTTGTGGAGCCTGATGGTACTGGTTAATAAGGAGTACTATTCATCATCTTTTAACACAATGACGTTTTCTGTAACTATGGGTTTTCTCCTTATAGTGGAATCAGTGAGATTCATGGACATACCGAAATCTTGAGGAAATCACATAAAATCTTTGTGTAATTGTATCTTTTTTTTTTCTCAATTTGTTTTCTTAGTTCTGTTGCACTTATTTTCTTAAGATCAACCTCATATTGAATTTAATTGAATCAAAATGATTCAAACAATTTGATTAACAAGGTGAAGCTAGTAAGGAGCCAATGGGGGCAATTGCCCCACAAAACTTCTTTGGATGATTTTAGATATCCTTTGCACTTAATTTGAGATACCCTTATATTTTCAATTAATTACTTTCTATACTATGACTGATTAATTGTTATGGGGATATAGAGAATTAAACGGTGTTGTAAGAGAGAAACAGGCAAGGAAGATGCAAAGAGATGGGAACTCACAACGATATCACAAAACAGGGACATCTAATACGAAGAAGGTTGAGACTCGGAAGGTACCACACAAAGTAAGGGAGGAACCAAGGTACCATATGCATTTATATGATCAACGCTAATACCAATAAACCACCCCGCCCCAAGTGTTTAATGGTTTGTTGATGCCAGACCACCTACTAACGTTTCAAGTACATTGGCCAAGATCATATGTAGCTTCGCATTTCGTGGTCGATAGGACTAAGCTTTCATATTGTCACATGTCATCATCTTATCAATAGTATACCCATTTTTGCATTACAACTAGGAATCCTAAGATTGTAAATAGGAAATGCTTTGAAAGAAAAGTTATGGGATTTTCACTCTTTTAAGTTGAAACTCAGTTGAACAGCTTACTAACTTGATCATTGAATTATTTTCTGTAAAAAGTAGTAGGAGCCAAGAAATTTGACGACCATTGTTACCAAATCAAAGAAGGAAGGAGTGGAGATCTGAGATCTACCAGATATACTAGGGGTGGCAATGGGTCTGGTCATGTTCGTGTCGTGTTGAGGTAAGAGCATTATGAAAATTTACCAAACCCAAACCTAACCCATTTAATAATCGTGTCAAAAACTTAAACTCAAACTTAACCCATTTATAAATAGGTATACCTTAACCCAAGTCATATATGACCTATTTAATAAAATTCTAATTTTTATTGGAAAAAATAAATTCTTTTTCCACCACCAAAAATAAAATATCATTATTAAAAATAAAGTCACACAACCGTAAACTAAATTCAATGGTGAAAAACAACTTTCTTTTGAAAAAAATTTAAAGTTCTTAGAATATTTTTCTTTACAACCATGTGGCATCAGATTGAATTCTTGGATGCCATAAGGTGATGTAGCCAGAAAACAGAAGGAAAATGTTTTTCATTATTATTATTATTATTGGCTAAGCAAAGGGTATTTCATTATCACATTAAACATAGTAGTCTTATTTAGTAAAATATTAAATCTTATAGAGGGTCATTTTGCCTAATACATTTTGCTAATAGGAATCAAACACTACATACCTTTAGATTTTAATGAAAAAAATGAAGTAAAAAAATATAAATATAAATAAATAACTTATTAGGGAAAGCGTTTTTTTCTTTCCTAAATTAAAGCTCAATCATTTATTAATTTAAAAATATCTTGAAACATCATTTATATTTTATAGAATTTGATAATAAAAAAAATTTAAGAAATTCTATAAAAAAAAATGAGTAATTAAAAAAAATTCTTAAGTAATTGTTAATTTATTTAAAATTACACATTAATGATAGAATAATTAAGTGGGTTGACGCCCAGAACCCAAACCCATTTAATTCGTATCGTTTTTGAGTCGTGTTCATGGGTCATGTTGAGATTGCCACCCCTAATTTATACCCCATTAAGGTAGTTATAATTTTCTTAATATATTTGTTTCCTTATTAATAAGGATGAGGATTAGGATAGATTTAGTATGTTTTTCTATATATTAAGACATTTTTAAGATCTTTGCAATTTATCCAATTGTCAATAGATTTATTGCCTTGTTAGTATTCTATCACCTAATCTAATCTTCTTGTACTATGATTAGGTGCAAAAAGGATGAGGCCATTCTCATCATTTTTCCTTTAGTCAACCTGAATGATCAAAAGTCAAAGGACAAAGTCTAGATCTTCTAGTTTACATAGAAGAGATATAAAATACCCCATAAGACTATATTAAAAATGAAAGAAAGATAACTTAGTGAATATTTGAGATGCCCTTCTCTGATGGATAACTTATGACATATTCATTAACTATAGTCCCTCCATGAGAAATTAATAAAATGATCAAAATATCCTTATAGTTAATCTCTTCAATATTTAGGATGAAAACTTTAAGAGTAGTGCTAGAATGACCTCAACAAGAGACACACGAGGGACACTTTGACGTGGTGGTGCGCTCATGTTCGTAGTTGCATTTTACTCATATCTTGGAGAAAATGCATCTACGGGCATGCACACGATACCACGTCAAGATGTCCCCCGTGTGTCCACCACTGAGGTCATTTCAACATTAATCAAACTTTAAATCATTTGGCAATCCTTTATCCCCTCACCAAAGTCCAAATTCTTCTTCTTTCTTTGAAAATTCATCTTCTTCAACCCTTGATCTATTTGATGAAGTCATTGAATGTAATTTTTTTTTTCTTTTAATTTAAAAAATTGAGTTAAGTAATTGATTTGTACCAAGAAAATAAGATCTGACAATAACGAGAAGACACGAGAAATTTTTAGTAAGTCTTTAATGAAACACTCGAATCAAGGGTGACTAATCGTGATTTTTTCAAAGTTAAAGATTTTTTCAAATCATAATTTAATCGATAAATATTAAATCGTGATTGAAGTGATAACTATTAAATAGTGATTTAATCGCAAGTTTTCCCAAAAATCAAAGATTTTGTCATTATGAAAGAGTTAGGTTGGAATGACATTGAAATTGACATCGTTTCACACATTGGAGTGTACAGAACCGTAAATGCTTCTCCCTCGTATCTCAATGAAAAACATCTATGGTATCGTACACATCCATGTTAGCAATGTGTGAAACGATGTCAATTTTACTTAGGAAACTCGTTTTCTTGCCATCCTACCTAGTTGTTGATTTAACAAAGTCGATACTGTAGTTTGTTACAAGTTGCTTAGCAAGCATACAAGAAAAAAAATGAAGTTTTACTATATTTTTCAATTACTATCTAATAATTTGCTAACTTGGAAAGAGGCTAATTTGAAGACTTTTAAAAATTAAAAAAATAATAATAATAAATAAATAAATAAGAAAAGAGAGAAAAATAAGGGTAGTTTGGTAATTGTGAAGATATAAAGATAAACGCCAAAGTTAAGTTGCAAAGAACGTTAATCGACGCGTAACCGACGCTACTGTACAATGTTCAGACGCCCCCATAAGTAGTAAAATTGTTTCTACTTACTTCATCTTCAGCCAAGCCACGGCTTAACTACAGTCAAGTTTTAATCTAACCATGGTTTAAAACCCCCACCAAAAGTTACCGACGTTATTTCTTAGACAACTAGATAGGATCGGAACAGACAACAACATCTCTCTCTCTCTCTCTCTCTCTCGAGTTGCAGAACTTGACGAAAAGCTTTAATGGCGGAAGAGAAAACTTGAACAGATTGGTACTACTCTATCGATGCGTTTTCATTTCTTCTTCTTGGTACATCTTCGTTCGATCCTTTATTCTGCAAATATTTAGTTCTTTTTTTCTTTGCGTCAGTTAAGAAAAGTTCTTACTGTGTAGCTTGATGAGGAATTTTAATGGATTCTTTGAAGCTTTTGCAATTGGTTTGACCTTTGTCTTCTCTGTTTGTTCTCGTTGCAACTCTTCCTCGAGTTTTTTTAGAGAAAAATAAGATTTTTTTTTTCATTTACAGTTCTTTTTCTCTGGAATTATATTTTTTTTTCTGAGCGAATCGATGTCAGAATTCGCTGGATCCGCAGCGGTATTGGGCTTTGGTTTCGCTGAAAAATGTGTCCTTTGGTACTTTGTTGAAGTCTTCCATGGGTTTTCTTTCATTTCTGTAGTAGTTCGTACGTGTCAATATATACTCACAATCACAGAGGTTCTTGGTTTTCAGAGCTTTTCTTTTTTCTTTTTTTTTTTAAAATAATTTTAATTTTAATGATTTTTTGTTCTTAATCGGTCTAATCAGGTATTAGTGTTGAAATTTGCCCTTCTTGTTTAATTTTTGGGTCGTTTTTTTCCTGCCGATATGATTCTTTTTTATTTTAAGCATTATAAATCACTGTAGATAGATCAGATTGTTGGTTCTCTCTATCGTTTTTTAGGACTGATTTCGAGTTAATTTTTCCATTGATCAGTTCTCAAGTGGTTGTAATTGGACGCAATCTCATGGGTGTCAATTTATTTCTTTGATTTTTAATAGCTGAAAAAGTCTTCGTCTCCCCCCCCCCCCCCCCCCACACACACACCCCAAAAAAAAAAAAAAAAAATTTCTCACCATTCTATGTGATATTTTTTTTTTTTTTTTTTTTTTGATAAGTATAAAATTTTATAAAATTTTTTTTTTCTATGTGATAATTATTTTTTTTTGTTAGATTTTTTTTTTTTTTGATTGTTTGATAAATATTGAGATGTGTGAAAATATGAGAAATTTCTACTATTTTTAAAATTCTTAGGAAATTATTTCTTATCTACCTTACAGGGTCTTATAGCGAATTTGGGTTCTCTGTTTGCAGGAAACCACAAGGGTTTTAGTAGTTCCCAAGTGATATTTTGTGGGAATCCTCTGAGAAATTCAAGATAGCAAGAGTTAATTAAGTCTAGCTGGGATACAATATAATTGAGGTCCTGTTTGTGAGTTAGGGTGGATTTTGGGTGTAGCTTTGGAATAATGAACATGTTTGAAGAAATGGGTTTTTGTGGGAATCTCGATTTTCTTTCGGCTCCACCAGCGGAAGTAGATCTAGGCCGGGAAGCTGAGCCAGAGGCAACCGTGGAGGAGGACTATAGTGATGAAGAAATGGACGTCGATGAGCTAGAGAGGAGGATGTGGAGGGATCGGATGCTTTTGAGGCGACTTAAAGAACAGAACAAGGGGAAGGATGGAGTTGTTGACACAGCGAAGCAGCGACAATCGCAAGAACAGGCACGAAGGAAGAAGATGTCACGGGCTCAAGACGGGATCCTAAAATACATGCTGAAGATGATGGAGGTTTGCAAAGCTCAGGGCTTTGTTTATGGGATCATCCCAGAGAAGGGGAAACCCGTGAGTGGGGCTTCCGATAATCTTCGAGCTTGGTGGAAGGAGAAGGTCCGATTTGATCGTAATGGGCCCGCTGCGATTGCCAAGTACCAAGCAGATCATGCCATCCCAGGAACAAGCCAAGATTGTAATTCAGTGGCCTCCACTCCTCACACCTTGCAAGAACTCCAAGATACCACACTTGGATCGCTCCTATCGGCTCTGATGCAGCATTGTGACCCACCCCAGAGGCGGTTCCCATTAGAGAAGGGTGTTGCCCCACCATGGTGGCCTACTAGCAATGAGGAATGGTGGCCTCAATTGGGCTTGCCGAAAGATCAAGGCCCTCCGCCCTACAAAAAGCCTCATGATCTGAAGAAGGCGTGGAAGGTCAGTGTCCTCACAGCTGTTATCAAGCATATGTCGCCCGATATTACTAAGATTCGCAAACTTGTGAGGCAGTCAAAGTGCTTGCAGGACAAAATGACGGCCAAGGAGAGCGCCACTTGGTTAGCCATCATTAATCAAGAGGAGGCCTTGTCTCGAAAGCTCTATCCCGAGAGCTGCCCACCAATGTCGTCAGTCGGTGGGAGTGGATCTTTTTCCATGTGCGATGGGAGCGAGTATGATGTTGACGGGGTTGAAGATGATGCTAATATTGAAGTAATGGAATGCAAGCCCCGGGATATCAATTTGTTCAATTCGGGTATGGGGGAAATGAAGGAGAGGTTACTGGTTCAACCGCCACATGTTGCTCCGATCAAGGGAGAGGTTATGAATACTGATTTCATCAGGAAGAGGAAGCCATCTGATGAGCCAGACATGGTAATGGAACAAAATATCTATACTTGCGAGTACCCTCGGTGCCCATACAGCGATTATGGCTTCGGTTTTCTTGACAGGACTTCAAGGAACAATCACCAATTAAGTTGCCCATATCGAAGTCCTTCTCCGGGGTTTGGAATCTCAGCAAACTTCCATATTAACGAAGAGAAACCATCGGTCTTCTCCTCATTGCCCTTTGTGCAACCCAAACAGGTGGCACCAACGCAAAATCCAAGCCCCCCACCATCTTTTAATCTATCAGGACTTGGACTCCCTGAGGATGGACAGAAGATGATAAGTGATCTTATGTCGTTTTACGATTCTAATCTTCAGCACAAGGACTCAAACTCAAACCCTGCAGCAGCTGTGGAAGATAAGAAGTATTTGCAGCCAAAGATTCAATTTAATGAGAACTTTAATGGGCAAGGGGTTGTAATGGGAGGTAACATCTTTGAAGAAGCCACCATACCCATTAATCAAACAGTGTACCCAAGAGAGGAAATTCAGTTTGATCAGCATAATAAGGTGTTTGATTCGCTATTTGAGAGCCATCCTAGTGAAATTCCTGCCGACTTCAGATTTGGATCTCCATTCAACTTGACCTCGGTCGATTATACAGAGTTTCTACCAAGAGGAACGACGGAAATGCTGTCGAAACAGGAAAGTTCAGTATGGTACATGTGAAGATGATTAAAACAATTGTCTGAGCTCCATTGCAGTATATTCTTGGAGGTAGTGGTTTGCATTAGTTAATATGGGGTTTTATTGATAAGGGTCTTGTTTTCTTCAGACTTGAAACTCTTTGGTGTAGGATTTTTAGGGGTTTGCTTTCATTGCAGGTTTGAAAATGGATGGAAAAGTGGGGGAGGCGTCCGATCTCGATCCTGTTTTTGAAAAGCTTTTATAGACTTTAGGTGCTGCAAAAACTTCTATATATATATATATTGTGTGTCAAAGTTAAATTACAAAAATGTAGTTGTTTAATTAAACATGTTCAGTATGGTGTGTATTGTGTTATGCTTGTTTACTTTGTGTTTGTTTCGTTGGCCCTCTTATGGTGTCAAAGCTCTGCATATATTTATGAATAATTATGGTTGGATCTGATTATCATGTTTTGCTTCTGAATTGAGATGCTATACTTTGCATATGTAGTTACTCTTTGTTTACTTCCTTCTTTCTAAAATTTATACTTTTTTGTATTTGTGGTTAATGTAGAAAGACACGAAACCTTTAGGAGGGTCTGTATGATTGCATCTGAAAATACAGGACAATGGTTTAATAGGAAATTTATTTATTTTCTCATCAAGACCTTCAAAAAAGAAAAAGAAAAAAAAAATCTCTTTATGACATTGTCCTTGGTGCATACCTGCATACATTTTCAGAACCATATTTGCAGAAAATTGATTTTGTGAGTAATAGCAGCTCCAACCTTTACTTATTACACCCTAATTTCTTGAATTATTTAGCACAATCCAATTAAATATCAAAACACACCATAAAAACATTACATAGGTTTTGGCTCAAATTATTTTCTCAACATTACAAAATCTTATTACACTCAGTTCAAAAAATTTCAGTAGTTTACAAATATGATTAGGTTCATAAAATCTTAAATCCCAACAAATAGAAATCTAATCAAAAAAGAAAAAAAAAAAACTTTGTAAAATAATCAAAATAGCAAAGATAATATAATCGCACAAAATACAAGGATTTACGTGATTTAGTAGTGTATTCACATCCACGGAACAAAGTAAGAACAATCATTATTTTCTTATAAATTTTATAATCTTAGAGAGATTTCTTTATATAACAGAGTTACCAAAATATGTAGAACTCTCCAAAACAAAAATCTCTTCAAAAATAAAAATTTTTGAAAAAAAATATTACATGATTGCCTTTTTTGTACTCTTTAAAAAATTGGATACAAAACATTTACTGCAACAAGTGCTTCAATTGGTATCCCAACTTTTACTGATTCTAAACCATTTACATATTTTCTGTCCCCAACCCTTTGTTGGGCCAAAAACTTGACTGACAAGACTAGAGCCGACCCAATTGGATGATTCATGGAAGTATCTATTTCAATGGAAAAAGAATTGAATAATGGATGGCAACAGCATGAGAGAGAGAGAAAAAAAGAAAGAAAAAAAGTAGCAGGCGAGGTGGTCAAATAGTTTCCTCACGGGAGTTGGGTTGGCGTGGAAAGCGAAATCTCACACTCACTTTGATGGGTTCTCTATGGTGGATAAGAAGCCACAACCCACAGATGTCTTTTGTATTGTACTGTAATGTGGATAAAGATGACACACACGCACGACACAGCCACAAAGACCAAGACAAGTGTGAATTACTCCAAAATATCCTGAGGCTTTATTATCATATTTTAGTTGAAGAGTCTAGTGGGGCTTTCAAATATCAAACATCTTTATCAAATATGTGGAAAGTCAAGTCCTCAGACGCCAGATTTGAATGGACCTCAATAATTTACTAGCTTTTATTTTTCTAACATTTATATCTATATATTATAGAGGAAGGAATTGAACAAAAATAAACAAAAATAAAAAATGGATCATTTATGGATAAAATCTAGTCTTTGGTGAATATCTAACATATATTCATTCCTTTTCAAATAGATGATGTACCCCTTGACAGCTTGACCATAGTTATTCCAAACGAGATTAACTGAAAATTAACTCTTTTCTTGTCTAAAATTTTTCTTCATTTTCAACCTTAGGTTTTGGATAGAAAATCAAGAGCTTTTAGGGGGAGGGGGGATATATTTTTTAGACTCGTGCTAGAGTGACCTCAAGTTAGAATCTCATATCGCACTTCTTGACGTGAAAGCGGATAGGAACCATGGATACTTTTTCGCTCATATCTCAATGAAAAACATTTATGATTCCCATATACTTTCATGTCAAGAAATGTGATATGAGGTTCCAATGTGAGGTCACTTCAGCATTGTTCTATTTTTTAACATAAAGATTGAAGATAATAGCTCCTTAGAAAGAGAGGAATGGTAAGGTGATCCATGGCAAAGAGAAGTCTATCCAAGAAGTAATTCTGGATAATTTGGGTTGGCTCTTCCATCAAAGCAAACCAAGCAAGGAGTTTGCAAGGGTGTTCCTTGAAAATTTTGTTTTTAGGTGGGATGTTTTGTGCCTTGTGTAGTAACAGTTGGACTTGTTGTTTTCTTTAGTTTTTAGTTTTGTCTTCTCATCTTCATGTACTTGGGGCCAACCTCGGTCTCTTTTATCAATAATTTTTTTATATTTATAAAAAAAAAAAAGTAATAATAATCAAGTGATTGTGATAGGTAGAAGAAGGGGGTAGTTAGGTCATACCATATCAATCTATTACCAAAGACCATGGTCAAGGCTTATTCTCTATTTCTCTCACAAATCATGGAGGCATAATGACAAAAGAGGGGTTCAAGAATAATTTGACAAGTGCAAATTTCTAAACCTCTCGAAAGAGTCGTGATGAATCCATGCTGTAAATCATACAAGATCTGTATGCGGTTGACGTGACAAGGGCACAAAATCATAGATCTTTTTCTTCAGGACACACAAGAAAAAAGATACCTGATTTTGTACCTTTACCACATCAACAATGTACAGACCACGTATGATTTACTGCTTGCATTCATCATTAGCCCTCTCCAAACCATACAAGTTCACGGTGAATCCATGCAAAGGGTTTGATTATAATATGCTAAATTCTAAATATACAAATGGAACCTAACCATATATATCTTTTCAATTATATATTTCAAATCATCCACACTTTAACAGTAATATTTTTTTAAGTATGAAAGATGTATTTTATATATTAGATGACAAATAACACTTAAAAAGAATGATTTTTTTACAAAGTCATCGATTAAATTATGATTAATTGTGATTTTTTGAAAAAAAAAAAAAAACATGATTTAATCGTTGATGTTTGTCACTATGCATGAAGGTCAAGGGGCGTCTATCATAAGTTTAGAAATAGGGGTGGGGAGGGGGGATACTAAGATTTGTAGGGGTTTTGTTCTAAATAACCAAAAAATAGAAAGGTCTTTTTCAGTGCCACTCGTGTCGAAATAGCCAAGAAAGGTCCAAATACAGCAGACAATCTCTAATGAATTTGGTGTCAGTTAGGTTAAAGGCCATACAGCATTGTCACGAGTATGGGTGGGTCCCACTTACTCTCACCTCCCAGTAGTTGCTTTGCAAGTTGCAACCATGGGTTCAAAAATCGGATTTTGGAAACGGATCCGTGGATTCCGAGTCCTGGTTTGGATCAGCCGAGTCAATCCTTTTCCCTCATTCCATATTATAGATTGGGTTTAATAAATGTTATGAGGTACGATCACAAAAATCTTATTTATACAACAACAACAAAATGTTATATAACCTCATCTACTGTCAAAAAGACCTCGAGATTTGTTACGAATCTCAAGGACTTGTTTTACGCATCTCATGGTCTTTTTTTATGGTGGATGGGGCTTAGAAATGCCTTTTTAATTTCCTCACTATTACGGTAAGGCTAGTCAGACTCACACACACACACACTTTTTTCGAGGCCGAGCGAAAATCTTTTGATCATAATAGCATCCATTTCAAACTAAATGGGAACAAGAAACATTGGCTCCAATTCAATTTAGAGATTGAACTATCTTGAACGATGACTTTAGATGAGCCGCTACATTTAAGAGTCAGTGATAATATCTGAAGCTCCCCTTTGACGTACTCCCCATCATAGAACCGTAGATCAATTGCCTTGGGATACACAAGAAAAATATTTTTGATACTATATATCCTGAGGCAAATGATCTACGGTCTATGATGGGGTCGTATGTCAGAGGGGGGCGTCAGAAAATCATTATTCTACATTTAAATAGGTAGACCCCAAAACCATGATGATTAATTCCAACTCCTACGAGAGATGGAGATACTAACTCAACCCCTCTTTGAGGTACACATGCTCTGATACCATATTCCCCCATGGGCGTAACTCATTCTTGAAATCCAGGGGTTGCCCTCACTTTATACATAGCACATCCCAATAGTAACCAGGTGATATGGGAAGAACTGTGTCCTCTCCTTTTCCAAGCAAAACTTACATGGGATTCTTGTTATTTCCTTATATGTTGATGATATTATCTTTGCACACAACGATTTTGCAACCATTTCTAATCTTATCCAATCTGTGATGCAAGATTTGAGCTCCCTTCGATATATTTTGGATATCGAAGCCGTGCATTCATTCAGCCTTAGTATGTACATGACCAAGCAACACATACATGTCCTTAATCCAATTAAACAAAGCTTACATGCAAACCACCTAATTATCAAGAAAGCAGAAATATGAGTTTTTTCTTCAACTCTATAACCTCAAATAAATAGTTTTGATCCTCTTTAATTCTCTATAGCCTTCATCCAATGTGTAGTAAGTTAAATGCTTACATTTTAATAACTCCACTCCATAAGAAAAATTTATAAGACTTCAAAAGTGACAAATACCATGGTATGGTTTTTCGTTACTCCTTGCCCGTCATCCATAGCTGAATGTCGGGATTTTGAAAAATAAATAAATAGTAGGCACTGCCAGCCTTTGGCTAGTTTGCCTATACTTGCTGCAGAAGAGAATATACAAGGATAAGTGATCGAAATATTTTTAATCCAATAAATAAGAATAATAATAAATTTGAAGGAAAATCTAAGAGAAAGTGTTTAGAGCCCATAGTTTGGGACAATAAATTGCATATATAACCATAACCATTCTTGAGCCTTCTATGTTTGATGGTTACAATCATGAATCATGAATCACTCAATTGGGTTAACTTCTATCACAGCTTACCCTTTGTATGTCAGTGCAATGTACTGTACAGATTACTCAACCAACCCACATTGATTTGCGACAATCTATGCGCTTTTCTTCTCATAGGCTTCATATGTAATCAGAAAAATCATAAGGTTTCTTCCTACATGGACTTAATTATTGGTTGATACCTGATCACAGCTAGAAAAAGAAAAAAATAAATAAATTAGTTGATGATATTTTTTATTTCAATCATGTGAACTTAAATGGAATAAAAATTGAGTGTTGGAAACAAATGATGAACTCATGCTCAGACTTGGGTTAGACCTTCATTAGTTTTACATGTCGGTCTTGAACCAAACCTTTACAAGGGAGCTTAGCCTCGGAAGAAGCATTTCGAAAAACTGAAACCTCTACGTGTATGATTCAGGTGTGGTTGTTTAATGCATGTGAGGGTTGTACGACATATGATACGATGTTAGGTGTATCTATCATTGAAGGAGACAACCACATAAAGCAAAATATGAGAAAATAGAAGGCATATGCAGGGCATCCAATCCACCATAAGATGGATCCTATTGGAGATCTCCAGTTGATGGTTGTGATCATCAAATCACATTAACTTCTGAAGATGGAGATATCCTAGGTGGACCCAACCCCCTTGCATGTGCATGCTATCCAAAATGCATAAACATACTAGTTTTTTTTACCAAATATCTACTACTTGTAGGTAAGAGCTCTTCAATTTCAACTTTCATATTAGATAATCCCTTCTTTGATCTTCCTTCAAGAACCCCAACCTCTATGTCAAAAACTGCACAAACTGGTCGGTGATCAGAAAATTTCGACTCGACACGTATATAGGAAAGTTGCCTAATTCCACTTCCATGCCATAGTATTCGATCACACCTGCATTATTAAAACTACTTAGCTTTGCCATTAATATGGTTTTCACGTCAAATGAAAATAGTTTTTGATCCACACATACCATGCAGGTGTTCTCCTTTTCTTCTTTGATGTTATGGTCTCTCCAGCATAAACATCCGAATTGTTTGAGTATTTGTATGTGGGAGCAAAGTAGATCTTCCCCTCCTTCCATCCATTAAATACTCGCCCTGCATCTCTTTCAATCTTAAGCTGTCAAAAATAGGTACAAGTCTACATATCAGTGTAATGAGCAAGAGAGAAATCGAAAAGACCCAATAAGAGAAAATCAACCATAAGACAGTAATCACTATTAATATTCAAAATTTCAGATGCCTTCAAGATATAGGAGTTGTAAAATCTTAATTTCTAGAAAACCACTTATATCATCTATACTTAAAAGTCAAGGTCGAAACTTGCTCAAATAATTCGATTCATCCATGGTGGTGGTTGTGATCTGACATAACTACCTGATCTTTATTGAGAAGGGTATCCCAATCATTCTCCTCCAAAAGCTTTCGGGTTTCTGAATAACTCAAAGCAATCCGGTAATTCAAGTCCCCTAACCATATGACCCGACTGTACATTTAAAAAAAAAAAATTTGAAAAAGAAACAAAAATAAGAAGAGAGATTTAAGTGATCCACTTTACTAAAAAATTGGGGAAATTCTAAAACATTATAAAGATGCATAACTATTTAAATAGAGAAAGGAATGCTCACTCATGTTCAAGAATTTTCTCAGGAATCCAACGATTAGGAATTTTGCATATCTTTGGGAATTGGGTGTTTTTCAGTATCTCTAGAACATCGTAATTTCTTCTAAGTTCATCCCCTTCTTTCTCCCCAGAAGCCAAGTGGCTGCAGACAAAACAGAAGCTTGTATGGTACAAAGACATACTAACTGAGATACACCCCTGCAACCAAAGTCATTTGAGGATGATAAAGGTCGTTAAACCCATCAGATGTTAGAGAAGCATGAAAACGTGGTTAGGATTGCAGGAAGCATCATGCAGTTAGTTTCACGATATTCGAAATTCTGACATTAATTGATGAAAGCTTAACCCACACCCTTGAGTGGAAAAATGTAAGAAGGCCTCTTATGTGCTCCATCAAGAACAGAGGTGTAAGGTCGGGCCTTCACTTAATTCCTTTGGCAGGAAAGGGTTGGACTTTGAACTCCCCTAAGGGCATACCCTGAACTTATCTCTTTCTTCCTCTAACTTGAAGAGCTAAAGCAACCAACTTGAGGAAGCCCTTCAAGCTCACCTCGAGGTTCTTGCTTCTAGCTCGTAAAGAAAAGTTAAAATTCTTTCCCACTACCCCCTTTTTGGTAAGAGATAGTTTCCTCTCATGCTGAAATTCCTTGCATCAGATAGAAGCAAAGCAGCCCATGGAATGAATTTCAATACCATCTCCTTCTCGGTTGGCGGAGAGTCGTCTCTAGGGCAGTCAAAAGGGGGAAACTTATCTTATGAAAGATGAGTCGCCTTGTTTCAGGTGAAGAGAAGAGGGTGGTAGATAGAATGAACAATCGACAGCCATGGGAGAGGGAATCAGCTAGGAACTAACATCGTTCACTCGATGGGAGAAGATACCAATCAAAAATTCAATATTTTTACTTTTTAGTGGTATTAGGCACTCATCATTTGGTTTTTATTTTTCGATTGACAGATATCATCATATTTGGCTCAAAAACTTCCCATTCAAGCATATAAGAATCAAATCAACTGTTACCTTATTTCCAAGCCAGCCCATGATCCCGCGCCCAATGCAGGAGAGCCTCAAGTGACCTATGTGTTGAACGAGCTCCTTTTTTGCCCAAATACTAACGAAGATTCCCACCATTTGCTTGCTTGCTATAAGGCTATATTTAAGCTGGTCAATGTTCGTCATCAAGAAATTATTTGAACCCTCATCCTCTTCTGAAGAAGATTCCTCCTCACTAACATATGCCTGTTGGCAATTAAAACATGACTCCTTACTATTCTTCCTTTCCAGATCAGAAGGGCAGTTGCAAGTCTTGAGCCGCCTTCCTCTCTCTGTCTTGAAATTCTTACTGACTGTCTTGAGGGAAGGCTTATGAAAAAACAGTAAGCTACTAGTGGGCTTTGAGTCTATAGAAACGAAGGATTTTGTGCTGGAAGATTGGGAAGTGATCGACACGTTAAAGCCAGATGTGGTCTTTGGAGTGTTGGACTTGCCAACTCCTAGAGGTTTATTCAACGCTTGGTTGATTAGAGCTAGCCATTTCGCTGCAGGCTCATTGTCTTCTATAACTAGTACATTTCCAGCATTCAAGGGGACTATTTCCTGAAAACTGATAGTGTTCAAAAACCAAATAAATAAAAGAAATATTGCAATCTAAGAAATTGTTGAAATATCCATGATTTTACACAATTCTTCAAGTATAAACAAAAAATTTGAAAAGTGAAGGGAAGGGAATTTAATTTACACCTACTAAAATCAAAGGTTTATCAATTTTCGAAACTTAAAACAAATTAAAGGTTTATTCAATCTGTTTGCATGTTATTATAAAATACATATTTTTAAAAGGAGAAAAGAAACATAGTATAATATACAAATTTGTAGGTGAATCTTGAGAGAGAGAAAAAATTCATACCCCAAAACATATATGTCTGATTCTTCTTCTACTCGAAGAAGATGGTCAAGATTCAATCCCCTATGAGGAGGTTTTCCTCCTACATTCCATGTTGCTACAAAAACCCTAGAAAAAAACAAACAGGAAGAAAAAGAAACACCCGAAAAAGATTGGTGGAAAGTGTAAGAAAAAAATTAAGGAAAGAACATCAAAAGGGGAGGATTGAAAAAATTGACATAGTCAGAGTACCGGATGGATTGAATGTCTAAAACATTTGACATCGAAGATTCCATGCCACAGAAATTCAATTCCCCAAGCCTCGAAGTAGTATGAGTATCTGAATTAGGAATGAAAAATAAATAAATAAACAAAAGAAAAGAAAAATAGCATGGAGAAGATGATTAAAACCTATTTGATTGATCAGTTTACCTGAAAAGTTTTTCTTGAGGACTGAAGATGTGTCTGAGAAAGTTAAGTCCCTTTCAAGCTCTACTGTTAATGATTGGCAGTAAGCTTAAGATTAAAATCAGAATATATGTAGAGGAGAAGATTGGGAAGAATCGAGAAAAAAAAAAAAAGTATAACAAATAATGTGGTAGCATATTCTATTCTTGCATACTAAGTCATATTACATGGCCTAAAGGTTGACCATAACTTCCTTTTATGTTCCTTTCCCATATGTTTTCTTCTAGATAGGAAGTAATCCATGTCTTATCTTCTTCAAGTTTCTTGGTGGATTTTTATTACTCTCTTCAAGATCGAATAAAAGCAAAGAAAATTACCACCCATAAAGGAGGGTAGTAACTTCAGTTCAAGATAACAAAATTGGGACCAGTTTTGCTGTTATAATGTCAAAATCAATCTTTATTTCATATAAGCTAAGTCCCAAACGAGTTCGGTAAGATGCCGTGGTCCTGTCTGTACTTCGACAATAGACCTCCTTTTCTACCATTAAATCAGTAAATTTTCATCACTTTAGATAAATCTAGTATGGTTTTGGTTAAATTTATATAGGAAGAAAAAAAAACGGAACATTTTTCAAATTCTACAATTCGTGGCAGTAAATTTATTGAAATTACATTGTCATATATCAATCACAAATACACAAGAAATATTTTGTTGGGTTTGAAAACATAGAAGAATTTGAAAACAGAGGTGACAAACTAAATACCTGAGGAATCGAAAGAAACTTCGTTCGGTGTCCTTCCTTTCTTCTCCCTCGTCGAAAAGAGTTTTGGGATGAAAAACTGAATTAACAAGAAGAACCAAAATCATGTTAAAAGAAAGGAATAATCAAAGCACATGGTCCCCTACATTTGATTCTTTTTTTAACTAGAAATGAAAGATAGAAATTAAGAGAGAAGCAGGAACACATTCAAGAAATAGAATAAAAACATAGCTACAATGACCCCACAAACCTTCTTTTTCCTGTCTTCACTTCTAAGGGTCATCTCTAAAACATCTGCTATATTATTCCTTCTTCAATCGAAATACTCCGATGGATGGAATAGATCGAGAAGTTCAAGTTTCAAATTAAAACAAATGACTCCTAACCAGAAAACTGTATTACAAAATTTAAAAGAAAATCAAGAAGAAAGCAAGAGTGATCATGAATTAGAATTTAGAATCCAATTACATATCTTATATCTTTCTCAAAATGAAAAAAATTCCAATTTGTAGACCCATATTGACCTGTTCAAATCCTCTCACAATTCACAAAGACTCAAAAACCAAAGCCCTGCAATCAAACACAAAGCACAGTCATAGATTTGAGTCAACCATCAAACAATGCATAAAAGGCACAACTACCCATCAATCAAAGAAACATAAAATCAACAAAACCCAATGAGATTTCTTGAGATAGACGACAACCCATTTCTCCAAAACATAGAAAACGAAAGAAAAAACAAAGAAGAGAACCTGAGATATTCGATATCTTAGAACTCTATGTTCTATTTTCTTCCTCTTAAACATCTGTCTAAAAAAGTTGACGTGATGAAGAGATCTCTTATAGAAAGCCTAAGTTTGTCTAAAGTAGTCAACCGTTTAGAAATATTAAACAAACAAACACCCTTTTTTGGTTCTCAAAAGTCTTGGGAAATGCCGTACTTCGTCTGTTACTCCTTGTTTTCTTCTCCAAACCAAAGAAAAAAAAAAGTGTTTTTTTTATTATTTATCTCTCTGTATCTGTTGTTTGCCGAGATGGTCCAGTGTTCCAAATGTCCCCACGAGCCGTCTCGAAAATACAAAGTACCCAACACAACAGTGGGAAGGTTTCAAAAGAAAAGATGATTCTCTGACTAACAGACAGTTCTCTTGATATCTTCTACAGATTTTGGGGTCTGGTCCTTAAACCATGAACAATCCTCCAAGTATCAAGACCCATGTTTAACTCATATCTAATACACTAGTAGACCTAGATGTCTCTCCCAAGTATACCCCCACATTAGATCATTTGGCAAGAAAATGAATAGGGGTAAATGTGTAATTTGGTATTAACTTTCTTAATTAAGGTCCCCTCCATGATCTTTGGAGTATAGTATATAGGGTTGTAATAATCTGAAGTCCCCTCAGACTAACGTCCCCCTACGTCCTCATCAACCATAGATCATTTGCATCAGGATACATAAGAAAAAGATTTATGATTATGCATATCCCAAGATAGATGATTTACGATTTTGTAATGGGAGCGTATGTCAAGGGGGGTGTCAGAAAATCATTATTCTAATATATATATTGAGCCGAGCATATGAACTATAGGTTAAATGGGGCAATGACAAATGGCTATGATTTTATTTCTAAAAAAACTATTGGAATCAAACATGAAGTGGTGTGCCAGCTTAAAAATGTAGAGGTGTGCCAGCTATTGAGAATGAAAAAAAAATGTTTTTAAAAGGGTACATGTTACCCACATTCTATGAACATCACCCTCATAAAGATATAAAGTCCACTCTAAAACTTTTTACCTGTCAAATGTAGAATTTAAGTTAAATAATGAAAAAGTGATCTGTAATTATTCAATTATTCATTAGGTTAGATATGTCAAAATGGGTTAATAATGTAAAAAATATATGTCCTACATCTATGAATCATTTATATGAGGATTTGCCTATGCCGTAGATTAAGAGAGTAAAAGAGAAAAGATGATAAAATTGGAGGAGTATTATTATTTTTTTTTTAAAGATAAGAGAAAAACTAATATATAAAATTGAAGGGGTATCTTTGAAAAATGAATAACCGAAGAAATAAAAATGAAAAATGTAAGTATTCTTAAAAAGGAAGTTAAAAATTATCCTTGACATTCGTAAGGAGATTAAATCTCAATCACTCTTTATATGGGGATTAAAAAAATAGGCTTCAACGTTGTGCTTTATTATATAGATATAAATCGATGTTTATCTGTGTCTACTAATAAAAAGAGAGTAAGACCCACTGTTATATTTTATTATATAAATTTTAATATCAAACCAACCTAAAATAAGAGAGGTGGCTCTCAACAAATAGAATAGAAGCACGAGATGGCTATTACTCCTTGGAATAATATTTTGTTGATCATGTCAAATGTAATAAATAAGGTAATGAGAAAGAATTAGGGCTATTATTCAGAAGAATAATGATATTCTGATGTCCCCCATCAGAGGATCGTAAATCATTTGCCTCATTATACGTGGAATCATAAATCTTTTTTCTTGTGTATCCCAAGATAAATGATCTACGATCAATTCTGTGATGGGGGGCATATGTCAGATTATCAGGACTCTATTTAAAATTGGGTTTCAAAACATTTGGAGGTCTGTCAACTTTTGATAGTGAAAAAGTTGCTTAACTGGATCTATGTAACCAACGTTGATCTTTTGTTGGGGTAAGCCAAACCATTTAATGTAGAGGGACCCATGTACAAATATTGCTATTTTAAGTGATAATTTTGATTAAAAGAAAGGATGTTACACTACTTGGACATGACCTTTGGTTATCAAATTGTACACATTGCACATGTGAGTCATTCCAAAAGTGGGCCATCTCTTAGATTCTATGTAGCTGTAAATATCAACCTGATTGGATTTCCCTTACCATCATAATCCAAAGATCTACTATTTGATTGAATGGTCACCATCAAATTCTCACAGAAACTGATTTTCAGCTCACATGTTATACAAAATAAATGAACATGAGCACAACTTTACTATTGGTACTGGTTTTCATCTTAAAATCTACAAAGTGATCAACTTTAAAATCAGTGTTTTAAAAATAAAAATAAAAAGTCTTGAAGATGGTTTTAAATCTCGTCCTAGACTGAGACGACTTGTCCAATACGTTTCAGTATCGTCTACCAACTAGACAGATAGACAAGTAAAACGTATTAGACAAGATTTAAAATCACGGTTTATTTTTTTCATTGTTGAACGAGACGATTCAAACGTGTCGAAAAACCTGTCTGAGATGACTCTGTCTTGTTCATGGATGAGATGAGAAATCAAAACTGGTTTTTACATCATGGTCTTGAGTGCAATAATTAATATGAATAGACATTAATAAAATTAAGAATCATGAAAGAAATTTCCTTGAATTTACCATTCAATAACTTGGTTATCAAGGAAAGCATGTTTTCCACTTGGGAATAGGGATAAGTCATTGCTAGAATTGGCATCTTTTTTTCTTGGATAAGATAATCCTCTCCCTTTGTTCCCCTTGGGGGAAAGAAGTGGATTATGTTTTTCTCAAATTACAGTGTTTGGCTACCAGGGGCATGTGAAAATATTCCTTGAATTAGTGACTCCACTTTCTCTGATGGTGGAAGTTATAGGCTTTTTTTAGAGGACTCATATAAGTCTCTCTAAATCCCTTTCTGTCAAATAAACATAAAGTTTGTCCCAATGACACAAACAGAGGCACAAGGGTGACACAAACGGCGTGATGACGCGTGTATAACCGTAGAAGCTCTCGTATCTTGTGGAAAAGCAACTACAATTATGTGCGCGCCACCAACTCATTGTGTCACCCCAGCGCTTGAGTCTTCTTAAAACCAAGCACACCCTTATTTTACTCTCAAAAGTAACTTTTGGGAATAACAAAAATCAATTGGTGCCCCATTTTTTTTTTCTTTATTACATTTATTCCTCTATTCTCTTGGATATGGTCCGTGACCTAATCTGATAATAATTAGATTGGAATGTAACACAGTTGAAAAATGAAACATGAGGAAAGAAAGAAGAAATCACCGTCTTCTCTTTTAGAATATACAAGTCATTCAATCTAGAATAAAATTAGGTAAGAAACAAATTTTAATTAATTAAAGTACAATTTGATTTTCATAGTTTGATTAATAAAATTTTAATTGATTAAGTAAAATTTAAAATTTGATTCTTACAAAATTGGGTGGGTTTTACAGTGTCGAGGTCGATAATTTTTCTTAGTGAGACTGACAATAATAAAAAAAAATTGATTTTTTTCAACTAAAATACATAGAAAGATGGACTTAAAACTTGACATAACAACTTGTATAGATGATTTCAAATCAAAAGAACCACTCTTAATCAATTTTCATCCAAAAATGAAGCAAAACTATTGGAAAACTAGTTTTTTTACGTACATCTTCAAAATACTTGAAAATATCTTCTTCTTCTTCTTTCTCAAATCCTTTTTATCAAACTAAAGTCTCCAAAACTCGATCGGGATGCTAGAAATCTATTTTTTTTTTTTTTTAACGAAAATGATGAATTTGAATGATTAAGGCAATTTCGACATTTCAATCATGAAAAATGTCTAGAGTGAGATTCAAAGACTGTTTTGAAAAGAGGAATTTACTAAATGGACTATTTTGATAACCCGTACAAAACAAGGATTAAATTGAAAGAAAAATTAGCACCAAGGAGAGTTAAGTAATTTTTCCTTTTTTTATTATTTATCATTTATTGCATTTGATATTATAAAATACTTTCTTGTATATTTATCCATCCATTCTCTTAGTTTGGGAGTCAATGGTCAACGAATTGGATTTAAATTGAATATGATCCCTAACCCATTACTCATATTATGATAATAATTAGATTAGAATCTAAGACAGTTGAAAAATGAGGACAGAATGAAGAAATCACAGTTTTCTCCTTGGATTGACTAACTTCAATTCCATTTTCATTATTTGATTAATAAAATTGTAAATCCTTAATTCCAACCTATTTCATACTCTGTAGTAGTGCTCAACCACTACTTGGACTAGTATAATTCAGTCAAGGGTAGAGATTCTAAATGTACATTGTAGTGATCTAAAAAACAACATTCATGGAAGATGCATTGTATTAAGGTGCATGAGATGCGTTGGATCATTTTCACTATATTTCATCACAAATGGGTGGTTGTGATGAAGATTGATCAGTATTTTCTATATTAGAAATGTGGGCGGCGTTGCGTGTGCCTCGGGATTAATCTTTGGACAAGACCATGGTCTATGAATTGGGCAAAGCCCAGATACAGGTCCGTTCTATTGTCTACAGGGATAATACCAGATTATCAAGAAAATATATATTTAAAGAAAAACGTTAGAGTGACATTGAAATTAATATCGTTTCACACATTGGTGAAGTGGATATGTGTACGGAACCATAGATGCTTTTCATTGAGATACAAGTGAGAAGCATATACGGTTTAGTGTGCAATTTGTGAAACGATGTCGATTTTAATGTCACTCCAACACGACTCATATTTAAATTTAAGAATTAGGAATAATTTATGTTAATTACAATTTTTAGATTAGATATCCTATTAGGGTTCATGTGATGATCATCCAAGACTTCTTAATAAAATTAATTCTTCTGCATTAAGTCCTTATGCTAATTATACATTTTGCCCCACCTAGACTGTGTCGTGGTTCGTCATTCAATTTTTTTGTTAGATGTGTAATTTGTATCTTGAGGACATGGAGCCCAAAATGGGTCTTAATCATGTAGACTAGCCCCCACTTTGATTAGGTCAAATGGCGATGTGGCTTTCAAAGTACTTTGACTTTTGTCAAGCTGACTTGGGAAAAGGCTTTCCACCCTGAGAGGCTTAGCAAACATCGGCTGCATCTCGAACTACCATATTATTTGACATGTTAGCTTTTGCTTTTCAAGATCAAACGTGTTATGAAAATTTGTTAAAATTCATTTTAGGGCCCGTGTGGATACAGGAGCCAAAAGTACTTAGAACATAAGTACTCCCAGAAGTACATTTTGAAGTACTGTGTGAAGTAGTTAAATATGTATTGTACGTTTGGATGCAAGTTCTAAGAAGTATTGTCAGAAGTACTTCTAACAGAGTTTTGTGTTTGGAAACTGTTCTGGATTATGTTAAAATGACTAGAAAGCCCTTATATGTAACAATTACTGTTTTTAATATTATAACTCAACAACTTATGCTCCAAATAAGTAATAGTTACTGTTTTTATTCAATAAAAATATTATACTATCATTTTAAACTCAAAATATACTTCTTTAAAAAAAAAAACGACAGAACCTCCCATAAATATTGGACAAATGAAAAATAAAACATGTATAAAAACATGACAGCTACCATATTTATTGTTTCAAAGGACATCTTCATCCTCAAAAATTTCAAGAACAAGGTAGGATTTTCAGGGAGGTTGAAAATGATGGTCTTGAATAGAAACCAGAAACATCATTTGTATAATCCACAAAGTTTTCCCATTTTTTAATGAAACTTTTACGAACTGAAACTTTGAGGAATAGATACCTAATCCAAACTTCGTTACTATTTGCCCAAATCAGTAAAATACTTAATTTCATAAAATTGAAAATTCATCCAAATTAAATAGAATTGAATGACTGATAAAACAAAAAAGTCAAATTGAACCGTACCCCTCCCCTTCAAACCATCAAATTATTGTTGAATCCTACCTTGGTTACTATGTGTAAGTTCCATATTTTGTCAATCCTGAGACACATGTTGAGTGTCGGATCGATTTACCATTGAAGACATATGAAGACTCCGTTAAAGCTGCTCAACCGTTCATACCTCGACAAAAAGCTTCCATGTGTGTGCACAAAGCCTAAGAGGTAATGAGACTACCTAATACCATTTTCCAACACTTAGATGATTGATAGGTCGACCCGTTGTAATTAGGAAAACTCTTTCCTCGACCCGTTCGCTCATCGGACCTTTTGGGAATCGAATATGGACATAGAGGGGACATTAAAGATTTGACCACCCTAAAACTATTTTCAGTCATTGGTGTTTTATAGGTGTCATTATATAGGTAAAATCTAGCACACCTTCGAACCGTTTCGACGTCGGACTTCCCGAAAATTCGTTTTGACCAAAAATGATAAAAAGGGTATTTTGGTCATTTTATCCATTTTATCATGGCCCACCCCTTGGTGGCAATTTGGGGATATTCTAAATAGTGATATCTATCAGCTCCCCGAACGGTATACAAATCGGAGCTACCATTTGAAAGTTATGGTCAAAACACTCTGCGGGGGCATTTTGGTAATTTACTGATGTGCCTTACTTGTGGCTGACGGTGCCACCGACAGTCCTGACGGTGCCACCGACAGCAAGCGCTCAAACGGTCATATTTATGACCGTTGAGCCTCGAATTTGCTCTCTTCTCATATATAACAACTCCAACTCTTTCATTTGGGTTGGTTGAAGCTTGAGAGAAGTAAATCCTTCATTTCTACATACTTTTAACCCTCTCTCTAGCCATGGAAGGGCTCAAACTTCATTGAAAATCCTTTTGACCCTTTGCCCTTCCTTTGGATCAATCCTAGAGAAGATTGCCTCTCCTCTCTCCACATTTTGAGAGTCTTCTCTACTTTCATGAGAGTCTAACTTAGGTGAACCCTTCAACATTCCTAGACTTCTCATTTGATCCCTCTCCGCCCATCAAACGTCACCTTGCACACACATTGGTACATTCATAGAGCAAAGAGCAAAAAGGAGATGATGGTAGGAGTAATTACAAGTAGCCGACGAACTCGAAAGCTTGATTGGAAGATCCAACCGTCGAGACGTACTTGTAAGCTCAAGGACTCCAAGAACTCAAGATCTCCATTGACAAATCTTATGAAGTTGAGTGAGTCTTTGACTTTGTTTTTAATTTTAAAAATATATGTATGTGGTTACTTGGTTCAGCCCTCAAAAACCAAGCTCTTGATTAGAATCGAGGATTCTTGACAAGAGTAGAGGTTTGTGAGTTTCCGATGAACAAAACTCACAATTTCGAGAGAATGCGTTCTCTCGATCTTAAGGTTTTAGAATTTAGCCTATATATAAAAATTCTATGTAAAAGGTTTGAGGTGAACCATAAACCCCTTTGATAGTGAACACCAAGTTCCTAGGTAGGAATCTTGAGAGTGGATGTAGGCACGTTGCCGAACCACTATAAAATGCTTGTCTCGTGTTTGTGAAAATGCTTCTATTAGTTTATACTTAGATGAATGTATGCTATGAATGAATACTATGATAAGTATGTCATACGATGAATGTTTATATTCTAAGAAAATTTCAATTGCATTACAAACTAGAGACTTGCCATAAGAATGGATGTAAGCACATTGTCGATTCATTAGATGACGTATGTTTTGTGCATGTGTTTATAATTCCGCAATTTACACTTGAATGTTTTGAATGTCATACGATGCCATAAAATGCCGAATAGGTAAATCGTATATGAATGTGTCATTGAATGACATGATTAAATTTCAAGTGTATTTCATTAAATGCATCTTAGAGACATAAGTGCCAAATCGAGGCTAGGTGAATGACTTAGAACACATAGTCAAATTATCAATCTAAGTTAAAATTGGATAAATCGAAAGAAATTTTAATTATCCTATTCACCCCCCCTCTAGGACTAGATATGGTACGAAGCACGTATTTTCAATGTTCATGACATGTGAGCCAAGCCCTTGTCTACCTCAACACCAACCTAAATCAGTTGGAAAATGTCAAAACCTATGCGCTAATCTAAAAGTAACCCCACAAAATTTCTTTAATTGGAGAAATTTTTTTAATCGACTGTTGTGATCCAGAGAGGAACTAAAAAATTGAATCGTATGAAGAAGGGGATGGTGTATAATAGGTAGAATCCTTAATTTGTAGATTTTGGACTCAATTTAAGATATGGGGTTTGGACTAATTCATAAATAGAAAATGACTCAAACTAAGAAACATCCTTCGATTCAACAACAACGACGACGACAATGAATCAATTAAAAAATAAAAATAAAAATATAAGATATGGGTTTTGGACTAATTCTTAAATAAAAAATTATTCAACGAAAAAATCCTTTAAGGAAAACAGATATGGGTTTTGTATTTTTAGGTAACAGAAGATAGGATCTAAACATTGAGCCATAGCTCAATCAGACCCACAAACTAAAGAAACACGTCATATGTTGATCAACCATAAACAAGAAAATAAAATATGGAACAATAGAAACCAATGAAATAGGAATCACAAACAAAATAGAACTAAGTGATGACTAGGTTAGGTATCTAATTTCACTTGTTTGCCCATCTTGATCACTAGGTTGGAATTTGAGAACCTGCAACAACAGAGAGAAAGTATGTTACAGAGACATCGAGAATATCAAAGAAAGAGAGAGAGAGAGAGAGAGAGAGAGAGAGAGAGAGAGAGACTTCAATGCCATCATCTGTATTGTAATCGACACCAAATCACCACTATAATCGTTGGAAGGAGGAGATACTTTTGGAGGGAGAGAAATCTACTATTGAGGGTTCCAAACGAGAGAGACTCTCAAAGGTCTTTCAATCTATGTGTGTGAGAGAGAGGGTTGGAAGTTCGAAGTAGTCATGTTGTGCATTGAGTAGAGAGAAAGAAGAAGGAAGATTTGATCGAGACATTGTACGTAATTTCTAAAATTTACAAGGGGCATACTTGTCCCAAAGCCATTGTTTTGACGGACTTTAAGTGCTCCCTGCAATTTCGTTTTTGAGAAGTACCTATTTAGTTGCTCCGCCAAAAACCCTCTTTTTGACCTTAAGTAAAGTAATTTTGTGAAGTACTAAATCGTCCAAACACACAAAAACTACTTCTGACTCCCTGCAAGAGTCAAAAGTACTTGGAGAAGTCAATCCAAATAGGCCATTAATTTCTATATTCATACTTAGGTAGTAAAAGACGCAAAAAATGCATTTTGTTAGAACGGTGTAACCAGGGTTAGCAATTCGCAGTTTGGTGTGCGGTTAGAGCTTGGGGTGGTAATGTGCACAACACACCCCACGATTTTTCCTAGTTCATTTTAATTTCTTTCTATATTAAAGATCATACTTAGGTAGTAAGCTAAAATGCACTTTATTAGAACGGTGTAACACGTATTTGACCATTACGATGAATTCACCAAAAACTATTATGGATAGAATTCCAAGATATGAAAAATTCACTACTTTTAAAAAGTTACTACTTAGAATTAGTTGAAGATGATGCAAATTCCAAGACCTTATCCAAGCAAGTGTTCATTGAAATTCCTATCGACAACTATGAAATTTGATCTTGATGTAAAAAATGAAATTACTTTCTACTTTCTAAGAACCTGTTTGAATACACAAAAAAAAATTACTACTTTTAAAAAGTAAAAAATCTTAACTTTTTAAGAAACAAAATGAAATTGCTTTATACTTTTTAAAAGTTTTTATCCCAAAGCTACTTTCTTCCTAATTTGGGTTGGCAATGGATCGGTTCAATACCAAATTAGTACCACTCCAATATCAATCTGAAATTTTTTAAACTTGTCCCTAATCCAATTAAACTAGTGAACATGCAAACTGAATCCAATCCGTTTCATTTCATCCTTAATCTAAAACTAATCCGATCCGAACACATGCCTTATTTTCAAATTATCAATGTTAAAAAAAAATTTAAAAATATAAAATGATAAATTTTTGTTAAAATAATTTACTTTCCAATACAAATATAGAGGGAAATCAAAAAAGACTAAAACATGTTATCTATATGTATTTATATGAAATTATGAATTATAAAAATATAAAAATGTGTTCGAATTAGATTTTTTTCAAAGAGGATTGAGGTACATCCGAATCCGATCCGAAATTGTATAGGATTTACGATTTCAATAAAAAAATCCAATTTTTCATGTTTTTCGGATCAGACCAATTCGGACTTCTGGTGTATTTCATATAATTTCCAGTTTTATTCCTAACTACTTTCTATCTAAACGAACTATCAAATGATAAGATCAAATTGTAGACATGTGAGGTCATTAGAGTTAAACTTCATCTACTTGGATTTGAGAGTCACCACCATTCAAAGTGTTTAAGATGTTAATGGACACCATAAAAATAAGTTTTGAAAATCCATTTTTAAAGGAGTTGATAATTCAAATCTGATCTAACCTTAGAGGTTCGAGTAATGGGGTTTAGTTGTAAGATAGGAAAAGTGTTAGGCACCTCACCTCACTCATCAAGTTGATGGTCACTATGTATTGGCCAAAAGTAAAAACCTAAAATTATTTTTTTATTGATTTTTTAATTAGAAAAATGTACAATGCATGTATGCATGAAATAAAAGAATGTGAGTGGGTGCAAGAGTGTTTAAAATGTGTTCATCAGGGACTTTTTTTTTTTTTTGTATGCTTTGAGTTGTGAGTTCTAATCCATGAGGACAACACTTTTGACTCTTTACATTTTTGAAATAAAAGTATGTATTGTGTAAAAAGGTGTATGCATGCAAGGGTTCCCTAAGGAACTTATTATGATCTTACAAAGAGGAGATTACCTCTCATGGTACTTTCTTCTTCCTTTACGAATTAAACTACATAATTACTAAGAAATTTTAAAGTAAAGGTGGTCTTATAGTTGGTAAGGATCTTAGATGACTGTTGGGTTGTGAGCAATGTGAGCAAAAAAATCACTCATTTCTTCGGTAGCGCTAACTTGATTAACATAGTTAAACTTCCAACAATAGAAAATCCGTTCTAGCCATTTACCCGGTTGGAGTAATTAACTTTAACCAATTTTCCCTCCACATGACGGGCCCATCAGCCTTAGCAAGGCTTCTAACTTGACTAACATAGACAATTAGGCATCCATTTTTTAACTTGAATTTTCCAATGGGGATTGTGATTTTGTGATACTGAATAACAAATTGAGAATGATATAATCATAATTTTAATGATTTGGATGTAGCTTTCAATATGTTTCAATGATTTATATATATAACACCAAGAATACCCAAGGGAAAGCCATGAGACGAAGGTACCTTAATTATTTTTGGCAAGCAGGTTGACACTCCGAATAAGCTAAAAAAATATGCCCAAATCTTTGAAGTGAAGCTATAATGAAGAAGAGGATGATTTGGTGACTCTCTCATCTCTCAAAAATATGCCCAAGTCCCTCACATTCCCCCTCACATCAAGAGATCCACCGGCTGAATTCTACCAAATGCTGTGATTCAAGGAAAGAAAAACAATCTTCAACAGGAATTTTTGGCCCCAAATAGCTTTTTTTTTTTTTTTTGTGGGGGTGGGGGGGAGGGGGGGAGAGGACTCCCCAACATTATATAAAGAGTGATAGAAAGATTGCAATGAAATCCTCCCATCCTTGTTATAGGACTCGGACCATGGGCCATTATTAAATGGGTCGGGTTTGGATTAGGTTTTTAAGGTTGACCCAAAGGCTAAAGACCGTATAGGTTCGATGTGTATTTTTGAAGTAGAGAGGAAAAATCATGGGGTGCATTGTACGCATTACCACCCCAAGCCCTAACTGCACACCAGTCTGCAAACTGATAACCTTGGTTATCCGCACCGCAGAACCATGTTAAAATTTTCAAACAAACGAAATCAACAAAGAAAAAGTAGAATCTTTCTGTGCCCTTAGCAAACATCGGTTGCATCTCGAACTACCATATTATTTGACATGTTAGTTTTTGCTTTTCAAGATCAAACGTGGCCCAAGTCCAATAATAAGGACGGGAGGTTTTCATTGCAGTCTTTCTTATTATAAAAGAAATAGATGCTTAGATAAACAATTACATCTTGATTATGATCATGACCGAATTTCATAATCGTTGATAGGAATTTTGATGAATACTTGCTTGGATAAGGTCTTGGAATTCTTCCACGAATTCTAACAAAGTGCTTCTTAGCTTACTACCTAAGTATGATCTTTAATATAGAAATTAAAATGAACTTTCATTGAAGTAGGGAGGAAAATTCGTGGAAATGACATCTTGATTATGATCAGGACCGAATTTCATAGTTGTCGAGACAAGAATTTTGATGAATACTTGCTTGGATAAGGTCTTGAAATTCTTTCATGAATTCTAATAAAGTGCCTTTTAGCTTACTATCTAAGTATGATCTTTAATGTAGAAGTTAAAATGAACTTTCAACGAACTTTCAGTGAAGTAGGGAGGAAAAATCGTGGGGTGCGTTGTGCGCATTACCACCACAAACGCTAACCGCACACCAGACTTGGAACTGCTAACCCTGGTTACCCGCACCGCAGAACCATTTTGAATTTTTCAAACAAACGAAACGAACAAAGAAAAAGTAGAATCTTTCTGTGTCCCCGCTCTTTTTCATTCCAAGAAAATCAAAACCCTAAACAAGAATTCTTCATTCGCGCTCAAATCTGAAAATTTTACCAACAAAACCACCAAATTTCTCATCTTCTCTCTTTCTGTTCTTCTACTACTTACCATCAAACCGATCATGATCTCCACCATTCCTTGGCATTCTAGGGTTTCTGATTTCAAATTTTAAATCTAGGGTTTCTACGAAAACAGGGATTCTGTTCTTTTTGCATTTTTTTTTACGATCTTTTAGGTTTTTGGGCATCTAGGGTTAACAATGTCTGCTTCAACGGTCCCGATTACCGCAAATCCGGCGGTTAACAATACCCCTTCTTTGGGTTTAGGTTCGAGGAGGAGAAATGTTTCTGTTACAGAGAAGAGATCATCCAACATTGAAATGGTTAACGAAGTCAGTGGTGGTGTTGGAGTTTCTGAACCTGCGAATGGTGATGGAAGGGATCTGAGCCATTCGATTAGAGGAGAGATGGTTCTTGAGAAACCGAAAGATATATCGTCCTCACAAGCAAAGAAAGGTCTGATTAATTCCACCATTTCGCCTCGACGAAGGAAAGTCGTTACGAAACCACCTGAGAAACCCTTTTGGCAAACTCTACTTAGCATTTTCACCAAGAATTTCTTGCTTCTTCTTGTTCTCTTAGGGTTGATTCAGATGATTCGAAAATTGGCGCTTAAGTCTGGATCTGGAGATGTTGCTGTTTCACCGAAGGAAATTTTGACTATTGAGGGTCGGATTGCAGAGGTTGAATCTTTTTTAAAGAAGACGACGAAAATGATGCAGGTTCAAGTGGACATGGTTGATAAGAAGGTTGAGAATGAAGTTGGAGGTTTGAGAATGGATTTGGCTAAAGTCGAAGAAAGAGGTCTGGTGATTGAGGACGAGGTGAAGAAATTGGGGGTGAGGACTGATGGTTTAGACAAGTCTTTGGGTGACTTGAGAGCTAGCGGTTTCCTTACAAAGGAAGATATGGATAGATTTTCGGATGAGTTGAACAAGCGTAGAAGTCCTGAGGGAAGCAATAAAGATTGGAGCTTGGACGAGATTAGGGCAGTTGCAAGGGAGATTGTTGAAAAGGAGATTGAAAGGCATGCAGCCGATGGACTTGCTTGGGTTGATTATGCATTGGCTTCTGGTGGGGCTTTTGTAGTTGGGCATTCGGAACCTTACTTTTCTGTGAAGGGTACTAATTGGCTTACCAAGGGCCAAAAGATAGTAAATTCTGAAGCAAGAAGGATGTTGCAGCCGAGTTTCGGTGAACCTGGTGAGTGTTTTCCCCTCAAAGGAAGCTGTGGGTTTGTGGAGATCAAGCTCAGGACAGCAATCATTCCAGAAGCCGTTACATTGGAACATGTGGCAAAGGTATTTTTTTTTCCACTGATTATGGGGGTTTATGCTTTATTATCTCTTCTTTGAAATCTTGATCTTAGTTGGTATCTCCTGTCTGTATCGATATTTTTCTATGTATAATCTTCATTAGATATCCATTTGCTATCGAATCACACAAGGGCTTTTGTCCCACTCCTTGAGGATTATCCTTCATGCTTTAGGTAATTGAATCACATTGCCTCACACCTCCATGTTTAGAAACATTGTTCGTGAGAAAGGGAGGAAATAGCTCTTACATGCTTGTTGCCAATCGGTTTCATGCGTAGTGCATATAAGGTACTTTCCAAAGTTCTAGGCACTAATTGAAGAGACAATAGACGCAATTATTTCTCCATATTAAAGTGATTGTCAAGTTAAGAACTCAATTGGTTTCTTATAGCCGATTGAATTATTGGTTTTAAAGTTTGCACGGGGAATTGTGGATATAGCTTATAGGTGCCAGCTTGCTATGTTGGTTAAAGTCTGTGAGTATTGGTACCACAACTTGGGTTCAAAACCCATCATTACCAATTAATTCCTAAGCACTAACCCGCTTGTTTATAAAAAGAAAATAAAATCATGAATTATATGCAAAACTGATGTAGAAATGATTTTTGCCCATGTTAGTTAATTTGTTCACCCACTATTTGCTTGATAGGAGAGATTAGTTGAAATAGAGGTGGATCAACGTATGTGTATCAACGATGCTAACTCGATAACAAATTTAATCACCATATTTGACGCTTAATTGAAGAAGTTGAGATTAAATTGGGACTTTTTTTCCTTCACCAATTTAATCTCAGACTTTTTTTCAATAAGTTACAAAATTTATAAACTTTGCGATTAAATTGGTAAAAAAAAAAGGTGTAAATGACCTAGATAAAACTTTACCCTTCTCAGATCCAATCTCAGATGATGCTCTATTAAGAGGAGATGACCTTGATGAAGATGATGGTGACTATTTTATTGGTGAAGTATCAAAGAATAAGGATGCAAATAAGGATGGCGTGCATTTGCTGATTTTTATCAATTGATGAATTCTAACTTGGATTCATGATTGTAGTTGTATAAGGTAAATGTGAAGTGAATTTGATTCATGCACGTGTCTAGCTTGAGGTGCATGATGAGAGGAGTATTTCATCCCGTCGAGGCGCAATGCGTAGTAGGTTTTTAATGGTGAAGGTTGACAATGGGTGTTTCCTTGCTCGGTAGGGCGCTCAGGAGTTGAGGACTGGATTCTAGATGGGAGTTAATCTTGTCTCTGGGAAAGACGGTGCCTCAGTGGGAGTTAATATAAGGATATAACCACCAATTGATATCTGGGGGTTGGATGGAGATAAACTCTTATGATCATGGATAAGATTTTTGTGATCATGTAAAGAAGGTGTGGTATGAGAAAACTATCAAATTGAGGCATTAAGAGAGATATCCTCATAAATAGAGATGGAATGATATATGTAAAAGGACTTTTGGCCTTTGATGTGGAGAATATCGTGTAATTTTAAGAAAAATCTTTGCTAGAAATCTAACTTTGCCATCAGAGACTCTTTGGCAAGTACCACACTGGTGCCCCAGTTGGGAGATAGTAACTAAATAAGGAGCAAAAGTAGATTTGGATGTCTAAGGAGTAATCTTGAAGTGTATGTGATTGGAAGGTAAAAATCACTACTGCAATAGTATTTTTTGTATTTTAAACAATATAAACCTTGAATGTGTTATGGACATGTGGTTGCCTTTTGGATATATAGATGATGTCAATATGGGGTTTAGTGATTTATTATTATAGTTTTAAATGGGATTTGATGATATAATATGAGAATGCTACTTTGTAGGAAAGATTACACAACCTTAACCTAGCCCCAATTTTTCTCGATTTTTCTTCTAATTTTTCCCAAAACTTCCTCTTGTCGGTTTATTTTCAAACCTCTACTTGGTAACTATGTACTTAGCTAACATTGCTAACAGATTGGTGATGTTAACTGGGGTTCTTTCAGGAAAGGTTTGGACAACCCCTAAATGCCATTTAGTGAATTGGAATCAGTACACTTATGATTTTTTTTAAGGGTAAGTAGATACTTTAGTCTTAGTAAGTGGCCTTCGTGGTATGGGATTGAGTTCAACCATCTTTGATCATAGTGACTAGTGAGAGCCAATGAAAACTCAAAAGGGATGTGATAAAAAAATGTCCAATTGAAGTTAAAAACCATAGATAACTATGGAGGAAAGATAATGACCTATAAAAAAATTGGAGCAAAGACAATGTAAACATAGTTATAGAAATAACAAATAAGAAAATAATTTGGTTGTTTCTTTTGGGTTAAGAGTGTGGAAGAGTGCCATGACAGTTAATGTTGATTTTAAGAGCCTGAATCTTTTATTTCCTTCATCAATAAAAAAAGAAGTTAATGTTGATTTTAAAATGAACATCATATTTCACGTGGGTGAGTTAGATTTCCCAAAGATATTTGATTTTGAGAAAGCTCATTATTATGGGTTTTCCTACTTATTTAAAAATGTTGGAGGCTTATACCTTGAAGTTTTTCTTAGGGAAAGGCTATCAAAAAGGGACTTGAGGCTTTAAGTAAAAGCTCTTTTGCCTCAGGTTACATGCTATATTTAAAGCAGCGTTGAAGAAGCTTATGCCTTTATTGAGGCACATGCCGTTTTGACTTCTTTTACTGCAAGGCGTACACCTTATGGGACTATATTTTATTTTTTTCCATCTCTTTTTTTGTATTTTCATCATATAATACTATAATAGTCCTTATAATTGTGAAGTTGTTATAATAACATTTATTTTGCATAAAGGTCCTTAGTACATATTACATAACCCTAGCCTATTTGCAAGACTAGCAATTTTTGTCTCTTTTTCTTATTTCCACCATGGCTCTCTGTCTTCCCTATCTCAATTTCTCTCTCTATGTTGAGCCTACCCCTCCACTTCCAGTCTTATAGTGGTTGTTTTTATAGTTAGAGAGGTTGGTTCTTATAACCTTGTGTTGATTCTAGTTTGAGGGGTTAAAACTTTGACAGTTGTAAGTGTGAAACTATGGAATTTTGGATAATAGACTTTGGAATGTTAAATTGCGATTGGTCTTTTAAAATGATTTTTCCTGATTTTCTCTTTGTGGATGTTTTTGCTATTTATTTATCCAAATATTTAATTATTTCGCTTTATGGGAAATGCTTGCTTGTTAGGCTTAGGCCTCGCTTCACGCCTTAGCATTTAAAATCATTGGTTGGGCTATGCTCTCTATTTGTGCATTTCAGAATCTCCTCAATTAATAGGGTTGCTTTCAGAACCTTCACTTCTCTCTCTCTCTGTTAATACATACATGCTGGTTTTCACTATTCGTTTTAAGTTTTGGCACACCTGTGTTGTGACACTTGGATCAGGTGTTCCCTGGGTCGGTTCATTTCTTATTGAATAGTTCTTTTCCTTTCCTCTGAAAAGGGGACTGAATTAAGTAATTGGCACGAGGGAAGACATGGTATCTAGACATTACAAGCTTGACTGTAGTTAAACAGACTTCATAGTTGCTAACTTCTTGAAAGAGAACTTCCTTTGATGAGCATTCTGAAACTTATCCTTAAGATGGGTGGATAGGAATTTACATTTTTGTGGGTTATTATCTGGAAGCCATCAACACAATACTCATCCATCCCAATATGCACATAGGTCATCCAGTGTCATTTCTAGTCATTACAATCAGGGTTTGTGGTGGGAACCCACTGTTCTGAGGTGGTTTCTGGAGGGATGGGGGGAATATATCTGTCATGATGATGTTATAATTTTGCCAAGTCAGAGTCCTTCGGAACATCATAATTAATTAGAAAAGCTGAACTATTTTTTGGATAAGCAAGTGAGTTGGTGGGGTCAGTAAAGGTGGGTTGGACAACCTGACGTTGTGGCATCAACACTGACAGGCTTTAACCAGTTAGCAAGAAAAAGCTGAACATACTTGTAACAAAGAAAATTGAGCATGGAACCGTGGTCGTTGTTAGGAGACATTAATCGAATAGAGATTGTTTTGAATGTCCTTCATAATATGATTTCCCTAAATTGGCAACGAACTCACCGAGTTGGCACCTTCATTATTGTGTAAAATTCTGTCAAGTTTATTTGTGGCTCTCCACACATCACCATCTACTAATCCTTTTTTGTTTTGTTTTGCTTGTAATAATGCAGAGTGTAGCCTATGACAGGTCAAGTGCTCCAAAGGACTGTCGAATCTCTGGATGGTTTCAAGGGCATGATGCGGATCCATCTAGACAGGCCAAAAAGAAGTTTCTATTGGCAGAGTTCAGTTATGATCTTGAGAGAAGCAATGCTCAGACTTTCAATGTAGACCCTACAGATTCAGGCATTGTCAACATGGTCAGGCTTGACTTCACTTCTAACCATGGAGGTCCTCACACGTGCATTTATCGGCTGAGGGTGCACGGCCGTGAACTTGACTCAGTTGCAATATCGACTTTGCAGCCTTAAATGCAAACTTTTGGTGTCCATTTGCTGCTATTATTTAGCTCCTCTTTTTTGTTTTGTTGTAAGAAAATCCTTTAGTTGTTTTCTCTGTCTCTAGACCACCGTTTTTCTGACCATGTAAGCCGCTAATTATTATGCGTGGGTTGTAGAATTTTTTCCCCATTTTGTTGTTACTTATCATCCCTGTTTTGTATGTTTATCTTTCAATCCTGAGCTATGGCCTATGGGTCTCCAAAGTCTTTTCTCACATAAGTGATAAATTAAGAAAAAAAAGAAAAGAAGAAAAAGTTGATCAAAAAGATTTGGGCGAAAATCAATAAATATCGATCTAGTCCTAGTTAGAAGAAATATTGAATCAATTGATGTTGTTAATGTAGGGCACATGTTATAGTGCCATAAATACAATTTGAAAATTAGGTTTTGTATAAAAAAATGCCCTTAACAAAATATTTTTGTACTAAAATACGCTCAGATGTTTATTCTCTAGGTGTATTTATTGCATTTTAAGTGGGCATATGTAAACAAAAATCTTAGAAGAATTGTGGATTGAGATGGTGATAATTGACAAGAAGATTATGCAAAAGTGAGGATTAAGTGTCATTAAACCAAACCCAAATCTTTAGGTAAGGGCAAGGCTTGGAGGACGATGATGCTTTCAATGCCCAGACCAAGATAAAGTATTTATTAGAGAGAGAGAGAGAGAGAGAGAGAGAGAGAGAGACTATTGGGCCTTAGCACTCTGTTGTGACATCATTTAAGGCAAAACATTCTGGACCCAAACGGACCAAATTAAAGCCCATAGAGCTTGACAGGATGGCCGTTGACCAAACTGAACCAAAGACATTTTTTTTTTTAGTTGTAGTGTGTACTGTGTTTGCATGAAAAGACCGACACTATGTTCTTGAATCTGAGCTCTCTGCAATTTTCTCATTTCTGTGAGAATTTCTCCTAATTTTTATTGTTCAATGTTCAAACCCTGAAGAACAGTTACCATGTGTGTGTGTGTGTGTGTTTTTTTATTTCAGAAAATAAATTCAAGATTTGTTTGGTTTTCAGGATTCAGTTGAAAAGTAAGTCATCATTTCCACTTTACTCTTCCAAAAAAGTCGTCTTTTTTATTATCTCAATTGTTTTGTTGCATTAAATTGTAGAATCCCCCCCTTTTTTTTTTCTCTTTCGATCTCATTATTGGTGTTTTGATTGAACACTAGATTTAGTCAGCTCTGTTTCTTAAATCATTACTTTCTTTGTCTGCCTTTCTCCATTTGCGCTTTTATAGGTGAAATTTCAGTTTGGGTTTTTTTGGATTTCAAGTTTTAGTTACTTCCTGTGTTTATTCTTGGAAATGTAGGTTTCATGCAATTAGAATTTAATTTCAGGGTTAGGGTTTTTCTTCAACTCTCTACAATGTCTATGTTTTTGTCTATATTGGAGTTGTGAACCTTGTCAAAATTCGATTCAATAAGTTTTCTGGGATAAGAATTGGGGTTTGGGTTTTGGAGGAAGGGAATGCAGTTCATCAGTTTGATTTTCTTGTTGTTGATACCACTCGTGAGTGGGAATTTGGACTCAGATGCTCTTTTGGATTTAAAAAAAGGTATTGAGGAGGACCCAAAAAGGAGTCATGTTCTTAGTTCTTGGGATGCTAACAATGTAGCATCAACTGATGGATGCCCTCAGAATTGGTATGGGATTGGTTGTAGTGGGGGGCACATTACATCAATCGCCCTGAACGATCTGGGATTGGCTGGAACATTCCGATTTTCTGCTCTTATAGGGCTTCAAATGCTTCAAAATTTATCTATTTCAAACAACCAATTTAGGGGAATTATCTCTCACGATGTCGGATCCATTGGGTCCCTGAAAATTTTGGACCTTTCATGTAATTCGTTCAATGGTTCAATACCCTCTGAAATGATGAAGTTGAAGAGTTTAGCTCTTCTGAATCTCTCCTCAAACAGTTTGGGAGGCACAATACCACCTGGTTTCGGAAAGATGGAGCGGTTGAAGTATCTTGATTTGCGATATAATGGCTTTTCTGGTGATATCGGGGGTGTTTTATTGCAACTACGGAATGTAGTGTACGTTGATCTCAGTGGCAATGGGTTCTCTGGATCTCTCGATTTGGGTCTTGGGAATTCCACCTTTGTATCCATGGTTCAGTATTTAAATGTTAGCCACAACTCCTTGGTTGGAGAGCTCTTCTCTCATGATGGAATGCCCTTTTTTGACAATTTGGAGGTGTTGGATGCCAGTTATAATCAGCTTGTTGGTCAGATCCCTTCGTTCAATTTTGTAGTTTCTCTTCGAATTCTGCGGCTTGGAAGCAACCAACTTTCAGGGTCTCTACCTGAAGCTCTTTTGCAAGAAAGTTCAATGATCTTGACCGAGCTTGATCTGAGCCATAACCAACTAAAAGGTAAATTGATTTCTAATGATAGACTGTTCACATTTTCTGTTATTATTGTCATATTTTTATGTGTATTGTACTTTCTCTTTGGATACTGATTAAGACTATTTTGGGAGAATAAAGAAATAGGGCAAATCTTTTATTGTAACTCCACAACTAGCAGTCTTTTTTCCATGGAACTTTGCCATTCTATGCATGCCAGCTAGGCTAAAACCTTCTAAGAATCCTTTTAGTAAACATATCTGCAAATCAACTCATCCGTGTGATGTAAGTAGTTTTAAGTGTTGTGTGTAACAGATGTGTGTGCGTGTGCGTGTGTGTAACTGATGTGTATGTGCATGTGTGTGCATGCATGTATGTGTGTGTGTAACTTCATTTAAGAAAGTAATCTATTACCTCAATTTGTTCTGGTATGGGTATGGAATGCAGGATAGATATCCACTGAGTCGCATATGTTCAGTGTGTGTGTAACTTCCACTTATCAGAATGGACAGTAACATTCATACTACTAAGTCCAGAATATTTAGTACTCTGTCTCATGCCAAGAGAAGTATAACTGTAAATCAAGCTGGTTCTGTGGAAAGCCTTCTTTAAATCAAGTCATCCACATGGTGTAAATATGTTTAATATTTTATGTCATATAAAATATTCTTTTTATGGGCACCTACCTTTACTAAAGTAATAATGACTTCAATGTGTTCTGGTATAGACATGGGACACAGTATAGATACAATTATTCAATATATTTCTAGGTTCCACTGAGTCGCATACGTTCAATGTGTGTGCAACTTCCACTTGTTGCAAGACCTTCAGCATTTAAACACCTTAGTTATATGATAGTCTGTGAGGTCCCATGTCCTTTCTCATGGTAGATGGATATGTCTTGGTCTGATTGTCATACTACAGAACAGACAATCATGTGGAGTACTTCAAACTTCTGCAACAAGACTTAATTTTTCCAGAGTAATACCGACACAATATTTTAGTACGGTGTAATGTTTCAAGTGGTTTATGTTGATTATGGTTCTATATTGACCTTCAGATTTTGGAATACTTGCATTTATCGTATTGAAACTCTTTACCTTTATGACAGGTCCACTTGCAAGTATCACTTCTTCAACTCTAAAGAATCTTAATCTTTCTTCAAATAAGCTGTCAGGCTCCTTGCCTGCTAAGGTAGGACATTGTGCTATCATAGATTTGAGTAATAATATTCTTTCGGGGAACTTGTTCCGAATTCAGAGTTGGGGGAATTATGTTGAGGTTATTCACCTAAGCTCCAACTCTCTGACAGGAACCTTTCTAAACAGTACTTCTCAGTTCTTGAGGCTGACATCTTTAAAGATATCCAACAACTCACTAGAGGGGATTCTCCCTTCCATACTAGGATTTTATCCTGAACTAAGTACGATTGATCTTAGCCTCAACCATCTTGATGGATCCCTCCCACAGAGCTTATTCATGTCGTTGAAATTGACCGAGCTAAACCTTTCAGGCAACAGTTTTACCGGCCCCATCCCTTCTATAGGCTCCACTCAGAATTTGAGTCTGGTCTCTCTTGATCTGTCAGACAACTCATTAAGTGGTTCTTTACCCCCAGAAATTAGTGAACTTTATGATTTGGTGTATTTTGATCTATCTAACAATCGCTTTGAAGGTAGCATCCCAGATGATCTTTCAGATAAGCTTAAAGGATTCAATGTGTCTTATAACAATCTCTCGGGAATTGTACCTGAAAACTTGAGGGGGTTCCCAGATTCCTCATTCCATCCAGGGAATTCCTTACTCATTTTCCCTCATCCATCGTCATCACCAAAAGATGCTCCAGAGATTATTTTTAGAGAGAAGCATGGGACCCATGCGAAGCTATCTATTAAAGTTGCCCTGATCGCAGGTATTGTTGTTGGGGTCTCAGCGATTGTTCTCTTCTCTGTAATGGTTTATTATATGGCTCGACGCGGGAGGACTAATTCCGGTGAAAATGTTGTAAGGAAAAGTGTTCCACAAGGGGGGTCTCTTTCTCATGTTTTTGATCATCAACAAAATATGGAGCCTTCTCCAGCTTCATTAAACTTCTCTCACGATCGCTTGCTTGCTTCAGAAATGGCATCTGTACATGAGTATGGAAACACCTCATCAGTTGTAAAAGGGTCCACAGAAGTAGGCATTCCTGAGTCAACAACAAGAGATAAAGGGATGCCTTCTCCTCTCTCTCTCTTCTCATCTTCAAATCCACATCCTAGTGATCCGTATCTGTCTGAGAATTCTATTGTGCTGAAGGTCAGTTCTCCTGATAAATTGTCGGGGGATCTGCACTTATTTAACAGTTCGTCTTTGTTTACGGCGGAGGAGCTTTCACATGCTCCAGCAGAAGCAATTGGTAGAAGTTGTCATGGAACGTCATATAAAGCCACACTTGACAATGGTCATGTATTGGCTGTGAAGTGGCTGAGGGAAGAGATAGCAAAGGGTAAGAAGGAATTTGCAAGGGAAGCAAAGAAGCTTGGGTACATCAGACATCCAAATATAGTTTCATTACGTGGTTTCTATTGGGGGCCGAAAGACCATGAAAAGCTTATTATATCAGATTACATCAATGCAGCCTGTTTGTCCCTCCATCTTTATGGTATGATTCCTCCCTACTTTTGTTTCCCATTCAAGTCATTCATCCAGAAAATCTACCAGGTGTATAGGAGTATCTTGGGGTTCAATCACATTATAAGGGACCCACCATATGTTACGTTCCACATGGGATAACTTTTAAGCGAAAAATAGACTCAAGTGGATGATTATAACCAGCCAATCTATTATCTTATTTTAGTCAGAAAGAAAAAAATCCTGAGCATTCCAGAAATAGTTAAATAAATAAGATGGTTAAGACATCCGATATGGTTGATTTTTGGCCTTCTAGATCTCCATCTGGGACCGTCTAATGAGAGGCCCACCCCCTGTATGTGTAAAAAGTATCTGGTATGCTGTTGGCAGACCTTCTTTCCTGTATACATTCGACATGCTGCAATTTGTTTCTTAATTCCATGTTCCAAAAATTCTTAACTCTGAATGAAATCTATAAGATCTTAGCTCACTTGGGGCCTGTCATTGGTGGGCTCTGATTTGAGGTTTAATGTAAAATATGACATCAGTTATGTTAACGGCAAGTTAATTTATTTGCTTAGGCCATGAAGTATCATTTTTTTTATATATCAATGAGGGAATTTCTGACCAAAATTATGGACATAAAACATGTGATCCGTAAGATCTTCAGCGGGGTTTCACCAAGGAGAGATGTTTAGACCAAAATTATGAACATATACACCCATAGACTCTTTCTGGAATCTTCCATAATTTTTCTGATGGTCTGAAATAATATGTTGTAACTTGTGACATATGATTAGGATCATTCAATTGGATAAATATCCTAATGTAGCTGTTGAATGGTGGTCTCGACATCTTAACCTTTGCATGTGATGATGTGAATCACATATACAATAGCTGTAGGCAAGACAACTTCCTGTCAGTTTGACTTGAATATTCCTCATCTAATATGTTATATCCAAGGTATTGAATTGGGGTTTCGCTTCTGTTTGGACCAGCCTGGAATGGAAACATTTCATGAAAATATTTTTACTGATGTGATAATTAATACAATTTTCATGAACATTAGAAATGATAGGAAATGATAAAGCATACTAGAAAACACTGTCATAAGTCATTAGTCTACAACTAACAACCATATGGGATGTGGAAATGAAGATTATTATCATTATGCTACACATTAACACATGTTCTGAGAATCTGGCCACTTAAAACAACTATATTGTACATGGATGAGATACACCACAGCATGTAGAACAATTGTGTTCACGAAGAAACTAGCATTTACTTATATACATATTGTAATTTTTGAAATGTACTAAATTTTATCAATATTTTTATTTTTTATTTTTCAAAATAAATTTTTGTCGGCTTTTACTGTTTATCAAAATATATCAAACCACTCTTGCATTTTTATAAAACCTGTTTCTCTGTCAAAATTTACTTTTTGTCGAAATATATAGCGAAATAAATAGTGATATCTACCAAAGTATATACAAAAAGAAATTGTTGGTTAAATTTTGTGTCAAGCCTTGTACAAATTGAAATATTTCATGGAAAATGTCTTGAGATTTAATACTATGGTTATACATAATTATTCTGCTCAATTGAAACTTTCAATGTCATTCGCAGAGAATGAGCCAAGAAAACTCCCACCACTATCTAGCGATCAGCGGCTCAAGGTCGCCATAGATGTGGCTCGCTGTCTAAATTTCCTGCATAATGAAAAAGCAATCCCTCATGGCAACCTCAAATCAACCAACATTTTATTACAACCTCCTGACCTGAATGCTCTCCTTACTGATTATAGTCTCCACCGAATAATGACTCCGGCTGGCACGGCCGAACAGGTTTTAAATGCTGGTGCTCTTGGATATAGACCACCAGAATTTGCCAGCTCAAGTAAGCCATGCCCTTCATTAAAGAGTGATGTCTATGCTTTTGGGGTGATATTGCTGGAACTCCTGACCGGAAAAAGTGCCGGGGAGATAGTTTCTGGGAATCGTGGGGTGGTTGATTTGACAGATTGGGTGAGATTGTTGGCGGAGGAGAATCGTTTGACTGAGTGCTTTGACAGGCTGATTCCCGGTGTGGATAGTCCACCGGGAGGTCTCTGCGACATGCTGCAGGTGGCTCTAAGGTGTACTCTTCCTGCATCAGAGAGACCTGATATGAGAACGATCTTTGAAGTTCTTTCCTCGATAGTGTTGTAGAAGAACTGAAGTGGGTCCCACTTGTAAATCTGTATTCATCACTGATTTACCCAAAAGTCCTAACAGAAGTTGTCTTTGGTACTAACACCATTGATTGATCACCTTTTGTCACCTAATTTTTCTTTCTTTCATTGTGTTTTTTTCCCCTTTGATTGATTGTTTGGGTCTAACCTTTAGTTCTCAACTGATCTTGAGAATATTGCCTTGGAACAGTTGGGGAAGGAAATAAAGATCCTTAGATGGATTTAGTTGTTTAATTTCTTCTTAAACAGGTCTCTAGATATGAATTCTTTTAATTTTGTGCAGTGTGTCAAAGTGGAAGCGATCTGTGCACATGATGACAACAATGCTCATATTTCCCTCAAAGCATGATCTATCGAGTTCGTCTTGTATAATACAGGTTCTGCCTATAGGAATCAAAACTGAACAAGATGGCACTTGAGAGGGAGTAATATCTGGTGGTATCTATCAGCCTCTGAGACATGTTGAACATCATGTACAAAAAAATCCCATATGTTCATAAAAGCTACAAAATCATCTATGGATTATGGATAAGCACAAACTACCGAGAAGGGACACAAAAATGTGGTGAGCGTTGCCATTAGTCACAATATCAGAGTGGATATATGTAATCGAAAAAACTTCAATCCCAAGATATTATGAAGCTTTGCTTGAAAATAAAGAGGGAGACACCCCCTTTATCCTCCATTTTGAACGGACAGGATTTCTTCAAGATGACCTACAAAGCTCTAAAATTGTATTTCCTTGGTGGGTCGGCACCCGGCTTGGCTTGGTGGATGAAGTATTTTAACAAGTCTTCCTCTCATTCTTACTTTGATTTTTTGGTGAGTAACATTGTCAATAAAATAAATACCAAATAAGATATTATAAGGGCATATGTTCTTTTCTTCCAAACTAAAACCATTTTCTAAATGATAGAATTGCCCTTCAATAACGTTCATATTGAGACATTGTGATAGAGAGAGGTTTGACATAGAAGTTATAAGTTCATTGTTAAAAAAAACTAACATCCAACCTACTTTAACGTGGAGCCATGTACCCAAACACGTCTTTTAAATAACTGAATATAAAGTAAAAGTAGCCTTAGCTGGACCTTTCTTTGTGGTTAACAAAGCAGGTCCTAATCTAAGGTCCTAAATAATAATTATAACCTTAATTTGAGTGGTAGGCCCTCTCACCTTTCTTAAATACTGATTATTATTACAGCCATCATTTCAGTCTATGGGGTTGTGTTGTTAAACTTATTATTTTTAAGGAAAATTACTTAATGAACCCTCATGGATAGACACAAACCTTAACTACTCTACAGTAATTTGATTGTCCAATTAATAAACTTTTTAAACATACCACTTCACCTCAATATTTTAAAACTGATGCCATACCCCTTCACCTCAATATATTTAGGAAGATTAGCATAAAATGGCCTAAAAGGACTCATCTTCTGGCTAAGCCAAAAGTCATTGATATTTTACCTCTAAAATAAACCATCCATTTTCATTCTTTATGGTAAAATTTTCTGCCTTCTTGTTCAACCTCAAGGGATTTTTGGTCATTTTCTATTAGTCCTTTTGAGTAGACTCAGGTCAAGGATAATGTTTATTTTAGGGGTATCTCAAATATTCACCCTCAATAATAACTCACTGAGTTAATGGGAAACTCAGTGAGCCAAATGAAAGGGTCCCTTCATTAGAGGATCTCAAAAGCTCTCTGAGATCAAATCAGATACCAACAGCAGAGACAAGAGAAAAAGGAAACACAAGAGGAAAACTTTGGAGCTTGGACTGTTTTTTTTCTTCTTCTTCTTCTTCTTCTTCTTTATTCTCTCTCTCTCTGGTTTGATCTTGATTGAAGTAAGTCAATTCTCAATCTCTCTTATTGCTTCTTTTTAGTTTCAAGTTTAAATATTATTTGTGTCCTTCCTTCCTTTTTGAGTTACAGAAGTGTGAAACTGATCATCCTGATTTTGTTTTATCATCAAAGATCTGATTTTTATTGTTTTTTTGAGGAGTTGAGTTGTGTGAATTTATCTTCAAATAATTAGTTTTCTTCTCCTTTTGTTCCTTAAGATCAAAATTGAGAAAAGAAATGGGTGTTGATGCAATGGAGATTGGAGTTTATATGAGAAAAGGTTTGATTTTTACTACCAGGACTTGTTATAAATCGGCTTGTAATCATCCTTTTGTTATGGGTCTTGTGTTATTCTTCTTTTTTCTTTATAGATTTCTTCCTTCTGTGTTTGGTTTCTTGGTCTCTGCTTCCCCTGTTATTGTTTGTACATTTGTTCTTCTCGGCACTTTATTGAGTTTTGGGCAACCGAATATCCCCGAAGTCGAAGTCGAAGGACAAGGAGAAGGAGAAGGAGAAGGAGAAGGGGAGAAGACAATGGGGGTTCACCATGAAACCTCTTCTCTCAAATCTGGGCCTGTTGAAGGTGACCTTGTTTTTAAGAAAGATGAGAGTTTTTCTATAGAAACCCATGTCGAGATGAGAGGAGACATCGAAGAGAAGGAAGTAGATGAGAATGATTTGGTCTTCGCGGGAACCCATGATGATGGTTTGATCAGTAATAGGACTGTTAAGATCGAGGAAGAAGGAACACAATTTGACACCCAGAAGGATGGGATTGAAGAGGAGACAAAAATGCATAATCACGGATTCATCGAGAAGAGAGAATTCATTGAGGAGAAACCGTCCATTGTTTGTGATGATGTCGTCGGAGGTGAATCTTCCCATGGTGGGCTCAAAGTGGAGACTGATCAAGATTCTTCGCTCTGGAAAGAAATTGAAGACAGTGACGAGTCTTCCGACTCTAGTTCTGATCGAGCGGAGAGTTCCTCTCCAGATGCTTCCATGGCCGATATCATTCCAATGCTGGATGAGCTCCACCCACTCTTAGATACAGAACCATCTGAGCCTGCTCATATAACCCTTGATGACTCTGATGCTGCTTCAGAGAGGTCCCAAGAATCCAATTCCGGGTCGGGAGAGGAGGTTGAAAACCATGAAAAAGATGACGATGACGATGATGATGATGACGACGACGATGACGATGATGATGAAGAGCAGCTGGGGGAGCAAGATGATGGTACCAAAGAAGTAGTCAAATGGACAAGGGACGATGAAAAAAATGTCATGGATCTTGGGAATTCTGAGCTAGAAAGAAACCGGCGGTTGGAGAGTTTAATAGCAAGGCGAAGAGCCAGGAAAAACTTCAGAGTGATAGTGGCTGAGAAAAACCTAATAGACTTGGATGGTAGTGATCCTCCTTTTCAAATTGCACCCATATCAACGGCAAGGCACAACCCTTTTGATCTTCATTATGATTCCAATGAGGCCATGGGGTTACCACCTATTCCTGATTCAGCTCCTTCTGTTTTGTTAGCAAGACGAAACCCTTTTGATCTTCCTTACGATCCATTTGAAGAGAGACCCAATCTCACGGGAGGAAGCTTTGAGGAAGAGTTCGTGACTAGTCATGATGATATGTACTTCAGAAGGCATGAGAGCTTTAGCTTGGGATCTTCATATTTTGGAGAATTCAAGCAAGATAAACATGAAAATATTTCCAGACCCCATTTCGTACCTGAACGAGAGGCATCAAAAGGGATGGATTATCCCGAATTTCAAAGACAAATGAGTGAGAGGAGTGATTCCAAGCTGAGTTCCATTACTGAGACTGAATCACTTTCATCGGTTGTGGATCAAGATAATCACAAGAATCTCATTGAACAAGAAATATCTCAAGAGGGTCAACGGATCTCCCTTGTCGATCATGCTAAACAAGAAAGCCAATCCTATGCAGAACTAGAATCGGTGGAAATTGATCAATACAGAAGAGATGCTGATCTCAGTAGGGATGAGAAGAAAGGAGCAGACGAGGAACATGCCCAAGGAAGAGAATCAACTTTGCCCGATATGGAATCCGTAGCTTCACATATGGGATCCAAAGCAATGGATTGTTACGTGAAATCAGAAGTATTCAAAGAGAAAAATACCGGGTTGAGCTCATCCTCATCGTCAGAAGTGAATGAAGGCATTTTTCATTTGAACACTGAAGAAGGATTGAGAAATACAGAGCCAACAATTGATGACATTACAGATGACTCCAACAATTCCTTGCAAACATCAGTCGTGGATTCCGGTCTTAGGCATGGGATCAAAGGAGTGGATGAAAGTGAAACAAAGGAACCCATTTATGATGGGAGTCCATCAGCTATGGAGAAGACACTCTCTGGCATGACAATTATTGAAGAGGCTTTATGTTATGTGGATAAAGGTGTTCTTACCTCTGTTCCCTCCATAGTGTCTAACATGCAAGTAGACATCTTGGGAGAGGGTTCGACTCCAGCATCAGATGAAAGAGCCATTTTACAAACAGATGGACAATCTTCACTTCATGTGGGAAGCTTAGAAAAGGAGACAACCTCTGGCAATGAAGGGCTGATGTTAGCCTCGTCTCAGTTGTGTGCAGTTGGCGAGAATGAATCAAGGTCGAGGGAAGTAACCATGATTAGTAAGCATGATGTAAGAGTGGTTGAGCAACTTTTGTTTGACTCAAGTTCATCTGTGTTAGATACTGAATCAGTAGATGAGGTTCCAATGAGTGAGAAAGCAAATCTTCAGTATGATCAGCATCCAGCCCCTTCATCAAGTTTGGATCCAGATATCAATGTTGGGTTTCCCCAGTTTAATGTAGATGAGGTGGACCCTAAGGCTTCTATTTATTCAGATGAGTTGTCATCTGAAGATTTAACTCACTTTATGTTAGAGAAGTCCCCACCCTTGCTGGAGAAATCAATTGGTCAGTTATCCTCTAATGGTGATCATGAAGAGTCTCAGGTCAGTAGTACTAATTTTATTATAGAGAGGATCTAAGGCATCCACTCAAAGATGATAGAAGTATAAATAACACATTAAAAATATAGAGTACAAATGAGTAAGAAAAATAAGCAAATATAAGATTGTGAGTTCATTAAAAAAAGAAGATATTTTCAATTGGACAAAGTAGGTTTAGAAAAACTTTATTGCTAATCTAGCTTTTGTTTTCCCTTTTCCTACTATTTGATGATTTTCTGAATTATTAACACATGTATGTTATGATTTCTATGAACATTCTTTCATGTCATTGAATCATTATATATATATATATATATATTTTTGATATATATATATATATATATATTTCTGAATTATTAACACATGTATGTTATGATTTCTATGAACATTCTTTCATGTCATTGAATCATTATATATATATATATATATATATATATATATCTATATATATATATATATATATATATATATATATATATATATATATATATATTTGATAAGTGTAATCTATTGAAGGCAATAAAATAAAGTACAAGGAGGCCGAGGAGGCCTCTTAAAGAGCAACAAAGCAAAGAAAAAGTAAAGCATCAAAGACTACATAAATAGTTCCATCTAAAAACAAAATCATCAAAAGTAATCCCCATGAAATCAATGTTCTGTTTCGCCCAAAGATATAACAAACCCAAGGTCTCCAAGAAAATGCTGTGAGAGCTTCTCATCTTACTATTGAACACCCTGTTATTTCTCTCATTCCACACCCCCCAAGCAATAGCCAAGGGAAGAATAGCCCATAAGAATCTTTTTCTGGAAGAGAAAACATTACTGGCCCACCCTTCTCATCTTACTATTGAATCATTATATTTCCCATAACATTTCTAATTTTCTCATGTTCTATTTGTTTCACTTGGAAGTTATGAGGTAGTCTTGCCTTCGGCTGCTCATCAATCTAGACAATGCCCAATTGTAAGGCAGCTGTCCTAAAATACGTTGTTCATTCCTTTTAATTTTATCCCCTTATCCGGACTGTGGCCTATATGGGTTTATGATTGTTCCTATGATGGCTCTTAATTGGATAGTAATGATATTTCGATCTATAGGCATATTTGAGCTAATATGGTCATTCCAGATTGCTGTAAAATTTGAATTGTCTTTATTGGTGTTAGCCATCCACTTCAAATATCAGAATCTATGTCCATCATATGTAGAGGAAAAAAGATAACTAGGAGTGACTAACAATGCTTGCTTCTTATTTTAACCAGGTACCATCTTTTCTTCTGGCATCTATTGAAGAGGCGGCTGTCATTAACAATTTAAATGAGCATAATAAGGATATTTCGGATCTCTCTCCCTTAATTTCCGTTCCCTCTACTATCCCATCTAAGGTTTCTGAGAATTATCTCACTACAGATCAAATGGTTTTGGAAGACGACGTCCATGACGGAATCCAAAACGATAGAAAATCACTGGTTTTGGGGCATCTTGATGTTTCACAGGAATCATCTGGGACCAAAGTCACTGGGGAAGAATTCAGTGAGGTGGCTGAGGGAATCAAAGAGATTGATGAAAGGTTACTGATTGAACTGGATGCAGTTGGTGACTTCAATGTTGATGAATTGGAAGCAAACACAGACGAAATTGAAGAGCAGTGGGTAGTGGGCGTGCAAGACATTATGTTGGGGCTACATGGTCTTAAATCTGAGGCTACTAAAAATGTTCAAGAGGAACCCCACCAATTGATCGAAGTTGTGGGCTCGCAGAAACCTCTGGAATCGGGGGATGGGTCTGCTGATGTTGAGGCGGGTGATGGATATCCAGAAGTGAAGGAACGTATTTCGGAATCACAAGTTCATGAAGCAAGCACCACTTCTGATGAACTCCACCAAAAGATTGAGAAATTTAGCATTCTTGAATCGATCCATGATGGGCCACCAACGAAGGAAACTGAGGTTGGATATGCCGTGTTTGAGGTATCCAGCCAAGATTCAAATCCAATGAAGACTGGTTTAGAGGAGCTACTGGTTCTCGAAGCAAGGTCTCCCAAAGATATTGATTCCTTTATTGAGCAAATTCGTGAGGGAGAAGTTGGGGACGCTACTCTTCTCGAACCAATCCATAAGGAGTCAATAGAGACAGATTTGAAGCTGCCGGTTCTTGAAGCAACATCTCTCGAAAATGATGGTTCAGCTTTGATGCAACCCCATGAGGGAGAAATTGGGGACGCTACTCTTCTCGAACCAATCCATAAGGAGTCAATAGAGACAGATTTGAAGCTGCCGGTTCTGGAAGCAACATCTCTCGAAAATGATGGTTCAGCTTTGATGCAACCCCATGAGGGAGAAATTGGGGATGCTACTCTTCTCAAACCAATCCGTAAGGAGTCAATAGAGACAGATTTGAAGCTGCCAGTTCTTGAAGCAACATCTCTCGAAAATGATGGTTCAGCTTTGATGCAATCCCATGAGGGAGAAATTGGGGGTGCTACTCTTCTTGAGCCAAGCCATAAGGAGTCAATAGAGACAGATTTGAAGCTACCGGTTCTTGAAGGAACATCTCTCAAAAATGATGGTTCAGCTTTGATGCAACCCCATGAGGGAGAAATTGGGGACGCTACTCTTCTTGAACCAATCCATAAGGAGTCAAAAGAGACAGATTTGAAGCTTCCAGTTCTTGAAGCAACATCTCTTGAAAATGACGGTTCAGCTTTGATGCAACCCCATGAAGGAGAAATTGGGGACGCTACTCTTCTCGAACCAATCCATAAGGAGTCAATAGAGACAGATTTGAAGCTGCCGGTTCTTGATGCAACTTCTCTCGAAAATGATGGTTCAGCTTTGATGCAATCCCATGAGGGAGAAATTGGGGATGCTTCTCTTCTCGAGCAAATCCATAAGGAGTCAATGGAGACAGATTTGAAGCTGCCAGTTCTCGAAGCGACATCTCTCGAAAACGATGGTTCAGCCTTGACGCAAATCCATGAGGGAGAAATCGATAAGCTTCTTGTTCTTGAATTAATCCACAATGAGTCAATACCAGAGAAAAGTAAGGCTGGGTCTGCCGAATTCAAGCTACAAAACCAAGATGAAAATCTGGTAGACTCTAATTTAGAGGTGCCGGTTATTGAAGAAAGATCTCTCCATGGTATTGATTCAGCCTCTGAGAAACTCCGTGATGGAGAAGTTGAGAAGTCTATAGTTCTTGAATCAATCCACGAGGGGTCAATATCGGAGGAAGCTAAAGTTCAGTCTACTGATCTCAGTCCAACAGGAAGTAATGCGAATTTGGTTGACTTCAATCTGGAGCTCCCAATGCTTGAAGCAAGGTCTCTTGATGACATTGATTTGGCTTTTAAGCTGCTCAGTGAAGGAGGTGATGATCATGAAAAACCCACCATTCCTGAATCTGTTGACAAGATGCCAAGAGTTGTAGAATCCCAAGATTCAATGGAAGTTCTTGCAGAAGATACGATGGAAAATCTGCCAAAACCAATTGAATCTGAAGTTGGGACGTCTGAAGTTTTAACGAAGGCATTGGAATCGGCCGACAAGAGCACTTCAGGTTTTGAAGAATCCTTTACTCAAGAGACTACTAATGTTGGTGAATTAAATCCTGAAGGTGAAGGGACATACAAGGGTTCAAGTTCGAACACAACATGTGTTAAAAAGAAGAAAGTGAAATCCAGTAAGTCGAGCTCGAGCTCCAGTTCCAGCTCCAGCTCTAGTGATTCTGATTGAGCGGAGGAATTTAAAAGAAAAAAAAAATGAGGAGGGAAACAAAAGTTATTTCTTTGTTCCTCTGTTATTTCCATGAGAAGCAAGGTGATGAGTTTTCTGCTTTTCCAGTTTGGGTGGCTGGTTATGGGTTTTTTTTGTGTGTGGCAGTGATAGTTGTGTTCTTTGTAGGTATCATTTTGAGTAATTTTTCTGGCTGATTGATTCCTTCAAGGATTGGGTGGTGGTTATTAGGTTCCTTGAAGTATGTGGGTTCTTTTTTTTTCCTTCCATATTTTGAGAGTTGTAGTTTGAGCTTCTTGGGAGAGAACATGGTTTTATGCATGCATATTGTAAATTATATTTTTCAATGAGAATTTGTGATTTGAGTGTTGAAGAATGATGACAATGATGTTTAATTCACAAACTTAAAACACTTTTTTCTGTTATATTTTTCTTTGGGGAAATCAAGAGACCGAATAAAGCCTTTGATGAGATATGATTACGAGCCTCCTAAAATTCTCACCTTATTCCTCGCTTTTCTTCTGTTTACATGTCCTGGTCAGGTATGGATGATAGCCTCACCATTTCTCTATGAAACTCAGGCAAAAGGATAGTGCGAAGGTCAATTTGTTGGTTTCAACTAAACGTTCCTGTCTCAGATTTTCAGACCATGAAGCTGCAATTTCAGGCCAGTGGGATTTGTTCTTGCTCTTTTCATCAATATTTATGTTATTAGCTTATTAAAACTTGGGTTTTTGTTTCTTTTGAGTAGTTGAGAATTGTTGAAGGTAAGGACATGGTTTTTTGATGATGTTCTTTAATTTGCTTGTTTGTTGATTTGTTTTTTTTTATTAAATGATGTTTCTCTTGATTTTTATTCTCATGGGTGGCATATACCACTTTCTTTTGTTGTTTAACCGATCGCTTCTGATACTCGCCCAATATATCTGTAAATCCTCACAAAACTGCAAAATATTTCTTCTCTAAAATGATTGGCCGATAATTCGAGGAGTTTATTCTGGCTTTCATTGTATATCACACCTTAAAAAATAACTAGAATGGACATTAGACATGGTTGCATATTGAAATTATTGATTCAATAGCTCTCATAGTATCTGGTTTTCTAAAATTGAATTTATACTTTCTCATTGTATGTATATTGAATTCTCATTACATATAGTCTTGCGTCCATGATTTCAAAACTCGTCCGATACCAAGACCAATACGTATGACCCGAGTCGTCTCGGTATTGCCCAGCAAGGAGACGGACAAGTAAAAAAATCAATGTATCGGATGAGATTTAAAACCCCACATTCATTTTTCTCATTGTTGATCGTTCGAAATGAGTTTTAAACTCTTTAAAATTAATTCTATTTTTGTTTGATATTTTTAATATCTATTTCATTAAAAAAAAAGTATTATTAATTAAACAATAAAAGAGAGAGAAAAAAAAAAATTGAAAACTAAGCAAAATATATTTCACCACTGTTCATTCATTATTCTACAATCTGTATTTCTGTATAATTTAATTTAGTCTTTCCAAGGTTTCACATCGACGTCGCACTTCTTCGATACGATCGAAGTGTCCAACGCTAATTTATCCACCGTTACATGACAGTGAACCTTAACGGTAATCGTCCAAGTCTTAACGGACCCAAACTTAATTCTAACAGGGACCTTCAAATCCAAGTCTAACGGGATCGCCCGACTCTTCTGCTCTTCCGTTAACTTTTGATAAATCGCAGTCGTTAGTTGTACCCCGGAACCAGTTAACGCCGTTTGAAAAACCGTCACATTTTTGCTAGGCTGGTAGAATGCAGGCAAGACCCCGGTACATAACTTGACGTTGGAGTGAGAAACGGAGACGGAGCTTCCTTTCTGGTAATAAATTCCGATCTTCTTGTTAGGGTTTTTTGCTCTGATGGTGACGTCAAATTCAGGAGAGAGTATCGGATCTGAGGAGGAGGTGAGGTTGAAGCCTTTAATGGAGAGCTTCTCGACGGAATAACTTGGAACTTTGGGACGGAACACTAGGTATAAGACACCGGCGGTGATGGCAATGAGGATGATGAGGAGAGTTATGATACCGATAATCCAGCAGAGACAACCACAGCAGCGGTTCCGGCGTACTTTCTGGCGAGTGTATTTTTTGTATTGGAGAGCATTTTCCGGCGGTGGGCGACGGTAGATTTGGTCTTTGGGGATCTGGACCACGTAAGTACCTGGCGGAGGAATGGGTTTTTCAGGCATCGGAAGGGTTGGTTTGGCCGGGAGTGAACTGTTTTCCGATGGTTTAGTGATGAGGTTCTCTTCACTGGGCGGCGAGTGACTTGGGTGAATCCGGTCTGCCATGGCGAGCTGTAGTAAAGAAGAAGAATGAACAGAGAGATTAGAAATAGAGAAGAGAGATCAGAGAAGAGAGAACAAGAGAACGTGTACGTGTCACTAAAAACGTGCGCACCAATCACGCAGGTTTCAAAGACTTGACTAACATGGATAACGATATATAAGGGCTAAAAATCAATCAATCAAACTATTTGTAATGGATAGAGAAGTATAGAAAACTTGTCTGTTAGAATCATACAGTGAAATCAAACTTAAATTTTGGAGATTTAAAATGCTCTGTTTCTGATAGAGAGATACCCAGAAACTAATTAAAGAAAACGAACCTGAAATGAACTTCAAATGGAAATCCTCTGTAGCAGAAGAAGAAGAAGAAATGAGAAAGTTTCTGAATCGAATTCCTTTTTTTTTGATTATTTATGTTTGTTGGAGATGTGAGAAAGGGTTTTTGTTTTGGTAAGAATGAGTCTTGGAAGAGTAAGATATGAAATATGTTTTGTCTATATAGTATGAAATATGTTCTTCTTCTAAGGATTACAGAACACACCTAGTTGGCGACTACGACAGCCGACGCGGACCGCGGACGCGGTCTCTCCTAGAGACAAACAACACCCCTAAACCCTAAACACAACAAACGTGTGCGTGTGTGGAAATGTACCTAATTAATAAGACATTAAGGCATGAAATGAGTCCAGCTTGACCCGAAATCTGAGCCATCTAAAAATCGAATTTAACGGGTTTGGATCCTTAGATTAGATCCAAATAGAAATGGGTTCGAATATGATTAAACGTCTCCACTTGATTTGATGACCCGAGGAGGGATGATTTCTCAATGTGAAACATGGTTTTTAAACTCATCTGAGATAGAGATGTATCGTTCGAGTTAACTCGATATCAGAGTTGAACGAGACCAACTCACCAAATCATTTTTTGATCGAGATTTACGAGTTACAGTTCAATTTATTGTTTTGTCTCACGAGACGTCTCAAACGTATTGAAAAACTTGTCTGAGACGACTCGATATCGAAACTGAACCAGACAAGACGCAATACCGAGTTTAAAAGCCATGATGTGAAATGCTAATTAAAACCAACTCGATTGATTGACACCCGATGGGTTTGGATGTGGTCTTAATTAGTGTAACCACGATTTGAGTCAAATCTTAATTTGAATATGGATATACTTAGATCCAACTTGAGTACAACCCATTTTATGCTCTACTCTGTTGGCCCTTACAGTTTTTTTTTTTTTTTTAAAGTCTTGTATTTCTTCTATAAATGGCCAAACTATTATACTTTAAAAAGTGAAAATTACTTGGAGGACCTTGGCTAGGGATTTATTTCTAAATAATCCCTAAGTTTTGGATGATAGTTTGGTAGGTTATTTAGTAAATTTTTTTTATTTTCTTAATGGCCCTTTGTTACAGGTGAAGTCACCTCTGTTTATTTAGAAAGATGCTGAACTATCACTGAAATTGACATCATTTCACACATTGCTGACGTAGATGTGTGTACAAAATCATCGCACACCAATGTATGAAATCATGCCAATTTCAATGTTACTCCAACACGGCTCTTTAACTTATTGTCTAACACTAGTAAAACCCACCCATTTTTTTATTTTCTAGTTTTTAGACTAACATACATGGAAAGATCAACTAAAAACTTGAAATAACGATTTGTTTGGATGATTTCAAATAAAAAAAAATCATTCTTGATTGATTCATCCAAAAACTAAGATATAAAAGTGAAAAAAACCCCTTGAAAATAGTTTCTTCTTAAATACTTTTCGATGGAATGAAATCTCTAAAATTCGATTGAAATATCAAAAATCTATTTTCTATTTTTTTTCTTTTTTTTTTTTTAAATAAAAACAATTTGTTCGAATGGTTAGGACATTTAAGTCCCTCCACCAAGGTCTTTTAAGTGATTTTCCCTTAAAAATAATATGTTCTTCTTAAGCCCCAACTCACCAATCTGGATTGTTTTCAAAAGCACCCATATTCTGATTTGACTCTGTAAAACTAAAACTGACTAGTAATCCAAATATTGGAATAAAAATACTTTAATTTGCCCATACGTCAGTATTTAACCCAACTTGTTGGATTTTTGTGTTTTTCTAAGCCACTTTTACCGACTCCAGTTAATTTTTTATTTTATGGAAGATAACTTGATACAATCCCTTGAATTTTCTAAATTTATAATATTATCAAATTATTTTATTACCACCAACCATATTTTACATATGTCTCTTCTTCCGTACTCTTTTTTTCCCTTTCTTACGACTGAACTTCCATTTTTTTAATGTATCAAAATTTAGAGTTATTTTATTTAGAGAGTTGCTATTGCCGCACCAACTTTTACTAACGCCACACCAATTGCGCTTAATTCTTCAATGATTTATATAGGAATTGGCATGGGATTAGTAAAAATTGGCGTGGAATTAGTATCTCTTAATTTATTTGTAATAAACAAAATGTAATATTAGAAGTTATGGTTAAGCAAACATGCCCATGTGTATAAACCATAAACATAAAGGGCCTTGTAAAAGTAAAAATCTTGTACTAATTCTTGTTGGTGCTCTTTTGTTCCTTTGAATCCTCTTAGGTGTGCTTGCACCATGTTTCAGTGTAAGAAAATTGTTTATCCTTGATTTATATATGAATAATGATTTTTGAAGTCAACTTGACATTTGGATTCAATAACTCACTAATGTGTCATGCGTAAAGAACCATAGATTCTTTCTTCGGGATACACAATTGTACCCTCGAGATACACAATTGTGGATGGCAGGTCGATCATATCGGTTGTGTATCCCGAGAGATAGAATCTACGATTCTTTGCCCATGCCATAATGGTGAATTTTGCATCCCCTTATCAAGTTGAGTTAAAAAATCAACACTCTTTAAATATGCATATCCCTTTTATAAAGAGAATAGGAAAAGGATCCTGCATTTTAGATGTTTTTGATTCTATCATCATCCTAATTAAATCATCCTGGCTTAATTAAGATTTATCCTTTTAGAAACCTTATACAATTAGAATCCTTTTAATTATCTAACGATAAAAAGCCCAAATTCCTAAAAATCAAGGGTTTGGGGTTATCTACGCTGGCACATCGTTTTGGGTAACCCTCTGATCTTATGCCTTCTAGTTTTATCATCTTCCTCGAGCTTTGATCTATCCTTTCATAGAGTTTAGAGTTCGGTGCCTTTTGTTAGATCACCTATCACATATCTCTATGTGACATGTGTCAATATCTTGGGACCTATAGATTTGACCCTCCACAAGCATAAAGTTTATAGGTAAAAAAATTTGCTCATAGATTTTTTTTCTCATAGATTGATCAATCACATGAGCTCTCGTGTATTGAGAGGGCATCCCCAATTTTAAAAAAAAATTCCTCGCTAGGCTTCACGTGTCACGTAGTGTAGAGCCCTCTAAATTCCATCTTTAAGAAAAAATTTATGAGCAAAAAAATTCTTGTTCATACGTGGTTGGGCTCAAAGTCAATTGAGATTGGCAAATTGTCACAAAAAGGAAAAGCCACAACAAAAGGCCTAAACTTTAGTTTGAAAATGCACATATAAATTGCTCAGCACATGTTGTGTTTGTTTACATTAGAAACAATTGAATATGAGATTAGAAAAATTCTACCACATACCACCATTTGTTGTTTGGCTTGGAATTATATAGGTGGCATTATTATTAGAATTGTGATAAAATGACTTGGAAAAGGTCACTCGAAATTGCACAGAACCAAGATATTTTTCCTCATGCATCTCGAGGAAAATCTATGCCTCTATGCACATGCCATGTCATTTGAGTATCTTTCTTCGAGTCAAGTTATCATGACTCCATCTTTCCTTCGATAGGCCATTGCACCTAGTTATTGAACGGTTCTCCTCTAAAGACAAAAGCTTTGTTAATTTGTTGGATGGATAGACTCGAATACAGGTCCATCATCGTATGGCCCCACCAATCAAATCAAAATAGTTTAAATGATAAATTGATATTGATTGTGTCTTATTTCAAAAATTCAGACCGTTGATCTAAATATTTGTCAATTTAACATTACAACACAGAATGTAAACGTTCATGATCTCGAACTGAATCAAATCAAATTGATCGATTCTTCATTTTTTAAACTCTGAATTGAACTACAACTTATTCCAAATTGTGTGGTCAGAATCCAATGGATGACTCTGATAGACCCTACCTCACTGATTCGAAGTCGTTCCTAACACTTCCCTCCCCGCGGCGAGGTAGTACCTGTCAAAATCACTCCGATGCTTAAGTTATAGAAGTAAAGAATAGTCTAAAAAAACTGATTAGATATCTGATCCTTCAATAATGCTTATTGTGCTATTGATAATTCCTGACGATGAATCAGGATTTCTCCATTTTCGGACGACAATCCCTGAGATCTCTCTTGACTCTGCGGGATTGTTTACATAACGAGGATCTTTTGGATTGATTGTACTATTCTGCATAGATCTCCTTTGAGATCTTTGAGATTGACGTTCGTTTATCAGATTTGCAGTTATTTTATGACCTGACATGCTTTACTTATCTAGCTTGATTTTATTTAATGTTGTGTTGCCCTTTCAGACAGGTTAGAGAGGTCTCTGCCTTGACCTGCCCTGCTTGAAGGATAACGCTCGTATACTGATTTACGCATAATATCACTTAATCGATTTGGACATATATACGACTTAAATCACTGCATAATTATTTCTTTATATACAAATCAAGTCAAATGAATAAAAAATTATGAGTTTGATTCGATTGTTAATTTGATCCGGACCTAAATGGTGGGCCGGCAATAGGATGATGAGTGCTCGAGCGGCCAGTGCTTACCGCAGAAGGAAATGTGGGCCCTCTCACATTAAAGGTAATGAAGTAGAATGTGTAGGGTCCACACGGAACTGATTGGATTGGGGTTTGATTAAATGAAAGGATACTCGTGAAGGCACGGCACGGTTGCGTGCGTCAGCTTTATACTGTTCTTCCAACCTCTCTTTTACTGTTTCCACTCCTCAAAATTGGAAATATTCAATATATTTGACATCTTTAACATATATATATATATATATATGTATATATGTGATGGGTCTGCTTCTTGAATGACTATCTCTATTTAGACAAGAATAATGCTCAAGTGACCTCAAGATATAACCTCATTTCACACTTTTCTCTCTTATCTTAAAGATCTTTTGTTTTCTTCGATTTGGGTGTTTGTGAGGATTGTTCTCTGTGTGAGTCAGATGTCATAGTCATGCTCATTTCAAGGGCAGATTTACAGTGGGGGCATTTGCCCCCCACCCCCACCACACACACAGACGCACACACACACACAAGAATTTTCAAAGTCCATGAATAATGAGCCATTGCCACAGATATCGACATATAAAAAAGGATTTCGTTAATGTGTGCCGTAAGGGTGCACGTTAAAGTGTAATAACTACACTTTGAAAATTCGATTTTGTATACATAATGTTCTTAAAAAAAGTTATTGTACCAAAATACCTTCATATTCTAATTTTCAAAGTGTATTTATTGCACTTTATAATGTTTGCCTTTAAGACATACGTTAATAAAACTTTATAAAAAAATCCATCACTATTGCCCCTATAATTTTTTTTTCCAGTCACAAACACACAAGGGCGTAGCCAGAATTTTATGTCAGTGGGGGCTAAGTGGTAAAGATGGTCGACTAATAGTCGTATTTTCCTTCTACGTCAATATTGAGCCCGTCATTGCAAATAATGATTGACTAATAATCTTTATAATTGTGTTGTGACTAAGCATCTTCTAATTTCACCTCATTTTGTTAGAAAAATATAATATTTGAGTATAATATAAATTAATAAATTATTATAACATATATTTAAATAATTATATTTTGATTAAACAATATATCTCATCCGAGATGAAATAACAAGTCAACTTGATATTAATGGGGAATAAGATAAGATTAAATGTTGAGATTTAGAATTATAAATAAATGTGAGTGATTAATGCAGGAATGAACGCATGAACTAATACATAATGTCAGTGGTTCATGTGAGAACCAATGAGCTAGATGGTCAATGAGAATTATCCATCACATGATTGAATTGTTTGAGATTAAAGATGACTAAATCAATATTTTGAAAATCTTGGTTGAGTCAATTGGGTTTGGAGATTTTATGTAAAATAATTAATTTTTATTGATTGAAATGTAAGTGATGTATAAAAACATTTTCTAGTATTACTAATTCACCATATAATAGAAATACATATACAAATAAAATGCATTTACTTTACACAATCCAAATTCCTTTATTTTTATAAATTTATTTTAAAGGTTTATAAAAATTATTGTAAATAATAAAAGTACAAATTTAATTTTAAAAAAATGATATTTTTTTATTAACGGAAATTTGAATAAAAAAAGAAATGGATTTCTACTAGAGATTAAGGTAATGTTGCAAATGATGGATTGCTCTATACCATAAGATTCTATAGGAGAGATGGCCGAGTTGTTCAAGGCGTAGCATTGAAACTGCTATGTAGGCTTTTGTTTATCGAGGGTTTGAATCCCTCTCTTTCCGTACGTACACCTAATTCAGAAACGTTATCTTCTTTATAAAAAAAATCTTTGCCCTTGAGATCAAGTCATCCTTAACCCAATAAATCTTCTCTCAACTCCCAAAAACTCACCCACTCAAGAGAATACAAATGATTCAAGAAGAAAAGTTATTTTACTTACATTAAGTGATTTGGATGATCTTAAAGGGGATGATTACAAATAAGGGCTTCTCCCTTTTAAATAGAGTTGAATGTTATTTTTCTAGAGAACTATGTCACTAATTACATTTCCACTATCTCCGTAAGATACATCTATTATTATCCTAGACCTACCATAAAACATCATTATCTTATAAAACTTCAAAAGTGTGCAAGATTACATACAATTCTTAATAAGATATTAAAGAGTCTTCTAAAATATTATACTCTTTTTGAGAACCTTGTACATATTTTCAAGACTTTCTGGAACACTTCAACTTGCTCATGGTTTGGTAATGGAAAATTCTTAGGTTGCACCTTGGACTGTGAAACTACGACACCACTCACAGAAAGGTAACACACACGCAAGGGTGGAGCCAGGATTTTGCCCGTGTGGGGCAATCTTGAGTAGAAATTTTTGTGTGGGAACAACTAAGAGTGAATAAAAAAAAAAGTTGTGGGGCAACTAAGATTGGAAAAAAAAAACACTTGTGGGGGCATTGGTGGCCATTTTTTTATTGGCCGTTAAAAGCCGTCGCAATTCATAGATTTTGAAAATTCTTGTGGGGGCAAGTGCCCCCACTCTAAATCCACCCCTGCACACACGTGCACTTGAAATAATTTGATTTCTTAATTTTTTTTTTTTTTTCAGATTAGGGAGAATACCCCCATATACTAGTCTTTTTGGTGTCTTTAGCTCATAAAATACATATTGGACCATTCTGGAAATATTCCTGTGAGAAAAATAACTTTCAAGCAAGGGTGTTTTTTTTTTTTTTTTAAGAGATAAATTTTCCAAATCGTGATCAACTTTTGACGAAATTCCCATTCTGGCTTACTATTCATTTAAATTCCAAAAACATAAAATGCAAGATGGCAGGTTTTTAAAGTGACAATCTCGTTGGTATAAAATAGGAAGATCGCTGATTTTTTATTTTATTTTTTCAAAGTGACAATCTCGCTGATTATAAAAGTGACGATCTTGCAGGTTTGCTGTAAAATAGCAAGATCATTACTACATAAACCATATCGAGATTGTCACTTAGAAAAAAATATCAGTGATCTCGCACTTCTTGTTTTGGGAACTAAACTCAACAGTGAGACAGAATTGGAATTTCGTTGATAAGTTTGGGGGTTCAATTCAAAACCAATTACCAATGAGTGGAGAGGCCCGTAAGCTTATAAGGAGAGAAACATGGCAATGAGTGTCAACACGCCCCAGCATGTGTGGGCCGGACTAGGCCAAAGCACACATGAGGATATGAACTGGGTGATGTGGAGGAGAGAAAGGCCCTCTGATACCATGATAATAAAAATCAATTGGCAGTGAGTGGAGAGGCCTAGTAACTTATTAGGAGAGAGAGACAAGGCAATGAGTGTTGATGTGGGGGAATAAACTCAACACGCCCCTACATGTGTGGGCCGGACTTAGTCAAAACACATGAAGATATGAAATGGGTGATGTAAAAGAGAGAAAGACCCGCTCTAATACCATGATAAGTTCGAAGGTCCAACTCAAAACCAATTGGCAATGAGTGGAATAGCCCAAGAGCTTATTAGGAGGGAGACAAGGCAGCGAGTGTCCGGACTGGGCCAAAAGAAAATTTTCATTATCCACAAACATTTGAAGTTTTATAAAGATCCTAAACTTTAAGGATTAAAGTAATCTGTCATTAAGATGAAACAAACATCAATAGATGTTTCAAAGAAATATGTTGAGTTAACTACAACCTTCACATAAGGGATGACTTGTAGAACAGCAAAAGTTTGTTTGCTGTAACATTTGTAAACAATCATCTCCAATGCAAAATTTCAAGAGAATCCTATAAGGCTTCCACCTCTTCTTTTCATCTTAAGTATTTCAGATAAAAGAGAGTAGGGTGAACTTTGATGACTATATTCATTTATTCAGAATTTCCTTATAATAAAAAACAAAAAACCTCAAATTGGAGGAGTAGATAAATATTTAACTTGTCAAAAGTGGGAAACAATGTATGTTTTTGAGCAATAAGTAAGACTTACCAATAGGGAACTATCACAGTTTCATTCAGCAAAATCAACTCAAAATCTTCACCACACATCGCCGAATCTATAATAAGCTTTGGTCTCGAAATAATATGTACTGAAAGAATTTAAATTGAAGAAAAAAAAAAGTGATATGATCTCTTGATCCATTTTACTCATAACTAAACTAATCTGTAGAGACAAATGACTATAAAAATGTTAGAATCCGATAATTAAGTTAAACCAAGATAGCCAATTCATAATTATCATCTCTCATAGCTACGAGAAATTGTTCTCGTAGATGCAAGTCCTTTTGGTGATTCTCAAGCTATAGAAGAGCAAAGGTATATAAGCTCTTAAAAGATTCTAGATTGCCAATGTTCCTCCTCAAGGACAAAATGAGAATCTCAATTAATCTTCACCAACTAAATATCACATGTAGAGGATGTATGATTGGCAAAATTTCCTATATTAGCACATAAGGAGGTCAAAATGAACGAAGTATCACTTCCACGTTTATGAAGCAAACAATAGTTAGTGAGATCATGGTTGTTGCATCCATTAAAAAGGTGTAAACAAAAATATAATAGAAGAAAAAAAAAATGTAAACTAAAAAGATGTATGTTGCCACATGATGATGATGCATTTTAACATTGTTGATGAATTTTAATCTCTCTCTTCCAATATATATGTAAATTGCGTCTTGGAACTTTCTTTTTTCGCCGATAAATGAACTTACAAGCCTAGATGCTAATTGCAAATGGACAAGCAAATAGTGTGTGATCTTCGTTTTTCTGAACATATTTGAACAAAATTACATTAGAGAATGTCAAAAAGAATATTTTGTTCTATGTGTAGGATGGCTGCTTCACCGAAACTCTCCGTAATATTTCATTATGCCAAGGGTAGAGTGAACAAGGATAGTACCGTAGTGCCATAAACAATCCTAGATGAGTGCATGGATTGTTCATGACACATGCGAAATGCGCAGAAAGTCATTTGAATATAATTATTGAATCGTGATAATCTGACTACCCCATTTGGCATACTCAATCGATGCCCCTACAGTTCCCCATAAAAGGTGCAGTTTTCTATCCTGAGGAGAGCACATCTACGGTTCCCGAGCCTGTCACGTCAGGTAAGTCGATTGAGTATGCCACGTGCCTAAGTCAGATTATCACGACTCAATTATTTTGTGTACTACCATCACATCTTTTTCCTTATTGCAAGTATTGCGGTCGAAAACATGAATCCTATATTATCGATCATTCAAATTCTCTGAGGGCATGCATATTCAGATCTTTTCCACAATATGAATCTTTTTCCTCCATTCCACTTTCACGAAGGTATGCTTCTTCTGATCTTTTCTTATTGCCTCAATCCCCATTATTTTGGACCTTCCTCATCCTCCTTTAGAACCGTAGGCTCAAGCCTCAAGTTGACTATGTACAATTAGCCCAGCCCAAGGTATATGCAGCTAAATCCATACCCGCGTGGATCAACTACTATACACTCAGGGAAAAAAAAACGTAGAAAAAAGAGAAAACTTAGGAAAAATTTTGAATTCAAGGGCTTGCAAAGTTGTTTTTTTTTTTTTTGTTTGTTGTAGTTGCATTATGGATGGTGTTGTGGATTTATCTGTTTAGAGAAGCAAGCAACAAAGAATTATGATGATCAACTAAAACTCTACCCTAACACCAGACTAAAAGGTCATCAAAATTATGGTTCACCTAATTCATAATATCTTCATGATTGCCAACAAACACTCAGCAAATTAATCATTTTTTTGTGTGTTAGTTTCTTGGAAAAGGTGTTGGATCTATACCCATCACACATTCAAACTAAATTTGAACCAATAATTTCAAAATTAAAGAGAGAAATTGTTAGGAAAGCAGCATAGTTGTTGATTTGTTTAATGGAAAGAAGTATTTGGTAGTTGATGGTGTAACGTATCAAAGGGTTAGGTAGAAGACTCTTAACTAATTTCTATATTTTTCAAACTATTGTGTATTTTCGTATTTTTTGGGGTAAGAAAGCACCTTGGATCGGAGTGTCATTCAAGTCAATAAAACCAACCAATAGGCTGATTTAGACATATACACCCCTTTTAGGTGAATATTTGAGATACCCATTACTCACCTCCCATAAATTCTTTTAACCAAGTCCATCTATCTCCACTCTTTGCTGAAAATCCTTTATTTTTATTGCCAAATAATCATCATCTTTAATTTCCTGGAAAATTTTATTTTGCGCCTAAGGTTGGAAGTATAGGTCAAATCGTGAAGTTAATAGAGGTTGAAGATGATGGGTTTTACAAAGAAAAATCCAAGTGTTTTTCCTTGAATTTTAAAAGGAATGAATTTTGGTAACCATCAAATGACTTTTCTAAACGGTTGAAAATGAAAGCATTTAATTACTTTATTTTTTTAGAAGAGAGCAATAGGAGAATATGTCATAGTTTAGAAAGAAAGTAGGTGTCTCAAGTATTCACCAAAGAGTCGTGACGGTGTCTACTTGGCACATTTTGATTGGACAACTTAGTTAGGAGTCTGAGGCATTTTAAAGTCCAATAAAAGCATGCCGCATAGACACTATTCCTATTTTATAGGAATGGGACACCTTACTAGATGAAAAAAAAAAATTGCTCACAGAATTTTGCTCAAGGTGCTCACAAAAATCCGAGAGTCCACCAATCACTGGAGACTCTGTGAGCATTATGACAGAAAATTCTATGAGCAAAAAATCACTCTGTACTGGATTTTGAGTTTTCACCAAATTCGGGAGGTGAACTTTTAAAGGGTTGTGATATTACTACATCATTATGGTATGATTAATTTACAAAAATATCAGTGTCGTATCATGTCGAGATATTTTTCTATGACTAATAATTATTTTCCGACTCAAAATTTCACTTGGTTGATGTGGCAAGTGCACAAAATCGTAGATCTTTTTCCTTGTCTCTCGAAGAAAAAATATATATGGTTCTGTGCACTTTCCATGTCGACCAAGTACATACCGAGTGAAAATTCTCGAGTCAGAATATCAAGACTCTTTTTCTATACATTGGAGTTATGGCCCAATGGGAAGGTGGAGTTTATGGGGGTCTCCAAAATAGCACTTGGGAGGGTGAGGGTTCATTAATGTACTTACAATCCACATTATACACAACTCCCAGTTTCATTATTAACATGCTGGCCTGGCAAACATATCTGGAAAATCTGTAGGATAAAGCAGAATATTTCTTTGCTTGTATATATGTAAACACATGATGGACATTACACATCTGCCCTCTTTGATTTGGAGAGAGAGAATAAAAGATGTTCCCTTGTAATGTAACATTAGGGACATAGCACCACCTACCTGGCAAGGAAACAATTTGACATATAGAGATTGGACGTGGAGGGAAGATTCAGAACATTCCATGCCTCATTCCTTGTACACAACATCTCATTATTTAGTGAAGGAGATATCATGCCCATTTTGATCCTCCTAACACTTTTGGTTCCTGTGGCCATGCATCAAGTGGCACCACCTTAGCTATATAATGTAGGATTATCCTTTGGCAGACATGTGGTATGGGATGGGATGACTCTCTTCTTCCCTCCTCATGATTTTGTAAGAGCTACACCAATATCTAATCCTCCTTAAAGGGTAAGTAGAATTCACTCCATGTTACCTTATACTTAATCAATCCTACTCAAACATCGAAGATGAAATGATATTTGCCAATTTTAGAAGTGTAGTTTAAATCTTTGACATGTCTTTTCACATAAAACAACTATAGACAATAACACATGCTAGACTATAGCATATGAAATCTTTCCTAAAAAACGCATGCAGATAGTGGAGGTATGTATATCTAATAAAGTAAAGAGTTAAAGAGAGTAAAGATGCCATACACGACGAAAGGATGTGACATGCCACCAACCCCTCTTCCCCTCTTCCACTCTTCTATTTAAGTGATGCAAGAATTGAAGTTCCAAGGTATACCTACAATATAAATAGATTAATGATAATCTAACGCTCTTTTTTCAAACACCTCCGTACAGTCCTTAACCTCGTCGTTATAGAATTATAAATCATTTTCTTATATATCCTGAAGCAAAGGATATACGATTCTGTGATGAGAGCATAGAAAGGACTTCTGAAGAACAATAAAAAATGTCAGATTATCACGACTCATACAAATAATACATCCAATGTCTCTTAATTCTTGTAGAATTCATCAAAGTCAAAAGTCAAAGAAAGAAGGCTTGATTTTACTATTCAAAATCAACACCACCACACAAATCTCAAAGATTGATATGGAGAAAGATCCTCACCCAATTGAAGAATGACATGTGTGTGTGACACATAGACTTACATCTCCCCTAGAAACACCAAATTCTAATCCCATCCACTGCACAAAAAGCGAAGGAGGTTTATCCCAAACTTCTTTTCTTTCGAGTACCTCCACTCCTCTCCTCTCCTCTCCTCATCATAAAAGAAAATAAAATATCTCACGCACCTATGTCCCACTTGTCGACCTATATGAGTTAGGTGACTTAACGGCGTCATACCACCACCCTCACAATCTTTAACTGAGTTAATGCGCCGCAGCGTAGCACCAGACGTCTATGTAACGGTGCCGTTGTCTCTCCGTTCGAAGCGAGTTTTAATTAAATAAAATCTTTCAGAAAGAGAGGAAGGAGTCTTTGAGGTTTGCTGTTGAGATTTGTTTCGAAAGCGCGTATAAGAAATTTCCTGTATTTGTCTTCTGTTTCTTATTAAAAAAAAAACCTAAGTTTCCCTCTAATGTCCTGTTTGATTTCACCAGACGAGATTTCTCTTCGGAAGTTTTCACAAAAATTGAAGATTTCATCAGAATTTGTTGATATTCGACAAGATTTGGAGAGAAATTTCCTTTTAGATGTCTGCAACGTTCTGGAAAAAAATGGTTTTTGTTTTGGGGTAGAACGAAGCACTTTCGACGATTCCAAGTGCATGCGTGATTTATAGGTATTGTTCTTTCGTTCTCTTAGTTAATCTGTTGTTTTTTAGATCAAATGATCTCCTTTTTCTTGTTTCTGTGGGTGGAAGTTGAGGCTTTGTTCATGTTTTAGGGTTTCCATTGGATGCTTTGAAAAAAAAATGTTAGTGATGATGTAAAGGATTATCATTATAGTTTCTTGAGGCTTTGTTCATGAACAAATTGGGGAAAATTTTGGAATTTTTATGGTTTTCTAATTGAACCGGTTGGAAATTTCATTAGGAGTTCCTGTGTTCTTATTCGGAAAATCTCTGCTTCTGTTGGCCTCCGGATTTGGAAAATTTTAGTCTGCTTTAATCCTAACATACATAATCTTTTAATTTGGTTTTATTTTTGTAATTCTTCAGATCATCAAATTTCGAAGCAAATTTGGTCTCAAAAACTTCTCACTTGAAGGCGGTAGAGGTTGAATATCTGAACATTTGCTTCTTTATCTTCTTCATTTGCTGGTTTACTAATTAAAATCTGAGAAAGCAAGTGTTCCAACATTCAATTTGTTGAAATTGATACCGTCAATTTGTAGCTACAAAACAGAAAATGCAGTCAAAAATCCAAATTCATGATGCAGATCTCTATCCAGACCACTTCGATGGAATTCCTGATTCCATACTACTCATAATCCTCAATAAGCTCGCCGACATTAGGTCTCTTGGCCGCTGTTCCACTGTCTCCAAGCGCTTCAACTCCCTTGTACCCCTTGTCCAAGATATCTATGTCAAGATTGACAAGGTCGTTACCATCGATGGAAACAATGAGAACCCATACTCTTCTTCCCATAAACCACGTAGTCTCTTCTCCAACCTTGTCAAGCTCTTCTTCACTCTTCTTAAACCCTTCCACCATCCCCACAATAGTAACAACACAAACAAAACCCTTCTCCCCCAAGTTTCGCAACACACCTCACACACCCCTGACCAAGTCCTCAAGAATTTCCATCACATCCATAACCTATGGATCGAATTACCGTCTGGGGATGTTGGCACTGAAGATGGGGTTCTTCTAAAGTGGAAAGCTGAATTTGGAAGTTCACTTCAGACTTGTGTTATTTTGGGTGGTACCCAAATCGACAAGAGACCAGTTACCGATCAAGGATCAGTTGAGGACAACGGGAGCATACCCGAATCATTTTACACAAATGGGGGATTGAAATTGCGAGTTGTATGGACAATTAGCTCGTTGATTGCTGCTGCCACGAGACATTATTTATTGCAACCAATAATCAAAGATCATCCTACATTGGAGACTGTAATTTTGACCGATGCAGATGGACAGGGGACTCTAAGCATGGGTGGTGAACAGCTGAAGGAGTTCAGGGAGAAACCATTTGCTACTTCAGCGTCTTCGAGACGGACTCAGGTGCCAGCGTCAAACATGAAGTTGAGATATGCACCGTATCTGGAGCTCCCAGAAGGGATGGGCATGCAAGGGGCAACACTTGTGGCAATTAAGCCCTCCGGGGAAGGCAATGGGGGGAGTAAGAAAGAGGTGGAAGCATTTGTCTGTGGGGCGTTTGAGGGACCCTTCAAGGCAGCTGCGAAGGCATTGGTGAAGCGGCGGACTTATCTTTTGGAAATGAATGGTTTCTAGAGTCACGGGCATTTGGTACCTTGCTTCTTCATAGTGGACAATATACTTTGTTTTTGATCAATTAAGTGATAAGTGACCTGAATTTTCATTAAAAGCGAGATATTTTAAGTGTTATGAAGAGGTGCAAGTTTGCAACTAGAGCTGTTAGGATCAGTTGTTTCCGGCTCCCATCTAGTGCTTCTATTTTTGTATATGTTGTAAAAGTTGCTTGGGTTGTGTTTTTTTTTTTTTCCATAAAGAGTACTAAACTTAATAAATTTTTTAACGTTCTTGGTTTATACTAATGCATGAATCTACTTGTGTTTTGGGTTTAGTGATGGTTCAGGTAAATGTGAGGCGGTATTCTCTTTGCATTTTGAGGTGTGCTTGCCACCAAATTGTTGCTTAAAAGTGTATTTTGTGGATGATGCACCGATTTCCTCCTTCGAGTTAGTTGATTACACCATCTTGAGATATTAAATGTTTCATAGTATTTTCTTTCCTTGAAACTAATATCGATGGTTCTTCTAAGATTTTCTTCAAAATAAATATTCAATTTAAAAGTTCTCTCTTGAACATTATTTGTTTGGAGATTGTAAATTAAAGTCATAAATTGCATTGTTCCATAAATTTTTGGGGAATTGAACTTTTCAATCTTGAAAAATTCAGTGAAATCCCATTTTTACAGAACTTGATGAATCTTACATGCATTTTAGGTAAAAGTAAAATAATGATTTATATTTTAATTATCAACATTTTTATCAGGGAAAAAATAAAAATGTATCAATTTATCGATTAGTAATTTATGTAATATCTCAATGAAGTGAGATAACAGATTAAAGACCCTGTAACCGTGTATAAGACATTAAATTTTAGATAGACCATAGCTGATTGAGTGCCAAGTTATACCTTGCTTTATTAATTACGATGGAATATTGTAGAGTCCACTAGCTTACTAAGTAAGGATTTCACCCTTACCACGGGTTCTTAATGAGCCAGGGTTGTAGAGAAGGAAATTTTCAAAACCTTTGATCTAGTTCAAAATAAGGTTTTTTGTTTTTAAAAAAAAAACCCTCAAGAGGGCCGTGGTGTTGAATTTCTGATGTTGTAATTCATTCGAGCAAACAACGCTTAGTAAGGCGGAAAATCTTACTATGTTAGTAAGGAAAGGGTTTCACAACATTGTATTGAAGGCTGACACCTAATATTACAAGAAAACACAGACTTTACCAATTGAAACTCATGATCAACTTTCTTTCTAGGCCTCAAAGTTAGGTTAAGTTGTGTGAATGCAGTCCCCACAAATTAATTGTGGGAATTGCCTTGATGACTACCAACCCAATTTCCGACTGGTCCACCTGACTCAAAACGGTAACTCCAGTCTATTTTTGTCAAGAAGATGACTCTCGTCACTTAGTTCAACTCATATTATATTTAAAGAAGGTTAGTAGTAGTTAGTAATTAGTGGGTGAAGACTATCAACTTAGCGAGTTGTAGAGGGTGTTCTCGTGAGGAAAATAGTCTGGCTGTTCAACAATTTCACTATAATCATCACTTTTTAATTGTACAGAATAAAAAAGGACAATTAGAAAAACTATAAAGATTGGTAAAAATAAAAAATCTTTTTTTTTTTTTGTAATCCACCCAACAAACTGTCTGCTAGTGTGCATCTACTTGATCCGACGACAACTTGAACTCCATCTTCTCTACTTCGAACCAGAAAATGTATAGGCTTCTTCCAAACTGGATCACCCATACTTCCCAATCTCCATCTTCTTCTTGATTGCACGTTGCCCATGATATACAAAAGCATCAATGATCCCAGAAATTGTGAATATGCCTAAAACCCCAAAAATATGAAGAAAAAAAGACTTGTTAGGCATATATTTTTATGAGTCGTGATAATATAACGCCCCCCTCTGACACACGCCCTCATCACAGAACCGTAGATCATTTGCCGCAAGACACACAAGAAAAAGATTTATGCTTCTGCGTATCCCGAGGCAAATGATCAATGGTTCTGTGATGGGGGCTTTGTGTCAGAGGGGGAGTGTTAGAAAATCATTACACTACTTTTATTCTCTCGCAATGAATTTGCATTTAGAGGACTATGACCCACCACTCTGGATTCTACCAAGATCTTCAGGTTTGAGTGTCGAGCTAATCAGATGATTGTACCCATACAACCTAAAACCATTTATCTAGGTGAATCGACATTCTTTTCCGACGGCCTAAATAAATGTATATGAGATCAACTGGTTCAGTACCATCTAACCTAGTTGGTTTTCAACCTAATAAAATGCATCCTTGATGGGACTCAACAAGGCTTGGAAATGTTGCCATGCGCACAGCAGGCAGGGAGGACAGCTATTGCTCTCAGATCCTAATGCAAAGACTCCTTATTTACATTAACCAAGGGTAATGGTAATTTCCAACCACCTAAAGAAAAACTAACTTTTCTCATCCTTTGTATTGCTAAATGAATTAAACCAAAATAAATAAATTAGAAATTTCACACCGATAGCAGCTTTACCTCCAACAATAGCACAGATATTCGTCAGGAAGTGCAATAGTGATACCTTTTCCTCCGTGAAGGTCACCTGCAAAATTGTTAATATAAGAATTAAAATCAATATCCAAAGAAACCCCATTACAGAACAATTCAGAAACGTATAGTATACATAGATAGACTACTACAATCAAATCTCTATGGAGGACCTTTAGAGGACAATTAGTGTATAGTATACATAGATGACGAACCAAGATATGAACTTAAGTTAACCACTGACAGGATTAAAAAATGTTAACTTCATTTGGTTAAGATGGGAACATCCAATCCAAATTGATCAGCTCCATTTTATTTGGAAATAACTGTTTGACGACGTAAATTTTTGCACATCCAACCTGCTGATACCTCACATTTTTTTTGTTTGTGCAGCATCCTTTTTGTCATGGCTTCTAAGAAACTAGCTGACATCCTTCTAGATGACCACGGACGGCGATAATCAAATAAGTTATTTAAGGTTAAATGCCATGCATTGTTGTGACATGACAATATGAAAAATCTTGTCCCACACAATAATATTTCATAAAGATGTAATATGCAGATTAGCAGAACAAGGAAATTAGATTTAAAAGATGAGATTTGAATCATAAATATACTAAATAATAAGAATAATGATGACTTGTGGTAGTTTGTAATTTGTGTATCAAAATGTGTAAATGCATCAGATGTAAACATGACATGGAAATTCTCAGAAAAAGAGAACATCCTTGTTAAATTGATAGGCTGAGTAGCTCCACCTTCCATAGTCACAAAAGTCACTCGACAAATGAGATAAAAACTATAGTGGGACTGAATTAACATTTTAGTTACTCAAACGTGCCAAAGGGCATGCATGCACTCGGCGCTCAATCTTCCGCAAGAAATTCCATGTGTTGCACTACAGATATGCACTTATACATCAATGGATGGCCCTACTATTAGGGCTCACTTTTTGTCTCGTTTTAACATTTTATGCTGTTTCCCAAATTCCATCTCTGCATTGTTTGAGGAAGGGCATCATTTAGTTTCTCCTTTGCGGCTTCAAAAATGACTCTTTTGATCATAACTCCCTTTGCCATATGTTGGATCATTTTGAAGGAGATTAATTGTCAGGTGTTTGAGGGATGTAAACACTCTCTTCAAGAGATAATTATATTTATCGTGTGCTTCCTTGAACTTCTAGAGCAAAATCTCCAAGGAATTTGCTTCAAAGACTTTCTTTTTAGATGGGACTTAATTTGTAACATCAGAGATCTGTAGTTATAATTTTGGGTCTAATTTCCTTTCTTTCTTTCTGTATGTTTCCTGGTTTTCCCTATTATATGTTTCACTCTGTTTTGGTCTTGGTTATCTTGACCACCAGCTTTTCTTTAAGAAAATTTGACTTATTAAAAAAAGGCCCAACTACTTCGCCAACCCATTTTGTAGGCCATGAAAAGATCTATTCAAGTAAATGAAAATGAAGAGATTACAACATGGTACAGGAGCAAAAAAAAATTTATGCGTAAATACGTAGATCGATCTAATCTATGCATTACCAAAATATATATTCGATAACTAAGTTTCCTCATTTCTATAAAAGACTAGTACAGTCTCCATGGTAATGCACAAGAAGCAAACATGTTTGTGCTTGCTGCAATTCTGAGGGCAGATTTTAGTAGTTCACACCTTAATTGGAGAAAAATCATAAAAGAAGAAAACTCCAAGAGGTGGTCTAGAATAACCATCTGCACTTTTGAAATGCTCCGTCACAGAAAACTGCATGGACATATTAGGAGTAAGCATCACCTTGACATAGAAAGGTAACAGATATGGGAAGGGCTATTCAAGCACTATTATTTACCTGGTTTGAATTGATTTTGCGGCCCTTTATGTCAGTGTAGATTGTTGGGACAACCTGAACCAATAAAGGAAGTCATGATTACAGCAGAATTTACATGGCATAAAAATAATAAAAATAGCGAAATAGTACAAAGGCAAATAGAATATGTGGTAAATATGTGAATAAAAGAAATCAGTTACAACAGAACCTCCGACAGAGTTGCACTGAAAAGAATTATGTTTTTGGCCCTAGTATTTCAGATTATAACGAGGAATTTTTTTTTTGGCTAGGCAGATTATAACAATGAATCAAGTAGAGAAAACCACTTCAACAGACTGAAATGTTCACCTTAATGAAATACTGGTACATCCCAGAAGATGTTTGCTGCGCCCAGTGAACACTGAAATTTTCTCAGAAAAACTAAAGCAGGTTAGAAATTTTGTTGCAGTGATGAGAACGGAATAAAAAAAATCAGGTCAAGTGAGCCCTAAAGTGGATCAGAACTTACAGGACCCTAACTAGTAATTTAAAGACATCGGTGCAACTTTTATCCAATTAGTAGGCTAAATTTGAATATATGACATTATAATGATCTTACCCATCAAGAGGATTGATAATGCCAGGATACTCCGCACCAAAAGACAGGTGGTTTATTTTGTGGCTTATCTGGAGTAATGGAAAGGAAGGAGATAAATTCATGATCTATTACATTTCCATAAAATCTACAAATAGCCTATCAAAAAATAAATAAATAAAATGTAAGACCTCAATTCATATATAGCACAAATCAGCTCATATCCTTACATTGAAACTTTCTGTTTGAAATGGCAGTAAATCAAACAGATGAAGGTTTGCTTGGTGAAAACTTTTCCCAGGAGAAAAATGAAAATTTCCAGCAACTTTATTGACTTCCAAAAATCCATGGATGTTGCATCCTTCACCTTCTTGCTCCTGAACTTTTTGAATGAAGCCCTCCCTCTTGCACTGAAACAGACCAACCCTTAGTGCCAAATCCAGTTACGGACAATAAAACTTGACAATAATAGGACCTACATGATCCATGTGTAAAAAATTTGATGAAGTTCAATACCAATCCATGTATATTGCAGAAAATAAAAGGTAACGAGAGTATTTTTAATAAACCTGATCAATCAAATCAGGATTTGTCACTGCCCATCCTTTCTTCTGGTATGCTTCACGGACTTCTTCACATGAGTTACAACAGTCATCATCTGACTGCAATAAAAACAAAATATGAGAACTGACTTGGTATGGTAACAAGTGCATGGCATTAGGTCATTGGATCCGAAAAGAATGTTGGCCTGGAGACACATTTTCACCAAAGAACTATTTCTTTCCTAGCCCACAATCTAGTTGCTCCTTTTCAAGGTATGCTTATCAACCCAACCAAATCAATATCCAAGAACATGTCACAACATAAAATGCAACTAAACCATCCATTCAATTTGCAGAATATTAAGTTTAGTAAGAAAACATTATTAATATCTAAAAACCATGACTTATGTACTGGCTCTTCTCACAAAGGCGAAGTCAAGAGAAATCTGACTTGTAGAATTAAACCAGTTTTTAAGGTAGACGACAACATTAACAACGAATATCTAAAGAAGTAGCATTGATTTCCATAGCCCTGACATAAATAGTAGAACAAGGCTTGCATTTAAATTTATTACAAAGATTGGGAGCTTAATAGAGTAGTGTCTGCTAGAGTCAAAGAAAGGAAAATTTCTTTCTCGTGGCAGGAATGGATGCAATATACTCCCAACACCTCACTTAGAACCTGTCTGGTATGCCCTCAAATTGTCATAATTTTGTAAAGTTTTGCAGCCCAAACCTTTGCAATAGTTTGCACTGATTTCAATAGTGGAGTAAAACTTTCAGTGATTTCTTAAGGGAACTGGATAGACACATAAAAATTAAAGCAATTTGCAGTCGATGGAAGGCAACCAAGCACCCGAAGAAAATTTGAAGATGCAACCAAGTTTCGACACCTGCAGATTTTGTTTTACAACAATTTATGATGCTTTGTGGTCATCCCTAGCAGGGCCTAATATCATTTTTTCCCACTCTTAATGCTTCAATTTGTAAGCTTATTCATCTAGCTATCAAATGAGATCAACATTAAAAATTTGAATATGAGCTGAGTGAGTTATGCCTGTAATATGAATATGTTCACATCCATACAAGAGTTACTTGTTATGGATTTGCTTTCAAGTACTGTTGAACTTTGGAATAGGATTGGTTTCTTGATAGAATAGTGGTTCTTCGTTGGCCTAGGAAGTGATTCAGCAGAAATTGGGAATGTTTGGTTTCAAATAGACTCATCTTCATTCTTGAATTTCATATTAATTTCTTATTTTCATTAACACCACAGCCATCCTCCAATATGGCCTGGTATGGATAAGGTCATGGACATGGATGCAAGAAGCAGAAAGAAGAATATTTCTTTCAGAAATTTACAGCAGCAATATAGATGCCAGTGTACATATTAATACCACTAGGAAACTGTCATACGAGATATAAAATAAATAGAAACAGCATCTGTACAATACTAAACAAAATATTATTAAAAAATATATAATGTATGATTTGAATCCTACTATTCAAATCAAACCTCAAACTAAATTATTTGAATATTATTTCTAAATCCCTCTCGACAAAAATCCTACAGTTTCTTTGTGAATCTAAAAATTCAATACCATTCATGAATCAAATCGTACATCATCATCATCATCACCAAAACCTAATCCCAAAGATTTGGGGTTCAGCTAGATGAATCCTATTCCTCCATTCAATTATGTCCAAGGCCACAACTTCTGTTATTGAATGAATCAAATCTTACAATTTGAATAATATAAAACATGGAATACATTTTTAAGTGGAAACAATGAGCCCTATGTTGTATCCCCCCTCTCCAAAAAAAGTGAGAGAGAGAGAGAGAGAGAGGGTAAAGCTCTGCAAAAATGAAAAATCGGTGAGTGCTTTTACTGATTACTTAACACATGATAAGAAATGCACGTCCATACATGAAATTCGATATATAGAGAATTGGATTTTCAATGAAGGGAAAAATAATTTTCATTTCACAATGAAGTGGTGACACATGATTTTGATTATTATTTCTGAGAAAGATTTTTGTTTTATAAATATGAATTTAGGATTGTGTTTATATATTTCGTATAAAGATTGCTAGGACAAGTTCCTTGTAATTACTTTTAATTTTTTGTACAAAACATTGTCATTAGATAATGGATTATGGAGTAGTTACACATGAATCTTGCCTCCCTCATCATAAAAGGATCCTCTTAAACAAATGATTAAGGAAAAAAGTGTTTCCAAGGAACAATAAGGAAGCTGTCTAGATGGATTTAAACACATTTTTGAAAGTTGTATTTTCAATAACAGAACATCACTTAACCTACATGCATCATTCATACATATATTGAATTTTCAATATTTTTTCATTTCTTTTTTAACTCTCTACGAGAAATCTTTATTAATATTACAATCCAACTATTTGAATCCCAAGTTCCTAAGTTGATCCGAATCCTTCTCCTTATGGTTTTAGGGTCCAATTTAATTCTCACAGTATTAAATGAGACGTTATGAGTCCCCATAAAGCATCCAATACTAGTATTGATACTGTATCATTGGGTACAACAAGGATTTTGAAGCTTCCCATGTCATCTTGCATCAATTTTTAGTATTAAACCAAGTTTGAATCATTGGGGGTGACAGGTGTAAAATTTGTTCTGATTTCATGGTTAGCCACAAAAATGAATCCAAAGCCTTGAGGAAGAAATGAACAACAATTAACATGGATGAACCAATTTATGATCTACATTCTTATATGAACAACTATGATTAGCAATCGACCAATTAAACAAAGCTGAGTTATATACAGGTCATGCGTCTGATCAATTGATGGGTTTGGTAAAATTGTATGCAACTTCTTTTATATTGATTGGTAAGCCTGTCTTTAATGAGACCAGTAACTCGATGACAGTGGGAATTGAACCCAAGTCTGTGGAAAATCATATGCAACTTACCAAAACATCCATTTCCAATAAATGGTTAGAGTCGAACTATGTTCTAACCACTCTAGATCTTCATACCGAGCCATAAAATTCAGATAAAACTATGGTACACATACTTCTACCAACCCACCCTTACATGAATAAAACAACGTGATGGAGTTTTTCTTTTTTTGATTAGTGGGTGAAGAACAATCATTATGCAGTATCAAATACTCCAAAATGACATTAAAATATTTATGCAAATTTAAAGAACATAATCAAATATCTATGCTATTATTCACTTTTTCTATGACATTCAATGACTCATCAGAAGGCTAGCACACAACAAGAGGTAATATATATATATTATAAAACACAACTGAGTTGGAGCAGTTTGTATTTTTGAGTTCAGGATAAATGTCCCCTCAGCAGCTCAGCTATAGTTTTGTAGATGTAAAAATTTAAAAAATTCCAATCTCTTGCCCATTATTGCCACCCATTTCTCTTTTTTATCTCATACGGATCTTCATTTTTTTACTCTATTGTCTTGAACTCTCTCCGTGGTTTCCAGCAACCCCCAAATTGGGACAAGATATGTTCTCATGGTTGGTGAACCCCCTTCAACTATGAAATTCAACCACCTATACCCTAACGTTACTAACAAATTTAAATTCAAGCTACACCCCAAAATTGCTTTTTTTTTGTTTTAGTTGACAATAGATTTTGTGTATGATTGGTTCGGATAAAATTTATAGATTTTTAAATGATTTGTTACTGTGAATTTGCAGATTTTTAACATTTTAACCAAGCCAGGTTAACATTAAACAGATTATTACATGCACACCTCAAAATTTAAATCAAATTAATGTACATTATTCATTGTTCTTCCTCAAATTGATTTCATTTCTGATGTTTTATAGTGAATTTTAAGATTTTCAACATATTTGGCATTTTGATCTTGGATTCCAGCTCTTGCAAGTTTGAAAATACAGTGGAGAGTAGTGTAGGTGTTGTAAACTTTAGTATTTTGTGACTTTTAAATTGATTGTTCTGTTTTATTATATTTTTCAGGTAAAAATATCGTGCATCAGTTTGTTGGATGTGGTTATTGTTAGGTGTTGGCATTGTTTTGAAATATTTGTAAAAAGAGTCATACAAAACGTGTACCTATTGTGTTGACACTTTTAATAATGATCATTATGAAGATTTGGAATCCCACTAATATTACATGAGTCTACAAGCCTCAATTAATTTTTTTTGTAAGTTATATTTTCCTAATGGGTAGGACCAAAAGTTAATCCTACAAAAACTTAAGGTTTGACAACTTTCATTTTTTTCATAGGCACCTCTATATGTAATCAAATATGATTCATACTCAATTTTATTTACAAAAAGATGGTTGAAAGGTGAAATCTTATTTCTGTGCATGTACATTTTTAGGTGATGCTTTGATACATTGCAATTATTAGGGAAAAGCACAGATGCCTAAGTGCAACTTCCAAAATGGTTTAAGCATTCACAAGTAGCCAAATATATATGCATGGAGTTCCCCATGTGTATTTGGTGATTCCTTAAGTCTATGACACCCATTTTGGATGCCCACTCAAATATATAAAAATTTCTCATTTCTTGGTCAATTCACCTTCCTTTGTGAAACATGGTGGCATCAAGAAACCTAGATCTCTGAGTTATGCATAAGAAATGGATGTTGTAGTCATTGCAAATAGCCAATAATATACACGGGAGGTGATTTGAAATATCCAAATTCTCTTACACATATCATCATCTTCTCATTATGTTTCTAAAAAACACTCAATTGTACCCTTTTCCAATCAATCTTTCTTCTGTTGATGTTCTATCAAAATTTATTTAATCATTTAGCCGACCCCAAATCTTAGGGATAAAATTTTGATGAAGATGAAGTGAAAATAGTTACCATGTTAAACATGTTTTCATAATGCTATATAGAAGAATAATACATGGGATCTTGGTCAGGTTCTTGAACTTCTATGAGTAGCATGTGCTCGTATCCTTCATTATAGTTTATGTTGCCAAAATCCTTCAAATTTTCATTGTAAATGTTATATCCATACGGTATTTGTCTCATGTACTAGCTAAAAGTTTGGTGATTTTTGTGGCCTCATTACTCTTGAGTGATTCTTTTCACAAGCATTTATTAGAAATTTACTTGCATTTGAGTTGGGAGTTGGGAGGTATGTGATATCGGACATCTACAACTCTTAGCATTTTCTAAATTCTATTAGGTTTTATTTTTATTTCTAGTTCTAGTAGGATTTCTATTTCATAGTTCTGTTAGGAGTACAATTCCTTATTAGTTTCTAATTTATTTTAAATTCGTTTTTATTATTTAGACTATAATTAGTAGTGTTTAGAAGTGTCCAATTTGAGTTCTAATAGGATTAGAAAGTTAGTATTATGTTATAGATATGTTAGGAATGTTAATTTTTAGTATTTTAGTAGGATTTTAAATTGTTATGATAGAGTTATCTATATAAAGAGTTCTAAATCAGAAAATTAATAATAATCAATCAATCAATCTAATTATCTTTTCTTTTTTAATTACTTTTTAGCCTTATGCTTTATTTTCTTTCAAGTTATTGCTTGTTTATCAATTGAATCTATTGATTCAAATTGATTTAGAGTGTTCCATTGAACATAACCTATCGAATCTATCGATTCACACGTTTCCGCTACGTCAAGTGGTATCAAAACTTTTGTTATGATCCACATTCATAGCTGGTGGAAAATAATTCATCACTAAAACTGAATTGGAAGCCCAATTCGAGAAGTTTGAAGAAGGTGAACATCTTAGTTGTATTATCCACAACTTATTATCAGTACATGTTGATCCTTCAACTCGACATAGTCTTTTCTAGACTACATGCAAGGTTCAAGGTAAGTTGTGCCAATTAATTATAGACAGTGAAAGTTCAGAAAATATAATTTCAAGTCACATGATCAATGCGCTCAAGGTACCCACTACACAACACCCTACACCTTATTCTATAAGTTGGGTGGAAGATGAATGCAAGAAGAATGTAACAAGACAATGCTCCATTTCTTTTAGCATTGGGCAATATAAAGATGAGGTTATTTGTGACATTGTCTCAATGCGAGCATGCCACATCCTCTTAGGAAGGCTTTGGCTTATGATAATGATGTCACCTACTGAGGCAAAGCCAACACCTATTCTTTCATGCATAATAATGTCAAAGTGATCTTACACCCTTCCCATTCAAAATCCAAGGTTACCCAACCAGCCAAACAGAATGGATTATGCTTTGTTTCTACCAACATCAATGACGACTTAAAGGAAACAAGCCAAGTGTTCCCGATGGTAGTGCAACCTTTCAACCCTCCTACTCAAGTTTTTCATCAAGTGCAATCCCTCTCCTTGACGAATTTTCTTGTGTTCTTCCTTCAGAAATGTCAAATTCATTGTCTCGTATGAGAAATATACAACACACCGATTTGGTGTCTGATACAAGTCTCCCAAATCGGCCCCGTTACGGGATGAGTTTAAAAGAACATGACATATTGAAAGAACAACCGAAAAAGAACCTTGAAACTTCTCCTAACAAGTACAAAATCAGTGTTGATTGAAGATTCAAGAAGTATGAAAAAGGAGACTTGGTCATGGCTTATCTTAGTACCAAGTTGAAGAAAATTGAACCCCTTCATATCTTAAAGAAGATAAACAATAATGCTTATGTGATGGATTTACCTGATGATATGCTATAGTCAATTAAATTTTCTAAACAAAGTCTGAAGAACGGATATCACTGAAGTGGATTAGAATGAGAGATAAATAGAAAAAAAAAGACCTTCAAGAACAACTCGAGGATGAGTTTTTTTCAAAGAAAGGGGGCCTGATGTAGGACATCTACAACTCTTAGCAGTTTTCTAATTCTATTAGGTTTTTCTATTTCTAGTTCTAGTAAGATTTCTATTTCATAGTAATGTTAAGAGTGCAATTCCTTGATAGTTTTAATTTGTTTTAAATTCGTTTTTATTTAAACTATAATTAGAAGTGTCCAATTTGAGTTCTAGAAAGTTAGAATTATGTAATAGATATGTTAGAAATGTTAATTTTTAGTATTTTAGTAGGATTCTAAATTGTTATGATGGAGTTATCTATCTAAGGAGATTCAAATCCGAAAATTAATAATAATCAATCAATCAATTTAATTATCTTTTCTCTTTTAATTACTTTTTAGCTTTATGCTTTATTTTTGTTTCAAGTTATTGCTTATTTATCAATTGAATCTATTGATTCACACGCTCCCGCTACATCAATATGTAAAATGGGAACAACTATCATCACAATGGCAACTAATCTAGAGTGTTATTGTCACTACAATTTTAGGTCTAAGTGATTTAGAACTATCTTCACAAATAACATACTTGAAAGAGATTGGATACTCAAGGGGGTTTCTTATGCAGGTGTGCATTCGAAGGCCCTTATAACCTTCCTCACTGTTTTAGACTGTCCATTCTATAATGTGGGATTTACAATCCATATTGAGGTAGAAAGACAATTAAATAGAAAGGTTAAAATAGTTTAGATCAGATAGAAAAGATGAATACTATGGTAAATTTAATGAATCATGCTAGAATCCTGGCTCTTTTGCTAACCTCTTAAAAAAATTAAGTATTTGTGCACAGTATACAATGCCTAACACGCCTCAACAGAATGGTATAGCTGAAAGGCGTAAATGTACACTTATGGATATGGTTAGGAATATGTTGAGTCACTCAATAGTTCCAGAGTTCTTGTAGGGAGAAGCATTAAAGACCTAAATGTATATCTTAAGCATGGTTTCTAGTAAGGCAGTTCCTAAAACTTCTTTTGAGTTATGGACTAGTAGGAAACCTAGTTTAAGACATTTACATGTTTGGGATTATCTAACGGAAGCAAGGATTTACAATCTATAGGAGAGGAAATTGGATCCCAAGACTATTTTTAGATATTTCATAGGTTATCTAAAAAAGTCCAAAGGATACAAATTCTATTGCCCTAATCACAGTATGAGAATAGTTGAAATCGAAAATACCAAATTCCTGAAAAATGGTGAGATTAGTAGGAATGCAAAACCACGTAAAATAACTTTTGAAGAAGTAAGAATGGATATCCTACCACCTCTTAATCTTGAGAAGAATGGACAACAATTAGAGAAAGTTGGTTCATCACTCCATGAGGACTCAACCATTGTAATTGAAGATTCACCATCGGTAGTTCTGATAAGATTTCTCCAAACAAGAAGACCTACTATTTCAGATGATTACGTGGTATATCTATAGGAATCTTATTTCGATATTAAGATAAATAAATATCCAATTACATTTTCACAAGTAATGAAAAAGGAATGATTCTACTAAGTGGATGAATGTCATGAAAGAAGAGTTAAAATCTATAGACCAAAACCATGTTTGGGGTCTCGTCGAATTGCCTCCTAAAAGTAAGAAAGTCGGCTCTAAATGGGTCTTCAAGACCAAACAAGACGCAAAAGACAATATCGAACGATTTAAAGCCAAACTGTTAGCCAAAGGTTTTACTCAGAAGGAAGGTATCAATTACACTGAGACTTTCTCTTCAGTTTCAAAGAAAGACTCACTACATAGTCTTTATGTCTATAATCGATTCCTCCAGTCCTAGGGTGAAGAAAACGGTAAAAGTTTTAACAGTAGTGAACAACAATTCTATGCTGAGATATTACTGAGATGGTTAAGAAAATTAGAATGACCTAAGAAAATGGGAGAGTATTATTCATAGGAGTTCCTCACTAGAGTTTATGGCTTAGATGGTGCAAACCAGATTTTTTGATTAGTTTCATAACGACGAAGGCCAAGTTTGTTTCAATTAGAGTATGTTGGTTTTTCGTCAATCAAATTTGAAAGAATGTGTTTTTGTTTTGATCAATATTTTTTATTGTTGCAATTAAGGTTGAAAAGTGAGAAAAGATTATGAGTGCATTTACGTGCCAAAAGGGAAAAAAGTTGTGGTTGGGTTAGGCTTCCAATTTCTTTTCAAATGTTACTAAAATGCAAATTTTACTATGTTTCCCTCTCTCTCTCTCTCTCTCTTTAAAGTTAATTGTTTCTATTTTTGTTTATTTTATGCTATTACAATGTATCTAATTTCTTGAATTCTAATGGAGTTGTATGGTTAAATCAGGGCTTGAATTCTAATGGAATTGTATGTAATTACTTTCTGTTTATCCATGATGAATGGGCTTTATAATAGATATGAATACATTTTAAGAGCTTGCCGATTTTGCTAGAAGAGAGCAAATCCTTGGCAGCGATGTAATCTGGTTATCAGACTAAGATAAAATAGTTATTGTAACATATTTTTTGTACACCGTGAATATTCACATTAATTGCCTTATCTTTTGTCCTTTTTGATTTCTTTTCTAATAATTTGCTTGCTCTCTAGAGGAGCACAATATGAATATATCTTTTTAGAAGTAAATTTTTAACTTGGGTTTCTAGATCTTATCATATATATATATATGTTGATCTATGGATGCATATTGTGGTTGGCTTGTGTTAGTCTATTACCATGGTTTTATGCTTTTGCTCCAAACCATTTGGTCATTAGCTACATGTTGTTTGTATGTCTTTCTTCCTAGACAATTAATGGAAGACACTTAATTGCTTTCCTTTTGAAAATTATTCACATGATATAATGTCAAAGTTTTCTTTTGAAAATCTATAAGAGAGATTGTTTTCATTGCAAGTGTCTTTTTGTAATTTAAAATATTAAGGTGATTTTTAAGATAATATGATAAAAGGATATTTTAGAAAACTAATGTAGTTTTAGAGGTTGTTGAATTTTGATGGTCGTAGTGTTTTTTTAATGATGGTTTTTTAAATTAATAGTACTTAGAGGTTGTTTTAATCTCATGGAATATTTATTGGTCTCGTTATCTTATATCTTTTCTAATATCAGAACTTCAAATTTTGAAAACTAATTCTTGATGCAAATTGCGCTACTTTAACTGATAGGTAAATCAGCATTTTTTTTAGTTTCTATTAATCTATTAATGAAGTCTGAGAATTCATTATTTTGACTGACTTCTATTCTGATGTTTTGTTAAAGTTGGTAGGATCATAGTATTTTTATTCCCAAAAATGCTTTAATGGTTGTCACCATACCCAAAAAAAAAAAATTGTTAATAGGGATACTTCGATTCATCACTTTCCATTCTCAAACTCTCTGAGGAACAATTTCAACTTTATTCCCCTTTCTCTCCTCCCTTTTCAAGAATACCCCTTCTACTTTATTGGCTTTTCTCTTATACTCATTTCCAATAATACCACTCCAACTCTATTCTTTTTCTTCTTCCCCTTTATCCCACTCCAATTGTATTGCCTTCACCCTTTTACCCTTTTTTCCAATAATACTCCTAAAATTTTATTGTCTTTCCTCTTTTACCCCTTTTTGGTTTATTCTTGATTGTTGTTGCCACCAATCTTTAAATATAGTAGTTGCAAGTGCATCATGTAAATGTAAGTGAGAAGTGTTGTAGTATAAATGAGTCTTTTTTTAATATAACTTCTTGACATTTGTTCGGTTACTTAGACGAAAAGCCGTTCAAAATATTGAAGGGTCTGAGAATGGGGTTTGCCAAGTGGTTAAAGACAATGGTTGACTAGAGGAAGTTGGACATTTATTAAGGGTGTGAGAATAGGTTCCCCACTCATGTGTGACTAGAAACACATGCATGCATGATCATCCATGCCGTAGGCATGGGCATCCACTAGTATATATATATAAGCATTTTCAAAAGGTAAGAGAAAGGCATATTTGACTAAAGGTACTGTCCGAGAGAGAAAATACCACTTCTGCTCCAAAACAAGACCCACAGTAAGTCTCATTGTGATCAAGCCTTCCGCCATGCTTCTGTAGAGGTAAATCAATCTGGAAAAAAAAATACAGAGGAATTAAAAGATTCAGATCTTTTTGTTTTTTTGATCGGTAAAAGATTCAGATCTAAAACGAAAACATACTTTTTTTTTTGTTTAATGTTAAGCATTATGAAACCATCAAATACTCTACACTACGTATATAGAATCTATGGCACAGGTAACTGCAGTTACAAATTATTTCTAACTATCTAACCTATGTACATTGTACCTCCATCAGGATTAGGTTGAGCATTTTTATAATTCTGGACAAAGATTGCACTTAGTAAGCAATTGAGCATCAAGAAAAATAAAAGGTGTGCACTCAATATCTAATGACAAAAGTCCAACCCTCATGCTATATGAAAGAACTTTCAAAATGGAGTGGAGACCATTATGTACACAGAGTTTCCAACAGTTCTATACAAATATTTCTCACGTTCCACTTTCATAGGGAAAAGAAAAAAACACTGCTCTCCAGACGAGACAACAGCAACAAAGACCACACGAATTAGCAAACAAGAAAAGACAAACAGATCCAGAATTTTGTTTCAAATTTAAACAACCTATCTTTCTCCTTTATACTCCAAAAAAAGGGTCATGTTACAGCGTGCCGATTATCCCAGATAGTGCTAAAACATGCATGATGATGCTCTAGATGAGCATAACCAACAATTTCAGATCATACTAAAATCCACAACTTAGTCTCTATTATTTCCATTATCAATCTGAATGATTGCTTTTCCAGGACTTGAGTAAATATAATGTAAAACCCACACTCAAAAATTCCCACTATGAGTGGGATAAGCAACAATCTCTGCTTGTTTAGGTTCTCCATTTCAAATATAAGTACACCAGTTCTTAAATCACATTAAAAGTAATCAGATTACAGAATTATCAGTACATAAGCCAGTGAAGATTCCATTCTAACACTCTAAACATCTCCGAATATACCTAAAGCTTAACAGAAGCAATAATGGAACACAAAAAGGAAGTGGCAGAGAGAATTAAATTAGCTCTAGCCTGATCTTGTTCAAACATATAACTCGATCACTTGTAAGAGAGCTTGCATTTTAATATCCAAATCAAAGCTTTAAACAAAGCCATGTGGCAATGAGCCAATGATCACATAATTGGCATTGGCTCACAAATCTAGGCAGGGGCCTTTCAAATATCCCTTTTTTTATGAGTAAACCTGACTTGAACCCACGACCTCAAAGTTTCTTTGCAAAGTGTCAAACCAACTGAACTATGGGTCGAAACCCAGCTTTTCACATATCTCATCCGAAAGAATGAAGGTTAAAATCTTGAGATTGATATGTTTCATAAGAATATCAATACTCATGATTCCAAGTTCCAAGTAAAAAATGCAAATTACAGTTCAGAGAACCAAACAGAAACTATAAAACCAGGACCATAGCCGCCTAAAAGAACAGACAATGCTTACAAAAATATAAAATAAAATTTTCAATGATCTCCAAAAAGTTGAACATCAAAAGTATGACGAGATACAGACCTTGGGTGCACCAATGCCATCGGATTTTGATTCGATTACAGTACCATCATGATCTATTCTTTTCTTGATTATATCATGTCTCTGCAGTAAAATTCAGAACATATATAATGAGTTGGATCCAAATAGTGAAACTGAAAGGAAAATAAGATACAGTTAAAGGCCCAAATTTACAAAACATACTATATCATAATGCTGCTCTCCACTGATATCCATGGCATCGATGCTAACAAGTGAACATGCAAGGGCTGGAAAAGTCACGTCAAACTGCAAAATCATAAAAGAAAACAAATTTACTAGAAGACAAAAAAAAATGCCTCTTAGAGCATTTATAATGGACATGTTAGTGGGTCTACTTGTGTTAAACCCGCTAACTTTAAATGAGTTCATCCCTCCAACAGACTGGCTATATACTGTTGTTAGCTTGTCAGATGTTAGAGAATACGTTAACTATGGCTAACTCTTTAGCTAGCCACGCCACCATTACACCCCCCGACTTTTACTTATTACTCCTCAATTAACAATAAAGAAAACAAGTAAATGGTTGAAAATAAGTAAAAGTTTTGATGCCAATACAGATGCCTGTTTTGTACAATAACATGTACTATGGAGATGCTTGTTTGTTAGACTATGTTAAAGGTGCCTTGGTGGCACATTTTAGTGTGAGATTTTTAAGGGCTCCATTGGAGATGATCTTAGGATCTCATTAAAACTATCTCATTCAATTATATAACTGGTTCCCGAATCTACATGGAAAATTTTGAAATCTTTTAGTTAATTCACTTTATGATAGCATTGATAAGGATAGGAATTGATCGATAGAATTAAATTTAAGTTTCTCAGAGTAGACATCATAAGATCAAATTTCCAGCACGAAAAAAGGCTAGTAATCCATTTAAAGGCGAACAAACAAGGTCAAGTATAAGATCTAAAATCCTGGTATGAAATTCAAACAAGTAGGGTTTTGAGGAATTTTTTAATTGATTAAATGAAGTAAGAAGTGAAATTAAACAACAAAATTGACTATAATTTGAAGGCATGCTTACTGACATTAACTCGCAGAGTTTCTCCTCTTGAAGTATCTACAGTCAGCTTAGACTCGGTAACAACGTGGACATACAAGTCTGCACCCAATTATATATAAATTAGTGAGATTTTGTGGAAGATCAAATCGAAAATCAAAAATCAAAAATCATGAAATAAAAAAGGAAAGAAGAAGGAGAACTTACTGAGCTCGGAGAAGAAGAGAAAGAGGATCGCAATTGAAGAAACGAGAGTAATGAGACCTCCAGAGAGGGTTCTACTGTAGAAATCCTCGTTGATCTTCGGATAGGCGTCTAGATTTCTCAGCTTGTTTAGAATCTCCATCTCTGTTTCTTCCAATAAAAATCAATCTACAGTACTCTAGGGTTTTCTTCGATCCTCCTCTTCCATTAATATGTCGCCAACTGAGAATTCGAGGTCTTGTATTTGCTTATAAAGGGTCCTGTTTGTTAGTTAATTCTATTTTTGGAGGAATCAATTGTTTCATTTAATCGGATCTCACGTCAATCTTAGATGTTGACCACAAAGTCCTGTCCCTCGTATTGGTCAAGGCAAATATTGCTTGCCACGTCACAACATAAATTTTGAATCAGGATAATCTGACTACCCCACGTGGTAAACTCGATCGATTACCTGACGTGACAAGTTAGGCGACCGTAGATCTTCGCTCCTCAGGATATGTGGCTGCAGTTCCCATAAAAATATGTATCTCGAGAAGCACAGATTTACACTTTCTAAACTTATCACATCAAGTAGTCGATTGAGTTTGCCACGTGAGGTTAGTCAGATTATCACTACTCATAAATTTTTGATACCTAAGAAATAAAGGCATGTGTAAAATGGCATTAAGGTTTTAAGGCCGCGACGAAAACATACTCCAACCCAAGTCATGGAAATCAATCATTATTCTTATTTTTTTTTGTAATAATGTTTTGACACACCCCCCATCACAGAATTGTAGATCATTTGTCTTGGGATATGCATAATCATAAATTTTTTTCTTTGTATATCCCAAGGCAAATGATCTATGATTCTGTGATGAGGGTGTATGTCCAAGGGGGACATCATATAATCAATTTTTATTTATTTATTATTATTAGAAGATTCATCGTGGCATTATTTGGTTTGACAATATCAGGGACAAGTAATTGTAAATAGCACTTCTTGTCGGTTTCATAGATTTCAAATTTTTGGGATAGAACCATGAAGATTATTATCTACACGTATCCAATATGGTTCACAACAGCAGGATTATAGACATTTTTTTCATGAGAAAATTGGCCTAAATTAACACATACGAGAATGAGTAATTAGCAATGAATGCCCAATGTATTGGTATTTGAAACCCTTAGAGGGCTAAACGGACTCTTGGCGTAGCAGTGCTCAAAACCATAGATTTTTTATTCGGGATACACAAAGAAAAAAGATTTACAGTTACGTGAACATGCCATCTCGAAAGTATCAATTTAGCGAGTCAGTTTATCATTAAGTCTTTTCATTTTTCCTGTATTTTGCATTAAATCCTAAATGTTAAGATGATTAAGCAGCTTTTTGTTTCGAGGCATTCAAGAAAATTTAACAAAATCCAATCAAATGAAAATAATTTTTCCAGCAAGACCTCTTCAAATTTCAAATTGATTGAATTAACACATTTGATTCCCTCTTCGGTCAATCAGTAAAACATTCTCTCTTTTTGCTGATCAACCAATAGAGAATAGAGAGAGAATGTATGAGCATTAATTATTTGAATTTGAACAAAATAAACACACAGCTCCTTCATAAATCTCCAATGTACATTCACTTTTATGCCCCAATTTATACACCTGTTTTTGAATCTACACCTACATAAACATGAGGGACAGAGGGTGTAATATACTATAATGATCATAATTCAGACATTTTTGGTGGGGGAAAGAAAGGGCGAGCTCTACCAACTCCACATGTCTGCAAGCATCTTCAACTCTTACGCAAATGATCACAGCTTAATCTATAACTAACTTCTCTCCCAAAAATTTTACATAAAACAGAACCACTCTTCAACTGGTTTATTTATTCCCAACTTTGCAATAATTTAATATGTCTAGAACATATAGCCCAATGAAATATAACCTCTTATTCCTTCTCCAATTTACAAATGCAACAGCCTACTGAACATTCCATTTGATATCTTTCATGGGTTCAAACACGTTCAACCCCATTACTGGTGTGATTAATTGCTGCCCAACTTCTTTTCTTGCCTTTATATTTCCTTTTTTCCTCAATCCTCATTGTATTATGAATGGGACTTCTGTGAATTTTGATGCTCTTCTCTTTTCTTAGCTAGTTGAATGGCATCGTCAAGATCTCCATACATATTCACCGACCAAAATGCAAAGGTATTCAAGCTATCAATAAAACCCACCAAGCTTGATCGAAAACTGTCGAAACCCGAAGTCCAATCCTCAGGCGCTTCATCTCTTGGTGCACTGGCTGCTCCTTCGCTACTGTTGACAGCCTTCCATGATGACGAGAATGACTGGGCCAAGCTCTTAACCCGGTTTTTCTCTTGATGTGGTAAGAAACGGTTGGTCTCAGCCACCAACACCTTTATAGAGTCTACCACTTCCTTTGCAGGCAAGACCTCAAGTTTATCCAACCAGACACCACAAGTCACATATATGGGCGGGCCTATATCCCTTAAGGGTATGTCTGGCGATTTCCTTTTCCTCTTCGATTTCTGTTTAAGCAAGACGCATTTGTGGAGCCATCCATCTATGGCTTGCACATAAGACTTCTGAGCAATGATCCATTTCATGAAGCTTGAAGATAGAGAGCTCAATTCATATTCAAGATGGAGGGTAGCCTGCCGATGTGATTCTGAATGTATGGACACTTTGGTGCTACCATTGTTATATGTTATCGAGATTATGTCGAGCTGAAGTTTGTGACATTCAAACATCATTTGCCACATTCTACTTAACCTGTTACAGTAAAGATAGAAGAATCATATTTTGCACTAATAAAATAATAAATAATTCACCACACAAGCACCCCCCCCCCCCCCCACGTGCACATGCACGTGCACTCACACACACAGGCATTTATAAGTATAGGCATTACATATAAAATGTAACAGTGAATATGTGTATGTTTTCAAATGTGAGTAAACCCACGGACAGATAACATTGAGTCCAAGCCGGTGATGAATAAAAACCTAAATCCAACCACTAGGAATCACCCATCAGTTTGATTTTAGGGTGTAGGTTGACCAAAAATTGGTTAAACATTCATGAGTCGGTAGGACCTACCAGTTTGCACTCCCTATTCTTAATCCGTGTTTGCACTCACTAGTGGACCTTTCTGGGCTTGCCACTTCAACCAACACATTTAAGAAATCATGTTGCAAGAGGCATAGTCCCAACTATTTAAATTGAAAATTTTTGAAAAAGATAACATGCCCTCTTCCCCCTCCCCCTCCAAAAACATGGAGAGGCTTCTTGTGCTGAAACCCGATATTTGGTCATGGCATTTCAGAAACACATGCACTTTAACAACCCAGCTTTGATTTTATGGGCAACATCTTCCTCAACCCCTCCATCCTTATGTATAACAGACTTGAGGTAACAAAAATGGTAATTTCAGGGAACTTCTAAACCATCAATTTTTATTGGACATTCCTTTTCATGTATGTTAGTACTAAATTTACACTCCACGTACTCAGTCTTGGTTCTACTTATATTAAAGCCCTTGGACTCCAACAAATTTATCCATAATTCTAGTTTTGCAGACTCCCACTTTACGCTCGTTGACTAATACTACATCTGCAAATAACATATACCAAGGTACGTGTTCTTGAATATGAGCTCATCTACAACTTGAGCAATAAAAATAAGAAAATATGAGGAAATCTTTTGTCTCAATAGGCATTTTTTTTAATAAAAAAAATGTTAGTAGGCAAGTTGACAAGCATCTCTCTTCCCCTTTTCCACATTATTTGGATTATCCCTAGTACTATCAAATCATTTTTTCAGTCTTGGTAGTCGACGGCTTTTTCTCACATGGAAAAGGTCCTTTGGTCACTGAACCCTTTCGTTATTTTTTGGACATTATGGAAGGAAAGAAATAGTTGAGTCTTCAATGGAAAAAAGCATGATCTTCATGGGGTCATCATCTCTATTCTTGGGTTCATGTCCTTTTGGTACAATCAATTCAAGGTCTTTTTTAAAGGTGTATATTTTGGATACTTTCTCTTTAGTAGCTTTGGGGTGGGTTCGTTTTGTGTGTTGAACTAATTTCTCAGTTTTCATTCTTTTTCTTTTATTTGTATGAGGTAGGTCTTCTTGACCTACTTGCATAATATATTTTATATTCCACAAAAGGAAAAAAAAATGCCACTTGAGATCTCCTAAATGTCATTTGACATGATTAATCTCACCCAAGGTTTAAATTTCATTCTGAAGCAATGTTTCAATTGAGAGAAAACCTGAAACATTCTAAAACATATTGAGACATTCCAGAAACATTCAGTGTTTCATTTTGGTTTTAGCCAAAATCAGAATATTCCACAGAAACATTCCAAAGTGGCACGGAATTTTGAACCATACCCACTACACATGCCCCTCATGGGAAAATATGAGGACAGCACACCTCTTTCAGGAAATAAACAAGATTTTATTTTTTAATATTTAAAACCTATGTAATTTTGTATATTAATCAAAAAAATTCTATCATTTTTTTTCTTTTGGTGAACCGAATCTTTCTTAAATACATTATATGCACATATGAAGTAGAAATACTAGCTCAATTTGCATGATGCTTTGTCACACAACCTAGAGGTCAGAGGTTTAATCCCACATCTTTTGATAGTACACCATTTGGTTGTCCTATCAAATATCGTAGATCTGTTTCTAGCCCGATAAATTTGTTCATGTCCATGTTATCTAGCCTTCAACTTATGTGCTGTATGTATCAAGCATGATGAGAAGGCACTAGGAAGACATACCCTTCAATCAATTCCTCAAGTTGTGGCTGGAGCTCTTTGTCCCTTAGCTCCTCGATCCTCTTTGATATAGAATCAATTCTGTGTATTGCGACTCGAATTCTCGAGTGTAGATCCTTGACAACCGCACGAGTTTTATCAACCCTGTTGGGATTTTCTCCAGACTCTTGTTGTCTTAGCAATTTACATTTCATGTCATACTCCCTTCTGATAATCTCACTAGCCTGAAATCAAGAAAGCTCAAAAGGTGTTACAGCCTGAAACCATGCAGTCTGTCATTGGAAAACAAAATCCCTACATGTCTGCGAAAGTTGGATGATCCACTTTTAAATAAATCCAATGTCTGACAAGTGGATCAAATGTACACCAAAACAGTAGCCAGACAACACAGATAGGCACCCAATTTTTTGTTCAATGGTGGCATTGATGTAATATTTACATATTTTTTAATGCATATATCCATTTTTATAGGTCATATATCCAATTAAATACATTTTTATTTTCTAGACTAGACTTGTAGAAACTAATCTTCGCCTGCGTAGTCTTTTTACGCTGCATTACTGGTCGCAAGCCCGGAAAAAAGAAGGGGAGGAAGAAATAAGGAAAAGTGAGTGTTTCATAATAAAAAATATTTGAAAAAGTAATTATATATACTTAGTGTTATTAGCACAAATAGTTTTAATACTTGACATTAAAGATACAAATAGAAAAGATCGAACTAAAGTTTTAACAGATGGGTTTACAAAGGGCTGGCTTTCTTAGGATTTTCTTGCCACAAAATGCAAAGACACACTTTTCTATAAGGGCTATTATATTCAATTATGCTATAAATGGCAGTAACAAAGAGGCAATTGTTGCATTCACTAAATGCCTCACAGTATAAAAAATTTTATCAAAACAAAAATTCAGGTCTTCTTGAAGTGTTGCAACATTCAATTGGTGCATCTGGACCAAGCACCACAAGCCTCTCATCCAAAGTCAGTAGGTCATAGTCCTCCATGAATTCCTAATATTCTCTGTGGATCAAACCTCTTGATCAGCCTTCTCGAAATGAAACAATTTAAAACAACAGGTTATTTTCAGGGGACAAAAATAAACAGGTTCTCCAATACATGTGGTATATGAGATTTCAAAAGTCAACAGTTGAGTCTATGAATAACAATAAAGATTGCTACATTCACAATTAAAAACTTTAAATGAGAAGTATAGTTTTGAAATCCATTAACTAAAATACTAAATGATCTCAGACTTAGAAATCTCAGACATCGGCCTTAAGATGAAATCATCATAGAGCATGTGTTGGGGGTATTTCCATCATTTTCCAGTGGAGAAAATCTAGCCAGTCGGGTCTGAATATCTGAACGGTAAATATCTTTAATGTGGCACCCACACCAGACTTTCAGTTTCGGGATTTTCATAAAGTTTCATATTTTTGGTAAAAAGCCCTAAATAATGACAATATTTGAAAAAGTTATTACCTTGACTTCATCGTAAAGCTTTCTCTCCCACGCATATAGCCGATCTAAGGTTGAGGCATGACTGCCTGAGTTCATGCAGAAATTTTCAAAGATATTACTGCCAATATCCTCGACATCTTCTTTTGAAGTTGGACCAAGAGGATTCCTGGATGAGGAGGAACGGGATGATTCTGTCCTATGCCAAGTTAAGTACTTCATCGCAGTTGGAGCAGGCTCTAAGTACACATAAGCAAGGGATTAGTTGAATAATCAAAACCCTAAAATGTGTTATGACATTCACTTGGATATATGATTTTTATCAATCCAGATGAAGAAGTTTATTTTCATAGCAAAAGAAGACACAATAAGACCTGAATTAACCTTATACTTTTACAGTCTTACGTGATGAAACTACCTAGCTTTTTTCTATGGCTTTGTTATGTAGTCTGGAGGCTTCATTTTGATCTGATTCAATTAGCTTCCAAACACATCCAAGATTAAATCCAGACATTGAATGATTGCAAGAAAAGAAAAAAAGAAAAAAAGCGAACTGTGTATTGATTAAGGGATAATTATTTTTCTTTAGGATTGAAAACGTGAATAAAAGGAGCTTCAGTAATTAGTTGTCTTAGTATTGATTAAGGGATTATTATTTTTCATGTCAGTAAAAAGATGTTGTCTTCGTTGCACAGAATCATTCAATGAGGGAACCCAAAGTGTAATAATGAGCACTCACCCTTCTTTTCAAATTACTGTACACATAGATACCATGTGCATGTAGTAGTGTACAAATACTAGTTGACAAATGAGTGTGCCACAGTGTACATGACACATATACGCTAACATGTCTTAAACATGAATTCAGGTTTGTATTAGAAAAAGAGGTTGTATATAATGTTAACTTCAACACATCCATACACTAATTTATATGGTTTATTGCAGAAGTGGTCCAAAATCTTGATCCTATGCAAAGATCATAGAGCATAATCATCAACAGCCAGGACTACTGGATGCCAGGAAAAGAGGTCCAGATTATCAAATCTCACTAGGCTTAACTGTCTGATTGAGAAGCCGTTAGATGCCTTGTAAAGCACATTCAGAGATATACAACTATTTCATGAATTTTGTGCATATTTTAATATTTTGGATGTCAAAAATATATTGAAAGTTTAGGCACATTGAGGACGATGAAGGATGTAGACATAATGAATGGAGAAACAAGATTTGATCAATCATTGATTATTTTTTGAATATTTATGATGATGATAATGGTGGTAATAAGTACAAAATACTTAAACAATAAAAAATAGGAAAAATTATTTAAAGGACCTTGGTGGAGGGATTTTTTTCTAAATAATCCCTAAGTTTTGGGCGATCTCTTAATAGTCTATTTAGTAAATTTTTATTTTCTTTATGGTCCCTGGACTTCATCTCATGTATACAATGTCTTTGAAATACCCTTTTCTCATCTTCTTCACATAATTAGGTTTTTCAATGACAATTGTGATAGTACTTAAGTATTATTGGAAAAATAATTACGTTACTTTAGATGAATGATTAGGCTTTGTTTCTTAGGTCTTAAGTCTAGTTTTGGGGTTTTGTTTTCCTACACATAGCAAACTTGTATTTTCCAAAATATTTTAGAAAATAGTTTTGGTTTACTTATTATATCATCCGATTAGGGAGAATCTTTATTCGAACCTAACAAAAAAAAAAAGGTTGAATGAATAAAATTGTGATTTTTTAGTGGATCCCCGATGCCTTAGTGTTTTTTAAATTCTTGTTTTAAATCCTTTAATTTTTGCTCCATACGGAAGTGTGGAAAATCATCTTTTTCATAGTTTAAGTCATGTCTTCTTTCAGCTCATCCATGTTTTATTTCAATTTTTACGCAATCCCCGTAGATCGACTTCGGACTCTTGAGATTTTATTAGTTCGCTACAACCCTACACTTGGGGTATTTAACCTACACTATTTCAGTCGTAGCAAGTTTTTGATGACTTAGATTGATTTTAAAAAAACACCAAAAGTAACAAAATAACCTGAACTGGGAAACCTACCTTCAGGAACATGGATCGGATCGTCCCCACAAGAAAAGCATGCTTTAAAAAACATTGCTGCCCGTGATCCATCTGCGACATTAGAGATACTCTTGTTAGAAGTTATCTTTCCACCTCCACGTCAGAATTTTCAAGAGTAAAAGGACATATAGTTAAGATAAAGGATTTCTTAAAGAGGCATTTGGTAATGAGTACATAAAAAATTGATTCGATATATTAAATAATATTCTTAAACTTCGGCCAAAAATGGAGAATTTAGACATTTTAGGCACAAACTTTAGAAACTCAGTTGAAATTTATAGGAAAAAACATAGATACATGCAATAACAAGTTCCACTTGACACAAAATATATGAAACCATGGGATAAGATGTCTCACCGTCTTTCCCAGGGAATATTGGACGAAAATGCAATTTATTTGCTTCAAGCATCCTTGGAACTTCTTTGCCAGATTCAGAAGCTTTCAGAAAGAGATACTCGATTTCTTTTATGCTTGATAAGAAGTCCTTAGGTTGAAGCTTATTAGAAGAACCAGATTCTTTTTCTGCTGTTTTCTTTTCAATAGTAGGTGTAACTATTGAATCTGTAGTTTTCAATGGTGTCAAATCAGGGGAATTGATTTTCCCTCCATTCAAGAACTTGGTTTCCGAAGCAATATTTCTTGTAGATGGCATGTTAGTGGGCATACTAGAGTATGAATCCAATATCCTACGATTCTCAAAACTCCGAACAAGATTATCCCTTGAAGGTTCATCAAATTCATCTTCGGACTCTACACTTCCAATAAAAGCAACTTTCTCGCCTTCCTCTTCCAATTCAGGTATTCCCTCCTCTTCTCTAAGTTGCCTTAGATCATCAACATGGTCCCTCCCTTCATTAAAAGAAAACTGACTGTCTATCGGATGAAGAAAACCAAAATAATCCCAAGGTGGTGTCTGAGGGGGAAGAGGATCTTCAAATTGTGAGGTTTCGGGTCGTTCAGTGGATCGAGGTGTGAGATTTTGGGGAGTAGTCGAAGAGGACCTTAAGGTCCGGGTTACTGATAAAGGAGGTCTCTCTTCAACTGTTTCAGAAGAGCTAACACCGGTTTTCGCATAGTTTGTGTGGAATTGAGCAGAGTTGGGAGAAGGGGTAAGAGAAAGGGTCTCAGCAGCATCCACGTGTTGTGAAAGGGACGGAGATGAAAAAGAGAAATGAGAAAGAGAATTTTCAGTCAAAGCAAGCGGCTCAGGGGTAGCGGTTGTGGAAGTATACAAGGAAGACACAGATGTAGCTTCGGGTTCAACAAACTTTGCAAGTGCAGTCCCGGTATTTTTCAAACACTGAATGTAAGCAACATGTGCAGCAGCGAGTGAACACCTTCCATCAAGTGCTTGTCTAACAAACCGTTTCCTTTCACGACATAATTGCATGACCTTGTCTTCTTCTATTCTAGAGCTTGAGTTTCCCATTTCTAATACCACACTAATAGTTAATAGAGATTCCTTCAATGAAGTGATTATGGCTGAGATTTCTTCCTGAAATGAGAAAGGCTCAACTGAATAGTGGCTCAACTGATACAGAAAGAAACAAAAGGCCTCTCTAGCTAAACTACGGGACTAAGTAATTAAACTTATCGAAAAAAATTCAGAACTACATTTCTCCAAGAGTCGAAGTCATTCAAAAACAAATATAAATTCAGAAAATTAACATCCAATAATACTGTACTAAGATTTGGGAAAGAAACAAAATGAAATTAAATCTCCATCAATCTCTTCGTTCCAAAAGAAATTCCCATGAAACTATCTATTTAAATTGATAGTTCTAAGTTCTAACAAACCAAAGATAGAATTACAATCACTAGCACAATTCTCACTTTCCCCTTTTCTTCAAGCATCCAGATCTGTAAGAAGGTATAGATCCCATCTCAACATTATTTTCCATAAGCATCCGAATCAACAGAAATAAAATCCAAATCTACTGAAAAGCTATCACCTTTATGCCTTATTTTCACAAACCCATATTAAAAAAAGAAAAAATTGGAATCATGGTCAGAAATATCAGTCTCCAGAAGCTAGAGACAAGAAAAAAATAAAGAAATTCAACAAACATCAATGCAGAAAATTACTTATAGAAATTCAAAAGCAATAACTAGTTTATACCCAAATGAAAACAATGAAGCTAATTACAGAAACAACATAAACACAAACTCATCCCAGAACAGAATCAAAATCTCAATTTTTAAAATCAATCAAGTTATTGCCAAAGCAAAGAGAGAGAAGAGAAGAGAATATTTCCAAATTCATCCCACATGGAGAAACACAAGAAAAATAAACTACTTGAAGAATCTCAGAAATTCAAAGAAAACCATGGAAGTTCCAATCAAGATCCCATCTATAAAATAAAATAAAAAAACATAAAATCTATGAATTTAAAAAAAAAAATTAAAAATTAAAAAAAAAAAAAAGGATTTTTCACGTAGTAAGTAAAGAAAACCCAAATTTGAGAATTTTTTATCAGTACAGAAGAGCCGTGAGACCAGTGTGAGACCCCAAAAGAACTAAAAGGCAGAACAAATTTAAAAAAAATAATAATACAAAACAAGTACCATAAATTTTCATCGCCGGAAACTTAAAAAGCAAAATCATAAAGATCAAAACTCGACGAGTCTATGAAAAGTGCCACAAACTATTAAATTCCGATTCCAAAAAAAAAAAAAAAACCATCAAAATAACAAATAAAGGAAATATATATATATATATATCAAAAAACGAAAAATAGACATCTCAGAAAATTCCAAAGCAATTTAATCTTAAAATCCGCAAAATTCGAAGTCCAGTCCAGATCAGTATAATAAAAAGAATTTCTCGGAAACAGAACCAAAATAGAAAGATTTTTTTTTTTTGTTTCGGAATTCTGGAAAATTGAAGCTAACCTCAGAAGAAAATTAAAAATTAAAAAATAAATAAACTGACCTTTGTGATGAATCTAATTAAGATAAATCAAATTAAACTAAACAAAGCCAACTCTGTAAAACTATTCACTTGTAGAGTAATTTGCGGTACCTGAAGGAAATTAAACGTAAAGGTGTACGAAGGGAGTCATGGATTTCAGAGAAGACCCCCCCACATGCAACAATTGGTAGAGTCGGTGGTGATGAGGAGAGAGAGAGAGAGAGAGAGAGAATTTCATAGAACAAGTGGAAGTAGTTTTCAGATGGAATTCGGCATGGCTGGCTGTCTATCTCTATCATGCAAAAACAAGAATAGCAACTTCTTACTTAAGACCCCTCCCTATGAAAGATAAAATCGACTTTTCTTACACATACATCTCATTTCATTTCATATCATGTCATGTGTGAAATGTGGAGCCCTCTCTCTCTCTTCATTAGACCATCTTTGGACGAATCCATCTCGAAAATTCCCTTCTTCCTCTTTTACCCTTATCAAAAGCCAAATCTCACGAAACTACCCTTTAATTATTTTTTATTTTTTATTATTTGGCACTTTCATATAGGCAAAACTCAAAGAAATTTATGTTTTTTTTCTGAAAATTACACTTTGACCCCTATAATTTAAGATAATTCCATTTTAATCTTGTAACATATTGATAATTACACTTACATTTCTCTGAAAACAAAGATTTGTTGTTTTGAAAGATACGTGCTAAGCTGATAAACCAATGGCATGAGATCTTGTGTACTGAAAAAGATTACTAAAAATAAAACACTTAAACAACACTCAATTTTTCTTTGAAAATTTTCTCTTGATGATCAATCACTTTTATTCATTTAATATGTATGACTTAAGTTGACGACAATTTGACAAAGAGCAGGACGGGGTAAGTAAAACCTTTAGATAATTATAAGGGAGGTAAGTGTAATTATCAAAATATAAGAGGGATCTCAATAAAATTATGCCAAACTCTAAGGGGTTAAAGTGTAATTTACCCAAATTATATTATGACATCAAATTTACTGACAGTTGAGATGAGAAGATAGCTCTAAGGATCTTCATGAAATTGATTCGATTACTAAAATAACAAAACTTTATTGATCCCTAGGAAATCTATACTTTCTCTGCAATTTCAATGTTTGAGGTCTATAAATTTCCCTTCATTGGACCCATACCATACAGCTTCTTTTTTTATAAGATGCTCTTTATTTAGTCTCTATTCAATCACTTTTTAAATTATATTATTGACTTCTACTATTTTGCCCTTGGCCTACAAGTATCGAACCCGAATGGAGTGGACATTATTTTATTGTTGGGTATTTTATTTAAATACATTTTACTATAAATTAATCTATTTAATATCAAATTCAATGGGACCGATGTGAGACGTAAATCCAACCCCATATTCATATGGTCTTGAGTGTCGTTTAGTAATATTTTTAACTTTGTCTACTTTAAATAAGTAGTTTGTAAATGGTACCACACAATGTAGAATAAGAATTGGAATATAATTATAGAACTATACGCCCTGTATGTATGGCATTTAGCAATACAATTTTTTTTTATCTTTGACAACAAAAAATAATAATAAAAATAATGCTAACGTGACCAAAAGATTGTGTTGCATATCACACTTTCTTGACGTGGAAGCATGTAAATCACAGATAAGAGTGAAAAGGCATCTATGGTTCTACACACTCCCACGTTAAGAAAGTGCGATATGAAGTACAATCTTGAGGTCACTCCAGCATAACTCGATGAAAAAAAGGCTTATCTCACTTGACTTGGTATATAGAGGAGTTTGCTTTGTTAGAATATAATTGCTTTGAAACATTTTAATGAGAACTTTCTTAGAAAGTATATTATGTGATTGATAAAAGTGTAATGAATTTGTTATTGAACCTCACATGATAACTCAAAAACTCAACTGATGTGTACCTTACAAGAAGCGTAGATTTGTTCCCTCGAGATACACGACTGCACATCCCATGTGCAATTGTGTATCCCTTTACGATTCTTGCACTTGTCACGTTAGTGAGTTTTTGCATTACTTTGTTAGGTTGAGTTACAAAATTAGTATTCTTGATAAAATATTCTAATAAAAATATATTATTTAGGAAATGATTTTGGATAAAAGATTTTTTTCTTTTAAATAAATAAATAAATGTTATGGTCATAATATCATAGCTTCTAGAAATTACAAGAATTTTTATTGTTGTCAATCTCTTACGCTATCCTATTTTAATTAATGTTGCCAATGCCAAATAATAAAGATTGTGCACTAGAGAAAAAAGATTATGAAACTTAAGAAAGTTTTTTTATGGATTGCATTTGTGACACGCGCATTGCTTAATTTATATTCTTACCAATAGAAGTTTGTTAAATTATCAAGGATGTTTTTTTAATGATAAAGTTAATAAAAATATATTTGTTTAAAAAATAAATGAATAGGTTGAGCAACTATACATTTGGTTATATATCATCATTAATTTTTTATTCATAAAATTAAAGAAAAACAACTTTCTAAATCAATTATAACATACTTTCATATGGGTTTATATATATTTTTGAAGGATAAAAACGGATCGAGCATCTGTGTAAACTTTCTAGCAATACAATTTCAAGGTATACCAATACATAAGATGAAACAAGAGACACTATGATATATATTAATGAATAATGTTGAAAGTGGCCTCAAGGTTAAACCTCACATCGCACACCTTGGCATGAAAGTGTGCAAGAATCATCATAGATGCTTTTCTTCGAGATGTGCGATGTGAGGTCCAATCTTGAGGTCACTACTGCACGACTCTATATTAATATAATTCTATTGTTGAAAGAAGTATGAATAAGGCTTTGTGAGTTGGTGAAATGTGAGTAATCCCAATCATCCATTCAAATCAAGTCAATGGCCCTTTACAAAGATGAGAGGACAAGGGCAATAAGAAAAAAACAAAAAGGAAAAATAATGGAAGGAGTGACAGAACTTGAGGTTTTATACAATATTCCTACTCTTCATTGTAAGAAACAACCCACCCTCATCAAATGTTTCAATCCATCATGACGTACTTAACATAATTAAATAGTGCTTTGAGTTTGAAAAAATTAGACTATCTGTTCATATAGTTGATTTAAGTTAACCTTCTACATAGATATTAATGATATATATAATATAATGAGTTGAGATTACAATAACAATTTTAAGAGAAAAAGGTGTGGTAAAAAAAAATCACAAATCTGACCATGAAAACTTCTCCTCCAAGGCTTGGTATGGTCAAAGTCCATACATATATATATATAAAATAGTAGAAGGGTACTTTGGTCTTTTCAAGAATCACAGTAAAGGCACTTTTAGATCAGCCTGATCACCCTACCTTTTATTATGGTATTACTTTGTGAGATTGAAAGGAGTTGGGAGTGTTGCCTTTAGTTCCTCTTTTTTTTTTTTTTTTCCATAACCATTATATTTAATTTTAAGGATGGGACCCCAACTTAATTCTTACATGGATGCCCAAATACTTTTAAAAAAATAAAATAAACAAATAAAAAATTATAGAATAAGCTCATTAAGGCAGATCAAGAATCTTGAAAGTTGTTCACATAATTTTTTATTTGGAAAGGAAAAGATAAAAGATCCCTCTTTTAATTAAAATTTTTAAGTGGATGGTTTTGTCACCATAAAGGCACATCAGCATTTTTTCAATAGTGATGAATCAGTGGCTTCAATGATTCATCCAAAATTTGAGTCATTCTCACCTGAGACTCTCTTTTTTTTTATGAATTTAAATATTAGTGATTTATCTAATTAAAATGAGATTTTCTGATTAATTTTTAATTTAATTCATAATAAAAATAAATTATTATTATTATTATTGTTATGTATTTTATCAAATTCAGTTGAGATGATTGATCATCCATGTCAAGTAGGTTGGTACCCATTTTAAAACCTTGGCATAGTGCCTACCAATAGTTATTTGCCAAAAATAACTTTCAATGCCATTTTTCATTGATTAATGATAAAAGACTAATGATTTTTGTACACAACTTGGCAGGTCGGTTATGTATCCCAAGGGATAGAATGTACGGTTCTTTGCCCATGCCACGTCGATGAGTTTTTGAGTCACCCTTTCAAATTGAATTAAAAAATCAGCACTTATGATAAAATGACGCATTGACACATGCAGATTGATGTGGCAAGTGCATAGAACTGTAGATCTTTTTCCTTGTATGTCCCAAAAAAAAAGTTCTATGATTTTGTGCATTTGCCATGTCAACCACATATAAATCGTGTATGTGCTAGCGTGTGATTTTATCACGATTCTTTTTCATTTATTTTTCTTTCGGATAGGGACGACTCAACACGAGTGAACGTGGAATCTGAACCAAATTCACAGAAAGGGCAGAAAGAATTGAAGGAAAGAAGGATGAGTGGACCATTAAGCTTCAAAGTAGTAAAGTTTCTCTCTTTATATGCTTGACACAAAGTAGACAAGGGGCTTGGTTTAGTTGGAAGTATTAAATAAAAAACACTCAGACAGCTTACAAGGAATCAAGGTGATGAGTCACTACCACATGGGCCATTGCTAACGTACACATGGAGTGAAGGAAAAAAGAAGAAGAAAAAGCTGGACTAATTTGATCACATCTTAGAAAGTTTAAGTGTTATGTTGGTCGTGATGAGAATCATGAATATACCAAGTGATACACTGAAATGATTTAAATAGTATTTGCACTTTATTCTCTCTTCATATTATTAATGAAATCTGATTACTGTGTGTTTTAAACTTTATTAACATGTTATGTTCCCCACTTTAAGAAAAAGATAAAAAAAAAACAGTGGATCTCCTCCAATCTCTGTTATCTTGTCTTGTCACACTAAAATACGTGTCCTATCTGCTTTAATCAACCCCAAGAGGTTGGTCTAGTGGTAAGCCGAGCCGTGATAAGGTCCTAAGGAAGGGTAGGTCAAAACCTCACGAATCTATGAATTCCTTGGGGCTACCCTCCAACGTCTGATGTTACACGTAGGACTTTCCGAGGGGGAGGTGCATGTGACTGTGTGATTAGTCTCATCGAAAGGGTGGGGATACACATGATAAGGAAAAAAAATTGAGTTAGTCAGGTCAAATATTTGTCTAATTAGATGGTCATAACCCTTAATTTGTTTTTGACATGGCATGTGTGGGAGGAGATCACTTAGGGGAGTGAACCCATGTCACCTGGTTGGTGGATTTCCTCTGATTAGATTTTGGGTTCACAATTCATCACTTTATAATGAACCTGATTTATAGGGGTAGGTAGGGATAAATTGTTTCTTGGTGCTAGTTTGATTTGTTTATGCATGTATAAAATTCAAACATATATATATTCAAGTACGAATATAATGATAAATGTTCTATGAGTTATCGTAGAAAGAAAAAAAAAATATAGATTTGTTTCTCTTTTATAGATACATGAAGAAGAAAGAAGATGACAATGCATAATTGAATTTTTCGAAGCATACGATGTATCTAAAAAGATTAGATGTTAGATTGATTTTCTTCATAGTGATTATAAGAATCCTAATAGGGTTTATATAGAAATCATAGAAAATCCTAAATAAAATCAAAATCTAAGAAAATCTAATCTAACCATATCTATCTAAATCATAATCTAAATGAGATGATATGGTGTATCACATTACACCTTATTATAATGCATAAAATCCTAATACTCTTAACACCCTTTCTCAAACTCATTGTGATTGGGGATCAACAATCAATGTGAGTTTGCTGAAATCGATTGCCTCATAGAACAAGATGTCGAAGAAGAGTCGCCAGAGCCAAATGCACGTTGTCGAAGAAGATCTCCCAATGATCACATAGTTTGAAACAAATCAAATCACCTCAAATATGAATGGACAAACTCACCCAAGATCAACACTACCAATTTCTATCTAAATCATAGTCTAAATAAGATGATATGGTGTATCACATTACACCTTATTACAATGCATTAAATCCTAATACTCTTACCAGTATCTTCATCCTTTGGTTTGGCAAATCCAATGATGAAATTAATAAAATGAGAATGGTTGGTTTCACAATTATTTAGTACAGATTCATTATATCTCATGAACCCGATACAAATCTTAGCATGAACTAGTTTGCTTCATATTGATTTAGGAATATTCCATAAGTTGGTACAAATCTAATAATGATTTGAGACCCACACCAAGGGATCAAGATAATCAAAATCTTTTGAATTTGTGCAAATTTGAAACATTGGGAGACATATCGTATGAGAAAAATGTAAATCAATCCTAATCCTAATCAGCAATTTATCTATTAGATTCATCATTGTGGTCTATCTTATTCAAAATGTTGAAGTTGTAATAACATAAGACTTAACTTTGGATGTAATGAAATGGATGATAAATATCCATTTAGCTAACCTCAAATATTTGAGATAAGTCTTGGTTGTTATTTGATATTGTGACACTTTATTCTTACTCCCTATTCTTATACTTTAATCCTTTATGGCATTGAACATTATAATTGAAGATGAGATTAAAAATAAAAAAATCCTAGACTAACTTCCTACGACAATATTGTCGTTGATGTGGGGAGTGTACATGTAATTGTAGATTTTTTCCCATGTATCTCGAGGAAATAAATCTATGGTTATGTACACATTGCCACATTAGTGTAGTGTTAGAATGTCTCTTAAAAGATTGAAGATGACCTTGGAGAGTTTTTAACGTCGAAGTTAAGGGTATTTTGGTCATGTCATTAATTTATTAGAGAAGACCAAGGTCAATGGCTATGTCATCAAAGTTTGAAAATATAGGGGTATCTCTAAGATTCAAGAAAATCACCCATGATTTTAAAACTCGTCCGAGACCGAGACATATCACTCAAATTAACTCAGTATTGGAGTTGAATGAGACTAACTCACAAGTCACTGTTTTTACCAAGATTTAATACCTCACGTTCAATTTTTTGATTTTTCGAACGAGACGTCTCAAACGTATCAGAAAACTCATCCGAGACGATTCGGTATTGGGCCTAGACAAGACGAGACACGACGCGAAACTGAGTTTTAAAACCATGAAATCACCCCTAAATATTTTGTCCCCACCATATACTCAACTCTTGTTGGCGTTTTGCAACCTTACCCAATAGGCACTATAGCTAAGCAGTAGTAACCACTAGACTTGATCAATGACCCTACTACTCCCTTATCATTTATCAATGGCGTTTTCATCCATTGGTCTGCAACTTCCATCTTCATTTTATTATTCTTCAAAAATCCTTTTAAAACCACAAAATTCTCGTCCACAATCATTCTCTTTTGGTTCTCGAAATATACATATTTACAAACAAGATTTCAACAAATATCACAATAATAATAATCTCTCATATCGGTTTTCAGGAAGTGAAGATTTCTTTGAGGAAGACAATGAATCTGATCATGATTGTTGCTTCAATGCAGCGGTGTTTCTGTTTAATAACAGAGATTATCACAGGTGTCACGACTTCCTCGAAGATCTTTGGAACGAAGCAGAAGAACCTAGAAGAACACTCATTCATGGAATTTTACAGTGCGCCGTTGGATTTCATCATCTCTTTAATCAGAACCATCGAGGAGCGATGATGGAGTTGGGAGAAGGACTGTGTAAGCTACGGAAGATGAATTTCGATAGCGGACCTTTTCATGAATTCGAGCAACAGATTTCTGCTTCTCTGGATTTTATTTATCAAACACAATTGGAACTAGCAGCATGTGAGTCTAATTCACCCACCCTGTTTTATTTTCACTCGTTTTGGTTGAACATGAGTCTTGATTTTCTAATTAGAAAATCTTCACATGGAATCATGCTTCTTTTTCCTTGGGATACACAACTGCACATCCCCATACGAATAAACACGCGAAAAATAAGAATTTATGTGGTTCGCCCATGGGTCAGAAGACTCCGACTTTGAAATGGGCAGCCTGCTTCAAAAGACTAAGGAACCCTCATTTTGACAGTTTCGGTTTTGATTTCGATTCCACTTATTTTAAAATTGGAATCAGAACCGAAACTGATAAAATATAGTGATTATGGTTCTTACATTCATAGGAACCGAACCGGAACCAACCCATTGACACCCTTACTACTTACATTTCTGCCAAAATTTAAAATACTTCCTTGGAAATGCCACATGAGATCCCATGGAGAGGGTTCCTTCAAATTTTGAAGCGGCCTGCTCACTTCAAAGTTTTTCACGGATCACAATAAGAACAATCACTATTTTCTTCTCCTGATATTAAGGCCACATCTCTATTTATAATGGACTGCTCACCCATAATTTATGATAAACACTTACTAAATTATTGTATAGGAAACTTTAAAAAATCAACATTGTCCCACTAGATTCCGTGGAGTGTTGGAATTTGATAGTTTTCGAGAAAAGTCCATGCACTATAAGTTGACACGTCTCTAACTTTCCGAGGACACAAACACAATATTCAATGGATATTTACGAATAAGTGATTAACTTTTGACGAGTTTTCCATTTCGGCTCACTGTTCATTTAAATTACCAAAATGTGAATGGTAACAAATTTGAAGGTTTTAAAGTGACTAAACCTCTGAATTTTTGTTATTGTTCATGTTTTGGTAATTAAAATGAACCGTGAGCCGTAAATTTTTCAAATTCAACTCACAAAATGGTAATTCACGTTATGTCAAAAACTTTTACTTCTTCAGTCATATATTTTATGTGAAAAATCAGCCAGACTGGATGATTGTAGCCATCTAGTCCATGAGACTACTCTTAGTACTCATAAAATGAGTGAACAGGGTCCATGTGGGGGCATAGTGCTTGTAAAAAAGAATCCTAGATTCTTTGATTATCTGCATCTAATTTTGTGGGGTGGGGTTTCACAGGTACTGATGATTTATGCCTAACAATGGATGGATCAGATCATCGATCATACCAATTACTTGGTACCTTTGCTGCTGGGAAGCATTTATACCATTTAGAGACTGACCCTAATGGAATTTTGTACATAGTTTTCTATGTTGAGAACTCTTACAGCTCAGATAAACCTGCTAGAACCAAGGTTCCTACTCTTCATGCAACAGAAGAACATCTCATGGCCTGTGAGTACAACTGACTTGGTTTTATTGGCAAACAAGGTGCTTGTATTTTGTATAATCTACTGGAGTTTGAGGGACATTTAGCTAGCTTATACTATATTAGGAGTGGGGCACTTGTTTTTATCATGAATGATAAGACTTCTCTTTTATAGAAAAGGAAAGAAAAACCAAGAAAGAAAATAACGTTTATTGAGAGTAAGTGAGCATCTTTTTTTTTTTTTTATATATAATTTATTTGGAAAATCCTGTGGGGACTTTGTTTTTTCTCTGCGTTGATGTGAAAACCATAGATTGTTTCCTCAAGATATGAGTAAAAATCATCTATGGTTTTGTATGCACCTCCACGTCAGAAATGTGAGAATCGCAGTAAATCCCATTGTCACCCCATGCCAGCATTACTCTTTTTTTTTTTTTTTTTGTAGAGATGGTGTAAGTAGGAAACCTAATTAACTATAGAATAGTGATGAATGCACATGGTTGAGTATGCGGCTGACGTGGCAAGGACACAGAACCATAGATCATTTTCATCGGGATGCACAGGAAAAAGATGTGCGGTTCTCTACCCTCGCCACATCAGCCACGTAGAAAGACCACATGCATTCATCATTATTCTTAACTATATTAAATGGTCATAAGCCCCTCCCACCCCCACCCAAAAAAACAAAAAAAAAAAGGGTAAATAAATGAAGTTTGTTGCTCTATTGTTTTATAATATCAGCTGTAAAATTTGCAAATCTATCAAATTATGTTTCATTGCTTCACAATTTAAAATAAAACAATAGGTAAATCTTGATTAGATAATTCAACAATGGGATGTCCCACCTCGAAATGACAGCCAACATCTTCTCAAGTTCAATAATGAAAGCGACAAAGATAAAGGAAAAAAAAAATTACACAAAACATAGCAAGATTTAAAGTGATTTGGAAATACTTACGTCCATGGATGAGATGAATGCGATTCATTATTCTTGAGAAAGAAATTACAGTGCAGGATTTCTATTATAACTCTCTCAAACATCCAAACCGTGAAACTCTTGTTTCCATTTTTGATTATTTCACTATAGTAATCCTATACCTGAAAACCAAATACTAACCAAATTCTATTACAATAGACATTCATGTACAACAGCAACAAAATGTAAAAATCGTCAATTTCCTTTCGATGTCTTATAAACCTCAGTATCACATCCGAATTCAGCAAGTTTTGAGCAATAAGATCCAAGAAATACTTATTAGTCACTGTTTGAAAACACAAAACTCAACTCACTCAAATCAAAATGAATCTTACTCATTTAGTTTTAAAACCATGTTTTCAATCTATAACCTCGGTTTGGTTCTAGACTTACCCTAGTAGAGCAACCATGGGCGAATTGAATGTGCGAGAAAGTATGAGAAACTAACATAAAGGTGCATAATAGGTCCATCATGACAATCTTCGCAATTGTAGTGGACGTCGCTATTGATTCCAAGCGCAATATCCTACCTTGCTTTCTAAGAAAGGAAGTGGATCCTCAGTAGCACAACTATCCTGTAGCAATGTTTAGACGGTTGAAAGAGTGCCACATCAGCAATATGATAAAAACCCAACCTGAAAAAATTGAGAGTTCAATAGCCGTTCATTTTTAAAGGCGTGGATCTAGCAAAAAATAACTTCTTTTTTGAATTTTTTTTTTTTAAATTAGATCAAAACCATGATCACAAGATAGTTGTGATGTTAGTTTTTCATAGAGTCATGATATCTAACGTCCCCTCTCTGACATACACCCCCATCATAGAACTGTAGATCATTTGCCTCGGGAACACAAGAAAAAAGATTTATGATTCTAAGTATCCCGATGAAAATGATCTACGATTCTGTGGTGGGGGTGTATGTCAAAGTGGGCATCAGAAAATCATTATTCTTTTTCATACTATGGCTTTCTCATTAGTGGAGAGAGTGCTATAGAGGATCTGCTTCCTCCAAGAAGGTTCTCAGCCAACTCATCACCTACTTACAAAAAACTCTCTTTTGTTAGTTGTACTAAATCACACAATTTAGTAGTATTTTCACTGAAGTACTCAGCCAAAACTATGGTTTTAAATCTCGTCCGAGACCAAGACAACTCGTCTGATACTTCTTGGTATCATCCACCAACGAGACAGACAGACAAGTCAAACGTATCAGATGAGATTTAAAATCACAATTCATTTTTCTCATTGTTGAACAAGACGGCTCAAACGTATCGAAAAATTCGTCCGAGAAGACTTGGTCTTGTTCATGGACGAGATGAGATGTCATAACAAGTTTTAAAACCATGGCCAAGACTCCTTATAACAAAATAGTAAGAATTAAACTCTGAAAACATTAATGAAACAAATATAATAAAAATGGATTCCTTAATATTTTTGGGAAGTTCCAAAGAGATACCCAAAGTTCAAATGTTCCATATTTTGGAAACTTAAATTGAAACAAATAAAAATTAGAGAGTTTAGTGGTTATCGATTTTCAAAGCTCTCCACTAGGCCTAAAAAAGCGCCTCCCACCCACCTAGCCACCCCCACCTCCTTAAATTTGATCTAAAGCATGAATTTCAAGAGTGTTGTGGTGTTATTTTCTCTCAACTATAGAAAAAGTGTTACACAAGGCTAGAAGAAAATATGATAAAAAGGATATGTTCCCAATTTTCCAATGGTTACACCAGGGATCAATACCATGTGATAGAATTAAAATATTAGGACTTAAATGGTATTTTAAGAAATAATGTGTCGATATTTTGTTCAAAAAGAACCTTTTTGTTATTGGATGAACCCCAAATATGGACCCATTGGCGTGTCCTATGACTCAAAACTCAGTCTGGCCTGGCCCAAAGTGTATATACTTGTGTGGTTATTGTAAATACGTGGGCTTTGAAACCTTTGGGAGTTTGAGCTTATCTACACGGATTTATGAGTCGCTACCATTCAATTAAAGTGTGAATGGACACCATAAAAGAGTTTTGAAATTTTATTTTTCTTGACTTATAGTGACTCACATATCCAAAGATAAGAGGGGAAAGGTCTACCTAGAAAATTTAAGGTTAGGAGGTTCAATTGAGGGGTAAGGAAGGTGTTAGGCATCTTGTCCCTCCCATTTTAAGGTGGTTACCAATAGATTGACCAAAGGTGAAATTAGAAACTCATTTTTTAGGTTTTGAAGGTAGAAAAAATTATAGAGAAGAATTAAAAAATAAAAGAGTTATAGTTCAATTTACAAACTAGAAAAATTAAGTTAATGAACGAGCTATACATCAAAGTGTATGCTTGCTGGATTTTTTTTTTAGCCTAGAACTTTGACGAAAATCCACATTGATTTCAACATTTAACGTCCTAAAGCTTCAAAACAAGTTTATAGGCTCTCTAAGAATACTTTATTTGTCAGTTTGGTCCTTAAGTGATGTTCATGGATTGAACAAAAACATAATGAAACCAAAAATTATGCATAAAATTTTTGTTCATTTTTTAACTATTTTTGTTGGCTCTAAAAGTTGAATATATGGTCATAGGGACTTATATTCTTGTTTGTAATCATTTTTAAAGTAGGTGTGTGCAAAGTGTATGTACGGGATAGACTTAACAAGAAAAGATTACTTCTCAAGAGGGTTTACTCTCTAACTTTATTATCATCTAAGGAAAAATAAAATAAAGAACTATTACTCTAGGAAATTTAAAGTGCAAGAAAAGTAATTAAAAAAAAAGTAAAGCATCTACACTATGAAATTTAAATTGCATAAAGTAAATGAAATTAAAGCATCTTAATATAATGTTTTCAAAAAATTTATTGAGGACTTATTGGGAGAGATTACATCAAAGAGGAATTACTTCCTTTCCATAAGCCTCTAGACTAAAGATTTATGAAAGTGCTTAAAATAAAAAGAAAAAGATAAGGTTAAATGGGGAAAATGGAGGGTTTCACCCCACCTTAGTATTCTTTTTCCTCTTACTTCTTCTTCTTCTTAGATTTTTCTTCTAGGGGTTTGAGAGCATGGGAGGCTAAAGAGATTAGGGAGATTTTTGGGCTAAATTTTGAGTCACTAAATGAGCTCCTTCATTTGCCTTGGAAATGTCTTTTATTTATAAGATTTTGGAAAATCCTTGGGGATAAATTGGTCATAAATCTTCAAGTTCTCAATAATTTCACTAAAATCTTTATGAAAAATCATAATTACTAATCTTCCCCTTGGTTTTGATGGTTTTTCACTCACCTATGAGTTTCACCAATCATAATGATTAAGGTGTAGACACTTCATTTTTACCTAGGCTGAGCTCGAGAGTACCAAAAATCTTCTGAGAAAGGACTTGACCCAATGTGTATTTCAAAAGGATTCAAAGACCCAATTTTCAAATAACTATAAGGCCTGAAGGCCATTTTTCAAACTTTGGATTTAAGCTTGGCCATACATCAACCTTGGCCAAGCTCAAATTTAAGCATGGCCATACCTCAACCTTGGCCTCGCTTATTTTTTGCCTGGCCAAGGGTGACCTATGGTTAGGAGCATTTTTTACCTAGTCCAAGTGTGACCCACGACCAGACTTATTTTTATTCAAGCCTTGATTCACCCAAGAACAATTCTATTAGGCAGTTACAAGTCCATGTGAGCTTGAATTTTATCAGGGATAATTAGCCTTTTAAACCCCCTTCTTAATAAATTTTTCCTAAGAAATCCCTCACTTTTTACTTTTTTGTCATTCCTTTAATTGTCCAATAATCCCATCACTTTGATTTTCTTATAATTAGTTATTTATTCTAACAAAGACTCATTGGTCAAAGTGGCCCCTACATGAGTATAATTACTATCATAACCTTATCTTGTTAGAATCAAAGTTAGGTAAATTACCCTTATGCCCCTTAAGTCTATCCTCAATCTTAGAAGGTTAATGTAAATTAATCAAGTTTCAGAGGTTTTGATAATTTTGACCAATCGTTAGAATTTTGTAGAACATGTGAGCAAAGACACTCTTAACCCTAGGTTCTTAGAGAGTTAGCTAGGCTAGATGATCTTAATGTCCAAAATCTAAATTCATATTGACATGTCATCTAATCCAATTCCTTTTTGATTGACCTAAAGCCAGTCTCTTAAGACATTTTTAATCCTTTCATAAAATTCTCTAGAACTTGTTGCTTTTACAATATCTTATCCTCTTAATTATTATGATTGGTGAGATTTATAAGTGAGTGAAAGACCGTCCAGACAAATGAGAGGATAGGTAATTTGGATTTTTATTAAGCTTCTATTGAAAATATTGAGAACCCTAAGATTTAAGATAAGTTTATCCCCAAGGATCTCCCAAAACCCTATAAATAGGACCCCCATCCAAGACGAAAAAAAAGAAGAGCTCAAGTAATCTAAAATTATGTCTAAGTCTTTCCTCAAAACCCTTTAGCCTACCAAAACTTTGATCAAATCTCTTCCCAATTACCCAATAAACTTTTAACCAAGAAGAAAAAGAAAAAGAGGCCAACGTGGGATGTAGTTATAATTTTCAGATTTTTCCCATGTTATCCTCCTCTAAACCTCCGTCTTTTACCTATTGACCTATTTATATTTAAGCTAGTTTATGTTTATGATTTCTTTGTTTAAGCAATGTATATTTTAGTTTGTTTTATTTTGAAGCTTGGAGGTAGAAACTAAAACCTCCTAGAAGTAATCTCGTCTTAGAAGCTCTCATCAAGAGCATTAAAGTAGTTAGTTATTGTTTATTTACTTTCTTTACAAGTTTTTATTCCTATATTAGATGTGATTTTCTTTCCTTGCAAATCAAAATTCTTAGAATAGAGATTTTATTACTTTCTTTCCTAATGACTTAAGATAGAGTAATCCCTCCTTAGAGATAATCTTCTTTTTCTAAGTCCATTACAAGTATATACTATGTGTACAAATATCGCAATATACTTATCTAAAATGACTATGGGTTAAAGGTAGAAATCTTCCTAGATTTACTCCTAACTCTTTAAGCTAACAAAAAATAGTCTCAAAGAGGACACAACTCATGCATAAGGTCCCTAATATTTTTATAGTGGTATTCAACTCATGAATACCTCCTAAGAGCTAAATCAATAAAAAGATGCTCCCAAGTGAGCACATAACCCTCTAAAATAGGGATCTAAGAAAGTGAAATCTATATAGATTTCCACCAAAATCCTAAGTTTACAAAAATTCTAATAAGTAACATTTATATTTTAGCTTGCTTATTAATTCAAATTCTTAATTTTTTAAAGTTAGACTATAGTTCTTTCACCTTTTAATTTTCTCTATAATTTTCTTTATTTTTAAAATCTAAAAAAAGTTTCTAATCTTTACCTATAATCAATATATTGGTAATCATCTTAGGATGGGAGGGACAATGTGCCTAACACCTTCCTTGTCTTTCAATTGAACCTCTTTATCTTAAATTTTTAAGTAGACTATTTTTCCTTATTTTTTAGATATGTTAGTCACTACAAACAAAAAATAAAATTAAAAAAAATTCCTTTTTTAGTATCCATTCATACTTTAATTGAATGAGACGACTCCTAAATCCATGTAGATGGGCTCAAACATCCTCAAAGATTTCGAAATCCACGTATCTACACAAGGGATAGATTAGTAAAAATCCAATGATTTCTAGAAAATTCTTTGGGAGGGGTAAAGTGGTCTTAAGACTTTGGATTTGAATCAATTATGAGGAAATCAATCAAAATGACATGTAATTAGATGATAAGTTTTTGACCTCTTTGGTCACTTCCCTTAATAGAATTTCTAATGAACTAGGGATTAAAGGGTCATTAGGCCCAGATTCTAGAGAATTCTCTAGGGTGGACAAAAATGATCATTGATTTTAGAAGATAGTCAATTTACATTGAATTCCATGAAAACTCTTAGAATATTGAAGAATATCATATGAGTAAAAGTGGGAAAGAAGGTAATTATCCTTGGATATGGACCAAGCAAGACAAAGTCTTTATTAAGATATTTGAAAAATTACGAGAAGACCAAATTGGTGGAGTTTATTGGAAAGTTGAAAAGGGGTAAAAGAGTAAAAATGAGAGATTTCTTGAGGAAAAAATTCCTAAAAAAGGGGGTTAGGGGGTCATTTTTCCTAATAAAATTCAAGCACACATGGATAGTTTAGCAAAAATTAAGTTTGCTTGAACTTTAGGTTCGATCATACCAAAAATTGCCTTTGACATGGGTAAGGTCAGTTTAGGATTAAATAACCAGACCAAAGGTAAGGTTCGGCCATGCTTAAAAATTCCTCTGAAAATGTCCTTCGGACCATCTCATTTCTCGAAAGTTGGGTTTTCAAATTTTTTGAAAAATTCCTTAGATCAGGTTCATTTTTGAAAAGTTTTTAATACTCTCGAACTCAACTTAGACAAAAATGGAGCGTCTATAGTTACCATAGCCCTTGATGTACCACAAATTCACCTCAGATATCGTTGAAAATACTTATTAGTTTTTGTACAAAAGTAAGTTGGGAATTTATTTGAACAAACATACTAAGAAAACACATGGCTAAGTAGCAGAGTTTGAATAAATATATTTAAAGGGATTCATATCTTGTGTATCTTAATCTATGTATGATGAATTTAAACATTTGATAGCTTAGAAACTTACAATGGTTAAAGTAAGGGCTGCAATCTGGGTGGGCAGACCCAAACTCAACCTGAGCTCAACCCAATTAATAGACGAATCTGGGCTGAATTATGTAGAAGATGAGTTAGTCTGGGTTAAAATACTTCAACTTGACCTCAATTCGGGTTGAGGTATCGGGCAATCCAACTCAACACGAACTCGATGTTATATACTAATATATAAAAAAGTTTATCCTAGTTATATATATTTTAAATTATTTCTTCCTACATCGACTTTTTATTTAGGGACCGACTAGTTGCATGTCACTCAGTACCAATTGCACTTTATCATTTTGAAAAAACCACATAAACTCCACTATTACCATTGCATTCCGAAAATAAAAACTTGCATCGCTTTTTTTCTACTTGAAAATCAAAGAGGAATCTCATCGCTGAAGCTTTGCAAACTTTTAATTCAATTTTCATGTTTCTACTAATGGCAAATTTGGTGTAAAATTTGTAGGAGCTCTTGCTTACGATGGATTCTTTATCTTTGGTATTAGAGTAAAATTCCTTCTTAATAGAGTAGCAAGAAGGGTTCAATGAAAATTTGAAAAATAAAAAGAAGTTGAAATGAGTTTTTTTTATTATATGTAATTAGGAGTGCAATCTATATACTAGGTGATGTGCAATTGGCAGGTCCCTTTATTTAAGAGAGTTGTTACTACCCACCAACTTTTACTAATGCCACACCAATCCATATGTAAATCCCCAAAGAATTGAACACAGTTGATATGGCATTACTAAAATTTGGTGTGGCAATAGTATATCTCTTATTTAATTCCTTCTTATTACAATGGTTTGAAAAAAAATGGATATTATTAATGTGAGCTTTGCTTTAGTATGATTTGTCTAAGTATTCTTTCTATGACCAATTTGAAGGTTGTATACAATTTTATTTATTAGTGATTTAGTTTCGATGTTATATTTCTCTTTTAAGATATATAATTTATTTGATAATCAAAATAAAATTAATATTGTCATCAAAAATTATTTAACTCAAGCTAAATTGAGCTCAACCCGAGTTTAAAAGATCAAGTTCTAGTTGATATTGAGTTAGTGAGCTCAAAGCCGAATGATCGAATTGAGTTGAGCTCAAGTTAATGATTACTACTTCGATTGAGCTTAGGTTTAAGTGGTGCCACTGAAGAATGCCATGCATCCTTTATTTTGGAAAAGAGTCCACGGTAATCTGACTTAGGTGCATAGTATAATTAATCTACTTATTTGATGTGATAAGCTCGAAAATCATAGATCTGCTTTTCTTAGGATACAAGACTGTACTTTTTTACGAGGAATCGTAGTTCTGTATTTTAAGGAGAGCACATCAGCCTGTCCAATCATGTAAGTCGATTAAATTGCCACGTGCCTAAGTCAGATTATCAGTATTTATAGGGATCGGGTATTACTAAGCATCTGAAGCATCTGTTTGATGTGGGGGATGATGATAGTGTTTTCCTGTTAACTTTTGAGGTGAAAGTGAAAGGGGGCTGTGGAGGTGAAGTGAAACTGAAGGTTTCTCTCCAGGGATTTTGCCAATTGTTTTATTTCAAATGCTTTAGATCTCTTTTCTCTAACTCTCCATTAGCAAATAGCAAATAGTATTTAGTAATCAATGCCAATGGTGTGAAAATTAGTTCCCTTTCACCACCAAAGAAGTAAGTTGTTTGATTCATCTCTCCGAAGTCCAAACCCTATAAACTGTACCGTTGTTTTCATCAGATCTCTAATGATTTTTTTTTTTCTTATAGAACAAATGGAGAGTTTCAGCGCGAAAGATCTGTCAACGATTGGAGGAATCGCGACCGTTTCTCTTCTCCACTCGTTCATTCCAACTCATTGGCTGCCGTTCTCCATTGTCGGTCGCGCCCAGAAATGGACGCTTTCTAGGACTCTTCTAGTCAGTAAGCATTTCTTCTCTATGTGCTTATTTTTTTCTCTCTTTTCTTTTTTTTATGAGATCTGCAATGTAATGGGATGGACAACATGCATGCTAGAATCATCCAGTTGATTTTCTATTTCATTCTGTATATTATTCATGTTCATCTGTAGGAAATTGTAGTATTAGTTAGGAATCCTTGCCCCACCCCCACCACAAAATAATTTAAAAAAAAAAAACAATTTTTTTTTTTGTATTCACCTCTTGATTTATGAGGTTGCGGAAGTGTGTGAAGCAATAGATCCAATTGGAATTAATATATTACGTTCATTAGAACTCTCAAAATCAATTTGAATCAGTAGATTCAATTGATAAACAAACAATAACTTAAAAGAAAATAAAGCATAAAGCTAAAATGTAATTAAGAGAGAAAAGATAATTGAATTGATTGATTATTATTAATTTTCAGATTTGAAGCTCTTTATATAGATAACTCTATCATAACAACTTAGAATCCTACTAAAATACTAAAAATTATCTATAATTTAATATTTACTTTCTAATCCTATTAGAACTCAAATTGGACACTTTTAAGCACTTCTAATTATAACCTAAATAATAAAAATGAATTTAAAACAAATTAGAAACTAACAAGGAATTATACTTCTATTTATTTGTCAAAACCATCTACACAAACCCTTTATTTATTTTCTTTTGATCAATTTAAAATAAAATTAGTAAAAAAGAAAATGGTTACTTGGGAATCTAATCGATGGGGACCAAAGTGAAATTTGTCACATAATCTTAGTAAAAGGTTCATTTGGACATCCAAAAGAAAGATATTGCCAAGACTGTTGGGAAGAGAGATATAAATTTATAACATATTAACCTAAACTTGTATGGGGCAGTACATGTCTTCCAACTCGACAAAGTCGAGTTCATCTCAGCTCAGGAAAATTTATACCATGCTGCCATTGGCTAGAAATAAGTGGGGCCTTTCCCACAACTTGCTTATTATAGTATCCTCTTTGAGATTAATTATCTTTAGTTTATTTTGTTGCTAATGTTAGTTGTTTTAAAATTTTCAGACAATTAGAGGTTGATGGTCACTGCTAGGGTGCTATGTGATAAGATTCTCATGTCTTGAATTAACGTAAGACATGGCTTTAAATGGAATTGAATTGAATTGATGAATGAGATTGGTTTGACCGGTCCTAAACTTTTGGGTTAAGGCTTGATGATGATGAGTTAGGGTCTTAGTGAAATCTTAAGAGTACCTATCCTATAGGATTGCAATTGTTCCTTAAGGGGGAACCTACCAATGATTTTGATGATTAATAGAAATTTCATAGCTTTGTTACTAGTGGTGTTGATGCCATCAGGCTTTACTTGGTAGTGTTGATTCTACCTAGACTTGTGCAATGTTGATTCCTAACAAATCCCTATCTTCTCTCTTCTCAATATTGTTTTTTTTTTTTTTTTTTAATTATTATTTATTTGTTACATGGATGATTGTTGTGTGGCACACTTGGGTATCACTTGATCTAAATCATCAGTAAGCATTGTTGTATTTCTTATTAATTTTATATGTTCTAATCTATCATTGTAGTCAAAGATCCCATCCTATAGGTGAGGAACAAGTGCCCCTAAGCAACAAGGCATTCTATTGGTGAGACTATTTTAGTAATTCGTTGAATGAATAAGTCTTAGACCTTGTTAACATGTTGCAATGCAACTTCAAGGCCATGGGTTCAAATGGTAGTATCGCATAAGTTGTTGACATCACAAACAAAAAGAATAATCACAGTGATAACTGTATTATATTACTCCCACTGAAAACAAAAGCTCTTGGCTCATTCCTTGGTCATCTCAGTGAGGAACCTAAACTATATATTAACTCATATTAAGATATGGTGTTATTTTATTAAGATACTAATATGAGCTAAAGTTGAAAATTGAGATATTTTTAATTAATGGTATGCCTGAGCCATGTTGTAGACTTGCACACGCTAGGGGTTCTAACCATGTGGAGTGGAGGAGTAGGATAAGCTTCAACTATAGTGCAAAATATAGATGATTGATTCAAAGCTACATGTGATGTATTTATTGTGTAGTTCTTCACGATTACTATTTTTGGATAGTCATCACAAGAGACACCATTTTTCTTTATGGTGTCTGTTTTGTATTATAAAAGTTACTAGAGTTGCCCTTGTCTACTGGCACGAGCATCCACTTTAGGATTAAGGGGGTAGAAGAGGAAAGGCAATAAAGTTGGAAGGAAAGAAATGCTAGAACATTTGAGGGGAAGGCTCAATCAACCCAAGAGTTATTTTTGTCGATTATGGGGTTTTTGTTTTTTGAGTGTAAGATCTTCAAGGAGTTCAGAAGGTCTTTTTCGAGGACTTTCTAGTCTGTTAGGATTTTGTTTGTAACATTTCAGAGTCTTAGGGCTTGTTTGTTGCGGCTTTTTTTGCAGGCTTTTTGAGCTTTTAAAGCTTTTCGCTGCTTTTAGACATGTTTGTTAGGCTAGCTTCTACTTCCACGACTTTCTTTTGAAGCAAAAAAGCCGAGTTTTATAGAAGCAGGTCCAAGGTTGCTTTTGCGCCAAAGCCCTTGCGGGAAGCCATCACTGAAAAACGGCTCAATGGAAATTACCTATATGCTCTCTTCTATTTTTTAAAATACCCTCTTCTTTTTGGTTTTCCCCTACAAAAAGTTAGAGACATGAGAGGGGTTAGGGCTACAGCTTGAATCGACTCCCCCATTCTCTTTGGTTTTCCTCTATCAAAGGTCTGATTGCTCTCTCTGTCTAAGGTCTGTTTGATCTTGCCGAATCAAAGCTCCATCTCTATTTTCAGTGAAGGTTGAGCTGATCTTCCACCGTTCAACTTGTTTGATCAACCCAGAAATCGTCTCCATTGCCCAATCAAATGGTTATATTTATTTTGTTTTTTTCTTTCTTACCATTTGTTATCTTGCATTGTTTTCTTTTTCGTGTGTGTGTAATTTATTGAATTTTTTCTTTTTTTACCAGCTGTAAGAGCATTCCATGCTTTGAATTAGACTTTGCTTCTATGTAAAAAAGTATTTTTTAAGTGGTGGGGTGATGAATCTACAACACTAAAACCAGTAAGAGTGCACTTGAAAAACCAACAAGAACATAATCTGTATGGATATATTTGATAATCAAGGTCTAGTAACCCAATTTATGAGCTGGGAGTCGATCTTTTAGGTTAATTAGATGGCACTTGAAAAGAACAGAACATGTCCACCGACCACTTGTTATCCTAAAGTCATAACAACCAAGCAACAATTTGAAGATCCATTAAGCAAAATTCACCTAATTTACTATAAATCAAACCAATCCAACCAATTTGATACGAACAAGAGAATAAACCCAAATCATCAAACTTTTTCTAGGCCTTCTTTTTATGGCTTTGTTTGCATTCATGTATTTTGATAGAGCAAAATTGGGTCACTTCTATTAATGGGTTTGGCTTCACTTTGATTTTGGGTTCAATGATTGCTATATACTTGCTTAGATAGAATTGATTGCTATATATTTGCTTTTTGCTCCATATTATACTTTTAATGTTTGTTTTTATTTTGATTACTGTTTTAATAGTAGAATTTTTACTTCATCTTTGATTGAAGGTATGTATTAACTAAAACATGTTGATGACAGGTTTATGTTATATATTATCTTATATTTGTATGAACAATTATCAATTTTTTGTCAAAATACTGCATATTACAGTTTTTTTACATGTAAAGGCATTCTAGTCATTTTTTCAAAATCTAGCAAATAAAAGCTATGAAACAAACAGTCTTTTTAGGCTTCTGTGCGAAGCCCAGTACTTTTGTAGCTTCTGTAACAAACAAGATTCTTCCAGACGCAGCTTCCAAGCTCTGGGCTTCTGCTTCTCCCAGACACAGAAGCCTGAAGTAGAAGCTGGAAGCTGTAATAGACAGATCCTTTGCTTCTTTCGGAGAAGTAGCTCTTTGTTGCTTTTTGTGCTTTCTTGTTTTTTTTCCCTTCATAGGCCATCTTGATCTACTACTTGAAGGGTATCTTGGAAAGGGGGTATGAGAGGAAAGGCAATAAAGTTGGAAGGGTATCTTGGAAAGGGGGTATGAGAGGAAAGGCAATAAAGTTGGAAGGGTATTCTTGGAAAGGGGAGAAGAAAAAAGGAATAAAGTTGTAAGTTATCCTCGAGATTGTGGAGACAGTAAATCCCAACCCCTCTTTGTGGGGGAAGGACAACTATCCTGTTTTATTGTATAGATGGCTTTAATTTTCATAGGCTTATCTGAGATGTTTACAACAATAGTTGCTTTCATGAACTTTCAAAAGCCTGCTGATTGTTTTGTAACTAAATCTAGTTTCTATAGTTACCACACATCGGCCAGGCATCCAAATACCAAGTGCAAACTTCAAATCTGGGGAAGTTGGGGGATTTTTATGATAAGCTCAATCAACCTTCTATGAATTGAAAATTATTTTCACTGGTTAGCCAAGTAGAACTCAGAAACTTGACCAGTTTCAAACTGTCATCAATGTTCTTGAAACATTTGGACTTGATCTTTTGGCCCAGTTAGTTTTATTTTCAGATTTGACATTTGTGTAATTTCCTTTTTGCAGCTGCATTTGGAGCAGTTCTGCATGTAGTGTCAACGTCACTCCTTGGTATAACAGCAATCACCATGGCAAACACCATTGCTGGTGAAGAAACAGTGCATAAACTTGCTTCACTGCTTCTCATAATTCTCGGGGTTAGTTATGTTCTGCTGTTTTTGCTTGGAAAAGGTGGTCATAGTCATGCTCACAACCAGCCCATGGAGAAGATGGCTGTTGCAGGTCTTGTCCTTGTTCCTGCATTGTCTCCATGTGCGACCACACTTCCAGTCTTTCTTGCTGTTGGAAACTCTTCTTCCATGATGGTACTTGCCATCATAGTGCTGCTATTCAGGTAAATGGTCACATTAATATTAATTTGCTGATTATTGTTTGTCTCTAACCGTTTGATCCACTTTGTATGTACTTATTGAAAATTTGAAAAATGGTCATCTTAGAGAGGAGATGATGCTGTCAGACAGTGTGATCTTGGATATAGAAGGATTATTTTATTTTATTTTTGGTTGTTTTTGACTCTTATTTCATGGTTGCACCATAGATCACACTCAACCATATTTAGTCGTGTCAAAATTGTGTGGATTAAATTGCTTCTTAAGAGTAAATTAGAAATTGTCCCATTTTTTTCTCCATTCTGTATTCTCTCAAGTCTCACCTACATATTACTTGACTTATTTTGGTGGTGTGTTCTTGTATCTACAGCACTATAACTGTGATGACCTCACTGGTGGCGCTCTCATTCTACGGCGCTAGCCAACTCAAGTTTCATTGGGTGGAGCGGTATGACAAGCTTTTAGTGGGTTCAGTGCTTTGTCTTGTTGGAGTGTTGACGCTTTTGTTTCATGATCATGATCATGATCATGATGGGAATTCCTTTGTTGAGGATTTCAATCGGAAGCTCATTGTTCCTTAAGAGGATGTTTCTTTATTTCTTTTTTCTTCTTCTTTTGTGAATCTTGCAGTTGTATGGGACAATTTGGATGAGAGTTAGAAAATTACTCTGAGTGGGATTAAATAGTAGAGTGTATGTCACCCATAATTCCACTGTACCTTAAAATGGTAATTGAGCAAAGAAATGTATATTGCCACATTCTTGATTTGTTGAACCTCTTCATGTGCACAAATGGATCAATCAATCAATGCAGATCATAGATAGACACTACCTATTCTCAGATAGAATTACTATTAACCACAATCATAAATTTTCAACTTTCCACAGTTGGGACCGCCCAATTCTTTGGGGAGGGTGCACCATTTCTGTACCTCACCAGCATATGTTCTCTCGTAAACTTAAGTGGTCTGCCCACCGCACCCCCTTTCCATGTCCAATTGACTTTCCCCCATGGAGAGCACTCCTTCCTTGTGAATTATGGCACTCATGATGGTCAAGTCTCAGCAAGGTACCTGTTTGTGATTAGAAACATAATCCTTACTTGAGTATATGCTGAGTATGAGTACATGAAAAGAAATACAAGTTTATGCTTGGTGGATTTTCAGCTAGGTGGAAGAAAAGGGGGGAAAAAATGCTTCCCATTTAGGTCAAATATAGAGATACAGTGCTTTAACTAACTAGTGACCGGCATGGTTTTCAATCTAGTCTGAGACCGTGACGATTCGTCTAGGTATCATCCACCAATGAGACGGATGGACAAGTCATCTCAAAAGTGAGATATGGACCCCTTTCAGTCTCTCTCTCTATTTCATTTTTGAATGAGATGAATCTTAACAAATCCGATGACTCATGCCCTCTTTAACCTAGGTTTTGTAATAGACACTAATATAAAATGACTTAAATGAATCTCTAGCAAAACTCCTTTGATTTTTCTCTTCAAAATCAGTCATTTTCAAGTTGTAGTATCTAGGTTAAACCTCTTTTTAATCCATTTTCTTCAATGTATATTAGAAAACCAATGATTTTTTTATATATAAAAAAATAATTTATCCTCCTATTTGAAAATCATATTGGGCAAGGTCTAGAGATATGAAGATTGAAGAAGATAGTCTTTAAGATCAAAGACAATCCTAAAATTATTTCATCTTGAAGGTCTTGACCTCTAGAATGAACCTCATTTAATCTCTATTTTCAACTCATTATTCTCAATGTCATTGTAGAAACCCTTGATTTTTCTAACTAAGAATCGATAATTGTACATAAAGAAGATTTTAGGATTAAAACTTAAGACCAATTAGTTAAGTTGAAAATGACTGATTTTGGGAAGGGAAATCAAGGGAGTTTAAGAAAAGGGCATTTAAGTCAATATACGTTGGACTCCCATACAGAAACCTAAGTCATAGTGGCATGTGATATAAAAACGATTAAAGGAGCCCATGGATTAGAACCCTAGGGTTTCAGTTTCCTGGAAGTCCAATCGTTGTTCGCTTGGTAAGTTAAGCAGCAGTAGCAATGGTAGCCACAAAGAAGACCGTAAGCACTGTCCATCTTTTTTTTTTTGTTTTTCTTGAAACTTGCTCAGATTTTTCGATCTCTGCAAGTCGAAACTTAACGATTGCCTCATTCCCACCATGTTGTTCTTTTATAAAAAAAATTGCAGAAGAAAACCCATGAGAGCATCAACAATAGGTTGGCTCTCGTTATGAAGAGCGGAAAGTACACGCTTGGGTACAAGACCGTTCTCAAATCTCTCAGGAGCTCCAAAGGTACATTACATTTTGATCATTTTAATCATTTTTATTTTGTTTGTGGTGCCTCATCATAATTCATAATGGGTTAATGGCAGGTAAGTTGATAATCATAGCGAACAACTGCCCTCCTCTTCGTAAGTCTGAGATAGAGTATTATGCTATGTTGGCCAAGATTGGGGTTCATCACTTCAATGGCAGTAAGTTTTCCTACTAAAATCATTATCTATATTCTATACTAATGTGTTCCCATTTTTTGTTTTTGTGGAATTTGTTCCAGATCCGATTCTCTTTCTATGTTTCAGATTTCTTGAGTTCTTGGTTGTTGGAATTTCTTGTTTTCCATCATATTTATCACATGCCTATCAACTGCTGGATATGTTTCCTGGAAAAAACAGAGCTGCTATTGGCACTCCAATTTTTACGTATTAAACCCCAATTAAAAATAAAGAAAATAAGTCAATGGTTGAGAACATGGTTTTAAATCTTGTCCGAGACCGGGACAACTCGTACAATATTGTCCACACAACAAGACAGATAGACAAGTCAAACACATCGGACGAGATATAATACCATGGTTCATTTTCGCATTGTTGAACGAGACAACTCAAACATATTGGAAAACTCATCCTATACAACTCGGTCTCGTTCATGGACGAGACGAGACGCCAAAATGAGTTTTAAAACCATGGTGAGAATAACTGAATAGTAGAAGTTAGGGGTGCCAATAGAAGTGCTCTTTTTTTTGGCTAGATAGATTTCTATTTCTTGGGTTTAGGAATTTATATGAGCTTAATCATAATTGTTTTATGACTACTGAAATTGTTTGTATAGTGTGTTTTAATCTTTAATTGGGGTGTAATAAGTAAAAGTTGAAGTTCCAACAGTAGCTCTTAAAAAAATTAAAGCATTTTCATTATTATTTGAAAAGATTTTTGTGAAGAGTTTCATTCTATTGATTATATTTCCATAAAATCTGTAAGCTGTAACTGGAATGGAAAAAGATTATTAAATAGCTTCACTTTGCCCAAATCTTGATTTCAAAGATATTCTTTCACTTAGCTGTGTTTTTGTGCTTGTTGTAGACAATGTCGACTTGGGTACTGCTTGTGGAAAATATTATCGGGTATGCTGCCTCAGTATCATTGATCCGGGTAGGTTATGCTTTGATATTGGTTTAATAAATTTTAATTATCTTATTTGCTTATTATTAGCTTTACTTCAGTCCTTTTTTTAAAGATAATGTGTTGAAATGAAATTTCTTCTTAATAGGTGATTCTGATATCATTAAGAGCATCCCTGGTGATCAGTGAGGCAAGGAGGGATAACCCCTAATGTACTTTTTTCAGCTTAGGTTTTCTTTTATAACAATATGGTTGTGATGGAGTTGCTCTTTTTTGTTTATTATTCAAATTTTGGTGGTGTTCGACTCTTGCGAGAACAATTTGGCTAGAAATTGATTTTCTGATTCATAAGACAATGTTATCTGAGATTGAATTGTGCTTGAAATGGCCCTTTTTGTTTGCAATTGTGGGTTGTTCATACCCTTCTTAGGCTTCAAATTGTTTGCAAAGTCTTGGTTTCCTTTCTTTTAGGGAAAAAAAATGTGAGGTGTGTTTCTCAGTTGGAAAGCATGGAAGCATTATTTGGTGAAATACCTTAAAAATCCGCATAATGTTTTAGAGCTAATGACTTGCCTTGTGTCCTTGGTCTTCTCTTATAGACTAATGAAAAATGGCTTGAAAGCCCTTGTTATATATATTTTAGAACCCAAGCTTTTTCAACTTCTTGGAGGATGGGAATGAAGATGGTGATCATCATTCTGTCACTATCATTATCTTCCAAGAGGTTGAAGATGATTGGTTTTGGAAAATAATCTCAAATAGTTTTTTGGTCATTTTTCATTAGTCTATAAGCGAAGGTGGTGAAGGAGTTAGTTATCACTCAAATAGTTTTATAACATAGGGTGGTATCTCAAATATTTTCACTAAAAATTTACCCATCTTCAAAGCTTTTTTGAAAATGTTATTTTACATGTCTCTTTGTAAGACAATCTTTAAGTAGAGATATTTTGATAGTTCTTCTAGTAATATGGCCTATACAATCATGTTTCCTTGCATGAATCCCACATTCACAAAGTCTCTGCACAAGACTGGGATGATTGTTGGGAAGGAGCGTTTAAACAAACAAGCACCAATTAATCATGGAGAGGGTTATAAATTTGCTATGTGGGGGCAAAATCTTCCAACAGAAGTTGGGGTTTAATAAAAAATAAAAAAAAGGCTTCTCTCCACTTGAACAAGTAGGGTTACTAGTCTCTTTGTTACAGATTCTAGCTTCTGCTTCTCCTGCTTCAAGATTCTGTGTCTAGGAGAATTAGAAGCTCTAAGAGTTTGTGGGAAGCTGCTTCCAAGAAATTTGTGTTTATTATAAAAGCTGGTGAAAAGGTAGTAGAGAGAGGTCGAATTAATTCTGTTGTTTAATTGATGAGTTAAAAAGAATGACCCATACATTTTTCAGTGTTGGCTCCTATTAGTGACTCTAGTGCGAAAGTAGCCCCAGCAAGGCTTCTTTAGAACCTAGTTTTGGGCTTCTCACAAAAGCTGCTGAAGTTTTTTGACTCAAAAGTCCTAAAAATCACAAAAAAAATCTATAACAAACAGACCCTAAGGCTGTGTTTAGATTGAGAGAAGTGGAGAGAAGAGAAGAGAAATTCAATTTTTCTCCACCATGTTTGGATTGACAAGAGAGAACTTGGGATAGTTTTGAAATTTTAAAATATCTTAAAAGAGATCTAGGGGTATAGTTAGCATTCTAAAATATTTTAAAAGGATTTCTCTCCATTTCTCCTCTTCTTTCCATTTTTGGAGAGAGAAAATCCATCTTTTTTGTTTTCTCTCCTCACTTAACAATCCAAAGGGGAGAACTGTAGAGAAATTCATTTATTTTCTCTTCTCTTCATTTCTCTCAATCCAAACACTGCCTAAGTGGACAATGAATTGTTGTAGCTCATATGGCCCTTCGAAAGCCACAATTGAGAGAGGTCGCTTTTCTGTGCCAGCTCAACTTCTTGTTCCTAGTTCCCATAGTTTCAGTTCTTTCTTTAGTTGAGCGAGTGTAGTTAAAGATCTTTTTGTTTGTGATGATAGCAAGCCATTACAAGTTTACTGAGTTGCACTATTTAAGTAAATGAAACTTATATCTTTGTAGAGACAGTCAAGCAAAGTTTTCTGAGTTAATAGTGGTGAATGCTGATTGGAGAAAACTGTAGAATGCTTGGTCCATAATGGAAGCCAGTGCAAGCCAAAATTATCTCTCTCCAATGGAATGCTTCGTCCTGTGCCTTCGGATTATAAAGAGAAAGCTCCTACTTTTTTGCTTGTCTCTCATACAAGCCCAAAGGCAACAGTTTGAAAACATATAAACAACACCACTATTTTTTATATATGTATTTAGCTGGGGTTGTTCAAAGGGTAAATTCCCAAATAATTACCCAAGTTTTTGGTATTTTCAAAATGTTAAACACAATATTGACAGAATGTTATCAACTTGTCAACATTAACAACATTTTGGAAATATTGAAAACTTTTGTAACTATTTAAGAATTTATCCTTGTTCAAATTATCGAATCCTAACTTATTTCGTCTCATTTTCTTAAATTATTTATCACACCCCAATTAAAGAGTAATACCCACTAAACAAATGTTACAAAAGTTATTACATTACAAATCACTATAATACATTCAAACAACTTTTTACAATTATAGGATTAGGTTCATATAAAATCCTAAACCCAAAATTTGAAATCTATCTTAAGAAAAGGAGTGCAGCTATTGGCACCCTAACTTTTACTTATTCTCAACCATTGATTTATTTATTTTACTTGGAGCATAATAAGTAAAAGTTGGGGTGCCAATAACAACTCTCAAAATTAATAGAGTGAAACTCTATTTACGAAAACATGCATGACTTTTGTTATAATTACGATTTCAGTACATTGCTCATTTTATTTACAAAAAAATGCACACGGTACACTGTTCACTTTTATGCATATATGAACTCGTAAGTTTAGAAGCAATGAACTTACGAAGTCATAGATATTAAAAGTGATAAATTTACAAGTTCGTAGACACATAAAAAGTGAATAATGTATCGTGTGCATGTTTTGAGAATTAAAATGAACAATGTACCAAAAACGAAATTTCAACATATTTAATGCATGATTTGGAGATTCACCCAATCTCCATTTTTGTGCCTTGAATATGACAAAATTCCGATTTTGGTACACTATTCCGATTATAATCTATGAATCTGTTGATAAAAATATCAGTGATTTTGTCTTATCAACTTATGGTTTCAAAACTTGTTCGAGACCAAGACATATTGCCCAAGGTGTCTCAGTATTAGGCATCAACGAGACGGACATACAAGTCAAATTTTTGGACGAGATATAAAATTTCATGTTCATTTTTTTTTTTAATGAGACATCTCAAACGTATCGAAAAACTCGTTGAGACGACTCAATATCTGGCATGGATGAGATGAGATGTGAAATTGAGTTTTACAATCAAGTATCAACGATCTTATTGCTAATCTATCAATGAATACGTTGATTATAAAAGTAAAGAATTCACTGGAAAAGTATGTTTTGGGAATTAAAATGAATGGTGTATGGAACCGGAATTTGGACATAAGTAGTGTAAATACCATTAATATTTCATGGTGTGTTATAAATAAAATTTGGCGTGATAACAGATGTTCTCTTGTTAAGGCTAAGATGTAAGATGTAAAACAAAATAAAATAAGCCCATTCATCACTTTTCCTAGTCTTTTTTTAGTTTATTTTTTCTGCAAAATTTCTAGGGTTTTGTTTTACTAGCAACAGAGCATCCTGCTCTGAAGTTCATTCATTCATGGCGGAGGTGATGAACATGCCAGCCGAATCGTTAGATCGGCGTCGTGAGAGACAGTCCGAGAGGAAAGAGAAAGAGAAATCGATAGACGAACAACCTAATCCTACTCCTCCTCCACCATCCACCACCACCACCAACACCAACACCTCTTCAAAGAGAAGAGACAGAGATTCAAGGGAAAGAGACAGAGACATTGATCTTCCTCCCAATCGAAACCGTGATTATCACGATCGCAACCGATCTCCTCCGCCTCCTCCAAGGGAAAGGGATAGAGAAAGGGAAAGGGAAAGGGAGAGGGAAAGAGAAAGGGATTATAAGCGCCGCATCAGCCCAAGCCCTCCACCTTATCGTGACCGCCGTCATTCACCTCCTCCTTTCAAACGCTCCCGCAGAGACGAAGGTGGTTACGATGGGCGACGCCGCAGTCCAAGGGGGGGAGGCTTTGGACCTGATGATAGAAGGTGAGCTGAGCTGACTCAGGAATTCTTTAATTCCAAAATTGTCTCTGTTTAGTTTTAGGTTTGTTGGTTATTAATTATTATTTCCCTTCCTATTATAAATAAGATTACTTTCGTGCTGCTGCTTCTAAATAATTACTTGGAATACTTTGTTACATAATATATAGTTTGCTTTGAGAATTGAGTGACTCATACTCCCAAGGTGCTAACTTGTTAAGTTAGTTGAAGTCTTTTGAGTTTTAATTCCACTAACTCATTTGCTTATCAAAAAAAAAAAAAAAAAATGTTTCAAATTTTGAAGGAACCCTCCCTAAATATGCGCCAAAATTGGGAATACCTCCGTGGAAATGCAACATATAATCCAATGGAGAGGGTTCCTTCAAAATTTTGAAGCAGGCTACTCACTTCAAAGATTTTTCCTGTCTGAATAATGATCTTGGGAGTTGAGCTGTTAAAAGGTATGTTTAGTGTATGGGGAGAGGTGGCTGAAGTAGTAACTCAATGGATCCCTCACATGCTTCTTTGATAGCTTGAAAGGTCTACGACAAGGAGATCAACTATCTCTTTTTTTTGGTGTTCATTGTAGTCACGAAATCACTAAGTATATACACTCTAAACACTATGGAAAGAAAGGTTTTACCTTTGGAGGAGAAGGTCCAGCTATTTAATTTTTTAGATAGATAAAAGGATGAAACAGAAAACCAAAAAGCAGGGGAGGTCGAGGAAACCATCCCAAAAACAAGAGAAAAAGAAAAAAAAAAAAAGACAAAGAAAACAAAAGCCCAAAGCTAAGGCTCTAGGATGTCCCAAAATGGCTATTTCTAATTGATAGTTTGCGGATGACACATTTTTCTTTCTTAAAGAGTCAATATGTACGTCATTATCTGTTCTCTTCAATAAGATATGTCATCTGCAAAACACAAGAATGTCAAATTGCTCCATAACTTGATATTTGTACGAATTGATCACATGTTAGGTCTATAGAGTATATGGAGCTCACTTTAGTTGAAGTGTGTTCACTTAAGAACTCTTGTTATTTCCATCTTGAATATAATTTACCTCGCCTAACACTTGGTGTTCTTCTTCTTTTTATGATAAGGAACTATTTTTCGATCAACTTCATCGATCATCACATATCTTGTGGATGATATATATTCAATAAATAAGAGGTTAGAGTTAGCTGGTACAAAGAAAATAAGGAAGATTAACATATCGTATTTACAAGAGACCAAATGGAAATGCACTAAAGCTTCTAAAGTGTTTAATTTATGATCTTTTTTTGTTTTTTTCTACATTCTAATGAAATACTATACATCAGAAAGGGAAAAAAAAGAAGGAAAAAAAAAGAAAAAGTGACAAAGTGGAAAGAAAAGCTAAATAAAGATTACAAGAAAAGAAGAAGAAATGAATGCATATTGAGAGTGTTGGAATAACACACGGGCAGAGCCAGGATTTTGCCTATGTGGGGGCAACCAAGAGTAGAAATTTTTTTGTGGGGACAACTAAGAGTGAAAAAAAAAAAGTTGTGGGGGCCACTAAGAGTGGAAAAAAAATTTGTTGGGGCAATAGTGCAGATTTTTTTATCCACCGCTAAAATCTGTCTTAATTACTTATTAATCCATGGACTTTGAAAATTCTTGTGGGGGCAAGTGCCCCCACCGTCCCCATTGTAAATTCGCCCCTAGTAACACTAAGGGTATGTTTGGTAACACTTCTGAAGTTTGGAGTTTGAAGTCTGAAGTCTGTTTTCTGAAATCTGAAATCTTATTCTGGAAAAGTTGTTTGTTTATCATTTTTAAAAGCTTCTGGTTACAAATAGAATTTTAAAACATAATGACCATCTTGACAATAATACTCTTTTGTAATTCTAATAAATTGTTAACCGAAAAATATAAATGTTATGCATAATGAAACCATCCACACATTTAATTTCGATTTCTAACACATCAAACACCACAAAAGTATTGTTTTCAATTTGAATTCATACTTGAGAAATTATATTTCAACAAGGTAATACTCAAACAATAAATAATCATTCATTTTCTAATTGAAAAATGTAGGGTTTTAAGGTTCGTATAAAAATATAGGGTTTTCGAACATGTAATGAGAGAAAGGGAAGAGACTTTGACAACACAGATGTAGAGGAAGGAGAGGTAGAAAAGTTAAAAATAAATGTTTTAAGGTTCGTATAAAAAAGAATAAGTGATAGAAATCAGAGTTTTGAGGAGGGTATTTTGGGAATAAAAAAATCAGATTTTAAAAGTTTCATCCAACATCCCTTCATCAGTGGTTCAAAACTTCCGAATTTTGGTTTTGAAATCTGAACCAAAACAAATGGAAATAAAGCTTTTAAAGTCTGAATTTTAAAGGTGGACCACCTCCATTCAGACTTTAGAAGTGTTATCAAACACACACTAATACACTAGGTGATAAACTTAGGGAAAGTCGATTAAGATTGTTTGGTTATAAGTAACAAAGATTGATAACAACTAGTTAGAAGAAACATACAAGTTTTTTATCAAAAAAAAAAAAAAAAAAGAAGAAACATACAAGTTGAAGATTCTAATAGAGTGAAAGGAAGACCAAAAAGGATGTAGATTGAGGTAGTGAGAGAGGATATGGACACTTGAATTGATATAAGACATTAATCGAACGGAGGAACAATATTCATTCAACTGACCACAAATTTTTGGAATAAGGCTCATGTTATGGTGATTATAAATGTTCCATTTTTTTTCCTTTTATAGGTACACATTTTCATGTGTAAATCATGTTTCACTATTTCAACTTATTGTTAAGATGGTCCAGGTTTGGTTATGATTATGCCGGGGGATATGATCGTGGTGGTGTAGGAGGTCGACCTGGTTATGCTGATGAAAGACCTCATGGTCGGTATGCGAATCGTTCATCCGGTGGCTATCAAAGTGGGCCTTCTGGTAATTGCTCACTTAACTTTGCCATTAATCTTGAGTGGATTACTTAAGTGTGGTGGTGCTTTTCACATTCTGGACATAGATCTCTAATAGGTTTCATAATTTAGCGACTCTATGGTTCCACCACAGTTGTCCATGTATTAGTCTAAGAATCTTTTCTTTTAGGTTTCTAACCTTGTTTTTTTTTTTTTTTTTTTTAAACAAGTTTTCTAATCCCATGTATTATATTTCTAACAGTTAGTTCAATATCTAAAAATGTATGCATAGAATCTGGTTGTTCGATATAATCAGTTTCTGCTTTTAAATTTTTGTGTGGTTTGTCTGTAATCTACAATGCTGATGTGGGCCAGTGCCCCGCTGCTGGTCAGTCTTATTCTATATTATTGGGACACTCTATTTTCAATGCGTTTGATTCTTTGGAAACCCTATTGCCTATTGTCAGACACTCTGCACATACTACCAAAGAAATCACCTATCCAAAACAAAATGAAAAAAAAATTATTACTACCAAAAAATCTTTAATTGATTCAATTATTATTTTTAAAATTTTCATATGATTTTACATTGTATCAGCTTATCTAAAAACATTCATGGTGTACTTATATTAACAGGCCCTAAAATATTATAAAAGACTAATTCTCCCAAACTGTGAGATAGCATTGATATGTGTAGACTTTTCTGGATGATCATGAGTTATAGCTGTTTAAAGTAGCCCTTTTATGTTACATGTGGCCTAAGGAGTACATCTTGGATGATAAATATATGCGTAAAAAGTGATTTGTTCTACTCAGTAGCACTTCCATGTTGGGATAATCTGTGACATAGCATTGGATTTATTGTTCTATTTATAATTTGTAAGTTTAGTTTCAAGTTTCAGCAATTTTTAATCTCACATGACACTGACTTTTGTAAACTTGCCTTACTTTTCTTGATTAATCTATAACATATTGCATAAATGGTCCTTTTTGCAGATTGGGATTCAGGTCGCGGCGGTCACAATGATGCTTCAAACACGGGGGGCATGCAAAGGTTAGAAATTTACAATGTTTAGACATGATTTATTTGACCTATGATAAGGTAGCAAATTCTTCATGTTAGTACCTACGTTTTGCCAATCCAAGTCCTAATTTATGAATTTATTTCAATTTCTTAATATTCATAAATTTGATTCTGGTTAAATAAATATGTCCTAAAATTGTGGAGAGCATTAGGGCACTTGTTATTAATGTTGTCAAATAGTTGCCAAGGTTACTACTTTGTCTAGTTGAGATCTTAGAAGTTTGTAACTTAGGATATGTTTCTAGTTTATTTCTTGTAATAAATTGTTGGAATTTTCTTTATTCAAGTACCTTCTTTAGAATTTTCTTTTCTCTCTTATTCTCTTCTTGATCTTGCCATGACAAGAGGCTAATCTCCCTCCATTAGAGAGGTAGAGGAAGCCTAGAGCAAGGTACACATATTTCCTCTAATTTACTACTACTTATTTACCTTAGCATTAAAAATAGGTTTCACTGGATTTTGTCCAACTTCAATTACTAAAGAAAAAAATGGAAAACCTTTACTTTTTATGCTCAACCTTGACATTCCATGCTAGGGTTAATTCCTTAGCATGGAAATTATGAGTATCCATAATTTAAAATGAAGGCAATCTTGGCTAAAGTTTTATTACTAGGCCCTGCTTGTTTGCATCGTAGACAAGCGCAAATAGAAACGTTTACATTTGTTTGCGAGATGTGAGGTGCTTGGATGCTAAAATTCTGGTGGGTCCCACCGTAAAGCAACACAAAACTTAATTAAAATTGCAACGAAATCTCCGTAAAGTGTTGCGGAGAAAATACTTCCACAAAACTTTACGTTATGTTAAGTTTCGTCTCTCTCTCTCTCTCTAACTTCTTGAACCTCTCTCTCCGCTCTCTCTCGCTTTCCCCAACCTCTTAAACATTACCCAGCGTTAATATAATTATTATTTAAACAAAAAATCATGAGATAGAATCCTACTTGGAGCTAGTTTTTATTTATATTTTAAAATTACAAAAAAAAAAAAAAAAAAAAAACAACGATTTTTTGAAATATTGACGTTTTTTTTTAAATATAAGAAAAATGAAGGATAGAATCCTACCTCGTTAATTTATATTTATTTTTTTATAAATTAAAAAAAAAATTGTTTTTCATTAGATGTAAGGTATTAAAATGAGTTTAGGGCGAGTTACATTTAGGCACTATCAATGCTAATATTTGCATGTTTAGGGCAGTGGGGCTTCTTTCCAAAATGAAAAATTAGCAAGTGGAAATTGGTATTATGCAGTAGATGTTTTAAGGTAAATTGTAGCTGATTAAAGAGATTTTGAATTTCTATTACAACCCCGATTTAAAGAGAATAGCATTGTCTGACCTATATGGAAACACTTTGTCTATAATTTTTCGATTTGTTTTAAAGTGATATGTAACTATTTATCATTTTTTATTTAATTTAAACAAGGTTTTAAAAAAGAAAATTAAAATTTTTTTTTATAATGTTTATGTGATAATCAAGCAAACGTAAAATTTTGTGTTGGACACAACCAAGCACTCCAATCACAAAACTACGTAAAATTCAGTAAACACAAAATTCTGCAAACACAAAATTTTGTGTTTGTAGCAGTTTACGTTGCAAACAAGCAAGGTTCTAATATTTTAATTTTACAATTTTCGATCCAATCACATTTACTTGTGAATTGGGTTGAATTAAAATGAGAGGGAAATTAAGTGGACTCATATTTGAATTATAGCTCTCGGTGGAATCTAACTCTCTAATGCCTTTAATTTCTGTAATTTTCTCTAAATTTTACGTTGTAGTTAGTTGGTTACAAAAATCTCAACAAAATAGTTTTAATTTGGAATCTCCTCAAATTGTCCTTCAAGTGGTTTGAGCAATAATTCTTCAAATAATTTATTCATTTGTGGAAGCATGAGAAATCCACTACCATCTTTGGCATATGTGAGAACCTTCCTCTGTTTGATCTTGGTAATTCTGTCTTAATTACCCTACAAACTTAGTAAATTTTGAATTAAGTGTAATTGCCTGCAAATATACTATGATAATTCGATAAAATGTGCAATGTAATAATGTGGGAACAATGCTACATTTTACATGAAGACTTGAAGTTTAACAGAGAAAAATTGGATGAGTGCACTAAAAATATGTGATAAAATATGGATAATTCGGCACTTATCACTAGGAACGACTTTCTTCTTTGTGCACCACTCATTTGGCTTAAGAGCCAACTTGAGGGAAGAGTAGTTTAATTCTTCTTGCTTATACATATGGCATCCTCTTCAACCGTCCTAACCACCATGATATGGAATGCTCTTGGGGGATTTTAGATATCAATATTCAATCCTAGTGTGCTTTCAAGTAGTAGTGCTGGCTAATAAGCATATTGAGAAAGTATTTGTCGAATATCCTCTTTCAAATGTTTACATTTTCTTACTAATAAAATTGAAGGGAATAATATGGAGACTAGAGATAAATTTTGGAGCCATCATTGAAGCCTTGAGATATGGTCCTACAATCAAATCTGATTCCGTCAAAGATTTACATTCAATTACACATTGGAATGCATGTATATGAGAGGGAGCGAGGGATTTATGAGGTTCTTTAAATAGAGAAATACATTATGCAAAAATAGCCAATGATCCCTTCAATTACGAGGTTGCTTTCCTTTCCAACACTATTTCTTTCTTGATTGGGATATCATTTTTTTCCAACTCTTTTACCTGTAAATCCTTCTTATGTTAGGATGGATTCTAGATTTTTAGTGTCCTTACTTATCTACTGTGCCATGTGGGCTCAGATGGGAAGTGTGGTATCCCTGCACCAAGATATCTGACCTCGGATTGCGTAGTATTCTGACCTTGGATCACATAGTATCCTAACTATGAATTTCTCAAGTCTTGTTATGCATGTTGAAGTGCAAAAGCTTTTACCTCTAGCGTAGCCTTTTGCTTGATTTTACCTACCCCCTCCCAACACACGCGCAACACACACACACACAAAGGTGGCCTTTTGCTTGCTTCCTAGTAAACAAATTCGTTTGATAAGTGAGACTTGCATTTACTTCAGCCTTAAACCTGTTTATACCCCCCCCCCCCCCAAAAAAAAAAAAAGGAGGGAGGGAGGAATTCGTACCTTAACTTCCTAGTTTTCATTCTCTTGGACTTACTGGATTTCCTTTCCTATTGTTTTTATTTATTCTTTAATGTTCATCTATCCAAAGCTAAATAAAGCTTGTTTAATGATACAAGATTTTTATTGTTTCAGGGAAGGCTTAATGTCATATAAGCAGTTCATTCAAGAGCTGGAAGATGATATATTACCAGCCGAGGCTGAGCGCAGGTACAAATTGATATATTAGTTTAATTGCCATGGGATTACTGGATATTGCATATGAGCATCACGAATTGTTTGCCAATTATATCTGTTAATCATGGATTGACTTTTCCTATGATTGTATAGGTATCAAGAATACAGATCAGAGTATATTTCAACTCAGAAACGTGCTTTCTTTGATGCTCACAAAGATGAGGAATGGTACTTATTTTTTGGTTATATTTTATTTTCTACTTTATGTTCTATTTTTTATGACTTCCTATTTCTAATTAAATTGCTTTTGGATGTAGGCTGAGAGACAAGTATCACCCAACAAATCTACTAACTGTCATAGAGAGGTGAATTCTACTTTCTTACATCTTCAAAGGAACGATATGAAGCATAATATTACTGAATGAATTTAATGGGGAAGGAAATAGGATGGTGAATGTCTTAGTTGGCAATTCAGCTGATTGTGAATTACCGTTAATATTAATTGTGGTTGGGATTTTTCAGATCAGCATCACTTCCTCCTTACAATTTTTTCCTTTTTTTATTTTTGAATCTCACTGGTTTCTTATCATTTTTTTAGGAGGAATGAAAATGCTAGGAAGATAGCAAAGGACTTTTTTCTGGATTTGCAGAGTGGAACATTAGATATGTAAGATCTTTTCTTTCAGACATTTTTTTTTTATTTTTGCACCTTGAATAATGCTGCTAACTACTTTCCGTTTTTGAAATGTAGTGGCCCTGGTGTTAATGCTGCATTATCAAACAAATTGGGACGGGCAAGTGATCCTAACTCGGATGATGAAGCAGAAACTGGTGGCAAAAGAAGAAGACATGGTAGGGGACCAGCTAAAGAAAATGATCCTTTTTCCGCGGCTCCCAAAGCTCACCCAATCAGTTCTGAACCAAGGCGTATCCAAGTTGACATCGAACAAGCACAGGCTCTTGTACGTAAACTTGACAAGGAAAAAAGGATTGATGATAATATCTTATGTAGTGTAAGTCATGAAAAAATGGATGGTGATAAATCTCATGGTGGATCCATGGGTACGATTATAATCATACGGGGTTTAACCACGGTCAAGGGTCTAGAAGGCATTGAACTATTGGATACAATTGTTACTTATCTTTGGCGTATCCATGGTTTAGATTACTATGGGATAGTTGAGACAAGTGAAGCCAAGGGCCTTCGACATGTGAGGGCAGAGAGCAAGAGCAATGATGAAACAAGTGGTGCTGGAGCTGATTGGGAGAAGAAACTTGATTCGTTTTGGCAAAGTAGGCTGCGGGGTCAGGATCCATTAGAAATAATGACAGCCAAGGAAAAGATAGAGGCAGCTGCTGTTGAAGCTGTAGATCCTTATGTCAGGAAAATAAGGGATGAAAAGTATGGGTGGAAGTACGGTTGTGGAGCCAAGGGTTGCACTAAGCTTTTCCATGCTGCCGAGTTTGTCCATAAGCATCTGAGACTGAAACACCCAGAACTCGTGATGGAGTTGACATTGAAAGTACGCGAGGATCTGTATTTTCAAAACTACATGAAGTATGTTTGTTTTGTATCATTTTCTTTTTCTTCTCAATATGGATAAAGGGATTGTGTGGATATTCATTATGCATATTTCTGATTACCTTATTTTGTTTCAGTGATGCAGATGCACCTGGTGGGACACCTACCATGCAGCAACCTCTTCAGGTATGATTCATCACTCAAATAACACATTCACACATACATACACAAGCATACAGGGGGGAAATGCCTTAGTTGTCAATCTAAAATTATCCTTCTTGTACATACTTGTATTTGTTCAGCTTTTTTAAATGCTTTATGTGCATCCCATTGCTACACAAAATCTCAAAATTTTTTTTTTTTTTGAACTTTCCTTTATTATTCATATGTTGTTTAAATAATTTTAGTGTTTATATATTCTTACTATATCGTATACTAAACATCCAAGGCATTAAATTTTGACATCCAGTGTGGAAATAGTGCCTTTTAAGTAAGCAGTGAATTAATTCAAATGATAGAAATATTGACGAAATTTCATTTGGAAATGGGTCAATAAGCTTGAACACACTCATGCAATGGCTTTCTTTTGTAGAGAAAAATGCTTCAGGGCCAAATGCATTCTTCGTGACTTTTTTCGAAAGTAGTTGGAACATAATTTGTGACAATTTGATGCTTGAAGTTCAGGATTTTAAAGAAAGAACCTTTCTTGATTATTGTTCTAATAACACATTTGTAGCATACATTGAACCCAACGAAACAAGGGGTTGAAAACATTTTGGTCTTCAGGCTAATAAATCTTATGGGATCAACATGGAAAAACATCATAAAGGCCTTAGCTTCAAGGATTAAGGAGATCAAACAATCCGTCATGGAATGGAGCAAGATGCATTTATTAGAGGTCGTCAGAACTTGGATAGACTCCTAATTATAAAAAATGCATAAATTTGAGGATTAGATGAGTGATTCTAGAAATTGTGTAAAATTGATTTAGAGAAGGCGTATGATCATGTGAATTGTCTCAGATATTTGGTCTCATTTCCTAGTATTGTCATACTTATTGTGTTTTTTGCAAGAATACCGTGGAGTTATTCCGAAGTGGTGAATCATGGCATTCAAAATGCAAGCATGTTTAGCTACTCTATGCATGTAGATTTTTTTTTGAGATTTTTAAACAGATGACAAAAGTTTGATGTTCTTCAGCTGATTTCTTGTTCTTGTTACACATGCTTGTAGCAGAAAGAAAAGCCACAGAGGCGTGGGGCCGGATTAGACAACCGGTTTAGAGATGATCGTGGTAACCGTAGAGAGCATGACAGGGTTGATAGAGTTAATGGTGATGAAAGGTATGATAGGTCTGAGAACTCTCCCTCTCGAGATTTTCAATCCAACACTGACGAGCCCGAAGTGGGAAACCGTGATGAGCCAATGTATGACAATTATGGTGGACAAGGCATGCATGCTGCCCCCCCTTTTCCCTCAGATATACCCCCTCCTCCAGTATTGATGCCTGTACCTGGTGCTGGGTAGGACTTACAATCTGTGTCTGTATACTGATCTGATTAGTTGGTACCTTTTCTTTTATTTGCTATTTATTGAAATCTTTTGTTTACTAATTTGTGCAGCCCATTGGGACCTTTTGTTCCTGCTCCTCCGGAAGTTGCAATGCGGATGCTGAGGGAGCAGGGTGGGCCTTTGCCTTTTGAAGGTAGTGGTAGAAAAGGGCGGAATGGGCCCCAGGTAGGTGGACCAGGGCCAATCCTTACTGTATCGCCAGCCTTCCGACAGGATCCTCGCCGTATAAGAAGGTAACCACTGTTCTCATGATATTAAATTGATGGTCAAGTTGATAGCTTCCCATACATATGAATATGTAGGTGCAATTTAATAATGCAATTTGATATTTGGTGCAGTTATCAGGACCTTGATGCCCCAGAAGACGAAGTCACTGTGATTGATTATAGGAGTTTATAGTAGTTGCCCCCGCATCTGCCTCTGTTGTGCAACTGAAGGCATTATTATTTTTCCAATAGACCGTGAAGAAGTGGCCCTTGTTGTTTGGCTTTGTGCTTTGAGTGGGTCAGGGAGGTGTGAAATTGCTAAATGATATTGTTCAAGAACTTGTTATTGATATTTTAGTCTTACCTTCTGTTAGTATCTTAAAAAGGGAGCATTCCTGAAAAGTTTCTAGGCTGTCAACTTTGTAGCATTGTTACATTTGTATTTAGAAGTTATTGGATTGCTTGTTGACTCTCAAGTGGTTAATAAATTTGATGGAAAGGTGTGTTTATTTGACAATATAGAGATCATCGTCATAAAAAAAAAAAAATCAGTTCATGTGAAAACTTTTAACTCATATAAGACAAAATAATTCATTTATGGTGTGGGTTGCCCTTATTAATTTGAGGGGTGTTTTTATAATTACTCAAACAAGATTTACTGTGGAAATGTTTAATTTGTACTGCAGTAGAACCCATAATCAACAATAGTTCTTGATCACAACTACTTACCACCCAACCCATATCAAAATTTCATCTGTAGATGAGCAAAGACTCCTACATAGGGAGAATTAACTTTCTTGTAATTTGGATGGGTGTAGGGGTCGGCTCTAGGATATTTGGTTAATCGGGTTTGGATCGTGTTGAATTGGATCTGAATGTCTTGATTTGAAAATTTTACTAATCCCAATGAAGGATTCTTTTAGTTCCAACAGTTAACTATTTTTAAATGTGTCCAAATGAACTTTGACAGATCCACTTACAGTGCCACTGACATGAATAACTCAGTTAGACCTCTTGGTCTTTATTTTCCAAATGTCAAAGTAGACTTAGACCTATTTAACAATAGACCATCCTCGTCAAATAGGTTTGTTTTACTTATTTTTCCAGTAACATTTTTTACTTTTAGGTCACTCTGGTGCTGTTTTTTTTTATAAGTATAAATATTTTATAAATATCAAAAGAAAGATAATACAAAGGGGGCGAAAAAGTTTCCAAGAAAGAAAGCAAAAAACACGAAAGATAAAAACAAGAGCTTGCTAGTTACATAAATTATCCCATCTAAAAACAAAGCCCTCAAACAAAAATCTGGAGAAATCCTTGCTTAACTTCGCTCAAAAAAAATAACACCCCTAATATCTCCATATACACCATATGTGAATTGTTCTCATTGCTTTGGAACACCATGTTATTTCTCTTTTTCCAAAGACCCAAGTTATAGTCAAAGGAAGGATAGCCCAAAGGTGTCTTTTTCTATGAGAAAAGGTGTTGAAAGCCTAGCCTTCTAACATCAAAAAGAAGTTTTTCGGGAAAACCCAACACATGAAACAAAGACATGAAAGATGACTAAATACCTTGGGAGAAAGAGCAGTGAAGAAGGGTGTGATCCATAGACTCTCCATTACTCTTACAAGGAGGACAAAAATTAGGAGTGATTCACCCACGAAAATAAACTTATCCAAAGTAAGAATTCTCCCTAAGGACGCAAGCAAAACAAAGAAGGAAAGTTTAGAAGGGACAAGAGAAGACCAAATGAGAGATATCGGAAAAGAGTTATCCGATCTTGGAAGAATGGCTTTGTAAAAGGAGTGAACAATGAATCTCCTATCTTTCGTTTTGACTTATTCCCTCATGTTCTGATCCTTCCCCCTGATTTCAACTCCATTCAAGAGATTTAGAAGAGATGTTATCTCGGTTAACTCCAATCATTGAAATTTCTCCTAAAACCCAGATCCCAAGAAAAAGTGATATCGTTACGAATCAGATTATGCTTAATCGTGCAATTCCTTTTAAGAGAACAAGCGTACAAAGATGAGTATTGAGTTAACAGAGCCGAATTACCGTACCACCTATCTTCCCAAAACCTCACCTTGTCCACTAAGCCTATTCTGAAATCGATCTCTCTTGTAAAATCATCAACAACCTTGATAATACATTTCCAACACTAACTGTAGGACCCCTTGGCTTCCCCGCTATACCACCCAAACATTTTTTCCCCATACATAGCTGTAACAACTCTCCTAAACAAACTATCCCTTTCTTCAACATACCTCCAAAGCCATTTCCCTAATATAACTCTATTTGTAAGTCTAAGACCTCGAATCCCTAGACCTCCATTTTTCTTAGGGGTGCAAATCAACTTTCAACTAACCAAATAATACTTTTTTCCTCCATTCTTATCATTCTAGAAAAAAAATTTCATAAGTTTTTCCATACGGATCTCTACCGACTTAGGCATTGAGAAAAGAGAAAGGAAATAAATATCTCACCTTCCACATGCTCAACTTCTTTTTCATTCTATCGATGACCCCGTCCCAAATGCTCTTACTGTTATACACTACTCCTAAAGGGAGACCCAAATAAGACGATAAGAGATTATCAATAGAACACCCCAGGATACTTGCTAACATCTGGAGATCATCAACAACCCCAACCCCAAAGATCTTACTTTTATGCAAATTGGTATGAAGGCCAGAGATTGCCTCAAAACAGTTCAATAACACATGTAGGATTCTCACTTGGTCTTTCAAATGGTCCAAGAACACTAAGGTGTCATCAGTGAATTGGAGATGGGAGATTGTTAGCCCCTCATTATTCACCATAAACCCCAAGAGCTTGCCAATGTCTACAACTCTTTTGAATAATCTACCTAAGGCCTCGGTCATAATAAAAAAAAGGAAAGGAGATAAAGGATCACCTTGCCTTAAATCCCTCAATCCCCTAAAGAAACTTATCGAACTGTTGTTGATTAAAATGGAATAGGAAACCGAGGTTATACACTTCATAATCCAACCAATCTACTACTTACCGAAACCCATTCTACACATCATATACTATAGAAAATCCCAACACACATAATCATAGGCTTTCTAAAGGTCAATTTTGCCCCCCCAAACCTGCCTTTTTATCCTTAATCCTCGAATCAAGACACTCGTTTGTGATTAACACCTTGTCTAGAATTTGTCTCCCCTTAACAAAAGCTTATTGTTCCACATCGATAAGACTTTTCAACACTTCCTTCAATCAAGATGCTAACACATTCAAAATGATTTTGAACATCGAACTAACCAAACTAGTGGGTCTAAAATCCCCAATTAGGTTGTCGGTCCCCACTTTTTTATGAATCAACGCCACAAAAGTACTATTCAAACTATATTCCTGGCAATTTTTCTCTTGGAGCTCCTTAACCACTTCTATGAAATCCTTTGAGACAATGTCCCAACAATGTTTGAAGAAAGCAATGGTGAAACCGTTCGGCCTAGGAGCTTTGTCCCCACTCATGGAGAAAACAATAGATCTCACCTCTTCTTCCACAATTGGTCTTTCCAACCAAACTTTCTCCTCCAGGGACAAGGTGTGGAGTAGTAAATTATCTGGGCGAGGTCTTATTCTCTCTTTCCTTGTATAAATCTTTGAAGTACCTCACACACATTCCCCTAATCTCCTCTTCTCCTTCTACCATAGATCCCTCCAAAGACAATTTAAAATTTTGATTGCTTCTTCTAGGATATTTTGCCATTTTGTGGAAAAATTCTATGATACTTTGATGCCCTTTTTTCTCTCACAAAAAATAATTTTTATCTTTTATGTTTTTTTAAGATCCAATTGTGGTCTGACTAAGTTCTGTGCCAATGGTTATGGCTTGTTTAACCATATATGTAATTCTTTCTTATTCTTCTTTTTGTGCTAAGAAGTCTTTATTTGTAATTGTTTGTGTTTCTAGACACCCAAAACTGCACAAATCATTATTGGAGTGCACAAATGCTTCAAAAAGTCCAAAATTAAAAACTTAAGAATTGTTCGAGTTTGGCTGAATTTCCTTTGGAAGAAAAATAAAAAGAATTTTCTAAGAAATTTGTTTCTCCATCTCCACGGTACAAATTAAAAGAGTCCCCTCCACACTACACAGTCCCACATACACCACACACTCTATCTATAGAATGTACTTGGCACACTTGCATATTTTCATTCACTTGGTTGGGAAACAAGTTTCCTAAGGAAATTTAATGATTCTGATTCAAATCGATTTGGTTCCATTTAAGCCTGACTTTAATTGGTTCAAATAAAAAGGGAACGGGAAGCAGGGTTTTCGATTTCGGTTTGATTCCTTTTAAATGGGACCTATTGACACTCCTAATGTCATTTAATTTGACATCCTACTGAAAACTCCTGACCTTGCAGCTTTAAGAATAGCACAATCCTAATAAACAAGATCTACTGTGGAAATGGTTAATTCTAGTCTCGACTCATTCGTATTGCAATAAGCAACGACAATTGATGATCACAACTACTCCCCACCCCACCCAAATCAAAATTTCATCTCAAGACAAGAAGAGACCCTCCCTGTCTACATTAAGCAAGTGCACAAAAGCATGCATCATAAGGTCTAGAATAGAGAAAGGATCCACTATTTCACCAATTTGGAATCCATCTTCAACGCCTTGTAAAGTTCCATCTTTTTTACACCGTTTTGACTAATTTGATGTACATATAAGACCACATGATCACGCATATTTGCAAGTCATGGCCACAATCAATATAGGAACAGCTCGCAACTTGGGAAAAGAACGAGTTAGCTATGCTGAATGCTGCCAATGCACACTAAACGTGAAACTCTGGTACTTCTATTGCCGTTGTTTCTTTGAATTGGGTTCAGGTCTTCCAAACTATTTTTGCTAGTCAATGAGAAAGAAAACTATTAAAGCAAACACTCTAATTGAAATGACCAATGCGATTGAGGAATTAGTTTTGCTTGATAACAGATTTCTGATGCAAAAAAATCAGAATTTTGCTCTTACGATGACTAAGTTAAGCGGTGGGAAATCGATAATGAAGGTACAAATATAATTCTCCTGATTAGAGATCTCTAATCAATTGCATCACTAAGCATATAAGAAAAACCATGCTAGGAAGAAAATTAGTCATTGAAATATTAATTACAAGCATCATAGATCACTTCGATGATTCAATTCATTTATGAGATTCACAGCAATTGAAAAATCCAAAATTTTTTTTAAAGCAAGGATTTGCATTATTCATTGTGAAAATGAAAAGAAAAGGAAAAAAAAAAAGAGCTTGTGAATTTGGGACACAGTGATTGAGCGAGTAGCAGATGTATCGGTTCATGACAATCTAGGTACCTGTCAAAGGTCAAATCTGTGCATCTAATCATAGGTTGAATCACAGTTTACAAAAGAGAGCTTTAATCTATCATACAAGTGATCATTAAATGACCAATGCATAGTCATAGCATAAAGGCCTTCTCTATATTAAAGGTGAATCAATAATTCAGTACTCACACTCAAAACGAATAGATACTAGAAGAAAATAAAATCTAACAAAGCACTTTTTGTCCATACCATATTATCAGCAGGAACATCATCCCGATAAACAGACACGGGCCATGCGGGGCAGTTTCAAATCAGCAATGGATGGTGTTAAGAGCCAACATCATTAAGATCAGAGTCGCAGATTACTTAACCTTGATGAGGCCCCAACAGATGGTGTAGGCGAAGCAACATTATTAAGATCAAAGTCACGGGTTACTTCACCTTGACGAGGCCCCAATGATGGGGACAAGTCTGAAACAGACGCATAAGATTTCTTGTTACTGTCTCCCTGAAGAATTCCCCTGGCTTGAGAGCTAGAAGGTGCAACTCCTGCATCATTATTCTTCATTATAGCAATCTTTTCCCGTCCCTCTTCTAGAGCACCCATTGCCACATTATAGGTCTCTACAACTATAGCGCCTTCCTCTGCATACTTCACGATCTCCTGGTATAGATTGTTGTATCGCATTTTCATAGATTCTTGAAGCCTCCTCCCTATTCGTCTAATCCAAGTGCATTTCTCGTCCACCGCTTTAAGCTGTAATGAGATGGCAACTTAAGCACATTTGTTATGGCAAAGACTGTCAATACTTGTCATCCTCAAATTTTGCAACCCTGTATGTGCTGATTGCCTCATCCCCCTCAATTTTAATTGCTATATACGCAACTGTTTCAACTAATTGCTCTTGAAATTTGGCAAATATTGTCCTGGTGTAAATGTTAGCTGCATGTTTCTCTATAGGAGATGACTTTTTAGTACTGGGGTGGTGCAAACTGTATCAAAATCTGCTTCGAACAAAGGTAAAGTACTTTTTTGTTGATTGACATATCCATTAAAAGATGAATTAATAGTGTCAATCCCTTGGTTTGAAAAATTTGGAGCGAAAAAAGTGTCGCGAAAATACACTGGGACCCATCGATGGCGATCATCATAAAACATTTGAAGCCAAAGATTTTTCCTGGGGTTGTATTTATCGATAAGACATCTCCAAGATGATTCAAACTCCTCGATCGTCGCAGTCAAGTTGATGCAATCATACAATTCCCATTCAAATGTAGGATGGGAATGACATACACAAGCCAACCTTTTTAGTACTTGCCTCAAAATATGACACTTGCAAATACAATGGTGGTGGCGGCCCTATCTTGGCCAGTTGCTAGAGAGACAGAAGGGCCATGGTCAGACATCGCTGTAAGCCATGTCTCAAACAACCGCTTGAAGGAAGTGTCGGAGTCATCTACAAGTAGAGCACAACCAAACAAGACTATCTGCCCATGATGGTTTACTCTTGTGAATGGAGCGAATGACATCTGATACTGATTCAGTGCCAGCACATACATAGTGTTGTCAAAGGTAACCGCATCTCCAAAGTGACTATACGCTGCTCGCGACCTTGGGTCTGCCCAAAAAACATTACTCATGCGAATATCGTCATCGAGTTGTATAGCATAGAAGAAGCCAGCGTTATCGACCTGCTTCATCTTGAAATAATCCAGTAGAACCTGAGCATCTCCTCCACCCCTGTCGGCTTCAATATCTGTTGTATGATCCACTTCTCGTAGATTATATGATAGCAAGTCAGATATCTTGATTTGGAGAAGACCAAGAAAAGTTCCATTTCATGCGTATTCTTGAATCAAAAGACAGTCTATCAGCACAAATATCAACTAATGTAACTGAAAATAAACAACAAAATTAATGACACAAGTGGCATAAGAAAGATTTAATTAACACAAAAGAATAATCATTATGGGGATAAAACTATCCCCACTGCTATACACGTGCCACCAAAAATCATCCCAAGACACATCACACAACACACATACATATATAATCCTCTCTTTTGTAGATAAATTGCAATCCTCTTTTGATATGGCTAGAAATGTCTAGATGAAATGATTTTTGGTCTACATGGTGAGGAGATTTTCCTAGAAAATATATCTAAGGGCCATTTTTACGCCAAGAATTTTTCTATTTTTTTGAAAAAAAAAAAAAACTCTTAAAATACAATTTACAGCAAGAATGATAATAGGACACTATGTATTGCATTTAAAGAAATCAATTTTTTTTTCTTTTACTTTTTAAAGAACTAAAAAGAAAAAGAAAGACCAAGCGTGGAAAACATGATCATTAAAACCAACATTTCAAGAAATCAAGTTTATGATGTATCTCTTGATCCTCCCGATAACTCAGGAAGAAGAAAAGAAAAGGTTCTGCATGTCACTCAAAAAATTTACGTAGAAATTCAAACCAATAAAACCCATTTTTCAAAAATAAAATAAAATTAACAATAATGAAAAATATAACACTTACGCAAAGAGAGAGAGAGAGAGATCAACATACAATTCCAGTATATCAAGAATTAAGAAAAAGAAAGAAAACTGACCTGTTATGAAGAGAAGACATACACAATGTATCTTTGATGCACCCAACACACGAAAGAAACTCACCTTCCTTCCTTCCACCTGTCTATCTTTGTAGGCTTATATATGAAGAAGACTGCATATTTCTAAAGAAACAGAGATTTCTTTTTTGAGATTTTACGTTCCTTTCAGTAATTTCGCAGATAAAATAAACCAAATTCCGGTCATTGAGCAGAGAGAGAGAGAGAGGCGAGAGTGTGTGTGACTATGGGGGGAGAGAGAGAGAGACTTGGGAGTTTGGAGGGAAAACTATGGGGGAGAGAGAGAGAGTGACTTGGGAGGGAAAACTTTGGGGGGGGGGGGGATTTTGTGCGAGTGGGTCGAGATGAAAGAAAGTGTATCCGGCGACTCATGGATCCAACTCGGTCAATTGAGTTGACTCGGTGGTATGAGGCAACACGGTCAATGCGTCAACTCGACCACTGAGTCAACTCGTTTGACCGAGTTAACTCGGATATGAGTCGACTCACTGAGTTGAGTTGACTCTTTGACTGGGGCAACTCGGTCGCTGAGTCAACTCGTTTGACCGAGTTAACTCGGGTATGAGTCGACTCATTGAGTTGAGTTGACTCTGTGACTGTGGCAACTCGGTCTCTGAGTCAACTCGTTTGACCGAGTTAACGCGCTGGACTGAGTCGACTCATTGAGTTGAGTTGACTCTGTGACTGGATCAACTCGGTCGCGGAGTCAACTAGTTAGACGGAGTCGACTCGGACCCTGAGTTGATTCGGTGGGCTGGGTCAACTCGGTCATTGAGTCGTCTCGGTGGATTGAATCAACTCAGTGACCGAGTTAGATAATTTCTTTTCAGACTTTCTATTTTATTTTTTCCGCACCTCGAATAATGCTGCAAAAACCCCTTTCCGTTTTTGAAATGCAGTGGCCCTGGTGTTAATGCTGCACCATCATCAAACAATAAATTGGGACGGGCAAGTGATCCTAACTCAGATGATGAAGCAGAAACTGGTGGCAAAAGAAGAAGACATGGTAGGGGACTGGCTAAAGAAAATGATCCTTTTCCGCGGCTCCCAAAGCTCACACCCAATCAGTTCTGAACCAACGTGTATCCAAGTTGACATCGAACAAGCGCGGGCTCTTGCACGTAAACTTGACAAGGAAAAAAGGATTGATGATAATATCTTATGTACTGTAAGTCATGAAGAAATGGATGGTGATAAATCTCATGGTGGTACGATTATAATCATACGGGGTTTAACCACGGTCAAGGGTCTAGAAAGGCATTGAACTATTGGATGCAACTGTTACTTATCTTTGGCGTATCCATGGTTTAGATTACTATGGGATAGTTGAGACAAGTGAAGCCAAGGGCCTTCGACATGTGAGGGCAGAGAGCAAGAGCAATGATGAAACAAGTGGTGCTGGAGCTGATTGGGAGAAGAAACTTGATTCGTTAGAAATAATGACAGCCAAGGAAAAGATAGAGGCAGCTGCTGTTGAAGCTGTAGATCCTTATGTCAGGAAAATAAGGGATGAAAAGTATGGGTGGAAAAGTACGGTTGTGGAGCCAAGGGTTGCACAAAGCTTTTCCATGCTGCCGAGTTTGTCCATAAGCATCTGAGACTGAAACACCCAGAACTCGTGATGGAGTTGACATTGAAAGTACGCGATTTTCAAAACTACATCAAGTATGTTTGTTTTGTATCATTTTCTTTTTCTTCTCGATATGGATAAAGGGACTGTGTGGATATTCATTCTGCATATTTCTGATTACCTTATTTTGTTTCAGTGATGCAAATGCACCTGGTGCGACACCTACCATGCAGCAACCTCTTCAGGTGTGATTCATCACACATACACACAAAAGCATACAGGGGGAAAATGCCCTTAGTTGTCAATCTAAAGTTATCCTTCTTGTACATGCTTGTATTTGTTCAGCTTTTTTAAATGCTTTATGTGCATCCCATTGCTACACAAAATCTCAATTTTTTTTTTTTTTTTTGAACTTTCCTTTATTATTCATATGTTGTTTAAATAATTTTAGTGTTTATATATTCTTACTATATCGTATACTAAACATCCAAGGCATTAAATTTTGACATCCCCTAGTGTGGAAATAGTGCCTTTTAGGTAAGCAATGAATTAATTCAAATGATAGAAATATTGACGAAATTTCATTTGGAAACGGGTCAATAAGCATGAAGCACACTCGTGCAGTGGCTTCCTTTGGTAGAGAAAAATGCTTCGGGGCCAAATGCGTTCTCCATGACTTTTTTTGAAAGTAGTTGGAACATAATTTGTGACAATTTGATGCTTGAAGTTCAGGATTGTCAACAAAGAACCTTTCTTGGTTATTGTTCTAATAACACATTTGTAGCATACATTGAACCCAACGAAACAAGGGGTTGAAAACATTTCGGTCTTCAGGCTAATAAATCCAAGGATTAAGGAGATCAAACAATCTGTCATGGACTGGAGCAAGATGCATTTATTAGAGGTCATCAGAACTTGGATAGACTCCTAATTGTAAAGAATGCATAAATTTGAGGATTAGATGAGTGATTCTAGAAATTGTGTAAAATTGATTTAGAGAAGGCGTATGATCATGTGAATTGTCTCAGATATTTGGTCTCATTTCCTAGTATTGTCATACTTATTGTGTTTTTTGCAAGAGTACCATGGAGTTATTCCAAAGTAGTGAATCATGGCATTCAAAATGCAAGCATGTTTAGCTACTCTATGCATGTAGATTTCTTTTTGAGCTTTTTAAACAGATGCCAAAAGTTTGATGTGGTTCAGCTGATTTCTTGTTCTTGTTACACATGCTTGTAACAGAAAGAAAAGCCACAGAGGCGTGGGGCCGGATCAGACAACCGGTTTAGAGATGATCGTGGTAACCGTAGAGAGCATGATAGGGTTGATAGAGTTAATGGTAATGAAAGGTAAGATAGGTCTGAGAAATCTCCCTCCTGAGATTTTCAATCCAACACTGATGAACTCAAAGGGGGAAACTGGGATGAGCCAATGTATGACAATTATGGTGGACAAGGCATGCATGCTGCCCCCCCTCCCCCGCGACCCCGGTCCCCTCAGATATCCCCCCTCCTCCAATATTGATGCATGTACCTGGTGCTGGGTAGGACTTACAATCTATTTCTATATTTTGATTTGATTAGTTAGTACCTTTTCTTTTATTTGCTATTTATTGAAATATTTTGTTTACTAATTTGTGCAGCCCATTGGGACCTTTTGTTCCTGCCCCCGGGAAGTTGCAATGCAGATGCTGAGGGAGTAGGGTGGGCCTTTGCCTTTTGAAGGTAGTCGTAGCAAAGGGCGGAATGGGCCCCAAGTAGGTGGACCAGGGCCAATCCTTACTGTATCGCCAGCCTTCCAGTAGGATCCTTGTCGTATAAGAAGGTAACCACTGTTCTCATGATATTAAATTGGTGGTCAAGTTGATAGCTTCCCATGCGACAGAGGGTTGGAAATACTTTTGTTTGTATCAGATTTTTTTCTTGAGCATAGTTCTTTAAGCCATCTCTAGTATACATATAATATGTAGGTGCAATTTAATAATGCAATTTGATGTTTGGTGCAGTTATCAGGACCTTGATGCACCAGAAGACGAAGTCACTGTCATTGATTACAAGAGTTTATAGCAGTTGCCCCCACCTTTGTTGTGCAGTTGAAGGCATTATTAATTTTCCAATAGACCGTGAAGAAGTGGCCCTTCTTGTTTGGCTTCTTTGCGCTTTGAGGAAGTCAGGGAGGCGTAAAATTGTTAAATGATGTTGTTCAAGAACTTCTTGTTGATATTTTATCCTTACCTTTGTTAGTATCTTAAAAAGGGAGCATTAATTCCTGAAAAGTTTCTAGGCTGTTAACTTTGTAGTATTATTACATTTGTATTTAGAAGTTATTAGATTGCTTAATGACTCTCAAGTGGTTAATAAATTTGATGAAAATGTTGTCTATTTGGCAATATAGAGATCATCATCACCAAAAATCAGCTCATTCCGAAGCTTTTAACCCATGTAAGAAAAAATAATTCATTTGTGGTGTGGGTTGCCCTTATTAATTTGTGGGGTGCTTTTATAATTACTCAAACGAGATTTACTGTTGAAATGGTTAATTGTATTGCAGTAGAATCCATAATCAATAATTGTTCATGATCACAACTACCCACCACCCAACCCAAATCAAAATTTCATCTGAAGTTAACCAGAGACCCCTTCTACATATAATGATGGTAAGTGGAGGGGTTGGCTCCTTAGGGAGAACGAACGTCCTTGTAATTTGGATGGGTGTAGGAGTCGGCTCCATGGAACTTGGTTAATCAGATTTGGTTCATATTGAAAGGGATCTACAGTTACGTTTTTTAAGTGTGTCTAAATGAACTTTTAGAGATCCACTTATAATATCACCAACATGAATAACTCAGTTAGACCTCTTGATCTTTATTTTACAAAGTGTTAAAGGAGGCTCTAGACCTATTGAACAACAGACCATCCTCGTCAAATAGGTTAGCTTTACTTATTTTTCCGATAACATCTTTTCCTTTTAGATCGCTTTTTTTTTTTTTCTCAAAAAATCATTTTTATCTTTTATGTTTTTTTAAGATTTAAAAGTAAAAATCATTGATCAAGCTGATCACTTTTATTTCCTAAAGATTGATCTAAAAATATTGTCTTGTGCATATGGTGAAACAATCCAACTTCTTATTGTATATAAAAACCACTAACCTCAAAGGAATGTCTTAGTGGTTTTATTGTCTTAGTGGTTTTATTGGAGACCGTCGTATTATCAAACTAGGGCTGGCATCGGATTGATTTGGTATCGGATCAATATCACTTCAGTACTGATCCAATTTTTTTTAATTATGTACCCAATCCGAACGGATTAATGAATATGTGAATCGAAATTGATATGTTTCATTTCATCATTAATCTGAAACCAATCCAATCCGAATAAACGTCTTATTTTCAAATTATTAATGTTCAAAAAATATAAAATCATATAAATTTTTAAAAAACCTATTTCTAACTATAAATATAGAAGAAAACGAAAATGACATACAACATTTTATTTATATATACGTACATAAAATTAAAAATAATAAAAAAATATTAAAATATATTCGGATTGGATTTGTTTGGAAATGAATTGGGATAAATTTGAATCTGATCTGAAATTGTTTCGGATTTAAGATTTCAATCCAAAAATCCAATTTTTCATATTTTTCAGATCAAATTAATTCGAATATCCAATGGATATCGGATCTAAGTCAAATGGGTTGTGATCAATGTATAAATGTACTTGGCGCACTCTCTCTCCTCGTCTCCAGTTCACATACTCTCTCCCTCTCTCTCTTCCCTGTGAGTGGGGGAAACATGGCGGCTACAGTAACACAGCTCCGATATTCTCCACTCTCTCACCGTTATAAACTCCCAGGGAACCATTATTTTTCAGGCCAAGCCCCTCCTTCTCAGGAAATTTCCCTTAGATCTCATTTTTCTTCTCCCTTAAACCTTTCGCTCTCTCTTCTCCAAACCAGAGCATCAAACCCTAACATTGCCGTAAAGGTCGAACAGCTCGATGACGGTGATAATGGAGGTATCGGAATCGGCGGCCATGGTAACGGTGGTGGAAACAATGGAGATGGTTGGAGTCCCGATCGTAGAGGTGATGGTGATGGAGATTCTGAGAATCGATCTTCATCGTCCGATTTTGGAATCGTAGGGCTTTTCCTTAGCGGATGGAGATCTAGGGTTGCAGCAGATCCACAGTTCCCTTTCAAGGTTCTAATGGAAGAGATAGTTGGCGTGAGCGCATGTGTTCTAGGTGACATGGCTTCTCGACCTAATTTCGGACTGAATGAGCTCGATTTCGTTTTCTCCACTCTTGTCGTAGGATCCATTTTGAATTTTGTTCTCATGTATCTATTGGCACCTAGTCTGTCGTCGTCTTCGGCGTCGAATCTTCCTGCAATCTTCGCTAGTTGTCCAAATAGCCACATGTTTGAACCAGGAGCCTATAGTAGTTTGGATCGATTTGGAACTTTTGTGTATAAAGGAATTGTTTTTGCTGCTGTTGGATTTGCGGCTGGACTGGTGGGGACTGCGATTTCTAATGGATTGATATTGATGAGAAAGAAGATGGATCCGAATTTCGAGACACCTAATAAGCCTCCCCCGACCGTGTTGAATGCTCTGACTTGGGCAACTCATATGGGTTTGAGTAGTAATCTGAGATATCAGACTCTCAATGGGATCGAATTTCTGCTAGCCAAGGGATTACCTCCTTTGGCATTTAAGTCTTCAGTGGTGATCTTGAGGTGCTTGAATAATGTCCTTGGGGGAGTTTCGTTTGTCGTGTTGGCAAGGTTGACGGGATCACAGAAGGTAGATGATGAGATAAAAGCAGTGGAGAAGGCGGGTTCAGTTGAAGAAAGGGAGAAGTTGGAGGAAGGAGAAGAGGATTATCAGAGCAGTAACCAGCCCACTTGTAAGTGATTGATTTGGGATCACTCTCGTCGAGTGTATTGAGTTATTATCTAAAATCTGTGTAATTTAACAGGTCTATGAATAAGTGATTTTCTTTTCATGAATAAATGGAATGTGGGATCATGGTTTCCAAACCCAATTTTCTCTGGCATTTAGCCTGTAATGGTTTCTGCTTTAGGATATTGGTTTTGAGTTTTATAAGTGAGTTCTAAAATGGAGTTTGAAATGTTACGTAGTTTTTTTTTTTTTTGATAAATATAACTATCATTAATGGAGAAGAAGAAGAAGATTGGTGGCTGAGGAAGCCCCCATACAAGCTAACAAGAAAAGCAACAAAAACGAAAATAAGACCGACAAATACAAATAAAAAGCACATATAATGAATTGTAGAAGAACAAGTTCGATCTACAAGAATCTAAGGATCTCCGATGTTGTCCCAATTAAAAGCCAAATCTCGTAAGCGCACCCCCTCAAAGTCCTTACTCATCTTGGACCAAAGAAAAAGTATCCCTAAAATTTCAAAAATCACTTTGTTAGATGAACTCTCCTTGCTGTGGAACACCCTGTTGTTGCGCTCTCTCCAGATACCTCAAGCAATAGCGGCTGGAAGGATAGTCCAAAGATACCCCTTCCTCGAAGAGAAGATATTGAAACTCCACCCTTTTAAAAGAGCAAACCAAGAAAAAGGAAGAACCCAATCCATTTGAAATCGAGATAAAAAAACGTTTCGTAGTTATGACCGTAAGATACATCACCTGTGCTTGATCATACTTGTGGGTTATGTGTGTGTCAGACTCGAGACTTCTTGCTTTCAGAGATACATGGATATTATTGAAATTCCCCAACCTTGGTGAATTGTATGCCATGTCTACAGTATGCCTTTTAATAATTAACCAATATTTTAGTAGTATCTTTAGCTCCAGTTGTGTAGTCGTTGAAAGAGTTTATTCCTATAACTGTATGCTATTTCTCAAAAGAAAGGCTTGTCCATTTCAAGTTTCTTTTCGGAGCTCTTTGAATGACTGGGAAGCTGGAGATGTTATAAGAATGCTAGTGTGTGTGGAGGCGGCTCCGGGTAATCCAAAGCTTGAGGATGTGGGGAGTAGAGATGGCAAGTTTTCTTTGAGATCTTTTGACAACATGAGTGTAGAGTCCCTTCATTCCCAAAGGTAGCAGTTTGGGGTCCGAAAGTGTCTTCTAAAATCCCATTAGGAGTGTTTATGCGGCCAATTTTTATTTCCTTTGCAAGGAAGATGAAAAGACTGAATCACCTTATCCATCGCAGGTTGGTACATGGGGTTTGGGCATACCTTTTTACTTGGGTATCGTATGGTATCTTCCCAGATCTTTGTGTGCATCTCTTGCTAGACTCTTGGTTAGCTCTTGGTTATGCCTATAGGGACTCAAGAGAGAATCCTATGGAGTCTTCTTCATCTTCCGATTGGTCAGGGTATTTGAGGGTCGATGCAAGAGATCATTGTCTCAAGACTCGTGATCAAGCGAAGGAGCTTGTATGTCATCTCAATGGCAATATCCGAACTAAATACCCATGATGGAATAGCAGACCAGTGATGTTTTTAGTTTACCAAATTCACAAACACCCACTCAACCCATACTCTTCCTCTTTGAGCAAATGATTGAACAAATCTCTCAGTGGCACAGAGATGCCTGCATTTGGGGATGATAAAACAGTTTGTTCACTAAACATGGGACCTTTGGGTCATAAGTTTTTATCTGCATGGACCAATTCCAGAAGTAATACCGTTGAATTCCCTCTGGAAGTCACCAATTTTCCTTTACACATGACTGTACAATTACTACTATTTAACATACAAATCTACAAATAAATAAACTACTGTAACTATCAAACAACAGCAGACTGGCAACTATCAAATGCGAATATATCTATATGGGTGGGGGAGATATGCAAGGATTGCATTACTGGAGAGGCAAGGGGAGATACACGTTTACCATTAATGCAGTCGAAATAATATTAGAGTTAAACACAAATACAATTCTAAAGACATTTCGACAACAACCAATTCACTAGAGATTGTCTCTAATGACTCTTTGATCCCTCCCTGATGAGTCAACTTCGAACTCCAAAAAAACTCTACAAATTTGAGCCACATAGCTACACACTCCATGTAAAAAATATGCTAGCAGTCGAATATTTGTCTACCAATTTCATAATACTCAAGCAAACATGAACAAATTGCACAGTCAAATACCATCATTGTATCTATCGGATTTGTAGAAAAAGAAAGTGAAGTAATGATCGAAACATCAAGACTGTCTGTTTGAGAACATAAATGAGGATTGAAGTGAGCAATTCTCAAACAGTCTCAATGCTTCGATCATCGCTTCATTCTCTCTTTCCTCATAAAAATCCAATGAGCACAACCATGGATTTGGAGTGTACAATTTGCTTAAGTGTGTATGAGGATGATGAGATCGGGAGGCATCTAACGAACTGCGAGCATATTTTTCACGAGGAGTGCATAAATATGTGGTGGCAGTCTCATTCAACTAGTCCAATTAGCAGAGGTCATGTGGAGTTGGAATTTGATTCATTACTGACTCATCAATTAGGGATCCAAGTATCATCAGAGATCCCTGGGGAGTTGGTTGTTATCTAAATGTCACCCATTCAATTGTAGGGTATCATATGTTTCACTCTAATATAATTGTAACACAATCAATGATAAATATGTAAGCACCCCTTACCCCTCCAATGCCATATTTTATTTCAACTTTCTAGTAACACTACGGCCAAACAATAGTAACCACAACCAAGTTCATTACTGTCAAATACCACTATGCATAGGGGAGATCTGCAAAGTTTTCTCTTCTTTCATCAATTCAACATGCAAGGTTCTAACCATACAAGACCTTAATCCATACTGCTGGTCTAATATAATAAATTCCCTCATTAGCCCGGGGGCCAATTCATTTGCCGTCCCCCAAGAAGGTGGATGTGAAGGTGATAAACAGATTGACCTGCAAAAAATAGTTGACCAAAATGAACAAGCAGGAAAACACGAAAAGTTCTCCACTTCAATTCCTATAAAACAAAGAATGAGAAGGCTTATAGAATATGTACATCCATTGGGTCCATCATTGATGACAATCCTGAAACCATCTTTGAGTCCTTCCTGTTCAGCAATGATCTTGGCAGTAAACAGAAGATGCCCAAGAATCTCACAATGTCTCTCCTCTGCCTGAAAACAACATTATATTCACATTTAATTGACAGTATCATAGTTACGGAATGAGTAAAGCAGATGAAAAGAAAAAAAGAAAAAAAGAAATGAACATGTCCAGTGAAATCTAGGAATAGCATTAATAGGAAATAAATTACGGAAACTAGATTTAGATGGTTTGAACATGTACAACTCAGACCAGTAATAGTACCAATTGGGTGCGTTGGTGCATCAACACACAACATTCAAGCGGAAGGTGAATCCATAGATAGTAATGAATTTTGAGGTTCTTTACATACAAAAAAAAAAAGGATTGGTAAAAGGTTAGTAGTCAGCTTGGTTCTTTAAAATTTTGCCTATAGCTGAGACAGATTTTTTTATACTTTAAAGGTAACTTGATAACAACCTGACTTTTACATTGTCAAAAGAATCGGTGACATTAACATTTATAATTTGTTACAGTTGATTTTCGGGTGTTATCGTTAAGAAATAAAAGCCGTGTTGATGAAGGGCCCTACTTGCAAATAATTTGAAACACAGGAGCTTCTTTATTCATTATTACTACTTTCTAGACAATAACTGTTCTGTAGGAGTTCTATGTCAGGGATTCACATGAGTGTTCTGAGATACATAAAATGAAACTGCTATAGAGGAATACCTTAGAGAGACCAGTTAGTCCATCCTTAACTTTGGGAATAATTAAGATGTGTGTGGGAGCTTGGGGAGCTATGTCCCTGAATGCAAGAACCTGTATACACACCACCGATCACAGAAGGTGGAGATCAAAACCAGAATTTAAGATTTCATAGTATTCTATTATAAATAAAAATACAGATAAAGTAGCATCTCATTAATGAGTAACTATTTTAGCAACTAATCCAAACAAAATAAAACAACCAAGAAACACATTCACCTTTTCCATTACAAACACATTTCACCTTTCCCCCACTGATGCAGTACAGGAGATGGCAGATACCTATCTCGAAGCATGGGAGAGAAAACGGGCCAAAACTCAACTTCATCAAAATGACTCAGGAAGACCCTAGATCAATTGGAAACAGCCCAACGGTCAATACTAATCGCTTCGCGATTGCTTACGTCGGATTTTGTCCAAATTCCATCTTTTAGGCCATCAAATTAGTACATTTACTATCTTAGGAAAGTTTTATTTTCGTTATAACTTTCTTTAGGAAAGTCCGTTTTTAATTCCGTTTGTTGCTTTAGATTCATCTCGATTATTAGTTTCCAAATTCATGGTTAACATGAAAATTTCCATTTTTATTAATTCTTCTTACTTCCATTAATTAGCAATCCTTGCTTTATAATAGATTTCTATGTAATGGAGATATTATTTTTGGGAGAATTAATAAAATTTCGTATTTTACCTTTTGTGTTGAGTTTTTTGGAGCTTTTCTTATTCTACGCCCGACCCTGCATCACGCACCCCCAAAACAAAGACACCACCACCCTAACATTACTACCACTGTTGGGTTGGAAAAGCCCTTTAAAAAAATTTCAACCATAGACACAATCCCTAAAATGGAGGATCATTCAAATTAGAGCTGTGAACCACCTGGCACTTTGCTGCAAGTATCATACATCTAAAGTAAATACACAAAGTTGAAGGGTTTGGTTTGGTTAATGAAGATGGTACAGGTGATCCACACTTGCCAAGCTATTATGAGTACAGAAAACTGTTTTCTTTCAATCATCTCGAAGTTAAAAAGATTATTTCTAGGAAATTACACATTAAAAACTCACTATAGAAGGCTAGGTAATATATCACAAAGAAAACTATAAGTTATGGCATATGCAATGGAAAATGTTATTGTAAACTAGCAGGTCTTTTGAAACATAAAAAATAAACTTGTTTTAGGCTTAAGAAGAATGATATAATACAAACATGAATAAAAAAAATCCACATGCCTACATTTCTAATCAGATTTTGTTCACTTAGAGTTCTTTCTCTATAGAATTATAGGTAGTGACAATAGTGAACCATGGCACAGAAAGCACAAGAGATGTAAAACTTTAGAAACAAGATGTCTTTGTATTACCACCAAAATCTTAATTATCCTTTATATCCATCTAATATAGAAGAAAAAGTAAAAATTTAAACAATCAGATCGGTTAATCCATAGGATAAAGCTAAATATTACAATCATCAACATTTGTAGAACCCCATTCCTTCCTTCTGTGAGTGAATTTATGATTTCTATGATACTGCTACCTGTAGAGTTGGATAACAGGAAAAACGCCATTACAAAGAGAAAGTATTTCAAGTAGAAAACAACACGGTACCTTATCATCCTCATAAACCACATTGGAAGGGATTTCCTTCTTTATAATTTTATCAAATCTGCAAATAAAACAGAGAAAAAGTTGATATATCTCATCTCATTATGTTGTCGTAACTCATAACATTTTAAATCTTCTACATGTGCTGTGCATCATTGTAGATTGGGGGTAAAAATAAAAATAAAAATAGATAAGTGAGACGGTACAGGCATGGTTTTAAAACTTGTTTTGACGTCTCGTCCATGAACGAGGCCGAGTAGTCTCGGATGAGATTTTAAAAAATGCCTTAGAATTAGAACAAACCATGTGTTTAACAACTTACTGAGTTGGCACTTTCAAGTAGATTGGCAAATTCATAGATCCAAAATCATAACAACAAAAAAATGAAGAAACGAGGGTTTTTGCTTTGTGCTAATGATTTTACAGAGTTCATCAAAGAAATTATAAGAAAACTTAAGATCTAAGACCTGACTCCCTGTAACCTGTCAGATTTGACAATTAAAAGAAATTATTGGAGATGGAAAGGGTTATCACTTACAACCAAGCCATCAAACAAATCTATTAAAGATTCAATATTTGAGAAGTAAGTTAGTCGAGTTTAGAGATTGCAAGCAAAGAAAATAATTATTAATCACAAGGACAGGAAGAAGTGGAGAGAGAGAGAGAGAGAGTACTTATCAAAAAAGAGAAGAGAGAAATTACATGGTGGGGGAATCAGATGGAACAGCTGCAAGAGCCGCTTCTTTCTCAGAAGCCATCGGACTAAAGTGTGAGGTTATGACTCCAATTCTGCTATTTAAGCTTTTATTTTTCCAATGACCTTCAGCACTCATTCTCCATCTGGCTCCGCCAAACCCTGCCTTTCTTTTTGCCTAGACACGGCCATAAGGAGAAGGGCGCGTCAAGTTTGAGGGCATTTTGGTCATATTAGAGAGAGGAAAATTTTCTCACCAACTTAGTAAGATTTCAAATCTTACCAAGGATCCTTGAGCTCATGGAAACAATTTTGATCCTAAAAATATTCAAAAAAAAGTCTTCATGGACTTAATCGAAAGTTTTGAAAATGGACTGCCACTAAACTCCTACCCCAACTCCTAAATTTAAAATTAAAATTTAACCATGAAAAATAATTTTTAAGCTTTTTTACTTTTGAAAAACAAATTCATAGAAATTTGTCCTCTACAATCAAATTGCATCGGATCATGTCAAAGACACCTCCAATCTCTCCATGAATTTTAGTTTGCTTAAAAAGAGTATGTTTGAGTTTCATGTTGTTATTTCAAATTATAAGATATATCCTATTTTCTAATATTTTTATATATTTTATATTTAAAATTTACATCATTAAATGTATATAATTATATTATAATTTGTGTCGTGCGAAAACATAACAAGACTAAAAATAAAGAAGAAACAAACACACAAGAACATAAAAATTATGTGTTTTGGCAAATTGCCTACATTCACAAAGAAGATGGAGAGAAATCAATTATCAACAATAAAGATTACATTCTCTATCCTCTACCGCAAGGAACCTCACAGAGCCAAAAAAAATAAATAAATAAATAAATACAAAGAAATCCAACTCAAAGTACATAAATATACTCAAAATAAAATTGCCTTGAGGGCCCTATCACCGAACCCTTGCATGGGCCCAGTCAAGTAACCTGGATTAGCCCACTATGCTTTGGGAAAAATCCCTTTTGATACTGTCTTACTTCTTGAAGTCCAAACCAATAAAAATATTAGACATCTCACAACAACAACTACAAACCAAGAAATGAATTTTCTCTTCCAAGGCCTAGAAAGCAGATTCCTTCTAGTGGCTAATCACTATCGGTCAGAACCGAGGTAACATAGGTTGCTCCATAAAAAAATTCTCAAAATATTTTTCAAGAAATCATGTATTGTTGTTTGACGCTGAATACTGTACTATTTGGAATATATTTTGCTTGGAAACTATTAAAACAGTGAAAAAAATCTTGAATAATTTCTTATACTCCTACTTGCCCACAAGGCCTTATTAGTAGCAAGTTACATGTAAATCATGAAACTAATTACTCATGAAATTGGCCAAAGTACTCTCTAAAACACATTGAACTTTTAAATTTAGGATCATGGCCGGCCCAAAAATTTTAAGTATACTGGAAAACCATTCAAGAAACAGGTATGGCCTTCTCCACTTGTTGCATACAGGGTGCATCAACAAGAAAGAATGATTTGAATTTTTGTATGATTTATCATCTTGATCATGGTGTCCCTTAATGGTGAGACTTCCACCGCTTGATCTAGTTAATGCCATCATCATCATCTAGTTCTAATTAAAATGTAACCACACCCACACACACAAAAAAACTCGCTCTTCAAATATTTATCATCAATAAATGTCTATCAAGAGACATTCTGTTTGAGATGCTATGCTCCACTGGCAAAAGAAAATTTCTATGTTATTGTACGTCAGTTCCTTTTCTATTCTAGAACTTTAGTCCTTTTAGCAGAGCACCCTTCGTCAAAACCGAGCCCAATACAAGTTGGGCGAGAGAAAATGGGGGAAAATCTGCATATTTTGGTTTGGATTCTGCACAGTAAAACTCTAAATTTAAGTTTTTGGGAAGCACATGACTGCAAAAACCCATACACAATTTCCAAAGAAGGTAAACACTTGACATGGAAAACAATTACGGTTCTGTGTAAAATCTGAAATAAGTGAACACTAAATGTACATTTGAGGCAGGCAACAGATCAATACATGCCGGCCCTACAGACTTCCATGATGTCAGGGGAAATAGGGAAAAGTAGTTTCCCTGGCATTTCAAAAGCATATTTATTTTTCATAGGTGCAGAAATATCAAGGAGTGCCACCAAACCCTACAAAACCTTCACAGAGCAGGTCAGTGAGTGGCTGAGCTTGTTCTTCGAAGCTGATATTTTGGTTCTGGTACTGGTACCCATGGCAATATATCCTCCAGCTCCTACAAGAAAATGCACAATAATAATTTATCAAGTTTTCTTGAGAATGCAAAATAATAATAATAGAACTAATAAAAGCCTGCAAATGCTCATCACCAATAAAGTCATGCAAGTAATTAGAAGCATATACGAATTATCACTTATCAAAAAGAGAAAGAAAATTTGTACAAGCGCCCACCACTGGCACTTAATTAGATGCCCAAAATGCCACCACCACTTCCAACTGAATTCCCCGTGAAAATCCATAGTTCACAAGAATCTGAGACTGTCATATTGTACCCATTATGGGAAATAGATGAGACTTCCTCTGAATCTAGAAAACTTTGGAAAGCCGATCTATGGACTAACAAAAAGATCTCTAGGTTTTGAAACCATAGGTAACGCATTGACATTGTGCCTGACCTATTGCTTGTATTTTTCTCAATGGGTCACTTCGGACAATGCCAATGCGCTGAAATCTGGTTGCACTGGTGTGGAAACATCCAAGTATCAACTTCATCAGGAATCTTCCCACTTAACCCTTCATGAATCACTTATATTCAAGCCCAGGACCCAAACCCCAGACATATCGAAGACTGGTTTTTCGTAGTCTCATTACTATTCTTTTGTCCAGTAAGGATGTTATCTCTTCGAATCTGAGTTAGTGGTGGACGTGGCCACATGAGCTGACTCATTTTTAAGGTCTTCATGAACATGTGACTGAGCCATGTCATTGGACATCTTCCTCATCCCTTCCTGTGCGCACAAGTTTTTTCTCTTTAACATAAGCAATGGGAAGCCCACACTTCACCACATTATACCTGGTGATGTTTGCCACAGAAGCATGGGAAGAACTGTAGAAGCAACAAACAACCATGAGTCTCCTCCAAGAGCATAATAGATCATCTGACCAATGTTCCTTTCAAGGCATCTTCTATGTTCTGAAACTCGATTCCATGCCTCAACAATCATAGAAACACAACCAGCTTTGGTACAGGTATTGACTTTCTCTATGACATGCAGTTGGAAACCAGTATGAAAAACTAAACGGAAGCAACAACCACCATTGTCTGGCCAGTGTTCCATTCAAGGCATCTCCTGTCTTCCAAAATTAGATTCAACACCTCAACAATCAACAAAACACAACTGGCTTTGGTAATGGAATTCAAGATTCTTGGAATGTCCTAATTCTTTCTTGGCACATTTTGGGTGTAGTCCAAACTCCTCATAAGTTTGATACCTTAATAAACCACTACTGGTCCTGCCATGGAATTTCCAATTTTCAAGAATAGGTGTAGTTGACCAGAAGTGAAAGGGAATTTCCCATAACCGGATCCATGAAGGATCAAACAAGATGTATCCAAGGAATCCATCTCCAGCCACCAACAGTGACCTACACCCTATCCTAGCCAGTCAAGAGAGAAATGAAGATTGTTGGGAAAACTCTCATCTCATCATTAACAACTACAATCAATCATATTTTGAGCTCAAAAGGGGTAAGAAGAAAACCAAGGGTGAGTTTGAGATGGATTTAATAGCTTATTTGATACCCTACCTAGGTGGAGCATTGTATTTGGTGACACAAGAAAAAGCCACCCCCACAAACATGCATTCTAATTCAGGCATAGAATATTGCTACTAAGCATGTTTGGGTTAGTTGGAACACATTCCCAACAGTACTTGGTGTTAAACCCCTGGTTCAAATCTTCATTCCATTTCAAATTGTTTCAATGGAACATTTTGGTTTTTTGACATACCAAAATGAAACATTGTGAAATTTCGAATGTAACATAGTATTTTGGAATGTTTTGAAAAGTATTTTGAAATATATCGATATAAAAATCTTTTATTAAAATTCGAACGTTCTAGAATGTTTATGCAAACTTGTTCTTGCACGATTTAACCCTCCAAACCTTTTTAACACATGCACGAGCCCTCCCCACTTGTTTCCTACGTCTCTCCACCACTCAATTATAAACCCAACTGTGAATTCTTTCTTAGCGAACTTATCTAGAAATTTCTTTTGTTTTTTGGTCGCCCTACTCAAATCTGATGTACAACCACGAGTCCTCTTCAACTCTGCACAAGCAACCATGTAATCACCCCTCATACACAAAGTAGGCTTTAATTCAAATAAAGGGCCAAGATCTGATTCCGCCCCTTCTCCTGAATTTAACACCAACTACACCTCTACCGATTGACCAGTCTTACACTACTGCACACCGGACACACCTTCGTTGACCCCAACTTCAACGACAAAAGAACACAACGAAGACGCAACCTCCGCCAGCCTACCACTCCCTTTTTTCTCTCCCACCACCAACTTAGCCTTTCCCTTTAGATCTACCAAATCATGGATCTCCACTGGACTGAAATCGTCAAGGCTGTTACCCACTTTGTAACAACACCCACCTTCTTCCACCAAAAGCCCTCCAGGCAATCTCCATGGCCTATATCTTACCTTAAGTCTAGTGGATGACAAATCCCCCAACTTTGTTGTTTGATAATCCACCTCAAAAAGACCCCCCAACTGCTACCCAATATAACCAAAAGCCTGGGGGGTCCAAAAATTAAAAGGCAACCCCGTAACCTTCACCCAAGACCTTTCCTTTATCCACGATTCATCCAACTTATTGACTTTCGCATACCACTAAGAGAACTTCACCTCTATTCCCGTTAACAACACTGATTTCAAACCAAGGATCAAGGTAGCCACAAATTTATTCTTAGCAAGAACCACTCTACTCGAATTCCCCCACGCATAGCACTTCAAATTAGGTTCCCTTATGTTTCTGCTCTCCTTCAACCTTTCCTCACAGCTTCCTTTAATAAACTCCAGTTAACAACTTCACAGTTCAAACTACAGACCATTGCCCACTTCCACACCCCATAACAATCCTCCATCCCCAAAACAGATTCCCTTCCATTCTCATCCGCACCCCCTTACCTCCTTCTCCTCACTCAATCTAAATGGTTCTTTCTTCTTTGTTCGCAGCACTTGAGCCCACGTAGCAATCCCCTAAGAGGTCTGCCCCTTTGCTCAGTTCCCCCTTCTCAACTTGAGCAGCCCCTAAAAGCGCTCCATCTTCTCTTCAAGTTCACAAACAAGCTCTCAACTTCAAACTAATACCCAACCACCCCTTACCATCCTTGCCTTCTGGGAAAACAAGGATTTGGATCTTCAAACAACTGAAGTTTCACAAACTTACCAAACATGTTCTGCATCTCTAAAGCTATCATGGTTCTCCCCTCCGAAACGTGTTTCTCCCAGTACTCCCTACCTGAATCTCCAACAGACGTTAAGATCCTACTTAGTCACAAGTCTTCCTTTAGCCGTAGAAAAACCCTCAATTCAAACATTTTTCCTGTTTCTACAATCTCTACTCCTTTACTTCTCTACTCCCAGCAAAGCCTAAATGAAAAAAAATTGATTCCACACACTCCACATTCATCTCTTCCCTATAAAATCCATCGAAGCTCCAAGTTCACAATTTTACGAATCCATCAGGACAGTCTTTCTGGACCTATTCAGGATCGTTGGGTGCTTTCCTGGAAATTGAGTTGAGTTTGAGAAAGAATGAAGCGTACCCACTTGAAGTGAACAAAACTTTCGTATTTATTATGATAAAACTGAAGTTTGACCATTTAAAGTGAATGTTTCGTTTTCTCATCGGTTTGCACTGGACAATCAATTGAGACAGCTTTTACTCTACAAGAATTGCTAACTTCTTCATTATCCCATCCTTACACACTTGCCTTGAGCCACAACAGTGGGATCACAGACTGTTGACCTTATAGGCCTGAAGTCTTTAATTCCCTCCCGTTTCTCAATCATAGATATAAGAGTGGTAAAAGCTACTGGTAAAATAAAATCCAAATATATCCTCCCTTTATTGAAACCCTTTCAAAATCTTCACAAGAACTACTTTGACAAGATGCAAACACTCCTTATAAATTGCCATGATAAAACCATATGGACCCAAAGCCTTATCTCCACTAAAACTCTAGCTTCCAGGATGAAAAGAGTATTGCCCATTGTAATTTCTCAAGGTCAAAGGGCCGTTATTAGGGAAAGATAGATGTTGGGATGGGATTCTTAACGCTAATGAATGCATGGATACCATAATCCATTCGAAAATATTGACAATCGTGTGGAGATCAATATGAGATGAGGCATACAACCATGGTGGTTGGACATTCTTGGATTATTTTCTTGGAGGATGGGTTTCAGATCAAACTAAAAAAAAATGAATCAGAAAGTTCAGTTTGATGGTACACTTCTTCGTTATTTTGTCTCTTTGTCTATTCATAGTTATGGTTAAAGCAAGAGATGGAAATGATGCAATCAGATCTGAAAATTTAGACTAATTTGTGTGAAAACTTCAAGAGAAGTTAAGAAGTCAAGTTGGAAGAAAAAAATCTCTCTCTCATCTATTTTATTCAACTAAAACAGATTTACAATTACATTTGATGGCTTATTTATAGGCAAAACAGAAACATAACAGCCCAAGTGAAGTGACTACATCACCCTTACACGAACACTTACAGTAATAAAAGAAAACTAAAGAGGAACTAACCAACTTCGACAACTAAGTAAATATTTCAAGTTGTTGCTAACCGAAATAACAAACAACTAACTAACTAACTCCAACAACTAGTTAACTTGGACTGCATCAGGAAATGGGAGTAATGAAAGATTTTCAACCACAATTGGGGATCATTGATCTCTCATCTTAATTTTGTAAATGGTGCAATTTTTATTTTTTTTGGAAAATTACTAGTTTTTGGATTTTAAGTCCACCAAAAGGCAGAGGACACATAACTCTTTATAGTTGCTACCCACTCTCACTCCATTATAAGAGATGTTGCTTTGTTGTGGTTTCAGATTTGGGCGTCAAACTTGACAAAAACAAGGGTTTCAAAGACTGGGAGGGTGATGATATTGGGAAGCATGTTACTAACTCAAGGAATGAGTTTGAGAGCTTCCTTAATATTATATTGGGCTCCCCTCGAGGGTTAGTTCAAAGTCCAACTGTGATCAAGTCAAACAGTGGTTTGCTAGAAGTTTACCCTTGCGGAAGATCCGAAACTTATCCAAGGGGACGAAGCTCTCAAATAAAGATCACTTTGTATAGTCTTTTTCATTATTTATTTTTTTTTTTTATTCTCTCCTTTATATTCCAATGTGCATCATGAGGATATTGGATAAATTGGTTAGGGACTTCATAAGAAATGGTTTGGATGATTAACTCAAATATCATCTTGTTGACTAGGAAAGGTTTTCACCTGGTGAATTGGGAAGATTAGAGCTGAGAAATGTTAGCCATGAACTCGCATATTTGAGAAAAGAAAGCCTAATAGCCTTTGGAGGCGAATGGTTAAAAGCAAGAAAGAAAAAAATTGGTATAATAATGGGGTTAGATTCACATATGGGTGCAGGCATGTAGCCTTTGATGGAGCATTTGAAATATCCAGCTTGAATATAGCAATACCATGCAATTCAAGGTGGGTAAAGGTGACTGAACCCAATTTTGAGAGGATACTTGGTGAGAGAAATTCCACTCAAAGAGGCATTTCCAGCTATTTTCTTTCTAAACATTAGAAAGGGGTTTCTCTACAAAGTATTGCATGATTGGTTCTCAGGACACTTATTGGAATTTGGATATGCATGCGTCAATAAGTAGGAGCTCGAGAACAATTCTAACTTAATCTCATATCAACGATTTTGCACCATCCACTTCTATGCTAAAAAAATAATGGAGGACAAACTAAGCTTTCAATACAAAATGATACCTTTTATAAAACCAACTGAAAGGGGAAAAAAGAGAGAAGATTATCAGGGAGAAATATCATAGAACCTTACCTTCTGTTTCTTGAGTCTTTCATTCTCTTCTTCTAGACGTGAAACCTTGTTCTCCAACTCATTGGTGTAAGCCTGTCGATAGCCAAAGATATCCATCCATCCATCAAGGTGGGGAAAAATAAAAATAAAAAAAGATCATGTTAATGGAGTTTCCTTAAAGGAACAATTAACGTTCAGACGCACACCTGCTTCCTGGCTCGTGACCGGGCTGCAGACTCCCTATTCTTGATCATTCTCTTCTGCCTCCTCTCGACCGTTTTCTCAACCAAGTCACCAGGGGCAACACGTTTCCTTCCAGACCTCTGTTTATCTAACAAGGTGCCCATCAAAGGGGGTGACATGTCCATTTGGTTCTCGACATATGAGACATCATCTAAAGGAGGGCTTGCACCTGAGTGTTCTGGTATGAATCCCCCCATCATATTTTGTTGTGGAGATTGAGGCTGGTACTGAAACCACTGGGGGGCTTGTTCTGGGAAATTTTGTGACATTGGGTCGATCCCTATAACATTTTTCTTCCCCACAGAAGCTTCAGCAACAACTCCTGCTTTCACCAAGAAATCTTCCAATGTCATCTCACCCAGTGTTGGCTGCTTTTCCTGAAGTTTCTTCTCTTCACTAGTAGTATTATTATTCTGTACTTGTTGAATATCTCGCCAAACTTCATCCACAGTTTTCTTGCTAAGAGCCCTAGTTAAAGTCAGGCTTGCCTGACGCTGTGGAGCAAAAGCCGATTCAAGTTGGTCTGTACTTGAAACAGCATTCTCAGCATCAAGGTTGGCTTCAGCTGTCCAAACATTTTTTAGTAGCTCCTCAAGGTTCATGCTGTTCAGTGGTTTGCCCAAGTCACCTAATTGGTTCTGAACTTCATCGAATGTAAAACTATACAAGGAGCCTTGTTGAGCCAATGGCTGGAACTGGTTACTACCACCTTGAGAACTCATTGTCTGAATCCCCATTCACCAATCTTTCCCCCTAAATTATCATTCCAAACCTAATACCTACACTACAAGATTGGGACAACAAGGAAGATAGATTTTCAGTTATGTTCTATTATTCTTAACAAATCTCAGGTTTGAACTGCACAAAAATATAAAAATAAAATTGGGAGACATTACATAGCACTTAGTTAAAAGGTATTATTTAGAAAAACAAAAAGACCGTCTTTAATACATTGCATCTGCCTGACATGGATGTAAATTCCCCCGCAAAAATCTTGCTTAAAACCATCAACTCGTTCAAACCCAGGCACAAAACTCGAATCAGAAAGTAGCCACCCCCCCCCCCCCCCCCCCCCCAAAAAAAAAAAAAAAAAAATTCCTTGAATGGTTGTAGATCGCATTCGTCCCATAAAAATAAAAATAAAAAAGCAAGGAAAAGAACCGTAAGGAGATAAACCATCAGATCGCCCACTATCACTCCACTACACCCGCAAATAAAAATAAAATAACATCAAAACGAGCTTCATAAAGAAATAGAGAACAAGATATCGATGAAAAAAAAAACTGACCATGAAATTCTCCAAATTGTTTCACTACACACTGTACTTGCTTGCCGCTGAGTACGATCTGAATCTTCAAAAGAGCCAATTTTTTCTGTTGTTATTATTGTATCATCTAAAGATGAAACCTAAATACCCATTCTTCGATGGTCGATCAGAAAAAAGAAGAAGCCATAAACCTATTTTCAGAAAAACTTAGTCCTTGGTCCCTGCTTAAATCGGCAGAGACGAATGACTCCCTTCGAACAAAAAACCTGAGCTGTGTGGCCCTGGAATTGTTACTAGTGTTTTAAAATCCCGAGTTTCACTCCACTCGACTAGAAGACCTGTGAGGCCGATTGGAACGTGTTTGCTAACAACAAATAATATGCAGCCACGTGTATTTGTAGAGTACTGTTAAAGGCACTCTACAACCAAGGTAACCTCACAATAGCCAATTTCTTTCGTCTTAGATGGGTTAAAAGTTTGCAAATGAGCTGATTTTCGGTGACGGTCTTTGATGAGGAGATCATCCTGATCAAAAAGCAGCTCATTCTGAAAGTTCTAATTGCATCAAAACTGACTTTTTTTAAAAAAAAAAAAAAATTGTATGATTCACGATTTTTAAACTTATTTTAATGGGGTTTGAAGTTTCGGAATAAAACTGATTTTTAGAGTAGATGATTTCCTTATTATCGAGATCATACTCACCAAAAACCAATTCATTCCAAAATTTTAACTCATATAAGATAAAACAATTTGACTATTGTATATAAATTGCCCTTATTAATACATGGGGTGCTTTGTTGTTTATAAGTTTAGAATGATGAGGTATGACCATTTGAATGCATCATCATTATACCTCAAAAAATGGAGTATTTCATAGGAATCACTATTTTTTGGCAAATTATAGATCTCAAAATGAAAATTCGAGAACATTGAAATGCATATATCGTTTATAGACCACGAATCGAGCGAATGAACGAGCAAAGAAATACAACCGTTCCAATAAATAGTAAAACATTTCAAGTTTTCAATGAGAACGAGTACTCGTGCAGAGTACCCCATTCTCTCTTATTTTTAGGGATGATAATCAATTCGTATCAAAAATCTTTCTTCTCTAAAAACGTAAGTATTTTCGATGCAGGTGAGTGGACATAATTTAGAAGTAAGTCTTACAAATGAGTAATAAGATATGACCATGGAAATGTAATGAGTAATAATTGTTTTTCGACAGACTATAAGTTTAAAATGAAAATCCAGAATCATGGAAATGTAGTTATCATCATACGGATGAGTGGATATACGGTATAAATCCATCGAATGAACAAGTAGGGAGATACAATCGCTTCAATTAAATAGTAAAAAATTTCAACTTTTTAACAAAAACGGGTGCTCGTCCGAAATACCCGATTCTTTGTTGTTTTCAAAATGATAGTCAATCAGTATCGAAAATCCTTCTTCTTGAAAAACGTATGTATTTTCTATATGGACGAGTGGTGTAAGTTAGAAGTAAATCCCACAAAATATTACCATTTGAACGCATCATCATCATCATTTGAACTAGTAAGGAGATACGGTCGTTTCAATAACCTGTAAAAAAATTTAAAGTTCTCAACGAGAACAAGTATTCGTACGGAGTACCTAATTTTTTGTTGTTTTCGAGGATTATAATCAATTTGGAATGAAAATCTATAACCATACGAATGAACATGTGTGTATCATTACCCGACAAACCTATTTTTATTACAAAAACTTATTGGAATTCTGACTTCAAGGGGACCTTATTTTTTCAACCTTGTTACTTGAGCAAACCCTGGAGTGTCAATCCACGTTATAAATTTCAAATTTATGCAGTTATTTTGTTACTTTACATACCTTGGAGTGGATCCAAAAAACATGATCTTATGTCACATGCCAAACACACCTTTATTCCTACTAGCCAAACCTACGCTGAATATCCACCAAACGCCACAAATACATACAGATTGTAACCGAAAGATAATATTCACCAAACTAAGATAAAACTTGAAGAACAATTTC